>NC_046648.1:9423750-10815000 GCF_900324485.2 Mastacembelus armatus
TTTCTCCACCACGTTAGTAAAGTGTCTTTAATAAACAAGGGCAATGGGCCTGTGCCGACGCCGGGACGCGTGTGGGCTGCGAGGGCAAAGAGGGCTATCACCCTCAGCCCATGCTGTACGGGAAGCGACCTGCATGCGTCGCCAAAGCTTCGTGCACAGGTTGCTGTCAGCGGCGTGCACGGTACAGCAGGATAGCTGGGCTGGATTTTGCTGCCCAGACTGGAAGCGGTGTAGTGCAGTTGGACTTGGCGTCTAACAACACAACATCCCAGACTTTAAACAAGCAGGCTCGGCGACTTAGCACGTTAGCGACTGCACTTCCAGGTAGGAGCCCTGTGACATTTCTCCGTTGTTTGTGTCCGCGGTGTGTATTTACTGCAGAGTCGTAGGCAGCAGGAATGTTCTGGTTATGCTAGCTGCCACACGCTAGTCAGGCTGTCCGGCTCTGAGTTTGGGCCAGGCGGGGGAAGTTGCTGTTCAGAGTTGGAGCTGCTTCCAAGCTGCGCCAGGCAGCGGAGCTAAGCTAATAGGGCTAGGTTAGCTGCAAGTAGGCTAACCCCATCCATCATGCACCGGGGCCACAGCAGCAGCAGCAGCAGCAGCCTCTCCGTCTGCCCCCCGCAGGGGAGCGCTGCCTCCCCCACTCCCATTGCGAGCATGGATCAGACCCTGAGCAGCGCCGGAGACAAGTGTCGGCGTCTCCCTGTTTGACCGGAGCTAGCTGGGAAGCTAGATTGGAAACCTGATACCGTGGACTGACAGTCATGTTTTGGGCCAGGGGCTGCCTAAACATAAAAATGAAAAACTCCATATAAACTCCCAGCTGTCTCTGCAAATGAGGCACCCAGTGCGAATGATGAATAGGTGTCACCCAGTGCTTCATCCGGGATGAGCTGGTGCAGAGCTTGTGTGGGGCGGGGTGAGGACCACAGTGAGGCATCAGCATCCATCCAACCATACTCTCACCATGCTCAACTCAACAATCTCCACACCAAAAAAAAAAAAAAAACAAAAAAAAACCACTTTCCTCCCAAAGGGAGAGAGATCATCTCCATCGTTTCCTCTAAGTTACACATAATGATGGTCAAACTGAATCTCCCTTCAGGGATTCATAAAGTTTATTTCATGTCAAACTAACGGTACATGTAATTCATACTACATCATCATCTAGTTTCTCATTAAATCTCCTCTTGCAGAGATTTGAAAAAGTCCTACATTCGCAGGACAAATAGTGCCTCATATAACTAGCTGATGGCCCTTTGCAGATAAATGGCTAAAAGTTTCAAACTGACCCAGTCTTCTAAAAACACTGATCTGTATGTGCGACACTAGAGCAGCAGAGCTGTGGTCTGCCAGACTGTCCGCTGTACTCCAGCCTTTGATCCGGTTTGCATTAATTCTATTTCATTCTATTTTTAAGCTCTGTTTTCTGTGAGCTGCATGAAAGGCAGGAGTTTTGTGTTGTGTGTGTTGTGCTCCTTGGATGTCTAGCTGTGCAGAAGCCCCCTCCCTGGCTAACCCTACCTCATCCTGCCTCATCCTGAAGGTTTCAGCCAGGGACCTACAGATAAGGGAAGCGTCCACTAAGGTCCCAGGTGTTGTATTTTGTGCTGGCTGAAGGCACAAACTGTGTTGCATCTTTCCTCCCTTTCTCTTTATTCATTCTTCACACGCACTCATTGGCTGGTCCAGTAGCTGGTGTAGGTGCCATTGTTAGTTTTTTCTCTGCTGCAATACTGTTTTCAGCACAAGAACTCCTGTGCATGATGATGAAGATGCATGTATATGTTAAATATAAAGACAGTATTGTAAGTAAGTATTGGCAACATGTCAGGGATTTGCACTTCTTAAGACCAGTTATGGGATAATACTAATGTTTGCCTTGTGTGCCAATCATCTGTATGTTGACCTTTTTCTACACGTTACAAGAGAGTTCCCATAGCTTGACAATCCATTACAGTAAACCTGAAGGTATACTTGATTGTAATGGAGCAGAGAATGGATCAAATAAATTATTTATGTAATGTTGCATACATCATATAATCTCATTATTTCATTACGCTGAATCAAATGCGTTTACGTACAATAACGTACAATAGATGTGCACCTTCAAGGCAATATATTGTCATGTTTGTTGGGGGAGTCAAGTCGAGGGGCATTGCATACAGGATGTTTGCAGTTGATCATTTATGGTAATTCGCTGTAGATCATAAATATCAGGCTGTTGGGTGGTCTACTGTGACGACATACTTTCTGACTGTTATTTTAAAGCCTTTAATATGCCATTCACTTTTCTTTTTATCAATAATATATTTTCTTGATTAGGCGACATTCCATCAATCCATCCATCATCTATATTTGCTTATTCCTATTTAGGGTCACAGGGATCAGCTGGAGCGTATCTCAGGTCTTTTTGGGTGGAAGGCAGGGGTACACCCAGAAAACACAAGTGTCTCATGTAAAATACCTAATTACGATTTCATTACATTACATTTTATTGCTTTACATAGTAAGATGAAAAAAAAAAACTCGTGATATATTGTTTATGTGCACAATGTTAAAAACACATTGCACTAGCCAAGCCACAGAAAAGCCACTGAGCCCATCACAGCCATTGACTAGCATTGTGGAGTAATGTTTGGATAAGCGATGAGCTGCCACTTTCATCCGATACCCCTGATTGACATTTGATGGCAGTTAAATGCAAAGAGACTAATAATGTGCAAGGAAAGGCAGTGAAGAAGACGACTATCAAAAGACACTATCAAACACTGAACATGGTGGTTTCAGTGGTTTATGAGGAAACAAATGTACTCAGAATGTCAGGAGCCAAGGATGCACACATTGCATTCTGGTGAGAAACACTAAACACAATCTTTAATATGTGAAACTGAATTGTGATAGTTGAGCTGTGGTTTATCAGCTGTGAGCAGAGCCAGACTGGATTACAGTTGGCACTTCCTTCCAATACAGGCTTTATTGTCCCATTTGAAGATGCAAATATTTGGCTGTTTCCTCAGTCAAGGATTGGCCGTGTTAACAATCAGTAATCAGCTGATCGTTAACAATTTATGAAATGTAGAGCGCTGGTTCTGCTATACAACCAGTTTTAATCACTGATGTTACTGCTTATTCTGAGATAAATAGTAAATTAGATAGAGCAGATTAAGTAAAGACCAAGTTAATTGAAGGAACTATAATAATAATGACTGTTTAAAATTGTGGGGCTTACATTTTTCTGTTGCTATTCAGCTACTGGCCAGACAATCCAAACTATTAGACATTTTAATGAATTCAATTAAACCGATAATTGATTAATCATTGAGATCCACAGTCCCTGTCCAAGGCTAGGTTGAATGCAGTGGAAATCCAAACTATGATATTGTAGATTAAGATTAAGAACTACTTTTATTGATCCCAAACTGGGAAATTGCCCTCTGCATTTTAACCCACCCAAAGTGCACACACACAGCAGTGAACACACACCCCAGGGCAGTGGGCAGCCACTGCTGCGGTGCCTGGGGAGCAGTTGGGGGCTCGGTGCCTTGCTCAGGGGAATCACCTTAGTCGTGGTATTGAAGGCGGAGAGAGCACTGGCTATTCACTCCGCCCCACCGACAATTCCTGCCGGTCCGAACCCGCAACTTTTGGGCTACAAGTCTGATTCTCTATCCATTAGGCCACGACTGCCCCAGATACTGTATATGATAAGTAAATGCAGTAAGTACAACAGAGCCCCCAATCTTTCTGCACTTGTGACTATACCTGGTTTCAGCAGCACCTGCTGAGTTGTCAGGAAACTTGAATCGTTGAATGTTGAATCGTCTCCTTATTGTCAGGAACCTCCAGTGTGTCACAGCCTGGACAAAGACTTTATCTCAAGGTAGTCTTTAAACTATACACTGTATTTGTTGCAAATGACACAAACCCACTTAAAGATACCAAGTGCATAGAAAGCATTGTTCATTTGAATACCAGGTCCGTATAAATCTTTGCATCCAGTGTATTGTATCTAGAGCAGAACTCATGGGCAGCTGAGACACTGCAGTCTCTTGTTTAATACAGTCTTTATTCAGAGCAAAGAACACAGGTTCTGTTTTTAAGGTCAGCTCTGTGCACAGCCTAAACTGCAGGGATAGGGTCTATTAATATATAAGGGAATAAAAACCATCAAGGAGGAGAGTGTGAACGAGCACGCTGGGCATATTATTAGCTCCAGTTATGTGCTGCCGTCCACCAGGTTGAGCTGTTCTCTGCTGCTTCACACAGATCACTGGAGAAACTGCTTCTCAGAGCCAGACGTCTGTGTCCATCTGTCCATTTGTCTTTCTGTCTGTCTCTTTGTTCAAACTGTAACTGACCGCCAGGGAGCGCGTGTGTACTGGGAGCTCACACACACGTGTCTGTGTGTGTGTGTGTGTGTGTGTGTGTGTGTGTGTGTGTGTGTGTGTGTGTATGTTTCGTCCTTTGCCAATTAGCGGCTTCTCACCCCTTGAGGCGAAAGGCTGTGTGTGTTAGACACAGGAGGGAGACTTGATGGGGCTTGTCTGCTGCTGATGGCTCAGCCTGAACCTGAACTCTCACACTGCTTCCCTCCTCTCTCTCTCTCTCACACACACACACACACACACACACACACACACACGATGTGCGCTCCAGCCAGTTGTTGATAATGCGGCCTTGTCTGCCTCTGAGCGCATGTGACACGCCACAATTTGACAGTATTGTGTTGGTGAAGCATAGGCGCGAGACGGGCGAAGACGAGTGCCAGCCTGCACCAGTGTGTGTGTGTGTCTTTGTGCAATTACACCGCCTGTTATTCTGTGTCCGCAAAAACTACTGTGTAGTAACAAAAAAAAAAAAAAAGAAAACATGATACGTGGAAGCACAACAGGCTGCAGCGGCATTCTGCTGTGTACACAAGAAAGTCGTCTGACTTTGTTCAACTTGTTCTCTTTGGAACACTTTTCTTCCTGCCACTGTATAATTCATCAAGAGAAGTTCATTATATTTAATTCAACAACAACTTGAATAGTTTTTGGGAAAACAGCTTGATACAGCTTAAAACAGCTTCTTTTAAGCAATCTGGCAACCCATTAAAACAAATTTGTGTTTGAGGTGCAGCATATTCTTTAAAAGGCTCGACAAACAACGTTTTCACATTTTGGCCAAAGAAAGGAAACATTTTTAACATATCTATTCCAATTCCAGTATTTTTAACATTTCTTCTTGGCCAAAACCTATCATCTCACTGAGTTCTGACTGAATACATCCAAAAATGTTGTGCTTGTCAAATGGAAGATCAAAGTGCTGCTCTGAGAAAAGCTGTGGTTTTATTTTTAAAACCCCAGTCCGCGCACAATGATGTAGCCATAATAGTTTTATCAAAGAACTTATTTGCCAAAACTTGGTATATTTTTCTGTGCTACGCGTTAGGAATCGCTCAGGTGCATACTACGTGAATGTTAGTCTCAGTCATACATGGTACACACAAGATATTTCTGTTCAGGTCGGCAGGATTGCAGACTATCTCTATCTATTGGTAATTTCATGGGTTAAAATTGTTGGGCGTATTTTGCATAGCTTCAGAGACTCTTTCTTTTCTCTTTAGAAATTTTGTAGGATGGAACAGTGCTTACATTCCCAGCTCATCTAACTCAGATGCTTATAAATATGCACGCCAGAAATAATGCAGAATACAGCATGCAGTTTTATGAAGGATCTTCATTTTGCTAATAAAGATGCACTTTCCATTAAGGTTATATATCTGACACTGTGTATATAATCTATATCACCTAGAATCATTCAGTCGCCATTTAGCCGTTTTGGATGTGGTATTGAAGAAAACCCTACAGGAACTGAAACTACATCACTATGGGGAAAATAGAACAATAAAGTCATCAACTGAGCATGCCGCTGTGGCCACAAATGAATGTATCAGTATTTTGAGTCATACAGCCACCTCTTAAATAAATGAAGAGCCAGATCCATTTGTGACCACACTGGCCATTCGTGTAAGACCGTACGGGTGTTTAAGTGGTTGAAAAAGGGACCGTTTGAAAAGCGTAATGCTACCGATCATTGAGGCAGGTGTTTATTTTAATGTAATCACTCAGAAATGTTGGAGTTAGAGAAAGTTACGGATCATCAGTTACCTGATGGAGGTGGTTGTAATGTTGCAGCAAACGGCACAGGAGAGGGAATCGAATCAGTTTTCTTCAGCAAATGCTAAAATCCAAGTAGTTTCAGGCGGTGCAACATAAAATGTTAAAAAATATATTAAAAAAAAAAAAAAAATATATATATATATATTTAAAAATATAAAACGCTCTCTTTCACCTTGTAGTTTGCAGTTCTGATGAGTGAACACCAGGGAGAGCAAACCATTCACACAGAAGGACGGGGACGAAAGCATGATGTGGGAGGATGAGGCAGTTAATTGCAGACAACATTTTACATTAACAGTTCTGAACAAAGATTGAGGAAAAACAGGGTGATGTTCCTGAAGGCTAAACACCAAGATCATAGAGGACAAATGTTTATTGTCCAAGCCGGTTAGACAGCTTTTCATAGCGGGCCATTTGTGTTGGTGATTCTTACACACTGGTGGAATACAACTGGAATCCACAATGAGTGACAAAACTTGTAAATGAACAAAAGCTTTGGCAAAGAGATGGTGTTGGTCAATGCCAGCCTGTTTACTAAAACGTCTGCTAGCCTGGAAAACAGAATCCCTGTCTGTCTGCTGTAAACCAACTGAAAACCAGCACAAGCCCTGTAGAAAGTTCATATAAATGGAGTGACCTAGGGGTGACTTGGCAATGAATTGTGGTTATTGTAGGATTTTTTTTGCTTTCTGAGTGATAATGAACATTTTTGTCTGTTTTCTTCTATTTGCATTATTATTATTATCTTGTAGTGTTAATCTTGGCACCTGAATTTGATTGAGTCTTTTGAGGAAAATGTATAGTTTCAGTCTAATTTTATTCTTTTGGTTTATGTTTTTGTCATATTTTTTGGCATGTTTATTTAATGTGTTATTTGATATTATTTTATGTCTTCTAAGTATTTTGAGGCTATATTCTTATTGTGTATGGGGACCATGTAGGCTCCAGCAGAACCTCGTGACCCTAAATAAGAATGAGTGGGTATAGATGATGGATGGATGGATGGATGTATGGACGGATCGTTCGTGACCATGGTTACAGGTGCAAGTGTATCGCAAAGTTTGTTGAAAAGACTTTGCGGCTAGGCGGTATTTATACTAAAAAAAATGGATGAATCCATCAGGTGTTCAGGTGGGCGAGGAGGTCAGGTAATGCAGGAGGTGGGAACCCTGAGGTAATTGCAGGGCAAGTGGGAGTATTCAAGGGGTGGTTCATGTGTTCTTTAAAGGATTTAAAATGCACACACAGGCAAACTACACATGCACAACTCAGGAAGACCTCTTCCAAGGCCCTGTAGAACACTAAGCCTGTGCCCTGTTTTTGGAAATTTGGGGATTACATGATATTAAAGCAAGTTGACATTCTGTTGGTAAACATATTACCAATGTTGGGCTTGGTGGTGATATTTATTAGTGTGATTGCTGAAAGAAATCAGAGTGATGTTCTCTTACGTCTTTATTATATTTTCTTCCATCCATTTCTTGTCTCATAACTAGTCCCACACGCTTACAGCTAGAAAAATGCTTCCAACTCTAAAATGTTAGACATACTGAGGAGAAGTATGCTATTACTTTCCAAGCTGATATGTGTTATGGTTGATTTTTATTAATATTTTTAGGAAACATTTTTTTTTTTTGAATAGTGGTGTATGGAACTGTGCACAAAAAACAAGTGACACTGCCTGGCAGTTAGTACAGTTCCTAGTGAGAAGGAGGCAAGGCAGCAAACAAGCGATGAGGACAGCAGCATTTTTATGATGGTTATCAAGAATGAACCCATTTCTTTCTTCACCAAGTGTCATTCACCGGCCCTCATTTTTCTTGCCTTTTGCTTCTTTTGAGGAACCCGCTTGCCAGATCCCGCAGGCCTTGAGTTTTAGAGAACAATTGGCTATTCGCTCCACCGTTCCCCCACCGATTAGGAGCGCTCCAGAAAACTGCAGCATTAAAATATTATTATTAATAATATTAAAGTATTTAAGAAACCCTGAAACACCTGAAAAGTGCTTGAGACAGCGACTTGCTATTGTTTTACTCTTGAAGCTAGTTTCACAGAAGATATTTAAACAGTTTTGTCAAACAGACCTACTGTGTGAGTGCTTTAATACAGTTGGTCCTTGTTTGCATAGGTTCATGTAACTACAGAGCCTTAGTAGCGATTTAATAATTAAGGTCTCTGCATAGGAGGAAAGACTAGAGAGCAACACACACACAGACACACACATTTCACATTGTGTCTCTTACCCTGAAAACTTCCACTTCTGAGGTTTTTTTCATTTCACTGAAATTAAAGATTTACATGCTCCTTTATGCAAAGCCTTTTGCAGTACTGCAGACTATGAATCTCATTGAAAACTAAGAAGTGTACTTTCAACAATAGCATCTTGGAGAAGAGGAGGCTGCATCACCTTCAGTTCCTGAATGCTTACAGATATTTTCATCTGATGTTTCCCAACAGCTTGATGATGAGCTACAGCAGGATGTGTTTTCACTGTGTGTGTGTGAGGTGAACGTACCTTTCCTGAGTGATGTTGCACTGAGAACTACTTTGCTCTTGTTTGGTAATTCAATAAACTGGCTACATTGGCTGTTAACACAAGCCACACACACACACTGTTGATTGTGTCAGTATGTGTGTGTACATGCTGCACACATCAATTTGGTCTGTGTACAACTAGCTATTACAGATCTATTATAGAGAGTGTGTGTATCTTATGTTCATGCCTCTTCCGTACTTCCCTTTGTATGTCTGACTAGTGTGCGTGTGTGTACGTACTTACTTAAAATACCCCATGTGTTAGTGCTCGTATTCTCATGGTGCTAGTCTGTGACATCTTTGTTGGAGTACTGTGAGCAGACCTCTCTGTAAACGTTGACATGTTAACAGGCTCTTGGCTCTGTATTATTGATGGGGACATGCAGGTGATAGGCTACAAGTTAAAAAATCAGAAGATGGAGTGAACTCTGGCTGACCACACCAAAGGGGGTCTTTATGGCTTCAGTCTAACACAAAAGGTCTCCTAAACCTGTGACCTCAGAGACTTTTTAATTTTTGTGACCGGACAAGGTTACCAGTACATTTTAATGAGCTGGGGTCCCAGTGCTGTTAAATTTGTACCATGGACCTAAAAGGTTTAAGAGAGTCTGTTTTTCAATGGATACAATGGCTACTTTTGTTCGTTTTCTTCATGAATAAATTGTATAAAATTAAATGAAATTGGTTCCTTTGCTTCACCTTTAAGGTAGGCATGTGCAGTTAATTGAATTTTGATTTTGATTTCATTTTTCGCATTTTTTTTTTTCTTGTTCTGAATGAAACACACTTTTGCCCCTCCCAAAGCCTGAAATCACAGCCTATGCACAGCAAATCGTGTGTGTGATAACTGGTGGTTTTTACAAACAGAGCAAGTGAAGATGGAGAGCAGCAGCATTTGTTCAGCAAAAAAAAAAAAAAGGTAGAACCAATTCCTTTTTCTGGGAACAGTTTGGATTCTAGGAATCTGATGTGGATCAAAAATATATTATAATAAGATATAAGATTTGCAGTGGTGTCTGCACCACTATGTAACACCACGAGTCTTTTTAACCACCTGAAGGTGAATTCAGTAAATGCAACAATATCCCAGGGTACATTGCTATGGGGAGGCGGGCAACGGTGTGTGTCTACAGCTTGTAAACAAAGCAGATGCACAAAGTGAAATATGGCATCATTTCACTTATGTAGCCGTCTGTAAAAGATATTTCAAACCCACACAAACCAACGGTTTATAAACAGATAATTTATATAATGACAGTGATTAGCAGATAAATAACATGTTCCAAGTCAAAGGAGTGTGATTTATTTTGTGACAAATGAACTTTTTTCACCATTGGAGTTTGACGAGCAAATTAAGGGCAACTGTCTAATTTAATTTTACCTTAATGCACCCCAATATGCACCCCAAAATTATCCCAAAATTATCCCAGATACCAGCTCTGCCTCAGTCCAAAGGTATATGTGAAGAAGAACTGAAGAAACTGAAGTGTAAAATACTTTTTGAATTGTTAACATCATTGGGGATAAATACAAGTTGCACCCTAGATTAGAGCCATAAACCTCATAGTGATCAAGTTGTCTCTACATGCTAAAATGAAACCAGTTACCCCAAAAGTATTATTGAGTCAAGGTGGATGAAGGAAAAAAAATAATACTGGTGGCCAATTCATGTGAATAAATCATTTTTATCGCCTGTTCCTGTTTTTTTTTTTTTTTTTTTTTTTGCTGTGTACTCTTGCTGTGAGAATTAACTAGGGGGTGTGTCTGAAATAAATGGAGCTGGTTTGGTGTTAAGGAGTTTTTTTCATGGTTGACAGCCACTTTAAAGGTGCATGGTGCAAAGTGTGTGGTGGCTTAATATTTTTTTGTGAGTACATGCTGGCCAGATTGACAGAACCTCACATAATTCCCTCAAGCAAGAACAAATAAAATGCAGCGTTTTCCAGTGTAACTTTAGATAATTGGTGCAAATGGCTACATCTTCTCTCATATCCTCTCCAGCTGCTCCCATGCCGTCCCTGTTGTTTTCCACCATGCCCGTCTTTGTAATGACGTTATTTACTATCATCTGCTCTGCGAGATTTATTGGTGATGTATTTTACAGCTCAGCACCAGCAGACGCAATCAGTTTCCTCTTGGGAAAATCCATAATGGATCATTTTTTTGGGGGAGTTTTTGTTTTCATTCGCACAAAACTGTCAGAGAGTTGCTTTTAAAGGGAAGTAAAAGAGGTGATTGGGTTGGTTGTGAGTCATTGCAAGCCATTACCATACGTATTATAATGCTTTCTGTCTAATCCAGCCCTGTGTCCAACTTTGCCCACCAAATATCCTGAAATCAGTTGACATGCCATGCGTTTTCACTGTGGGCCACTGACTGTGCTTTGTACAACCCTTTGGATTATTAATATATTCAGCCATTTATCATTTATATATGCAAGGGAATTGTGTTTAATAAAGAAAAAATTTAGCCATCCAATGAATTTGATAGAACATGTTTTTCCATTTTGATTTTATGTTTAATATTTATAATATTTTAGTTCACTTTAAAAGTTTTGAATTTAAGAAAACCTGCAGAAACTCTGATATTAGTACTAGTGATGCCACGTAAATGCAAATTAGCAAATGATGTCACCTTTCCCCCAGGACTAGAGCAACAGAAAAATTGCTAGTTGGCATTTTAATGAAACACACATCCTTGATTGTTCATAGACAGTGTGTATGATTTAAAAAAAATAAATAGGTGTTTCGAAGTAGATATACATTTGGTATTTTGTGTTTTTGCATGGAAATGAACCTGTTGAACCACAACAGACTGTTTCTACATGAACATTTAAAACTTGTTCTACACATGATCCAATAAATTATATTTCTAGCTTTGTAGTTAGTTTGTTGTGTGATCAAAGTGTGTTACTTATAAGTGAAAACCCCAATCCGAAATCACTTCATCCAAAGAAGTCACAGATTGCTCATAGATCATATCATCAATAATTCAACCAGGCACACTCACATCCACACCTATAGACAGTTTACAGTCACCACTCAATCTAATCTGTCTCTGGACTGTGGAAGGAAGCTGGGGAAAACCCACACAGGCACAAGGAGAACATGTAAACTCCAAATAGAAACACACCAGGTTGAAGGGGATTTGAACCTAACTACCACACCAGCCACTAAACAATGGAATAATTTAGATTAATGTACTCATGACTAAATTACTATATTGAAAATAAATTTTTTCAAAAGACATTTTTGGGAACCAAATGTAAGGTTGAAATATGGCTTGAAAATCAGCAGTACTACTATTTGATTCTATTCTTCAGAAAATTCAGGCTGCTCTGGAATCAAAAATATCCTACCTGTTACTAGGCAGCTGTACCAAATGAAACATGTAAGTGTGTGTGTGTGTGTGTTTGTGTGTGTCTGTGCGTGCTAATGGTTTATAATGAGTCAGTCGTTGTGGGTTGATGTAGGCTGATGTAGGCTTTGGTAGGATTGTGTGTGTGTGTGTGTGTGTGTGTGTGCGGGTGTGCGGGTGTGTGTTACGGTGGGATAACATGGTTTGCTGTGAGCCCGTGGATGCAGCTGGAGGTTAGTTCAGGTTGCAAGTTGGTGTGGTGGTGTGGAGGAGGGATAGCCTCACACATTGCCAAGGCCTTCAGGGGAAGTTTCTGTGGCTCTGAATCCACAGTTTTAATTGCTGTGAGACAGCACTAACTTACTTCTTTTCTTCTGCTCTCTCTCTCTCTCACTCTTACTCTGTTTTCATGTCTCTTTTCCTTTCCAGCCCTATCAAAGAGTATGGGTGTGTTCACATCTTTAAGTCGACGATGCAGGGAGCAGCACTCTGTAGTCATTATGACAGTAGATTGGAGGAGATTCACATTTCCAGGCAGCCTTTTGTGGCATTGGCTGAATTGTTCTTTTGCCTCATCAGACAGCAGTCCACTCACTTAAGGCCTGGTGTACTTCTTGTGTGTAGTTCTCTCTTTAACCCATGAGATAAGCCTGTGTGAATTGGTGCATCCCATGTAAACGCCGAACGCTTGCCGAGTTTTCAGCTGCTGACTAATGGCTGCACTGTTAGTATGGGTGGAGATTTAAAATAATTTTCAGAGGCAGCTGTTTTCAGTAAAGGGGTTCTGTTAAATATAAGATAGTGACTAACTGCAGATCACAGTGGAGTGCTGATCAGGTAACATTGACATTGGTCCATTTCTGTAAGTTTTTTTTAATGTAAAATTTGTTGTTTATACTACTAAAACTAACTTTTAAAAATGCCGGTTTTCGGTGCCCCTAAAGAAAATCCCCTCAAAAGTATTTAAAGAACTACTATAGTTATCAGTTCCTGCAGACACACACAAAAATGGGAGCTTCCCCCAAAAGGCAGAAACCAATCAGTTGAAAAGAGAATGAGTTTTTTTTTTTTTGTCGCTATGACCTTCCCCTTCATGTTATACTTCTCCATCCACTGGTCAGATGAACGTCTGTGAAGTCTGAAGACTTTATAACTTTATTTCCTAATTATTTATTGTTAATAATAATAATAATAAATGATGTATTTATTTATTTTATTTATTTTTCCTTTGTTTTGTCCCATTTTCAAGGACAGTTATGCAGTATTACACATGTATTGTGTATGTACTCATTACATGATTCACAGCTTGGGACATCCTTTGTGACCTTCGCTTGTTTGGTTGTTCACCCATTCCAACCGAACCATGTCCTTCCACCAGCACTGTATGTAACCCTCACATAGGAGACATGAGACACTGATTTCTCATTTGACTGAGAGAAAATCAGGTATACAGGTGCTGTATACATTCCAAAATGCCGAGCTATTCCTTTAGTGAACTATCCATGCAAATGTGAAGTATTGTACTGCACCCTATTAATATGTGGAAGTTTAAATAGAAGCTCTCCTTTCTTTCAGTGGGAACTCACTCTTATAGCTTAGATCTAAAAATAATGGTGCTAACTTTCAGTACTGAGGAAACATCTAGTTTTTTTTAAAACGTCAACTCTGCATTGTGTGTGAATGTGTGTGTGTGTGTGTGTGTGTGTGTGTGTGTGAAATGCTGCTGGTTTGTGCAGAACACTGCAGTATTGTCTTGCCAACTGTTATGAAGTTGGAACCTGGCCAGCTGTGACAGTATTTTCTGGGGGGCATCAAGTTGAACACCACACACACACGGACACACTTGCAGATTCAGATGTGATGTGATGGAAATGCCATAAATCTGTCAGTGAGGCTGAAATGAGCTTAGTGCCACCAGGGGGGGTGTGTGCTCTTCAAAGACGTGCACTATAAAATCCTATGGACTATAAAAGCCGATCTGTCGCGTGGCTGTGTGTGTACTATCTGCATGTGCGGATAGAGGCGTGTAAGTAAGTATATCACAACTATCTTTGTGAGGACACTTATTAACATAATGCATTCCATTGCACCTTATTATATGCTCTGCTATTAAACATTAAATGGCTAACCCAACCCGTAACCTAAACTCGATTCCTAAACCTGATGTGAGCATTGGCCAAAATGTCCTCACCATGATGGTTTCAAACTAAAATCCGTCCACACAAATATAGAAACAAGTCCTCTAACACACAACAGTGACGACCCATAGATGTCTGCAGATGTTTGGTATCTTACCTGGTGATGGTTTCCCAGGGATTCAGTGCAGTTTCTCTCAGCTGCTGCTTGTTGGGGGGTCTCCTTGACTTTGCGCTGGTCCACAGCAGCAGAATGATCAGGCGATTGATATGGCCAATTCAGGATTATCCACCTCTTCGCTGTGAAAAACTATTTCCCTGTTGCTGGCCTTGTGTTTAGGTTCGTCCACAGTACTTGCAGACGTGTGTAACAGCACTGCTGCTGTAATAATAACCTTCTCGGGGAAACACAGGTGACACTGTTGATTTTCAAGGGTGTTACACGGGCATGCGGCAGTAATTTTATGACTTGAAGAGAAAGACACAGAGGAAGCAGTTATGAAAACGATATGTGTATAATAAAACTTTAACATGTGGGTTCATCATAGACTGGGGTGAAATATTGTCGTTAACGCTAAGAAGCAAGAAAACACAGTTTTCAGATATTTCAGATTGACTTAGATACATCGAGAAGCATTGCTTCTAAAAACCGTACCATTTAAAAGAAGGCTGCATAAAGAACATGCATTATACTAAAGTAAAAATCAAAATACCAGCATGTTAACTGTAAACATGTAACAGATCTATCTGCACAGAGAGAATTGAAGGGAGAGATGCCAGAAGTGGCAGTACTGCAGAGCAGGGAAGTGGCAGTCTTCCTCTCTCACACTGTGCATGACGTGAGCAGATCATAAGACCTGCAGTCTGGATGCTGGCACTTACCTCTCTTTATCTGTTTGTTTGTGTACCTGCCTCCAAACCTCTCCACCCAGTCTAGCTGTCTGCATGACCATCTGTCCCTCTGTATCTGTTTTACCCTGCTTCTCATTTCCCTGTTAGCTGACTGCCCTCGTGTCTCTCTGTCTAACTGCGTCTGTGTTCCTCCGCTGCCTGCCCGCTCACTCACTTCTACTTGTTTTCATGAGCATATGTTCATGTGTCAGACTGGCTTTCATTTTTTTTTGTAGCCTGTCAGTCATTTCATCTTCAAACATCACATTCACTCATACATTATGCTTAGAAAAGACTCAGCATTGCATGCTATGAAATGCAGAATAGGAATATATAAAACCACCAGTGAAAATTATTCCAGGATGCTTGACTGCCATTTATCTGATCTATCTGGGTTCTCCATAGTTTCCCTGAGGAAGACAACCCTACTATAGTGACTGTGAATATTGGTGTCAAGTAAGAATCATGAATAAATGAGCATATCTCCTTGAGTCTAGTATACTTAACAAGTACCGCATTTGCATAGTTTAGAATAGGTACAGAAGGTATGCACGCATGCTCACTTTTTCTATGCTCTGAACTGATATCTTCAGGCCTCAGCAGGGTTTGAGTCTGTGTTTTGGCTCTGCTAACCAAATACATTTAACCTTTGCCAAAGCAGCCGAGCGCTGTTTCTGCTGCTGCTGTTGGCCTGCCACTGGCACTCCAGCATGTTGTTCCTGAAGGATGTCTATATATTTAGATGTGCTTTATCTCTGCAGCGGACAAGCACTGTGCACATGGTTGCAGTCAGGTGACGTATCTGATGGTATCTGATTTTTCTACATTGTGCAGAAAGTTGTCTTTTTCCTTATGAAACCAGACAGGTCTTCAATCCTCATGTAGAGCTGCAAACTGCTATAGCACCTCCTTCTCAGGCCTAAAGTCTCCAGCATGTTGCAGTGTGGCCACACCGCGGTCTGTAACATTGGTAATCTTTATTTTGCTCAGGTGGAAACTGCTTGTTTAGAACAAAGCTACAGTCAAACAAAAGCTTGTGTGGCTTCAGTCCAAAGAGCGCATTGCAGCAATAGATTTCCACCATATGTGAAGCCTTCCAACTGCTGATTGGCAAACTCCTGGTGCATATCTGTCATGTTCGTCCATCTCAGCAGAACTCCTCTGCTCTGTCAGACTGACCGCTAGTTTTTTTTTTGTTACCTGCCTGATAAAGTTTTTATTTCTACATAGCCAAGTTTAGGTTTTTGTGTTGGTTCCAGAGCTTTTCCATAGCTCTAGCTGAAATTGCTCTGTTTGCTCTTTTATTGCTCCGGTACTGAATATTAGACTACTCTTTGGCCACACCAGACTCTGGTACTCTTCCTGCACTGCCATTACGTGTGATCAACACCATCAGCACTTACACGATATGGGCACAGGATTGTGCAGAATAAGACTATTACTTTCTGCTAAATAGAACTTAAGGTTAAATGTAAAATGCAGTGACCGCAACGTATCCAAAAGGGATTTTGGCTGTGATGAAAGGCAGACGTTTGGCAGAGATATTGTTACTGTAGGAAATGTGAAAAACTTAAAAAAAAATTGGTGCATCTATTAATTCCCATATTATGTAACTCCCATAGGAACACGAGTCAAACTCTTAAGCAAACAAATATCAGAGAGGTTGAGAATAACAAGTTACAAAATGAATTTTGTGATGAATTACATTCCAAGTTAGCTGCCTTGTAGGAACATTTCTTTATCTGCATATTTGCTCTTGTGTGTTTGGTCTAAAACGCACACAGGAGAGGTAATGCTAAATATGATTAGGAGAGCTGGTACCTTGACATCACATATAAGAATAGCGAAGGTCCCAAAATGGGAATTATGAGGTTAAACGTTAGAGTTCACTTGTAGATGGTTTTAAGGGGTTTGTGTGTGAACGCTACAGGTGCAGGGGACAGTAATGTAATTGTTATTAGGCCATGAATTACATTATATTTTTCATGTGTTGATGGATACGCTTTGAATATTTGCAACAGATGAATTATGCAAATTTGCGTCGACTTGGAAATGCAGTCAAAGCCCCGTCGATAACACTTAGCCAGAAAGTTACACTCGGTTTACTGGTGTTTTCGGTTTAATATTATTCAGGACCCAATCAGAACTTGAACAGTAAAAGTATGGGCTAGTCTGAGTATCGCCATAGATTAACCAGAGTGCTCTCTGTCTGTGGTATTTTCTATCCTGTAAATCATACCACACCAGATAAGGTCAGCTCAGTATGGTAAAGAACATACCATCTCATGTCATTCTCAGTCATGCCAGTTTGTGCATGTATATGCTCCAGCAGCATATGGCGATAACATGCTGTCAGGGGAGCCTGTCTCCTGGCCTGGCCTCCCCAGCCCTGGGACAGATGGCAGCTCACTGGGCCCTGAAGAGCAACTGTGCTGCTCAAGATACTCAGCCCACTCTGTCCCTTTACCTTGGCTCTTCCTGTCTGCCTGGTGGCCTCTTTTACTTCAGTGCCTCTTCACATGCCAAGACACCCCACTGCATGCTGGTGGACTCTGATTTAATTGGGTTTCCATCCAAGCTGAATGGAAAAGGCAAACTTAAATGAACAAAATTTACCACTCACATGCAACTGCAGAGTCTTTGCTGGTCATACGCAGATTCAACATCCATGCCAACACAAATGATAGAGTAACTTTACTGTAGAGTTGAGTTACACCTTGAAGAACTGAAATATCTCCCAGTCTCCTTGGCTGTTAACTTGGCATGATATTCCATGGTAAACATGTTATTTGTGAGCCTGTGTGTTTTTGTTTACAATCCCCAGTTTTCCTGGTAATGGGCCAGCGTGAGCCTACTGCTGTGATCACACCCTCAGTACCTTCAGAGCACAGACAGGGCCGTCTGTGTTGCTCATATATTTAAATCTGCCTGTCCTATGTTTATTATAGTTGTGCTACGAAGACTACAAATGCTTTCTGAGAAACACGGGCCAGCTATGCCATTGCTTGTGATTCAGCTATTTGAATATTGCATGAATTGTTTATTGAATAAATAATCACCTGGCTGTGCTTTCCATTTCAGCTGAAACTGTTCAGCTGTAAATCAGCACCTACCTCATTGGAGTTCTACACTCACAGTGTACAACATACCACAATAAGATGGTGTAGGAGGTGTGTATATACTGTGGCAGTCAAGTCACGGGATTTTCAGCACCGTAACTCACTACGTTCCCTTCATGGACAGTGTCCTGTCAAAGTAATCCTGTATATTACACATGACTTATTACTGCAAATTAAAAGTACTAAGTTAGAGGATTACTTTCTAGTAACTACTTAATGTTTAAGTTACATCCACATAAAATAAGAATTGGTCTGAGTGAAATTGTGTTAAGCCCCAGTTTACAGATGTCATTTAGACATGTTTTAGCTATTTCTTATGCCAACTCCTTCAAATACACTGTTAATCATTTGGATCTGACTTGGTGAGTGTATGTGCTTGTGTGTGTGTGAGTGTGTGCACTTTCTCTAGGTTCTTCCAATGCTTAACATTGGTTCTGTGTTTGATGGGTCCAAACCAAGACAACACAACGCAGTTTGAAATGAAACTTCTTTTACAAATATTGAACAGTTTTTAAACACTTGAATGACATTGACAGATGACATTGAGGGATTCATCTTCCATCTCTTTCTTTTTGTCATTTATTGGCTGATGTAAACTCAGATACGATTTATGTGCAAATAGCTCAAATTGGCTGATTAAAACGGAACGCTGATTTATCGGGCTGGCTCCTGCTGCTGTGATCAGTAACAGCTGTTTAGGCAGGCAGTCAAACAAAGCTGAATATATGGTTGTTGTTTTTGGTTTGGACCTATGGTGGTTGTGTGTCATTGTCGTTGCATCCCTCACGCTTGTATCAGTTATGTACCTGTCTCTGTCTTATATCAGTGTTGCAGTTTGTGTGCCGTCTAACTTATGCCTATGATAAGAGTAAAGTTTTCATTGAGAATGTGTAGTTACACTAACTTATACCTTCCAAACTTCTAAGCCTGTGTCCCAAACACGGGTTGTTTCTAGAATCCATGCTTATCAAAGCACAGTGGGAGTATTCCCATGTCTTGTGGAGTAACATGGGAAGTAAGTCCAAGATCGGTTTTGGCTTTGACACATAGCTGAGTACAGCAGACAGCAGAAATTCAGCCTGTGTTTTCTTCAGTGTAGTTACATGATGCAGCGTGCAGTTCATGTAGTCCTCCACTGTAAGCAGACCTGAGTGAAGCCTCAGCGCTGTCATATCACTTCTCACCTCTCTCACCGTTGTTAGGCAGCAACACAAAGACTGTCTTTGCACCCGACAGAGGAACAGAATCAGTCTTGAAGTTCGACACTGACAGTGCGCTCTAACACACACACGCACACACTCACATTTTACAGACACGGCATACACTGCCACAGTCATCTACACACACATCCACTTTTCTAGCCACAGAACCTATCCCCACACACACACACACATACTAAGGTGTATTTTTTTTCTTCTCGCCCTGTAGCAGAACTCATCCATTTGATTCATGTGTGACTGAGCAGTGTAACCTTTCTCTCCCTCTCTGTTTTCACCCTCTGCCCTCTATAAGAAATGTAATGTTTTCTCTGCCTCCCTTCTTCCTTGTTCTTCTCTCTAGCTGCTTTTCTCTCTTGTAGCTTTATGACTCCTTACTCACTTCGCTCTTTTTTTGCCAGTATGGGGTAAATGAGCATATCGATAGCTGCTTGCTCTGTCTGGTGTTTCATTTCAGTCACAAGGGATAGTCAAATTCCTGATTCCTTTTTTTTTTTTTGGTTGAGAATATTTCTGAATGTATGAGCGGAATCTCAATGCGTTCATTTGGCATAGCGAATTGAAATTCAGATAGACTCCATTCAGCTCTGTTGCTCTTCATCGAGACACACACACACGCACACACACACACGCACACACACACACACATTCATATACACTTTCTGAGTACACACAGGGTCCTTGCTCATTACCCTATCTCCATTGCTACCAATCAGTAGTGCCACCTCTAGCAGCATACATACATCACTGGCATACAGCACACTCTGTCATGTGTGAAATGGGCTGTGGTTGATCCCTGCCCTGGGAGAGGAGAGGGAGACAAGAGTGTTTCAGCGGACAAGATGAGAGTGGCTCTCTGAAGAGGAGGGGAAGATGATAGCAAAAAAAAAAAAAAAAAAAGTTGCAGATGGGGCATGAGAGTAAAAAAAAAAGGGGGACTGGCAAGAAGAGGCACAGAGAGAGGAGAGAATAACAGAGTTAGAGAGACAACTGGGCAAGTGGGGAGATTCTTAGCAGAATAAACTTGAAGAGGAATGAGAGGGAGGAGTGGAGGGAGCATGAAATGAAACAAACGTAAATGTGGAAAGAAGAGAGAGAAGAGGAAGGTGATGGAATGTGGTGGAGAGGAGGAGTTGATGGAGAAGGAGTAGGCAAAAGAAAATGTTAAGGAGGAAGGTCAGAGCAGGAAACACACCCTAGTGCCTGTTTTGTGTGGAGAAAAATGAAGCTGTGGACAGTTATCAGATGGGGCGAGGGGACAAGAGTTTGACAGACGACGGGACAGACTGCTTGAGAGGAGGGACGGATGTTGAAGAGTAGGAAGAGAGCGCGTGGCACTGCACCACTCTGCAGCAAGAGTGACTGACAGCCATACCCTCACTACTGCCTGCTGACTGACTGCCTGTCTGCACTGGCTGGCTGATTGACTCGCTGACCGGTTGGCTGGCTGAATGGATGCAGCAGTGTCCCCACAGCTTCCTGCCTCCCTCCCTGTCTCTGCCTGCCTCCCTCCCTCTCTGTGTCTCTCAACAATGCAGCATGAAGTTGGTCTAGAATGGAGATTTGACTTTTCAAACAAAAGCTTTTAGGGATGTCTTCTCCATCCGTCCATGTGGCAGTAAACAACATCTCCCTGCTGAATGCCTCAGCAGTCCAGAACGGGGATAAAAAAAAAAAAAAAAAAAAAGGAGCAATGGTTTCCAAATTCAAGCTGAATTGGTCTCAGCAATGTCTCCTCTCGTTGTTTCCCTTAAATATTATAGAAATAAATCCTCGTCTTCATTTCACACCACTGTTTTCTCTACTCGTCTAACCTTGAGACCGCGTCCTTCTTTTCTTCCAGCGCTCTGTAAACTTTGCAGACGAACGTGATACAAATAAAGTTATCATCACCTCCAACGCTCAAATCACCCCTGACGAGATTAAAACACATTTCATCACAGCTGAAAGCAATGCCGTGCTCAGAGCGACAAATAGCCCATAAAGCACATAAACACACATCTCCTCTACCCCTTTGCTCGTGCATTATTATCCTCCAGAGTGAAGGGAAAGATAGATGACATTGGGATATGACGGCAGACTTACAGGCTGATAAAGAAGCCATAATGTGCCTGACCAAGTGTCCTCCTTCCTCCACTGGGTCATATATGATTATTTTCAGAGGGAAGGGACCTTAAGATAACTCTCAGATAGGATCATCACAGTAAACAGGGCCCCGGCTTCACAAAGTAGAAACATTTGTTGGCTCTGCTACTGCAATGCAGCACTATGTTGTCCTCTATGCTCCTCTGCTCCCCTTCTCTCTCTCTCTCTCTCTCCCTCTCCCTCCCTCAGCCTGTCTCTCACCCTTATCTCCCTACCATAGCCCACCACTACTGCTTTACTTTTCTTGCCTGAGGGGAGTCAGATGTAGAAATGACTCTAACATTAAGCACAAGCAGAACCTGTTGTGGCGTTTCATGAAAATGGCAGTGCAGTGTGTGTGTATGTGCATGTGTGTGTTGGAGAGATGCGAAGCCCGCAGAGATAAGCTGGGTTTAATTGTGCATACAAGCCATAAGCTGACTTCCGACTTCGAGCAAATCCACTTTTCTTCTTCTCTTTCTTTTTGGGAGCATATTCTCCATGGAGTCTGACATGTTAAATCAATGGACTTCTATCTCCTACAGAACTGTATCTTTATGTGGGAGGTGTTTTTTTCCCCCGACTACAGTATAGTTAATCACTGATCTGTCACAGACAATGGCTCCATTGAACTTCAATCAGCAAGAAAGGTGGAAGTAGTGCAGTACAGATGGCTACAAACAATGGCTCTACTTAATCATTTTGATGCCGTGGTTACATCGCTCTTCATTAAGGGTGCAGCTGTCATATCAGCATCTATTAAATGTCTAAATGTTTCTCTGACAGAGTGAACGTCTGTCTGTCAGGAGAAAGAGACAGCCTCCATAGCAGTGGTGGGAGAAGAAGCCAAAAATTACAACAAAAAAAAAAAAGATTGTATTAAATTCTAATCTACTAGTCCCAGTGTCTGCCTGGAAAGAAGAAAAACATAGGCACTTTTTTCTTAAAGCTGTAAGTTTTCCATTGTAACAGTGTCATGGTGGCAGAAAGACCTGGCTTTCTACAGCAGACACTTTATAATTTATTATAAAAAGTAACCAAAAATATATCATGTTTTCTGAAAGGTGTTACTTAACCTTTTGTGAGGCTCCAGGACTATATGTACAGACTACAGCTTGCTACACAATCAAATAAATTATTCAAACTGTAATGATCTGTTTGAATTCAAAAAATTTCTGTTTATAAATGCAGCATGCCATTTGCTTTTTTTTTTTTTTTTTTTTTTTAGTTCAGCAGAGTGTTCTTAAATTTCATCATTATTTCAAGTCAAAAAGCCACCATCTGGTTCAAGTCACAAAACATCAGTCAGTGATTTCTCATGTTATCAAGTGGAAAGTCTTTACATCCTTCGCCCGAGTCAAACTCAAATCCAAGTCTTGGATTTCCCACCCACTTCTGTCTGCTCATCCCTCCCTTCCTCTCAGCTGGCCACCATCTCCCTCCCTTTTTTTTTTTTTTGTTCTCATTATCTCTCGCTCTGTCTCAGTCCGTCTCTTTCTCACGCTCACTCGCTTTGTCACTTTTCCTTTGCCTTCCTCTGTCATTATTCTGCCCGTACGTCTAGACTGAAAAGAAAAGTTGTGCCGCTTGCTTGATATCTGTGTGTGGCAGTGTGCGTTTGAGAGAAGACTGACACTGAGAGGCAGACCTGATGAATGTAAGACTCTCACTATGTGAAGGATTCTCATAATCTATTGCAGCTAAATGACCATCCGTACTGTTTCTATTACAGCACCCAAGGTAAATTACTGCCCATCAGTTAGTGTGAGATACTTGATGCTTCTACATGATCAAACTACATAATGGCTTACAACACTTAAAGAACCATTTTCACAAATAATTAGTCTTTTATAGAGCTGGAGCTGCTTCATTAGGAAAAAAGGAAATGAGCAATTTTCACTAAAGTTATGAATCTAAAATAGTTTCCATATTGTAAATATGCTGTAAAACATGTCCAGTGGAAAGTCTTAGTTGGAATGGGGGAGGTAAGTAGTCTTGTGTTACGTTAGGCTTTCTCTAATTGTCAAAACTTCTACTTTAGATCAACTACTTTTTAGTCTTTGTCAGGAAAAGTTAACATGACCTTAACCTTCAGCTAGACCTTTTGGATATTCTAAAATGAGATTTCTAATCTTTTAAAAATTGCATGAAACCCTGTTGAACTAGTTAATTTAACTCATTTTGATCTAACCAGATCTTTGTTTAACTCTAGTTTATTTCCCTGTAAGTTATTCTGGGCTCTTTTTCCTTTGTTTCTCTGTCAATCCAAGTTTAATTCAGAAATCTCCAAAGTAAACTTAACTTCTAATAACTTCTAAGTTTTCCACCCTAATTATAGTTTTATTACTATAATAAATAGACTTAATTCCTTATTAAGTCTGTTTATTATAGTCCTTCTTTCAGGAGATTATTCTCAAACTAGATCGGGACCTCACTCTTCCCTAACAATACCAAGAGTCTCAGAAAACGTACACAAGTATTAAGATGTAAGATGTAAAGAACGCACACATCATCGCTTTAATTCCACCTCTTTCAACAGTGCATGTGATAATGAACGATAATATAGCAAGAAAGAACTTCAAACATGTGATGGACATACAGTGTCTTAGGCTGCCTTTTTCTTTATGTATTACACATGCAGCATCATCGCTCAGCCTCCAGGAAAAAGGACATATGGAATTACCAAGCAAAATGATGGATCTATAAATCCAGATGTTTGCTTCTGGAATTACAGCTATCAGAGACACGCCACTGTGCTCTGCCACAGCATTGTCCACAGCACTTTGGCAGGGAGTGACCCCCTGAACCTCAAATATTACAAACAGAGGTTAGTCCCAATTCTCTAACAGCAGCAGTGAGGGGTGTGGGCAGAGTGTTATTTCCACTCAGTTTCAGTGACATTTAGCAGGTGATCCATATCTGCTGTCGGTTGTAAAGCTCAGGATTTTGTTAATGCTCAGGTTACTGGATGTCTAAATCTTGTCCAGACTGTACCTGCAACAGTCTCAATACCAAAGACACCCAAATTAGTTACTGTTAGAATTATTAAGGAATATTAACTTTAGACAGTAACACTATTTTTGTTGGTTTGCTTTGCTTGTCAACAGTAACAGACTCCCTTTTGTATCCACTGTGTAACACAATCAAGTCATTTTTTCCTCAAATCCTGTTGCTCAGAGACACACAGTTACTGACTGAGCCAGATTTTGGAGGAACATGTTAAAGGACTTTTGAGCTGAGATGAAAAATTGAATGCCATAGTTGTTCAGTTGCATTTTGCTCATAAAACATTCCCTAGAAAATGGTGTTAGGTGTTTTACAACAGGCGAGTCAACAGTTTCGCAGGCGATTCTCAAAGACTGCATCCACAGAACTATCTCCACTGCTGAAAAAGTTTGGATGAAAGCGAAACAACAGAATGGATAAGGATAACAACAAGGGGGGAAGGCTGTGGGTGGCTGTGCCTCAGGAGGTAGAACAGGTTGTAAGACATCAAGCTGCTCCTGATGGGCAGGCTTGCACCTTGCGTGGCCTTTTTTTTTTTTTTGGAGTTTTGTTTTTCGGATTTCTTAACCCACCACTGTATGAAACAAGTGTGTGTTTTGACACTTCAGTAAGGCCTTCAGTTAGCCTGAAGCTAACATCACACAGTGTTTTGAATGATAAGTGATAAAGGTGCAGCAGAAGAGGGGTATAGATATCTTTTCCTCGGGTTATCAGATGCCTGGCAACACAAAATGACTTCTTTTGGATGCATCTTGGTGTAATAGATGGTCTACAGGATGGTGCTTTTATGAACCAAAGGGCTACATCAAAATAAACAAAACTCATAACTGTGCTATAAATTTTGCATAATACAATGCTTGTATACAGAGCATTTCCCTTTACTTCAAATTAAATTGCCTGCAATTCAAAGGGAACCTAATTCTAGCCTTTCTTATACCCATAGTGAGAATGTTTTTTTTTTTTTACAGCAGTTTATTATTATTCTGTCTGTACTCAGCCAGAAATGGTTGGCGAAAGAAAAGAAGCATCACTCTGTAACGCCACTCTACATCCGAAAGTGAAATGTGTACTTCTGGTTAGTGACATGGTCTGCAATGATTGCATCATGGCATTTTGAGGCAAACTTTTACCGTAAACTTTCATGGATATACAGAATGTTGCATTGATTTTTGAAACATATCCATTTAATAGTTATGTAGCAGGACTTTTAATATTAAGAGAAAGTAGTCCATGAAAACATGCCTCTGCGTGTCTCTTTAACTATTATAATATTAATATATTTTTCTGTTTTTAGCCCTAAACAGTCAGCATATGCCACACCTGTATTTCACAACATATGAAAATGTGTTTATAGTTGAATGTATAATTTCTTGAATATTGCTAATGCAGCCAATGACATATGTTTTTGAGTGTGTTCTTTATAATTTTATTTCAAATGTGTGATTTTTGGAGGATTTCAACTATTCCCTAAAATTTTCATGATGTTATCACAGAAATCTTGGTTTTGTTTGTATATTTATTTATTTAGCTGTCCCATTAGTATAGCTGGTGTGTTAAGAGTACTTACATGTCACATATACAATGAGTGGGAATGGTCTTAGAATAAATGTGAAATGTGTGGTTTAGCTGCAAATGACAGACCAAAACTGGGCTCCTGCACTTCCTTTTCCCCACTGTTTCTTTGCTCATCACAGCACCCTTTGGCCTGCTTCTTGTTTGCCACTCTTGTGTTTCTGTGTGTGTGTGTGTCTGCCTTCTTGCCTACACATCAGGGCCTGTATTCACAAAGCTTCTTAGAATCCTCTCAGAGAGCTCCTATCTTAGCCTAAAAGTGATTTAGGAAACTTCTCAGAGCAACTCTGAGTAAGGAAAGTACAAACACCTGTATCTTAGTGAGGAGGTGTGGTTGAGCCCGTTGCTAGGCAGCATTTCAAGGACTGTGATTGGTTGATCAAAAACTATCTGTAAAGGTCTTGAAAATGCGCTCTTTGTGAAAATAGAATATATGATAATAGAATGGACAGTGAAATCATTAATAATTAAAACAGCCAAATGTGGAAAATGGGTCTACCAATTTCCACGCAGTAGTTACTATATTTAAGTGCTTATATTTATTTACTATACTGATTTTATTACTTCTAATCCATTTGAGACTGATGGGAGCAAAATCTCACCTTTTACCAATGTACATGACTGCAGGACAGAGTCTGTTTAAGTTTCACTTTTGGATGGCATGTAGCCAACAATCCAAACAAGTAAAAGAAGAAATTGGACAGAAGAGCCTGGGAAACCAGAAGATTTCTGTGTCACTATATGAGGCTGCGATTACTCTGCTGATGGGAGGTTGTGACACACACAAGTCATCACTATGGTACTGTGGCATTTTTCCAGTTGCCATATACCTCAGTGTTGTAATGTCTTTCATTTCCGGCGTTATGGCATTACTACGTTGAGTGGGACATGTGAGGGCAACAAGTTTGACCGCAAACATTATCCCATCGCGATCCGATCTGTAGTGTTTAATTAACTCTCGATCGTTCAGTGTTTGGAGAATATTTTTTCTAACTGCCATTTAGTCGTAAATTTAAGAGGATATCCTAAGAAAATGTCATAATTCTAAGAATGTTCTTAGAATTTCGTCACTAGGAGCAACTTTTAGGTTTAGGAAGCTCTGTGAGTACAGGCCGAGGTCGCTGCTTGGTGGTTTAGGTTTCTCCCCAAAGCCACACACAGACTGTTTTTTGGAATGTAACGTTTATGTTGAGAGGCATAGGAATAGAATAGGAGTAGTGCTGGTGCCACTAAGAGTGGAGTGTGAAATAAATGGTTGCCAAACAACCTGAAATTTCTGTGCTTTATCATTCCTTAAATACCTTATCTTTTTGAGATGGATGTAGTTCATTAAATCCTGCATCCAATTTGTATGGGTGGGTGGATGCCTAGACTTCCAATTTAGGAGATCCAGCAGTCTAGCTATTAAAGTAAAAAAGAAAAAAAAGCAAGAGTGTCCTTGAGAAGACTTGACAGCTTAGCTTTTGATGGAAGACCACATAGGGTAATAAATGGAGAAGAGCTGATTACTGGGCCTAATGCTGTGGACGCAGAATTAAGGGCAATCCTTGAAAAAGTTGCAGACTTGGGCAGAGCCGAAAACATATGTAGCAGTGTAGCTGGTGTTTGTTTACACCTGTCATATGTGGGGTGTCTGTCTGATTTAATCTTAGTCGGTGTGACTTTAGTCTGGGATATAAAGGATATGCAGCTTTGAGCCGAATTAGGCTGAAGCACAGCCTGGTTTGAGAGGGTTTTTTTTTTTTGTTAAACCTGTTGACCATGGTGTCTGGCATGGGACACCTCATCACAAGAGAGATACCGTCAAATCTAAATCGTGAATACCAAAGGAGAGCTTTGACAGTTTAGACCACTGTTGTCTAGCAATGTTGGAGGAATATCAAGTAATCTGACCAAGGATGTACAATATGCCAAAAATTATGGCCTTTATTCTGAAATCTCACCACTTACTTTAAAGGGTACATGATGCCTGCATGGTAGAGCTGAGCTTTAGCTTTGTTAAATTTCGGATCAGGTAAAATCAGGATAGAGGAGTCTTGAGACTTGAAGGGTCCCTTCATTCTGTGAGATAGCTTGATGACTGTTGTCTGTTGGGGCAGATCCAGAATGAGCTTCATAATGTTCAGCTTTGGGCACTCTTTGTGAAATGTTTTTTTTCATGAGATTATTCACTAAATGCAGTATTTATTTATGTATTATTAAGCACTTTGCCGGTCTGTAGTCATGGCTATAAATTTTAGCAAAACAAGCACAAGAAGCATACTCAGCTGAACTGTAGCTGTGCACCTTGCTTCACTGTTCTAAAGTGGTGGGATCTTGTTCCAAGTCCCCCTGTGAGCGGATCTGCACAAATCAACACGATTTAATTTTCACAGCTACACTGATAAGCCTGATCGACATGACCACTGAACAAATGACTCTAACATTGATTACTGAACAGTCCTACTGCATGCGAGTGTGTGTGTGCATGATGACAAATATTATAAAAGCGTATTTAGCGTATCTTAAATATGACCAGAACAAGTACAAGTCTTTGTGATTATTATTAATGAGCCAATTGTGCTCCCCCTGCTCCTCCATTCATCCAACCACAGTGCTCTCTTTAATTAGCACTTGTCAATGTAGAAACTCCAATGACACTTAACTATTACAGGAAGATTTGCGAGAGTTACTGTCAGTTCTGAAGTGTTAGAATAAACACACACTTCATCGTGTCAAAATATAATAATTTAGTCTGAGTCAATTTGATTTATGGTTTTGCCTCATGGCTACGTCTCCCAGCCTTGCAATGCAGGGCTCGTTGACTACGATATTGGAAAGAGTTGTCACAACGGCCTGTGAATATATCTCAAGCCTGAGTCGGCTGTGTGTTTGTCGTGCAGTAGATGAGAGGGAAAAACATTAACAATTATTTATGAAAAGACTAATTACTTGGTATTTTGAGGTTCTTTTTGGTAGAAAGGCATGCTAAATAAGAAATAAAATTCTCCAGTCTCCTACATTCTCTCTGTTGTTATGCCTAAAATGAATGTTTGAGGTTGGAACTGAGATGGCACTGGCTGTTGCTGGAGAATAATATCTCTGAGGGCTTTCATGTTAGACAGACTTCTCGTAAAGACTTACAAAGTGGTTTAGTGACGCGTTGCCACTGGACTATATTGTAAGCACTGTACTGTAAATGCGTGTTTGCATAATCCAAAGTTTACCACTAAAAACTTATTTCTTTTAATCAAATAGGTGAAATAAAACCACAGGCCATAGTGGGCACCAGGTTATTTCCCAGTGGCCTGCGGATCATTTGGCCTGTCATGGACAGTCAACTTAACCAGCAATAACATAGCAGCAGAACAAGTTGACTCTCAGAATCTTCACATCATACGCGACTTTCACTATCGCTAAGGTGCCAAAAAAATAAAGCAGTTCATTACCTACCTAGCTGTTCTGTGCATGCCTAAACCCACAAGCTTTGACCGTGTTTCCACACCCATAAATGTTTACAGCCTTTCTGTCATGCAGTGTTAGTTTTGCATTTATTATTTTAATAAGTCTTAGTCTTTATCAACATTTTAATATTCCACTAAGCTCAATATTTCCTGGTTCTGTTGATTATTTGACAGTGAACATGGAGTTAGAAGTGCTGTAATTTACAGTGATTCTGTCCTGGGAGCATGGTAGGGGATAGTGGTCTATGGAAATACACTAGTGCTGATTAATGTTAGTAATAAGAGGATCAAAACATGCTCATCATACTTTGACAGTGTACATGGCGTGAACCCCTGTTTGTAATGAAAGACACAAATTCAGATGAAATCACACTTTGACAGTAATTCCTTTATGGGAAATACACAACTGGAAATGGAGGGTTACCCTACAAAATAAACAGCCTGCTGGTTTGCATTTACAGATGCTTGGGATGGAGTCATATTCCTGGCTTGAATTATTGTTTTAGTCCACCCCTGTCTGAAGCACATACACCGTGTGCACAATTATTAGGCAAGTTGCATTTTTGAGGATTAGATTTATTATTTAACAACAGTGCTCTTGCTCAATCCAAAATGTTTATAAATTTCAAACCTGAATATTTAAGGAAGTGAAAATGTGGCTTTTGTACAAGAATATCTGTCTGTGCACAATTATTAGGCAACTATTAGTGTGCAGAATTATTACACACAGAAAAACAACAAAAATTTTTCCATCTCACTTGTTTTTTTTTTTCAACTGTTAATGTGAAATGTGACTGATATAACCACCCTTCTTTTCAATAACACTCAAAAGTCTTCCATCCATGGAGTCTGTCAGTTTCTTGATTTCTTGACGATCAACCTTTTGTGCAGCAGCAACCACAGCCTCCCAGATACTGTTCAGAGAGGTGTACTGTAAATCTCATGTTTAAGAAAGGCCCATGAGTTCTCAATAGGGTTTAGGTCAGGTGAGGAAGGAGGCCATGTCCTTATTCTTTCATCTTTAAGCCCTCTACTGGCTAGCCACGCAGCGGAGTACTTCGATGCATGAGATGGAGCATTGTCCTGCATAAAAATTATAGTCTCCTTGAAAGATGCAGACTTTTTCCTGTACCACTGTTTGAAGAGAGTTTCTTCTAGAAACTGACAGTAGGTTTGGGAGTTCAGTTTGAGTCCATCTTCCACCCAGAAAGGTCCAGGTCATACCAGTACCCCACCTCCACCTTGCTGGCGTCTGAGTCAGAGTGGAGCTCTGTGCCCATTGCTGATCCAGTCGCGGGCCCATCCATCTGGTCCATCAAGAGTCACTCTCACCTCATCAGTCCATAAAACCTTTGTAAAATCAGTCTTCAGATATTTCTTGGCCCAGTCTTTTTCTCTCAACATGTTTCTTGCGAGCCTTTAGGGATTTGCAACGAAACGTTCGATGGTTCCGTGGTCATGTCCTAATATCTTGGCAATTTCAAGAGTGCTTGTCTGAAATATTTTTTTTTTTATAATTTTTGACTTTTTGAAGTCTGTTAAATCTCTTTTCTGGCCCATTTTGCCTAAGGAAAGGAAGCTGCCTAATAATTGTGCACACCTAATATAGGGTGTTGGTCTCCTAAGGCCGCACCCTCCCTGAATACACAAATGCACATCACCTTGTATGCTAAAATCCAATAGGCAGTCAAGTTTATACAGCTTGGAGTTGGAGAATTGGCATTAAAATGACAATATGTTTAAAATACTCACTTGCCTAATAATTGTGCACATAGTGTATATAGAGTGGGGCCCAAACACTTTTAACAAATGCAACAATCTAAATGGAAAGCATGCCCAAGTACTCTCATTAGTCATGTACAGTATATTACTAATGTAACAAGTTGTGAAAACGTGTTTATGTTATAATAGATAGATAGATAGATCCACATGATAGATCATGTTAAACACAAGATACACATTTCCAGAACTTCAGTAGACTTTACATTAACTTTCCTAAAATTCCTGCAGTCTTACCCTAACCTTAACCATAACCACTACTCACCTAAGCCTACGCTTGCCTTTAAAAGGAAATTCCCAAAATGAGACTGCGTAAACAGATTTATAATCCCCACAACACGCCTTAATATCGGCCCACACACAGAGAAAAATCCCTTCCTCTGTTTCTTATCCTTGTCCTCTTGTGTACTGATGAGTTGACAGGAGTCACTATCAGTCTGTAATCAAACCCTCAGTAGTGGTTGATTTCTCACACACACACACACACACACACACGCATATGTATGCACACACTCAAGCATAACTGCATCCAAACAGCATTACATCGCATAATGGGTATATTGTGGTAGTGGGCATGTCTGTGTTGTTAGGTGTGTTTGCTAAGCAACATACAACATGATCTCTCTTTCTCACACACACACACACACACATACACACACACACACACACACACACACATACAGCCCAGCAGCACAGTGTGATTTAGTAGTGTGCTGTTTGGTAAGCAACATACAACATGATCTCTCTCTTTCACACACACACACACATACAGCCCAGCAGCACAGTGTGATTTAGTAGTGTAAGTTTGTGCAAAGTTGGCATGGTTTTTGACCTGCTGGGTTTGAGTACCTTACCCAGAGGTCAAGTATTTCAACAGAGGAATCAATTGAGCTAGAAAAACAGACCTTCATGTAAACTAGCAAACTACACTACATTCTGCTGTGTTATACTTCTGCTTTTCTCTTCTTTCCTAAATCCAGCCCAACCCTACTCTCTGGCTGGCCTTGGAGAGGAGGAGGATTGAAAAAGGAGGAGCTCAAGACAGAATGAAAGAGCCACACACAGTGAAAACTGACAGTCAAAGATATTAGATATAGAGGCAGAGAAACAGAGAGTGAAAGATAAACAGAGAGATGGAGACAGTGGAGGAGGAGGTAGGTGTGGAGACGGAGTCCTCTTTGGCGTCCAACAGATGGCTGGTGTTATTGGTGCAGGCAGCTCCTCTCTCTGCTGCCTCCACTCACGCAGACAGCACTTGAAAAATACTTAAAGAAACAACACAACACATAGCCTAGATCTGGGTCTCCAGCCAAGAGTCTTCAAATATATAATTTGTAAATAATTAGAATTTCATTTGAAAGGCTGAATGAAAAGAGTCAATTAGGAGAATAGTTCTTGCAACCCTGAATGGAATTTACAAAAGAAAGATAAAAAATTTGTTATTAATTGTTAAAACAATGATTTTCGTTCATAAATTAACATTCTGCCTTTGGCTACCTATGTATTAAATGAGTCAAAACTACACTCAGGTTAACGTGGTAGCACAGAAATCTGTCACTGACATTTTCTGCCCTTCGTTGGCCTAACATATGAGTCAAAGCTCATCATCATGTAAAGCATTTACATGTTTCCTAGGTGTGGTTCATTAGCTGCCAGAAATGTGCAGCAGCTCTTTGCTTACTAATGCTAGCAAGCTACCTAATGAGTGAAGCATCCTTTCATCATAATCACATTTTTGCATTGTGAAGTTGCTGTACAGTGTAATAATAGTGATACAGAGGGAATACATTGCATACAGAAGACCAGAAAGCAGTTTGTGTCACCATGAAATAATATACATTGAGAATAGAGGAAGGTAAATTATACCTCACTGATCAATAATTTTTCCTCACATCAAGTAGGTTCCTGGTTCGAAACCCAACAGGGGCCTTTCGGTGTGGAGTTTGCATGTTCTCCCGGTGGTTGTGTGGGTTTTCTCCCGGCACTCCAGTTTCCTCCCACAGTCTCTGTGATGGACTCGTGACCTGTCCAGGGTGTACCCCTGCCTTTCACCCAAAGAGAGCTGGGATAGGGTCCAGCAGATCCCTGTGACCCTAAATAGGAATAAGCGGGTATAGATGATGGTTGGGTGATTTTGAAAGTGAATAGATCTCTTGCTACAGCAGTGAATGGTTTTACTGGAGTACAATAGGAAGTCAACCAGCATCTGCAAAGTTCGATTCATTTCATAAAATTCTGCATAACATTTGCCAATCATATGCTGAATTATACTGAACTCAGTTGTGTTGGGATAGTGATAACTGACTACAGTATGATACTGTAGTCTCCTATTCTTAAGGATGGAGGACACTGAGCTTGTTTGGGCTTTGTCTGACTCCAGACTTTGCTGCAGTACTCTGAATATGAATGTTTTTGGTCTTCCTGGATGCCGCTCAGGTCTTCATCTCAGCCATTGCATGGCTTTGTTAAAGTCTTTCGAAGAGCTCAAGGTGAATTCTCACAGACTCTTAATCTGATTCTGGACACTGCAGGATGAATGTGTATATATGCCTATCAAAGAAACATTTTACTCAAACTGCAGTGGTAAAGGTATGTTAGTTCTGCCCAAGATTCTGGCTTTTTTTCACTGATAAATTGATGTGTTACTGTAGGATTGTGTGGTTGTGGGTCAATGTCTCAAATCAGTCCCATTCACTCAGAAGAAATTAGCTCTGGTGATTTGTTCAACTCGTTCATGTTCACAGATTTGGTCTGAACTGTCCAAGGTCATTTGAACACCATACATGGACTGTGTTTTGAAGAGTTTTTGTTCTTTGACATTCTTGCAGTTTCACTCTTGTTCATCAGGGAGACTTTGTTAAATAGGCCATTCATTAGCTGCTGTTAAATGCACAAAGGCTGGAAACTGTGCGTTCAGACCTTGAGAACCATGGAAGCAAAATAGCTACTCAATCCCGACCCAGCACAGCTAATCAGTTTCATTCTTGCAGGCAGAATCCCTCTATCAGGCTTCCCCTCACGCCGCTTGACGTCACTGGGACTGTATGCATATGGAAAATGATCAACACATGTTACACATTGTGGAATGGAGATGAGAGATGAAATGAATCTTGACTCTTTAATAAAAGCCACTGTAAAAACGCATCGTGGCAGGTGGAAGGTGATTTGGAAATGGACAGAAGTGACATGTTAGCTAATAAAGTTCTGTTATCAAAGGAATATTTACTATATAATCTCATCCCTCCCCTTTTCCATTGAATTAAGAATTAAGCCAACTGGTGTGTTTGTTAGTGTCAGACTGAGTTTTGTTTTGAAAATCCGGTCAGCAGCGGTCTGAACACCATGGAGACTGAGCTGCAGGCTCTCAGGTGAGCTCCGATTTCACAGTGAAAGACTCTATAATTTCAGGAGCTGAATGAAAAACAATCCAAGAAGGAGTTTTTGATGATTTAAAAGACAGGTTTGTGCATTGCTGTGGCTCATTTAGGAAACTCTCAAGTTGTGTTGCTCAGCATAAAATGATCTTTATCGCTCACAGCAGATACATGTCGCTGTTCAAAAATAGTGTAGCACACTACCTGAAGGTTTTTATACATGAATTTTCTTGAATATCTTCAATTCGAAAGTCAATTTTAAATATACATTTTTAGATATGTTTATTTTAAAATGTATAGTAAAAAAAGGTGTAAAATCAGGGAAAACGTTGTAATATGTGATCAGTGTGTATTCTACCTATATTCGTTCCTTCTTGTCTGCCATCTTGGACTTCTGGAGAAGTTGTCAATAAATCATTCAGTGTCCAGTCAATCACAAAAGCAAGCAATAGCATTTACTGACAGAAACGTCCATGAGCCCACCCTCAAATCGTGAAAACAACAAAACAACTCCTCATGTTACGTTGTGGACAAAAGTGTCAATCGAGCACAGAGAGCAGTCGAGGGAAATCCACGCGAGGAAAACTGTCAAATAGAGAGGGAAAAAAGCATTTGAGGAGGGCAAAAACACAGTTTGAGCACGATATTATAAAATAAATATAAACATGATAAACATACAGGCAGCTCTTCTTTCTGTGTGCACAAATTTCACATTTGTGCTTGCAAGTTTCATATTTGCGTTCGCAAACTGTTAAATGTGCAGGTCCCTGCGTTTTTGCACCCTCTAGTTATGACATTGATGTAACACCATACTCTAGGCAGAGAATCACTTTTCGTTTTAAAGGTGACGACCACCACACCTGAAAATATGGGGGTGGGGTATGAGTGTTGCTCAGAAGGTTGAATTTCTGCACTATCCCTTTACATAACCCTCACACCTGAAAACATGGATGTAGGGTTGAATTCTGCAATCTCACCACAAGAAGCCACTAAATCTTTCACATTTTACACCTTTAAGACTGATTTTACATCAGTATAAGTTATCATCACCAAAATACTTTAAAATCCTTCACTACAGGCTTTCTAAGTTAAAAATCAAAACCTGCTTTAGGATCCCAAACAGGATTGTGTTTCCACATCTCATACTAACATTGTGCTTATTATATTAGGTAAAGGTGAAGACAACAGTATCTGTTTTCAACTGAAACAGCTGACTAGTAAAACAGATTTAATCAGTTCAAGCCCTTCATACTCTTTTTTTCTATACACACACCGTTTCCTACCCAAGCTACGTTCTGTGCTGCAGATCTGCCTGCCTGACAACTCTGATAAAACCGGGCTCCAAAACCTAGGGCAACACTATCCCTTTAGACAGACACGAACACTGTATGTAGGTCTGCCTCCCTGTGTATGTGTCTGGCTTCCTGTCTGGCCCTATCAGATCTACACTTGAATCTGCCTGCCATCGCTGCATATGACTCCCTGAAAAGGAAACCGAACGCCTGACAGTGAGCCTTCTTCTCTCCTTCTCATGCTGTATGGTTATCTCCCATAAATATGATGCATTTCTGTGCAGGGAGAAACAGATCAGCTCCTCTGTGGAGATGGCAGACAGCTCTGTAACATTCCACCGCCCTAATCGTTATCATTTTTAAGGTGATTTATTCAGTTGTTCAGAACGCAGTCGTTGTCGCAGTCACTTGGCAGAGCAGGGTTGAGTTGAGCTGCTCTTTATTGCAGCACAGTCCGGAGTTTTTGCTGCTATGATGATGCAAATCCTGTCCCAAACTCCCCGGTTATGCAACAGAAGAATGATGATGGAAAGGACAGGACAGGGAGGGAGAGGTTGAAGAGAAAGAGTGGAGTCATAGATCCTTTAAAAAGAAAACCTGCCATCAGCCTTATGGTGTTAGTTGTACTTTATATTTTGGGAATGATACAGATAATGGACACAGGCAGAAAGGACAAGATGCACAACTGGCTGTGCTACCATGAAAATCCTCCCTGACAAAACTGCAGAGCAGACAGTGTGACCAAAGCTTGTGATTCACTTGTCCGTCAGGCATGAGGCCTGGGTGTCAAAGACAGAAACCAGCGTGCGATGCATGTGTTTTAGAGGTCGTTCTGCCTACTATCACTACATGGCTACACAGAAAAGGTCAGCATAAACCAGCTCAGTGCTAGTGTTAGAGGTTATCACCACACACTCAACTGAGCCGCACATACACTGGCTCTAAAATTGTTTATGTGAGACAGAGAGACCCCTTTAAAGAGATCTCAGGTGAAACATGAAGAGAGATGAAACGTGAGGGCTAGACAAGAGAGGGCAAAGGTCTGAGTGAGCTGAGAGGGGTGACGAGGGCCTTGTTTGCATGTGTGAGGGAGGAGTATGAGCAGTATGAGTCCAGGACAAGAGGAGTAGAGGTGGCAGATAGTGTGGGAGCTGAAGAGGACCATGCGAAAGTGATGGGAGCAGAAGTAGTATACCGATGTGAGGAAGGATGGGTCTCAGTAATCTTTACTCTGACATCTTTTCCCCTCTCCCCTCATAACATTCTCAAAGATGCTTTACTTCTATAACAACACAATTACAATGTGAGAACAGAAACAAAAGAAGACCAGTACTAAAATCAGAAATGAGCAGTTTTGTAGAACATTTCTTTTGTTGAAGAAATGCAAAGCCAAGTTCATGCAAACACATTTCTTTATTATTTTTATTGACTATGAATCCATGTCTCAAGTACCCAAATCACACTACTCAGGCCCAGCCCTCCAGTCAGTGTAAAAAACTGTCACTGAAAAAGACACATCAACAAAACATCAGACAATTTTCACTGAAAAACACATCAGCATTCCAAAAAGTATGAAATGAAAATGAGATTATGAGTGCAGCTTTTCACGTTTCACTGTGACTGTTTCCTTTTTCAGTTCAGCTTTTTTTTTTTTTTTTTTTTTTGTCAGTGGATATGGTGACAAATGACCGATTTGCTCTGGATGTCAGTGCATCATGACTGAGTGTTACTCTGATGGTTTCCCTCTATGCTTTCACAAACATTTTTTCTGCCTGGTATAGCTGGGGCACTGGTGTCTCTGCAAAAGCTGTCAGGATAGTACGATGTACCTGGTCTCCATGGCGTGGCTCGTGTTTGAAACCCATCGTTCTGCACACTACTGTAGGGACCCCAGATCTTAAATAAAACAGGAAATGGGCCACACTTTTTTTTCACCTTATCAGAGTTAAGTGGAGGCTTGTGGAGAAATGGTGAAGTGTGTGTTGGTTTGCTTGTTTCTTTGTTGGTGATGGAATTCATTGTCCAACTTCAATGTCCTTATACTGTGCTTTATGTAGATGCTGCGTACGTCACATCAAGCAGCATAAGCTAAACATCTTTATGTGACTGTTGAAGAAAGGAAGAAAGTCTGCACTGCACTGGAGTTGAAATCATAGTGTTTTTAATACCTATGAAATTAATCATTTCAGAATCACTGAAGGTTAGATTTGCAACAAATGAAACAACATTTTATTTTATTTCTTTGAAATTTTCTCTAGCTCAATGTTTTCACATGCTAATGTGCATATGGGTTGCTGGATGATATTTCATATTTTTAATGTAAAAGATTCTTTCTTGCCATTTGACAGTGCACACATTGATTCGAATATTAGTTCAACAGTTGAATTCATGCTGTCATATATCTGCTATCGTAAAGTCCTTGTGCTTTGTGCTTTTATGCATCATTGGGCTTTACCAGTCTGACAATAAGTGGATTGAGACTGCATGTTTTACTGAGAGCTCAAATGTACCGAAATAAACAGACAAACCAGAAACTGTTTTAAATAAGACAGACAGTTTACTTTATGTGTGAAAGCACCTTTAGTCCCAGTGCTGGGATCAGATCTCCATGTTACAAGTATAGGCTGACTGGCTAAGTATAGGCTACTGGTTTTTTAGGCAGTTAGATTTGAGTGATGAAAATATATGATAACTAAATGTAGGCCAATGTAGGGGGTGGAGCAAAATAACTGCAGATGATGATGTGGCTTTTTGGTTGTAACAACTGTGGGAAATTTCGGTATCTGTCACCACCACATGCTTGTGAGAAAGGGTAGGACAAATCCACAAACCGACCTTCAGCTTCCTTAACTATTTTTAAATTGTTGAAAAGAAGACAGGGAAGAACAGCTAGAGGTAAAGGGAAGAGGAGAGTAATCAGGACCCCTCAGGTAGTCATGAAACAACTGCTTAATGCCAGATCTCAAGTAAATGTTCATGAATATTTAATTCAACCCCACTGTTCATTGAATTTTTCCGTAAAAGCTAAGCACTTCTCCTACACTCCTGTTTTATTTAGGTTTTAGCTCAAGGATCTTTGATTTGCTGCAAAAATCAAGGGAGTTCTGCTGTCCTTGCTGATCGATAGCAATTAAGAAGAAGAAAAAGAGCTGGTCAAGGTGACATTCAGTTCACTTAGATAATCCTACACCACCAATCTCCTGAATAAACTGGACCCTGTCGAACGTACACTCATCCCCAGAAGGCAAAGTCATTTTTCACCCAGCTCACATCTCTGATCTCGAAACAGGCTGTGTGGGTGTACATGTCTTTCTATGGTTGTGTGGACAGATTTTACTCTGATACTATTCTTGTGTGGACATTTGGGCTATTTGAAGTTGTGAGGACCCGCCAAAATATCCTCACAACTTCAAATGGTTGATTTCATGATTAGAATTAGGTCTAGGTTAGGGTTAGGGTCTGTGTGTCCTCACAGTTATATTCTGAGACATGACTGTGTGTGTGTGTGTGTGTGTGTGTGTGTGTGTGTGTGTGCTTGAATAAATCTGTATTCGAGATAACAGTGCTTCAGGTAGGAGGACTCAGTAATGCATGCAGATGTACACACACTGATGGCAGGGTCACTGGCAGAGCAGGACAATAGTAAGGTGTGAGAGAGCTCTCCAGTTTACCCATTACACCCTGCACATTCCTCACTTCTGCTTTCCTTTACATTGCCTGTCCATCCCCACATCAATTCTGCCTTTTTATTTGCCAATGAGTCCCCAGCTCGTTATTTCTGTCTGCTTCTCTCCGCCTTGTTTCCTCCACCAGGTGCTGTATCCAGCTCGCTGCAGCCTGTGTGGGGCTGATAAAGCCTGCTTAGGTTATAGGAAGAGTCAGTGGGGCAGAAACGAAATGCCGCTGTTGGGTTTTAAATCTGAGCACTGTCACACAAGCACCACTGGGCAAGTGCTGCTCTGGGATGCGCTGAATGGCTGGTGGGGAGAGTGCTGTGCCTTTCTGACTGGCAGGCATGTTGAATGGATGGCTCGGTGGCTGGGTGGGCGAATAGCTAATCATACTGTCAGGACACAACTCTCTCCACAAGTGCATCAACATGGTAATATTTCTTTCGTTCAGATGATGTCTTGAAATATTTATGTTTCGACGTAGAAACTGTGTCAGAAGCTGAATGTTTAAGGGGGTAAACTACTCACTCTGTGGCAGACACTGTGTTTTTATTGTTGCACGTCATGTCTCTTGTTCAGTTTCTCTGGGCAAAACACATTTTGATGTTTCTGAAAACCATACATGACATTGCAGCTTTCAGAGAAGGTTAACACAGTGTAAGAGAAATGTTTTCAGGCTACTGCCGATGGGCCTTTATTATTGATTAGATGTCACTTATTTTTCTTTTAATATGACAACATCCGCTGCTACAAAAACACCATTAAAAGTGCTTATAGGTCACGGATCTCACAGATCTCTCTGCAGAGGAGCATTTGCAATGAGTTTGAACTCAAGCTTTTGAGTGGCGTGGCCTTTTTTGTGCAAATGCTGCGTTTATGTCCGGTTGAATTCCCTCTCATTTGCATCACTGCATCAAACCCCACTCTGTCCCTCAGAAAGTACAAATTAGTCTGGTTTATTGTTTAATCCACTCACAATTTCCCAGAGGCCATTGTGACATCTGATTAATTCATCACTCTTTTTACAATTGATTAACATGCTGATGATTTCCTTGATTAATTAATTAATTAATTAATACATTATAAACAAATAAAATGCTGTAATTTTCCACAGCCTGGTGTAATGTGCTCAGATTGCATGTTTTATGTGAACATTAGTGTTTGACAAGTGGGAACCAATGGCTTTTGGATATGTTTTGCTTGAACAGTGTACTGTGGGTTAAAAATAAAATAATTGAAAATGTAAAATAAAAAATAAGCGATTAATCATTAAGCCTTTATCATGTTATGCTGATATCTGTTTCTATAATAAAGTTTACAGTACTATATAACAGAACAGCAACAGATCCTCTCACTGAAAAAAAAAAAACAGCATTTTTTCTTGATAAATAACTCATGATTAACTGGGGCAGAAGTGTGTGAACACAGCGACTATTTCACAAACAGGTGCTGTAGGGATAGGTCGTGGCGCCGATGCAAGTGATTTTCCTTTGAAAATCTCAGGAGAAAGGAAACAAAGGGAAAGAACAGGCGTAAATGCATCGATGTAAAAAGGATGCCCTGTAGTAATAGTGTGGCCAGACAGAAAACTCAGATTACCTTCCCAGTTTCCCTCATCCCTCCCCCCTAGTCTCTCCTTCTCTCGGTCTCCTCCTCTGCTTCATAAACGTTAACTCACTGAAAACCAACACAAATGCTCAACCAGACTGTGTGTGTTTGTGTGTGTGTGTGCGTGCACCTGGTATTACTCACATTGTGGGAACCAAAACCTGCTTACACACTCACATTGTGGGGTCTCAGCCTTCCCCTTGGGGACCAATCTATAAATCGCTGAATTTTATGGTGATGACTTGGTGTAAGGTTAGTGAAGGGTTAGGATTAGGTTAAGGTTAGGGCAAGTGTCCAGGAAATTAATGTAAGTCATGGTAAAATGTGTGTTTACAGTGTATCTGTGATCTGTTTAGTGGGTAGCCTCATATTTACACACACACACACACACACACACACACACACACACACACACACACACACTCATAAACAGGAACCAGACAGTATGTATGAAGTGCAGCTTCAGTGACTCCATCAAGTGTAATGATTGCAATAAAATCCCTCTTGGCTGCTTCTCTCAGCATCCTCTCCTCTCCTCCCTTGATTCCCTTCATCACACACTCTCTCCTTCCCTACATCAAACACCCCCACCCTGCTTCCATCCATCAAGCCCTTCTTCCCTCCATCATCAAGCCCTCCTTGCTTGGGTTTTCAGCTTGATACCTGATGTGTCTGGCTGGGTGGGCTAGCTCTCCCATCTCCTTTCTTCATCTCTTCTTTACTCTTCCTCTCCACCTTGATTCTTTCCTTCTCCTCTTCTTTTCATTTTCTCATTATCCTCTTCTCTCCTTCCATTTATCTTTCTTTTCCTTCCTTTCCTTTCATCTCCTCCTGTTCCTGTCACTTTTCAGCCCTGACATTATTAAAACATGTTAGTAATGACAGATGCTTGATATGTGAAACTTTGCTGAGAGTCATGTCATGTTGACAAAAATACATCCTCTGTAAAAGCAGAGAAAAGGTAGACAAAACTTTGCCATTGGGTGCCGGGTAGAGGGAAATAAACTCTGATCTGGAAGGCCTGCCACAATGTCTGGGTTTTGTTGATTAATTAAATATTCCTCTGAAACATTTTTCATGCCAGTCTTGCCAGAGTAGACTGTCTCTCCGCCCAGTTCCCCTCCCTGCCCGACCTGTCTTCATCTTTCAATTCTTTTTCTTTAAAGCCCCTGCCCCCTCCCTCTCACTTGCACATACACCTCCATCATTCCCTTTCTTTGCTTCCTCATGGGCAGATAAATCATCTGCAGAGTGGCACAAGCTGCAATGACTCATCTACAATCCAGACCACCTCAGCAAGGGAGAGACACAAGGGAGAAACAGAGAAAGAGCCGGGCCCAAATGGAAATTAATAGAGTGAGAGGGGAAAAGTCAAATGAGAAAGAACGGTTGTGAATATTAAAGTCGGCGAGGGAGAGGCAGAAAGAGAGGGAGTCTGGAAAACAGGCGGAGAAAAAAGTCTGGCGATGGGATGGCCATTGTGTGACAGATGAGCATAAAAAGAAGGAAAGATGGAGGAAGGATAGAAAATGACAAATGCCCACAGAGAGATCATGACGATGTGTGTGTGTGTGTAAAGGACTTAGAGATGGAGCAATGGACACACAGAGCAGAAGAGATGTGTTGGGGTGGTGTGAGGGAGCTCGGAGCAGGTCAACTCAGACAGTGAAGAGTGATTGACAGCTCTGCTTCTGACAGACGTGTATGTATAACACATTTGTCTGCTGCTTTACCTGACCAGTCTTTTTAAATCATTAACCTGGTTGTTACCTTGCTGATGAGTTAAGCAGGGTAGGGTTTAGAGCTACCTCTAATATTAGTTGCTTCTCTCCATATTAGCATGTTAGTGAGTGACCAGATGTAAGTAAGTAAGTAAGTAAACCTTATTTATATAGCACTTTTTACAGATGCAATAAAACAGATACAAAAGCAAAAATACAATACTATGACAATGAGTAAATAAAACAAATGAAAATTAAATTAAAAACCTAAAAGCCTAGTCAACTAAAAGCCTGTCTAAATAAAAGTATCTTAAGCTGCTTTTTAAAATACCCTTATAAAGTTGGCCACATGTGAGAGGGGCAAGGCATTCCACAGGTTGGGGACAACAGCCTGAAAGGGACAGGTCCCCGCGAAAATGGGTTTTAGGGGCCGTGAGAAGGTTGCGCTCTAAAATTTAGCACTAAAGTTTTAAAATCAAGTCTGGATTTTACCGGTGTTCATAAACTGATGACTGGGGTTATTTTGCAGCCATTTTACTGCACAAACAGTAATACGTTTATACATCTGTGATAAAAAGTTGTATCATAGATGCTAATATATACTACATTGAGGCTAAGAAGTATGTAGTAGTACTGAGGTAAAAGGAGTAAAATGGGTTGGGGTTAAACATTTAGTTGTGGTGATTAAGGTTAGAGTCAGGGGGTTGCATTATATTGTCCTCACAAAGATAATAGTGTAAGTACAGTATGTGTGTGTATGTGTAAGTACAGTATGTGTGTGTATGTGTAAATACAGTATGTGTGTGTATGTGCACCTTGTATGACTCACAGGTTGGGAAACCAAAACCTGCATCTAATTCACAGCCTCTAGTCCCCACCATGTGAGTCATTGAACTTAATGGTGATGACTTGGTGTAAAGTTAGTGAAAGGTTAGGGTTAGGTCATGGTTAGGGTAAAGATTAGGGTTAGGAAAGTAATAAAGGTCCAGGAAATGAATGTACTTCAATGTAAAGTCTCCACAAAGCATGAATCATGCTTGTATGTGTGTGTGTGTGTGTGTGTGTGTGTGTGTGTGTGTGTGTGTGTGTGTGTGTGTGTGTGTGTGTGTAAGAAAGAAAGAAAGAAAGAGAAAGAGAGAGACAGTGGGTGGGAGAGTGAACGTAGGAATGTATTGACTGCAAGTTGTAGAGAAGATGAAAGAGCGTCACAGGCACCTTGCCTATTGCTCTAGAAGACATTTTTAGTCCGTTTTTCAATTTACAGCTAATGAGATTTTCAGCAAGCGTCTCTGTGTTCTGTTGTTAGTGTTTATCCTATCCTGTCTCCACTGTCCAATCTCTGCAGTTCATCCTGTCTGAGCTGGATTGGCACGGTTGCATAAATATCTTACCGACGCAAACCGTGTGTGTGTGCCCCAGTGTGAATATGTTGTGTGGATGTACATGTCACTGCATTTGTGTAAATGCATATAGGTATGTATACCAGTGGAGCTGGTATTCCTCCAGTCTTGCAGCTGCATGCACCAAGGCATGTTCCTGTGCTTCCCCATGTTCATCCAGAAGATATTTCTTTTGTTTTACCAACCAGCCAGACTTTTACAGCAGCTTACTCTCACTGGTTTCGACTGCAGTGGAATTTCTTACATTTATTCAACCCCTTCCCCCCTGATTTGTTTCCATTCTGGGTACATCTTCTCTTCTCACTTCATACTATATTATAGCTGAAATCAGCATTATTTTATATATTAATATAAAATTTTTCACTTGCAAATAGCAAATCATATTTAATGAAATAGAATCATACCATAAATGCCATCACAAAGCCATTCGAAAAGATGTACAAGCAAAACTCATATAATATAGCTTTTAAAATTGTGTGGTGCAGCTTTAATCTTTCAGTCAGGTGCATATCAGAAGTAGGTCATTATCTGATATTTAAGAAAGAAAACTCTCTACTGCAGTAGGTGAGTTTGTCAGTGTGTTTGTGCATGTCAGCATCATCAGTCTGGAATAGTGTAGCATGTAAATCCCAGAGCAGGATGCGTGATCAGCTGAAGAGAAAGTCATGATCTGACAACATTAACATGCAGGGTAAGTTGAGTATTGTTTGGCTCTCCTTATATTTCATTACTGGTGATGCCAAACCAGCAGACTGTTAAAATGACAAAATGTCCAGGCAGCCATAAATCAAATTAGACTTTTCCTCAAATGTTAAAGTTACAGTCTGAGCAGACAAGGGATGAACAGAAAGCACGTTTCTTTTCACCACCATCACGAGTACCAGCAGTTGGTTTATCAAGATAAACACATGGTGGCACTAACTCTCCAGCCAGGTGTCATTAAATCATAACATACAGGGTTTAACGGAGGAGCAAATGGTGGAAAACAATGTAGAAAAACCGATGGAAATAGATTATGCATTTACATGTATTAACTGGAGGAATGTCACCTCAGTGCTCCGGATGTTTTGGACTGCTGCTTGAATGGATGTTTCTGTCATGTGCTTTTTGGCATATCCACCTTGGTTTTTTTATGAGAAAATTAAAAAAAAAAAAAAGAATGCTTGTTAAAACAGATGGGTGGAAATGCACACTTAGTGTCTGAGCTAGTTGTACTCTTTAAATACATCACTGTAAAATCTTCAGTAAATTGAGTTGAGATCTGGTAATTTCTTATGCCAGTTTTCATTTGTTGTATTTAGCTAAATATAATGCTTCTTTTTATTTTACTGCAAATTTGTCGTTCATCTTTCCCATCTTTCCCACACCTGCAGTGTTCTGCACACATCTTCTACTGTAGTGCACCTTTAAAGGCAGTATTTCTTCAGATTATTACTACTAAAACAATACATTGGGTCAAGAACCCAAAATACTGAAAATAACCACACACATATTTGAAGTTCTACACAGTTTGCAGGATTTTTTACAGATGCACAATGCTTGACATACAATAGTTATCTATGTCTGACACATACCGTTCATCATCTTTTCCTCTGTGTTCAAACAAACCTACTCCTCCCTCTTTCACCCTTCACTCACTCTCTGTTGTATGTTATCTTCGAAAGCAGAAATGGCTCAAAAAGAACCATATAAAAATCTGTTGCTACACACAGTGATCCCGTAGCCTGCAGCCATAGGATCACTGTGGGAATTTCTCAGTAGAGGTACAGCATTATCACTAATAGCTCATCTCTGAACCTTTGTTGTAGGCATATACTGGCTGAGGTGAGTTTGGGTTTAATCACGCTGAGTGGGTGGGGTGAATGCGTGTTAAAAGACTGTGTTTACTTATGGTACAGGTTTCCATCTGTCTGTTCATGCTTGATTCTGTATATTTGACCACACTGACTGGTCTTAAAATTTGATCTAATCCTGACCTATGTCAGAGGTAAAATCAAACACAATGTACTTAAGCCAGTAATACACAGATAATTACAATCCTCCGTGTCTTTACCGAACACACCCTTCCAACAGTACTGGCGGAAAACTAAGTAAAGCCTTTGATAGAAAAACTGGTTAAACCTCCTTTGGCAGTAGTGACCTCAAATATGCACTTCCTGGAGATGTGGATCAGACCTGCACTGGTGAAGGTCTCTGAGCTCATTCCACACTGATTTTGATTCAGAGCCCAGAGCCAATTCGTTTACATTTGTCTCATTTTTAAGTTTACATCAGATATAAAACCAGTGTTGTTTCTCACAATTCATCATGGGAACAACTGTGTTGTGTTGTTGCTTTCTTGAATATAAACTATTACAGGCTAAATTTTAAACACATTTCCTGGGTGTAAAACTGGGGAGTGAGGATTTTTTTGGTAAATGTAAAATGAATAAAACATGACGTCCATATTTTAGATATACTGTGCAAAAACGATAACTGCTCATATTTTTAAGATAAATGCATCCATACATCGTCAGTAGCAGATGTTTCGAGTAAATCCGGACATCCGCTTTAATGATCAATTCGAGTGCAGACAGGTCAGATAAGTTTTCCTGTTAATTCATCTCATCATCTGCAACTAATGCTACTCTCGTGTGGATTTGATAGGCGGTTTGATAAGTTGGATCACTTTTATTTAGAGGAGATAGCAAGATATACAATAGAAGTATAACTTTGGGTAGCAGTTCCACTTTACTGAACCATGTATCACCTCAACATCTGCAACTCCACCTTTTCGTTTCCCAATCCACAAGTCACACGACACTGTCCTGACCAATCAAAAGCTAGAATGACTTACTCTGTGGTAAACACAGAGGAAAACACTCCGCAGTATATTCCACAGGCCAGTGTTAATTTAATAGTAAAAGTGTTTATATGTGTCCACTGTTCACATGTAAACACTTTTAGTGTTGATTTAACATTGGAATTTTTGCTGTATACATTAATAGCACTTAGTGGTATGAACATTACTTGTATGTATGTAATAAGTTAGAATACATGCAAATAGTCAACTGACCAAAATGCATCATCAGTTATCCCCTCATACACCTTTGTATATATGAGACAGCAAATATTTGTAGATTTTTAAAGTGAAATATTGGCATAGAGGAGCTTGATATTAAGGGTACCTTTTTTGTACCTTTATGTACTGTCTGTAGGATACGTAGGGCCATACGAACATGTTTTTATTCCTTATTTCAGCCAATTGCGGTTTGAATGTAGAGCTTAAAAGAAAAAGGAAATAGACAAAATGCAGCGATAAAACTAAAAGTATCCTGGTGAGAAGATAACAGACAGATTGACAGACATGGAAAGAGATTCAGGCTGAGACAAGTCTGTACAATTAGCCAGCTTGATTAGATTAGACTACTGTGCCGAATAAAGCTGAGGGATATACTGGCATAGTTGGCACACGCGCATGCACACACACATACACATGTATTACTGCAGCTTTTTAATACAATGACAAGTGATCAGGACTTATGTAATTGTGTGTTCATCACCACAACAGACAGGTTGTCTAGCTGTCAGCTGTGTAATTGTTTCCACATAATGACAACAGTAAACTGCAGTCAACAGTCAGCACTAATGTTCCACAACAATCACCCTCATTAGTTATTAGTCTCTATTGTCATGCTAGATTTTCTAATGAAAGAAGCTCAAATTCCTGTCCAAAACAACTTCTTTCAAATGAATGAAGAGTGAAAGACAAGTTCTTTGGCATCTTTGGCATTGTCAATATAAAAACAAACAAGAAATTGCTCAGGTGACATGCTGCAATCACATATCAAAAACAAAGTGTCTTTGGTTGTTGCTGATTATTTTAGGGGGGTGATAATGTTGCCTTGATTATCAACAGTAAGCTTTAATTGGGCCCTCGGGAGGGACAGCACAAACTAAAGCTACAAATAAATACAGATTTTATTCAGAATGAACTACACTGTGAAAGAAAGTAAGGGTTGTTTTGTCTGATTAAACCCTTGATTAGATTTTATTCATTTATGATTATCATCAAATATAATTAGTTTATAAAATGTCAGAAAAGGATGATAGGGTAGGTTCACACAGTTTTTCAAGTTTCAGTGTTTAGGTTTTTAAAAAACCTATTATCCATGCTGGTTAAAAGGTACTAAGTTCACTAACTAAAACCACTATTGGAACAGACTGGATCCTGGTCAGCAAGTTTAATTGAAGGTTTTGACTGACCTGATGGTTTAAAACAGCAGTATAAAGCTCAAAGATCTTCACTTTAGATAAATAAAGAGAATAGCCTATGTGCCATTAGGAGTGCACTCAGCTGGGGACAGTTGTGTCTTTTTTCTTTTTCTAATCTTAAGAAATTTGTCCGGTGACATAATAAAGTGTCATAGTCTGACAATTGATATTATGGAGTTGCATTATGGGAACTGTAAAATGCCATCACAAGCTGTGAAGTGTACATAGAAGCGGGGGACAACATCAAAATGTAGTAAACAGACCAGCAGGTTAGCAAGTGCTATTTATTTTTATTACCAGAATCTGAACCAAAAAGGCTTATTACAGAGTTCTGGTAACCAAATACAAGCATGGACGATCAGAGGCAGAGTCAGAATTTAAACCTGAACCAAGCAATAAATCCAAGGGAGTAGGCAAAAGGCCATAAATAGGCAGAGTCCAAACACAGGTGAATCCAAGCAAACAGGTTAACACAGAGAAAGAGCAAGATGAACAGCAAGAATGCTGAGACTGGAAGTGCAAATGCCACAGAGAGCTCATTAGACAATAAGCAAACAGATGAGTCTATATAAAATTTTGGGATGAGTAGGGAAGTAGAGATGAGTGTGGAAAAGAAGTGAAGAGACGTGTGCAAGCAGGTTGGAACGGGTGGAAGAAAGTGTCAGGTGTGATGTGTGACAAAAGAGTGTCAGCAAGAATGAATGGAAAGGTGGACAAGACAGTGGTGAGACCAGCAATGTTGTCTGGTTTAGAGACAGTGGCACTGAGAAAAAGACAGGAGGCAGAGCTGGAGGTAGCAGAGCTGAAGATGTTGAGGTTCTCTCTGGGAGTGACGAGGATGGATAGGATCAGGAATGAGGACATCAGAGGGACAGCTCATGTTAGATGTTTTGGAGAAAAAGCCAGGGAAGCCAGATTGAGATGGTTTGGACATGTTCAGAGGAGGGACAGTGAATACATTGGTAAAAGGATGCTGAGGTTAGAGCTGCCAGGAAGGAGGCCTAGAGGAAGACCAAAGAGGAGGTTCTGGGATGTAGTGAAGGAGGACATGAGGATAGTTGGTGTGGGTGTGGAGGATACAGAGGATAGGGTTAAATGGAGGCAGATGATTCGCTGTGGCGACCCCTGAAGGAAGCAGCCGAAAGGAAAAGAAGAAGTAGGGAAGTAGAGATGGGTGTGGTGTGCATAGGAATCTGGACTGGACAGGACAGAAGATGTGCAGCGCAGCCAGAGATCAACCCCAGAGACACCTGAAGACTAAATGAGCAATGACAGTTCATGAAACAGTCCAGAGAATGACAGGGCCAGGAAAATATGTGGGCAGAGGCAAGGACTTTGAAAGGAACATCACCCATACTAATGATTAAAAGCATACTCCAATTAAGTCTAGACTCATGATAAACAGAGATATTATCTTTATAATTTCATGCATTTTTATTTTTCAAAACTGAGTGCCTACATTACCCAACTTAACAAATGATAGTCGAAGATTTTAAGTAATGACAGGATACTGGAAAAGCAATAGCAATAAAGGTCTGGAAACATTTTTTTCCTGAGTCAGCAAAGATGAATGCGCATCATTCAGGCTGACAGAGATGATTTCAGTGCTGCAGCAGTGTTTAAAGGTGGGATTTTCAGTAAGAACATCCCCATTTTCACTTGTCAGATTATTCAGTTACACACAAAGTCTTCAAATAGGATACAGACACTCAGAACTACTTGAAAGTCCACAAAACAGACATTGAGATGGAATGTGTGTTTTTTGTTTGAAAATGGTGAACTGTGTCTTATCCCTTGTGGTGTGGTGCTGATGTCAACATATGGTCAAAAGTGGTCATATATTTAATGAGTCTGAGCAACAGAGAAAAACCATGCTCATTAAATCCTCAGAAAAAAAAGTTTTTCCTAACGCATAGTAACAGTGACCTTTGGCTGATTAATGCGGAGCGAGAGCAGTGTGCAGTGACTGGGAAGCTCCAGAAGGACTCCGAGTACTTTAACTGCATTATTATCGCACTCATTTCCCTTAGTCAGCTCCTTGTCTAGCTGCAGCTTTATGGCTGCTGAGAGACTGAACTGAGAGATTAAGGACTCATAACAAGTTGTTTCATGTAGAGTGTCACCTCTAATGTCCTTTTTGAGCAGAATGGAAAAAACCATTAGGCCTGACCTATCTATCCTGGTCTCTCTTAAAATTCGCTTTTAAATGTCACTGTGGTCCGGTGCAGTTTGAGGCATGAAGCAGTCGCTCCAGAACTGATGTCAAAGGGCCTCGGGGAGCGTGTGTGTGTGCGGAGGTCCATGGGGTCCCCAGCAAAATGAGAAATACTTGCTTTTGGCTCACAGTCACTAGCACTTGCACCACATCACAGCTTTCCCCTTTTTACCACCATCTGTGTTTAAGCCATGTTTTTCAGTTGCACTCAGTTTTTAAACAATACAGCCGTTTACACGGGTGCTGTAATGGCTTGTGTTTCACTGATGTGTAACTGTGACCTGGCTGCTTTCACCTATCACCCTTGTTTTCTTTTTGAAGTCCAGCTCTAACCACATTATTCTAGATGATTGCTCGAGGCCGTACGGTATGTAATACCTGGGTTTTTCCCCTACTGTGATGTTTATGAATGATTCAGTAGAATCTTCCAAAAGAGGCTGACCAATACAGGATTTCTGAAACTAATATTACTTTAGATTTATGGAAATATGGACAAAATAACAATAGCAGACATATATATATGGTATAATAAAACCCTTGAATTTTGTCCATCTCTAGAAACAAAACATGATTCCCTATGCTGAGCCAGTTTTTGGTTTGAGCTACTGCAGAAACATGGCACCAAGACAGGGCTGCCTCTGTGAAAGGAGACCTGCTCCCTATGTAGATCATATTAGTATCATATAGTGATGCTACTGGACAAAACTTGACAGTGTCAGTACTTGGCACCAAAAGGGTACTCTGCAAAAACAATGTGATTACGTTTAACATTCCAAAACTTTACGGTTAGGCAGATTTCCCCCCAAAAACTATGTGTAATTAGGTTTAGGGACAAAATATATGTAATTAGTTTTAGGCACAAAAACAAATGTACTGTATTTCATTCAGATTACTTAACATCAAAAGATTTTAAAATGATGATACAAAGAACATCATATAAAGGTTTGGTGGCCAGTTTATGAGAGTGGGTGTGTTTGTGGATGCTTTTAGTATGGCTGAATGTGCATCAGTGCTATCTTGAATGTGCAGCATTGCATTCTTACAGTAGTGTGTGTGTGTGGGTTCGAGTGCAAGTTGCGAGTGCGCAAAGTTAATATGTGTGTATATATGTCATGGTGTCGTCCTTTGTGTGGGTGTGTGTTTGGTCGGAGGAATTCATTTTCTCCTCAGACAGTCAGTCAGAGCTCTCTCTGGGGAGGCGGGCTCTCTGTTTGGCTCTGCTGTGCTGTCTGATTTTCTTTTTACTGTTTTTTTTTATTTATTTATTTTTTATTTTCCCCAGTCAGAGGGAACGAGATAGATTTTTGCTGCATGACTGCGGCATGTAATGTCTCTGCTGCCTCTAGCTGCTGCTTTTGCACACGCTGTGCTTCTTCGTGTTATCTTTTTCGACGTGTGTCTCTGTGTATTGAAATGTACCTGCAGAGTTTCATGTTTACATACTCCTTTGAATGGCATGTAAGGCCGGATCCATCTGTGAGCCTGTCTGTATTTTTTTGTATGCGGTCTGGGCTTCAACTGTTCTGTTCAGAGGTGCATTTTAAAGCACCATTGTTTTATTGATAGGTATTAATGTCATCTAAGACTGAACTAAATGCTTTGGTGTCAATCCTTAAGCTTTTTCTAAGGACACTGCTGACTGTCTCCACCCAACTTTTTTTTTTTTTTTTTTTTGTGTTCCCAAAGACAGATAAAAGTTAATGAAAGTTCAAAAGTTTCTGTCCTGGTATCAGTTTTCTTATGCTACTTATGCAGTAAATTATTCTTACGTGTGTGTTTGCCTTGAGCTATAAAACCTGAAGTGAAACATAGTAGTGTGCTATTGTTTCTGTGCTATCTTGGAATAAATTTGGAGTAAAAGGAGCAGGAAAAGGGACGGACACCATGGAGGAAAAATGGCAAAACCGCTTCCTTCCAATCTGAGTGGGGTGCCCTGAAGACTTGTGAGTTCACAGTTTGAGACACAAGCATCACTCCTGACTGTAAATGTAAAAAAAAAAAAAGCACTTCAGGTCACAGCTTCGTGCATATGTGCATCCCTTTACAGGGCCATTCTGGGCAGTTATCAGAGAAGGTATGAGGTATGCTAGGCTCTGTAAGGTGTGTTCAGTGGTGCTGTCTCAGAGGGTCTGTTTTATTTGTGCCAACCTTGACTAAAAAGAAGAAGAGAAATGTTAAAGCCACATTGTGTAGGATTAAAACAAAAAAACCAAACAAAAAAAACAAAGAGCGAATTTTTTGAAATATGAGCCCTTTCCTAGGCATGAATGAATTCCCCCCTGACCTGTGCTGAATTATTAAGCTGCATTGGATGTTAGGATACTTTGGCACTTAACTGTGGGACATTATTTGTCACCACTAAATCAACCCCAGCTATTTACACACACACACAAACACAAGACTCGTAATGCACTTTGGCACATGCTTGGCCTTGTTTGCGTTTTGCTGTTTTTAGTGTGAACACCTGGGAATAGTGGAGAGTCTAGTTTTCTTAAATAGACTGTTCGCTCACTTGTGATAAGGAAATGGTTTTGTGTTTCCCTCCTGACTTTCAGATAATCATTCTCATTGTGGCTAAGATTTCACAAGTGTTGACAAGTGCACATTCGTAACAACAGAATTCACTTAGGGCAAACCTGGTTAGTCTGTGGCCAAACAGTTTAGCCATTCTTCTCTTTTCTAGTCTTACCATATCATTTACCATTTCAAAAAGTCCTGCCAGTTGCTGCTGTTTCAGTGGAAGTAGTTAATAGTATGGCCGGGGGCATTTATTGTTTTGCTCAATGAAATGACATCATGTGTATGAGCCTAGTGTTTATGCTGACAGATGATCTCTGTTTTGATTTCTCTCTTAATCCCTCCAGTCTTTTCCCATCTTTTGTCTGGGTTTGATACTCAGGACAGCTAGCCAATCAGCCTGGTTACTAAATAGTACATCAGGAGACATTTTAAGCAAATCCTTGGAGAGCCCTTGAGGAAAAGCCTTTGATCAGTTGTCTCTTTATGGAAGTGTAGGCTAATTTTGCCCAATGGCTCTTGTCTCTTTATAGTCTTTATGTGGAGCTCATCTGTCAGTATAGCCTCTCAGGTTTAGGGCCTATAGCTTTAAAACACATCTGAACATTCAACACATCCAATGTTATAGCTGTAGCTACTTTTTTTATTTTCTTTTTTTTTTCCAGATGTATTTTTTTAATGTATTTTCCCAGAAATGTATGTCTGTTCCTCCTATTGATATACGCAGCCTTTACTTTGTCCATTTTCTTGTGACTGTTCAAAAGTTAAACATCTGGATTAATATAACCCACCTGTCAGGTCGCCAGCCTTCCAAATTACTCACTGTAGCAGCCTCTCTATCTCTTTACCACTTCTCTCTGTGGTGAACACCAGTCTGTCTGTCACTACCACTGTCCCTCATACTGTCTGTCCTGCCTCTTGACACTGGATTTGATGCATAGCCAGATTAAGCCTGTCAGATCTGTGACACTCGGCTGGCAGTCGGCATGACACAGAGTAAGATCAAACGAGGATATGAGAAATGATGCTTTGAGCCCACCTTTGTTTGATTTGGCTGTGCCAGCCACTTTGGGCATCATTTCACACTTTCAGATGTTTTTTTTTTTTTTTTCCTCTACAGTCAATGATTGTTTAAGGTGGGGGTGAGGGATGTCGCTATGACCAAATGAGCCACAATATGTTTTCTGCATGTCTGTAATGCAAAATATCTGCAGAAAGCTTTGATATGTAGTCAAAGACTCTCAGAGCCTGATAATACCATGGATATAATATATACTAACAAAATCCCATCTGTCATTAAGTTCAAATATTTAGTTAAACTCTTATTTATTTAACAACATTTAGATCTTGCTTTTTTAATTTTGTTAAAAAAAAAAAAAAAAAGGTTAGTGAAAAGATTTTTACCTTTATATTTTTGCTTTGTGCTTCCTGCATTAGACATCTGTTTGTTTCAGACACACTAATATTGCAAGAATTTTACAAAAACATTTGTGGATGGATGTTATTACCCTTTCTAAATGTCCTTTCAATTTAACACCGCTAGACCAGGATATTTTTAAACTATCCAGTGGTGTTGAAAAGGGAATAATGACAATTGCTTTTATTTTTCACAAATCCCATGCAGAGACTGAAATCAGCATCAAGTAGGTGTACCCCCCAAAATGTGCATGATTCCAGAACCTGGTTTTGGTTATTGGTTTGTGCTCTAGACGTCCATTGTTGTCTGAAAACTATTAAAAACACAGCAGCGAGCCACACTGCTGCAGTGGGCCCACCTTTTTTTTTTTTTTAAAAAAAAAAAGAGCTCCAGTGGTCATCGCTTTTTACAGTCTCTGCAGTAAGAAAGATCTCCACTTGCTTCTTGCATTGTTACAGATAACACACTACATATAACAAGCATAGGCATTTGACTCTTTTTTACTTTACAGACTATAAGAAGCACTGGCCTTTCTTACTGTAGCTTAGTTTTCATACAGTTTTCATACAGTACTGTAGTTTTATTGATCAGGGCTCTAATAGGGTCAGACCATCTGCTGCAGGACTCCTGGTTCTTCCTGCATCTGAAAATAGTTCTTCATGAACTCTAGTGGGTTCTTTATGGGTATGTTGTCCTGCACAATGAACCTGGGAGTAATCAGACACCTGATGTTGTTTTGTGATAATAATCTAAAACATCTAAACTACCTAAAACTTGTGCACAGTGCTGTATTTTGTGAGAAACTCATCACCCTGTTACAGGCCTTGTCATTGCAGTGAGTATACACATTTCCTTTAATAGAACTGTCCTTGGTTTCTGTCCTTGTGAGACTGACAGTAGTCCTCTCTCTCGGATGTGTGACAGTGCTGCTGGGCTTGACCTCAGAAAGCCTCTGTTAACTGCAGCCTGGGCTCGGGCCAAGCTCGTCAAAGTGGAGTACAGTATGGATGGCACTAATGAAGCAGGCTAAAGTGGATCTTCCATTAATCATATAATCTTCATTTATCCATGTGCGACAGAGCGACTGTGTCCTCAAGCAACCTCTCACCTGCCACCAGCACACACATACTGTAACATTATCAGGGCGTTTTCATGTGTTGATCTAGAAGTACATATTATGATAATCAATGAAATATACAGAAGACCAAATATCAGCAGTCCATAGAGATACGTTTCAAATTTGGTGACTGGACAGTTGAAAGACACTGAAACTGTAAAAACTGGAGGGACTTAAATAGGATTTTGAAGCTAGAGGGACATCCTGATTGGAAATGATGGTGTGATAATTTTTGTAAGGAGTGTCAAATCTCTAATGATGAATTTGGGTAAGGTTTTACTCTTTTGGAAGCATCCAGACCAGATGACTTTCAGTGGGGCCTATGCAGGCACTTTCTTAGCATGCTTGAATTTTCAGTGTAACAGATGCGACCAGGCCCCTGGTTAAATAGTCTGCTTCCCAACCCATGTTTGTCTGTCTGACTGCTTCACAGATTAAGGTCTCACATGTCCCCACGTGACCCAATAGAGGAGTCAGAACTGCACGTTAGAGCTGCTAGATCCCCCCATGTGTTACAATGACAGTACAGTACAGTACAGTACAGTACAGTACAGTACAGTACAGTACAGTACAGTACTACACACAGAAAAAACCTCGAGTAGTTAATGTCAGACCTTCAAATAGAACAGCATTTGGCCTATTTTGTCCGGGAAATGACCAAAAAGAGGTTTTTTGTTGCCTATTCTTGACAATAAACAAACAAACAAACAAGCAGTATTATTTATTACTCATTATTATTGACTACGGCTGCACCTGCCTGCATCCCTATTTCCAGACAATAACTTGTGAATAATGTTTCAGAGGTTGTGAGACACAAAGCAGTTGTGTGAGTGACTAAGTCATACTGAAAGCAACAGTGGCTGGCACAGTAATAAAAGAAAGGACAGCAGACTCGTGAGGTACATTTAAAGTGACAGTAACCATCAGTGTAGCTCTTTGTTTTTGTGTCTTAGTCATTTGCTTCCCATCACTTACAGTGGCTTTTCAGTTGCTGATGGGATCATCCTTAGGCTCTATGGTTACGCGAGGTAGACGCAGTTATTTATTTATTTATTTTTACAAATAAATAAGCACAGAAAAAGTAGAATCTTAAGCCATTTCACCCAAAGTTGTTACCAGTATGACAAAGAGTGCGCAAAATATGAAATAAAACATGAAGTCATGCTTTGTATTAATAATATTTGTGGGTTCCTTGACAGGTGTTGAGAACTAGAGTGGATTTTGTTACTTGCAAACCTTGACGAATGAAGCTGCTGTAGTGTAGCATAAGTAAAAGTTAGATTAAACCATTTTTCATTTTGATGTGGGCCTTCTGCTGCTTCATTTTTTTTAAATGAGAAAAGTTTGACAAGCAGAGAATGAACAGTAAAATCTCGATCATTTTCCCTTTTCTGTTTCAATTCTAAATGTTACTCGCTCTCCTGCTGGAGTGTTTTCCAGACTTTTAAACTCTGAGGTGTCCTGAAATGATCAGAGTGCAGACAAACACCAACGTGGAGCCTCAAATCCCTTTCGGCAAACCACACGCTGTGTCCTCAGATGACCCAGCAGCCAGACAGGCAGCGGTAGTAGTGGTATTTGTAGTATAGTTGTCCTCAGACGACCCTCTAGACAGGCAGTCAGTGGGGTCAGACTGGACTGACTTTCACTGGCAGGCAGCAGAAAGAGCATGTGTGTCAGGTTAGAAGACCTTATTTTTGAGAGACAGTATACTGTCACTGAGGGGATGTATAATGCTGTAAATTTAAATAAAATACAACATATATAACCTTTTTAATATAATGATATCAGATAAAGCACAAAGCTGTGATTTAAAGCTATGAAATATTGGGATCAGTTAATCCAATATGGAAACTTTTAACACCTTTCCCTTTCGGTTTTCTTCCTGTACAGCTGTTCCAACTCTGAAAAGTTACAAAATGCTGGAAGGAGACTTTTGCCTTTTTAATCCATTAAGTTTCAAAAATGTGAGTTAATTCATTTTTCCAGTTTTCTGCAGTTGTCTGGCCACTCATTAGTCAATGGAGCATTAGACTTTTACTATGTAGGTAAATAGTTCGTTTTTGGCTGAAGATCTGTTGCTCCTGATTTGTAAATTGAAGTCCATCAGGGGTTCTCCATGGATTCACAGTAAAAATGCCAAGTTATTTCTACAGAATATACACATATGGCCAGTATGGTATACTAAATATAAACATGGGTGTTTTGATTTTTGGCAGGTGAGGGCAATGTGATGATATATACTGGGAGACTATATAAAGACTTCTGTGGGCAATATTGCCACCATGACAGGATGAGTGTGTGCTAAACATCACTTCTTCTTTTCCATCTGGCTGCTCCCTTCAGGGGTCGCCACAGCGAATCATCCGCCTCCATTTAACCCTATCCGCTGTATCCTCCTCACTCACACCAACTATCCTCTAGGCTTCCTTCACTACATCCAAGAACCTCCTCTTTGGTCTTCCTCTAGGCCTCCTTCCTGGCAGCTCTAACCTCAGCATCCTTTTACCAATGTATTCACTGTCCCTCCTCTGAACATGTCCAAACCATCTCAATCTGGCTTCCCTGGCTTTTTCTCAGTGCCACTGTCTCTAAACCATACAGCATTGCTGGTCTCACTACTGTCTTGTACACCTTTCCTGTCACACATCACACCTGACACTTTCCTCCACCCGTTCCAACCTGCTTGCACACGTCCCTTCACTTCTTTTCCACACTCTCCGTTGCTCTGTTGACCCTAGGTACTTAAAATCCTCCACCTTCTTCACCTCTACTCCCTGTAACCTCACCGTTCTATTTGAGTCCCTCTCATTTACACACATGTACTCTGTTTTACTGTGGCTAACCTTCATTCCTCTCCTTTCCAGAACAAACCTCCACCTCTCTAGATTTTCCTCCACCTGCTCCCTGCTCTCTCTACAGATGACAATATCATCTGCAAACATCATGGTCCACGGAGATTCCTGTCTAACCTCATCTGTCACCATGCAAATAAGAAGGGACTCAAAGCTGATCCTTGGTGCAGTCCCACCTTCACCTTGAACTCCTCTGTCACCCCTACAGCACACCTCACCACTGTCTTACAGCTCTCATACATGTCCTGCACCACTCGAACATACTTCTCTGCCACTCCAGACTTCCTCATACAAAACCACAGCTCCTCTCTCTGCACCCTGTCATACGCTTTTTCCAAATCTACAAAGACATAATGCAGCTCCTTCTGGCTTTCTCTGTACTTCTCCATCAGCATTCTCAAAGCAAATATTGCATCTGTGATACTCTTTCTTGGCATGAAGCCATACTGCTGCTCACAGATGCTCACTTCTGACCTCAGCCTAGCCTCCACTACTCTTTTCCATAACTTCATTGTGTAACTCATCAGCCTTATTCCTCTGTAGTTTTCACAACTCTGCAGGTCTCCCTTGTTCTTAAGGATGGGCACCAGTACACTTCTCCTCCATTCCTCAGGCATCCTCTCACTCTCCAAGATCTTGTTAAGTAGCCCAGTCAAAAACTCTCCTGCCACCTGTCCTAAACACTTCCATACCTCCACAGGTATGTCGTCAGGACCAACTGCCTTTTCACTCTTCATCCTCTTCAACGCCTTCCTTACTTCATCCTTACTGATCTTTGCTACTTCCTGCTCCACATTTTCCTCATTCATCAACTCTTCAAAGTATTCCTTCCATCTTTCCAACACACTTGTGGCACCTGTCAACACATTTCCATCCCTGTCCTTAATCACCCTAACCTGCTGCACATCCTTCCCATCTCTGTCTCTCTGCCTCGCCAACCTGTACAAATCCACCTCTCCCTCCTTAGTGTCCAACCTATCATACAAATCCACCCTTTGTTTGGCCACCTCTACCTTCACCTTACGCTGCATTTCCCTGTACTCCTGTCTGTTCTCTTCTGTCCTCTCAGTGTCCCACTTCTTCTTAGCTAACCTTTTCCTCTTAACACACTCCTGAACTTCCTCATTCCACCACCAAGTCTCCTTATCTGCTTTCCTCTTTCCAGATGACACACCAAGTAACCTCCTACCTGTGTCCCTGATCACTTTAGCTGTAGCTGTCCAGTCATCTGGAAGAACCTCCTGACCTCCCAGAGCCTGTTTCAGCTCTTCCCTGAAAGCCACACAACACTCTTCCCTTTTCAACTTCCACCACTTGGTCCTCTGCTCTGCCCTTGTCCTCTTCATCTTCCTCACCATCAGAGTCATCCTACACACCACCATCCTATGCTGTCTGGCTACACGCTCCCCAGCCACTACTTCGCAGTCACTGATCTCTTTCAGGTTGAAACGTCTGCACAAGATGTAATCAACTTGTGTGCTCCTGCCTCCACTCTTATATGTCACCCTATGCTCCTCCCTTTTCTGGAAAAATGTGTTAAGTTCAGCCATTTCCATCCTTTTTGCGAAGTCTACCACCGTCTGTCCTTCTGCATTCCTGTCCTGCATACCAAACTTACCCATCACTTCCTCGTCACCTCTGTTTTCCTCACCAACATGTCGTTGAAGTCTGCCCCAATCACCACTCTCTCACCACTAGAGATAACCTGAATTACCTGATCGATCTCCCTCCAGAATTTCTCCTTCTCTTCTAACTCACATCCTACCTGTGGGGCATAACCACCGACAACATTCAATATCACACCTTCAACTGACACTCTCTTCACCTCCAGAACATTCCTAGCAAAATCCTCCTTCAGGATAACTCCTCTCTCCATTCCTCTTTCCATCCACACCATGATAAAACAGCTTGAACCCTGCTCCTAATCCATAGGCCTTGCTACCTTTCCACCTGGTCTCCTGAACACACAAGATATCCACCTTTCTTCTCTCCATCATATCAGCCAACTCTCTAGTTTTCCCTGACAAAGTCCCTACTCTTAGTCCTACACTCCTGCCCTTCATCTTCTCTCTTTGCCCACGAACACACCTTCTTCCTCTCCTTCTTTGACCAACAGTAGTCCAGTTTCCACTGGCACCCTGTAAGTCAACAGCACCAGTGGCAGTCATTGTTACCCTGGGCCGCGACCGATCTGGTATGGAAGTCATATTTGTGATTCGCATCTTTGATTTGGCTTAAATTTTACGTTGGATGCCCTTTCTGACAAAACCCTCTGCATCCACTACTTGGGACCGGCACATGAAGACATTGGATTGTGCCCCCCTGTGGTTGCATTGTGCTAAACATCACTCTCAGTTGTAAAATGTGCACAATCATAAAGTGCGTAGAGCAATTTAGATCATAAACCAAATCCCTGATTGGTTAAATGGGTTCACTTCCTGTATAAAACCCAAGACTCTTTCAACACTGTGAAAAAAATAAACGGAAATGTTGTTTTACACAAACTCAAACGTGTTTGTAATATTAAAGTCCTTTATGTTCGCTTCCTGTGTTCCAGATTCCATTGAAGAAGTCACATGGAAGTCCACTTCCATGTGTCAAATCAAACACACCTAACTAGAACAAAATAACAGTTGATAGACTTAAAGCTGTTCATGTTTTATGAAAAGCTGATGATTTGAAGGTTTCCATCATACCACTGTACCAATTACTGCAACAGTGATCCCAGCGAAGTAGAACCTGTTGTTTGTGAGATCACAAACAGCAATGCAAAGTTTTTTTCCAGTACATCTCAGCAGCCAAAGAACCAAAACTGCTGCATCATCCTTCAGCTGGTGCAATGGTGGACTCCACCGGCCTCATCAAGTATAAACTGAAGATGATCAGATTAACACACCCACACAACTAATCTCTGTACGGATACACTCACTGCTCTTCATATCACACACAGCATTTATCTGTGTAATTCTGCTCTGATGCTGCAGTCATCACTTGTCTAATGCAGCTGCTTCCTCTCCTCCCCTGCACTTACTTTCATTTTATCTTTTGCCCTTACCTGTCCTCTTGTTTTCTTTCCTTTCCTGTCTTTTCTGCAACTTTCCTTTCATTCCCAGTTTTTTTTTTCCTCTGACCTTCATCTCTACTTTACTTTTCACTCCTGCTGTATTCTCTTCCTTATTTCCCATTCTTCTTCTCTTTTCCTTATCTTTTCTATTCTGTGCATTTCCTCGCATGCTTTCTCATCTCATTTTTCTCCTCTCCTTTCCAAATTGATGGGCTTTACCTTCAAAGTGACTCATCTGACACAGCTATTCAGGTGAAAAAAATCATATAACATTCAGCGGAATATCTGCAATCCACTTCCTTCTCAAAACACCCAAGGCACTAATTGTGGTTAGACAAAATGATAAATCACCAAAGCATGCATCATGAACCAAATATCCTCCTGCATCACAGCAGGTCCAGTTTTTGCTCTCTTTACTTTTCCATTTGTCGGGGCACAGGCTGTTGTGTGTATCCTCTGATAGGACTCGATAAGAACCGGCAAACGGAGCTGAGATAAGACCAGCAAATCTGTCGAGCCTTTCCAAACCTCAGACAGGGCGTGTGTTTGTTTACCGTCTGTCTGCTTTTTTCACCAACAAATTCCTCCCGCTCCTTCCATCCTTCTCTCATCCTGCGTTGTTTCCCTTCTTGAACTTTTGTAAGCCTGCATTGCTTTTTGTCTTATGAATGATTTCTGTCTCTTTCACGTCTCTCCTTGCTCTCCTCTCTTTTTCTTTGATATGTTGCCCCATTTTGTTGTTTTTCCTATAGCTGTGTAGCTATAGCTGCTTCCTTTATTCTGATATTTAACACATGCCTCTCATCATACTACATCCCTCTGTGTGATTGATCTCTTCATTTTGAATGGTATGTTTTCAGTGACAACAAAAAGAGCAGTTGTTACTTTTTTCCCTAAAACCATTCTTCCTCTGTTCCCCCTCGCCCTCCTACTCCCACTCTTCCCCCATCCCCTCTTTTTTGGATTTTATTCCTTTTCCCGACACAAAAAAACAGCACTTGGCACTTTTGAAATGTAAATAAAGTTTTGTTGTTTCCTCAGCCTCAGCCTCCTCCAGCCCTGTTTATCAGGCAGACTTCAAAGTGGCACACGGACATGTGGCTATATCTCTCCCCTGCTCTGTGAAATAGGGTCACAGGCGGTGCTTGGCTTTCACAGAAACTTTTCCCTTTCATGTAAGAACCTAGTGGGTGAGAGGAACTAAAGGGGGCCATGCCAGCCTGCCAACCAGCCACCTACCCTCTATCTAAACTGAGACACACACACACTGAGTGTGGGACTGTGAGGGAGTGGGTGTGTGCGTGGGTGGATGTGGATCAGTCTTGTTTTTGTGCTTTCTGGTCATCACAGGCCAGCAGTTAGCCCGTGAGCTTTGCTTGGGTGTATTTGTTTCACCTATTTTTTTGTTGTTGTTGTTATTTGCTATGATTTTCTCCACTGAGTTTCTGCCTCTGTCTGTGTTTCTTTTTCTCTCTAGCCGTGGTGCCAGTGTGAAAGGACATCACACTGTGCTGAGGATGTGTCTGCAGTGACGGGAAAAAGGACGTAAGAGGAGAAAGAGGGGACGGAAGAAGAGAACAAAAGACTGGGAACAAGCCAGCAAAAGAGCTAGGAGAATCCGAGGATGCGAGCATGTTAGCTACAGCTGAGTTTAAGAGATGAACCTGACTGCCGGAGATAAAATGACCAAGTGAAGAAGCACCTCTTTTGTTAAAGCAAGGTTGAGGCACTTATCTGAGTTTAGATCATTCACAGGCACACCCAGCTTCCTAAACTTGTAGCTGTTCTCTCCAATTCCAGATCAGTGGCTTAAGCACTTAAAAATGACCCGCATCTCCTCCCTTTATGCTCCTTTTTACCCATATATTTAGCCTCACATTGTGTGCATTCAGCAGGAGCAGCACTGTCAGAAGACAAGCAAAGCATCATTCAGTCTTGTTCAGCTGGGTGCTCAGCCCGACTACGAGTGCTCAGTGAGTAGTAGAGAGAAGGTCACCCATTGTTGGGGTTTGCCAGACAGCGGCGTTTTATCACCACACATGGACTGTTGATGAAGAAAGATGGCAGTGAGACAGGCAGGTGCCACCCCTTCCTCTCGGCCACCCTCCCTCCCCCCAGTGGCCGCGGCTCGGACCGGTTAAGGTTGGTCTGTTGGTGTACATCGCAGCACAGGCAGCAGCTGGCAGAGCGCAGGAAGGAGCAGTATGCAGGAAACTGACTTACCAGCCACAAATGCCTTTAAAGGTAAACACTGATAAGTGTGTGTCTGCGTGAGTGTGTGTGTGTCTCTGTGTTATATATGAGTCTATGTCAAACAGAAAGACATTTCCAGCTGGAGTCAGGTTTATGTGTTCTTATGTACATGTAGGATTTAATCAGGTTGTCATGTCAATAAATTTCCTCAGCCTCAGATGTCTTCATACAATTCAGTGATTTTAACTGTGAGTGATATCAACTCTTGAACAACATATAATTTCAAAAGAGAGGCAGTGCACTAGGCCTCAGGCCTAATTAGCCTGTAGGAGGCACTGGGAATTATTTTTATTTTTTTTACCTTACATATTTCATGATGTCTTTATAAGGTGCCTGTGATCGTTGATTTTGCCATCAGCAAATTTACTCGTGTACATAATAAATATTATTGCGGCAGCAACAGCTGCAGCTGCAGTGCAGCATTTTATGGAGGGTGATAACTTTAAAATAGTTTGCTACTCGCTGTGTCGTTGCATGTGAATGTTTGAATAAAGGAGTGAGCTTGGACCATAGCCTGAACAAGAAAAGTCTTATCTTTCTCGCATATATTATTATAGCACATATTTTCACTTGTGACAGTAGAAAAAGCACAGGTGTTACTAATAACAATGGCTCCGTTCAATTCAAATGACAGTGGCAGAGGATGCACAATATCAGGGTCCTAAAACCATAGCAGCTAAATGGAATTCAGTCCTTATTCATTCTATTATACACTGTGAAAATGGCCTATTGTCTGATTATGTGGTCCCTGCAGGGCAGTGCCCATACTCAGGTGATTGGCCAAAGATGGTTTTCTAAAGAAAGAAAGTCTGTTCTGTATAATTTAGGTGCTTGAAAAGACATGAATGGTGTCTTCTTGTTGTTCAAAAAGACCAACGTCATTTTCCACCAGGTAGCTGGCAGCTCATTAGTAGAAGACAAGTGTGTCTGAGCAGCTGGTGCACACTGAATAGTGGCTGGAATCTCCCTGCACACTCACACAGGTGTTTTCACTTATTCTAACCGATTAGACCTTTGCTCAGGTGGAGCTGTGCTGGAATTACACTGAGGCCTACAAACTTCATGTACCGTTTAGAATAAGGCTGCCTACACACTAGATCATCTTCCGATCTTCACCAATTTTAAAAACATGGGAGACATATGGACGGTTTCATCCCATTTCTAATATTATAATCCTGTGAACGCAAATGCCAGACAATTCAACCAGACTTGGAGACCACACACCTGCCATTTGGGGTAAAGATTTCTTGTTGGCAATTCCACAGACACGAGATCTCACAGACTCTCACGTGATCAAAAGTGACTTTGTGACACACGCCTTTTCCTTTTCAGCCCCTGTTGTGGTATGTCTTGTCTTCTTTTTTAATGCTCCATTTGGCTCAGGTTGTGTTGTGATACGCTGCCATATTTGTAAGCTTTTAAAGTACACAATCCAGTAGTGGGTATTTCGTCTGAGCCTCCACGATCAGGAATCATAAATATCAAACATGTTTAATATTTATATTTGTTATTTGATATCTGGGCCCAAAACCAGGTATGAAATCATACTGTGTGTCGCCACCTTAAAGGTGTAACTTTTCCACCTCAAACAAGTTCTACAGAAAGCAGGAAGGTCAACTGTACTGTCCTACTCCTACTAAGCTGGTTCAGTAGCAAGCAGAACCTTACTAATAACGCACAGCATCATCTAGCCTGATTTTTTTTTTCATGTAGCAAGAAAAGTTTGAGATTGTGGGACATGAAATGCTTATCAGTGTGATTTTCTAAAGAAAATAGAAAATTGGAAAATTGAATTCCCTTTGAAAATTGGAGGCCTTTTACCCAAACCAAGGGGTGCTTGAGAGGGTGGGATCTAAGAACCTGGTTATTATTTCATCTGATTGGTCAGCCCATCTCGCTCTTCATCATACCTACTCCTGAATGTTGTGGCCGCTTGCAGTGTGTAGGTGAGTTAGACCTTCTACTGAATGCACTTTTGACATAGTTGCCAACTCATGACAAAATGCTGTGTGTGCTGATGTAAATGCACACACATAGTATGTTGTTTGATAGCTCTACGGTACATTTCACGCATGGGCTGATACTGTTAACATGCCTGTGTTTTTGGCATGGGGGAATGTGGCTGCAGTGTCTGTATACCTAATAAACACTTTGAGCTGCAGCCACTGGCACCAGAATAAAATAGAAATAAATTCCAGTCCAGGTTTTTGAGATTAATCACTTTAACATTGATTAATGCATGAGGAATTGGTGCTATAAATGCCTAGTGACATGTTTTTGAAGAAATGATCCAGCAGCTGCTGTCTCATCTTTGCTGTTTAAATCCAAATCTTTACTTCTCTCCCGTGGAGACTGCATGAGATGAAGCTAGTATTAGATAAAGAAGTAGAAAACAAAATGAAATTATGTCTCCAGTTTTTCTCATTTTGTTTTGCATTCGCCCTGACAGTAAATAAAGTGTTCTGAACTTATTTCAAAAGCAGCAGGTTTTTATACATATAATAACATCAGTCCATCCAATAGGTCTCCTATACAGGGCTGCTTATACTTAAATTCACCCGATAGGCAATGTAGAGTCCCCAATTAACTTGCATGTGTTTGGACTGTGGGAGGAAGCAGACACAGGGTGAACATGCAGACACACAGAAAGGCCTTGGGTTGAACAGGTTTCAAACCCAGAACCTCGCTGTGAGGTGACAGGGCTAACCACTGCCCCACTATGTGGCCCACATATATTAACAAGTAAAAGGTAAAGTTCACACTAGGGGATAAGTCTGATGTTTCTTTGTGGATGTTACTAGCAAGCAGCATTGGAAGATGTTTTGAGTATTGAGTATTGAGTAGTGTAATCAGCAACAAAATGTCAGACCAGCTATCAAAGAAGAATATTGTAATGTATTAATCTAATCCATTTCTTCCAACATTGATAATAATACTAAATTAAGTTTAAAATTAATTTCAAATTAATTTCAAACACAGGAGTCATTGATTTTTAATACACAGAATTAGTTTGCAAAGCTGTACCGGTCATTAAAAGTCGTTTCCTTATAAATCCTGCTGTTCCCCATAGAAAACAATGGAATAATCTGCTTGGCAATATTTGTCACATTAGTCATGTGACCTGCTCCCATTTTGAACTGTCACCACTCTCCTACTTTCTCAAGCAACACAAGGTTTGAATATATTTCCTAATTTTTATTTTCCATTTTCCAACATGGTAGAAGGTTGAAAATTCGAATACGAAACTGTAATTACGCTTCGATCTGACAATTTGCAATACAGTACAAATTAGTTTTTTATTTTGTACATAGAAAAAGTGTATAGTGATTAGCATAACACAGTAACAATTGTGTTGTATATAAAATTATTATTTACTACATATATATATATATATATATATATATATATATATATATCACACTGTGCTGAGGATCATATACATATATATAGATGACAAATAGAAAATGATCACATTTGTTATTATTATTGGTTATCAGCCTTTTTCTTGGTTTGGTCTTTTTTTGTTATATAAACATTTCCTCATCACCAGCCCTGTCTTGTAAAAATATACATGAGAAAAATAATTTGCATATTAGAACATTAATGAGAATTCAAGCATAGCCTAAATACACAAGAATGCAGTGCAGTCAAATGGTGCTCCAGATGTGTTGTCACAATGTGAAAAACTTTCTGTTGCAATGTTTTTGCAACTAAATAACCTGATATGGCTTCATGTTTTTCAGCATGTAAAAATGTATACAGGAGTATTTACTGATTCTGTGTATACGGACGATCATGAGGAATCAGGTCACTCTAAAATAAAAAAAAACAGTCCTCAGTGGAGATTATTGGCACTATGCTGTCCATTGTATTAGCCAATGTAGACCTAACACAACGCAAGCTTAAGAATTTCTCATTAGAACATAATTGCTTACTCTAATTCTAATTGTTGTAATTGTTGTATACAGGCTTACAAATAAGGCCCAGCTTTTCCACCTTTTAGCTGAGGCACTCTGCAAACAGTGCTGAAAGGCTTGAGAGATGTGACATGTTGGCTGGTCTTGGTCAAATGGTGGTGTTTTAAGAAAAGATTTAGATACTTTAACCATAGAAATGGACCGATAATGAGTACAGCGTACACTGAATTGATATTTATCCACATATAAATAAGCAGATACGGTTAAAAGAATGAGGAATAAAATAATCTATTAAATACACTAGAGTAAGAGTGTTAATAGATTAAATAGACAAATGGATCATGGTGAACAAAGCACTGGAATACTGAGACTCATACAGTCTTGTTTATTCTGCTTTCTCCTTACCCTCCAAGTTTTGTCCTTTCCTAGTGTCCTTGTCACAACTGGTAACATGAGGCAGTACCTGCAGCCCAATCAGGTTGCACAGGTAGTCCAGTAAAAGTAACTCATCCTTTGTGCAAGAAGAAACAGGAGGAGCACAGTGAGAGCTCTACAAAATGACCTCCAGCAGGCTACTGGTGTGCATGACTCTGACCAAACTGTCAGAAACAGACTCCACGAGGGAGACATGAGGGCCTGACATCCTCTAGTATGACCTGTGATCACAGCCCAGCACCATGCACCTCTATTGAGCTTTGCCAGAGAGCACCAGAATGACAGGTTTGTGCTCTGTTCTCTTCACAGATGAGAGCAGGGTCACACTGAGAACATATGACAGGCATGAAAGAGTCTGGAGATGCTATGATAAGCATCATGCTGCCTGTAACATTATCGACCATGAATGGTTTGGTGGTGGGTCAGTGATAATCTGGGACAGCACAGACCTCCCGCGGTACCCTGACTGCTGTGAGGTACCAGGATGGAATTCTCAGTGCCCTGGGTTCCTCCTGGTGCAGGACAATGCCCAGCCTCATGTAGCCAGAGTGTGTTGGCAGTTCCTGGATGATAAAGGCACTGATGCCATGGACTGGTCCTCATGTTTCCCTGACCTAAATCCAACTGAGCACCTATATCTCTATATTATGTCTCGGTGCATCCAATGCCACCAAGTACCTTCACACACTGTCCAGGAGCTCACTGATACACTGATGTTTTTTTTTTTTCATTTATTATTGTTATGAACAAATTCTACAAAGTACATTAGTAAAAATGTTCAACTTGCACAATGGGTTCATCAACCAATGTGTGATGTAAGTGTATAGTATTAGAAACTCTTGAATAGCTCCATTGTCAACGTTATTAGTAACACCTGCTCTTCTGATGCCATGACAAGTCAAACTGTGTGCTGTGAAAAAAAGAGCTGTTGTAACCTGCAGGAGCAGAAGGATGTTAACAAATTCCATGTGTGAATGAGAATAATAAAGGTGTAATTTGTCAAGCCCTAACAGGTGCAACTAAATGATGTCAGTCATGTATTGTGTACACAGCCACAAAGTCTTGAAAAGAGCTTTAATCTGCCTAAACCATTTAAGTGGATGTAGAGGAACCTTAGACTCTTTGTTCATTAAACTTATTTTAAAAAAATACTTTAAAATGGGTTGATACAACATTTTGTATTCAAGGTCCCCATTGGATGTAAATTCTAATGACTTCATCTAGTGCTGTTGTCCAGTCAGGTCACATAGATAATACTTGGGTTTATAAACCAGTAACTGCAAACCTAGATGCTGATTAGCGAATGTTAATATAATAACACACTCAGCTAAGATTTTGAACATTATATGTGCTTAACATGAGCATGTTAGCCTTAGCTCAATTGTTATATACATGTCATGCCACTTTAAGTATAATAATTATGTAGAGCCAAGCGGGAAAAATAGTTCACTCAAGTCTTCAACTGGTAATTCAGAGCCACGGATATCTCCCACTTGGAAGCACCGCAGATACTACAAAATAAAATTCACTTTTAACACCAAGATAAACTATTAGGATAATCTGATCAGAGCTGAGTGGTGTTTATCTGTGTCTGGCTTCTGCAAATACGAAGCACGATAAAAATAGTTAATGTACACATTGTTTGGGCATGTCCTTGGAAAAGAACTTTATGCATATGACCGGTGGGGGGTTAATTGTGGTTATTCAGTAAAGTTCACTGTCTTCACTTTTATCACTGTTATGCGTTTCCTTTTCAGTTACAATACTTTCTATTTTTATAGGTGGATTTTTTAATTCACTGTTCTGTCCATTTACTTTTTAAATTCACTAAAATATACAAAAAAAAAAAAACAAAGGAAAAGGAAAACTAGATGTATTATGTGAATTATATACTGATATATACAGTTATATATTGTATGTAATGTATACACTATTATATACAGTATATAATCCACATAATACATCTAGTTGTCCTAGTTTCTAGTTATATACTGTATATAATGCGAAATACTGTGCATCGAGAATGTCTGCACGCTAATGATTTTGAAAGGTTTCTGTATGATTGTTTGTTTGGATTATTGCTGAGTGAAAGTAGTCGAGAGTATATTTTTTACTAGTGTGATAGTATCAGCCAGTAAGTAGACCTGAGTACAGTTGTGATGTTGCTGGCTAAGGAGAGACGTCATCCCCTGCGGAAGATGCACGCGTGAAGGTGACTGATTTTCAGCAGTATTCTCTCCCGTCGCCTCATAGTCTGGATTTCATTCTCCCATTTTGTCTCTGCTGAGAGTTTGGAGTCTTGCTGTGATGTTTCCATTGGCAATGGTAACCAGAGCGCTCACAGGAATGTGCCTCCTCCACTCATCACCGATTTGTCAGAGCAGTTTGACTTGCAGCTGAAGCTCACTTTATTGAACAACCAGGAGCATGGAGTGGTTGACAGAACCTTTATTCTAAGGAAGATAGGATCACACTATGAGCTTAGAGAAAACCACACTGGCTGATTCACCGACAGATTGACTTATAACTTATCTGACTGCTCTTTGTTTCTCTGTATGAGTTAATAAAACTGAACGTAGAGCATGTTAGGGTTGGCGCACAGGGCGTTTGCTGTGTGCTTAAGATTTTGATGAATGTGCCGTCTTCAAATCTTCAAACACACACTAGCTTATCTGTAAATATGTGCTGATTTATTTACTGTAGATGTGGAGAAATCACCCCAGAGCCAAGCCTTCTGTCTGTTCTCAAAGCACGTGTATTACATAATTCATCAGCTGTGCGAGGGAGCGTATGTATGTGTGTGTGTGCATGTGGATTAGATCTGGTCAGTGTCCATGGAGGCCCCAAGGAGGTGAAGAGAGGGATGAAGTCATCAAGCCCTAAGAAACTAAAGCAGCCACATTCAGATGTAGGCAGACACTGCTGGCCCATAGCTGCAAGGTTAATGTAAGGTTGTGTTTGCTGCCGGAGTTTGTGTCAGTACACACACACACAGGCACACACAGGCACACACACACACACTGTCTGGCCTTCTGTTCCGCCCGGTCGGGTCCAGGCTCTGTCTGGGTGTGTGTTGGGTGAATTTTAATCTGCACTGATTTCCGTGGTGGGCTTGTTACTGTATGTGCTGTGTTCCCAGGTGATGTGTGGAAGAAAGAGAGCATTCAGCTGCTCAGGCGCAGGCACCAAGGTCATATTACTAACACTGCAAAAAAAAAAAAAAAAAAAAACTTTACTCCCATCACCAGTTTTTTCTTATTCATTATTGTTTCTCCCTCATCACTTCATCCTTACACATAACCATGTTAGCTCCATTTTCCCTTCTTATTTTTGTTGTCAGTCCCCTCCTCACATTTTCTTTGTCCCTTCTGTCCTTTATTTTTTCCTCTCTGCCAATTCCTTATTCCTTCAGCCTCATTTAATCCTTTCTTTTTCTCTCTCTTTGAGTCTGTCTCTTGTTTCTCCCTCCTCCATAACTTTCTTCTTCAACCCTTCAGTTCTTTACTTCACTCTTTCTTTATCGTTTTTGTTCTTTCTTCTCCATCCCTTTCAATCTATATTCCCCCAAATCAATATCCACTGTGGGAAAGGTAGTCTCCCTCTAAAACTAAGCAGTGTCATTTTTTTTTTTTTTTTAACTTCACCGACACCCTCCTTGAGGCAGTCGATACACGGTGAGACAGTACTGCAGAGTCGCTCTCAATCATTTTGACACGTTTTCTCACTCTTCCTCTCCCTCCGTGGTCACCTTTTTCTGTCCATTTCCATTTATCTCACTCTATCTGTCATCCCGTCCTCCTCCTCCTCCCTCCTCTGCTCCGTCTCTTGTAGTGTGGTCTCCCAACCACAGTCAATCCATATTGAGCTGTACTAATGTGGAGCCCTTGCCTATCTATAAACTGACTGACAGCTTGTGGTTATTAGAAGAGGACCTCCTGCCCCTCTGCCTCCCTGCTGCCTGGGGCTGAGGCCTCAAACGCACTGGATATCTGTCTCCCACTTTACCTGTTTCTGCATTAGTGAAATGATACATCCTTCATTCTAGTCTGGCCTGAGATAGGTTGATTTCAAGATAGACTTAAAAGTGTGAGATTAACTGATTTGCAATTTCTTTTTTCATTGTTTCATTCATTTCATTCAATCAATGATACATTTATAAATGCAGTGGCATTGATGACTTCTAAAATATTACCCAAAGTGCTTATTGCCAACGTTCAACACACCTTGATATTGTAAATACACAGTTTTCCCGCACAATGAGGGATTATGATGTGTTCATGGTATATGAACACAAACATAGATTTCTTATCTCCACCAATACTTGTCAGCCAAACTTTGTACATATATAGTGTATTTCCATATGGCCAGTTCTGAGCAGTTAAACAGTCTGAGGTGTTTGATGACACAAACACTTGCAAATCATACAAAATATGGGATTCTTTTGTATCTCTGCTAGACTGTTCCAATGAGGCAGTATTACAGACAATTCAGGGACACTCATCTGTAAATTTACCGCTGATAAAAGTCTCATCACCTGAATACTAGTGTTTTTTTCTTCTCTGTCAGATTTCGTTGTAACTGCGTTGCCACGTGCTTGCCGATTTGGTAAGAGTGTTTATAACTGGTTAGTTTAGAAACCAGCACTGCAAATAATTACAGTGTCCAAGCACAATTTTCGTGAGAACGTGCAATCTATAGAATTTTGCTTTGCCAATTTTCTGGCCGTAACAGATAAAAATACCAAAATTATTTATTATAGGTAAAACTAGTATTGTTCAGTTATCAGACTGGCAGTTTGTTTTCTCAGGGGTTGGTGGGAAGACTTCTCATCACTTATATATCACCTGATGGATCTAGGCTACATAATATTGTGTATATTGTATTTACTTCACCGACTATATACAATCCTAGTGAAATATTTAGACACTTTCTTATTAAATGCTATTTTTGTCGCTATTATTTCTCTTTTGATTCCTGTTGTTCTGTAAGTATTTGATTCAACCTTAGGTTTTGTTCTCTTTATTGCACTTTGTATGAAGTTCCTTCCATTAAGATTGTTTAATCTTTTAAATTACCTGCTATTTGTGAAAAAAAGAGGCAAACATTCTCCAGTATCTACTGCTGACATTTATATTAGTCTTAACTCTGGATTTTCAGAGATTTTCAAAAATACAGTTAAAAACAGATTTCTTATGCAGTTTCTTATGCACATGTAATAGGAAGGTGCCCATTGTATTGTAGTGTGCCAGTGGTCATTGCTGGATACATCAGTATAATTAATATCAAGGGTAAATTATAGTAAAGCACATCAGATGGGAGCCAGTTTTCTTTTGTCAAAACAACAGGGAAATAAGTTCAGAGGAGCACAGTAAAGTTTTATGACATCTCAGATGAGTCCTAGGTAAAAAGAAAATCTAGACTCTTTTTTTTTTGTTTTTCCTTCTTCCTTTTTATTTGCCTTTTACAAAGAAAAATTGCCCAAACTCCCACATGCCTTTGTGAATGCTGCTGTGTTTTATGCTGCATTTTATTGGGCATATTTTCTGGCACATGTTAGCAGGAGTAGTGCATTCAAACTGATTTGAGTGCTTAAAATCTATGATCAAGGTAACTGATTCACAATTAAGATAAGATAATTAAGTTTTAATTATTCTCTGTTTTTTATATACCTGACACATTTACACTGATACATTAGAGTTTATGTTCCTCTATTTTGCGTCATGCTGGTAAATTACAGTAAAACACACAACAGTGGGGTTTAACGTTAAAGCATCACAACAACTGCACTGGTTGTTTGCTGTAGCCCACAAACCAGCAATGTCAGCATCAGGATTACATGATAACTCTTCAGAAAGACAATGGATTTAGCCACCTGTCCATCCTGACCACCATAATTTAACTATTTCTACTGCAAAATCCAATACAGGTTGAAACAAAGAGAACTGAACAGATTTTACAAACCACGTGAACATAAAGGTTGCATTGGTGGGGCTGTACTGGAAAATAAAATACAAAGTAGAAAGTTCAGTTTAAATAATAGGTAACTGAAACACCAACAAACTGCAAAATAATAGCACTAAATCAAATTTAACAACTGAAGTTCATTACATTTACATTCTTTGCATTTACAGTTATGGCCCATATTGCCAGTGTGTTTCCATATTAAGCTGCACTGAACTGCAGCAAAATTTAAGCCCAGCATTTTTGTCAGCAACCCTGTTTGCAGCCCCTCTGCATTGGCATCCTTGTTGTGCCAGTACAGTGCGCTCACTGAAACAAATGAGGATGTTGTTTTTTAATGCAGTGATACTGATGAGCATAGTCTGTTCCACATGAAAACCTATAACCTCTACATTGCTCTTTATGGAAGAAGTTGTTGGTGAGACAACAGACAATAGCCTGTTGTCAGTGTTGACTAAATATTAAAACTTACATCAAACCAATAAATGCCAAGGATCTGGTGGTAGCGACACATCTGTGGCAGGGCTGGTATAAACACTGCTCCATTATTAGTGGACAGTGTCTGTGTGTATGTGTCTGTTTGCGTGTGCCTGAGGTGTGCATGCTGCATTTCCATAATAGTTTGATATAATTGCAAGATGCATGACAAGATAATTGCATGTAAGTGTGTGTGTCTGTGAATGTGGGAATATGTGTCCATGCACATGCGTGTGTCTGCGACTGTGTGTACAGTATTTAAGTCCAGCTCATATAATTAGACTATAAGATTTAAGACATAATAATTGCATGCATGTGTCTGTGAATGTGCGTATATGTGCATTCATATTTATTCATTATAATTACAAGTTTTAAGATGAACTGTGTACGCATGTGTGTCTGTGCTTTGGTGCCTGTGTGTGTTGTTGCCCGTGGCAGAAACACAATCAATCAGACACAGTGAGTCATCATCCTTGTGTGTATGCTTTACTATGCAAATGCATATTCACCAATGTCTTAGGTTTATGAAGCAAAAGTGTTTGTCTGTGTGTGTGTGTATGTGTGTGGTGGAAGAGGGATGCTATGTACTTGTGTGTGTGTGTGTGTGTATTTACTTTGCTTTTCTGTGCATGACTGCCTGCTGTCTGATTTTGTCTCCTGTATTTACTTCACATCCAGCTTATTTACTAGTCAGTCAGACATCCACCCAGCCCACAGTTACACTGACCTAAATGGGCATGTCATCTGTGTGGTAGTGTGTGTATGTATGTATGTATGGTCATCTGTGACCATGTCCGTGTGTTTGATCGTGTCTATTTCTATCCTTTGAATACAAGTGTGAATGTGCATGTGTGTTTATGTCTGTGTGTGTGTGTGTGTGTGTGTGTGTGTGTGTGTGTGTGTGTGTGTGTGTGTGTGTGTGAGTGTTGCAGCTCAGTGTAGTGAATAGCTGTACTGAGGCTGCTGTCACTGTAGCATCCTTCACATTAATGCATCAGATTGCACTTTGTAAATTCCTCTGATTCCTCAGATAGCAACCAATCTCCATCCGGCAGCCTCCTTACTCACACTCCACTCCATCCTGCTGCTGTCTGAGTCATGACACCAGGACAGTTTCCTAAACCAGCAAATGTTGCTCAGCAGTAAGGCTGTGCAAAAAGCTCGCTATTTAGATATATATAGATATTTTTTAAAACAATGAAATATTGATATTCCAGCCCCTAATATCCATATTCCCTCTGGCCATAAGGGGCCACTTTGGTTTCCCTGGTCTGCAGTGGATGGGGCCAGACCTTCTTGTATAATGCGTATCTTTTGCTTTTTCAGATCAGCAGCAAACTGAGTGAATGAGTGAAATGAAGCTCTTATAGAGGATTTAAAACATGACAAGTACTGTATTTTCCAGATTATAAGATGCCTTTTTTTACTCCTCTGACTTATCCTGTGACTTATAAAGCAAAGCGACTTCTATGTATATATTTACATTTTACTCACTAGCGTTAGATGGCACTCTTGGCACCACTGAAGATAATACTGAGAAATGGAACGGGAGATGCCACTTCATCTGCCTCTCACCCCATGTTGCAGTTGTTTAACGTTACTTGACTCAGATGAATGAATTCGGTAATGCACCTTTGCTGGTTGTTATACCTACCTTTTCATAGGCTAATTCAGACTATAATTAGTATAATTAGAAATGCATAAGGCAAATGTGAAGTTGACTCTTACTCATTAGCCTTTCACAATAAGTTTTGAATTTTGGATGGCATCATTTTAAATATGATGTCCATGATGATGACCATGTATTTACTTCTTCTTTTCTCCACTGCTCAGCTGTTACTGTATGTGGGCACTGTAAACAGCACCTACCAGAGCAGAGAAATGAGCATTCTTACCTGAGAAGTCACCTCATGAGTCACTCTCATGACTAAATTGCATTTTCTGTCCCGGACTTTTCTCTGTATCCTCCAGTCCCTGGGTAAATACCAGTTCCACTAATTGCATGCACATTTTTCTCACTGGAGTCTTTTTCTTGCAATTAGTCCTACCCACATAAGATGCAAGAAAAAGAAGCAAGGACAGAGGAGCTGGGAAACCTGTTGAGAGAGACGTGCTTTGTTCCAGTCCTTAATGTGCAGCATCCAGTCACAAACTTAGTTCAGATTTCTGTAAAGGATGCAGTCGTGTATCCTCAGTTATATATCATCCAGGCACCCTCCTCGCTCCTCAGCGATCATTCCTCAGAGAAGAAATAAGAGTTCTGGGACATCCTTCATTAGCGCGGACGTTCAGGTCAACAAAAGAGCGAGAAACAATGAAGTAAGGGCATTGAGATTCAGCCCTTGTTTGTCTTCCCTGGCTTTACTTTCTGGTTTTAGTCATCTAATTGATTTCGCGTGTGTATATATTTTACCTTCCCCAGCTGGCTCTGTGCTTTGTCTCATACCACCAAAGTAAACATACAGTTTGCATTTTTATTAGGTTCAGCACAAATTTGGCAAACACTAACAACCAAATATCTGAGATTAACACTGAGATTAACTGAGCATTTAAAATGTATTCATTCACTGCACATCTGTGAATAAGAGTTAACACAGAAACCTCCAGTACAGTTTCTTCAGGCTATTTTTCACTTGCACCATTCTTAATGTCTCTGACAGATGATTGAGCAAACTGGATGATGATGGACAACAGCGTCTGAAAATGATTTACAGATGCTTTTACGCATTTACCAGCCTTGATTTGTTTAGCTGAACAGCCAGCCAGTCAGACTGCCTATCTGCTCTGATTCAGTTGTTGATATGATGGCTGAGGTTACTCAGTGTAAGACGTTATTTTGGCTCAGCCCGTCAGCACTGCCTGCCTGCTGAGCTGCTCTCCTATGTTCACTAGGTACCGTGTGGGTGTGTGTGCGAGCATGTGTGTGCATGGGTATTTCTTTGTGGGTGCATTTGTGTGAGTGTGTTTCTGTATTGCGTGCATGTGTGTGTGTGTGCCTGTACCTTATTCGTGTGTGTGGGCGTATGCGTGGGCAGAGTGTTAAAGCTGACAGTGAGCAGGCATCCTGAGGACATATTTATGAGGATTCTCACTGTCGACGTTAACCAGTGAATATTAACCTGATGCTCTCTCAGCACCTTAAGTTGCAAAACACACAGAGCCAACATTTTCACTCTCTTTCTCATCTGAGTAATGCGCTGATAAGTCTGTTATGGAGGAAAGTGCACAGAAAAAGTAGGACGAGGCCCAGGTTAGAATGTGCTGTTATTGCTACCAGGTGATTTCATCGTGATAAAGATATCATTAATCTTCTGTGTAAATGGATGCAGATCCATGTAAGCCTTAACACGCATTTACTCGAGCCTTCGTAAAACAATGCCATAAACACAGCTGAACTCTGGTTTGAATCCTGTCTAGAATGTTCAGTCTATTCTTATCTGGTTCTAGCAAATGTACTTAAGATAAATTAAGATATATATTAAATCTGACAGGTCATTATTTTGATTTAATCTGTGGCAAAAGGGACAAAATGACACTGGTAGGAACATAGAGAAATTTGAGCAGAAACACATCAGCCTTGAAAATAAGAAAATTCATCATGAGATGTTAGAGTGAACATCAGTCGTAGTGTTAGCATGCAATTCTGAGCACATGGCAGATTGCCCCTGCAGCTTGCTTTGGCCCTAGCAAAATTGCTGAAAAAGACAAAAATGAAAGGGTGAAACATTGTACCTCCATGGGGCTGAAATGATCATGCTGTTCTATTCCATTTATCCTAACCTTGAGATTAGGACCCAGGGCTAGCTGTTTGAACTGCATCCATCTATCCATTATCTACTGTTTATCCTTCAGGGTTGAAAGGGACAGGTCTGAAGGCAATGCCAGCTGACACTGGGTGAGAGGTGGGGTACAACCTGGACAGACTGCCAGTCCATTACAGGGCCGACATACAAATGATAGCCACCAGTTAACCTAACCCCAACCTGCATGTGTTTGGACTGTGGGAGGAAGCTGAGGTACCTGGAGAAAACCCACACAGACATAAGATAAGATAAGGAAACCTTTATTTGTCCCGCAGTGGGGAAAATGAAGTACAGTACACAGCAGAGTGCCAGAAGTAGCAGGATGTGAGATAAATAAGAAATTCAAAATATTAAAAAATACTAAGTAGAATAAAACTATGCATCTACAAAAACTATAAGTGTGTAGATATGTGCCTATGGGTATGTACAATATATGAACATCTATGGATAGATAAATAAATACCAGGTAAAGTGACTACAGTATATTGCACTGATGGTGATTCACCTTATAATACAGTATTGTACATGATTACAGGAGATGGATGACAAATGTACAGTTAGTAGCGTTCATTGTAGAGTCTGACAGCAGCAGGAAGGAAGGACCTGCGGAATCTGTCCTTCACACAGCGAGGGTGGATCAGTCTGTCACTGAATCTGCTCTCCAGGGCAGACAGGGCGTCCTACAGGGGGTGAGACTTAGCCAGGACCCTTCTGTCCCCCACCTTCCTCACTGAGTCCAGAGGACAGCCCAGGACAGGAAGAGAACATGCAAACTGCACACAGAAAGGATTCAAACCTGGAACCTTCTTGCTATAAGGTGACAGTGCTAACTGTTTTCAAACTCTAAAACAGCTTTAAAGTGCATCTACATTTTCATAGTAGAACTCATTTTACCCTGTTCTTACATTTGTCTTCATAATAGCAGATGATCAGATGATTAAACAAATCACTAGAAGGTTGGAGCAGTGTTTGCCAGTCTTTCTGCTCTACTCTCTCAACTTACCATTGCAGGTTGTCCATGGCAACCAGAGAAACTACACTAAGAAACCATAGGAGATCATTTTAATGTTATCTGAGTAGTGTGTCGAACCTCAGTAGTATCATCAAGTTTGATTACCACATCTGGGCCAACTGGATGACGGAAGTGGCTAAACACTGCATAATATTGCAAACACTTCAGCTAAGCCCCACACTATTAAAAAAAAAAAAAAAAAAGGCTGACAGTTTTTCAAGGCTGTGTAAGGCATGCAACATTTTTACACACTGAATTTAAAAAGTATGTGTTCAGAATAAGACTCAAAGAGGCAGTGTGATTTTACACACAAACTGACACCATATATTTTAATTGTCTCTCCCAGCCACTGCAGCTCTACCTGCTGACCAGGTGAGTGAGCCAAATCAATTAATACAACTTCAGTGGCTAACTTTCCATTGGTTTCAGATCACTGGCATACACCTGTCCCTCCTCACTTACACAGTATCTTTGTCTCTCCGTCTCTCCGTGCGCAGTTTGAAAATTTTCCGTTCTGCAATGCTAGTGATTGAAGACTCCACAGGGTCTCTTTAGTGAGGTTTAATAGTTATAATAAAATCCTGCATGACAGTGCAAGACAATAAAAAATGATATCAAGCATGATGTCACCAAATAGACTGCTGTACTGTACTGTGCTGCATATGCACCTTGAACCTTTTGATTAATACAAGACATTTTCAGGCCTTTTTCAAACAACTTTTATGCACAATGTGCTTATTTTGCTAAGTGCCATTAGTTTTTATGTACATAGTAGTCAAAAGTGGCATGAAAGAAGAGAGTGGTGTTCCCTGAATCCCCCTAATCATTCCTTTACACCTGGAGAAAGTCGCATAACAGCGTCCAGGGTGTGTTACCAAGCCAGCAGGAGGCCCCAGGACAAAATAGATGGAGAGGGTTAAAACTCAGTGTAACTTTGCTATAGCGTGACTGCATCTCCCTGAGGCATACACAAGTACATTCACTTCCTGCCCAGAACACACACACACACACACACACACATATACACACATATACACACAGAGCAGAGCAGTAGTGATGCACTGTCTGGACTGCAGAAAGGAAGGAGACACAGCCTGAAGGTCTCTCTCTCTCTCTCTCTGCTTCTCTCCCTTTTTCTGTCACTCTCTCTCTCCTTCACTCTGAGTGTCAATTGTGCCAAGTCAGCACAACTCTGACATGCTTAATTATCCTGGTAGAGCCAGTGAGAGGAGACAGGAGGGGGTGAGGGGAGACAGGGAAGGAGAATACCGAGCAAAGAAAAAGAAAAAGAGATGAGACAAGTGGTGAGGGGAAGAGAGGAAGGGAGAAAGTCAGACACGAGGCAGGTGTAGAAGGAGAGGAGACAAAAGCAGACGTGTGCAAAGATGGAGTTAAGGAGTGAAGTAAGGAGAAAAAAGAAAGAGGAGTTAGGCAGAGGGACAGTAGGTTGGAAAGATGCCCCAATCCTTCATGGCTCGCAGACGCATCTGCAACACATTTATTACCTCACCGCCCTGCAAAGCCGCTGCTTGCCTCATATCAGGGATGCAGACTGGAGGGCAGAGAGAGTGCGGACAGAGTAGGGGAAAAGACTAAAGTCCAGACAGGGAGGGAGACTAAACGACACTGAACAGTCTGACACAGACAGTTTAGTTACCATGGAAAGAGCATAGCCCAGTGCCTGACTAATCTGCAGTATGTTGCAGCATTTTAATGTGCATTATACTAAGTAATAAAAACTAAATCAAACATTAAGTTTCAATAAATTCCTCAGTGATGTTTTACAGTGTTCTAGAGACTAGAAGTCAGAATACGTGGGCTTCTGTTGTATTGATTTTTACTGTTTTCATTTGCCTTTTGAAAGTCCCCCAACCTTATATACTGGAAATGCAATCCCAAGAGCACTCCTTCAAAAACATAGTTAAAGCTGTGCCAATGATTACTCCCTATACTGTGTACTATTAAAACAACTATGAATTTCTGCTAGTGTATTTAAGTGTAAGATGTATGCACTATATAGTGGCCTCAAACATTCCTACTACAAAGCCAAAAAAAAAAAAAAAGCGATGGCACGGACACTCTACACTAGAACTATCAGTGTAATTATAATTCATACAGAGAGTGTCTCAGGTTACGGCAATATATTAGGTGAAGAAATGCTGAAGTAAATGTTTAAATGGTAATGACCCATATGGCTCCTTTTGTGCTCACAGTGAGTATGTTATCATGATGTTTAGCAATATAATGTTGACCGGGATCACCATCACTTTTTATTATCTTTTTATTGTATTTTTTCTAATTGATTTTTCCAGTCAGTCCATTCCCCCAGCTTGATTTGTTACACTAACATTAACTTTACTGCTGGCTGTGTCAACATTAAGCATCTCTCTGCTCTGAAATGGATGACATATTTACTGCTGATGTGTTTTAAAAGCTACCTGTGCGCATATGTTGTCTCAAAATTCCTATCCCGTAAGCGTTTGACTGAAGGTTGTTTTTTCCTTACCAGATAATCAGCGAGTCAGTCTGTCGATCTCACGCTCACAGACACACTAAATAAATCAACAGCAGCCATAAGTCAGCCTTTAATTCTCTCTCCTCCCAGTTTAAAACAGTTAAAAGGAAGCTGTGGTCACACTGCAGTGACTAGACCATTAATGGATAAAGGGTGCACTGAGCACAGGTATAAGAATCAGTATCAATAAGCCTTTGTATTGATAAAACCCTAATGATACCATTCCCTAGAGGAGGACAGTGTAGAAATGTTTCAATGAATCTTCCATTCCTTTTGAAATATGACTTGAAGTCTTAGTACCAACATTAATGTCAGCACCTCACTGGAATGATAAAATGATTCAGTTCCCTACACGTAAAAAATCAATACCGGGAGTCTTGCAACCTGTCTGGTGAGGAGGTGAAATAGAGGGAGTATTAACACTGGAGGACATAGATGGGTCCATGTTTCCTTTAATGGCCTTAGTTATTGCTTTCATACACTCTGCACTGTATTGCATGTGTGCCACAGCATGCTACATCGTAAACAGACTCTTTTAATGCTTTATAATGCTTCTGGTCTGAGAGTGGTGGCTGTAGCACCAGCAGTCTGTGACTCTAACACATAGACACACACATTCAAACGGATGCCCAAGCACACTTTGTCTGCCAAGTACCTAAAACACACACACACACACACACACACACACACACACACACACACACTGCACATGCACAGAACCACACTGTGAAACTGCTAAAAACGAGTATCCGGCCCCCAGTCTGTCACTGGCAAGTATCAACCGCAATGCTTTGTTATATCACAGTTACAAACCACACATACACACACACACACACACATACTCACAATTCACGTCACACATTTTCTGTCTGAGTCTGCATGAGCAGCTTTCTTCCCCACTGTGGGATTTGGTTCTCCTTGTTAGAGCACAGTGCAGGAGTTGAAACTAACAGGAAATAGCAATAACAAACAGAAAAGGCCCTCTCTCTCTCAGCAATCATTTCTTTGAAAAGAAAGATTTCTCTTTGAGCGCTTTGGTGGGAGACGTTACTTCTGCAGAGAATGAACTTATTGAAAGTCAATAGCACGTGTTCTGTAAAAATCCCATTGGTGTCAGACCAGTTTGGTTCTAATGTGACAATCTTTAGTAGTCTTTCCTTTTCCTCCCATGCTGCGTGTTGGGGTAATACCAAGCTTTGCATGGACTACCAGAATAATGCAGGTGCACCTGTTGCGCTCATTATAGTCTCATAAATAGTCTAATAAGTGACTGACCATACATTTTTGGTATTTGAATTAAGAAATTAATCAAAATAAACACTAAATCTAGTTAAATTATCAGTGTTTTAATGTCATTGTAATTGTACTCCAACCAGATGTATAATCCAGTGGAACAGCGATAGAAGAGGCTGCCTTCAGATAATATTAGAGCCAAAACCAGACACCAACAGTCATCAAAATATAACAGGGTTTATTACACACTGAAAGCATCATACAGCCAATGCTACTCCAGTATTCCGAACACCAGTGAGACTGGTTTGTGTGTGTGTGTGTTAGTGGTCATACACTGGAATAAATTTCCAAATTACCTCAACTAAATGAGGTAATTTGGTTCCTCATCCTACTCTTCACCCTGTTACTATAGTGTCTTTTCCTCTTTCTGTGTATTGTTGCCACTGGCATCTGCGCTCTGCTTTTTCTGTAGTTCCTTCCTCTTTCTTCATCTTCCTGAGCTGCCATGGAAAACACTGTTTTCTTGCTGGCCCACTGAGACATGCACACTAACAGATCATCTGACTGACAACCATCACAGGAGATGACGAACAAGGCTAGAGGAGCAGAGAAGCAGAAGAGACAGTGAAGAAAGAGTAAGAGACAGGGGAAAATGCTCATGCAAATTATGATGAAAATGCACCGGACTGACAGCAAAGTATGGTCAGATCCTGTGTCTATTATATAGCTTCACGGGGCAAGATGTATTCATTTCCGATTGTGAATCAACCTCACTCACCTCACAAAATAATGAGGTTGAAATCACAAGGCTGTCTAGCGTATTCCCAGGTTGGGACAGGTGATGGCAGTGACCTTTTATTCAGTATGTTTTTTACTGTTATACCCTTGTTTACATAACTGCCTGAAATAATACAAGTAGCAGAAAAGAAGGGCTGATTGGCTGTAATGCAGGGACAAGGATTGAGGTTAATAAATAATCACTGTGTTATTTACAACTTGTGTGCTTTTGTTGTTTGCCAGCTAGCCACAATAGAGTAGCCACTGCAGTTTCTTGCTTGTTACTCTGCACATCTGCTGTTGTGTTTTGTAGGAGAGCATAGAAACACATTGTGTTGGTAGGTCTGCTCTGCCTGCATTAGCACGATTACTAATGCATGTACAGCCTGCTCTAAAATGACAATGTCATTCTCATGTCAAGGATTCAGACAAAATACATTCAGAGTTATGCATTAACAGGTATAGTTACAAGAAAAAAACAATGGCACTGCTTTCCTTTTCATGTTTTATTTTTTTGCATGAATTGTCCATGAAATGGGAGCTGACAACAATCACAAATATCAACCAATACAATATTTCTAAGATGATAAAGCGCAAACAGTTGTTATTAAACATACATAGTGATGGTGGAAACAGTAATGGCAGTAATGGACTTCTGACATCAGCAAACTTCAGCTGGAGTCAGGTGTTAGAAACTTTAGAGTCTAACCAATGAAGCGAGAATGGAGGTGTGGTTCAGATCTACCCTGTGTTCTAAAAACACTCAGACTGTCGGTTTGATGTTCACAAGCAGCATCAGCTGATGTGAGCCACTCGTCACAAAAGAGAGATCTCAGAAGACCTACGATCAAGAGTTGTTGAATTGCACGGAGCTGGAAAGGGTCACAGAGTCATCTCAAAGACTTTTGATGTTTATCATCATGTTCACAAACTGCATGTAAATGGAGACGATCCAGTCCTGTGGCTACGCTCCACGGAAGTGGGTGCCCAGCCAAGATCCCTGCAAAGCCATAACACAGAAGGATCAATGAGAAGAAGAAAACTAGAGTACCAGGATTGAAGGATCGAATGGAGCTGGTGAACATCTCTGTTCATGAGCCAACCAACAGCTCAGTTTCCCAAAAAACATTGCCAGTTTGCCAAAAACCACTTTAACATTCCACAACACTGATTGTAAAACGACTTATGGACAGGTGAAATGAATGTAGAATTGTTGGGAAGAGCACACAGCATTAGGTGTGGCATTAAAGGAGAACCACGTACCAACATCATCCCTAAAGTGGAGGGAGCATCATGGTTTGGGGCTGCAGTGCTCTATAAGGGCCTGGACCACTAGCCATTGTGGACAGGACAATGAAGGTTTCCTTCAGCATAATGCCAGGGTGGCTGTCTGCAGGCTGAAGGTTGAACCAGTTGCCATTACTTTTTTGATTTAAACAAAATGCTACTCAGATGACCTAACTAGAACACGAGACAGGCTAGTGTTTGTGGTGACTTTTACAGTGAAAATATTTATATAATATTATATCAGTGGAGAGTTATTCAATGTGTAGGGCAGTCAATAACCAATAGCCAACTGATTCTCGGGTAATATTTGAGTCAGTAGGTTGTAAGGATAAGGTGAAAACTGTTTATATATTCAGGACCTTACACGGATTATTTTTTGGGGGGAAAATAACATACGCTGCAAGACAGCAGCCCACTTCACAACAGGATCATGGTTCTCATGACATTTTTTTTTTTTTGTGTAACAAAACATTTTGACCTAAATACCGGTTCTCTCATAGTTAATATATTTGGGTCACTGTGTGTTCATTTCAATTTGAATTCATTTGGATGGAAACACAGCTTGTTACAGAAGATAAAAAAGATTGAAGATTGACAATATTGAAAGCATCTCTTTACTACTGCTGCTTAACCACTTCTGTTGCTGTATTACAGATTTCTAATTTATGATTTTGCTCTTTTTTTCTTTGTGAAGCCATTGCACCCATATCACTTTCTGAATGGTACGTTATAAATGCAGTTTTATTATGACTTGTTATGCAAACTATAATGAATGAAAACTGAAAGACTACTGTGCATAGAAATGGCAGATTTCAAAAGAACCCCAGCATTACCTGTGAGGTTTTATACTGTCAAGATTTTATATTATCAGGATGAGACAGTGTTCAACAGCAGCAGGAATGTACTTTTCTTACGTATAATGGCATGTGTTTCTGTGAACTATCTGTCTTCTGTGACCTCTCTAATAATTTCGTTCAAACGGTCACAGACAGCAGACCGCTTTTTGGCTAATGGTGTTCTTTGAGTGCTTTTGTTAGCTTCCTGATCATTTCTCCATCCCTCAGATTTAAGTATCTGCTGATCGGAACGTGGCAGAACTTTGGAGGGGGCGTCGTTTATCTCACCGCTCTTGTCTGGCGTTTTCAAATCACTCTAATTAACCTATGTGTGTCAGTGTTTGTGATGAAGGGAGTGCGGTCTGTATAATTCAACAGGGGAAGACAGGTTTATTGTTGCCTTGTATTTTCCAACATTTCCCAGCTTTTTTTTTTTTTTTTTCCTGTGGCAGCAGAATTGGAGTGTTGCTGATACAGAGGATGGCCTTGACATGGGAGAGTAACCGCAAAGATACCAAGAGAAAGGTTGGACGGAAGGGAGGAAGACAAGATGGCACAGACAGTATATAGACAGAAGAGAAGATGAGACAGCAAGAGGTGGCTAGACACACGATCAGAGAAATAGACAAGACAAAATGAAAGCCAGAGTGAGGAGAGGAGAGGCTGGGCAAGTCACTGAAGCTTCACTAATTGCCACTCAGAAGAAGGGGAGAGGGCTCTTTTCGAGGAACGGTCATACTGGTCTGTTCTTTGAATTGGATCTCTGTTCCTGCCCTCCCAGCACCCCCACCCCACTGCCACAGTCTAGACAAGAGCAGAACAAGCTGTTCTCATTAAGGGAGGAAGAGGAGAAAATGTGCAGTGTCATTAGGTCGCTTGCTTCCAGTCGGGCGGATCGTAGGGGCTCACAAAACAAACAGGCCTGCAAGGTGTTGGTGTGCGCGTCTACCATGTTGCATGCGCAGGTACGAGCCAACTGACTCTGTGTCCTGATTAAACACAGCCGCTTCCACGTCCCCAGCCACGCCAATGAATTTCATTAAAATGTCTCCTTTTATCTTCCCTACTTTTTGTTTCAATCTTCCATCTATTACCTTGCTAAGCACAAAAACTCAAAAAAGAAGAAATCCTACCAGAAGTGTGGTGAATCTGGCTGAGTCGATTAGACATGTAATCACATTAAGTAATGAGTTTGGCATGCAGAGTCAAACTGATTTGTTACTATGGCAAAGACATCATTTGACTGAATATTTCAGTGGGAGTCTGTGTAAATCAGTCCAATTATCTCAGCCTCACGTACTGTCCATATATAAAGCAGGGCTCATTTGTTAAAAAAAAAAAAAAGCATAAAATGGAAAAAAAAATCCAAATAGCACGTTTTTGATTTTTTTTTTTTGTGTGTGTGTGTGTTGCTGCAAAGAGGTGTCAGTTCTGTCTCATGCAATCCCATCTTACTTACATACTTTCATTTAACATCGAGAGTAAGACGCTTGGCTGAACTGAGCACATTGTGCCTGATTACCTCTATATTATTCTGCAGCTATCTTAGTTGGACCACAACAAATGAACATAGTGCAAATCTTGTGTTGCATCCAGTTTAACCTTTAAGGGCTCCAGGCCAAAACTGAGCTGATGGCTGATGACTGGATGCTGCTTGTCCCCAGGTTTGTTTTTTTTTTTAAGTAAAGGCAAACCATATAATAAAGGCACAGACAATGGAGGAAACATCAATACTCATGCATACAACATCAGTTAAAGTATAATGGCATTCACCTCTCATAACTGCACTAACTATATTTCATTTCATTAGTTAATCAATTTTTACTGAGATTAACAACAACTGAACCCGTGGAAATCAAGCCGACCAAAACTCCTCAATTTCAAAAGCTTATATTACAACAAATAATTGTTGACTGTCAGCTGATTTTAGGGTTTTAACAGGTTATACTGGTTAGAACTGACTTTTGAAAGGCCCCTGGGATTGGTAGTGCGATCCTCCAGCCTTGAGTTCCTGCCTATGTGCTTGGTTTTTCATGTTACATGATACTTGTCATTATAATGGATTTTCTCCTAATATAGTTGTTTTTCCTTTTGTTTCTATATCAGTGAAAAAAGATTTTGACTCTTCAAAAGAAAAAAAAAACTTAATTATAACTTAGAAAATGTATCCATGGAGGTGTCATGCAGTGTTTTCAACAACTGCTATGAACCTACCTTCGTCATTCAATTATTGTTTGTTAAAGTTTGTGTGAGTTTTAATGACAATAATAACTGTGTTGGCAGCGATCAATTAGAGCCCACTTTGATAATGAAATGTTTTTTTTTTTTACTTAAAATAGTTTGTTCAGGTGGAAATGAAGGCTTTCAGTATATAACCTTTTTTTTTTAAGTAAACACATGGTGCACCTTGAGTGAGTTTTCTTCTCATGATGTGTCATAATTGTGTGATTTAGTGCAGTGCTGATTTGCTGGTATAACCTGTTTATGTACTTAATTATTAAACTGTAGTCCACCTCGATCCATTCTGACATGTTTTCAAGAAACCACAATAAATCAAGAGTGGGGTTATGGGGAAGACGTTAGTTTGCTTAGGGTCTAGACAACAAAAAGGGCGGAAGAAATCTTGCCTTGCCTATTTTTAAAAGGGTTAGCATTAGATTCCAAGGTTCGGTCGCAGATGATGGTCTGTCGAAATCTGTGACCCCAACAGTTACGCTAATCCTACCTCTTCCTGAGCCACGCTATCTGTCTATAAGTCTGTCTGCCGTCCAAAGCATGTATTGGATTGTCAAATAAAAAAATTTCACTGCTTATTGTGCAGCTGACACTGAGAGGAGACAGGCAGGTTCTGTAGAAGTACTCTCTGGGGGCTGAGCCTCACTGACATATCATTAACCTGCTGGCTGCTGCTTATTTTATGACCTCGCGGTTCATTTACTCGCAATGCTGTGTAATCAGGTATAAATAACCAGGTGACTTATATTATATTCTAACATCATACTATAATCCACACTGGGACAACACTGGGATCTGGATACGGGTGCTCCTATCGAACAGCCATGTTGTTGTCATTAAGTCGGTAGGTTTAACAGGAGAAAGTGTAATCATTAACAATGACCTACACCCTGAAATGAAAGGAAAGTGATAATGTCCCACACTGACCTAACTTGATACAGCTTTGGCAATGAGTGACCCCCTGAACCTCAAATTTTACCGCGGTCAGTTCCACGTTAATTCTGTAACAGCAGCAGCAGTGAGCGGTGTGGGCAGAGTGTTGTTTTCAGTCAGTTTCAGTGACATTTAGCAGCTGATGCACACCTCTGAAGTGCTGCTGTTGGTTAAAAGGTTAACAGATGTCTACTGAAATACTATGATGTAACAAAATGTTTTTTAATGCAGAAATGTAAAACATATTTGTTTGTCTAACTGTTCAATGGAGGTCTAAAAAGTCTTAATATTTATTATTTATGACCACTGCTAACACAAAACCTTGCCTGGAACGTACAGTTTCCAGTGCAAGGTTTCGTCTCAGTACCACTTCTTACTGAGCTGTCAATCAAACATTTTCTCCGTCCTCACCCATTCAGGGGCTTGAGGATTAAAAGAGGATTTTTTGTTAAACTTCAAGGTCTGTTTACAGAACTTGGAAGTTGTTTAAAGTTGTTTTGTGGCTCCAGAGGGACTTTTTAAATGTCCTAGACTTTTATTATTCAAGTCTGCCTCAGCTGGGGCTGAAGACTACAAGTGTGAAGAGGGAGAAAAATCTAGAGGTGTGGATGAGCTAACCAAACCTCTTTTCAGCCCCAGATTCAGCCTAGTGGCCTTATCTGCTACTTGATGTTACACTCCTGAACCTCTGACTGAACAGCCAAACTGTGCATTGCTATTGTGGGTAATGTAGGCACCAGGTTTAGACAAGAAAGCCGGTGATATGTCAGTAATGCTCCCTCCACCCTTCAAAACGTTAGGGATGATGTTCTGATGATGGTACGTGGTTCTCCTTTTGTGCCACACATAGTGCTGTGTACCATTCCCAACAATTCTACCTTAATTTCACCTGTCCATAAGTCGTTTCCCAGTAATGCAGTGAAGTGCCAAGGTGGGCTTTGGCAAACTTCAGGTGTGCTAAAATGTTTTGTGGAGCTGGGTGTCCACTTAAATTGGAGCCACAGGAACGAATCGTCTCCATTTAGTCTTTGGTGCAAGCTTTTCTGCTTGTTCCTGCTTCTGCCAGCTTTACATAGCTGTTATTCCTTTTCATTTTTATCCAATGATTGTGTAATACACTTTCTAACATTATTTTTACTCTCTGGACTTGAGATTTTAGTGAGGGAATTTTACTTTTAACAACTAATCTGGCCTACTGAGTGACTACAGCCACGGATCATTTATTTTTTAACATGTCTGTGAAAGAAAACACATTGTGACAAAACTGTCGGATATATCTTCAGGAAATCAGTGTGTTACAAATGAAGATTCCTGCTCTAGAATCTAATAAAGGACTTCTTGACACACTCCTGTTCAGACCCAGTGGTCAGAAGGCAAAGCCTCAGTAATAAATGCTATGTTGACCAAAATGCTGCTCTGAACCTGGAAAGTGGGAATTGATCAGAATGAAGCCACCTGGCATAAACTTGGTCCCAAGCCAAAGAGTCACAGAATTAGAAAGAAGAATGGTGGTCCCCCCATGAGCATATATAGCATCACCAAACATACAGCTCAGTAACAGGTTGTCTGAACTGTCTGAACTCAATTTTATTGAGCAAGAAATGTCTGCTGTGACTGAGAAACCAGCTCAAAAAAGTAGTAATTTTATGAAGAATGGGAGCCATGAAACTAGGGAGAGAGACAGAAACTGTGTGAAATGTCAAGGACGGAGATATTCGGCCACTTGGACGCTGCTGTAAAGGGCCCACACATAAGCAGATGTGGAGTGAGACGACTAACGGATAACCTCCTCCACTCTCTGAGACACCAGAGTGGGTCTGGACGGCCATCTGAACAGCCAAGGGCTCCTCTCAGAGAAGAGAGGAGAGAAGAAAGTAGCCTACTCCTACCTTACCAGCCAAGGATCCCCCTGCAACAGCATTTTCATCTGTGTCCCCTCCACTGCCCTGGGCCCCCCAAGGTGCATCTACACCCTCTGCAGACTTGTCATTGTCCATTCCACCCCCAGCTTCACCAATGGGATTTCCAAATCACTTGAAACTTTGGTGAAATCAGGAATTAAAATGGTACCCCTTACCACTAACTTGGCAAGGTCACAGGTAATATCATCAATATCCCCCCAACAAACAGCACCCCCTTTGCCACCCAGGAACACGACCTCTGTCCCTGGATAAGACCTGTGACAGAAATGCCAACGAACTTTTTGCTGTCCTTGAAACCTGCAGTCTTGCAGTCAACATGTTAGTGAGCCAACCTACACCAGAGGCCACACTCTGGACCTAGTCATCACTAAGGGTGTTAACATTTCAAATGTCATTGTGATTGATGTTGCTTTGAGTGATCATTTTTGTCTTTTTGATTTGTCCATAATCTCCGAAGATGCAGCTGAACCTACATTTGTTCAAAAGAGACACATGAATGAAAACAACAGGATACTGTTTATGGAGATGATTAGGTTTGAAAATGCCTTTTTCTGACGTTGAAAATTTGTTGAATTCATATACTTCAAGTGTTCTAAATGTTATGGATGTGATTGCTCCGGTTAAAGTGATCAGGCACAGGCAAAAGACGTCGTGGAGTAATGATGGCACGGTCAGGGCACAGAAAAGGGAGTGCTAGAAGGCAGAATGAAAATGGTGTAAATCAAAGCTCCAAGTTCATTATGACATTTATAAGAAAATGTGTGTGTTCAATAAAACCGTGTAGAGAAAGAGAAATGCATTTTTCTGAAATCATTAACAGCAGTAACAACTCACGTCCTGCTTGCTACAGTGAATAGATTAACAAACCCTATGTCTCAATTGCCGTCAGAACAAATTTCAACATCTAAATTCAATGAGTTGGCATTATATTTTAATGACAAGGTTCAGGGTATAAACATGCAATAAACTGCACAACACAGATAACAACTCTGCAGCCATCCAGGAGACACTTGTTAGAACTGACACACTTTACACCTGTCAATGACAAAACAGTGGAAGAGACCATTTCCAGTCTGAGCTCATCCACCTGCTGCCTCGATGTTTTACCCACTAAATTTCTGAAATCAGTAGTAAGCAGATTGTTACCACAATTCACTCAATTAGTTAATGACTATTACATCATCAAGCCTCTCCTAAAGAAGAGCAGTCTTTATGCCACAGTACTGAACAACTATCGGCCCACATAAAACCTGTCGTTTTTAGATAAAGTCCTTGAAAAAGTTGTTTACCAACAACTTACTGTCTTTTTCCTGCTAAACAACTGCTTTGATGATTTTCAGTCAGGTTTTAGGCCCCATGTGATGGGGCCTGAGACTGAACTCATCTAGGTAACAAATGACATTCTTCTGAAAACCCTTGTCTATCTTAGTACTGCTGGATCTGAGTGCTGCTTTTAACACAGTGCACCATGTGATCCTGTTACAAAGGTTAGAGGACTGGATAGGCATCCCATTTTGTTAAAATTGGTAACTGTGTATCAGACCAAATGGCCTTTACATGTGGGGTCCCCCAGGGCTCCATCTTGGGACCCCTTTTTTTCAATCATTGCGTTTCCTGTAGGCCAGTTAATATGCAGCAATAATGTGTCCTACCATAACTATGCAGATAACACTCAGATTTACATATCACTCACAGCAGATCAATATGGACCAGTTGATTCACTGTCACTGCATTGAACAGATCACGGTGCGGGTGCAAAACAACTTTCTCCATCTGAACAGAGACAAACCTGAAGTAATCATCGTTGGGCCACAGAAACAAAGAGAAGGTGTCAGCAGTCACTTTGAGTCTCTTTCTCTAAAATCTAGGGGTAATTATGGACTCAAACTTGAATTTTAACAGCCACATTAAATCAATTACATCATCAGCATTTCACCATCTCAAAAACATTGCCAGAATCAACGGGATCTTATGTACACCAGACTTGGAAAGACTCATCCATGCATTTATCTCCAGCAGGTTAGATTACTGTAACAACCTGCTCAAAGGGCAGCTGCAGTATATGCAGCTAAAATCTGGAAAAGTCTTCCTGATGATGTTATCTCTGTCATCTCTGACAATGTTTAAGTCCAAGCTAAAAATGTTTCTTTCTACCTCTGCATATGACAACTGAAAGTGTTTTATCTGCACTTATATGTCATTCAGGTTTCATTTATTTCCTTATGTCTGCAGAGACCGAAGCTTTCTGGAGAAGGGGTGGGTGCAGTGTGAGTGCAGCTCTCTGAGAATGGCTGCATTAAACCACGCACATCACCACAATGTGCTTACCAGCATAGCAACATTGCCTTCCTTCCCAGTGCATCAAACACTGTTGTTATCTTCACTTATTATGCTATGAAATTCAGCATTTTTATTTCCTCTAGAATATATTTTTCACTTTCACATTTATAGGTTTGTGGTGTTTGTTTCCACCAGATAGTACCAATAAGGCATATTAATATTTAGTAGGAAAGAAACGTTTTGGTAACAACCATGACAGAAGCACATTATGGTTGGGGGCTGCGGCACATCAAAGGCCCATTTGAAAAAGCAATTTATTTATTTGTTGTTTTGAACAGGAGACCACTTTTAGTCTGACCTTGTTTATCTGTGAACTCAACACATTAACTCTGCTTTGAGCTTAAAGGTAAAAAAAAAATCATGTCACATGACCTTGCATGTTGTGAGGCATAGATAATGCGGAAAACATCACAGTATTTGAATGTTTTGTTGGCTGAACAGTGTTTTTACACATTTGAGTGAGTGCCTGCATACGCTGCTATTGCAGTGACACTGGTGGGTGTGCTTTTTTAACTTTTTTTTTTGTATTAACACCTCTTGTAAACATCTCATTTTATCAAAATTTGGATTTTTTTCATTTTAATTTTCAGTCACTGGTTGATTGTTTTTTTTAAAGGTTTCAGCCTTTTTTTTTTACTGTAGAATTTTACATCTTCCCAGTGTTTCAACTGCATGAAAACTAACAGATCATTCCTTCGCAGTTGTAAGGACTTTAGAACTTCATAAACAAAACCTTTTTGTTTACCTTGGTTTTAACATGAACCCTGTAATATCCATTTTAGCAGTGAATGCAGCTCTGCTTTGAGGATTACTAGAAATGTGACTTCTCTTTCTACCCCTCACCCCCCTACTCTCCTCCTCCTTACTGAACAGAGTGCAAGTTCCACTGCACCAATGGGAATTGTTTGCGTCTGGGCTCGCTGATCTGCAACCAGCTAAATAACTGTGGGGACAACAGCGATGAGGAGAACTGCCCCGTGGTCACCCAGCACCCTCCACCAGGCATCTTCAACTGTAAGTGCTCCAGGATGACACTGCTCCTCTGTGCCTCTGCTATCTGTACCTCACACCATCCAACGGTCCAGCCTCCTTGCTCGGTCCTCATTCTCATCCTTTCTCTGCCTTGTCTTTGCTCTTTGCTCTGTTTCTCCCTGAGGTGTCATCCTTGTCGGTCCCCACTGAGTAGATAGGGTGGGGATGCTGAGCAATGCTGATGTCTTGTGTCTGATTTGAATTCTTGGTTAAGACCTAAATTATATGTTGGTGAGGTTCATTGAGATGCAGATTTCAAATGGGGAGTTTATGAGCATACTGAAACCATATGCAACTGTAACAAGCATGTTCAAGTGCATGTAAACAGGACTATGCACACATTTTTTATCACTCACTGTACAATCCCTTTATTAAACGTGTAGTTCAAAGGAATCGGTGAGTAATGTCACTAAATAGGATAGGTTAAACATACAGCCGTGAACCCCTGCATATCCACTGAACACCTCACACCTAAAAGTTTTCTCTGTCCCTTTCCATTTGTGTTCAGTTTTTGTTTGAATTTGCTTTTCTGCTTTCATAAGTACCCAACAGACCACCTCCTTCTCCCTCCCACTGAGCAGCACCATCCAGGGAATGAGATGAGAGTGTTCCCATGACTCGTCACGATCGATGGAAACAGAGAGAGAGAGAGTAGATGGAGAAAAAAAAGAGAGGGTGAAGGACACCAATGGGCTCCGATGGCTGTCTGCCAGGCCGCTTTGATGTGCTGCTGCTTTCTCTTTTAACAACTTTTAGGAGGAAAGGGAAAACTTTTTACAGCAGCACTTTCATCCTTGGCTCTGTATGTGTGTGTATGTGTGTGTATGTGTGTGTGTGTGTGTGTGTGTGTGTCTCTGGCAAGTCCCTTACCTTCCCCTCCATCTCTTCCTCTCATCCCTCCCTCCCTCTCATTCACTCGCCCTCACTTCCCTACCTCCAGTATTTTTCACCTCTAATACCCTCCAACCTTGTTGTTTTGTAGCGTTATCTCACTTGTTCCTCAGTCTGTCTACCCTTCCTTTCCTCCTCAAGGCACTGGAAACTACCTTTTTTTTATTTTAGGTGGGGGTGGTTGTGGGAGGGTGGGACTCATTTCCGATGAATAGACTGCTGAGCCGGGTACTTAAAATATTTAGCTGTCTAGAGTGAATGTTAATGTAAGTGTCTGCGGCTGGCGTTATGGGAAAGCTGTACAATGATTGTAATTTTCTGAGCTGGTGCACATTTTCGGGCGTCGCCTGAGAGACACAGAGAGAGAAAGGATTGGGTGGAAGGAGAGGAGGAAAGAGGAAGGAGAGATTGCCAAAAAAGAGTGACAGGGGATTGCGATGAGAGCAGACAGAGGGCCAGACAGAGATATGTAGGTGGAAAGAGAAAGAGATGGGGGGGGGTTGGGAGGGGGCGATGAGGAGGAGAAAGAGAGGAAGGGAGATGGAGACGTAGAACATAGAAGGGACACAGAAAATGTTTCTGTGGTAATAGAGTTTGCCATCTTGTTGTAGCCGCTGGCTGTTGCTGTGGCAGTGGCAGACAGATGGATCATGAATACTGTCTAGACACAGTGCAGCCTGATGCCCTGCATCTCACTCCCTGCACCCCCTCGCCTCTTCTCTCTGCTCAAGTACTTCACAACTGCCAATTGGAGTTTAGCAGGAGTGAGAAACAGAGCATTAACCCGAAAAGATGTCAGATCATTATATGCTGTTTTATTCATTTCATTCAAATCTGTAATAAATAGCATGTAAGGCTCAGCTGACAAGACACAGGTTAGTGATAATATTGCAGCTTCTAGTAGTTGCCATCACCATAGCAGACATTTCAACTTATCAAAGCATGAAAAACACATGTGTAACTAGTCACATTAGCCTCTCTCCCAGTGTTATGGTGAGCCAATCTAGTTGGTCACTTAGCGCAATGCCAGGACCCAGGCTTGTGTCAATCAAAGCAGCCACTGTTAATGTTAATGATTACACCAGTGCTTTTTTTAATGACTGGTGAAATGTCTGTAATAGAAACCCTCTGTGGTGAATCCAGTGGAGGCACAGTCATCATCTTCCTTTATCAAGCCTTGTGTGTTTGCAAAGAATGTAGAGGCTCTCTTGTTTAGAGGATGTCTTTGACGTCTTGATGAGTGAATTTCCATTGAGTCCACCATGATGACCATACTGATGTGCAAACTGGAGCACTGCCAAAATTAACTCAAATTTCATTCAGAAAAAAAAAAAGCAAATTCAAGTGCCCTCTCAAATCAAAATCCTAAATCAGAGTTAAGGTCTTCCAATAATGAGTGAGTGAACAGCGACACTGTGGAACCTGTTCAACTATAGAAAAATATTGATTTTTATTGATTTGGTAAACTCAGGAGAGACAAATATGCAACACTATGACCTTCTTAAAATGGAAATGAAAGGTCACATTTCAATAACAAATATAGCTTGGTCCTACAGTAGTACTAGGGCTCCTAGGGTGGAAAGGGTTAAAGGATTACAAGACAAACCCTAAATGAACAAAAACGGCGAGAAAGTGGCATTTGATTTCTATTGCAGTTTGTTTCATTTTGCTTTTATTTATACAACAGATGCAGTATAATAATAATTGTCCCATTATGACATCAACATGCATTTTGCAAAATCCTTTACCTACACACTTGTCCATGGCTCAACCTGTTTCTGCTCACCATTGCTGCTGGATGTTTTTTGCCATGTTGTGGAGCACAAGCACAATAGTGGTCAGAGCATATCAAGCATATTAAGGCAATAAGCATTACCACAATATCTGCCACTCTCCAAATAGCAAGAAAAATACCCATGTGTAGGTCAGAGTGATCTTTGAAAGAATAATGTCTGTCTAAAGTAGCGTTTAGCCAAGAACATCTGACAAAGAATGTGTTTTTGTGAATGTGTTTTATTACAGATCAACGGTACCTTTGACTTCAACCAGGCTTGTCTTGCCTCTCTTACCTTGTTAGGCTCTACTGAAGTGTGAGAAGGGACCAGTGAAAGAGACCAGGGAATACTTTGGCTTAGCCATTGATCCCAGTGTAGTGTGAATGGCACTTAAACAGCGTCTAGCAAGACTTCAGGTCTGCTGATTGATTTAGTTTGTGCTGGAGATTCATAACTCTGTGAAGGCTCATTATTGACTATTCCTCCATTCCAGACTGTCTGAGTGCCGGATCTGTTGTGTTATACTGATAGCACAATATTTTTTTCTGATGGAATAAATTTGCTTTTTTTTTTCTTGCAACACACCATTTCTGGGAATGAATCTAAGAAAAATGAACGCTCGCTGCTGTGTTGGCAGTAAATCGGTGAGCTTTATGGTAGGAGGGAAGAATTTGTGGATTCAGTCAGACAGTACTTATTTGTTTCTGTGATCATAGCAAAGTGTAAGATTTAGTTTACATTTTCATATATACAAGATTGAAAAGGCAGTAAAGGTAAGAGACCAAAATGACACAGGCCTGCTGTTGCAAAACAATAAAACACACCCTTAGCCAAGTCAGTACGCTCAGCTCACCTACATTACCTGTGATAGTTAATGTTAATCAGAAGATGTAGCTTAGAAGTAAACACATTGTTAACAATACATGGTTCCTTCTTGGGCTTATTCCAGTTATGTCTGTTTACCTAATGATGGCTTTCCTAAAGTGTCTTTGAGTATTAAAACACTATGGAAAATGGATTTATTATTACAATTATAATTAGTAAATGCAAGTGCTTCGGTCACTTCGGAGTTCAGGGCAAGAAGATGAAAACACAACACTGATATGTTATTACCTATTACTTACCGTATTTTCCAGACTATAAGTCATACTTTTTTATTCCTCTGACTTATACAGAGAATCGACTTATATGTGTGTATTTACAGTAATTTTGTCAAGTAGTCACTAGCATTAGATGGCACTCTTGGCACAATTGGAGATAATACTGTAGGCCTACTGCTAAAAAAGTAAAAATGCTTATGTTCACACTAAACTATAATTCATAGTGTAACACAAGTGAAACTGCTGCCCAAAAGAAAGCGCTATACTGCAGAGTGCAGCTAATAAAGTCTGCAGCTAAAAACAAAGTTTGGAGTGAGTGTCAGCATTCAGACAACCCCAAAGAGGAGGACACGCCGCTTCATCTCCCCCCACCGCAATGTTGGCACAGTTGTTTAATGTTACTTCTGCCTGTTCTTATGTCTATCCTACGTTCTATCATATCTATCACTATCATACGCTAATTTAGACTATAATTAGTATAATTAGAAATGTGACTTGTGAAACAGAGAAACTTATACATGTTTTTTTTTCTGTTCAACAAGGCTGTTTTTGCTAAAAGCGACTAATACTACTGTTCAACTTATAGCCCGGAAAATACGGTAGCTTTATTAGCTGTATTGCTAAACATAGACAATGCAGGATCTGAAAATGAGAATAAGAATTTATGGTCCCAAAAACAGTGACCTAAAACAGGCTTAAAACATTGGGTTCATGACGATGAGTGATCCCTTTTATAGCACGCCCAATTATCTTACCCATTCTTGATACAGAAATATTTGATTCATGCAGCTTTAAAATGACTGATTAAAGATAATCTTGAGAAATTAAGGGAAACTCTGAGGTCTCTTATCCTGTAATTCTAAGTTGTGACCCCGGTTTGGCAAAAGTTACATGATCTTGGTGCAAACAATTATTTTATTTTTATTAACTTTATTAAAACATAAAACATTTTTCCCTTGGCCAGTTTTGTGATATGGGTTATACACCATGACCTGTTTTCAGTACATGAATCCACAGTGTTATTGACTCACTGGTAAAGGTCTGCTCCCTTTAAAAAACACTGGTTACCATTTTCTGTGTTTTCGAGTGGTGAGGACGTCTGGAGTAGTTGATTTTATTACATTTTTTTCACAAAAGGCATTTGAAGAGGTCTAACCCCCTTATTTGGGGTTGGACTGTATGATGTTGATAATTTTTATGTAGTGGTGGCCTAATGAGCAAATGAAAATATCATATAGCATTATTATATTCTCATATAGCAATATCCCAGTGTGAGTTATCAAAAATTGTCTCATTTTGTGTATGGTTGACAGGCTTTGTGATGTGGCCAGTGGATTGGATTAGTTTGTTTTATATTTTAAAAAACCTGGAGTGATGTTTTCCTTTATACAGCTGTTATATCCAGACACCCACCTTAATAAGATGCTTCAACCTTCAGCGGACTTGGCTATATGTTTTGACTGAAGCTGAGACTATGTATCAAACTTTATTAACCATTATAAGGTCCAGCCCAGTGGCCGTTCCTGTTCCAGTGTTGGGACTGAGACAGTACTATATTATTTTAATTTCTGCTTTCACCTACTGTGATGGACTGGTGACCTTTCCAGGGTGTACCCCTGCCTTCCACCTGAAAGAGAGCTGGGATAGGCTCCAGCAGAACCCTGTGACCCTGGTTAAGGAATAAACAGGTATAGAAAATGGATGGATGGATGCTTTCACCTACCTTGTAGTTAAAAGCATCTCAAAAGCATTTTTCATCTGTCTTCTATTCCTTTTCATTACCAGAGGCTCTCGGACTGTCTCTGGTTAAACAAGCCTCTGGTCAGCTGTCTTCTCTTCTCCTTTGTCTTCTTTTTTTAAATTTTTTTTTCATCTCCCCTTCTTCCATTCTTTTCCCCTCATCTATATTCTATTCCCCCTATGCCCTTTTTCTCATTGCCCTGCCTGTTTGTCTAATACAAGATAGACCGATTCACAAAAAAGAAGACTGACTTACTTTCTACCACTGTACCCTCAGGATAACTTCAAGGTAAAACCTATGTTTCAGTGATAATACTCAGTGACACCTGGTGACCAATGGCACCAAACATCGCTCTTTTTTTTTTTTCATTTTCTTTGGGCTTTTTGTGATATTGTTACATTCTTCACTAGATCTTCCAGTAAAATATCCAGAAGGCACACAATGAAGGGAGCAGTTTCAGCCATGTTTTTTAGTTAGAAAAATGTATTTACCTGAAATTCCTATCAAATTTGTCCTGATTGAGATAGTTAAGTGCCAAGTACCAGTAGCTTGGAACAACAGATACATTCAGAAGTTTATCTAAAGTCTGGCTATTCCTTAAATCTAAGCAATAGTTGAAGTCTACCTTTGTGAAACCGGCCCCAGTTTTAACCCCCAAGCCATTGTTGGGTGACTTGCTGTGTAATTATGGTGGAGTCTCACTCTGTGCAGCTGTTGTCATTGCCATTGATCCCCACTGCAACTCAGAGGTCAATTAGGCAACAAATGAATTGAGCTGCTGGATGCTGCTAAGTGAATGGCACTGTTGCATTTTGATGGCAGAGGGTGATGCTGTGGGTAGAAAGTGGTGACTGCCATGCCACTGACACGTCTGAGAAATGTTTGTTGTAGTACCTGTACGGGTACTGCCTGTACTGCCATTGTATGGAAGTATTTTGATTTACCTCTCAGGGTAGTAACAGAGGTTGTTTCCATTTTAATTTTACTGCAGCCCATTGCTGTATGACATTATTGAAATGTTGGATTTCAATTTAAATTGCTTTCTAGAATTCCAGTCACAAAACATATCTAAAATACTTCTCTGCCTCTGATGTGCAGTGTACAGAGGTCTCCAATGTGCCTGCTGTGTAACAATGATACAGAATCATTATCATATATAGTTTCATACTGCTGTCCAGTGGCAGTGCTCTCATCCTGATCTCGCTTAAGACTAAGATGTAATGTAATGGCAGAGTTGGACATGCAGACAGTACATGTTTATAATTCAGTCAAGTCACTGCGGGTAAAATATTACAGTATGGCCAAACAATCTTCACTCTGGTCCTTTACTATAAATGCTACATGGAGGTATTGGTTTGCCTGTCGTCATTTCCAGCATGGAATAGAATTGGTTGTCTGATATGGGTTTTTGTATGACAGATGCCAGTTTAGGGCAGCTGATGGCCAACACATGATGCCAGTTTTCTATGTTGGGCTGATTTTCTGTTACTGGGCGTTCACATTTTCTGTCTAAAATTAACATTTCCTAACTAACTAAATAAATATGAAGGGCTTTGAAAAGTAAGAATTTAAGCCATGTTGTTTTCTCCCATGACGTTCTTAACATAATGTCCACTGAAGTCTGGTAGAAAGGCAGTTTGACTGACACAGCTGTCACACGTTTCACAACAACACTGAGCCGCCTGTGGATGCTCCTGCCTGTTAATCACCTTAGCATAACCAGCCATTACTAATTATAATAAAAATGGCAAAAATCTGTTTGATTAATAGGTTGACTTCTATGGAACACTTACAATAATCAGTGCGCTCTTTCTGAGCATTATTTACCAGTTTTGTCAGATTTTGTTGTCACATTGTTGAACATATATGATATGTCTATGTTGTGGTGGTTATGTTAATGATTATGCCACATGTTCAAATTAATAGTTACTCTCTTATTGTCACAACACCGTGACACAAAGTGGCCCCTGTTTGGCAAAGTTTTCAGTGTAAACTTAAATTTTTTGCTTCACACATGGCGATTAAATTTAAAAAATAAATTAAATTAAATTAAATAAATATAAATCAGGGACAAATCCTTCTCACAAATCCTAATTAAACCCCTGCATGCATGTCATATGAGGATCAGTTACAATGTTAGTTGGCAGGTCAGGTCAATTCACTGTATTCTCCACTGAGGCACAGTGCTGCTGAGATCACATCCACATAAAACAAATAGGTATTTGTGACATTAGTATTAATGAACTGTAAGACTGAACAAGTCATCTTCATTCCCACAATATCACTATATTGTGGGAATTTTCTTATTTCCTAAAACTAAAGTGTGTGTGTGTGGTGGTGGGGGGCGGGAGATAAACAGAGAGAGAGATAGAGAAAGCTTTCCAGCTCATTAAGATTCAGATTAGTGAAGCTGTCCAGTTGTTTTCCTCAGGCTTTCTGTGGAGCAGCCTGGTTTCCGTGTGGTTAGAGGATTGACTTTGAGCAGTCACAACATGAGAAACACTGGGTAAAGCACAGGATAAACACATTCATTAGGACCTCCCTCTTCCTTTCACATCCTTTTCCTCATTCTTCCTTTCTGCAGTGGCTTTCATCTGTCTTTCTGTTTCTTTCTTTGTCTCTCGCTCTCTCTTCCTAAAACGGCGGCTGTCTTTGAAGCCTGTTTAATGTTTTTTCCGGTAGTGCTCAGGTCAGAGATGAGTGGCGCCTGGCTGTAAGTCTGCTGGGCTAATTAAAGCTGACAGCAGCTGCAGATGCTTAAGACTGCAACCGCCGTAGCCCTTGTCACACCACTGCTTAATAGAAACAACTTGAACTCCTATCCTTCCATATGGTCGACTCCAAAGCCAAAGTGCCTATTGAGTCAGAACGCGGTGGCATGGGTGGCTGAAATGATTGTTGAATCCTTTGGATATTCATGAGGATTTAACATACTGTATGAGATGAGTCTGATTTATTTTACTTTGTGAGAAAGTGGTCACTCTTGGAGGGTGGTGGCGTCTCTAGTGGATTGAGTGCACTCCAGAATATCTCCGGAATGATGCAGGTCCCCAAATGCTTACCAAGAAAAAGTATATTTTGCTTGAATGTAATTTATTGTTAAATGATTTTGGGAGTGTTTCATTCTATAAGCTTTAAATGTTGAATTTTTCTCATAACAGAGAATAGTTTCTAGATGTTTTTTTTTTTTTTTTTTTGCAAAAAAATCAACAATAAAAGGGAACTTCCACAGTTGTACATATGGAGATTATATTTGAAGAGTAATGTCTTTTTGGAGTTTGTTTTTTACTAGGAACCAAAATTCCTTATATCTAAGCCTCTGCTGCCTTAAAGAACGAGCAAGAAACAAAGGTTTTTTTTTTTATGTTATGTCATCAGATGAGTTGGAGCTAAGGTATGATCTATATCTAAACTAGCATCTGGCCTGTTAGTTGAACCTTTGACTCCCATGAATGTGTTTGTCTCTACATGTCAGCCCTGTGATAGACCGGCGGGCTGTCCAGTGTGTACCCCGTCTCTCGCCCCAATGTCAGCTCAGATTGGCTCCAGCCCCCTTAGGATATGCGGGTACAGCTAACGGATGAAATGGAATGTATTATCCTTCATAATGTCATACTGCTTTTGAAGCTCTGAATACAAACATGAATAATGGGCAGCAAACAATGAACAGTGTGTGATTTTTCATGTCATGCCACCCCAGTAATCTTCAACAGATTGGTGCTGGGTGTTTGTGGAGGGTGTCTTCAATCCTCCTACATGTGAAGCATCATGTGGTGATACGCTTTGATTGGCTGACATCTTCTGCAGCTGTAGCCTCACTGGAGCCATGGTCCCCTTTCCCCCTTTCCCCCTTTCTTTTATTTTTCATGCAAATTTCCAGATCTGGGTTTTGAGAATATTTTATTTATTTAGCCAGGTGAAAACGAAAATTAGGTAGATATTAGCTGAGTTGCAATTGAAGCGGAAATTGGTACCCACTGGCATAAATAAAGGACGAAAGGGGCATGCAGTCACTGTTTCACCTATTTGGTAGAATTCTGCCTCATAACTTCAGGGGCCTTCTCCTCACTGCAGGCTAGCTGTAGTGCTGATTATGCTTTTTTGCTTCCAGGGTTTGAAATTTAAATATTCTTTTCAGATATTGGAAGAAAAGCTGGCTCCTAGCAGTGGCTGCTGCAGTCTGTACCTGGTACATGTTTCTACTTCAGGCAGAAAACACTTTTTTCTATGTTTTCCTTTCAGAATAGTTTACATTCCAGAATAGATGTGGGACAAAGGATTATGTCTCAAGCTATTGCTGTACGAAAACAAAATGTGGTGCGATGCCACTGTCCAGTCGGCCCCTACTGAGTCGTTAGTATGCATAACAGGCACACTCCGGTGAACAGGTCGAGGTTGGGGGTCAAGGGTGAGTGGAGCTAATGCTTTCATGCTCTTGATTCAGCTCCTCTCGGGTGTAATACCCTCCTGTCAATTTGTTTGAGCTGCGGATTTACATAATGAATTTATATTAGCCAGTGTTCTCCACACATACTCCCCCTTCGTTCCCCTCTCTCTTCAGTTCCCCTCTTGTTCTTACTGTTGCAGTTACTCCCCTCGTTGTCTCCTGCTCTGTCTCTCTACTCCTCCTCGCTCTCCCCCTCTTCTCTTCCTACTCCCCTCATCCTCCTCTCATCAAGTTTACCAAGTGCTCAGAGAGTGTTTAAATGCAAACGAGCTTCATTTCCAAACTGACGCCACAGCCCAAATATGCCTCACATACAACAGGCCGAGCCCTGCTGAGAGGCTCCGACAAGAGATGGATGGTTGGGGATGATGCAGAGAGAGAGAGAGAGAGACTCATACAGAGACTTATAAAGTGGGGATTCTTGGAAGTAATGTGTGAGCATAAAATAGGATGGAAGAGCAGCAGGGCAGCGGAGCTCGTAGGTGTCAGGCGCTATTGGCATTCCTGCCACAGAGGAGGTGACGAACAAGCCACTGTCTCGTTAGTCATAACATTCCTTTCACCGCACAATGATAATTTATCGATTCAGCTTTGTTGATTTAATTCTTGCATTAGTATGTGACCAGCTTCAACAACAGAGTATTCTCTGGTTTTTGACTTTATTATATTATACACAAAACTGTTATCACATACCTCATTTGCAGTATTTGGGCCGTGACAATTCAGATGGTTTGATATATTAGATCATTTGTATGTTTATGTGTGCATTGTAAATATAAAAAATTATATACACATTATGTAAACATTATGTACATTATGTACAAACAAGTTTGTATTAACAAAATTTCTGCAGATTCTCCAATAATAGTGATAACATGGAAGAAACTGCAGTTGGTCACTTATAAAAATGAGGTAAAAGCTTTTATGGAATAACCTCTGCTAGCTCATATGCTAATTTCAGCAGAATGTACAGTTCACACAGTACAAAGAACAAAATCCATTGGACAAACTGTTTTTTCCAGTGTCAGTCCTTTATTTTTATAATTAGTTCCAGTTATTCTTACCTTGTCATTTTTTTTTGATCACTGCTTAGATACTAACAAGAAAAACAACATTTCCTGCAATTGTTTTCACAATAAAACATGAACACAACGTTTGGTGTTTTACATCTTAGAGGGTGAAACTAAGCCATCCCAGCACAACATTAATTTTATTCCTTCAGCAGTTCTGAAGCCTTTGATCATAACGCTGGATGTTTATCAGCAGATGGAGTTGGTTCAGTTGTGACAGACTAGATGCTCAGTTTTCCAGTTTTTCTTGTGCATCTAAATTATTTTGTCATCCTTCTTAGCTTAAAAGTGAAGATTCAGAAACAGGAGTTGAGAAACCCATCTTGACATAACAACGGTCTATGTACATAATATGCTCCAAGATAACTTATTTTCGGAGAATAACTAAAGCTGAGGTCAGTTTGACTGACTAAATAGTTAACCAATGATTTGAGTGCACTGGGTTTTGGTAAATGGAAAGAAACTGCTATTCTTATTAAAAGACAATTCTATTTACCTATTAACTAGTTAAGGTAAAGTATTATATTTAGTCAAAACATTAGGAAAAATTGGCTGTAATGTAAATAATGTATCTTATAGGCACTTTTTTGTCTTATAAGTGTAAATATGTTCATGTTCCATTTTGTTTTAGCGTATTAGCATGCTAACACTTTCTAATTAGTAATAAAAACATGTACAGCTGAGGGTGATGGCATTTAGCCACTAGCTACATTTGATACATTTTTAAAAACATTTAAAATCAGCAGAAATAAAGACCATTTATTTTCCCTGAAACCCAGCCACTATTTTAGGATTTATGATATGTGACACCACATGGCCCCTGATGTCCCACACACGTTGTCGTCCATCACTCCTTTTTTCCCTCTGACCGGTCTGCTCAAGAGATGTGTGGCCATTCACCTGACAGCGACAGAGGCCTTACATCACTGTTCATGACAAGAGAGCTGCTGTAAAACTACCCTGGAGGCCCTGTGTGGTGTGTGACACAGTGAGTGTGTAGTTCACTAAGATGCCTTGTCCTGTAGTTAGCTGCTTGTCTGTCCCCTCCTTCTCCCCTCTCTCCGCCTCCTCTTTTTCTTTCAGTTCCTTCGACTGCAGAGCGCTGTATGCTTGGTAATGATGAGTGCCCCCCCTCCTCTGCTCATACTTAGTTTGATAGACCTGTCTATCCTCCCCCTCCCTCAGTCTATTTGGGCCCAGTGTGTGTGCTAGGTAATGATGCAGCTGGACCATTAAAAGCAGGGGGCTATTTGACAGCGCCCCACACCTTTCATTCCCTATACACGCATACACACACACACACACACACGCATACACACACACATACTGCATGAAAGGACCCAAATGAACCCCCACAGGAGTAAATGGAGTATTTCTCTCTAGATGAGGATTGTGCATTTGTTTTGAAAAAAGGGGAGAGGGAAGGAGGGTGACGACAGAAAGAACTGAAGTTAGGTCTGACTCCTTCTCTCTGGTAAACTACCGACTGTTTTTCAGTCTCTCAGTCGCCCTCCCACTCTGTCTTTCAGAGGTTGTGTATGTATGTGTTTGAAGTATGTCCATTCGTCTTAGGGGATTGTGTGTTGCTTGTATTGACTATTGTGTATGTGAGTGTGTGTGTGTGTTGGTGGAGGGGGAATTGAAGGTGTTAAAGGCTTTATGTGAATAGTCTTCATCCGTCAGCCGCCAAGGTCGGTAGGGCGAGACTGAAAGATCTGGGTGGTCCAGTGTTCTCATTTAAAACACCCGCCATTCATGCACACATTTGTCTACTGTAAGAGATGGGTGGACGTTTGGGTGTGTACGTGCGCATACACACACGTCTGTGTATGTGGTATGTGTGTTTCAGGTTTATCTCTCAAGATTACAGTCACATTAGTAATTTAACTGGTCCTCACAGCTGCAAGAAGTTTTTCTTAATGTTGGGTCTAAACCAAGACTTGGACCTTCAGTACCATGAGACTACCCAAAATACAGTCTCTCCTGCGGAAATCGGGTTGTTGCTGCAGCTGGGAATATAGGGGCAATATATGAGGCAATTGAATTGCCAAAGATATATAGCACAAACATATCATAAGAACATTCAGCTTAGTTTTCAAATTTCTGTCATATCAGTATCATGTATAATGCCGTCCATGGTAATGTTTTATGTTTACTCAAAGCATGATAAGAACTCAGAATATAATGATCCCAAATATCAATACAAAAAATAAAAGCGACGGGTATGACAAATATATATTTACATGTAGTGCAAATATTTGGTTTGTTTAAATGTTTCGATTATTATTTATGAACCGGTCCTATCAGTGGTGCTTCTGATGAGTCCCAAATTTATTCTGCAGCATGACAATGAGTCCAAACATACAGCCAGACTCATGAGGGCCAATATTCAGCAAGAAGAAAAAGAAGAACAAGCAGTCCTGCAACAGATGGTCTGGCCCTCACAGAGCACTGATCCCAACATCATAGAGTCAGTCTGAGATTCCATGAAGAGACAAGACACTGAGCATTGTTTTTTGTTGGTTAACTAATAAATAAAAACTATCCATGGCATTAAATATTGAGGTCTGCTCTTCATGTTTAGTGCCTAAAACGGTATTGTACACTCATTTGGCAGTTTATTACACACACCAAAGTATAGAGCCGTTGTTTCAACTGTATAGTCATTTTGGAGACTGCAGTTGTAGCAGCCTCATTCATATAAATTGGGTGAACAAAATAATAGAAACACCTGCCAGTATAAGTCAATGAAGTTCAACAGCAGCGCAAAGTAGAGCTTTCAGAATGATCACGTAGTCAAATCAACAGCTCTCTAAAACAGCTAAAAACTCAACCTTTGTGAAAGTAAGATGAGATACAGTTGAAAGCCCTGGAAATAGCTACTAACATACTAAATAATTGAAATTTCCTTAAAATAACAATACTGCATATGGCATGCTTGGCTGCAACAGCCATGTGAATTATATGAGTGACACAATCTACGGTTTAGAGGGTTGATTTGAGTTTTATTCAGCATGGCAACTGTACATTGTACAGGTGCTTGCAGATGTGTAGCATTCAGTTAGGCATGTTTATATTATTAATTGCCTCAATCCTTAGTTTGACACTACACATTGAATTAGACTTCTCTGTGGGTGCTAATCTAGTCATTGCACAAGTCATTATGTACAAATGAAGACTGATTTGTTACAGAGAATTTCTCAATCCATGCATTTACATACATTACTCTTTGTTTGTAATGTACACTGTATGAGGGGAAAGCGTGCGTGTGCTCATAATGATGATATTGGTGACTTAATGGACTGTTGCTCCTTTAGCTTGTGTTCACACTAAGGCCTCATTGTAGAGAAGCTTTAATATTTTGTGAAATGACCTGTAAGTATCATTCCTTATCTCTCAGGATGCGATCACAGACTTTTCAGTTGATGAATCCCATGAGTTGAGAATCAAGGCTTTTTTTACGTCATTATAGAGCTGTCACTAATTTCTACACAGCCATTACATTGGTAGTCATTTAGTCTACTTCACCAGGCAGCTGAAGGAAACATGATTTCTTTTTATTTTGTGGTGATGGTTTGGCATGCATGTCAGCCAGTATCATTGGCTGACACTGTCTGATAAAAGACACTGTCCCACCTGTGGGCCATGGCAGCACTAATGTAGCACTATTTTAGGCTGGATTGTAGATCTCTTATTTTAGTGTTAGTGTTTTTTTTTTTTTTTTTTTGGATACATTATTTTTGAATTTGTGTACAAAAATAGGTACCATCTCGTAAGGGGTTAAGTAAATTACAGTAGGCTAACACTCATTTGGCACTACATGATCCCATAAGGGAAAAACAGGCTCAGAAGGCTGCTTTCGATGAATACGTTCTCCTGGCTCCCTTTCTACAGTCATAACATGGGATTTTTATGGCTGGAGTAAAAAAAAAAACAACTAAAAGCCTCAAACAGTACTGGAACATTATGTATGAATTATTTATGGCTCGAAAATGTGATAACAGAAGTTGAAAATTAGGAAAGCTAGAAACTGACATCCTTTTTGCGCCAACGAGGGAAAATAAGCATACCAGGGTGCTTCTCTTCTTTTTACTTCAGACTGCTGCACAGGCCTAGATTTTAACTGGGTTCAACGTTAGAACTGCGTGTTAGTGTGTGTGTGTGTGTGTGTGTGGATGCAGAGTGATAATTATAACTGTCTGACACCTCTAGGTTCCCAGACTGGGAGGCCTCACAGAACAGCAGTCAGTCAGCCAGCCGTGTGTGTGGGAGTTATATGTGTGTGTGTGTGTGTGTGTGTGTGTTATGTTTCCATCTGCATCTTTCACTGTCACATTGCCATCAAGAGAGAGAGAGAGTCCCCACGGACACTCCTTAACCACACAATGTCAATTTCCCCCACTCTCTCTCCTCACCACCTAGGACAGTCTAGCAAACACTTGAGATGCTAAAAATGTGTGTGTGTGTGTGTGTGTGTGTGTGTGTGTGCCTGTTATGCAAATCAAAAGCTATAGTCACACACAGTGTCTATCAGTGATGGTATGATATTTGATTGGCTTCTCTGTTTCTGAACAGTCACCACCAAGCGGGAGGTGAACTCATCTCCACTGACCAGTGGTGTTCAATCTTAATCACATTTAGCTGCATTACTGCAGTAGACAGTCGTTTTCTAACACTATAAAAAGTATATTGATCCACAGGACGTTGACTGAGCAACATATCCTGCTTCACATTCAACTTCTGCAGACTTCTAATAAAATATTTTCCTCTGTTGGCCATTGAGCAGTTGCACAGCAGCAGGGCAGAGTTTAAAGATTTATTACAGCTGGGGTCATATTTTTGTCACCTGGTCGTCATTTTCTGGTGGCTTTTAACGGCAAAGTACATAAAGGAGAGAAGGTATATATATTAAGGGAAACACACTACAATGCCAGAAAATACATACCAAAACACACAGTTCCTATTAAAATCAGTTAGGATCAATAGAATTATGCCCATGTTAACTATACAGAATACCAAGTAAGCTGGCACTAATATGTAACACTGACCTGTTCACATTGTTGACATTTAATACTAGCATTAAGTTATTCAATGATTTGTACAATGGAAGAGATTCACATGAACAGTATACCTATGTTTCAAGATTCAGTATTGTAAGACATACAACAGCTTAACAAGATCTGATCTCCTGCTGCACACGATGCAGTCACAGTTAGTTTTCTATAAAACTCTAAAACATCCACACTGTGCTTGTGGTCTCCTGACAGCCCTCCCAGAGTAGATTGCATTTCCCACGGCTGCTTCACAGTAATAGCCACCCTCTGTTTTACAATTGAATGCTTTTAATGTGAAGGAGAAGCAACGAGAAATGGTTTGTAAGCATTAGCAGATGACACTGACCTTTAGGATTTCAAACTAGCAGCCCCACAGTGACATGATCATGATTCCTTGTGTTTTTTTTAATTTATTTATTTATTTGAAAGCTGAAAGACAGTAAAATGTGGAATTTCTCGACTTTCAGTAGCAGTGGACTTTGAGTCCAATGTTCTCTTATGTTGAATATATTTTATTGTGCAAAAACCCACCTTGAATCACCAACCAACTCTACAGGTCATCTTGTTGTTTTGGCTTTACATTTTGGATCCGGATGGAGATGTTTTGAGTGAAAAAGAACTAATATAGAGCAGATCAACCATTATTAATGTAAACTGTTGAGGTGTTGGGGTTTTACGACAGCACCACACATTCTTGGGGTCTCTGGGTGTGCCTGAGACACAGAGGAGGTCTTCTGCATGAACAGATGGAGAGGAAAAGAGGGTAAGACAATAAACAGGCATGTGTAGAGAAATAAAGGGCTAAAGAGGCAACATCGAGGTGTGTGTGGAAAGTGTTGTCCCGTAAACTGATGGGGTTTTGTTCTAATTATAGACTGTAAATAATGCTTAAAGTGCAGGCATGCAATTATCAACTACTGCTGCCAGGCAGCTTTGCCCAGACCCGCAACTTTAGCATTTACATACACATGCAATGATGCCATGTTCAATTGTTTACCCCCTCTACACACACAAACCTCCTGACGAATACCATTCATCACTGAAATTAAAAACAGGATGTTCGAGTAAGAAAACTATAGAAAACTCTACCTAATGTCATTGTGAAGAGAGAGGAAACTTCCACCAAGCTCTCAATATTGTCACTCTCTCTCACACACACACACACACACACACACACACACACACACACACACACACACACACATCTATGTATTTCAGTCCCTTCTTCCTTACTCTGCCTCCCTATCCCTTCCTCTATGAGTTGTTTTTTGGACAGAGTTGTGCTGCCCTTTTCAAAGTTATTTCCAATGCCTCAGGCTCCCATTAGTATTCAGCTTGACACTGGCTCTCTTTGTTTCAAGGAGAAATGGCCAACTCTTAGCCTAAATTTTGCAATAAGACACTGGCAAATGGTGTACAAGCCAGACAATAATGATATGACTCACCTGGGAAACTCTCTTTTCTTTCTTGCTTTCTTTCAAACCACTGCCTACACTCGCCCCTACCTACCCTTGCACCCCCCCCCCCCCCCCCACTCCTTTCCTCACTGGGTGCTGTTATGAATCGATTTGGTGGAGGTTATTGCCGTCGTGACCTGCTTTTGAAATTTATTTTCTTCTGAAATTGGATTTTGGTTTGCCCTTATTTTTCATCACGCAGGCAATATGTTGCTCTGCGTCTACCTGCAATTAGACTAATCCATGGTCCTGTTTTATCATCTGTAATGTTTAATCCCTCTTATACACACATACACACACACACACACACACAGGGGGTGTGTAAGACTGTGTGTGTGTTTGTTTATATGTGTTTGTGTGTGAGAAACAAAGACAGACAGACAAAAACAAATCTAGGGAACTTGTGTTCCTGGAGACTTTCTCATCATCCTCCCTTATGTCCATCCGTCATAGAACACACACACACACACACACATACACTTATTTCCACAAAGACACACAGCCTCTATTATCCGTCCATCCATCACACTAGATAAGTCAGAAAACCTGCTGAATTTTTCATGTCCCGATTCCTTCACCTGTTGAGAACCAACTGTCTGCAGTCAGGGAAATATCCAATATTTACTCAGCATAGTGGTCCGTGTGTGTGTGTGCACACGTATAACCCTCTGCTGTCTGTAGTCTACATGAAATCTTCTGTCTTCAAAGGCAGTAAGAAGTTCACACACACATACACACGCACTGTGTCTCACACATGCTCTCTCTTTCCTACACGATTTTGAACTTGAGAATCAATGTGAGGGCAGGTCGGGCCTGTGATGCTCTCCGATATTGACTGAGATGTGTGGGTGCCCGAGGTGGTATCTGTATCTGTAAATGTTTTGATGGATTTGCAGCATTCTGTAACTGCCGTTCCAGTTTTTAAGCACACAGACAGATAGGCAGGCAGGCAGACGGTTTAGTATTGATGGTGACCGAGCTCCGTCTGCAGGAGGCTTAAACACTGGTTCAGCAGATCTTTAGAAATGTGTGGAAAACTTAAGTATTTAAGTGCTTTTGAAAGTGCTTTTGATGCTGATATTATAATATTTTTCAGCATGCAGTATCTTATTAAATTTGTATAAAATTCTAATCCAAGGACCATAAACTCGTTTGTGAATTGGTCTGATTTGGCTCTAGAATCAACAGAACTGAAAGTCAACTTAATCATGGTTTTACATTTTTTAATTACCTTACATTTCAGTATATTAAGTTGAATTTTCCTCTACCTCTGTTTGGAAGGCCAACAGTTATAGCCTAGTTCATTTCAAAGTCTATTGGACATTCATTTTTTAAGCTGTGAAACTGACAGCTGCTGTCTTTTATAATTATTGTATCCCAGATATTTTATTTTTCTATAGGTTATTTTTATAATAAATGTAAACATTTAAATTTAAATCTTGGGAAGAGTGGATCCGGTTTGATCAGATGTTCTTACATAGCTCATAATCAGTTTTTTTGTTGATATTTTCAGAAATGTGTAAAATTCTCTGTTTTTAATAGAGATTCTAGTTGAAGGTGGTTTGACTGGCCTAGATGATGTTTAGAGGTGTTGTCTTTCCCATCCATGTACAGTACATGAAGGGGTCAGAATATTAGAAAGACCTTTTAGTATAATGCAGTCCAGCACAACATAGTCATTCATTCATTCATTCATTCACGACTTCAGTGGTAAACCAAAACACAACCAATTTACATCGTAAGAGCAGAGTTAACAGCAGAACTGCTTTTCAACTTGTGCAGGTATAAAGGGTATAATGTGTTTTACTAGATTTTACTAGCTAGATTTTTTTTTATTGACAGATTTAGGATAACAGCACTTCTCCACCATTTTTCTTTTCAACATAATTTCAGTTATAAAATACAATGAGCTACAGATAGGCCCAAAAGCTAAAATGAAACTTTGTACAGAAAATAGCTGAAATTAAATACCGTAATCTTCAGATGGACTTGCTTTGTTCTTACTAATTGACTAAAATGTAATGAATGCAGTGCTATATAATTCCCTTTGTATTTTAATTAACAAACACAAACAACCTTATAACTGATGCTAAACAGACAAATGGCTTAATGTGGGAAACTTTGTGTTGTTTGTTTGTTTATTGGTTCACCGTATTCCTCTGTCTCACTGACAATCACACCTTGGTAACAGCGGCGTGGGCAGCAACAGTGTGGTGTTTCCATGGAGACAGACTGCTCATTATGGGCTGTGGGAGGCCATCATCTCATCTTTACGGTCCAGATGTTCATCAGAGAGACTAGCTGAGATGAAAAGGACATGAGGATGTGTGTGTGTGAGAGAGAGAGAGAGAGAGAGAGAATGCCCCTTACATGTTTGACTTTGTATGGGTTAATCATCTGTAAGACTATTTGTGTGTGCCCCTTCCTTTTTCTGTGTGCATATCCCTCTTCCTTTATGTGTGTGTGTGTGTGTGACACCAAAAAGAGTGCTGATGAGCAGGGAAAGATTTGCTGACTGAGATGCAAAGCTAAGCTTCATAGTTAGAGGACAAAATGCAGTTTGCTAAAGACACACACACACACACACACTTTAGAGAAAGTGGCTGTCTAACGGAGACACACACATATGGAATGTATACATACACTTACTTTGTTTATCTGCATATGAGGTAAAAACATGGTCCTTTAAATAGAGGTCCACAGTTACATCCCCGTTAATGAAGACTGAATCTATACAGCTGTTCTAACAGGATTTTACCCACCCTGTGAAGATGTAGGTGAGTAAAATGTATTATTTGTAGGCATTCTTTTACTAAAAAGACTCTTTTAAACTTAGTATCAGTAAAAAGATAAGGCAGTAAAGTTAGCTCTGGTAAGTAAAGAAGCAATTACAAGTTTAAAGATTGTAAAATTAAAGTACCTGGTCACTATTATGGACAACTTTAAAGTTTTTTTTTTCTTTTTCTTTTTGATGCCATTTGTAAGCAGCTCCTGTACTCCCTGTTTACAATCATCAAACAGCAGTTCCCATTTGTCTACATTAAACACACAATGGATGTCAGGTATGATTGGTTACCAAGCCCCTACCAGGTCAGGATTCATTTATCTGAACTCTGGCCTCTGCACTGTCTGTGTGCCTTTTTTCTCTCCAGCTGGTATCCCTTTGTGCTCCTTGTGAGGGATTCACCACATAGAAAATCAAATGAAAAGCTCTACCTAGGTGGCTGCATTTGATTTGACTATACAGTATGTTCTTTGCTTTATTCTTTTCTGCTTCGCCGCCTTTTTATATTTTCTTGTTGATATATTAATATATATATATATATATATATATATATATATATATATATATATATATATATATAATACTCTTATTGACTTAGGAGTGGACAAAAATGCTTGCTTTATGTAAATGCATATTTATTATTATTCAGACAATACAAAACAAACTATGAGACAGGCAAAGGGTCATAATGTTATAAAAGTGGCATAGTTTCAGTGCATGAGAAGTGTCCAGCTGCAGCCTCTCAGTGCAAACCATGGGACCACAAAACATGCCTAACCCTAACAATTCATACTTCATCTATATTATGTCTACCTAATATTAATAAAATAATACATCTGTTCAGAATAAACATTTTTAATTTCTTCCAGAATTTGCTGTGGTCTTTGGTCTTTCTCAGCCCCCTGTGTACGAGTGGGCATGTTTTGCAGGGGTCATAAGTTGCTCATCTGCGAGGCTGCAGCTGGACATAGTTGCAGTGCATAGCCTGTGTAAGTTGTGCACATGATGGTGGAGGGTGTGGCGTGTAGGAACGTGCAGGAGAAGGGGGAGTGATGCCACAGCAGCAGAATGTGGTAAAACAGGCAACTGGAGCAGAGTAGTTTGCAGTACTGCAGACAGAAAATGTACAGTTGTAAGGTACAACGTTCTTCTATTAAATTTTTGAATGAAGAATGTTAAATATATATATATATATGTATATATATATATATATATATAGATAGCCAACTATCAGAACGGCAGAGAAGTGGGATGAGGTTGGGTAAGAAGTACAGCAAGCTGTCCATACCAGAGTCCCTGAAGACTGCCAAACAAGGACTCACAGCCCTGGCCACACGCCTGAAGAGGTACACCAGAGAAATAGAATAAAGGAGAATAAACAGGATGTTCTCCACCGAACCGTCCAAAGTGTACTCTCAGTGGCAGGGTAGTGACATGAGAACAGACCCACCAAGGCTGGAGACTGAACAATACTGGAAAAACATATGGGAGTGGGAGGCATCACATAACACCAATGCCCAGATCCTGGCAGACCTGAAAGCAGACCACAGCAACCTCCCTGAACAGGAACCAGTAACTATCACAACGGCAGATATCCGAGAAAGGGTCTCAAACACGAAGAACTGGACAGCACCTGGGCCTGACATGATCCACACTTACTGGCAAAAGAAGCTAACTGCACTCCATGAGCGCCTGGCAGCTCAAATGAACCAGCTGCTAATGGATGGGACTCACTCAGAGTGGCTAACTGAAGGCAGGACAGTCCTGATCCTGAAGGACCCCCAAAAGGGAGCAGTCCCATCCAACTACTGCCTGATAACCTGCCTCTGCACAACATGGACGCTCCTGTCAGGCATCATAGTGGCTAAGATGAGTAAGCACATGGCTCCATACATGAGCAGGGCCCAGAAAGGAATGCGTAAGGACACCAGGGGAGCAAAACATCAACTACTGGTAGATAAAGCAGTCACTCGAGACTGTAAGACCAGACAGACCAACCTGTGCACCGCCTGGATTGACTACAAGAAAGCCTACGACTCAATGCCTCACACAAGGATCCTGGAATGCCTGGAGCTATACAACATCAATAGAACTCTAAGAACCTTCATAAGGAACTCAATGGGACTGTGGAAAACAACCCTAGTGGCCAACCTCAAGCCAAATGCACAAGTCTCCATCAAGTGTGGCATCTACCAAGGAGATACTCTGTCCTCACTGCTGTTCTGCATAGGCCTGAACCCCCTCAGCCAGATCACTAAGACTGGCCTTGGATACCGACTACGAAATGGGGCAACCATCAGCCACCTCCTGTACATGGATGACATCAAGCTGTATGCCAGGACTGAGCGAGACATCGACTCAAAGAGAGGGAAGGTTGTCAGGACTGAAGACCTTGAACTTCCAGAAGGCAGCATAGCGGATGTTGAGGAAAGCTACAAGTACCTTGGAATCCCTCAAGCAAATGGGAACCAAGAAGAAGCCGCAAGGAAAGCTGCCACAGCCAAATACCTACAGAGAGTAAGGCAGGTCCTAAGAAGTCAGCTAAATGGGAAGAACAAGGTCCAAGCCATCAACACCTACGCCCTGCCAGTCATCAGATACCCCGCTGGCATAATAAGCTGGCCAAAAGAGGACATAAAAGCCACTGATGTCAAGACAAGGAAGCTCTTCACAATGCATGGAAGACTTCACCCCAAATCCAGCATCCTGAGACTGTACACTAAGAGGAAGGAAGGAGCTCCATGAGTACATCAGGAAGATGGCCCCAAGCGACGGAATACTTAGTGAATATCTCAGGCAACAGAAGCCTGATGCAGAGGAAGAGGAGCAAGAACCATCATGGCAGGACAAACCCCTGCATGGTATGTACCACCGACAGATACAAGAAGTGGCTGATATCGAAAAGTCCTACCAGGGGCTGGAAAAAGCTGGACTGAAAGACAGAACAGAGGCACTGATCGTAGCGGCACAAGAACAGGCCCTGAGCACAAGATCGATAGAGGCCGGGGTCTACCACACCAGGCAGGACCCCAGGTGCAGGCTGTGCAAAGATGCCCCTGAGACAATCCAGAATATTACAGCAGGTTGTAGGATGCTAGCAGGCAGGGCATACATGGAACGCCATAACCAAGTGGCCGGCATAGTGTTCAGGAACATCTGTTCCGAGTATGGGCTGGAGGTCCCAAGGTCAAAATGGGACACGCCTCCAAAGGTGAGGGAGAATGACCGAGCTAAGATCCTGTGGGACTTCCAGATACAGACCAACAAACAGGTGATGGCTAACCAACCGGACATAGTAGTGGTGGACAAACAGCAGAAGGAGGCCATAGTGGTAGATGTAGCAATCCCAAGTGATAGCAACATCAGAAAGAAGGAACATGAGAAGCTTGAGAACTACCAAGAGCTGAAAGAAGAATTAGACAAGATGTGGAAGGTGAAGGCAACAGTGGTCCCCGTGCTAATCGGCACCCTCGGGGCTGTGACCCCCAAACTGGGAGAGTGGCTCCAACAGATACCAGGAACAACATCAGAGCTCTCAGGCCAGAAGAGCGCAGTGCTAGGAACAGCTAAGATACTGCGAAGAACCCTCAAACTCCCAGGCCTCTGGTAGAGGACCCGAGATTGAGGAAGACACACACACATCACCCATAGGGGTGAGAAAGGAAATTTACATATAGGCGTGAACAGACAAATACAGCTCAGTGTTGGTTTTGTTGAATGTTATCGAGAATCATCAACTTTTTGCTTTTTGATGATATTTCACTGGCTTCCTATCACAAAAGAAGAAAAAAAAATATAGTCTTCAGTACTCATTTTTATAGATTTCTCTGTAGAGCATACAAAGGCAATTCTATAACAAGCTTATCAATGTTGACTAGCATGACTTTGATCAGAAAAACAACACAGCCAGGGAAAATGCCATTTATCAGAACATTTATCAGATCTGAGCTGCATCACTGCAAGGGAAAAAAAAGAATGGGTTCTGCTGTATGTTCATTAGGACACCATAAAGATAACTAAAGAACACTGGCATATATAGTGGACAGCATGTTCATGGGGGAAACCACTTTGTTTTTTCGTTGTGTGGAATCACAGTGTTAACCAGCTGATTGCCTGTCTTCCACTATAAGTGCCTATTATTCAGCCCAACAAAATGCATATCAGGAAAATTGCAGCCTGGCCAGCTTGTTTGCCACAAGTGCTGCTGCTGAGATACTCTGAGAGCAAAATGAAAGAAAATGGTCTGTGCTCATGGTTTGAAATAATACAGAAAAAGGAGAGGGGAAAAAACTCTTACACTCCCTCTCTCTAAATGCAGGCCTATTTTATTGTGAATTAAATTGAAGTGGAACACAAGAGGAGGAAGAGTTTGAAATGCAGAGAGGAGAGAAAGGGCAGTGAGAAGAGAGAGATACGGGTTGAGAGGTTTAAAGAAAGAAAGAGAGCAAAATGAGGAGGAAGCATGGAGGAACAGAAAGTAGTGAGGGGATGCTGAATCAGAGAGGAAAGAGAGCGATGCTGCGATAAGTACTGCAGAGAGGAAGTGGGGCTGTCAAGATAAAGACAAACTCAGACAGAGGGAGAAGGAGATTAGAGGCAGGCTTCGACATTTCAAAGAACGATGGAGCAGAGAAGGAAGACAAATAGAAAGATGGAGGAAAAAGCACTGTGAAAAAAGAAAAGACAGACAGAGAGAGAGAGAGGCCAAGGAAATGTCCTCAGGGTGCCAGGCAGGAGGAAGTGCCAGTGGCCATAACCACAGCAGTGCACCAGTCGCTATGGGAACCAGCAGGGCCGACAAAAACAGTCTGGTCAACAAGGGCAAACTGCCTCTGTCCTTCCTTTTCTCAGGGAAGGAGAAACGAGGAGAAATTATCTAAAGCAACATCGCCACTTGTAAGCCTTTGGTATTTTATGATAGGTTTTTTTTTTTTTCCACTTTGAATCCTACTTAAGAGTAATGCATTAATGGTGTGAGAAAATAGAGTGTATGACCTACAACTTGCAGCACATGTCCACACATAAGGGATGATTGCTGTGACATTTTAAGGACAGATGGTGGAAACTGCTGCTGTAGCTGTAGGTCAACTACTTACTAAAACTGTAGTACATAGACTGCACTGGGATCCATTGTAGATATACTCCAAGCCTGCATGTGTCCTGCCACACTGGTGGCTCTTGTAAGTGATGCAACTGAGGTAGTTCTTGTTATAAGTTGTAGTACAGCAAAGAAAGAACTCAGATAACTCAGTTGTTAATGTGTCCCTGAGTTCTGAACATTTCACCCGAAGTCATTGTCCTCTCTCAAATACTAGAGAAACTGCCTAGTTGGAAAAAATGTTTGTTACCGTCTTATCCCATTAATGATCTTGACATAACAATGTATCCAATGAACCACTTGGAGGATCCAATCCTAGGATCTTACACATATTTCCTTTTAGGCCATTCATACAGTAAATTTCCTGCAGTGTACCTGAGGTGGGGCCTGATTCTTCCATCTTAAAAGATCATATTGTTTTTTCTGACAAATTGGGTTTTACAAGCTGGTGAGGAAAATATTCCAAGACAGCTGAAATCTCCCTAAGATTGAAATCAGTGGGCCCTTGAGCTAAGATGTTTTCTTCCTAGTTTGTCTTTTTTTTTTATCTGATTATGCTTTGTGTCCTTGCCCTTTGTGACAGTTATTTACTAACTTTGCTGCATCTTAGATTTTTACTTCTCCTTACAATTTGTAAATAACTAAGAATTCTTGTTTACATTTGGCTTTTTGTATGAAATATAAAAAATAGAACATATTAATAATTAGTAAATAAGTAAGTTTCAGAGATACTAATAAGTGGATTTTGTTGTCTTATGACAAAGCCAGGCTCATTCTTTGCTAAGCTGACCTGTTGCTGGCAGTGGCATCATATGTAGTACACAAACATGGCGGTGGTATCAATCACTCTCAATCTTTTTTCTTAAAATGTCAAACAATTCCTTTAACTTATTAATGAATAAAATAAACTCTAATAAACTAAAAGCTATGTTGGGATGAACCAAAATTATTCACCATGCACTGTAGCTTATAGAAGGTTGTCTAATACCTAGCAATTAGTAAGAACTTATGCTCATTGGTATTGTACTGCTCTGAGAACTGTGGCCATAACAGTGAAAACGTTGCTAAGACACATTAACGTCCTCCAGCTGATCAGAAAGTGAATCTCAATTTGACCCCCAGAACGACTTCCTGTGAGCAGGTCTAATGAGTTGGTTAGCTCCAGTTAGCTGGTGTTTATGCATGTGTTTGTGAGAGAGACAGCAAGGTAGAGGAGAGAACGAGGGGTGCCTTCATGCTGTGACTTGTCCTGTTCAAATTCAGACAGCTTTCAGGGACCCTGCGGCCTCCCAGCAGTGCAGCATGACACAGCTACTGTCTGCATACACACACACACACACACACACACGTGCGGGTCCCTATTGAGCTCAGTGTTTTGGTTTTTTTTGTTGCTGGAAATAGGGCAAATGAAAGAGAAAAAGCGCAAGCAAGAGAGGAGAGTTCAGAACAGAGACACAATCAGAAGATGAAAGAATGAAGAAAACAAAATATAGATAAAAAGATAAACAGACACATGCACAGATTTCGTAGAGGCAGTACATTGCGTGATCTGTTCTCCAGTGCACTCATGGTGCCGGTGGAGTTGCCGAGTGTTTTTTGGAAACTAGGTCATTCTTCCTCCCACTCAGCCTGTCTGATCCGGCACATAGCCTGCTTTTTTTTTTATTTTTATTTTTCAGTTTTTTTTTTGTTTTTTTTTTAACCAACTAAGCATCTCTCTTCTCTCCTCTTTTTCAGGTGGGAAGGGGGCTTTAAAAGTCAAGTACTTTTAAATGTGGCCACTCACAAGAACCACATATACAAACATGGAGATGCATGCGTGAAACGCCGGAACAAATATTCTCACATCAACTGACACATACTCACAGATGGTCAAAGTGGCTGACTACATCAGGAGGAGAGTTCTCCTGAGGTATGCCCAATATGTCCAGCAGTGCTCTCATCTCCTCCTCTACGGCTAATGGCTCCGCACTGATAGATGAGCTTAGAGGCTTTTAAATATTCAGCCTCTGCATATTGACCAGGCACAGAATGAATTATACAGTAATTTATTCATCACTCATTTCACACGAGAAGGTGTGACACTCAGCCCTTGTAACAATCTGTGAGACATGCACATCTATACACACACACACACACACACACACACACACACACACACACACACTTACTGCAGGCAGACAAAGGAGGGAAGAGAGGCTGAGGATCTGCTATCTAGGAAGAGTAATAATTGCTAACCTTGTCAGCAGAGAAGCAGCGTGGGGACAGAGATGAGAGTGGGTTGGATGGGTAGAATGGAGTGGAAGAAAGAAAAAAAAAAAGCAAGAGAGGGTGCGAACAGCAGCAGGAGAGAGAAAGGAGTAAGGCAGAAAGAGAAGGTGCAGGAATAGAAAAACAACATGAGTTGTACAAGGAGAAAAACTTGCATGAGTCAGTGCTGTTCACATTATAGAGTCACTCAGGCTGACTGGGGGTCCAGTCTGTCGACTTGCCAAGGCGACACCAGTCTGCACTCTGCATTAAAAGGTTGAGTCAGCTTGTGTGGAAGCTAACAACTCAGAGAGCTGAACTGTTTCCTCCAGGCACCTCCCAGCCATATCAACAACATTCTGGTAGTAAAAGACAAGCCGGCTCAGCATTCACTACATACACACAAAGCTGTCAGAGAAGACCAACTCTGCCCTGTTAAATCTGGATCACATGTCCTGCCTTGAATGCTTAAAAGCTAGGTCATGCCAACATTCACATGTCAGATTTAAATCGGTTCATTTCACTGGAATCATCCTGATCAGTGGATTCACTTACAGAGATTAAGGAAATCTGCAAAATGTTTTCACATCCAAAGTCCAAAATGGACCAAGCAACCAAGTCAACTGAGTTGACCAATAAATTGTTGCACATCTCTGTTAAGAAGCAACAGATTTGGTGAGAGCTCTTCACTGTACCCATTTTTCATGAATGGTAGCCACTTCACAACTTCACTTTTTCACCAGCATCCAGCATCTCTTACTTCGCCAGGACATGTGAATATATTTCACAGGGTTACTTTTGTGTGACTGTACATTTACTGCTCAGCAGATGTTCAGTGAGGCCAATAATTAGCGCTGCATCATTCCTTTCCACTTCACTGTTCTGCCCTGGGTCTGATGAAGGTCTTAAATGTGTTTAAAACATGATGTACTGTAAGAACTAAACACAAGAGTTCATGATGGGAGGACACATTCAAGCAAATGACAGGTAAAACTTTTTTCTTGCTTCTTGATTTGCTTCTGTATAGTGCAGCCCACCGTACATGCTGATTAATATTCTTCCCACTGATCCTGCTGTGTTGGTACTGATGAACCCATAGACCTTTCATAAAACCTTCATGGATTAAGAATTAGTAATACTTACTATATAAAAATGGACGTGACAGCTCCCAAGAAGTGAAGCCACCATAAGTTGATGGCATGCTGGTGAACAGTATAGAACATAAACCCTGCCCACTCCATCTTAGCACAGGGGACATGAGCCAAATTAAAATTCAAAGTAGGCTACAAATCAAGTACATTTTTTCCAAATCTTAGTTCCATCATTTATGATACATACATTTTAACATGGATTTAATCATTTCATGTGATGTTTGTTTTTAATAAGATATAAAAAAAAGGTGTCTGTTGGAAGATTAGCAGCTTTGACTGGCAACCTAATACCATGACTCCACTCCAATTTGTGGGGGGCTCATGGACCCACAATGCACCTCACCCAATGGATTAATAGTTTCATTAACTCACTCATTTACATGTACCTTGCTTGATCTGATTTGCATATTTGCCCATAATTGGCTATTATCACTCACCTTTTCTAAGTCTAAACAAACACAAAAGAGACTTCAGTAGACATGATGTTGAAGCTATGGCTTTATATTACAAGCTATTAAATAACATTACTGAAGTCGATTAAATGTATGCTTTAACTAAATGAAACTATCTACCACTGTTTCCCTTTGGAGATGAGCACATTTTATCTCATCTCATCTCATTCCACCACAGAGCATAGATCTGCGGAGTGACTTTGAGAGCAAAATAGTTTCCCTGGCCTGCCGTAGTCATGGCACTGAACACACAGTGACTTCAGAAAGTAGTCAGATCCCTTCATTTTTTTATTGTGTTGCAGATTTAATATGAAACTGCCATTTTGCTCATTATATTGCACCCAGTAACCTATAATGACAGGGTGAAAACATGTTTTAATTAAATGCACTAAAATTGAAATTTCGTGTTTCATTTGCTGTGGTTGTGGTCATGTGAATCTTGGTTGCTTTAATTATCCCAGAGAGTCACAATAAAATAATAAATAAAAATTTCATCTAATTACAATAGCTCACACATACCACAGTATACTACAGTAATACAACTTATCATTTAAACAGTGTTTTAGGAAGCCATTACCAGACAAGTATGACACACTGAAAATTAAACTACGATAATTAACAATCAAAACCTAAATTGTGGACATTATGCTGTACTGAAGGCTGAAAGCTTTTACCACATGTTTTATTACTGCTCCATGACATGTCCTCACTCATTTCTCCTTTTCCTGTGACACAATGCTGCATTATCTCCTCGTGGGGGACTTTAACTTTGGTACAGGCATGCAGAAAACATCAGTTGCATCTGTTAAAATCTTACTGAGCTTTGTTTTTCCATCAGGGTTAAATGACTCAATATCATGACTGAAACAATGGATGGATGCTGAGCCAATAAATGGCACGATGACAGACGAACAGGTCGGGGTAATGCGAGAGACTGGTGAACAGGTGGATACAAACAAATACAGATGTATAAGACCCAGCTCCATGAACTCTTTTACAGGAGCAGAAAAAGAAAGAGAAAACAGGGAAAAACTGGGCTCTGTAGGCGCCACACACACCTACACAAACACACACACTTGCTAATCTGTCAGGGCAACAAAGGGAGGCAAGCCAGGGCCGCATTTGCATGACAAACTGGCCCCGCTAGGTTGATTGAAGAGAAAACAATTTTTGTAGACAGGCTGACTGTGTGGTATGGTGCCTGCCACCTCTGGGTGGGCCTCAGGACCCATAATCGGAGTGTGTATATGTGTGTGTAGGTGGCTGGTTGATTTGTTTGTGAATGTGTGTGTGGCTGTATGAGGCATGAGGTGGTAGTTAGGGGATATGGGATTTAGTTAAATGACAAAAAAAGAAAAAATAGAATTCATCAGGTTATTGTGTCCTTCTGCAGCTGTGAGTGTGTGTTTGGGGGTGTGTGTAAAACAGTATTGATGTGTGTTCCTTTAGAAAGAGAGGGGGATTGTGTGCGTGCATGTCCATGCCTGCATGTACAGTAATATCTGGGTATGTACAAATGTGTACGTGGCTTGTGTGTCTACACAGCTGAGTGACTAGTGTGTGTATATGTGTGTGAATGTGTGTTCTACCTTAATCCCCAGATTGCCAGAGCTGAAAGTTCAGACATACGCTGGCCTTGTTACTGTCAGCATAATCTAATCCTACACACACACACACACACACACGCACACACACACACACACACTTTCTCTCGGTCTCATTCCCTTGCCTTTAAGTTTTAATACAGTAGATACTCGTACACTAACTCACAGACATGTACACACTCACGCACACTCCCTCTCCTGTTCTCCCCCTCACACACAGGCTCAGAAGAACAGTCAGACAGATACCTGACATGGCTTGCAGTAGCTCTCTGTACACACGGGCTTTGGAGTGTGACAGATGTAGGCTGACTGTGATTTCAGTGACTTGATGTACGGCATGGGGGGTTTACAGTGTTTGTGTCATCACTGTGTGTGACGTCAGTTCTAACCACTTTACCACATAGTTTGTAACATGCAGACATATGCGGCTGAAATTTTTTGCAGCTCTCATCACGTCATTGACTCACATTTGAAATTCCAAAGCATTTCCTTTCTGTCTTTAGATGCTTTGTGTGGCTGCTTGGGCAAAATGGAATCAAGTTTTATTTTTTGCTTGGCATTGCAGCAACAGTCTTCAAGTGTCCAATTGTGCGTGTACTCACATTTACTCAGGTTATTATACATGACAAGGCCATGTTCAGACCAGTTTCAGCCCAGGCTGGAAAAAAAAAAACACACACACACAAAGACTGGAAAAAAAAAAAAAACTGCAGGATTTTCTTGAAAAAATCTTGTGGCTCAACTTTTGCCATAATGCAAACTGACATCATCTAGCAAACCGTTGATTTGGCCAATGAAATTATTGCAAGCATACACTGTTGGTGGATTATATTTGACTGCCTAGATCAGGTTTCATTGTCTCACCAGTACCTGAAGAAACCTGCCCCCTCCAACACATACTCATTCGCTGTTTTAAAGCAGGGTTCTTTTCAGACTGAACACAAAGGTGTCAGACTTGCAGCAGTAGAATGGGGCTCTACCCCGCCCCATCCTGCAGAGAATAATTTGTACCTGGTGCAAATCTGTTCCTAGGTTGGCTGCCTGACAAAAAGCTCAAAGTAGCAGCAATGCAGCTAGCCAATCCATCTCCCAAAACACAGTGGGGAGATTTTTTTTTTTTTTTTTATAAATCAAGTGAAATTCAGACAAAGCTCAGAATTTGAAATGTGGTTTACAATATATTTTAACCACAGTTGTGTGTGGGATAAAGACTTTAAGTGCAGCGCTTGTAGAATCATCTGCCAGTGCCTTTCAGGCAGCAGTCATCAACAACTTTTTACCTTCCTGAAAGAGGCAATCTGACAGTCATGCCCACATCAAGTGCTTCTTTCTTCTTTGTGTACCTACATCTGTCTGTGTGTCCAGCTGAGTACAACACCAGGAATACTTTTGAGTAGGGACTGCCTAAAGGTGCATGTTGTTTATCCCTATTCAGTACAACAAGATTACAGAGACACAAACAGAATTTCTGGAGAGCAAGTGATGCAATCAGGGGTGGGCTGTAATAGCAGTTTGTGGCCTTATATTTGAGTGTAGCCATTCAGAACAGATGTAACCACTTTTGTTTATAGATGTGATCAGATAACATTGCCAGTTTGAAGCATGCTGAGGCTTCCCTGTTAAGATGGACATTATTTATTTATCTGACTTTTATTCTTGTGATTGTTGTCCTGTATTGCTGTGCCCTATTTTGTTGTTTGACCATAAACAACGTCCTGGGATACCGTGCAGTGTATGTTTGCAAATGTGACTGTGTTTGCCCCTTTTTCAGGAGATAACACGTAGAGAGCTAAAGTTGCATAGTTGTAAAAGCCTTACTATTTATTATTTACGTTTTTTTTAATTGTCATTTTTGGGTTGAGATTCAATCTTAGAGGCAACACTTCACATAAGAGACAATGTCACAGCATAGCTACTGTAGCATAAATGCTAAAAGAATGGCAGTGCTGGGGGCAGCTGTGACATGTTACACAATCTTAGTCAGAACACATTAAATCATCGTAACATCATAAATGAATGAACAACAGCTGTTCTAACTGCTGCCTGCCCGACACTCATTTGTTTAGCATTTGGCATGTAACCAGAGAGCCAGGCTTTTAGCTGATATCTTTATCTAGAGTAACTTCAGCTGAGTGCAATAAAAGTATACCACTCTCATTTATGAGATCATCAAAATGCACAAACAGACAATAATGAGCAAAAGGGTGAAGCCCTTACAACTTTTCTGTGGCTAGCATTGCTGTGTTAATAGAGTACTGGATGAAGAAGTCATCCTTTCTTTTGGTTGAAATTTATTTCCAGCCTGCATTAAAGGGTCTTAAACAGTCTTCCAGTCTTCCAACCATCCTGGCTGATCAAGCATTAGGGACTGAAAGAAAGGACAGGGGTTGTCTGACACTGTGGCGTCACCATCTTCAAGTTCAGCTACAAGTGACAAACCCCTGTGACCTGACTTCCACTCCATCTGTGTCTGTGTTGTGATTGTGTGTCTCATTAGCTCTAGGTTAGGACAGGGAGGTGACAGGTTTATTAAATATCTCAGGGCCCACAGTGGACATGGCAGGGCGGGAAACCCCCACTGCTCATGTAATTAATGTGGCCACTCAGTCCTCATGTTTGGAGCCTCTGTGCTTGAAAGAGTGTGTTTGTGTGTGTGTGTGTGTGTGTGTGTGTGTGTGTGTGTGTGTGTGTGTGCATGTGCATGTGTTACCCTGTATGCTTTTCACTTTACCAGCATGACTATATTTGCTAATGAGTATGTGTGAGCCTGGATGGTTGTTTTCTTTGTGCAGTGGAGGGACAAGGGGCTGTTCTGGAACTGAAGCAAACTCCCCTGCTGTGAGAGAGATAAATGAGAGATGAAGATGATGATGAAGAGGACCTGAGCTTATGAAATACTTGGAGCACACAAAAACAGTTCTGTCATGATTGATCACAGAAATGGTTTTTCATGTTTGACTTATCCAGCTTGGCATTATTGCATTGACCTAAAAGAAAGGAGTCAACAAGTTAAAGTGAAAGAGGAACTGTAAGGGCTACGTTTTTAGGAACTCTTGGACATAAACTGTATTTCAACAGGGGGAAACATGGTCTCGTGGTAATTTCTGCATGCAAAAAAAAAAAAAAAAAAAAACCCTGTTTTGGGGGGGCAGTACTTTTTAATGGTCCAGGAACTATAAAGATGGAGTTCCTGGCCACCCATAGGTCAAAGATGAAACAAAGGGCTGCCAGAGTATGCTTATAATAATGAGAGACAGATATTTCCTGTAAAGTTTCTTCTTCTTGACAAGATACAGAACATGTATATTTATTACTGATTCACACTATCTAGTGTATAAGAATAATTTTGCAGCTATTCACACCCACTCATGTCTTTTCCTTTAGTTTGTATACATTTAACAACATGTCTCTTTTATATTATAAAAGCGTTTCAGTTTAATCCCATAGCAGTTTTTAAGGGAGTTTTCTTCCTTGCAGCAATTGATGGATGGATAAACGTAACAAAAGTGGAGGGACCAAATACAAAAATGAAGTCCTTTTAAAAACTGCTATACTTAGACATTAATTAGGCAGTTATCAGAGTTTGAACTACACAAGGTCAGAATGAACTGTCAGATAGCAAGGGGTAGCTGGATGCCAGAGGTAATCACAGTGGTGTCAGTATCTCTCAGTTTAGCTCTCACTCTGGTTATTCCTTAATTAAAAGAAAATTTGTACTTTTGCATAAGACAAATGTCCAGGTTAATACACAGGCAGATTAAGAGTACACTATGCAGAAATAGTCACTATGTCTAAGTATAGTATGTCCTCTGTGACTTGCTTGTTTGCAGCATGAGAACTATACTGAACATAATTGAGCAGATTGTGACATAAAGTGGACCTGACAGCTTTATTTGCATATTTTGGTCTTAAATTGTTGATCAGCTTTTGAGTTTAATTTCACGCATCTTCAAAAGTTAGAATTCTGCCTTCTCAAAACCTGTCCTCCTGAAATAATTGAAAATAATCTTAAAAAGAGGCATAGATCTCATTAAAATTAATTACATTATAAAGGTGAAACAGAGGAGAGCTTCATTAGCTACTTGGAAAATAGTGAATGACAGGGACTGGATGGTAGTGAAAGCAGACAGAAAATTGAATGATGTCATGGGCAGCTCTCCCACCTGCTCAGACAGAGTGTCTCGCCAGCAAACCAATCACTCTGAGAAAGCAGCCTCTCACTGGGTGTCACTGGGCAGACAACAAGCATGTGCACACACACAAACACACACACACACAATCAGAGAAATTTGACTAAATCAGTGCTCAAATCATATTCCAGACCATTGCCAAATATTTAGAGCCCTGTTTTACTGAGAAAGCCTAAAGAAAAGGCATTATTAGTGGCCACACCAATATAGGCCTCATCCCAACACAAGTATTAAAGTAACAGGTATTAAGGTATTGTGAGAATGTGTCCAATCTGAACATAATTCCATGAGATACTGAGCTGATACTCCAGCAACAAAAAGCAGGCAATATGTTGAATAATCAGATGTGTACCAAAAAACTTTAGCAACAATACGTTTAACCTGTCCATTCAAATCCATATACATCACCTGGGTGCAGAATCTTCAAAGAATCAGTGAACAGAACAGCCCACCTCTTTATTGGAGACACAAACATTCTGGGCATTAGCCGTTTTTCAGTGTGCGAACATGTCAGCAATGAATAACAATGAGAAAGAGGTGATCTATATACCATGGATACAATACAGTAGATACACACAAGAAAACATATAAAATATCCACATAACAAACTATATAAATACTAGAAAAACCATCACCATATAATATACATGTAGAAAATTAATAGTACTAATATCTCAAAGATAAAATCTACATACATTTTGTGATATATTATCTTTTTAACAAATCACAAAAAACAATATAAGGTCAAGTCTTCATTTAAACAAAAGGGCAACACGGTGTTTAAAAATATATTCAAAAACAATCTTTTTGTAATAATTTTCCTTCTATCTGCCTATTTCCAAAACAGTCACAAGTTCAGTGCCCAGTACTGTAACAGGATCTAGCAGGTAGAAGCAGACCAGTTCTCATCATGGTTTCTGATTGATTTTTTGTGTTCACCATTGTGGGTTTTAAGAAACCATGTGATGTGATTCTACCTCTACCTTCTAACCAATATCTTCCTACCTGTCCTAGGATAAGTAAATGTATTACCTGTTATTTAAGGGTTACAGCATATACAGTAGTGACAGGTAAAATTGCCACCAGGCATCTTTAAAAAATAGAAAATATGTCAGTTTCAGTGGCCTATCAGATTTAATTAAATCATCCTTTAAATAAACTGCTCTCTTACAACAGCACTTTGGGGGAAACTCAAAAATGTGTCCAATAATTGGATCCAATGTCAAAATATGCCAAGATGTATGTATGATGTGTTCAGCAACTTTCGAAAGTCGGTACAAAAGTAATATTGGTTTTTAAATATTTTTTGAGAATTGTACTTAAAAGACTACTGTGATTCAATGTCTTGAATTTATCAAACACGCCCCCTATCCCAAACTCCATGTATAATGTTTTATCCCTGTGAGGGGACGAGCTGCCAGGCAAAAAAGAGCCATAAAAAACAGGCTTTTATTTATCCAAAATGAAATAAAATGACAATTTACCAAAATATGCATGAAGGCTCTGTTGTAAAGAGGTCAAATGAATAGAACTAAATTCAGGCATAATGAACAAAAACAACTGACTAGACCAAAGTGACTGAACAAATTGACCTAATGAACTAAACACAAAGTGGAGTTCATATACTGGCGGATCAGAGGGGATTACAAAGACAAACAACTAATTAAACATTTAATACAGACAAACTACACAATTATCCTTTCAGTAAAGTCAAACTAAATCTTTCTCAGAACAAAAGTACCATAAATTGAATCTAATTTGAAGAAATAAATCCAAAGATGTAGAAATGCCCCCCAACTCCCTCCTTTTTTTTGTTTTTTTGTCAGAAGGTTTTGGTCCTCTCCTTTGCTTGGGCCTCTGACCAGGCTCCACCTCTTTACCTTCAATAAAGAGTTGTGCTGTCCGTATATCAGTTAGTCCACTGATCAAATACATGCAACGCAGACTGATAACTAACATCACTTACTCCTCATCTTGCATTGAGGAATCCTGTCACGATAAGAAGTGTGCATTGTTTTTGTGTCTGATAAGGCCACGGTCTGAGTGATTTATTACTAAAACTGAACACCCCGTATTTTTCTATGTTCTCACTAGTAGCAATATTCCTGTCCTGCCTCTTGGGCTGTTTTAGTGCGGTGGTAGTTTCAGTCTGAGCATCTGCAAATAAGTTTTGTTAAAGAATGCAACAGCAATTAGTGCCTAAACTTAAAGAACTAGATATTTAGAGAAGTCACATATCTCTTTCATACGCCAGTAAAGGGTTTAGGCATTAGAAGATATTTCTACTGTGAATCAGATGTTACAGAGGCTTTGGGTTATGGGCCAGCATGGTGGCAGCTGTCAGTATTCCACACACATGGAGATATGGTTCAAATATGCACCATCTTTGCTGCTAACTCCACCCTGTCAGGCATTTTATCTGCAACAAATGAGATACCACTGCTGAGTAGATGTAGTGTTAATGTTGTTATGTAGCTTTGCCTTTGGTTTTAGCACCTCAGCAGTGAACACTGTGGTTACAAGCTGTTGTCGGGTGATCTGTTGACTCCCTATAGTCCTGCTTGCAACGAGTGTAAAGGGAAACTGGGGGGACTCTGCTGGCGCTGCAAGCTGTGAGGAGGGACGCTCGCTGGCCCGGTACAGGCTGTTATCTCTACAGTCCTGCTGCAGTGCTATAGGATGGCAGTGAGGCAGACTGTGGGGAATGCTGGCTGGCCCGGTACAAGCTGTCACAGGCTGTGCTGTTTACGAGCTGTATGGTGGGCGTGAGCCAATCTTGAAGCTAACAAAGCTATGTGTTATGATAACATATATGTCTGAAAAACCAACCAGTGTAGACAGGGGTCCACTGGAAGCAGGTGTGTTAGTGTAGGCAGCATTAGCTCACTGGTCGTGCTAACCTGCATGTTGCTGAGTTCTGCCAGAGTGGTAGCAGGTCTGGGGTGCTGCAACATGTTCCCACTACCATCCATCTGTCAGCCCTTACCCCAAACGCAGCATCTCTCACCTAATGTAATGTTTTCGTTATATTCTTCAATATGGGAGCTATAGCATTTTGTGTGGCGCGGCAAAGCAGGCAGAGAGAAGGAGCGCTTGGACTGTTTTGGACTTGTTCATATGAGCGTCCATCTGTTCCAAACCTGCTGCCCTCACAGTCAGTAGCTTATGGTGTGACATTCTCAGATGTATGTAAGAGATGATATATGAAACTGACATCACCTCAGCCGAGTTGAGTGATCAAGTTGGTGTTATAAAGATGTCATGACATTTATATGATAAACTATCTAGATATAAATCACACTTTATATTTACTCAGTGAATTTTGCCCAACACTAGAGGAATAATTTGGCCACAATTTGCTCCTCCTAATCTATTCTCATCCCAGCAGAAAAATGACATGCAACCAATACTGATCCTAGAAGGTTATTACAATTAAATCTTTACAAAACATCCAAATAATTCTGTATGTTTTCAGCATATGTATGAGATGTAATTGTAACTATTGTTCTTGGGTGTCATTGCAGCATTTGGTCTGGTGGAAATCAAGTGTAGGCCTATTGTCTAATTGTCTTTTGTTAAAATTACAGTATCAGGTGATCTAGAAGAGTAATATTCCAACTGGACACTGTAACTACATACTGTGTGTCCAGGTCAAGGGTAAGAGGATGGGCAGAGGAACAGGGGAAAGGGGAAGGGGATCACAGACAGTGACTAATAAAATGTGACTAGTGATAAACATGTAGACAGCAAAATATTAATGTTGCTATTGGTTGTGTAAATGGAAAACAGTATTAGAGTCAGTGTGACATGGTTGTTGAGTAACAAGATGTCACAAGATTCAGTTCTTGTCCTTTACTTTTGATCATGCCCTGTTTTGCATGATTCTAGATGGTGAACTCGTGGAAGATGGTCTGGATTTTGATGTGTGTTTTCATAAAGTCTTGTGACTAACAAACAGTGTCTCAGGCTCGAAATAAAAAAAAAGAATTATTTTAGCTTTGGCCATGAAACTTATTGGTAATGTTAATTACCAGGCAGCAGCATCACTAAAAACAAAACAAGGCAAGAAACGTGATTAGTGACAATACAAGTGTGCCATACCTACGATTATAAATGATAAAATTATCACCCAAACTGTCCTTCCTAAACGTCCATGTTTAACAATCTGTAAACGTACAGTTTACAGATTGTTACCATCGTTTCCTACAAATGAAATGGTTGAGGTAATATGTCTATACTCTCACAGATATTACCAATTACGTTGGTGAAAGCAAACTTTACATACTCTGTTTACATTTTAAAATAAATAATAAAATGGTATTATACCTATAAAAAAAAGGGGGCGATCAGAGTCATTACACTGCACTGTTAAATTGGGTTTACCAAGTCAATGGACTGTCAGTACAGTCATGCTAAAAGCTTTGTACAGGCACAGCAAATGCTTCCCAGCATGCAAATATACTACAGTGACAATGCTAAATGCATTTTTTCAGCGGATACAATGTTTAGCATGTTCAAAGTCTTAGGATTAAATTCTATCATTTGATAGTTAACACCTGAGCATATTACCTTAATTTAGCAGGTATTTGCTCAACTTAAAATGACATTGTTCACCCAATTTTACTCTAATACAATTAAAGAATCTCCAACTTATTTACAACTAATCAAGAGAAACACGCACGTCTGTACTGAAAGTGTCATGACTATCCATTCAACTGTTGTTGAAATGTTTTACACATAACATGATCCTGATAGTTGCACCAGAGGAAAAGTGAGTAATAAATCTCTGGACACCATAATCTGTATAAAATCTCACAGCAATCTATGTTCTAAGTGTTGAGATATTTCAGTCTGGTCTAAAGTAATGTGTCACTGCTATCCCTATAAGCCAATAATCTATGTATTGGAATCATTAAAGTTGTGACTATTAAAACAGGCTCAACCTGCTCATTTGCCAGTGGAATATAATCAGTGTATTCCATCATTTAGTCAGTCATTACATGTCAGTCTGTAGCAGATGCTTATAATGCATAAACCGCACATTGTTGTTACTATTACAATACATGTGTTTGCTTTGCTTTTACTCGATGTGATGGCTGTTGTCATTGCGAGCAATTCATAGCATCCATTTCACATTGCTCTCATATCCCCAGGTTTTCTGTTTCTCTGCACATTGTGTAAACCACGGCCTCACTACACAGCTGTGTTCAATTCAATCTGCATCTAAAACCAAGAGGAACATTAAACATAGAGGAAGACAAAAGCAGTGTGTCTCTTTTAGTGTTGTCAGTGTTAAAGCAAAATGAAAGTGAAAAAAAAAACACTGTGTGTGTGTGTGTGTGTGTGTGTGTGTGTGTGTGTGTGTGTGTGTGTGTGTGTGTTTCTGTACCTGTAACTATATGTATAGACTGTTAACAGAGGAGGCTGTAACCTGCCCTATCCACACTCTGTAATGACTGCTGTTTATTGCTGCATAAAACAACACACACTCTCCGTCTCCTTTCTATCTCTCCTTCGCTCACTTTTCCACACACTCACACACACACACATTTATAGCCGCTGTCTGTCTCACTAGCTGTGATTATTGCCGTCTGGTTCAGGGCTCTTATCACTGTTGTGACGGGGGCGCACACGCCCACACACACAAGCACACCTTCACCCTCTGCGGCTCTTTCCCTCATTTGTCTTTCTCTTTTCCCCTCGTTTTTCTATTCCTCTGTCCTTCCTGTGGCGGCGGTGGAGCGGCAGCGTTGCGGTGCTGCGTCTGTGCTCACCCCGCCGAGCTGTGTGCCAGTTCAGGAGATTGGCATTAAAGCCAGACATGAGCTCATCGGCCCAGCTGGGCAGACAGCCCATTACAATGCTCAGCAGGGCCCTACCGCAGGGGTGAAAAGAGCTCAATACCTGCTGATTATCTACTCTTTCTCTCTGTCTGGATCCCTCTCACCCTCACTCACTGGCTTTTGCCTTCACTCTTTCCTTTTTTCTCTTTTCTTCCTTTCTGACCTTCTTTCTTCTGTTTTCTACAGCGTGCTATTTTCTTCTCTCCCCTTCCTTTCTTTCTCTTCTCTCGCTACTCCTTTTCCCGTTCCCTTGTCTCCTCTTTTGTATTGTGCTTTTCACTGCTTCTTTTGTCATCTCTGCTCTTTTCCTCTTCTGTAATTTATTCATTCACTCAGTCAGGTATCCTCCACCTCAGGTTCTGGCTATCTCTTTCTTGATCTGTCTGATTCAATTGGCGTTCTCCTCAGTCAAACCCAAGCTGCTGGACACACTCTCTATCTTTCAGTCATCGTCCTTTCTCCTTTCCTCTTAGCCTGTCTCCTGCACATACACAACTTTTCACTGAGTGCTGTGGTGTCATTGCAGTGGTGCCTGCGGCAGTAAGCGAGGTAGGGAGGGCTGGTTTTTAAAATGACAGGGGTGGAAGTGAGGTGCTTGTGTGTTGAAATAACAGTGGTGGGAAACCATGCAGCTGGTGTACCTGTGCGGACGGGATATGTAGCCGGACAAGGGCAGGAAGCAGGAAGTATGATGTGGTATGCCAGACGTTTTTATTGAACGCAGTGCTCTACTCTGCAATCTGACTGTCTGGAATGGCCTTTCTGTTACTTAGCGCTCCACTGAAGACGCCAAGCTCTAGTCCATGCCGAAAGCAAACACACTCTGTCACTCACTTTCAATTCCTCCCTCTCTCTGCCTCATTCTCTTGTGCACTCTTCAGTTTTGTCAGCTGGTGAGATGCATTGCAGTTAATTCATGAATCCCATTCAGCCTTGGCATTAGGGCTGAGTCATATTCATCTTTATTTGAAATGGCATTCAGTAATACTGGCTCCACATGGGGTATTTTGAGTTATTGGTCTGAGAAAAAAATGTTTTGTTAGGGTCAGAATAGATCATCGTCATATGTGAGTACTTTCATCACATGAGTCCCGAGATTGAGGCTGCACCCACAGGAGGATTACTTTTGGCTGTTTAGATTTATAATCTCGGCATTTTTCTACCAGAAAACTTCAATAATTGGATTTTTTTGTCTATGCTTTCTGAATACTGTGATTCACAAAAAAATCTGTGAATCACTTTGAATCTTAAATACTTCCCTGTCCTTAGCCTTGTAGTTTCTGAAAGAACAGAGCAGATCTCATTCAAATCAAGCCATCGGATGAGACTCTTCATTTTCACTGTGCCCCCTTCCATGTACCCTTGCAGTTTCTGATAAAGACAAGGTGTAAATGATTCATTAAATCCAGCAGACAGCTTTGGTTTCAGAGCGACACAGAAGTAGTGCTGGGAGAACTGAAGCAGACACCAGACAAGTTAAACAATTTGGGACAAAGTGTAAAATAGAGCTTTTCCTAGCTCAGCCAGCAGATGGCGATATGAAGTAGCCTCTCATTCAACACCACACAGGTTTACAGCAGAAACAGCCCTGGATGTCATGTTTTTTTAGAGTCGAGTGATCGAACTGCCTTCTTCTGAGACATTTACTGTGCTGCTTTTTCCAATCAGTGTCAGTCTGATCATATTGCTGACACCACTAATCACTTTTTTGTGATGCTTAATATCATTAACGTATACAAAATGCTATAGTACACCAGATTTTTATTGCGTACTGGTGCTTTGATTCCTATTCCTTTTTGCAGAACTTTCCTTATTAAAGTCAAGGCTAGTCATTTTAATCTTGGCTCTTTTCCTGATTGCCTCAGCTCTCAGATGTCCCAACTTAAAAACAGCTGATTCATTCTCTCCTCTGTGCTGCCTGCTGATGCTGTTTTTCATGGAAAAACACCTGGAGTTGGCTCATAGTCTGGTCCAGTTTAACATCCGTGAGTCACACACATCTAGCTGCTGCTGACAATGGCAAATCACTTGAGGATGTAAACATGCTGCTCTTCCCAGGTACACTGGATCCCTGAGACACACTGCAGCAAAAAGTCATGTTGGTTTATTATGTGTCTGACTGTTTATAAGGGTCACTGTCCCACAGACATTTCGGAGCTGTTAAAACTCTTAATCCTACCAAACATTTTCCGTTCCTGCTCCTTCAGATTAAAAGCCTTCTTTTGACAAAACACTGGTTGGCTGTTATTGTGAAATAGCAACAGGAAATATAATCCATTTGTCTGGACATCATGTTTTGATGACTTATTGAAGCTGTATGAGTTTTATGGTCACTGGGAGGGGTGTTAGGAGAACACAGGCACAGTGTGGCAGTTTTTATAGTTTTACTGAAAACAGCAGGAGATCAGATCTTATCAAGCACACATTTCCTACCCATATGTATATATATATATGTATATAATTATAAAATAACAATAGTTATTTTGTTATTTTATACCTCAAATCCTTGAATCATATCACAGTTGTAAATAAAGTGTCTTTCTGGTAACTATCCTGCCAGGAGTGACTGTAGCTTTAGCTGACATCAGTAAAAAAAAAACTCATCAGCAAAACTGAAACGGTTTGATCTCCTCTCAGATTTCTGCAGTGAGCGCGTTGAAAGCATAGTAAATGGAGGTAGGACACTACAACCAGAATCACTGTTAAAACGCTTCCCAGTGGAGCTGCAGCAGTGGAGAAATTGTTCTGCACAACAAAAAGAGCAACCTATACATGTTGCTGCTCCATCTTGACCCATTGCTCAAACGTCATCATCTGATACAAAAGATTTCTTTTTTTTTATCAATTCAGTCATCTGTCTGCTGAATATGAGATGGCTAATGCCAGCTGAAAACCTGCTCTTTAACTTAATCTTCATACATTTGAACAAAATTATTGAAGCAGGAATGGTCTTATCAGCTGTAGTCAGTCGTGTTTCTTGTCTGAATTTGACATAAATTTTTTTAGACCTTTTTCTCAAAAGCATAGCACAGCATTTTGATTCAGACAGTCACAAAATAACAGCAGCGATAATGCACATAGTGAACTTCTGAATAAGCATGAAACCCCTGTCTAAGCAGGAAAGCCCCATGCACAGTTCCTAAAATAGACACATGCACACGTACTGAGTGTGATAAACCTATCAACCTTAAGTTAGAGACACAGAGAGGCTGAGTGTGTGCAGACTGTGTGTGTGTGTGTGTATGTACCCTCCCCGGCCTGCAGACAGGGGGGTCTGTAGGAGAGCTGGTAGACTAGAGTACATTTGGTATTCAGTCATGCCTAGTATTTATCTATCTCTTGGCTGTCTAGTCTGGCCTGGCCTGTTAGTGGTGTCACCCTGCACACTCCCTGGGGGACTAAACTGACGCTCCAGACAGACTGTGCATGTGTGTCTGAGTGTGTGTGTGTGTGTGTGTGTGTGTGTGTGTGTGTGTGTGTGTGTGTGTGTGTCTGGTGGTGGTGGAGGAGTGTGTGAATGCACAGAGATGGCTGCAAGAGGGAGAACTGACATTTGTCTGAGACTGTCTACGTATGAAAGCTCGTCTGGGAGCTGTTTTTACGTATGTGTGTCTGGACATGATAGTGACCTACTATCAAGATAGAAAGAACTTCCCTCAGTGTCGCCATTATTGTAGGTGCTCTAGTTGACAAGACAACAGTAGCTCAATTTGTTGCTACAATAAAATTCTGACAGCTGCCAGGCGTTTGTAAATTGTGTCAGAGTCTATTTTTTGGCCCCTTCCAGACATGTCAGTTCGCTTGATAGTCCAGTGTGGAATTCCTTAGATGCCGTCAAGGAAAATCTTTTTGCATGATTGAATATAGAACTTGGCTAGTGATGCAGCACTTAATGCATAACATCTGTTGGAGATCTTTGCGTTTCCCCTTTAGACATTTTCCTTCACACAGATCCATTTGATTTTATTGCTTTTGGTCATTGTTTCAAAATGAAAATTGTAATTGTAAAATGGTTTCTTGGAGGACCACCTGGGCACTTTTCAGTGACCTCTAAAGGTCCCTACACCATGGTTTGGGAACCTGCTGGTCTAGCCTGGCATTCAGAGCCTCTCTCAGAGCCACCTAGTTTATTTATAGACTGCCAACAATCCTGCACTAGTGTGTGTGTGTGTGTGTGTGTGTTGGGTGGGATGGTTGCAGTGTGTTGGTTCAGAGGGGAGGGGGTGCAGTTTATGGGAAAGTGGAGGGGGTGGGGGGGTGTGGGGGTCTTGACTCTCTGCTGCACATGTGCCCCTGAACCACAAGACTGGTGCAGGGGGTCACCTCAAGGTTAGCCCCTTCAAAGAGCAATCGCTGTTAGCTGCGGCCTGCTCTAACAAGGGAGTGAAACTCGAAGCGCTCTCCCCACCCTCCCCAAATAACACACCAGACCGACCAGTCCCGGCCTTCCCCCCACCTTCTCTCCCCGCTGTGCTCTCCCACAGCCATTGTCAAGCACAGCCAGGCCGTCTGCTAGCTTTCTGAGTCAGGTCAGCCCCCCGCCACAGCCCACCCAGGCGCTCCCCCCCCCCAGACACACATACACAAACATATATCCCCTATCACGTCCCTTCCCCATGCTACATTCAAGACCTGTTCATACTGTTGTACTTCCTAGTTTTGCATGTGTAAGTGCACATTTAAGTGCGTTTGGTGAGAAAGGAGTAAATATTACTAATAATATGAACCTTGCTGTACCTTATTGTTTAATTTTAGAAATCAACTGATATTATTTAATCTGCATGTAGATACGAAGAAGAATACACCTTAATGGTATTTTCAAAATGCATCATAGTAATTTGGTGATTAAAGTGACACCGACTTAACTCTAAAAATACAAAAAGAAGCACCACTCACAGTTAGTAATTCAATGAATAAACCCAATAAAAATGAATTACAATATTTGTGAATAGGCTGACAGCATGATGGCCAATTAATGCATTCCGTAGTTAACATATGCAAAGGCCTTCATGAATATTTACCACTACCGACTATTGACTTCAAGCATAATTGAAACTGGTGCCCCTGCATCAAAAACAGTATTTTACTCCTTCAGAGACAGTAGTAGTTCTCTTATCACATAAGCCAAGAAAAAATGTGTGCAAACAATGATAGCATAAAAAATAAAAGCACATATATAAAAACAAAATCTGTGTAAACGAGTGTCTATATAGGCTAATGTATATTGGTTTGTGGTATTAAAATGTAATGTAGGCTATCACAACCGGACGTGATTTGGACCATACAATCAGTCTTTTTCATATCGTCCAAATTGCGGTTCTGTCGGATCATTTGATACTCAGAAGGCTTAATCACACCCTTACTAGTGTGTGACATTACATCTTTTTTGTTTTTTCTTTTTGTTTTGACAAGGATGCTGTAGTATGTGGCGTTTCATTATGTTTTTGACTGGTTGCGGTTACACTGATATTTGTGTGTGCTCCTGAACGCAGCACCACTTTCCCTCTTGTGTGTCCGTCCACTGGAGCCCTCTGATTGGCCGAAACGGCCGTCTGTCAAGTGTGTGGGCGGGGCTTGGTCGCTATGTGTGTGCCGTGCTTCAGCAGAGGAAGGACAGCTGCTCTCAGCGGCGGAGGACAGACCGGAAAATAGAGTCGGAGGAAATGCGTTAGCCCCGGGTATTGGTTTGTCCCCCACGGCTCCCATTAATTCACTCTCCGAGCGAAATATGGCGTGAGAAAAACCGTGGGAAATAGGTGCGAAACTGTTGGGAGTTACTCGTAGCGGCGGACTCTGCTGCCGCTGCCTGGAAGTTTTGTGTTGTGTTCCGTCGCGGGGCCCCGACGGTGGCGGCGGCTCTCTCCCCGGAGCGGTGTCCCGGTCTGCCCAGCTCCATGCAAAACCTAACGGCCCCTGGCGGCCCCGGCAACTCCAATGTCACCTGCTCCTGCAACTGCACCGGTTCCCAGCCACAGGGAATGGAGATATGTGAGTAACAGGACTTGCGTTGCTCCTAACCTTAAAAACCTACAGAGACTTTAGCGACTAATCCGTTTTATGTGCGCTCTCCAGTGTGGCAACAGACGGGGAGCAAATCAGACTTAGCATTTATCCAAGACGCTAAACCAATTCTGCTGTTAACATCGCTATCGGCCGTTTTCTTTCTTTAATTTATTCCTGTAATTTCATCCCTTGGTATTTAGTGTTTCGAGGCTTTCTAATAGAAACTTTGCGCTGTCATTAGTCTACTTTCTGGTATTCACCTTACAGTCGGTCTAGTTGTCTTCATCTGACTTCAAGTGTCTTTCTAGCGCACATTATGCATATTTATTTTAGAGTCGAGCTTCTACAGTAGCATTAATATTAGATGGACATACTGTGGCACAGACCGGTGCCAAGGAAAACTTTAACTTAGCGTTAGTATTGTGCAGACTTGTGTTATACATTTACAGTAGTTCTTTTTAACAAGAAATGTCCTGCTGAAAAATCCCGTTTTGTCTCTAAGTTTACTGCTTTACTCTTTGTTTTCTGCCGTAGGGCTTGCTTTTTCTTGATGCATGGAGATTCAGCGCTATTAGCTTTTCTCGGCTGTGCACACAGGGTTAAATAGTTTGCCTGTCACCGTAGACAGGAAAGGCTGGAATGGTATGTTATGTCTGTCCGCCTTCTGAGCGGCCCAGAGAGAAACTATCATTATCAGCTCTGCCCTAATGCCGCTGTCTGCTAGAGCCACTGCAGATGTTCCACTTTATGACTGAAGCAGAACGTTCAAAAAGGCAGACAGACAGGTACAAATGCGGAGGACAGCCAGACAGTTTATGTATCCAGTCTGACAAATCTGCAGACACACAGAGACTAATAAAGAAGAGATGGCAGACATACAGACAGACAGGCAGGTAGATTCATAACCAGGCAGCCAGACAAGTACAGACAGAGATATAAACAGTGATGAAGACAGATACATCCAAAGCCAGACATACACACATATTGACAGACATGCAGATACACTAAAGACTTAGGGACAGACGATCGGAGTTACAGTGATGTGTAATTTCCATGGGGGCCGAGGCCAGGCCTGGGCAATGTGAGGTGAACGCAAGATATTAGATTTAGATTTGGCAGCAGAGTGTAGTTGCACTGACGCCACATTGTACCCAAGAAGTGTGTGTATGTGTGTGCATTTGTCTGGCAGATGCACTGGTGTTCCACCATTCGTTTTCTGTGGCATCATCGTATCACCAGCCAGGAAAAACACACATAATCAGGCATGAACTGGTGCATCCACAGACACAATGATACAGCAAAGGGAACCTAATTAATCCAGAAGCACTTCCTCAGACTGCTAAACTGAGCAGACAAGCAGTTCTGCAAAAACGTTGATTGATACTGGCAGTGTATTTAGCTAAAAAATTAAGTGTGAAGTGTATTTAAGATTATGCATGCCTCTGTGTTTAGTACTTTGAATAAACGCTGGCCTGGTATTTTCAATGCCTTTCTCATCATTTGAACATCTCAGTAGTTGGAGGGAGTTCCATTCACAAGTGGTTTGAAATAGCCATGTCCTACTGTAGTGGCCGTCTGGTTTGAAAAGAGCTCTTGTTTGACGCCTGTGTTGTCATGCAGACTCGGCAAGGCTGAATAGTGTAACTCATGCTTTGATGATTTCTCTGGCTGAAGAAAAGAGCGACAGCCTGCCTTTTTTTTCTTTTTTAAAGAGAAGTGGGAAGTCTCACTGGTGTGTTTCCTCTTTATTCAGAGGCGAAGGAAAATTGAAAGGGACTATGAACATAGAGAGATCACAGCGCACACAGTATGTCACGGCCAGAAACCCAGCCTCAGTCTACACACTGGGATTCACATGTAGGCTTTGAAAGGCAGACACCTTTAACAAGTGCTTGTCTCTAGCTGTTGCTGTGCCTGGATTTATCGTATAGTGTGGTTATACATAGATATGTAGGTAGGTACATCTATCTGTTGTAGGTGTGGTATTATGAAGTCTTGAAATCAAACACCATAGCTTCAACAGACTTGTTCTATGTGTGGATTTTTTTAGCTTTAACCTGCACTTAGTTAGTAGTACAGTTCACTTTCATCCAAGGCAAATACATTGTTTTCCAGTGAAGAGGCACAACCTTGATCACAGTGCAGTGGCTTCAAAGAATAATTCCAGAAGACTGTTGAACAGTATTTAACTTTTTTTAATCCACTGTAATATCCTAAAATAGCAGTATAATTTGGTCAGGTGCTTGACCCCCTTCACCCACTTATTTATTTTTGGTGTCTTAGCTTAAAAAATTCCTAAAATCATTATATTATTATAAACAGTTACTTTTATAATTTCTTGTGATTAGAACTACTCGATTAATAGACTTATTGTTGCAGCTTTACATATTAACATTTGTCAGATGATGCTATGTAGTTAAAAAGAGCATATTTGATATTTTTGCATTAATGATTTTTTTTTTTTTTTGGTATTCCTAATCAAATCTTATCCAGCCCCAACTATGAAAAGACAGACTTTAAATGTTTCTCCCCGGAAGTATCACTAGTAAATCTTTATGTGGGATATTCCTAAAATATCTTCAACATCTTCTTCTTTTAGATGCAGATATAACAGAAAAGCTGTATACATGTGCTTCCCACCTGGGTATGTGTCAGAGACTTGGGTGGCTGTCTGTGTCTCTGTGTATGTAACAGTTCGCCTGCAGCAGTGGCCGGCCAGCCAGACGGATGTAAACGGCCTGATCTGTAATCCTGTGTATGAGTGGTGTTAGTGTGTAGGTGGCAGCAGGGTCATCTGTCAACTACCTCAGGCCAAACATGCACACGGCTACTTGTTGACTCTCCCTCCAACACATACACAAAGATGTACATGCAGGCACACGCTCACACATTTACACCTAGCTGTATGTATACACACACACACACACACACACACACACACACACACACACACACACACACACACACACACAGAGCGAGACACTTTCAGGCTCAGCCAATATTTACCCTGCAGTCTCCAGCCAGACAGCCAATCCAATCTCTCACTAAGCTCTTTGTTGTTTATTTGGGGTTTGTTTTTTTTGCCTCAATTTTGTATGGTTTGTTTGTGGAGGTGTTGGTGATTTGGCATTAGTTTGTTTTTTATTAGTTTTATTATTAATGAATTCTAATAATGAGCCTTGGAAAAAGAGACTTCAAACTTAGAGTCTAAATAGAAATTCTGGCACCTTAGGGATGGGAGTGGCAAAGACAACCAAACAACAGAATAAAAAAAGAAAAGAAAAAAGAAATCTTTTCTTTGCCGTCCCATACAGATTTCTTTTGCGATCACTCCTCCAGTAATTAATTTCACAGGGAATTTCTACACTTGCTTGGTGTCTCTCAGTGGAGCACTATTTAGTCTGCCACCTCTCCTGAGCTGAGGGGTTATAGCAGTGAACACTGGTGCTCGGCTTGCCGAGGGTAAGAAAGACCTCCTTGTTTTATGTGAAGAGGTGATGTCAGAGGAGTCCCTAGGAACTGTTTTATGGAACTGACCTGCAGATACCCTATGCAGGCCCAGATGACTAACTCTGGTACACTGCACATTGCAAAAAGCTCAAAAATCAATGTTTTGCCAATGACTTGAGAATTATTATTGAAGACTTTGTAATGCATTGATTTGTAGCGTTGGGTGTTTTTACTTTCCGAGGTCCCGGGTTCCCCCCCCTCATATTTCAGGTTTAGCTTTAGGGGAAATCATTATCAATTTTTAGGGCTTTAGGAAAATATTTTGAGACATGATATGTTGTTTAGGTAATATTTTTGAGCTAAAGTGTCGTATTTGCCTCTTCCCTCCAGTTATCTACTACAGTAGGGACTAATTGATACAAATCAATTATTAAAATAGTTGTCAATGAACATGGTTATCGATTACTTCAACTGATGCATCTGTTTGCGGCAGCACATGGTGACACGAGCAGCTGCAGAGATGAAAATGGCAGAAACAGAAGAGTAAAAGTTTCATTTTCCAGTTTTTACATTGTTATATGGATAGTGGTGGTTCCTTGTTCAGTTTTTTTTGTTATGTGGTCTGATAATCCGCCATTAAAATCCGTCAGTAAAATGTTTATGGTTCTCAGGCCAAGACAAACTTCTGTTTTATCTGATGTCGTTCCACACTGACTCTAAGAATCGGGCATTAGACCCACGTCACCCTAAACCCTTGTGTATTTTAGGCTTCATGTCTATGTCTGGTCAACATTTCTCAAATAATTTTGTTTTTACATGCAGCTCACCAGGATCATGTCTAGCAATGTTCAAGTGCATGTCTGAAAGCATGTGGCTATATTTGGGTTAATGCGCCACTCACTTTTGCTTTTAGTGTGAAATTCTAGTAAACATGCTCCTTTTTAATGTTTGTTTTATGTTTTATTTAATAAAATTCATAATTTGACAATAAAATGTTGAAAACAGACTTCATATTCATATTAAGGTTCTCAAAATGTTTATTACTTTTGCATTGTTGATTACTTGATTAAGATTATTACTTTGTACCACTGTCATCAGTTTTTATTAATCATGCCGTAACAAAGCTACAAAACCAAACTAACTTGTGAACCCAGAGCACAAATTATCGTAGAGCACTCAGCTTGCATGTTGTGTTATGTGAGATAATGTAACATGCTTTCCATAAGTGGTTCTTTCTGGTAGGTTCATTGACATAATGTGGGGAAGTGCAAGTTTAATGAGACCTGGACTGAAAACATTGAGTTTTTAGTTGAAACCTGTTAAATGCAACAAATTTGAAGCCTGCTGGAACATTTGCAAAATAATGAGCTTGATGAAACCTGCAGAAATGTCCAACTTAATATCTTTTGTTTTCTCTATTTGTTCCAACTCTTCATTCAATTTTTATGCTGTTAATGGGTGAAATTTTTAAAAAGAGGTACTATTTTTAAATAGCACCCTTCCATGACATGGAAATAATTGGACGGCACCACTTGAAGTCAATTGGGTGGAAGTGGATAAGTCTAAAAATGCCAGTTAGGAGGATAATTTGAACTTTTAATGTAAATAAGAGAACTTCTATGACATTATATGCATGTTTATGCATTTGTCACAATTGTTAGACTTGTGGGAAACACACACACTTGAATACAAGATAAAATCTCCAGGGCACCTGCAGTGCAGAGCAACAGTACGGATAGAAGTGTGGATGATGTGTGATTTTCCTTGTGTGTTTGCACTCAGCATGTCTTTTGTTCTTATGTTACTTCAGACTAGTTTCCAGGATATTTAACTACATATTCTGTTCAGTAATTTGCACATTTTTTTTCTTTTGGTATTTTTTTCCTGTTTTTGACAGTTTATTTCTTAAATTAGCTTGATTGTCATTTACTTTTTTTTCACCACCACAGCAATGTAATATCGCACCCATGCAGTCCGCAGTTTTTGAAATCTGACAACCCTTGAAGCTACAAACACTGTGGAGAATGTAGCTTGGAGCAGTTCTGCTTACTTCAGCTGAGCAGGTTAATTTGAGGAAGCAAGTTTCAAAATCCAAAGTGAAAAGGTCACTCCTCATGTCCTTCTACTTGTCCCAGCAGCACCATCACTTCTCACTGTTCTAGCTCCAGGAGCACTCACAACCTCGTCACTGGCTGCTGGGGCTCCCTTTGTGTCTAGATTTTACACCCCCAACCCCAAGCGCACGCGCGCACACACACACACACACACACACATACACATCCACCCCCACCCCCACCCCCTAGACCTCCTCCCTTAGTTTTCAAAATGCCCTTGGGACTAGGGCAGATTTGTAGTCCTAGTATGTCTGAAGACAGGCCATCCATCAAGTGTATGTGTGTGCGTGTGTAATGGTGGTGGGGGGTGGATGGTAGTCTGCTGTCTCGGTCAACATTTATTTACACATCGTTTGACTGTCTGATATACTAAAGAGCTTCACTAACTGAATGAGCGCTGCTGTCTGCTGCATGTTGCATGACTAGGTCTGTGAGGATGGAAGAGACATATTCTAGTCAATCAAGGTTCTTTGCTCCAGACACACACTGGCAGACAGTACCCAAGCCCCCCCCCCCCTTTTTTCCCCCCTTGTAGCCGATTTGTTTTTCCCAGCATTCAGTCAAATGAAATGGTTGGCATGTTTATTACCCTTTGTGAGCCCTGTCTCACTGCATGTCGCATTGCCCTCCTTAAATGCAACAGAGCCATGATTATTCTTTTGAAACAGCAAATGTTGTTTCAAATTGTATGACACAAAATAGAAGAAGAAATGCTGAGTGTCTGGAGTTTGTCAGGTTTTGGATAATCCGTTTGTTTATGTGTGCATGAACACCCATGCAGTAGAGTAATGACATGTCTCTTCAAGTGGTTTGCAAAGTTGTCCTTAGACTTTGAAGAGGTTTATACTGTAAAGTTTCCAAAGAGGTGGCACAACTCTGGGGGTGGTTTACATGGCCCTGGAAGATCACTTCATCATCAATGTAGCATTGTACGCGCATAGTCAAACAGTTTTCATGCTGTATACAAAGGAAATATTTTGCATGTCTTTGTTGTTCAAATTGTTGCATATAGCAAAAGAAAAGACTTCCACAGGGCATTCAGTTTTTCAGCATGTAGCTAGTATACTTATTACCTGCGGAATAAATAAGTTGTGTGATGTAGGGGTTATTTTTCAGGTATTACCTAGGTTGTTGCTATCCTCTTCATTGTTGAGAATCCCAAAAAGATTCCTCTATTGAGAGCAATGGAGACTTTGTTGAAATAAGATTATTTAACCATGTTTGGTTAGAGAAGTAACTGTACGATAGAATTAAAATTCCAAACTTTTTTTTTGTCAAGCATCATGCATAATGCTGGGCTGCTGGCTGCACCCTGATCTGACCTGTTATCATTTATAAGGGAACACAAACAATTATTGTGGCCTTTTGTGCCTTTTATGGCTCCAGATGGAGATGATGTCACTTGAGGACAGGAATGAAGACTACAAGTGTGACATAGAAGCTGAGCCGACCAAACCTCAAGCAGAATTGAGGCTGGAGGCCCCAGACTACATAAGCCCTTACTAGCACAACACACCTGAATCTCTGACTGAATTATCAGTGTTCACATTGCATTATGGGTAAGGTAGTGCTAGGTTTAGAGAAGGAAGTTCCTGTGTTTTTTTTTTTGGGGGGGGGGTTTTTTGACAGTGTTACGTGAAATGCTACAGATGTTCTAGAATAGTTTTTGAATACATTAAAACAGTGCCACTGATTTCAACACCAAATCATATCAGCTGTTTGTCAGAGCTAAATCTTAACTTGAGAGGTTCAAGAAATCTTGATGTCTAGTGTCAAGGCCTTTCTATACTCCACGAAAATAGAGAAATTTGTTTGTTTTCTCGAGTTAGTTCTTGCCAGGACATTTCATACTCCACGAGAAACTCAAGTGCAGAACTCCTGGGAAGTCCCTCCCACTGCACCACACATCAAATGCGCTAAGCATTGTGGGAATCTGACAGAAACTACAATACAGTGCATAAGATATCGGATATTGCCATTTTTTACGACATGATAGTAGCAAGAGAAGGCTGTTGCTGCAGAATCCTATATGCCCCCATGAACTGTTAACTGGTGGTTACTGCTACTGTGGTTTGCTGTGTTTTAAGTCATTTTTGGTCTGTAAATGTCATGTTTTTTATGTTGACACACTGTATGATTTATGATGGTTTTATCACTCTCACAATATTTTCATTTCATTTTTTCATAATCAGTGTGTTTGCACATAAAACTATCATGTTAACAAGTGTGTTATCCGAACAGAGTGCTACCATCTCAACATTTTTTCTATTAACTCTGCTGCAGTATGCAAACACTCTGGCCTATCCTGTGCCATCTTTGCTTTGTTGTTACTGCTGTACCTCTTCTTCACATCTGCACTACCCAGTCAAAGGGGGGTAAATCCACAGCCTCTGCCAGCTGGGCTGCTGGCTGTACCCTGATCTGACCTTATCACAGGAAATTACAAGGATTACACCAGAGGCAGAGGCAGAGACAGAGAGAAGGAGATGGGGATAAAGATAGAAAGGAGAAGTGCTTTCTGTTATAAATGAAAAGTAACATAACGACTCCAGACTTTCTTCTGTAAGCACATATTATACCCATTCACCAGTAGGCGATCCTACAGTACAAATTGTTAAACCTCACACAGCTGCAGTGTGCTGTAGCTCAGCATTGTGCAGTGAGCGCACACACATACACACATACACACATACATACATACATATATATGTATATGTATGTGTGTGTGTGTGTGTGTGTGTGTGTACACATATATATTTTAAATTTTAACCCAGTTTAACCTCCCAGCCTTGAGTCAAGTAGGACAGGCTGTGTGTGGGAGTCAGAAAAAAGCCTTTTCCTTGTCCTCCTTTTCTCCCTCACTGTTTTTTGCTCTTCATTAGCAATTCAGAGACCTGTCTAATTTTTGGTCCCTTTCTCTTCTCATCCAGACACATGCGTCAGAGTCAGCGTCTGATACCTACAACCCCCACTTCTTCCCCCTCTTCCTTTTCCTACTCTTCCCCCGGCAGCCACCAGCTGACCCCAATCAGGCACAGAGCCTGCTCTATTGTCTGGCTTGGGAGAGGGGACTCTCGTTGGCACACACACAGACTCAGACAGAGGGTCAGAGGGAGATAGAGGCGGTCTGGCCTGCCTCTCTGACTCCCAGCCCCCAACCGTAACACAGAAATTCTCTCTCTTATCCTCTCCTGTCCTCAACACCTTTTCCCCTCCTCTTGCTTCTCGGACTTTTCACTAGAAGTCCCAAATGTATCGGAGATGTGTTGTGCAAAGTATTTTAGATTGGCATTGTCTTGTTAATTTAGTTATCAAGCATCTAAATGTATTAGCATCCTTATCTGCATTGTCAACTTTACAGACATAGGGGATGAGTTTTGTTTTTGCTTTCAAGCAGAGAGCATCTTTTTCCTTTTGTCAGATACCTTTATGGTTCTTTACTCAACTACCAATGAAACAGCAATATGAATAATTTCCCAGCAATAAGCTGGGAAAAAAATTGCTCGATTGAAGTCTAAATCTGGCTTTATGCTTCTTCAGTGGTGTTTAGGGTCTGAGTTTACACTGCACACTACAGTGTAACTGATGTGCACCTCCTCAGAAATGTACTGTAAATACAAGCCAGGGCTACAGTGTTCACTTAGATACTGGCTGCTTGTGTTGCCTGCTGCCTGCTGGCTGCACGTTCCTGATTGTGGTGGTTGTCGTTTCTGAAAGTGGATTGATTGATTGATTACACTTTATTGTCATAAAAATCAGAAATTTGTCTTGTAAGACAAGACAAGATTAAGGAATTTAAAGACTCTCTAATGTCCTCTCCAAGTAGCAAACATCCAAGAAAAGCATTGATAAACATGTTTCTTTTTGGAGACAATATAGAGTCTGGTCAGGTTTTTTTTTTTTTTTTTTTTTTTTCTCTCTCTACAAGCTCTTCACAAATAAAAAAATCATTCCTTTTATCATACCGACACTGATTGTCATGGAAATAATAGATCAGTATGTTTGAGTTAGCGAACATTCAAGTGTATGTATCAACTGAAAAGTATCTTAATGAGAGTTTTAGTGAATATTTGCATTTTCAAGTTCACACTGAGCCCACATTAATCCTTTTATGTGAATTTTTAATATATTTATTAATCTGAGATTTCCTTCAAGGCATTATTTTTTATTTTGATTTAAACACATAGAAAGTAGAGAGGCAAACAGGAATGGCAAATTTTCTATCTGTCTTCGATCTTCTTATGTGCCATTTCAAAGGAAGTAAACAGGGCTCCTGGCTAGTTTTTTGCTAATGATAAGAGCTCCTGCTCCATGCAGCATGAGATCCTGTGTGTGAATTATTAATATAGGTCATAGTCGCAGCATACGGCTTGGCTCAACCCAGTGCCGTCCCAGCACTAGTGCAATACATGGGCCCTGCTTACCCCTGCTTACCCACAGCCTGCCCCATCTGTCAGCCAGATTAACCCAGTGGATCACCTACGTAAAGGTCTGCAGTGGGCGAGGCTTCATAATAGGGCCCCACCAAGAATTCTCCATAACTGTGCCATCATGTGCCAGATGCTTTTATCTTTAAATTTGTTTATGGGTCCTTCTCCCTATGATGAATTGCATCTGTATGTCTTTGTGAGTAGGTGGGGCGACTGTTAGAGAATCCCATTTCAGGAGCCAGTTGCTGCAGTGAATATCTACTATTTTGAGTGAATGTCCAAGAGAGGTCTGTGTCTGTGTCTGTGTCTGTGTCTGTGTCTGTGTCTGTGTCTGTGTCTGTGTCTGTGTCTGTGTCTGTGTCTGTGTCTGTGTCTGTGTCTGTGTCTCTGTCTGTCTCTGTGTCTCTGTCTGTGTCTCTGTCTGTGTCTCTGTCTGTGTCTCTGTCTGTGTCTCTGTCTGTGTCTCTGTCTGTGTCTCTGTCTGTGTCTCTGTCTGTGTCTCTGTCTGTGTCTCTGTCTGTGTCTCTGTCTGTGTCTCTGTCTGTGTCTCTGTCTGTGTCTCTGTCTGTGTCTCTGTCTGTGTCTGTCTCTGTCTCTGTCTCTGTCTCTGTGTTAAACAATGTGTGTGTAAGCCCTAAACAGCGACAGACATGCCCTCTCAGCTGTTTTTTGTCTGCAGGAGCATACAGGGAGAGACAGACTGCAGCTCTTTGCAGTGCTGAATAGCTATGAATCAGCCTTAGTCCAAAATAGCCTAATTCTTCCCAAAAATCCTATTTTTCCCCAGACTAAACTTCAAATTGTAAAAACACCTCACTTAAAAAAAAAAAAAAAATTCTTTGAAGCTGTTCAGTGAATTGGTCTGAGTCGAAAATTGGTGTGATCTTGAACTGACATCTGCCATTTGACAAGAAAGAGAAACCACTGTGAGCACAGGCAATACTAAAAAGATTAGTAAAAAGATATAACAGTGTGTGTCTGTGTGTGGGTGTTGCTAAGTTGTTGATATCTACAGTTACACCCTGCCTTTGTGTCGCCCAAGAGTTTTACCTCATTGAGTCAGGAACTTCTTTTCATTCTGCAATATTCGCCTTGAGCTGAACTCCCCAAGTGGTACTTCTACTTCTACAGAGAGAAGGAGAGAAAAAAGGAAGTGGGCAATGTGGGTGTGAACAAGGAGTGTGTGAGAGAGAAGGCAAAAAAGATATTGCAAGAGGGGAGTAGAAAAGAGATGGAAGGAGATGTCAAGTCTTCTCTCTTTAGCAACTCCAGAAAGTAAATTTTCATGTAGAACACATGAAGAAATGCTGAATTTAATAATAATTTTCCAGATTTAGTCCCTTTAGTAGTGTAGATAAGCCATAGAATACACTGTCAACTGTTTAACAGGCACTTCAATGTTTTTTCAAATAGAAAGTAGTTCCACTGACAGCTGTTCACTGCAATCTGCTGATGTTTGAGATGGATATTTAAAAGCCAGGGTACATAAATAAATCTTTATGGTCTAGATGTTAGTGAGAATATATGTAGAAAAACTCAGATATATTATTTTTGTAAATTGCATGAACCAGCCTTTTAAATTTTTGTCCTTACTGCTTTAATGCCATTTGTCAAAAGTCAGCTGTGTAGATATGGATGTACTTCAGGTCTGCAGCATCTGGATTTGTCTTAAACTTGAATTTTTTTTTTTTTTTTTTTTTAAGTAAAATGGTAGCTGTTCTCCACACTTAACTCTCCTCCCCTTTGTTTGAACCCCATAACTCCACCCCCCCCACCCCCTCCCAACACACACACACACACACACACACACACTCACTCACTCACTCACTCACTCACTCTTTATACCTCCATCCCTCTCTCTGCAAGCCTGAAACATCTGGGCCATCTCCAAAACACCACTACCATTACTTAGAGAATAGCTTTTCCCTTCTCATCTCTCCCTCTCACATGCTTTGTCGGTCTGCTTCTTCTTTTACTGAAGCTTTTTTCTTTTTTAGTAGTTTCCTATGTTGTCGACAGCTGTTGCTCAGCACTGCATCGAAGTTCAGCCTGTGGTCACGGACAAGTGTTTCAGCAAGGAAACAAAAGTTTTTGGGGTTTTTTTTTTTTTATAGGACTTCCCCTCCCAGACACACATTTCCTGTTATCTTACATTTTTCTTATTATATACACACTCATCTTACTTTATCCCCCATGTCTCTTGCTTCTCTTCTGTCTGTATCCCTCTCTCACTTTCACTCTTTATCTTTCCTTTTCATCTCTCTTTTCCTTCCCTTCCTTCTTCCTTCCTCTCTTTTCTGTCTCTGTCTCTCGCGTCTGCCTAATCCTGCCTGCCAGGCATTGCTTCATGGTTGTTAAGCATCTCAACCTGAAGGGGGGAAAAAGGAGGGGAAGAGGCGCTAGTCATCTGGTGAAGCCTATTGAGCAACTTAAGCGTGGTTGTTTTGCTCTGTTGGCTCAGCACAATGAGACCGCATGTGGAAGACATGTTTACACACCTTCATCTGAGAGTCAGAGGGAGTGGGAGAGGAGTAAAAAGTGGGAGGGAAGGTAGGAGACAGAAAGCAGGAGGGATAAGAGGGAGGGAGGCAGATATGACAGAATGTGTAGTGAAGAGGTGGAGTACAGAGGCAGCTGAAAGACACAGAGGAGGAAAGCACTAAATGATGAAAAGACAAAGGATAGATAGATAAAAATGAGACAAACAATAAATACAAACTGAAGCAGAGTGAGAGCAGTTTCACAAGAAGAGACAGATAATGAATGTGGAATAAGAGAGACAGGCTAAATTAAGGAGACAGAGACAGTCCATCTTGGTTAAGAGATATTGAGTCATAGCACAATAAAACACCATGCAAGCATATGCTGTTTTTGAAAAGCCATCTTTTTCCCCAGTCAAGCCAATTGAACGGAGTTATTTACTTTGTCTGACCCACAGATCAAAACTCAGATATTTAATATACAATGAAACAGAATTTAGAGAAAACGCATTGCAGAATACTTGGTCCTAGAATAACAACTTATTAAAATAGTTGATTCCATTTCTAATTTAAGAAGAGGTATAAAGACCTCTGAAATAGTAAACTGGATTAAACAGATGTACTGAAATTCAAATAAGACCAATGAGTGGGACATAATGTGTCCATACACCATGAGGACACATCTGTCCAAGGAAAATTTTGATGCTATAGCCCTGTATGCTACAGCATACAGCATATGGAAGTAGTAGTAGTGTGCATTAACGTAGGGCTGCAACTGTTATACATCATTCTGCTGATTAATGTCTCATGTATCCCTTGAAGATGTGAAAAAAAGTACTATTGCTGATATGACAAAAGATAGCAGAAAATGTGAATAACTGAAGTCATAGAATATTTCGCATCTGTGCTTGAAAAATGAGTAATTGACTACCAAACTACTATCGCTGCCAGTTAAATCGTGCCTCCTCAGACCATTCAGCTCCAGTTTTGATGTGCCCTATATCTCTCAGAGCTTCCTCTGTTCCACCCACGGTATCCTCTGCTGCCTCTGTTTGGCTGATCACGAAAGCCACAGAGAATTTGCAGCACATACATAGCATACAGCCTACGTCTGGGAGGTGTCTGCTATCCCTGCTGATGTTGAAAACCCACGTTAGGGTTACATGGTAAAACCACCTCTCTTCTGGGGGTGAGCAGTGTGGGGGTTGGAGGGGAAGGAGGCAATGTGTGCTCTATCAAATGAACATGTACTGTTTTTGTCCTTCTCCTCCACTCCCTCATCTCTTGTTTTGTTCTTTTTTTCCATCGTTCTGCTTTGTTGTTCTGTTTCAGAGTTGAGACATGAGACACTGCGCTTTGTTGTCTGCCTTTAACATCTGTCTGCCTTTACAATGATGTCCCTGCAACTCTGTCTCTTCCTCTGCTGACTTCTTCCCCCTTGTGTTCCTTCCTGCTCTCGTCATTGTTCCCATCTCGTCTGTGCCCAATTTCTTTCTTCAGTGTTTTCCTTTATCCTTCTGTTTCCCACTTTTCAGCTATCTGCTACTTATTTAATTTTCTTGTTCTTTTCTCACTTATTCTGTTCAGCCAGAACTCAGCATGATTTTTACTTTGATTTGCCTTCAGCAGCAAGCCAACCTGTGATGTTGACCTGTACAAAAATGAACACTGCAGAATCATTTTAATAACCCCCTGCTAAGTTTTAAATCATAAGATTTATGTGTCTGGATGGCTGGCGAGGTTGCTTTGGCTGATAGGAGACGGCAGGCTGAAATGGTGTGTGTGTGTGTGTGTGTGTGTGTGTGTGTGTGTGCGTGTGCGCGTGTGCGTGTGCGTGCGTGCTTATGTGGTCATGTGCAGTCTCTGCTGATGTTTGCATTTTTGTGTGTCTTTGAATCTATTTTTTAGTTATTCATTTTGGGAACTTAGTCTTTTTTTAAAGCAGTGTAGGTTTGTTAAGACCAACAAAATTAAGCCCACCAGGTGCTCACAGACGTACAGCTCACTAAACCTAAACAGGATGTCAGCATAGTTCTAAGCAAACATTTCATAGGAGATTGTACATACATTTGGAAATACTTCCAGCAGCAGATGAAAACATTTGTCGCTCTGGTTAATGTTTGTGGCAGCAGCTCAGTGTATGTGTGATAATTTATGCGTGTGTTCATGGTATTGAAGGAACATGTCCCCCAGTGCACGAATGTGGCTCACTGGTCATAATAGTTTTTGGACAACAGTCACAATACATACAATAGTTGTTAGCAGGATTAAGTGTGTTTTGGTGACAAAAAGGATATCTCCACACTTAACCATGAATAATACTTATAATTTAGAATATTTCTTGGTTTTCAAATGTCGTGATACTGTGTGCATGAATAGCACAAAATACCACAATCAGCTCTATCCATCAGTCTGCTTGTTGGTCTTTATGAACTAGGTTGTTCTTGGGTTTATGTGTGGTTTTGTATGTCCTACTGGCTAATATTCTCCACCTAATGCTGTCACAACAGCCTTCTCCTGTGTATCTGTCTCCTCTAACTTTCGTCGACGAGGATGATGACAGCATGGATGTTAGCGATGAGGCTAATGGAGCCCGTCATTTCTGGTCAGTGTCAAAGCTCTGCTTTCAGGTTAAAGCACACCACTACACACCCCTAACTGCCTTACCTGCTCCAGGTTATGCTGGTCTTTCAGACACCACTGTCTGGTGCTTCTCCACCCACCTGCCCTGTAGCACCCTTGACTGTCATTAGAGTGTTCTCATCTTTTCTGGCTTTGCTCCTTTCATTTTTAAGGTGCTTTTAGGGCTTTGGGTCTAGACTGCTGTTCAGTTCATCTTAACTTTTATGTTTTTTAGTCATTTGGTAATAACTTGGCAGCAATCAGCATGCTTGGGAATAATGAAATGGACTGCCCACTGTTATAATAATAGCTAAAATAATAGTGGTAATTATCATCATCATAATCCAGCATCTAGACGAGCAGAAAGTTGCTTCTTTTATTTTTCCACCAGATACACCTCACATTAGTAATGAAGGATTCTACATTTGCCTTAAGTAGAATCTGTCTGTCCTACTTACAGATGCACACACAGGCATTTCTGGTGTAACACTAATTAGACCTGGAAACTAATTAAAACCTAGTTGAACCTCTGTGCAACATCCATGGCCAGGATGAGCTCTGATCATACAAAATGCATCTCAACCACTCACTCACATGTACACACATATGCTGACCCCAGCTGACCTTGGTCAACACCCCACACACATAGTCCCCCACTCCCTTTAAGCCTGATATTAGTCTGACCTTCCAGTCTGGTTTAATCACTTAGAACGGGAGTGGGAGTAGGGATTGGGGGGTTGTCTAGACGCTATCCTGTCTGTCTGGCTCTGATAACACACACACACACACACACACACACACACACACACACACACACACACACACACACACACACACACTACACACCTGAGACAGTGCAGGCCTACTCTTACTACAGGCGCATGTGTATTTGTCTCTCTGAAGTGACCATGAGCCGACCGTTCATATGTTGTCTCACCCACAGGATGAATACTTTAACACTCCCCTCTCTACTACTGGTGTTCATAAATATTACAGCATTGGAATATTGCTAATATTACATTATATTGTAATATTTATGATGTGTTATCCCAGAGCTTCTGGGTTTTAATCTTTGTTCATTTTGTGTCCTTACAGATTGAGATTTATTGCCAGCTCAGCATTGGGTCTGACTGTTAAACCATACTTTAGCAATAATCAGGTTTAGGCTATGTTTAAAGAAAATGTGGAAAAGATATTAGCAGTGATACAACTGTATGTTTAGCTAGAAAGACTATGACATAGCAGCCCAGAGAATTTGTGACTGTATGTTATAGGCCTACTGACAGATATTTAGTATCTTCATGGCCTGGACAAAATATTAGAGCTACCACTGAAATGCACTATGATTCAAGAGCACCCCAAGCTGCAGCCTGCAAGACTAACCATGCAGTTAAATCCACATCCATCTGCAACAGAAAAGAAACATATCTCCAAGCTCATTTTGTACTCTGAATGTCATTAATATAGCTAAATACATGGTAATAAAAGTTTACTGTTTCTGATTCATGTTATCTGAATTGAGCAGGTAGCTACCATCTGTGTTTTTACTTGAATTTGGAAATAGATTTTCAATGGTCTCATTCAGGGCAGTTGCATATACTTTTAAATTTTCAGTATATGTCATTAAATTACCTTTTCCTTGAAAAGTCAACAGGAATTTATCCCTCAGAGAAGCAGATGCTTAGTTCTGTGCCTGAGATGTAATAATAGTAAATGATTGAAACAGCCTGGAGTTTAGACTATATCCACACATCACTAAAAGTTTCTCTTTACTCTGTCAGTACTCCCTTTGTCTGGTATGATGGCTTGTATTAGGGCTTGTACCCAAAGCAGAGTTTCCAAGTTGCCTTACTGTTACCGTTTGGTTTGTTGTTAGTGATTTTGAGACAAGACTAAACGTTCTGGTGCAGTGCTCTCATCCTTTTCTGCTCTTTGCAAAACCATGGAGCTGAAAAGTGCAATCATTCAAAATAAAAATTAGGAGCATTTTGATGATTTAGAGATGTTAATTCTGGTACACAGGGTGTGCTAAATTCTCTGGGAGAGTCAGAGGAATATCATTGAATTTTACATGTGTGTAGAAATGTAATTATCAGTCCTTTCACAATTATGTCTTAGATGATAACTCTCATCCAGGGTTGTATTTTTGACAGCTTATCTCATTGTCTGATTTAACAAGGTGCTTGTCATGTCTCAGATAGATCTCACCAACTATGTTATCATTACCAATAGAAATAGTCACCAACAACTCAGAATCCAAAATGACTAAAAACAAACTGGTCAGAAACCATCCTCTGTCATACATTGTATTAAAATAAGCTCTTTTGGTAAGTGTTAAGCGAGAGAGACAGACTACTTAGCTATCTCACTGTCTTCCTAACCTCTCGATACCTGTCAAATGCATTTCGTACCCCACGGCCACTCAAACACACCATAGGCCCCTTCCTCTCAGGGTTAAGCAGCACTAAACTAGTTCATTTATTTCCATGGTGACACAGACAGTAATACACACACTTATACAGTACAGTGGTTGAAAGAGTATTCTGCTGCCACGCTGATACCAGCCGTCTAGACGTTGCAGTCTTCCAGAGGAGGTGGAGGACTGTGTGAGCCCATACATGTACCTCATTTTCTCCCTCCCTTGTCTCCCCTACCTCCTTCTGTTGCTCTGTCACTGAACTCTCTCTCCTTTCCTCCAACTGTGCCAGTCTTTTTTAAGTTTGCGCATGTGCACACTGTATACTTCCTCTCCCACCCTGTCTCCTTCTATCTCACTCTGTGCCTGTGTGCGTGTGTGTGCCAGCCAGGTCGCTGCCATGGTGCCCCAGCAGCTCCAGGCCTTGTTGATCACGGCACTGTGCCCAAGGGTTACCATAGCAATAGCAATGGCAGTGGACAGGGCTGTGTGCACTTGTGTGTGTGTGTGTGTCAAAGGAGGACTATGTGTGTATGCTCTTGTGTAGTTCAACATTGTGCTGACCAGTTTGAGTTTTCTGCTGTATGAGTAAGCACATTATTAGTCCTTACACCTTTTAAAGAGCTGTTTGAGGAATAGGGCTTTGTTTTAGGGTTCAGGTTAGAAATGGGTTTAGGTTATGCAGGCATTTAGTTGTGATGGTTAAGGTTAGTTAGTGTGAGGGACTAGTGAAGAAAGTGTCCTTAAATTTAGTCTTTCGGTCTCTTTTTACTTTACATGTGTTATAATTCAGGTTTATAGTTTATTGATGCAGACTAGACCAGAAAACAAGCAGTATTGGTGCCTTGAACTTGGAGACCAACACAGCAACACATTTCTTCTGTCAGTCCTTGAGGAAGTGCCTGCATTTTCCAGTAAAGTGCCATTTTGATTGCCAGGTGTGAGTGTGAATGTTTTTTTCTTCAGTACTGTGATGCAGCTCTGGAGTGCAGCAGGAAACAGGAAATGACTGCAGAGGTAATAAGCCAGCTGGAGGGTTTATTGAGCTCAGTTTGGCCATGTAAAATAAAATCACCACACATTCTGCCTCCACATTTTGCCAGGCTTTGAGTTTTTAGGGGGACATACAAATCCCAAGTTATTTCAGTGAAGATTCTGGTGTCATTCTTGTTTTCTGCTGTCCTGTCATCTGGCAGAGCTATGTCTGGTCAGACTTCTTTTTTTTTTTTTTACTGACTATTGATTGGAAAAATTCCATAAACTGCTGCATTAGCTTTGGGGTTGCATGTTTAGCGACAAGATAGGATTTATAATGACTGAAACTCTGTGTAAAATAGGCATTTCCTTTGCCGGTGGGAGTAGCTCTCCTGTTCTGTAACAAGCCATACCCAGTATGCTCATCGTCTACTGTCAGCATACATCCCCTCTCCAACCTGAATCATAGAATACATACTTGTGGGTTTGGGCTAAAGACTGCTCTTTTGTGCAAATAAAACCAGCCAGGCCTTGTTTTCTCACGGAAGCATCTAAGGTCATCTGAGCTCAAATGTTAAGTTTATTGAGCAATAACAATGTTGGAGGCCCCAGTTGAGTGTGTGCAGTCTCTATAGATAGCCATTAGCCTGATTTCAGAGCCTAACAGGGCATGCCTGTATGCCCTCATTAGTTACAGAAGTGAGTTTCCTCCAGCATTAAATGCTTCTCGATGCCACTAGGAATAAATTTGTAGTGGAAATACCAAGTAACAACTTAGTATTTCTACTAACTATCCATACAGACAATATTGGTTTTACTGTGGTGTGTGTGTGGGGGGGGGGTATGGGCAGACAACAGACAACTTTTTAACAATTTCAGTGAGAACCCTTTCCAGGAACAGTGTCCTGGTTCCTCACTAATATCCCTTTTAGCAGGTCTCAGTGGGATTACTTCTTCGAGGAAAAATGTGAACTGACCTTTTAAGGTGTGTGGAATTGATTAGCCGTGATTCATCACAGAAACACTCATGTATTTCAACGTCTGCATGTATCCTGTGATAGTGCTGTTCTCAAATACTGACTGCTGTTGTGTGCGTGTGTGACAGCTTCTTTTCACTGGCAGGTCAGCTGAACTGTCTGACCTGCCATTGGCCTCACACAGACAAGCACCAAGGTGAAAGGGCCCTCAGCGGATCACGGTGTGTGTGGTGCACTAACTAAGCTGTGTAGTACTCTCACTTTGGGTTTTGGTTGTTTTTTTTTGTTTGTTTGTTTGTTTTTTTAATTGGGACACTGCACTTGTCCCGCAGCTCTAACTTCTGAAGGGACTGACTGAAGTGGGAAATAAAACCTTTTTTTTTTATTTTTTATTCTGTCCGATATGTGTATATATATATATACACACACACAGCATACATTCTTCTTTCCTGAGACTTCTTTATTGTTGACTCTCAGAATAAAGGAAAATAAAAAACATTAGGTTTTGTGGAAGGTGGGTAATGTTTATAGCCCTTAAAAAAGGTATCAAAGAAATCATGCTTTTGTACTGCTTCTGAACTGAGCTATTGTAGCGATGAGCTGAAGCAATTAGTCGAGTACGCAATCAACACAAACCCTTTTGATGATTGATTCAGTCACCAAACAAATGCAGTGAAAAATGCTTTAATTTCTCATATCTCAGCTTCTCAGCTTGGATGCATTGCAATTTCTCAATAGCTTGTTAAAAGCCACATACTCTGCTCTAAAAGTGGCTATACATAGTTAATAATTATACTTCTGTGGGGGAGCAGCTGGCCTGTTGATTGAAATATTGCCTTACATTTTGTGGAAAAGCACCAAAATTGGACAAAAGTCATCACAAGGTGACAGAACAATTTTTAGCCTAATTAAATAAAATGCATAAAAAAGTTAGCAGACTGTAGATTTTATCTTTGTTCTTTAGGTTAAACCACTTTTGTGTTTGCTTTTTGGTGTAATAAACAACTTTCTGTAAATGAGTGAGTGGTGCCATAGTGTATGTCTGGCCAGACGTTTGAAAAAGTTGTAGTGTAACCTCCTTTAAATAAACTTGATGGCCTTTCCCCTCAACCCAGAAGAAAAAACTGGCAGGATGGCTGGCTTGCAATGCAAATTATTCAGCCTACTGGAGGAGTAAGGGTGCTGCAGATGCCGGGCTGATATTGTTTTGACAAGTGGATTACTGTTGTAATAACATCAGACTAGTGCTGGTAATGCAGACTGCCAGCACACATTGTTCTGTAGCCTGTGCAAGAGTCTGTGCTGTACACTGTGTTCAGGCGTCTCTTCCACTCTTATTTAATATTTTCTCCCCCCAACATTTCCTTCCTCCCCTCTCAACTTCTCCTCTGGTTTCCTTCCTCAGTGATGTTGAAAGGAGAAGCCTTTAACTGTAGCCACTGTACCTTTATTTTGGTTGAACTGTAAAAACATCCCCGCCTGTGCTTCAGTAGGCAGCTTTAAATCAGGCGTCTACTTTGTGTGGCTTTTACAATAGCAGAAGTGCAGAGTGTGTGATATATATCGGGCAGGCTTACAGAAGGGTTTGGTTGACTTGGTTTCTCAGAATGAAAGCCTGCCTCAGTCCCCTCCCTGTGGCTGCAGTGATAAGTGCACAGGCTTGGGCTGGTAGTGGCTGAAGCTCCCAAATGAGATGTTAAGCCTAGTGACATAATTTTTTCAACACATTTTCTGTTTCCATAGAGGGTGGTGGATTGCAACCTCCAGGTTGGGACTAGATGCAGATTTTAATTTGATGAAGGTTTTACTCTCAAAAGGCACTATATCTCAGCTTTAAAGTTTTAAAACCAACTCTTGGTATAATGTCAGACTTATTTACAGTACATTGACTGTAACTGTAATACCAAGTGATCTGTGGATATAGTTTTTATTTGGTCTTTTTGAATATATAACACTACATACTGTACAAGTAACATGAATTTGAGTTTGGTATTCACCTTGACCTTTTCTATAAAACCACTGTGGAGTTTGGATTAGCAGTTCAGATAGATTTGCCATAAAATGTAGTACAGACATTTCTGTTGCGCTCAGGATTGAATGACTAATTCTGACTCTTCGTCTAGCACCACCATCATGTCTGCCTCAGCCCTACTTCAACTTTGTGTTTAGGGTTAATCAGCAAATGTTAGAATGTCAGCACACTAAACCGAGATACTGCACATGGTAAACATTACACCTGCTAAACATCGGCATGTTGGCTTTGTCATTTCAGACATGTTAGGGTGGTTCTTAACATTTGGCCTCAAGGAAGTGCTGTAAGGCCTGTTTTTAAGAAATCCTGAAGATGTTTACCTTGTTAAGATTTCATGTTTAGACTGCTTACAAAACTGCTTACATATAATTTCTTATAAACGGTTGAAGCTTTAAAGGTTCACAGATCCAAAAGACTATGCATGAGTAATATAGGGGTTCACAAGATCAGAAGAAACCCAGAGTGGTTAAATTGGTTTTCAGAACACTGTTTCTTTTAATGTAACATTACCTCAGCTCTTCAGTCCCATGGCTGTGAATTTGGCTGTACGAGCTCAGTGCACTGGGCTTTTTCCAGAGCGCACCACTCTTATGTGGGGATGATGATGCTACCAGAGGGTCATTTAGTACAGCTTTGGTTTGGTTCTCCACTCTCAGGACTTTGTTCCCTCAGTCCTACTTGTTCCACATTAGGTGACTCATATTGTGAAGAGCTTAAAAACTTGCTTCAAATGTGATGTGAAAAATGCATTGGGTTTGTTCATCATTTCCACCGTAGGTAATAAATGTTGAACTGAATGTGCTAGTTACATTGTTTTCTAACCTAGTTTATTGAATTTTTTCTAACAGTTGCTTAATTATACAAGTAAATTCATAAATCATTTGTCATCTATTCTGTAAAAGAAGTTAAGCTTGCTTGTTTTTTTTTTGGTTTTGTTTTTTTTTTTTTTTTTTTTGGCAATGTAACTATCACGTTCCTTCTCTCTTTGATGGTTAATGACAGTTGGTTCTACTGGGTTGGGTTTCATTCTTTGCGGCATTTTTTTTTTTTTTTTTTTTCTCACACCCTTCATGTGGTTAACGCTACTTTGACTTCTTCCTCCCTGTCTTACCCCACCCGTCCATGGTGTCTGCTGTGGTGGTGCAGAAGCAGGTTTGGGTGGGTTTACGTTTCGGCTCAGTCTTAACCCTAACCTAAGCTAATGGTCTGTAATAGCTTAGGACAGGGATGCTTTCTGAGGGTAGGAAGATAGACCCTTCTTTAACATTTTGTTAGACGTTATGCTGAGATTGAATTTATTAATTAATAATTGTCGAACAGAAGACAAGGTATCCGCCAGAGTCAATGCATTGTGGCTCACAATTGTATTATTGTTCTTGCTGAGCTGCACTTGCACACAAGGACTAAGTCTGTAGAGACTCACTCACTCACACACACACACACACACACACACACACACACACACATTTACACACATATAAAGTGGGTGAGTGTCCAGCAGTGAGTAGGAGTGTGAGTCAGAGGTTGCAGTGAGTGCCAAGACCAGACAAGGTCAAGACTTCTGCTCAGAACAAACTGACAACATGCAACAAAAGAGTCTCAGACAGGGAAGCAGGTGGAGTGGAGGAGAGGGAGGAAGGAGAGATAGATAAGTGATGGCAGGAACTGAGAGTGGGAGACAAGAATAAGAAAGTCAAGCAAAGGATGATAGTGGGTGAGGAATGCAAAAAGAGTGATAAAGGCAAGAAGCATAGGGAGACGCAAGCAGAGACATGTGGGTGAGAGCAGTGCATGGAAAGATCAGGTTAGGGGAAAAATAGAGAAATCACAGACAAGTGGAGATAGAGGAATGATTCAAAGACACAGTGGGAGAAAAAGGAAAAAGAAAGGACCAAACAATGAACAAGAGATGTGAGGCAGACATGACTGTAAGACAGTGATCATTGTGTCTCCCAGTGGTGCCCTGATCTTGGAGGTCATCCCAGATCGGCTCCAATCTTGGTGTGTGTGTCCCAGATTGTTGTTTGAGGAAATAGACACTGCAGTTATTCAGCGTCTTCACAAAGAAACCACTGTACGTGGGGAGATGGACACCAATGTCAACACTCATCTTTTCTGTGATTTTCTCTGTAGAATCCTCAGGCACACACTCATCTAAACCACACATACACCCAGCATGTGACACACCGACTGACTTTGACCTGTGCTACCCCCTACTGGTGAACACACTTTACAGCAGTCAGAGTCCTCAGTAGTAGATCTGGAGTTTTTGTTCTTTTCACTTGGTTTTCATCAGCACATGTAAAAGGCCTTTTTTCACAATAGCACTACAAAGTATTACTGATGACAATTAATGTTGACTCCTGTATTCAAGTGTCCCACAGGGCTGTAACTAAGGAGGTACAGGCCACCAGTATTTCACATGAACATAAAAAAAGGTGGTAAATAGTGACAGTATGAATACTTAGATCCTGAAACTAAAGCAGCTAAGTGGAATTTAACCATCATTCATGTGACCAGTTACACCTAATGTCCCTACTGTAGCATGTCAGTGTCTTCTGTGAAAATGCTTACTCAGGATTGGATTGGTTTTTATAATTTTAGGAATGAAAGGTTAAAAAAAACATCTTGGTTAGGAATAAGCAGGTATAGATAATGGAGGGATGAATACAGGTGGTCAGAAAATAGACAGTCTGAACTTGTACATGTTTTTAGGTGATGTTGGTATATTGGGGGTGGGTTTCTGTACATTATTTTGTTTGTTTAATGATTTGTGTTATTTAGGAGCTACAAATCAGGTGAATGTTTGATACTAACCCCCTGCTCTCCTTTTGTGTCTTTATGCAGCTGAACTGGAGTTTGTTCAGATCATCATCATCATTGTGGTGATGACAGTGATGGTGGTGGTGATCATCTGCCTGCTCAACCACTACAAGCTCTCCACCTGGTCTTTCATAACAAGGCAGAGCCAGGCCCGTAGGCACGACCATGCCCTGCAGCAGGTCGGTAACATTGTGTATGTGTGTGTGTTTCTTTGGGTGCGAATAAATAAAGGACAAAAAGTAGCTATCTGCCCTGTCAGTGCTGTTCTGTCTGTATCCATGCCAATAACAATTCGATCTCAACTGATAGTGAGTGGAAAAACCTGCATTTGTGTGTGTGTGTGTCTGTCTGTCTGTTCATCTGTTCCCACTGAATGTCCCTGCGTAGTCATTAGCACACTACATACTTCATTCAGAAGCAGGACAAACATAGCTTACCAGTTTGTTTCAAGGAAAGCTGTGAATCTTTTTATCCCAGCCAGAGTCTCTGTCCCATTTTCGCTGAGGTAACAGCTTTGCTCCAGTCTGTTAGGTGAACTTGCTGAATTGGTTTCTTCAGAGCCTGCCTCTGTCAGACCTTGATGTTTAATTCACTACAGCTCTGTCTAGACAGCAGTGGCTCCACCCCCATACTAACATGTCAACACTCTGGGACAAACATACACAAGTACACAGTAGCATAAATACACATTTAAGATTGCACTGAATTAGGCTTGGGCATGTCTCAGTACGGATTATTTAAATTCATGTAAAATAAAAACAGACAAAGCAACAAATGCAACATCCGACAGCAAGCAAGTTGTTAAACCACTGTTGCAGATGTCTTTTTATTTGGTTGTTTTTCACTGAATATTGTTGATAGTTTTGTCTGAAATTTTATTGTAGTTTTTTCCCTTTCTATTGTTAAGAAGCTACTTTTGTTGTTCTTCCTCGTGAAATGCACACGATTTTGAGTTTGAAGCCAACAGCTTTTTCAGCATTGCCGTTTCATCTTCGGTATCCACATTAAGTTGCTGGGGGGTCTCCTTCTTTCTACTTTCTTCTGTGTTAAAGTTTCTTCCATCAGCTTAATTGTCTCAAATCAAAAAACATATCATGCACAACAGTAAATCTGTAATGACTGCTGATTTCTAAAAATTATCAGTAGCATTAAAACATGTTGTCAATGTCACACATGCTATTAATATGAATATGTGACAAACGTACTCAAACACAAGCCTTTTTAAAGTTTAGCCTTTCTCTGTTTTGTGTGCCTCGATGTGTAGGATGGGTGTCTGTGGCCCTCAGACAGCGGCTCTCGACAAGGTGCTTCAGAGGTAAGACCACCATAAAACTGACCCCTATTAAACACACTTAGACTAAATCACCATCACTGTGAGAACAGCAGTCCAAATGGGTCTGTGGCTTTGTGCTTGAAGTTTACAGTTGAAGACCTTGAACTCTGTGCTCTTAAAAATTTACTTAAAGTTATTTAAATATTTACAGCTCCATCACAGCTGTATATGAAACCACGTCTTCTGTGATGTCCTGGATGATCTGATCTATAATTTGTAGTATGATAAGTTGACACATTTCCTCAGTAATGTTCAGTGTAAAAAAACTCCAAACTTGCAGCATGTAGAAATCACTTAGAGACTATAACTTGCTACATGTAGCACTTTTAACTGTGTTTGACATTCAGAGACGGTGTATAGAGGCTGTGTAGGCTATACTGATACAGCAGCTCAAATTAATGAAACTGAATGAAAGACCTTAAGTCCACTCTGTGATCTCCTTTGTCTAATGTACTTTCATTACTTGCTCTGTTCTAAAAGAAGTCTGCCTCTTTTTCTCAGCTCTTCTTTGTTTCTTAGCTTATTTTCATAGTACTCGCCCTTGTATAATTCCATGGTTACAGCAATAGTCTCAGGGCAAAAAGAACCTGACATTTGCATTTTGGCTGCTTGTAAATATTTGATCATCCAGGAATTGAAGCTTGTATATTGCACTGTGTATGGCTAGCACTTCAAACAAAATCACAGTTTGGCTTGTTCTCAAAGACTCGTGAATACATAACCGCAAACAAATGCCAGTACATTCACTGAGGCTAGTGATCTGTTTGCTTAATGGCGTCCATGCCAGATGGAAGAGCTTACAAGTCATGGTGGGAAAAGATGCTTTGGGAAAACTAGGCATTGTTCAAAGAACACTTAAAACACAACTAATAGCATGATAGTATTTATAGGTTGAAGACAATAGTATGTTAAGGCTGTGTAAGTAGTTTGGCTGAACAGTCTGCACAACTATAGCACTTTGTGGAGACTCACTTGCATCAAAATAAGAACACCATTTGCTTTAATTTGGAGTACTGTGCCAGCTGAACTCTTAATGTGTAAAGAAAACTAAAAGGAGTAAAGACAGAGACATGGTGGGTGACTACGTACAGTAAAGTGTAGAAGTGAGCTAAAAGGAGGTGGAGTAATGCAGAAGGATGGAGAGAAATGAAAAAAAAAAACACAATGTCAATGTTAAAGCAGCAAGGAATAAAAGGAAAAGGCCATGGAGAGACAAACACGGGAGATGCAGCCAATGAGTGTGAGTGGCTGATGGATGTGGGGGTTGAGTGTGTGTGTGGCGTAGTGGGGTGGATGGATTTTGGTGCGTCATTAATCAGCAACACCTCCCCTGACACTGTCTAGACAGCCGTCTGAGAGCTGCCCTGCTCTGCTGCTATGTTCCCTCTATCAGCTGTACGCTTTCCTCTCCCCTCCCTCTGTTTGTCTATCTGTCTGCCTCTATACTTTTCTCTCTTGCTCACTGTTCTCTCTCTCTATCTGTCCAGCTCACTCTAACTTTACTTTTTCTTATTCTGTACCTTTCTTATTTTCTCCTTTTCTTTCCAGTATCTTTTTGTTTTCAATCCTTCTCTCTCTCTCTACTCTCCATTTCAGTTGACCCCCACCCCAGTTTTTTCCCCCGTTCTGATGTTCTCTCCTTCCAGACTGCCTTGTCAGTGGGGGCTGGCTATTAGAGCCACAGTCACTAATTGAAATGGGTTCCCTCTGATAATGACTCACCACAGCAGAAATGTGTTGAATTGGACAGAAATTAAGAAATGGATCATGCAGTCACTGTCTGAAGGGCTAATTGAGGTGAAGATGTCTGACAAAAGCTGCTGTATGAACTACTGTGTTGATGTTCCTTTTAAACAGGCGTTATGGATCTTTTCTCCTCTTGACTATAATTACACTGTAATGTCTTTAACAGCTAATTGGTGATTGGTGAGTGCAGTTGCAGCAACAATATCGTCATTTACTGGACTCATTGGACTTTGCGCTCAATTCATTTTTACTTGTTAAACTGTCAGAAAGAAAATCTCTCTATCTCTCTATCCATACATAACAAATATTCTAAGAAATGTCATTAAACTTGACCTCGGAGAAACAGTTGTGGCTATCAAACAGAGGCTCAGAACCGTATTCAAGCCAGTAGAGTAGATATCCGACTGAGCTAATTGATACCCCACATACTCTTAAGTATCCAAAAAGTTAAAAACTATTCAAATTAAGTCTAGAGATTGGAACCACTGCTCAAATTACATATGCTATATGCAAGGTTGCATAACAAAAGCAAAAAAAGGTGGGATATATTGATTCATTATGTGTTACTAGTACAAATCTTGAGAATATAATTGTGAATTGTTTGAACAGTTCAACATTATTAATTGGCATGTCACTGGTTTGTCATGTTTTATTGTGCTTTACATGACAGTAAGTTACTGAAAGTTTTCTTTTACACATTTCAACAGTTTTTTTCTCTTGAAATTTGTTATATCTTCTTCCTTCCTTCACTCATTCTCACCCTTCCTCTACCCTTTTCTGTCAGGTATTATACGCTCCCCAAGCCAGGGATCGCTTCACTGCACCTTCCTTCATGCAGCGTGATCGCTTCAGCCGCTTCCAGCCCACCTACCCCTACCTGCAACATCAAATCGACCTGCCGCCCACTATATCGCTGTCGGATGGTGAGGAGCCCCCGCCCTATCAGGGGCCCTGCACCCTGCAGCTTCGTGATCCTGAGCAGCAGATGGAGCTCAACCGAGAGTCGGTCAGAGCACCACCCAACCGAACCATCTACGACAGTGACTTGATCGACATGGGAGGAGGTGGAAGTCTGTCAGGGGTAGGTGGAGGAGTGGGAAGCATAGGCGGAGGTGGACCGAGGCCGCCCAGCAGCAACTCGGGCATCAGCGCAGCCAACTCGAGCAGCCATGGGCGCATGGAGGGCCCACCACCGGCATACAGTGAGGTGATGGGCCACTATCCCGGCTCAGCGTTCTTTCTACACCAGCACAGCAATAACCAGAGGTTGGGAGGGACAGGAGGGCCAGGGAGCAGGACGATCCAGCAGCAGAATCAATCAGAAAGCACAATAGTACCTGCCAAGGCCAAGGAAGGCCAACCGGAGGACCTGGTGTGAAGAAAAGGGCAGGGAGGCAAGTGGGGCCGCTCACCCCAGACTGAAAACTGTCTCTCCTCTTCACGCCTAATTATCTATCTATCTCTCTCGCTCTCTCTGTTTCTCTCATGTCCTCTCTCCACACTCCCATGCACAAATAAATATCAACCTTAGCTACAAAAATACAAGAAAAGTCAAGAACCAACAGTTTATTTCTGAGGTTAGTAACTCACACAGCTAGCACTGCTGGGGCAGGACGTATGCACTGGGTGGAGACTTTTTTTTTCCTCCTTCATACAAGAGAAAAATACTGCTGGCACAGATTGAAATGATTTAAATTTTTTTTTTCTCCCTTTGGGTGACGACTGTCCCCTGGAATTGAGGATTTTTTTTTTTTTTTTTTTTTTTTTTGTTTTTTGTTGTCTTGTTTTTTCTTTTTTTCATTCTGGACCGGGATCTGTGCACGACACGAGAACTGAGAATCAAGGACTTAAAGAGAACACAACAAAGCAAGAGACTCTAAAACTTAAATCTTAGTGCCAAGGTTCACAAGGAAGCAAAACAAAGGGGGAAAATTGAGTCATTCTAACATTCAAAACACACAAAAAGAAAAGTTATCAAAAAGTTGCACTATGATGTTTGTGTTTGCTTTTTTTTTTTTTCTTTTGTCTTTTTCTTGAATGGACCGACTGACTGAACTTTGGCTCCAAAGTTGTTTAAACAGTTGGGAGCAAAAAAAAAAAAAAAAAAAAAAGTATTATAAGCTTATGTCTTTCCTTTTTTTGAAAATCGCAAGAAATACTTGTACCCAGCCTACAACATCTCTGTCTGCTTACACCACAGGCACAGTGAGACTTAGTAAGAGAATAATCTTGTCCTGCTTCATGTGTGTACACTTCAGCCTAGTAGGGATAAGATCTGTCTTGTAACTAGGTGTTGGGAGGGCAAAAACACGTCAACTTCCTCTGATAGTTTGTTACATAATGTGGAGGAGGTATAAACTTTAAAAAGATGACAGGTGACCCCAGACCCAACTTGCTATAAATACAGTTATGAGAAATCTGGCCATCTGGTTGGATAACCTATTAACCAAGAATAACATAATCAATAACAATTACAATGACAAAGACATATCCAAGTCTCCATCCAGCAGCCTGGTTACAGCAGATTCTTTTTTCCACTCTGTCCTGACCTCTGAGCACTTGACACTTCCTTTTTCATGTTTCCTGTGTCCATATGCCCCTCTTCCTCCTCTTCCTACTCTAACCACTCATTTTGACATGCACAGTGCATTCTGCCAACAGCCACACTGAACTCCAACCCCGCCGCCATGACAACAAAAACACAAAACAACAACAAAAAAGGCTCGGCTCTCCGTCTTCATGTCTCTAAAGCCACAAGAAAAGACGATTCCTGTCTGCATCCGCCAGCACAGCGATCAGGTTTTAAATGAAAACTGTCTGTGGTCAAAGTCAAAGGGCTATGGGAGGGTCCTTTTTGTAAAAGAAAAAAAAACTTTTTGAAAATCTAGCCTTTTTCTCTGCTCATCGTTGCCTTTTCCTCTGCTCTTGCGCTTTCTCTGTCTTTCTGTCCAATGGCAGTGCCCCCCTCTGCCTTTTTTCTAACACACTACCCCTTCACCCTCCAATCCCAGCTTTCTAGCAGTGTCTCTGGTAAACACTGTTCATTATCCCTCCCTCCATCCGTGTGCAGAAAAAGTGTGTTCAAATGATGCAGAGTCCGCCAAGCCCTTTAAAGTGGAGACTAGAGTGAAGTCCTTGTTTGGCAGCGTGCTAATGCAGTCCTCTCCTTCCAATGTGTGTGGTTGTCTATGTCCATCTGTGGTTGTGTGGACAACACTTAGTTTGAAACTATCTTTGTGAGGACATTTTGGCCACCAAAGAGCTGTTTGAGGATTTAAACTTGGATTTATTGCTAAGGTTAGAATTAGATGTAGGTTATGGTTAGTTTTGGCATTTACGGTAGGGATTTATGGGCAATGCACTATGAGTGTCCTCACAACTATAGAAAGACCAATTTGTGTGTGTGTGTGTGTGGGCGCGCATGTGCAGTTGAGTGATTTATTAGTCAACTTTGTCTGAGTTTAGAGATTCAAGGACATAGTATTTATTTGGCACGGTTTAATTCAATACATCATTAACTAAGCTTTCATTTGAATTCAGTGGAGTGTCTCTTTAAAAGGCCAGAGATGCATGATGGTTAATTATCATGGGGCAGAAGTGATCTCACTGTAAAACTTCAAATAAAGTTCACCCCCACAGTCCACCCTACAGTTTCCATTAGAGCTGCACAAGGAAAACTACCTTTTTTGATAATACGCCAGATTGACACACACATTCACACTCAGTTTCATATTAAAGGGTTTTAGTACACAATGTGTTTAATGCAATGTCTCTTAATGCAGTGTTCAAAGGAAACAGAAGGGCTGCTTGCAGACAGAGACAGCTCAAAGAAGATGTCAGACATACCAAATTTTTGGGTGACATTTTTGGGATTTCTTTGGCCAAATTAGAGGATAATTGTTTTATGGTGTTTTATCTTTTTTTTTTTTTTTTTTTTTGTCAACAAATCCCATGGAAAGACCAAAACCTACAAACCAAGAATTATGAGATTATTACATGACCAAAGTACTACACGTCATATGGCCATACCACTAGGGAGATACCCCGTGTTAAGGACAGCAGTAGAAGGCTCCAGGAGAATGTACTAAGGGCTTTGAGAAGTTTTTTTTTTTTTTTTTTTTTTTTTTTTTTTTAAGCCTCAGTATTTTCCTGAAACAGCTTAACACTGATTTTTAGTAAATGTTTCTCAAACAAGAAGAAATGGTGCATTTTTGAGGACTTTGTTCAGAACCAGTTTAATAACGTGTTTTAGTGACTTGTTTTAGTGATTTAGGTCTCTTTGTTTGAGTTTGGGTCAAATCAAACTACAGTGTGTGAGAATGTTCATGGTAATGAAGGATCAGTGTGTCTCACTAATGTGTTTTTAATCGGAAGATGCTTGATGGTAGGACAGACACATTGGTGGTTTTGGTCTTTTTATGGGATTTATTGTCAGCACAAAATATGGAATACCACAAGACTTATCTTTTGATTAGAAATGTTATTCCAAAGTAGCAGATTGACATGTTAGCACATATCTTGTACAAATACTAACTCGAACACTTGCATACTATTTGGGGGGGGGAAATGGTACTAGCATGTAGTACAACTATATTATGATCTTAAATTGGGAACACAGTTATCAGTTCTTACATGAAATGATCTGATACATGATTTGTAAAAAATAAAGATTGTGATGTTCCTTAATGTAACATTAAAGAATATTTGGAGGTACATGTGATGCTAATGCAGGAGTGGGGAACTAGGAAATGCAGTGAAGAAAGAACTATTACCCCCTTTCTTGTGCATTTGTAGCTTACCTCTGATTTTCCACCCTGCAGATTTCATAAAGCCCTCTGGTTCTGTAAGCATTGGTGTGTTTGAATGTACGCATGTGTGCTTTCTAGCTCTAAGGATGTGTGTATGTGTGTGTTACTACATCACTGCTGCTATTGCTGTTGCTGCTACTGCTATTGTTGCTACTGCTGCTTCTCATGTTCCCTCCCGCCAGTCCATCTGTCCATTCTGTCCCCTCAGCTCATCCAAAACTAGGAGACATCTGACCCTCTGCAGTCAAAGTCACAGTCTGGGTGAAGAGCTGGTACCAGCACTTTCGCCTTCGACTGCACGAACCTGTTTAAATCCTGCATTTCTTTTCTCTTCTTCCTTCTTCTCTCTGTTGTTGTCTCAGCTCATTCTTTCTGCGCAGTCATAGCTTGTAAATGGAGGATATAAAGATGAAATTTATGTTTTCTACAAGGAGGTTTGCATGTTACTATTATGTGAGTAAATAAGGTGCCTAATGTTCATGTTTGAGCAGACCACACCTCAGTCAAACTGCTGCTTGGAATCCTTACAGGTGTTTTATCCTAGGGCTGACCACCAGCCTGGCACAAAGGCACAGAAGTATGTGAGGAAGGATTGGTTCCAGTGCTGACATGATTTTTAGGAGCATGGTCTGGATGTCCCACTATTTCTCAATTGGGTGTTGATGCTCATTTTCATTAATGAATTCTGTCTCATATTTAATTTGAGGTCTATGTGAAACTGTAAATTCAGCCAATGTAGGAGAGAGAATGTACCTGTTTCGTGTCAGCAGAACAACAAAAACCGCAGCTCAACCTGGAACTTTTTAGCTCCTAGGGTTACAACCAGTTCACCAGTGGTGTTTACAAGCATGGTCACAGGCCTACTGACTCCCATTGTGCCAGACAGAAGTGGTCACTCCTGGCAAAGCAGCTGAAGCCATTTCAACCGGTAATTTGACCCACGTGTGGAGCAGACATAGGAACCCACTTGCACTCAAAAAGCTCCCACCTTCGTTGTGCCTCACTTCCAACGGTGCTTTTTTCAGTAGTCTGTCTTTCTTTATGTTTGTTTGTAAGGTGCTGTATATAACTTGAATATATTATGCACATATCCTACCCAATGGGTAGAAACCACAAAAAAATGTTGTGAATAATGTAATATAATGTATAGACAATATAAGAATTTTAAGAAGGCAGCATCAAATTTGTAAATGCCTACAATTTAAAAAAAACGTGCTTTGTCTTTTTTTTTTTTTATGAGAAAACATGGTTTGCAAATTATGCTTAGAAGATGGTTGCAACACAAATACAAACTTATAATATTTTGCTATAAATAATAGTCTGATATGATAAGGATGAGATAATCTCTCGATTAAGGAAGTTGCTGAGATGTTATTCACCTGTTTATTCGATTACTCTTCTGAGAACAAGCGTTCAGTGTCATCATTTAGGTCCTGGCTGGTGGTTTTCTTATCCCCATCAGCAACCAACAGATGTATAGTTCTCTTACACAGATCTTTAAGGAAACATACACACACATCGGTCGGTGATAATGCCATGACTTCAGCTGGGTCGAGGTGGAATTTCAACTCACTTTGTAAATTGCTGAACAAAAAGCAGAAGCTCTCTAGTTTGGAAGACCTGTCACACTACCACTGTGCACAAGAGCGAAAATGGAAGACTGTGTGTCTACTTATTGATCTTAATATTTTAGTTCATTTCAGCTATAGTTTTGTGGATCTGCCAAAGTAAAGTATAAAACTGTGGAGTACGCTCAGCACTGCTATAGCTGTGGCTGGATGCTATACTCTGGTTATAGCATTTCAGCTCCGTTACAGGATGATCATATACTTTTGATCACATGATTGGAGAACGGAAAGGAAAAATGGTCATTTCCATTTCTGGTAAAGATTGGAAATGTTGCACCAGCGTGAAACAAATGAAAAGTCTCTGCTAAAACTCACTGAACTTTTCTTTCTGTTTTTTTTTTTTTTTTTTTTTTTTTCTACATTACAACGGTATAGTATGTGGCACAGTATATGGAAACTAAAGTCATGTTTAATCTGCAGTCATTTATTTACAGTATGTACTAAAAATAACTCCACTGTACAATAACCGCAGAGCATGTCCATTCTTATCTATAGACAATGTACATAGCAATGTGCCATTTTCTCTTCAGCGCACCAAATAAAGAGGCAGTTGTGTAGTTTTAATTTGAAAAAAATCTCTATTGTAACTTTGGCTGGAGGGTCGCTTGGCTCTCCTCGTCCTTAAACTTTTTTTTTGTTTTTTTTTTGTTTCCTGCACTAGCTTGAAGAACTAACTTGGGCTCAGACTGATTTTTTTATTTGATTTCTCTCATCGCAGTGTGCTCCCTCTTTCCACTTATCAAAAGTTTGTACTCAACTGCTGACAAGTAGCTATGATGATAACAATAACGTCTCTCAGTTTGGTATTTTCTGTCTTGACAGTTACCATAATGGGTTTTGTAACATCAGTTTGCTTTATTTACAAAAATGATTTCTTCTTGTCCCCCCCTCCCCTGTTGCCCCTCTGTGCTGGTATGTGTATATATATATATGTATATACATGTATACATATACACACACAAACACAGAGGTAAAATTGTTGTGTATTTTTGCCTCTTTATTTAAGCAATTGTGATGTAATAGGTTTTAGGCCTAAGGTCTGTTATTGCAATACTTTTACAGAAAAGATGGAAAAAAAATCAAAAAATGTTGCTCTAAGTGCTGTTGTAGTCACAGATTTTATGCTTGTACTATGCTGTAGTCAAACTGCAGCGTAATGAATAAAACTTTAAAAGTGATTACTCTGGTGTTCTTCTCAGTCTTATGCAAAGTTTGTTTGAAGGTGATTACTGGAGTTGGAGGGAGCAGCCTTGCCACTCAGCTCTTCATCTCACTGATATAGCCAATTAACGTGAGTAAGGTTTAGACAGATCAGCAGCTTCCCCAGACTTGTTAGCCTGGTTTCTGCTTGCTTGCTGATGCAGGTCGAGGCCTGATGCACCAACCCAGTCTGAGTGGGTTCACCGGCTGGTGGGATACTGTTACAGTCATCACATTTCAGTGAGTTAACATAATGTGTTTCACAGTAGTTACCTGAGTCAACCTGTAGGCCTACTACATGTAAAGAACACTGATGAGATGTAGTTCAGGTCTCAGGTAGAGCTTTGCACATATGCGATGCCAATTTTGTGCAGCTCAGTAGTGTACTTTGTTAGGCCCATTCTGGCTGGAAAAGATCTATGGTTTTCAAATTCCATATTCCCTGGCTGTACACAGACCTGTTAAAAATGATCCAAACATAAGCTGAAATAACCCTGGTGACATTATCCGGGGTCCTCCACAGGTACTGGACACAATATACAATTGCTTTCAGGTATACACATTGTTATATGTCAAATCTGTTGAGTATGGCTTTAAATCAATCCAAACTGTGCTATTTGACACATTAACTGGCAGCTCTGAAAAAAAAAAAAAAAAACAATCCTGAATGTTATTTCTAAAAAACAAAAATACTGGGAAGGATAGCTCTGCAAAATGACTTCAGTACTTTCTTTCATTCATGCGATGGAGAAGGTCCAGTCTCTGGTGAGCATCAGATGATTCAAACCTGCTGAATCTTTTATGTTTGTCAGATGAGCAAAGTAAAGGTCAGCTCCAGGATATGTTAAAAACTCTCTGTGCAGTACATCCACCACTGTTTGTTTGTTTGGCAGCCAGGAGCAAATGACTCACTCAGCTCCACAAAGTAATGAAATGCATAGAACACACGCTTCTGTAGATTTCAGCGGCAAGACCTGTTTTATTTATAGACAGGCTCCATCTGGTAACCTGTCATAAGATTCACAAGCGTGAATCAAAGCTAATGTTCAAAGTACTTAGCCTCACTTACAAGTGCGGAAGGAGGGTGGGCCCAGGGACCCCCACCTGCTGTCCTTTCTGTGAACTTCTTACTGCAAAATGCTGCATGAAGCACGAGCATCCTGATACTGCTCACATTTTCTGCTGACTCAGTTTCTTCACTCTACACACACGCAGACACATCTCAAGAGCTTTAGATTGGTGAGGCCATGCAGAGGAAGTCATGTAGACATCAGTTTGCAGTTTGTTCATACTGATGTGATGCAACTTCGCATTCATTGTGAACAGGGGCGGTTCTAGGACTTCATCCTTAGGGGGGCTTAACCCTCACTATTGTTGCTTGATAACACTACCTACCTTCTATAACCACCTACGTGTCGCAGAACGTTTCATCATCTCCTGCCCCCGGCTGACATAAAGCACAAGCTGTTGCACTTCTAAGGAAGGGCTATCACGCATGCGCAGAATAGCAAAGAGAATGAATAAATACTGTAAATAAATAATTTTTTTTAATCGACATGTCCTGCATTTCTTAGTTATTTTCGTTTTTATTTTAAAAAGTAAAAATGATACTTTCAATACATTTTAATAGTTTGACAGTTTTAGAGGGGGTTAAATGACAGACAGGGGGGCTAAAGCCCCCCTAAAAAGGGTCTAGAACTGCCCCTGACTGTGAACCTCTCTCAGGCTTCCCTATTAGACAGGAAACAGAACAGGAGAGGAAGGAAAAATGACTTCTAGTTCATCACAAGCTCTGCTTCTAATTTCAGTGTGTAATAGATTTACACCTCACTTAATTAAAATAGGTTGAGTGACACAAATTAGTACTGTATGAAATAATTAGTTGTCAATATACTTTTACTATCTGTCATGTATTTGTGACGTCAAAAGAGGTCTTGCTTTTTTTGCAGTAAGCAGCACTGTTGTCATATTTTCTTGGTGAAATGAAGACACACTTTGTACCACTTCTAGTTTCAGGTTTTCAACAGTGGAGCTGCAAAGTTTGAGGTCATGATGTATGCGAAACTTTTGGCATTAATAAAAGGAATTGATCCGAAAATTTGGAACTGGTTCTAAGCTTGTATGGTTCCAAATATTGAGCCCCATCACTAGTACATGTGGCGTCTTGTTTTTTTTTATACTGAAGGCGATCACTATATCACTACTACTGAGAATCTTCACAAACTGGATTAGCTGTGTTCAGCCAACAGAAGCTGGAAGATACCAATTCAGTTTGTCTTCCCTCACTCCCATCTGAGATGGTATCTTTCAGCTTCTGATTGACTGAGCACACCTTTCCACACCTGGCCAATAGTATAGATTATTATGATTATGCTGTACTGTTTAGGAGTCCAACAGAAGTTTCGCAGAAGCAATTTAGATATTACTAAAATCAGTAGTATTTAGACAAGTTTTACGAGTGAAAACAAATTCAATAGACACTAGCAGGTAGTAGGCTACCTAGAAATGACTTTTCTACAGAAATACTTGGAGTAAATGTTATCACAGTGCCTTCTCTAGCTGTTCCTCTTTGATTATAAGCTGACAGAGATTAATTTTAGATTTTATTCATCAGTCACGCTCCATTTCAGTGGGTTTCCTCACATTTGTAGTTGCATATAAAGCAGGCACACAGGCACAGCCAAATAGCCTTTGGAATATGCTATTCAGCTCCGTGATGGTGTTTTGGGCCGTTGACCTGCGATAATGACTAAAATCTAGGACATCTAACTCATGGTAGTACATCACAAAATTGCTGAAGAACCTTTTAAAAGTGTGGTTCACACACAGACAAACACACACACACACAAACACACACGAGTGATGTATGAGATTCCCATTACTCTGGATAATCAGTATCAATAAACCTATATTTACCTGGACACGGTTTCTGGAAAGCGACTATGTTTGTTTATTTATTTTTAAATTCCATATGGTCGATCTGTGATTTCAGTCTGATGTTGACCTTTATTCGGAGAATATAAACATAGCTTTATTTCAACACATGTGACCTCAACTGCAACTTTCTAATGTCATAGTCTGTCAGCTACATTAAAGACTATCCCACTGACCTTTTGCAAGAAAATATGTAAAGTAGAGAAAATCATTGACTTTAGACAGTCTTTGACAGTTTTTCTGCCTCCTAACCTGTGATTCACCTCATCTTGACACTTGAGTCGTGTTCAGCCACAAGCTCACACCTGAGGAACACAGATTGCCTTTACACTGAAACGCTCTGTGTCACACTCCCTGTGGGAGAACAGCCAGGTGTTAGAGCGAGGGGCCGTGGACTGCATAAACAGTTGTTCATTAGTTTGGACAGCAGAGGTCATTGTAACCCACTCATACACTTTAGCACAGAGCAATACCATCATATTTACATATACTATAGATACAATTCATAATGAAGAAAGCAGACTGGAGCATGTTGAAGGTGTGACACAGTGATGTGTATATGCGTCTACTGTTTCTGGACAATGGCAGTTAAGAGATATAGTATTCCCCCAGCTCTGCAGCATCTTCCAGCTCCTTGTTGTGGTTTTGCATCAGACTGACTCACCCTTACCACACTCATCCACCTCATTTTCAGCAACAGCCAATGCTCTGATAAAGCCCGCTGTAGTGAAGAATTTGAATTTGTTGACTAATTGGTGAACCTAGTGGGGCATTTAGCAGCTAAAGAGTCAGATTTTCCCTCATAGTTTGCGGAGCCGTGAACAGCTAAGAGGAGATCGGTGGCAAGAAACACAACTCTGAATGATACTGTTGATCCGTGTCTGTTAAATGTGTAAAAAGGCGTTAGTTTACTAATGGCACTATACTAGATTTCATGGACAAATATTCTACTCCTTACTCACTACCTTCATTTTTGTTAAATGACTGCCAAAACAGAGAGACAACGAAGAAAATATTTTTAAAGGCTCAGTGCAAGAGAACTACACATTCAGTGTGCAAAGTGGCAACGTTTTCTCACTTACAGTGAAAGGCAAAAAATGTCCCAGTGAGAAGCTAAAGGAGTAAGAAACATTTACCGTGAGGCTTTTACAAGATGCCATCAGAGGTAATTTGGCCCTGAAGGCTGTTTAGGCCCATTTCAGTTTAGGATACTGATTCTATACAATATGAGATGAGATGATAAGGTGTGATGAGAGAAACTTTATTCACCCTTAGATTATATGGATTTGCTGAAAATATAAAACTCTATGAATGTCACCTGACCAGTAAAGATGGTGTTGATATAAGCAAGGGGGACTCAGGATTCTGCAATGTTTCAGAATTTTAACATGGGTAAAGTTGTTTGGCATCTTATTTTACTAGTTTACCATTTCAAACCCAAAATGACACAGAGTGTGAACTAAAACACTTACTGCAGCGATGGCTTTGAAATGCCATTATGTAACATAGCAAATGAACAGCAGCTGTTAACACTGAGTAATATTGATTACATCTCCCCTTTACTAAAATGAACTGAAATTTGGTCATACGCAACAATCCTACAGTCATACCAGATCAAGTCAGGGAGTACAGGAAGAGTGTATATAGGGTTGAACAAGATTGAGTTTTATTTATTCACTCAACCGATTCTCATGTTAAGTCTCATGTTAAGTACCTCCAGTAGTCCCTATTTTGCAAGTTGTAAAGTCTCATATATTACCATAGCACACATGATTAGTAACTAATGCTGCACACAGTACCCAACTGGATGTTTACATGTATGACTGACATCCTATCATTTATATATGAACTGAAATATGTCTATTTCAGCTCAAATAGTAGCCTTCAGTCACATAACTCATTTCATACACAGCTTAGGTGTCAAATAAAAATACAATAGAAAACTCAGGGTGACAGCCACACAGGGCAATACCTAGCCTGCAAAAAGGCTTTGATGGACACACAGGTAACCACAAGCTTCAAGTTTTATTTTCCTACCAACCAGAAGTATATAACATTACTCCCATACAGTCTTTAATAGATGATGTTTTACACAGGAAAATGAAGCCCAGACCTCTTGTAAACAGGCCTATCTGTAAATAATCAACTTAAAGCCAGCTAAGTCCAGATCACTTCAGCATATGTAAATCCAGTCAGTTGACTGAGCCAGAATGTAGCATTACCAGGAGTCTGCTAAGCTGCTGTCTAGTCTACACTTACAGTGCACTGTGGCAGCATTTGGATAATTAGAGACACTTAAATAGATTACATGTGATAACTGGGATGTGCAAGGTGAAATTTCAAGACAAGGATAGTGCAATGTCTCTCTCTCTCTCTCTCACCTCTCCAAGAGTCTCAGAAGTGCTGTCTGGTACCCACAATTCAGTGATTACTTGTTGAGATCAAAATAAGTTCATTTGTTCAGTGCTGCCACATGTTAATGTGATTCCCTATTTTTTTTTTAATCACTTCTCTTTCTAAAAAAAGCTTTTCCCTCAGAGACCCTGTCTTTGGTTTCCTGTAATTTCTCAGAAAGCTTGTCCTTAGTTTCTTCCATTTTCCCAGAGATGCGTTCTTTTGTTTCCTCCATTTTCTCTGAGAATCTTTCCTTTGTCTCCTCCATCTTTTCTGTAAGTTTCTCTTTTGTCTCTTCCATTTTGTCCTGGATGTATTCTTTAACTGGTGGTGGCGTGGACAAATAACCATGCTTGCGGAGATACTGAACTGATAGTGACGTTCCGCCCAGAGTCACCATATATCTAGCAGGTGTGGCAATCTGAAAGAAAATAATAATGTTCTGAAAGAACATCTGAATTCATTCCTCGTTTTATAAATACTAAATCTGATTTCTTAAGTAGATTCAGGGTAGGGAAGTAAGACAAAAGCAAATCAAAGTTGGATTAAAAAAAATTATGGTGTAGAGGTACATTAAAGTAACAAAATGACTGATAATATCTGATGATAATGACTGAAGAAGCCAACACATTCAAAACTGGACTAAATTACCTTGTACATGGCATATGCAGTGAGAGCATAGCCACTGGAAGAGTCTCTCAAAAGGCCAACTAGTGACTCTGGCAGACCAATCATCTCCAGGAATGGCACTACGTTCACACCTCTGAAAGCAGGCAAAATAGGACGGAGCAGATTTTAAAGTAGCTGCCAAAACAAACACACAAAATAACCTTCTCTGTCAGAACAATGTAACCAATTATTGACATTTTATGCTTTTGATGGGAGACAGACCACACAGACAACAAGAGGAGAGAGAGAGCAAAATGAAGTTTATAGTCTTGGTTAAATGAAGTTAACTGACAATTGCACTACTGTTACATGAACACTTACACTTAAGACCAGGAAGTCAAATGCAAAGCCATCAACTAAGAAAACTGGCAGACTCACTTCATTGCTGCATAATAGAAGGTCCCAAACCAGGCGGAGGACGTCACCAGATGTACGGGTATCATCACTTTTCCATACTGTTTGAATGTCTTCTTAAACCTCTGGAACAGGCCGATGGACTTGTCCTGCAGGGGATCCACCTCTGCAGCAACAGGTCCATCTTCCCTTTTCTGGACCTCCTGTGTTTGAGGTGTGGACCTGGACTGTTGCTTCTCCTGTGGTGGTGGCTGGTGTTTCAGCTGGTGTCCTGTCCAGCTTGAGGCTGAGGTTGACAGCCAGTACCGACTGGTAGGTGGCGACTGACGGAGGGCACAGTAAGATAATGCTACTGACTGCTCGGGGACGGTGACACCCAGCAGCAATGGACGCACCGCTCCCATCCGCCACAGTCTCCCAGGAGTTAGGATACAGTACATTATCATCCTCTTCACCTTTCTGCTGCTGTGATATTCAACTACAGACTGTGGCATCAGAGAGAGAGAAAAAAAAACATACTATTTTAGTATTTTTAAGTCTGTATATTCTTGTTTAGCATGGCAACTAATTAATTTCACTATCTGTTAATCAAGATGTTAATATGGAGTCAAAGAGTCCAAAATAAAATATCTGAACTGCCTGATTTTGAATTTTAAGGCCTTCTTGCTCAAGTATGACAAACAAGTAGCCAGTTATTACAAATAAATGGCTGACAGATTAAACACTGCAGCTTTATTCCCACTCCTAAAGTCACTCTGACCAATTAAGGTATAGAACAAAACCAAATGGGCATTTCCTAAAAATGCCAAAACCCGTACAAGACAAATTTATATTTCTGTAGACCTCCGTAGTATTACTGAGATAGATAACAGTAACCTTCTAACTTAATTTCTCTTAATGCCTAAAAATGTATATTTAAACAGATTTGAAAATACCTGCAGTGTGGGGTAAAACCCTAAATCTAAATGTATGTTATACGACAGGGGAAAAGCACAGCATGTGGATACATTTATTAATAATGACCATCAAACCAGAGGCTGCTGTTATGAAACTTCTGGCAGACCCGAGTAACTTACGCTCACCAAACTAACGTCAGCTAACTAGCTAACTAACTAACTGTACCGCACAAGCTGTGTGAAACCGACCAACTCACACAGGACGTACTTGTCTTCAACATAAAATACTCAGACTGCATGAAAGGTCAACAGTAAGAATCCGTCTTTATTTATTTAGTTTATTCTAGAGGCTCCGACCGGAAGTCTGAACCGTTTTTCACGTCCGCTTCACGCACATATATTTCAGGCTAACGTTAGTTGACATTGCCTAGTGTTGTCTGGAGGACAAGGCGGAGGCATGTTTTAGTTCCCATGATGTCGGGAGGCGAAGTGAGCATTAATGCCATTAACAGAAGACAGTGTTCACTTTTAGGCCCTGACTGGAGGCTTTGTTAAGACCAGACTCCTAACTGCTGCCAACTTTGGCGTCTGACGCTAGCTAGGTAGCTGTTAGCTAGCCGCTAACCACGCAGACAGGTGGGAAAACAATTCTATAAGAAACCCCACCTGAAAGCAGAACACAGGATACAGACCACACTTACATCACGTTACGTGCTGAGGTCAAGAACAGGTCGTACTCCTCATTCCTGAGGCCCATGTACACATGCCCGGAGATGTGTCATTCAAGTCCCACATTGAGCACTGCTACAGAAAGAGCTGCGTGGACAGCAGCATGTAACTCTAACCGCGCGCAGATCCATGGGAAATGTAGTGCGCAGGAATCTGGCTATGACACATCCCAAAACGTGAAGCAAATTCAGTTACCAGTCCAGCACAGAATCAGCTTTATGGACATAAATATGAACATTGGCAAAAAATAACTCAGAGCATTTCACTTTCTACTACTTCAAACTCTGACTCCACTACTTTTAGAAAATACTGTACTTTTATTCCAGTACTACTTTATTTTAAAAGTTAGTGGTTACTTTTCAATCAGAAAATCAGAATCAGAAAATACATTATAATCTTATAAACTTTAGAGTTAAGTTTATGGTTATGACAGTGCATGATCTGCCAGTCCTGATTTTGAATTTTAGATGTCAAGCAACATATTATAATAACCTAAGAAATCTTAAGGTCACCTGTTGTAAATACATTTAGGCTGCATGGATTATTCATAGTGTTGTATATTATGTCAAAATGTCCTGCTGATTTAACATGCAGTGTTATTAGCTCATTGGCTTAGGCATGCAGAAGTTTTCAAAGTAAATCCTACTTTCCTCTATGTTTGTCAATGCGATAATGGCTGCCCTTAAGTTTTCATTAATGTGTGTTAATAGGAAATGATGGACCACCCACGTTTGTTTTGGCCCAAGCAAAATACAGTTTCTGCCTACGCCACTGTCCAGCATATGTAAAGTAATTCAAATTATAAACACAAGCAACATTTTACTTAATATTAGCAAATTTAGTATTAGTATTAGTGATGAACACAATAATGCATCATTATTATGCAATTATGATCCAGTAATATAAAATACATTAAAGTAGGATGTAAAGTAAGTAAAGTAAGATGCTGACATCTTTGTTTTCCATGATTCTGATCTAGGCTACAGAAGTAAAAATCTGAATGCAGATTTTTATTAGTAACAGAGAATTATTATGGTCTGGTATCAGTGGCTTTTTCCACCACTGAATATAAAGTTGGATAAAGATTGTTTGACCTTGAAACGTATTCCTGCATTCATGCATTGGATGTAGGTCTGTATTAGTGGATCACAAAGACACAGTATTTTTTTTTTTTTGGAGCGTGTGTGTGTGTGTGTGTGTGGTTGGGGGGGGGGGTTGTCTGTGAATAACTATTGATAAGTCTGCTTTATTGTCAATTTTGCCACATGTAGAGCTACTCTTAGACCCATGGTGCATACAGATAAACTCCAAACACTAAGTAGTGCAATCTGAAAATTACGATAAGGCCATGCAAAATAAACATAGATAATACAAAGTAAGAAAAATATACAAAAAGTACAAATAGCATAAGGCACAAGTATCAGATATCAGTTTCACACAAAAACACAGTGTCAAAAATGTCCATAACCTGCCTTGTACAACGAAAACAAACCTAAGATATTAAGGGAAAAAATGTATTTCCTTGTGTGTTCATAATGCAAGGAAATGCAGATGGCACATAGGATCGATGTACCCCACCATCTGCATTACACAAGTTTCACCAGAAGAGGGTGGTCTGCTCACAGTCTTGTAGCATGTGTCCTTTCTATTCAAAAGATGTTTCTCACTCTGGGAATTAAGTTTCCAGTGAAGTCAATGTGGTGGATAAGTCTGAAAATCTTTAATTAATTTTATGATAAGTTCCAGCTTTGTATAAATCACCATAGATCCATGTGGACTTGATGCTGATTACGATTCAGGGTCACGTTTGTGGATGCTCTGCATAGTAGATACTTGTGGACAGAGGGATTAAAACCAAGTCCTCCAGTTGAGGAAGAGCCTCTCACCACTAAGATGTGCTTGTGGGCGTACGTTTGTAAGAGTATGAGTGCAATTGAGCTCCAGGTGAACATGGGAGAGCACAGACACATCGCCCCTGCCTCAAGAGCCACCAGCTCTGTTTACTGTTGCTATTAACTAGATTGACAGATCAAATTACCCCTCAAGAACCCAATGCAACACCACCGTTTTTGACTGCACCAGGATGTACTTACTTCTTCATGAGGCATGGTCAAGAATACAGCCATATGAGTATCTTTTAAGGGCTTTGTGAAACCTGTGTTACCACGGACTCTTATGGGTTAATTCTGTGTTGCAGATCTCACTTCCATCTCTGTTTCTTGTGTCCACCTGTCTGCAGAGTGGTCTGACAGAGAGGCCAGTCATTATATAAAACACCTGCAGCTGCTGGGACAGGGCATTCCTGAATTGTAAATGTTAGGTTACTGTATTAGCCTCCCTTGTCTTCTCTGTGTTGTTTACAGTCAGAGATGGTACTTTAGTTTTCACTCTACTGCATCTGTCAAAGATGTTCGTTAAAACACTGTCTGGTTTACATTGTTCTTGTGTACATTTTCTCATAAATGAAGTTGAAGGTGCTGTACATGCACTCCAGAAACCTGTGTCAAGCCCATAAACATGGCATCACTGTGTTTGCATGCCGCTAAATGCCTATAGGGGATCATCACTGCTACATTTAGTACAGCAATAGACGGGCACTAGAAATATTGGGACATTAATCTGTATTCAGTCATGAGGTGTATGAGTCATGTATTGTGTATCATGCATTGGTCTGCAAGCATGAATAATTACATTGTGCAGAAACTACACAATTAAAATGGCTGTAAAGTCAAAAAGAAGATTTGGGGTGTCTACATCTTTAGAGCCATAAAGCCAGTTTTATTTTGTAATGAACTGGCAGATCTGTGCCAGATGTGTTAGGAGATATAAGAGATATATACAATGCACCCTAGATGAAGGTTGTAAAATATCTAAGCCCATGATTTATGAGTTATATGATTTATATGTGCCCTGAAAATATTTCATGTACTATATATTAATATCTGGTGGTTAAATAAAGCAGCTGTTTCCTGTGAGGGAAAGTCTGATGAAGTCTATTTATTTATTTATTTGATGAATACGCAATGATAATAACTTTTATTTTCACTCTGTAGAGCAATCTCAAAACGACCTGCTTGTTGCTACAACCTAGATGCAGAGACTCAGTCTAAAACGCTTCTCTGCAGTTTCCTTAGAGCCGCCGCCCCCTTCAAACCACATAGAGACTGTGTCTGCCCCTCGAACATATAAATCAAACAAATCAGAAGTTAACAGAAGAGGAGTTATTCATAAAAACTTAATAAAAATTAAGACCACTCCTCTTATTGAACAGAAAAACAGAACTGTCAAATGTGGATTATTAAATATTAGGTCCCTTTCTTCTAAATCTCTGTTAGTAAATGATTTGATAACTGATCACCAAATTGACCTACTTTATCTTACTGAAACCTGGTTACAGCAGGATGAATATGTCAGTCTGAATGAATCAACCCCCCTCAGTCATAAAAATTATCATGTTCCTCGAAGCACAGGTCGAGGTGGAGGAGTAGCTGCAATCTTCCAGTCAAACTTATTATTAAACTTTCATCCTCAGAACAATTATAACTCATTTGAGAGCCTCACTCTTAGTCTCTCACATACAAACTGGAAAACACAAAAACCAGTTCTACTTGTCATTATGTACCGTCCACCTGTTCCTTACTCAGAGTTTTTAACTGAATTCCCTGACTTCCTGTCTGATTTAGTGCTTAGATCAGATAAAGTCATTATAGTGGGAGATTTTAACATTCATGTAGATGTTGAAAATAACAGCCTCAGCATTGCATTTAATTCTATATTAGATTCAATTGGTTTCATTCAAAACGTTAATAAACCCACCCACTGTTTTAATCACACCCTTGATCTTGTTCTGACCTATGGCATCGAAATTGAACATCTAATAATTTTTCCCCCAAATCCTGTTTTGTCAGATCATTCTTTAATAACTTTCGAATTTAAAATGATGGATCATGCAGCGTCTGGAAGAAAATTCCACTACAGCAGATGTTTATCCGACAACGCTGTTAATAAATTTAAGAAAATGATTCCATCTTTATTTACATCTATGCCAAGTATAAACATAGTGGAGGGCAGCTGCCTTAATCCTACTCCCTACCAAATTGATCATGTTGTTGACAGCGCTGTAACCTCACTGCGTGAAACGCTTGATTCTGTAGCCCCTCTGAAAAAGAAGTTAGTGATTCAGAGAAGACTAGCCCCATGGTATAATTTACATGTTCGTACCTTAAAGCAGGCATCACGAAGGCTGGAAAGGAAGTGGCGTTCCACAAACTTAGAGGAAATTTTTCTAGCCTGGAAAAACAGTCTACTAACATATAAAAAAGCTCTCCGTAAAGCCAGAACTGCATACTATTCATCACTAATAGAGGAAAATAAGAACAATCCCAGGTTTCTTTTCAGCACTGTAGCCAGGCTGACAAAAAGTCACAGCTCCGTTGAGCCCAGTGTTCCCTTAGCTCTCAGCAGTGATGAATTTATGAGTTTCTTTACAAATAAAATCACAACTATTAGAGATAAAATTCAGCAGATGCTTCCTATACCTGCAATAAATGAATCTTTTACTACAGTAGCTCTTGAATCATCTGTAGGACCTCAGTTATGTTTAGACTGCTTCTCTCCCATAGATCTCTCTGAATTTACATCAGTAGTTGCTTCATCGAAATCATCAACGTGTCTCTTGGACCCCATCCCGACTAGACTGCTTAAAGGCACCCTGCCATTAATGAACTCATCTTTATTGGACTTGGTAAATTTATCTCTAGTATCAGGCTACGTACCACAGGCCTTTAAGACTGCAGTAATCAAACCTTTACTCAAAAAGCCTAGTCTTGATCCAGGTGTCTTGGCTAATTATAGACCAATATCCAACCTGCCATTTATTTCTAAAATCCTAGAAAAAGCTGTTGCTAAGCAGCTATCAGACCACTTACACAGGAATGAACTATTTGAAGATTTCCAATCAGGATTTAGAGCACATCATAGTACAGAAACAGCACTGTTGAAAGTTACCAACGATCTTCTCTTAGCCTCAGATAATGGACTTGTTTCGATACTTGTCCTCCTAGACCTTAGTGCAGCATTCGACACCATTGATCACAACATCTTATTACAGAGACTGGAGCATGTGATTGGTATCAGAGGAACAGCGTTAAAGTGGTTCCAATCCTATTTATCGGACAGATTCCAGTTTGTTCATGTCCATGATGAACCTTCCACACGAACAAAAGTTAGTTATGGAGTTCCACAAGGTTCTGTGCTAGGACCGATTCTGTTCACCCTGTATATGCTTCCTTTAGGATATATCATTAGGAAGCACTCTATTAATTACCACTGCTATGCGGATGACACTCAGTTATATCTATCTATTAAACCTGTTAACACAAACCAGTTAACCAGACTTCAAGCCTGTCTAACTGACATAAAGGCCTGGATGACCAGTAACTTTTTACTTTTAAACTCGGAGAAAACAGAAGTCATTATATTTGGGCCTAAAAATCTCAGAAATAACTTTTCTAAAATTATAGCTACTCTAGATGGCATAGCCCTGGCCTCCAGCACTACTGTAAAAAACCTTGGAGTTATTTTTGACCAGGACATGTCCTTTAACTCTCACATAAAACAAATTTCTAGAACTGCATTCTTTCACCTGCGCAACATTTCCAAAATTAGGAACATCCTGTCTCAAAATGATGCAGAAAAACTAGTCCATGCATTTGTTTCCTCAAGGCTAGATTACTGTAAATCATTACTATCTGGATGTCCTAATATCTTAATAAAAAGCCTCCAATTAATCCAGAATGCCGCAGCCAGAGTCCTGACAGGAACTAGCAAGAGAGATCATATTTCTCCTATAATGGCTTCTCTTCATTGGCTCCCTGTAAAATATAGAATAGAATTTAAAATCCTTCTTCTCACATACAAATCCCTTCATAATCAAGCTCCTTCATACCTTAAAGACCTCATAGTACCATATTATCCCAATAGACCACTTCGCTCTCAGAGTGCAGGCCTACTTGTGGTTCCCAGAGTTCTCAAAAGCAGAATGGGAGGCAGAGCCTTTAGCTATCAAGCTCCTCTCCTGTGGAACCAGCTCTCAGCCTGGGTTCAGGAGGCAGACACTCTGTACTTTTAAGGCTAGACTTAAAACCTTCCTCTTTGACAAAGCATATAGTTAGGGCTGGCTTCAGGCAACCCTGAACCATCCCTTAGTTATGCTGCTATAGGCCTAGACTGCCCGAGGACCATTGGTGCACTGAGCTTCCCTGCCCTAACCCCCCCCCTTCTCTCGCACCTCATGTATATTCCACCATTGAATGTTACTAACCTTGTGCTCTCTCTCTCCCCTAGTTTGTGCTCTCTCATTCCCTCTCTCTCTCTCTCTCTCTCTCTGTACCTTCTGCAGGTGTCCCTGGTCCTGGAGCTGTTTATCGCTGATGTGCAGTTACTGGCCCCACCAACTTGCAGTGTCTATTTGTTGTTTATTGTTGCTGTTCTTTTCTCTCTGCTCTATCCACTCACCCCAACCGGTCGAGGCAGATGGCCGCCCAAACTGAGCCCGGTTCTGCTGGAGGTTTTTTTCTTCCGTTAAAGGGAGTTTTTTCCTCTCCACTGTCGCCAAGTGCTTGCTCATAAGGGAATTGTTGGGTTTTTAGTTTTAGTTTTTGTAAAGTGCCTTGAGATGATTTGTATTGTGATTTGGCGCTATACAAATAAAATTGAATTGAATTGAATTGAATAGATTCAGATAAGAGACAGACCATGGTTGAATGGTTGGATAAAGGGGTGGATTTTTAGATAGTATCCATATGTGGTACTGCATCTCTAGCATTAGCCGTAGAAAGAGTAAGAAGCCAAGCACAACCGGACTGTTGGCTCTTATGCAACAATGAGAAAAAAAAAAAAAAAAACAACTTTGCTAACACTTTTTCTTCCATAATTCTAAGTTTTCCTCTTTTTCTCATTTTGCCTGCTGGCCTCAAGTTGCTGCATCTCTGTCTAACAACCACTTGTTATAAAGAAAGCTGTCGATTTTTCTGAAACATCAGTGACATAGGTGATGTCTGAAGAACCCATTAAGCAATAGAATCTAAAACACGACACAGAACGTTTCACAAAGATTGAGGCCATACTTTGTGTGCAAAAATAATATTGTTGTCAGGGTTGTTAAGTCAGGAGCATGCAGGCAGTGATGCTCAATAGGATCAAAATGAGTCTATGTCTGTCACTGCCTCTAAAACACGCTCCAGCAGGCTTGAAGAGCATGCTTCACAGGGATATCCGATGCTTTGAAGTGGTTACATTCAGCAGTGGAGATTGACTGCTTACTGCTACGAATCTTTAGAATTCAAGCGTTTTCGTGGCATTTTCTGCTTCTGCTCCCCAAATAAAATGTTAAACTTTGTTTTATTCAGTTTGATTGATTTGTTTCTGCACCAAGTTCCTGCGTTCAGTCATCAATAATCATTATGTCATTCCAACAAGGTGTTCAGTGCCGCAGCCAGTCACAAGCTGCTACTGTGGTAATCAAACACTTTCACTAGCTGAAGCATTTTTCTTATTTCCCTTAAGGTAGAAGACAGTGATGTAAATGGATCCATTAGTGCAGGTTTTAATAGAAAGATAAACAGCTTGGCGGGAGCTGTATTACCGCTTTCATTAGACTTGCCTTTGATACTTTGGGACAGAAAAACCTGCATTTATCTTATTTTTTACTTTTGTTCACATTTTATTGGCTGTAACCCGCAATTAAACACATGCATCATTCATATCAATATGGAGAAGGCTCACGCAACAATAACCACAGCATATAAATCATAATCACTATATTCTCCCATCGTTGGTATAATTATGCAGCCATCAATAAGAATTGATAAAAATCTAAGCGTGTGTGTGTTTAAATGAACCTCTGTGATGCCAGCGCCACAGCCATGCTGGTTCTCCTGCGTCTCTAGATTTTCCCAATAAGGTCCAACATTGTTTTCAAGTCTGCCTGAGAGCCTCTGTAGTCAGTATTAATGATCGCTATCTTATTCAGTCATATAAATAAAGAAAGGTAGCTCGGTTTACAGATAGCAGAGTCCATGCTTTCCATATTGATTAACATATGGAACTGCATTTTTTTTTTCTTTTTAAAATATTAAAAGAAAGTTTGGTCTCCAAACACTGGAGGAATAAATGCACAAACAAGTTAAATTCAGTGAGCTGACAGAAAAGGAGCTTGGCGAGAGATGAGACCACTGGAATACCAACTAGGAGCTGAGGTTTTGTCTCTGGAGAACAAGGTTGAGAAGCCCCAAGCTCCACGCTAAGACTAAGGTCAGGCCTTTCTGTGGCTTAGGGGGCTATCACAGAGTCTCCTCATTGTGCCAACTTAAGTACAGGCTGACCAACAGTCCTCTAATGTGGAAAAGGGAGCTTGTAAGAGCTCAGAAACATCTACATTCACTTGTTGGTCCTATACAATCTACAATCTAATTAACTTGTCATAAACAAGAAATTATTTTAGCTGGCCAGGCTTTTCAGCCTGGCTAAACCCCCATTTGCAAATAATATCCCATTGCTGTAAGGGGCATTACTTTTTACAGGTGTAGAGTGCGGCTGGTTTACAAGTACTGTTTAATAAAGTCAGTTTTGTGCCATCATGGAGCGTCTGCAAATATATTTCCCCACAATTATTCTAGCAATATGAACACTAAACTCAAAGTACAGTACAGTACTGGGGCTGAGTGTCGTCAAAGAATAAGACAAATAACCATTTTGACCTAATGATGGTGTCAGAGGAAAGGTTAAGGGAGCACCAAATTTATTAGAGTTCATCCTGTGAGAAGCAGTTATTCACATATTATTCACATTCCAGTCATTCCATCCAGTGCTCCAACAGATATTTTAAAACAGCCTTCAACACAGTCATTTTTTCATAACTAGTACATTGCAACTTATGGCAGAGGTGTAGACATTTTGTTGCTCTGCTACAAAATGTAATGAGAAGATTAGGTTTGATGACTGACTAACTGAAAAGCCAGTGGGGAAAAAAAAAACAAAAAAAAAAAAACATGCTCCTTCGCTATTAGATCATTAAATTGCATCAGTGACTCTTTGGCACTTAATAAATAATTAAATAAACACATTAGTGGGAGTTCTGGGTGGAAATTGCACTCCCATCTTCTGGATCTAATTGCCATTCAGGACACTCAAACGTCGTTAATGTAGCCTCCCATAAATTCTTAAATGCATCTTGTATTTGTTGTAATAAATTTGAGTGGACAAACTACACACATACACACACATAAACTCCGATCAAATGTAATTCCTATAGTTCTGTCGCTACAGGGCTCTAACTCAACCCACTGTGTGCCAAGCTACACCACTGCAAATATACTTGATTATACATGCATGTGAAAGAACAAGGAGTGTGTGGGTGCAGCTTCTGTTTTTTAAATGCAGAACAATACTGTTATTGGACCTTTTTTTAAAGTGGCGAGGATGATGAATATTGCAAGCTCACCATGGGAGTTGGTGATCTGCCATAAAAAAACATTAGCATGACTGTTAATCTCTATTTGAGCAAAGCTACAATGAAGAAAACAATGAACGGATCAAAGCTATTAGGCAATACATGCTTTTCCATCAGTCAGTGCAATCCTTCTCAGTCAAGCCACCGGGACATTCTTTGATGGTATTTGTGTCGCAGTGTGACATTTCTGCATCTTCAATCGACTTTTTCTGTATCTTCAATCGACTTTTTCTGCATCTTCAATCGACTTTTTAGTTGAAAGAAATGAAGATGCGTATTCAAAATCAAATCCAACTTGTGGCTGTGTGATAGCAATGATTTTTAAGCTCTCATAGACAGTGCAGCGCTTTGCCTTTGGGAAATACACTGTGCATGTAGGGACTGCTTTCAATCAAAAGACAGACTGTGTTTTCACTTTATTTTTCTCTCAGTCAAGATATCCTGGGTGCAATGCAAACATTTGCTGGAAATCCTGAATGTGTTTAAAATGTTCAAACCTAACATAGCTTGCACAAATAGATCTACCATTTCATGAAATGAAGGGACACGAACAGTAGAAAAAAAAAAAGGATGATACACTGGGCTGCTGTAGGGACCCATGCTCTGGATTGACAGAACAAACACACACACAACAAAAATGTTTCTCAGATGTGGCTTCATTACTTTCAGTATTTGTATTTGTGCATTTTAATTAACATCCTACACTCTTTGTGTGTCTTCATGTTTAATGCCTTCTTTGCTGCATGTAGGAGATTAAAAAAAAGCCATTTGTTTGGCAGATGTGTAGGGTAAAAAACTGCTGTATACAACTACCTTTAAGACATTACTTCAAACCTTTCTAAACCTTTAATTCATAAAGCAAAACACTGAATAAAGCACTGTGGGCACTGTGCAGCATATTACATATTATACTAATTTATACTGAAATCATATATGTTTTAGCTCATCTTAAAATTGTGGTGGCTGACAAGGTCCAGAGAAAAAAATACAACCTTGATCAACACAACTGAATGAGAATGAGAAATGGGAGATTATTTATAGTTACACTCTATCATGTGCAAAAATCCCTTAACTCTAAGCTATTCGGTAAATAAATGTTGTTTCTTCTACGTCTTCCTAATCTGCATCTGAAACAAAGAATAATGATGCTGAACAACATACAGGGTCATGGCATCTTCAGTCATGTTTTGCATTGTTACTCAGGAAGGCACATTCCAGCAGGCACATAACACCTAACATTTTGAATTTTGAACAGTGGAGTTGTATTCTGTTCTTTTTGTTCTTTAAATTTACTTATTTATTGTTGTTTTATTTTACTGTTTTATTTTTTTTCATTGTTTCAATGTTGCATTTTGGAGGTGTGCACATATAGAAGCTATTATTATTTTTCTAAGATGGAGCGCCTAACAGACAGAATAATTTATCATGGAGGAAGCTCTGTGCATTTGGCAGCTGCTCTCTTCAGTCCACTGTGAGAGAGATGGCTAAAAATTGCTGGCAATAGCCGCATGTTGTGTGTCCACTATTTCAGAGCCAAAGCGGGGAGTTCCTTTCTTCCCTCCTTCTCCCTCCCCCCTTCCCCTCTCTCTCTCTCTCTCTCTCTCTCTCTCTCTCTCTCTCTCAGCATCTCCATTCTCACGATCCGTAAATCCACTGATCCGCTGCTCCAGAGAGGCACCATCTAGTCCATCGGAACCTCCAGTGGGAAGGATTTGAGTCACGGCTCCTGTGAGAGGTGAGTCATGCTTAATCTCTCTAGCCCCACTCATGATGGATTTTTACCACCACCTTAAGAGACTCCTTTGCATTTTTACATTGATTTTTGTCAAAATAGGCATTTAGAGAATAGCTTGACTCAGAGAGGCTCAAAGTGCGTCTCTGCCTGCTTTACTGTGACATCATCAAACTGGCTTGTTATTTTTGTCTTCTGAAGATGAGGGAAACTTGAAGTTTGTCTATGATTCAAAGTACGGACTTTACAATACATTTACAGTATTTTCAGTGATACGTGAGTGTACATATTGCAGCTGCATGATATATATATTTTTTCATATTTGGATGGCATTTTCCACTTTTTCTAAGTGTAGTCTTGCTAACTACGATATTGTTATAAAATTGTCTATTTATCACTGCATATACTACCATAAAACATTTATAAAATGATATCTGTAAATGTATACAATTCCAAATAATCCTACAGGTGGGTAGGCCAGGCATTATGCTTGTCTTAAACTCTATATCATAACAACCACTGCCCACACACGATCAGTGAAATGATACCTCAGTATTAGGCATAAAGCTGTTTTAGTTTTAATGGTCTTAAAGCACTGCAGAATTTGTATCTTGCCAATGAGCGGCCCGAATTTGTCGACAGCACAGTCCTTGTGTCTGTTGAGAACTGAGGGCACCATGGTGACATGCTTGTGGCTATGATCTGAAATGAAATGTGCAGAATCACATTTCTTTTTTTTTAAAATTGATAATCAGTCAGATAGAGCCTCTCTTTAGGCAGCTCTGCTATTTCCTACGGAAACACAAACACAGAGAAGCGTTTGATGATCAGTCTCATAGCATCGTGCCAGATGTGCATTTGCTTAAATTGAAGGAACTACAGCCATGGATTAATCCAGCATAACAAATCCCTAAACTGGCGCATGGCCAAGACATAATGTAAGTTTGCTGTATTTTCACAAAGCTTACTGCAATTAAAGCAGTAATTTTAAGTCAGTGTCACTTTGTTAGGCACAAGAATTGAATAAATGAACAGGTAAAAGATTTGCAATAGAGAAATGTAATCGTTTCCACCCCTGTTGTACCAGAAATGTGTTTTTTTAGTCTAATTGATGCTGTAATAATTATCTAGAGAAAATTGTTCTAAAGATTAGTCATCACTGTTGTAAAGCAACAGCGGCAAGCATCTCTCAGTGTGAGAAGAGGAGCTGTCTTTTTACTGACCTGAATCTGCCCCTGATTAACACATCTCCTGCTGGGAGAACAAGAACTTGGCTCCATTCACAAGTTCATTTCAGTCATATGTTGTGTCGTGGGTCATGACATGTTCATCTCTTTTGTGTGCCTCTCTCTGACATCTTGGACCCAGAAAGGTGCGTGACAAGTCGCTTTAATAAAGCCCGTGTAAATAGTCACTCAATAGGCTCTGCAGGCTTTAACAGAGCACAGTTGGTAAACAGCAGCACCATATTACACAAATGGAAAGAAATCAGAAGAAGCAGTGGGTGAATTTTACTGTGAAATAACGTTGTCAACAGCAAATGGTTTTTATATTCTATTTTTATCTAGATAATTAGGCCATTGTGAACACTATTATATTTATCATCATGCATTATTTTGATCAGGTATTAAGCCTGAATTAATTGGATTAGCCAAAAAACAGACATTTGTTGAATTCCACAAATTCATATGTGTTGTTATTCATTTTAAATTTTATTTTTGAAATTCTGACACTAGAGAATCTGAAAGGTTTATGTATGTGGGCGTGGCTGTGAAGCTATATATATATATATACATATATATATATGGTATGGTGTGTAAATGATACACACAAACTCATAACAAAGACACTGGCTGATGTAAAGATTTTCCAGCGCATTATTGTCAACATTCTTGCCATCTAATTTAAATAATCTTCCAAGTGAATCTGTTGTTAGCAACCAATAATATTTAATTAGCACTAGACTTCCAAAATAGGCTAGATCATGACTTGAATGGTGAGAGTGTTGTTATTTTTTGGGAACGTCTGGGTTGAAAAGAAAACACTTGTGAACGTTTGTGATAACGTGACCATGGTAACCACTGAAGACGTGTTTTGCTATCATCCGTGCCATTGTCAGCAGAGTCAGACACATCATGGGATCGGCTGCAGATTGAGATCTGTCACTCTATAAATACAAAGAGCCCTGAAACACAAGTCACAGCAGTCAATTAATGGTGCTGTTAGTTAAAAGAAACAGTGTTTTATACTTTTCATTTCACCTCCAATTACACAATGTTGATAGAAAAGGAAAAGCCAGTCATTCTATTGCCTTATATTCTATTGCCTGAAAGCATTTATGCATGATTGCTCTTATCACCCGATCATGCTGTGTTACATATTTAGATTGATTTGTTAAGTGCAATCATAATCAGAATCCACTTTGTTGGCCAAGTTTGTGCACACAAACAAGACATTTCACTAAACTGTTGTACTGTGTACAAAAAATTAACATAGAACTTAAACGTTACAAAAGGAAAAACGAAGATTAAAGTAGAAAGCAGATATATTGTTGTATATTGTTGCCTTCAGAAGCTCCAACTTGGTATTACATCTAGTACGCTGACATGGATATTTCACACAACAATATGACATGCAGCATTGTACTGAAGCGCCTGCCATGTCACAAAAACCTTTTACAACCGTGGAAAGAGAGCACCACTATTATCGAATTTTACAGGGAAAAATAAAAAGCTTGCTTCTAAATTTTGACCGTTTTTTTGTTCCAAAACTTATTTATTTTATAATTGATTGGTCACTGCATGGAGAAATTTCTGTGGGAGGATGAAGATGAGATGATAGATCCTGCTGAACTCAATGTGCTGCAGGCAGATCTAGTTTAGAATTCCTGATCTGACACCAAATACATACACAATAGCTCCACAAAAGTACAAAAATCAGCCCACAAGCCAAAAATCTAAAATATCAAAAAACAAGTTCTAAGTTTGACTGTGCTGTATATCAAGCGACCATTCTGTACAGTAAATGCATGGCTGTTATGCCATAGCGTGACATGGCATGCTCACAATGTGTCTTACTGGTGTCATTAACGTTTCCATGTAAATACATTGAATTACTTTTGTTGCAATTTACGTAATTCAGACTGTCCTACTCTGATGAATAACGTAGAAAACATCATAAACCACCACTTGAGACAAGATGGTTTTTGCTCATTTTCATTTTAATCTTATTTCACACATGAACACAATCTTCAAACCCTAAAATATGTTCAGAATTTTAAAAACAGACCATGTGTTCTCTTGGGGCCCTCGCATTCAAAAGCCATACAGACAGAGAAAAGGGTCAGAGGGGCTGGTATTATGGCACAAGGTCTGCTAACTGGAACACACAGTCAGTCAGACAGTCAGTCATAGAAAATTACAGTTTTATTAGCAGTAAACACTTGAAACTGATGTGGGGTGAGTGGTACTAGAGTTCAGGCTGATTGGGTACGTAATTGTGCACTGATCATGGCAGACAGCATAATTTATAGAGTGCAGTGGTTTGCATCTTCACATGACAGCAGACAATGTGTGTCTGCTGTGGGAGCCCCCATCTCTGACCTCGCAGCTTTAAACTGCAACACAAGCCAGGTTGGAGCAGCCAGCGACCCATGGAAATGCAGCATACCATGGGGTACAGGGAGGCTACAACCCGCATGTGAATCAAATGTAGAAGTGATGTGTATTTGTTTTGTTTTTTTAAACAGCCAAAAGCACCTCTAGGCTTTTTTGTCTCATTAATGTGTCACCCTGGGCTCTGCTGTTCACACCTTAGCTAATACAAAAAGACAGCAAAACCTATTTATTTTCAAAATACAAGACATCGCCAGGCAGTAATAATTCTTAAATGCAGGTCTACCATCATATGTCTCTTTAAATTGCTCAACACACTTTAATGCTGTCTGGTTATTTTCAAGTAGGAAATGTGCAGAAAAAGGTGCAGCAGTTATCTTTATGTGGCAAAAAATATTTAATGACTGTAAGATCAGATGGGCATATAGGATGACTTTATTTTTTACAGGATCTTTGACTTTCTTACAGGAGATGACAGTTGCTTCAAAAACAGGCTCTGGGCCTGAATTGTAACATTCATGTGGCTTTAACAGCTGCTTCATTTTCACAGTTTTGGATGATTTTAATTTCTGTTCCTTGCAGCAGGGGATATGAGATCAGCCTTACATTCCTTAAGTGTTTGTAGGTTGGACTGATAAACCACAATCTTATCTTTTGCTATGTTGCAGGATCTTATTTGAGAAACAAATAGCTATGTTTTCAAGTTTCTGTCTAATACTTGGATGACACTCAGGTTTTCTTATATCAGTTTCTGTATATTTGGGTAGTGCTTCTATTAATAAATAAAAATAATTGATAATATATACTGAAGAGACAGGCAAGTACAATGAAAAACACACCATACAATTTGAAATAGAACATCTCTAGCCAGTAAAATTAAATAATTCAAACTACACTTTTTATTCAGAGCAATTGCTTCTTGATACGATAGCATCCATACTTCCTTACATTCATACGTACAGTGCTTGCATCACAGTAGTAAGTATATTAACAGCATCATCATAACTAGTATGTGTTTTTTCAGTCTTGCAGAAAAGGTTAATTTCTGTTAAACTCATTGTGTTGCTTTGTAATAGAATTTGCATAACTGCATTTTGCTGAAATGAGACAGTCTGCAAACCAACACGGTGACCATAATGTGGAATTAAGTTCATCGCTTAACTTTGCTCGAGTGGTTTCATTTTGTTATCAGTGTTTGCCTTTTTCTCTTTTCCCATCCAAGGCTTTTTTTCCCTCATCCTTGAAATTACTCATGTACCACATGACGCTTGGGAACTTTTCTGTTCTATTAGGAGAGTTTATGCCAGCTCTGTGAAAATGTATAAGCAACTCAAACTTCAAGAGAGAAGCTGTTGACGCAGGTCATGAGTTGAGAAATGGGGAAGACTCCTGTCTTCAGGAAAGAGTTATTGCTCCTATTCCAGGTTAGTCCTCATCACAGCTGCGGACAGGATCTTAATCCTGAGGCTTTCTGTGGTCGCTCTCTTTTGCTGTAGGACTATCATAGGCAAACTTTATTGCTGTACTGTCATAATCAACCTGGAATGTCCAAAGCAAACTGCAAAGCAAACTTCAGTGCCGTTTTGTTTGGTAACCTACTAAATTATAGGCCGGTAATTTATCCATTAATTAATCAATAATTGTTTCACAATTGAAATAAAATTATCATCAGTTACTTTGTTTTTTTTTGATTGAACTACTTGGAAATGCATGTGCACTAAATACTGCAATTGCAATAAATTACACATTATTTCAATTATAGCCAATGTATTGCCAAACAATACAAATACTGTGCACAGCGTAAAGATTTGTTTAAAAATGGCAAGCAGTTGATCATAGGAAGACATCGCAGGGAAATGTTTGTGCAACAGCAAACCTTAGCAACAGGGAGGATAAATGAAGACTGAAAATATAATTAGTTTCAAACTCATCGGTTGCAAGTGTCATTTTAACCTTCATTGTTGTTTCATTGTTAACTGCATTGAATTACTCATTAATTCAATTAACAATGGTCATAATGAATTCCCCCAAAAACTTTCATTTGCAATATATATATATATATATATATATATATATACATATCTGTGTGTGAGGGTGTGTGTGTGTGTGCGTGTGTGTGTGTGTGTGTGTGTATATACACATATATGCATGTGTTTCCAGTATTCATGCTAAGCTGAGCTAATCAGTTGCTGGCTGTGTCTTAATATTTGCTATGATGACATGACAGTGGTTTTGATTTTTTTAATTTAATTCTCAGGGAGAAACTAAAAAAGTGCATTTCTCAAAATGAGAGGTTGGGAGCTGTTCCTTTGAGCTAGACTCTAATAGATTCAACAGAATGATGAAACAAAATAAATTGTTGTTTTTTTTCCAATCACTAGCAAAAGTTTAAATATTCAAATGCCTCCACTTAATCAAAATTGTATGCTAAAGAATGAAAAACAAGCTTATAATAATGAGTCAGTCAACAATGATGCTGTTGAACCTGTACTGAATTATTCTGAAGTGCAACTTTACTAAATGTGATGCAATGCAAATGAAGCACTACAATGCAAATCTATCAGTTCTCATCCATTTGCAGAGATGAATGTGCCTCTGTGACCTCCTCTAAATAGCAGTGGCAGGCCACATTTTAATAACAGATTCAGCCTGGTCCCAGTACTAAGGCTGCTGGGGTGGTTCATGTATGATGTTACAACTTAATACCATAATGACATTAGAGTGGGTGAATCAAATGACAATGTGAAAATAATACAACAATAGGAAAGGGTTCACTCATAGTGATAAACCCAGTGAAAATTGTTGGTTGAATCTGCAGCTCCTATGACCTTTACTGTAGTTTCAGGTGCTTAGTTGTCTGGCTCCAACTTTACTAGTTTGGTTCACTCACACTGTTCATCCCGCATCGTTTTCAGCTGGAACAGGCAGTTATTTTAAGGGGACACATTTCTATAAAAAAGAAAGAAAAAGAAAAGTATTCTAACTGAGCTACAGGTTCTATAAAATAACATAATAAACATAATGTTGAATATGAGACCATCTCACCTTGATGCCTGTTTGCTTTGTAGACTGCTTGAAAAATGGCATTAACAATAGAGCAGCCATGATCTCAACCAGAGGCACAGCAGCAGCAGCTATGAATGCGTCTGAAGAGACCTACTACCATGAGGAGGTGTCGCTGGGTAATTCTACCTGGCTCTACTCCTACAATCACCAAAACTACACCCTGTCCCCTCCGCTGCTACCTGACAAAATCAGCACGTCCAGGCCGGCAGCATGTGAACAGGTCCACATCGCTGTAGAGGTTTGTATTTGTGTGTGTAACACTGAACGAAGAGTGATGTTCCTCTCTCACATTTCATTGATTTGAAGCCCTGGTAAAATAAAACACTCCAGTCATTTAATTTTGTATAGTAGCAGTTTTTGTATCTGTTTTCAGTTTAGCAGACTGATCTTGTAATCCCTTAAAGGAACCCAGCATTAATGTTGAGAACTGCTACTGTGCTGTCATTTTGTGTTACTCTTCTCATAGTCATATAGTATGTGTCTTTCCAGGTTTTTCTGATCCTGGGTATCATCTCCCTGCTGGAGAACATCCTAGTCATCACAGCCATAATAAAGAACAAGAACCTCCACTCACCAATGTACTTCTTTGTTTGCAGGTAAATGGATGCTCAACACATGATGATGATGTGTAGATATATATAGTCATTCCTAATGAATTGCAGCCTTGACATTGCTAAAATAAGTTTAAGGCCACTGTTAATTGTGTATGTAATAATCTGAATAACAAACATCTAAGCACAACATAAAGTGAAATAACAGCCTTAAATCCAGATCTGAACTCAGGCCCATCTGCAAGCTGGAGCCTCAAAATTAGGTAATAACGCAGATGTCCCCTTAAGGCCCCTGCAATTTCATATAATGTCTGTGACCCAAGTAGGCTGCTATTTGAACCTGTGAGGAACAAAATAAAACACTAACAGCCAATGTTTCCAGTGCACCAGAATATGCCAGCTGGACTAGTTCCTTGTGAATACTGACCAGCAAAGTCAATGTCTCACTAGTCACTCAGTCTCCTATTTGTATAGGTGTGTGTGCAAGCTTTTTTCATAAAAACTGTTAAACACCTACTGTATTTTTAGTATTCACTCTGTATCCAGTAGGTACATGTTGGATGTGCAGTAAAACATGGAACACAGTACAGGAAGCAATAATAAGTACACATAGACAGAAACCTGATCCCCAGCCTGATCTGTTGGAAGCTAACTGGTAACTAGCAGTTAGCTTTAATGAGAGATTATCTACAGATCCAGTTTTCAAATTAAAAGTGACACAGTGAAACTTTACTTCTAAATGTAGCTAGAAAAGCCTGTTCAGAAATTGAACTCACTTTATGTCTCATAATCATAAGCATGATGCGTGCCAAAGACTTGTGTTTTAGGTGGTGCCACCTGTTTTATGTGCATTTTGAGCTAGAGACACCCTGGATGAAAACATTAAGTAGGCTATATTTTTAAAAAAAAAGGTGGCACAATGGGCTGATTTATTAGGGTTAAGATAATTTACACATCTGGAGTTTGACACCAAATGATTTTTTTCTCACAATTATGATGATGGATCTGCCTTTGCTTACTCTTTCCCTATACAAAAATATGGAAAAAGGGGAAACACATCTGTTATTTTTTTGATCGTATAATCTTCCTCCGACTACTTGTATGACTGCAGTTGATAAAAACACAGATTGAAATCAGGTTAAGCATGGTAGGTTTGCTGAGATGTTGCAGTGTTCCTGTTTTCACATGACTCTGCTTGGTGAACTGTTTTCTTAATGCTGATATTTAGAGCAGGTGTCCTAACATTTAGGACTAGCATTTTGATTTGACACGTGAGTGCTTCGGCCTCACTCCCACCTGCTGGTTAAAGATGTCGATAGAAAATGTCACATAGATTGCATAATAATGCCTCTTCAATTGTTTCATTGATTTTTTCAGTGTGTTAGGGTGGAGGTACAATATACTGTGATCAACATTTTGACCTATCCCTTGTGGTTGTTGCAGTCTGGCAGTGGCAGACATGCTGGTCAGTGTGTCCAATGCCTGGGAAACCATCATCATTTACCTTCTGAACAACAGACAGCTGGTGGTGGAGGACCACTTCATTCGGCAGATGGACAACGTGTTTGACTCCATGATCTGCATCTCTGTTGTTGCATCGATGTGCAGCCTACTGGCCATTGCTGTGGACAGGTAACGATCTCTATCCCATGTTGCACACCTTATTTCCTCCAAATATAATTTTTTTATGAAAACGTATAGGCTATAGTTTTTAGATTTCAAGCTTCTGTGTACTTTATAGTTTTAATGACTGCCACAATTAAGAGTGATGCAAAAAGTAATTCCCTATAATGCACTGCAATAATAATAAAAAGATTAGATTTCATTGCATTTTATCCTGCGGAGGGAGGTGGTTATTGAAAGGATGAGGCCGTTTTTATCTCTACCTTGAAAACCTTGTACAACTGCCAGATCACTGCAGCACACACATACACGCATTCTTTGTACTTCATTTTTATTAGTATTCCTCCAGGAACATCTTTTAAAAGAAATTAACTTTTTTAATTAAATGCACTCTGACAAGAGAGTCAGTTTGCATAATTACATTGCTCAGATTTTCCCTCTCTTTGAGCTTAGCTAATGTGAAAGTTACGCGTAAACAATAAGAGAGGTTTGTCTAAAAATAGACCTTGTCCAGTAGCTACACACCAGTAAATAAATAGGCAGTTTAAGTGCTGCTCCGTTTTGTATTAATGTAACTATTTGGTTATTAGACATACAGTTCCACTTAAATTGGATAGATTACACTGATGTCAATTTGCATTAGGCAGCTCTGTCATTTAGATAAAAATAAGTATGAAATCAGATGAGGTATTTACAGAATCTGAATATTAAAGGACTTGTATTAAGACGGGCACAACCTGGTGCAACTGGAAAAACCATCTGGACCATCTTGAATTATGAAAAAAATGTGTTTCTCACATGTTTTATTATGTCTCTGACAAGCCAGCCAACACTTAAAGACTGAAGTACTCCTTTAACAATTACATCACTGGGGCTTTATTTTTTTTCTGTACATTTCTGTATTCAGTACAGTTCAGTTCCTTGTTTACTTCTGTCTTAATCACTTCTGTAAAGGGTCAACTCATTTCTTCTAGATATTGAATGGAAGGGGCACAATCACTCCTCTTATCAGAACTACTGTTGGTGCACCTCAAGGTTGCATCCACTCACCCTTATTATTCACACCGTATACTTCAGATTGCAACGCTTCTGTGCCCAATCTATTCCACATAAAATACGCAAGATACCACAGCACTGTCTCAGTGATGACCCAACATGTACCAGAGTGAAGCTGATTGAATGGAGAGATAAAGACAAAAAAAAGAGAGGAAATTATTGTCAGTTTTCCTCCTGATTGTCAGCTGTCTCCAGTGGCAATCCATACTGTGGAAATTGAACTGCTACTGTTCTGTGGATTGCTCAAAAAAATTGATCTGTGGGAAAATCAGCAATGCAGCTATTTTCTTTACAGGCTTAGACCCTTTAGAGGTAGTGATTCAGAGCATGTTGTACAGTATTATGGCATGGCATGGTGAAAACTGAAATCAACACTATAAAATCAAATCCCTTTGCTAAAAAAAACAGAAATCAGTATATGTTATTATGTCCAGGTATGTCACTATCTTCTACGCACTGAGGTACCACAACATTATGACAGTGAAGAGAGCCGGCTGCATCATCGCGGGAATCTGGACCTTCTGCACGGGCTGCGGAATCGTCTTCATCATCTACTCAGACGCCACTCCCGTCATCATCTGTCTGGTCTCCATGTTCTTCGCCATGTTGCTCATCATGGCTTCCCTCTACAGCCACATGTTCATGCTGGCCCGCTCGCACGTCAAGCGCATCGCCGCCCTGCCAGGGTACAACTCCATCCACCAGCGGGCCAGCATGAAGGGGGCCATCACGCTGACCATTCTGCTGGGGATCTTCATCGTCTGCTGGGCTCCCTTCTTCCTCCACCTGATCCTGATGATCTCCTGTCCGCGGAACCTCTACTGCGTGTGCTTCATGTCCCACTTCAACATGTACCTCATCCTGATCATGTGCAACTCTGTGATTGACCCACTCATCTATGCCTTCAGGAGTCAGGAGATGAGGAAGACGTTTAAGGAGATCATCTGCTGTTACAGCCTGAGAAACGTCTGCGCCAACATCTGCGCTCTGACGGGTAAATACTGAGGCACAGGAACCACAGGACTGACTGAATCTGCCATACATGAGCATTCACATGACGTACGCAAATTAAATTTGTGTGTAAAATGAAAAGCCTCCTATCACTAGTCTCCTGATCTCTTAGATAAGACAACATCTAATCCAATTACTTAAATCCTTAAGATTCACCGCTGACGTTTTCTCAAAAAAAGTTAATTAAAACAATTAAGATTAAATCCTGGTAAAGATAAAAGCTATTCACAAAGTATCTTAGGCACCTGAAGTGAAGAAATGTGGGAGTAGGGAGGAGCACCTTTAAGAGGGTTATGTTTTTAAAACAGGACAAAATGTCAGAAAGACAGAAAGGTGGAAGAAATATTCTACAAACCCTGAATGACAGTTAGTTAATGAAACATTACAGATTAGAATGTGCTAGAATAATGCCTCTGCTCAATCTCATTAGAGATATGCTATATCATCCTAAATGAAAGCAATCCTAAATGAAAGCAGTTATCTTGCCTGCCTCTTGGCTTGTGTTGTAACGCTGGGCTTAACATTTCCTGTTAAAATGGGTTTTCTGATGCTGTTTGCTTGGTCCCTACATGTCATCCAGCACCACTACTTAAGTAGACTGGCCAGCAATCACATTAATGGTGAAGCATTTTCTCCCATTAATATCAAATAAATTAGGCCACTTTTACAGCATATTATGGCTTTAAATAAATGCAGCAGAGATGTTTATTACATAAAAAAGTATTGATAACACCATGTCTTTATAGAGGTGATATTCTATTGAGAATTAGCCATATGAATTTCACTGTCCATAATATGCACATTACCACTAAGAGTGGATTTTTATAGCCTATAGACTTTGGTCAACCAATCACAACTTTTAAAACAATGTGTCATATCTAGCAATGAGGTCAACCATGCAATGTTTTAGTCCTTTCCTTGCTCAGAGCTGCTCTGACAGTGTTTCTAAATCGATCCTAGTCTGAGCTTCCTCACTACAAGTTTTTACAATGTAAGTCTCTGATGTGTTGTGTAGATTAACTGTCCTGTTAGTGGACTGTGTGTTCCCACCTGCAACAACCTGAAAAAGAAGTCACTTTGTCTAAGGCCTTAGACTTATGTTACACTGTTTGCTAAGTGGGAAAAAAATACTGCTGGTGAGCTTTTGGACAGTTTAACCTGTCAGCAGCCAATTTTTTGTCGCTCCCATCAGCTCTGCCTCCCCATGTTGCAGCATTAGCGCTACAGATAACATGCACTTTCGTCAAATCTGCCAGCTCCCAGTAGCGTGCTGTGATTTGAATGCAGTCACTTACTCTCAGTCTACTCCGCTATCTTTATATTTATTACAGCTGCTCTATGCTGCCACTGTAGCTATGTATCACACTGCTTCCCAGCCCATAGTCTGCATTAAACTGCATTAGGTAAAGATGCTCTAAGATGTTTGAAATTTAAAAAAAAAAAAACCAAATGTACCAGTGGCTTCAAAGAGCTCTATGTGTGTGTGTGTGGGTGTGGGTGTGTTGGTGGTGCCACACATCTTCATCAACATCAAGAATTTGCTGAAACTGCTCTTCATACTAAATGTTACAAATTGTTCCAGTGTCAAGATATTAAACATTTGTTTTCCAGTCTGTCATATTACTATTTATTGTAAAATGCAGCCGGCCATCTGTATCATTTGTGTCTTCAGACTGATCCAGGACTTTTTAATGGGTACAGCTAAATAGGCTTTGGAATAAATATAATGAAAAATTCTCTCTTTTTCTGTTGTAATAGCTTCACGGTAGCTTTTGTTTAGTGTTTATTGTTAAGTGTAATGATATTGTGAGATCAAAAGAAGAGCATATAACACACACACAAATGCTTTTATTAAAACCATATCGCTCTATTTTGCTGAATGTATAATCTCCACCCATATGACACATTGTGCACTTATGCAACATAAGTAATTGTTGTTGTTGATTGTAAACTACTCAGTCCTTGTTTCTATAGAAACACCAGCTGACTGTGATGTGACATTGGACAAAGCTCGTGGGTTGGTTGCCACTTGCATACGCAGCCTTATGTTTAAGTCCAGTGAGACAGTGTTAACAGCTGGGGGAAATATTTCATGTAAGTTGATAGTAAAAGTGTTGGCATGCAGAAATATAAATGTGAGCTACAGTAGAAATGGTTGATGTCAGTGTTGGCCATGTTGAATAAAAAGATTTAATTTTAATAATATGTGTTCAAATAATAAAAGCAAAAGGTGAAATGGAGAACATTTGTCACATTATTGTTCTTAGTGGGCAGCACGGTGGTTTGGTGGATAGCACTGTTGCCTCTCAGCAAGAAGGTTCCTGGTTCAAAACCCAGCAGGGGCCTTTCTGTGTGTCTACATGTGGCCGTGTGATGGACTGGTGACCCAGGATGTACCCCTGCCTTTCACCCAAAGAGAGCTGGGATAGGCTCCAGCAGATCCCTGTGACCCTAAAAATAGGAATATGTGGGCAAAGATAATGGATGGATGGATGGATATTGTTCTTAACAGTCACTGTGATGTTATGGTCCTGTGAGTACTGGAAATCTCAATGTAGAAAGAAATAACATGTTCTTTAGTAAAACCACCTCCCACCACTACTACCGGGCAGAGCTGCGATCCTCCTGGCATGGATGAGTGAAAGAGGCTGTGGAAATGATGAGGCTCATATGAATGTGATGGATGTGGGTAATGATGAGGGAGGGATAGCTGGTTAGACATCCAGTAAGACAGGGAGAAGACGGACAGATAGCAGTTATCTAATGAACTAACCTTAACCTAAACAGTACACTGAGTCTTAAAGAGGTGCATGCAAACACACATTGAAAGTCACTAGGTGCTCAGTCAAACTCAAAAGAACCAAATGTAAAGGACACAGTAGTCTTGATGTATAAAGCTTCAGTTTCTAGTTAGGGAAAGAAGAAAGTGAACTTTTTTGCTACATTGTATCCTGGAATACCTGCTGCTCAATGGCAGTACAATGTTATATATTATTAACCTGTGTAAATATAAGCAATCCAGTGAATTTAAAGGCCCCTGAAGGTAAACAGCACATCCATAAAGGCAAAAATAAAAGGTGTATTAGGATATTTTTATGAACACTGCTTCCAATCTGAACAAAGCAAACATCTTCCTGAAAGTGCGTCTGAGCTCGGCGCTGCGGAAGGCATAGATGGCCGGGTCAATCATGGCGTGGCTCATCAATAGCACCACATGCAGCTGGAACAGTGATCTGTAACACTCACAGTAAGGGTTCATTGGGCACACCATGATGATGATGAGGTGGAGGAAAAATGGAGCCCAACACACCACAAATGCGCCAAACAAGATAGTGAGAGTCAGGGCTCCTCTCATGCTGCTCCCCCAGCACCGCTGGCGCCCACACCTCCCACCACTGCTGCTGGGCAGAGCTGCAATCCTCTTGGCGTGGATGCGTGCCAACATAAACATGTAGACATAGAGGAAGCAGATGGTCGCCAGGGAGATGACGAAGAAGACGACAAAGCAGATCATGATGAATTTGAAATCAAAGAATCTCACCATTAGCACGGCCAACACCCCACATTTCATCCAGATGACACCCAAGATGACCCTGGTGCGCCACATTGTCATAATATTATGGTATCGCAGTGCATGGAAGATGGTGATGTATCTGAAAATAAAAAGAAGTAACTTGGTTATCTGCTCAAATCATTAATAAATTTCACTCAGATGCTTTAAACTTGCAGTAGCTGAATTTTTCTTTAAAGAGCTGTAAACACTGATATTTTTAGCTTTTAAATTGATTGGCAGCACCTGAAAGAAAAGCCCTAATGAATTGGCACACGTTAGATGTAGCGTCAAAATCAAACTTTTTTCTCTGGAACTGGTGGAGACCATATTGATCAAGAGAGGGAGTAAAATGGACTTAAATTCATCAAGAGGACACAAACACAATTTTACCTAAATGCTAATGTTTCACCATGTCTGCTGGATGTGTAAAGTTGCACATCAGTCACCTAGGTAACACATAAAGAGGCGTTATAAGCTACATTCCGGAAAATACTAGTTCCCATCTAGGTATATAAATCTTGCCATGGTATTGCACATTCATGAATTCTGAGGGCGTGAATATGTGACCCTAACTGAAGGGTCATTGAATTCATTCATATAAACACTCTCCAGCCTCATAAAGTGTATCTTTGACGCTTGTATGAGGTCTGGGCTCTACCAGCCCCTTTGTGACCGCAGTAGTTCTATCTATGATGTTAGCTGTCAAAACCTTCTTTAAGTCTTTGTATGCTGACATGATCTGAAATTAGTTGCTGTCTGGAAGGTTTAAAAAAAAAAACAGCAAATTTCAAAGTAATGTATAGATTCGTGAAACCACTGAAGTTATTAAGATATACTTTTTTTAAGCTGTAAATTTTCTTCTCCTCAGAGTCCTAGTTAATGAGGCATGATGCTTTGAATTTAGATATTCTTTTAATTTAAAATAAACTAAAAAAAAATGATGCCATTAAAAAAGTGATTCTGGTAGATTAGTTGGCTGGGGTGAAAGCTTATCACTCCTGTCAAAGGTGAGTTATCCCTCACACAAGTATATGATATAAAAATAGTGATTGCTACATGCTCCTCTCAAACATTTTTGTGTGCAGCCACTCAACATTGATACATACCGGTCCACAGCAATAGCCAGGAAACTGAAAAATGAACCAACGAAGGACATGCAAAGCAGGGAGTCTATCACGTCATCAAGCTTGGTCTCATGGAAACCTTTCTTATGCAGCTGTCCCACGTCAGCAAACACAATCATCAGGTTCTCCCACGTTTTGGTGAGGCTGGCGATGGTGTTGAAGGCTGCAAGGCTGCAGATGAAGCAGTACATGGGTGAGTGAAGGTTCCTGTTGCGTATGACGGCCACCACAACCAGGAAGTTCTCAGCCAAGCTCACTGCCCCAATGGTGAAGAAGAGAGGGAAGGGGACCTTCACCTCAGGGCAGTCTGACCGGTTCACTGATGTAGTATTCATGTCAGTAGTCAGCTTTTTTTCCTGTGGATGTTACTGTCCAGGGCTTACAGGCACTCAGGGATTGCCATGGTGGATTGCATTATACGGCAGGGCAGTGTCGAGTCAGTCCCGTGTGCTTTAGTGAAAATGATTTCTTGATGCTTGACCTGTGGAAAAAAAACAAACAAACTGTGGTATAAAAATTCAGGCATAGAGCTTCTTTTGCATAGATTCAGTATATTGACCAGTACATGACATGATGTATTCAGTCGGAGCTATGTCCCATTTGCAGTTAATCATTTCCATTATATCTGTATTTTCTCCCCCGATCAGTATTGTGACCTTTTGTCCAAGCACCAGCAGCTCATTTGAGTATGTTGGCTTTCAACTTGGAAATGTTCCACCCTTTGTAAGTGGTCAGTGCTTTTACAGTTATGAAACACATTTTAAATGAACATTTTTTTTTGATCATCATGACCACAATTAAAATGAAAGAGATGCTCTGCCCATCTGAGCTATTAGTAAGAACTACTGCCAGTCTTCAGACTGAAGATGATTATAATAATTATAAGCTTTTAGCCAAAACCCTCCGATCTGTTTTAGTCTTGTCAGTCTCAATGTGGTCTCAGTGTTTTTAGAATAGTCAAATGTGCTGAAAGTCCTTTCGCCAACTTTACAAACATCATTGTCACATGGGGCATTAGTAATGTTGAAGAAATTACAGTCCAAAAACAGTAATTTAAATGGGAATTAAAGATCCACTGCTTTTATTGTGCATTCCGATAAAACTGTAGTCATATCAGAGATATACAGTGTGTATTCCTGCAGCAATCAATTATTCACCTCCTTACTAGTGTTGGTAAACAGCCCTAAACACTAATGATATCTGAGACTGATGGGAAATTGTTTTTGGGGGTATTCTTTCATTTATGATAGAGTTAGCACTAGTGAAAGACAGATTAGAAACATCTTAAAGTATGAGATTTAATCAGGTTTACATTTTTAAAGTTCTGGATAACCATTTAATCATAATGGGTTTAGGAGTTTTAAAAATGTCAATAAATTAAAATGTTTTGGCCATTTCAAGTATTATCTGCTTGAAGTATTGTATTTTCTTCATTATTTATTAGCAGCGTTCAGCTCTGGAAAATGAACGATGGTTTAAAGATGTACCTCACATGTGTGGTAATGCCATCCTCATGTGGGTTTGTGCAGTTAATATTCAGATGTCAACACATTTAAGGTAAAAAAAAAAAAAAAACCCTTGAGTCAACATTTACACAGACCTACCATGTCACTGATTAATTAAAAGATGAAAAAATGATTATACACTCAGAAATGAACCCCGGCACAGTTTTTTTTTTTTTGCATCCTCGTGTTGTCATTCCCGTGATTTCCGGCAGTTCATATCAGCACACGGGCTTTGCTATTTGCTAAGATGAGGCTTCTGAGGGTGAAGACTTGGCTGGTGCTTGTGGAGTGAGCAGCATGCAGCTGGTGATAACAACATGCTGTGTTGTTGGATGTTAAGTTAGCCGGTTGCTTTACAGTGTAGGCCTGCTGGGTTAGAGCTTGACCAGAAATTGCATATTATTTCAAAGTGTCCTTTTTCATTAGAGATACTTACGCAATAATTTTCCTACCACTCCAGGCCTCTCTCTGTGTGCCCAGACCCTGCCCACTGACAAAATCCATGCAGGTCTTTTCTGCATTGCCTTTCTCCATTTTTATTCAGCTTTCCTGCAATTCTTTCCCCTTCATTACTTCCCCAGTATCTTCTTTCCTTTTATTATGTGCTAAAGATCAAACAGCTGGCTTTACACAGACTGACATGGTGTTATGCTTTTGGATGACCCTTTTGATCATATTATCTTCCCACCCAGCATAATGTGGAGAAGACCCATGGTTTTAGTAGACAGTACACTCATAATATTTGGGCATGGCAGCATATTTGATTATATTACAAGATTATCATTAGTCATTATTATTAGCCAAAAAAGGAGGTAATAAAGGAGGTCTGGGTTTATATTGTAATACACACGACAGGAGTCCAGTGAAGCTACTGCAACGAAAGGGTGACTGGTCAGTGTTTTTAGTGGCACAAATTGATCACAAACATTGTGCAGTTCTCAGAACTAGGCTGCAGTATAAAGGAGCATATCTATTTTTTTCCCTCCATTTCCTTGAAATGTATCATGATTCCTATTAGAAAAGATGTTGTGACAATGGAAGAACCAGTACGCCTCCATTGAAATATCATCAAAGCCAGAGCTGCACAAAGTAAAAGCAGCAATGGTTAGTTACATCTCAGCAGAATGTCAGCCCTAGCACCTCTGCTACTCTTTTTCATTACTGCAGCCCCAGATCTTAGCTGCTATTTTATGCTTGTTCTTCAGGGTAGAGGTTTTCTCAACATTAGATTCTCCCGATGTCACATTGATTCATTTGTTGTCCTCTTTCACAACAGCCACAGTCAAATTTGCTAATCTGAACATTGTTAACTTTTCATTATACAGCTACATTAAGCTTTAAAAACTCTAGATAATTAAGTTTGTCATTCTTAGCATACACTTACAGTAATGTACTGCTATGTGATGTATCCATTCACAAACTATAGATGAACGTTTAGTATGTCCCTGATGAGTTGCTGACAGACATGGTAAATGTAAAAGCTTAAATAAAAAAAAGAATCATGTAAAAGTCTTACTTGTTCCTCAATCCACTGCCAACGGCTGAAACAACCTTCTTGTTTAGAAGCTTTTTAGAAGACGATTTGGCTTTTTTTTTATATAAAAAAGGGCACTGATGTAAACTGAAGTGCACCCATCTTCAAGAGCATTTTATGCAGTGGATAGATAATGTTTATGTGGGAGAAAAAGAAAATAGTGTTGTTTTAGCCTTGAAAGGCTGCCTCACCAAGGCTAAATAACATGTTATTTAGTCCATTTGTCTGTTTTTCTTGTTTGTCACTATGTCTATTTATATGTCATATATCAGCACAAGGATGGTCAGTGCACTGACCCTCTCCCTCGCTCCACCCCTCCCCCCCTTGCCCAAACAGATATTCTATTATATTTCATTAAAGTAACTAAATAAGATCTGATGAAAGTTGTATTTCATATAGACTTTGCCCATGTCCTCAGAGGGCTGAGTCTATACTTATAAAATCCTGAGTTACAGTATATAACTGACATTTATTGGACCAAATGTGGAAAGTGAAGTCCACTGATCTGTCCAAGAAATTTCACAAGTGCTGCAGAAAGATTCACTGTGGTCTTTCCCATATGTGGATAGTGACAGTTTCAAATGAAGATGCACTTCTGCTCTCATGCATTTTGTATTTGAATAGTTGTGATGTGATGTGTGAAGTGCTGAACAGGTCACATCTAATCATTTTTGATATGTCAGAGGAGAATGTGAGAAAACCTTCACTGGCATTCAGGTCAAACCTTTCTTCGATTACTGAACTCAGTGAAGGATGATTTAGGTGGCAGCTCAGGAACAGCAAACTTCTGTCATTTACGCCTTTGGAAAATACACCACTAAACTTAAAAATGTTAGTGACAATATTTTTTATAAAAAATGCTACATTTTTCACAGGTTTAGTTCATATCTCTATATGTACGTAGCCATTAAGTCGTTTTAAACACCCCTAGAGTCTACAATGCAATATACATAGCATAGTTGAAATGTTAAAAGTCAGCCGAAGGCAGCATTTCTAACTCACTGGAACATTTGTTTTTATTAGCTAGCAAAAGCTGATCAAATCAACTACCAACCATTGCTATTTAATCCAGAGAAATTGACTGTCACACCTTGGAAATGACAAGCTGCGTTTACTGACACACACCCACAGTTTTAAAAAATACAATAAGAGGGTTTTGAAGGTAAATCTGCCACTCTACAGTCTACAGTGGGTACGGAAAGTATTCAGACCCCTTTAAATTTTTCACTCTTTGTCATTGCAGCCAGTGGCCAAAATCAAAAAAGTTCATTTTATTTCTCATTAATGTACACTCAGCACCCCATCTTGACAGAAAAAAACAGCAATGTAGAAATTTTTGCAAATTTATTAAAAAAGAAAAACTGAAATATCACATGGTCATAAGTATTCAGACCCTGTGCTCAGTATTGAGTAGAAGCACCCTTTTGAGCTAGTACAGCCATGAGTCTTCTTGGGAATGATGCAACAAGTTTTTCACACCTGGATTTAGGGATCCTCTGCCATTCTTCCTTGCAGATCCTCTCCAGTTCTGTCAGGTTGGATGGTGAACGTTGGTGGACAGCCATTTTCAGGTCTCTCCAGAGATGCTCAATTGGGTTTAGGTCAGGGCTCTGGCTGGGCCAGTCAAGAATGGTCACAGAGTTGTTCCGATGCCATTCCTTTGTTATTTTAGCTGTGTGCTTAGGGTCATTGTCCTATTGAAAGGTGAACCTTCGGCCCAGTCTGAGGTCCTGACCACTCTGGAAGAGGTTTTCTTCCAGGATATCTCTGTACTTGGCCGCATTCATCTTTCCTTCAATTGCAACCAGTCTTCCTGTCCCTGCAGCTAAAAAACACCCCCACAACATGATGTACCTACCACCATGTTTCACTGTAGGGATTGTATTGGGCAGGTGATGAGCAGTGCCTGGTTTTCTCCACACATACCGCTTAGAATTAATGGCAAAAAGTTCAATCTTGGTCTCATCAGACCAGAGAATCTTATTTCTCATAGTCTGGGAGTCCTTCATGTGTTTTTTGGCAAACTCTATGCGGACTTTCATGTGTCTTGCACTGAGGAGAGGCTTCCGTCGGGCCACTCTGCCATAAAGCCCCGACTGGTGGAGGGCTGCAGTGATAGTTGACTTTGTGGAACTTTCTCCCATCTCCCTACTGCATCTCTGGAGCTCAGCCACAGTGATCTTTGGGTTCTTCTTTACCTCTCTCACCAAGGCTCTTCTCCCACGATCGCTCAGTTTGGCTGCACGGCCAGGTCTAGGAAGAGTTCCGGTCGTCCCAAACTTTTTCCATTTGAGGATTATGGAGGCCACTGTGCTCTTAGGAACCTTGAGTGCTGCAGAAATTTTTTGTAACCTTGGCCAGATCTGTGCCTTGCCACAATTCTGTCTCTGAGCTCCTTGGGCAGTTCCTTCGACCTCATGATTCTCATTTACTCTGACATGCACTGTGAGCTGTAAGGTCTTATATAGACAGGCGTGTGCCTTTCCTAATCAAGTCCAATCAGTTTAATTAACCACAGCTGGACTCCAATGAAGGAGCAGAACCATCTCAAGGAGGATCAGAAGAAATGGACAGCATGTGAGTTAAATATGAGTGTCACTGCAAAGGGTCTGAATACTTATGACCATGTGATATTTCAGTTTTTCTTTTTTAATAAATTTGCAAAAATTTCTACATTTCTGTTTTTTTCTGTCAAGATGGGGTGCTGAGTGTACATTAATGAGAAATAAAATGAACTTTTTTGATTTTGGCAAATGGCTGCAATGACACAAAGAGTGAAAAATTTAAAGAGGTCTGAATACTTTCCGTACCCACTGTATATGCCAAATGCATATTTGCCATGTGTTAATGGAAGACTTCACAGGCATTGCAACAATAACTTTGCAAAGAGAAAACTGGCTGCAAAAATCAATAAAAAATTAATTTACCAAGTGGAAAACAGTTTTTACTCCAACAATACTTGCACTTGCAAACTATTCTTAAGTTGCAAAATTAACAGCAGGCTTCTTTTGGAATGCTATAATCAAATCTACAATTGAAACATTTCACATTTTTAATTGCTTTTATGCTTGAAGAAGTTTTAAATTGATGAGATGAGTCACAGCGGGTCATCAAACATGGATCTCTGAAACACTTTATTAGCCATTCGTGTTCTGCAAAATTAATTTGGCGTCAATAATCAAGCCTTTTTCCTCCAGTCTTTTTTCCCTCCAGGTCAGACCTTCGGCTCAGTTGATATACTGAGAAAAATGCATTACAGAGACTGCAGTTGGAGTGAAGCATGTGAACAGACACTATCCTGGTTTTGGGGTTAGATAGAAAGGCTGAGAGACAGGGAAGGACACAGCAAAAGGTTGAGGCAGGCAGGCGGAGATAACAGCACATATTAAGTGACAGTCATAATGGAAGCATTTGTGTGGAGGAGATGGAAGGCAGACAGAATCAAAAAATGGGCATGAGCTTTGGTGTGTCACCACTAGGAGCTCAGCAGGCATATGCTATATCACAGGTAAATGCAGAATACCGGTACTAAAATACATCAGGCCCAGTCATATCTGTGTGGACCCAGTGGGGAACTATAGAGAGGAAGGTGAATGGCAAAAGCCAAATGTCATAAAAGTGCTTTGAGTGGCTGTCTGGCTATGTGTAGGTGTTTTATATATTTTCTTCTTGACAGGGGTGATAATACACATACCTTTAGTCTTTTTTCTTTTGTGTATCATTTAGAGAATAGAGATGAAAAGCGCAAGTTACTCATATGATAAGGGAGAAAAAAGGTCAGCTTATTTCCTTTATAGTGCCATGAGGTACAGCAAGAGTAGGTGCATAACAAAATTTCATATAACAAAGTGAGTTTGTTTGTTGAAGAGTTTATCTTATTATATTACTTACTCCAAGAGTAGTTAAAAAGCACAGAGGTGACTGTGCTGTATGTTCCACTGTATTTAGAAATACACCCAGGAGCTATTTTATTAAATTCTGTGCTGTTTTGGGCAGTCCACTGCAACAGCTTTGACATAACATCATCTAACATCTGTACAAATAGATTAGGGTGCAGTCTAGCACAACAGCATTGCAAAGTACTTCAATGCTAAAACATGAAACTGTCAGTCATTTTAATTGCCTTTAGTTGTAACTGTATTGGATTGTGCATACAGATATAGATGAAGATATATATATATATATATATATACGTATACCTTCTTGCCCTTTGCTGTGGCACCAATAGTGCATCCTGTCTGCTGTACTTGTCCTTATGTTTAGAAAGACACAACTGACAAAAACCAGGGTTCAAAATATATTCAGACATCTTTACATTTTGCACACTTAATTATATTGTAGCTTTAGTACTATAATTTTGGGTTGGAGCTATCATGATTTTGCAAGTTTCTTTGGTTATTGTTTGTCATGCTGTCTGTTGTTTTTCATTATATGTGTACCCTCTGTGTTTTCAGACTCCCCACCATCTCCACTGCATGTCCTGTCCTTTCCTCTGCATTATCCTGCTTCACTCTGAATGCACACCTGTTGCTCTTCAGATCTCAGCTTCATAAAGACCCACTACCACTCATTCCTTGACAAGTTTTTGCCGGCAACATGCCAGTTCCGCTCAGTTTTCTTTGTGTTGCAGATTTTGTATCCTGCTTTGTGCCCTTTCCTGCCTCCTGAAAGCTGGATTAGTTAAGTTTTTCCTTTGAACTTTTTTTAAGCTCAGTCTTCTAGTTTCCATAGTTACTACATCTCTACATTTGCCATTGTGCCTTCAGGCCCTGTCAACCCAGTAAGGTCAGACTTTGCTGTATCATCCTTTAAATCCTGCCAAGTTTCTTATCTTATGTTGTTGGAAGAAGTTTTGTTCTAGTCTCGAATCTTTGTTAATTTTATGCTATCTCAGGTCCTCATCCTCGCACCTCGTTGGTTGCCCTTGTTTTGGTTTTTGTCGAGAGTGAATTTCTGTTTATTTTATTCTGCTTATTCTCCCTGTACTACCTTGAGTCTGTGTGTGAGTGTTTGCATCTGGGTCCTATTTGCTGAACGTGTTACAGGGGCAAACGCTTTGGCTAGTGCAAGACACATCATGAATCATATGAAAATGAATACATGAGTGAATGAACAGCATAATATGTCTAATATAAATATGCCTAAAATATAAATATGCCTAAAATTAGATTTTAAGTAGTTCTGTAAAAAAACTATGAATTGTGCGCTATATAGTAAATAATAAATTACTCATGAATATTGAGTTGGATGACATTTAATAACACATCATGTAATAATTACTTAACAAATCCCATTGAATATAAATAGCACTTTAAGAGTAAGGTGGGCAATTTTGTATATTTGTGGTATTGTCAACAAATCCCATAAGAATCCCAAAGCCAACAGTGCTTTAGTCTTTCAGTACTTTCTGCCCAGCTGAATCCCACTAGAGATGTAAACCTCAGAAAAAGCAGCCTAAGCAACTGGCCACTGTAGTTTAGAGCAAACACCACTAAAACAATACTGTACAGTATTTACAGGGTATTTTCACACCCAGTGTACACATGGATATTTACACTTATTACTATTTACATTTATTACTAAAGCAGCTAAGTGAAATTTGGGTATTGCTCAGTTTATTTAGTCCTATGCTTTTGCCAGTATTACATGTTAAAACGTCTTCTGAAAAATCTGTTTTAATAATGAATGAGCTTGTGTAGCTTAAATTCCATAGATGCAGTTTACCAACTACAAAGGAGCAGTGTAGCAGTTTTTGAGTGCAATATTTTAATTTGTCAGCAGTTTAAAGTTTCACAAAGTGGTAAAGCCTCTAAAGCAGTTTCTAGGCCACAGAGGGCCATTGAAGTCACCACTGAGACAGAAATAATATCTTCTTATTGCTTTACATGGTTGTTGGACAGAACCAATTTGAGACCTGAGACTTGAAAGACCCTGTAAAATTTTTCCTAGAACTATTTGACTGTGACAGAAAATGAGCAGATGTTTTCAGTTTTTGAATCGCAAAATTTAATGGAGACTGGGCCTCTGAGCTTTCTCATTTCCTGTGATTGTTTTTATCTTAAAAAGACTGAGGGTGAATACACCTTGGATCTTGCTCGACCCAGATGCTGTATTGTTCTGCCACGTTAAAAGCCAACCCAAAGCTTTTATTTTTGCTCTGAGAAGCAAGGATTGAGGAAGAATCTCTGAGGACCCACGATCTAGGATGCATGAGAACAGACTTGGAAGTTTCTTATCAGACTGGCACACACCTTTATTAGATATCTGTTAGTGATTGCAGCTGAGTGGACTGATCTGAAACATCACAGCAATTTTATTTTTGGGACAAATCTATCTATTCACTTATGCTTTCAGAGGAACCTTGTTTTTTGAGATGACAGTGCTAGCCACTGCCCCACCATGCTGCCAAAGATTTTATTTTACTTTTCATATTTACCATCTAGATGCCTTGTTTTGTGTGAACTATAGGTCTGATTGACAAAGGACATATGAACCATTTATTGATTAGAAAGATTTTTCTTCTTATAATCTCATCTTGTGTGTATACCATTAACAATGGTCTTCTAGCAGTTAGTACATTTCAAATATCTATCATTGTTGTCTTTCAGTGGGGCTGAAAATCCCTTTGACGGGTAGAAGTAGTTATATATGCTATATGCACACAGTTCACACATTTTCTGAAACATTTAAGCTAATAATTTTCACAAAATAATGCATTTATTAATAAATGCAAATACTAAAAAAAACACTGAAATTTGACTGACATAAGCACAGAATAAATTAAGGATTGTGGTAAACATGCACCCTTATTAGTATTTGTGCAATGAGTGTAAAGCCAAACACAACCTCCAAATCAACAGCACATACGTCTGACTGACAGCTGAGCCAGCTGAGCCACAGTCATAAGCAGCAAATAAATAACAGTTCAGTGGAAATGACGGCACCTTTCTCTGAAAATGTTTTCCTCTCGACTCCTGTCTTTTTCTTGCCATTTCTCTCAGCTGTCAGCTGTCTTTTCATTTCCACTTGTTGCATTTATGTTCCAAAGCATCTTCTTGTAGATGTCACAGTTAATACACTGTGAATATAGGCACATGAGACAGCCAGGCAGGTGCAGGCAAGTAAGTTTAAAATAGAAAAAAATGATAACGAAAGGCTTAAAGGCAACACAGGGATAGACATGCAGTACAGAAACCAATTAAGGTAACAAAAACTAAACAGGGGATCACAGGATTAAAGCATGAGAGGTGCACACTGACCTTGCAAAAAGGAAGGTGGAACAGGCATGTTTAAATGCTGGCTGGAGTAATAACCTGTGAGTGGGTGGGAGTGATCAGAGGGCTGAAAGTGGTAGGGAAGGTCAAGTGACATCTGAGGAATGAGAGTTGAGAAAAGCTTCATAGAAATTCAGGGATTGTGGCTGACAGAGACACAGATGCAGATTGAGCAAAATCAACAGGACCAGCACAGACAGCTTGACAGAAGCTGTATTTGAAGACTTTTCTAACATGACCCCCGGGCAGGCACTGCTGCAAGGCAATGACGAAGAGAAAGCATCCTGTTTTCTCTGAAACAATATCATTTCAGTTTATTACATTCAGTAATCTCTAAGCATGCACACCAGCTTGGCTTAACATTCAATTTCCATGTACAGGCAACAGTGCTGTGTGGACAAGTGCAAAAAAAAACAACAAAAAAACAGAATGAATGTTCTCTTTTTTCTTTGTGGCTGATGTAAGAATCCAAATGAAGACTCCTACGTAAGTGGCCATGTCTATACATTTGCAGTACCATACTTACATGAGCCTTTGTGTTGACAGACCTCTAGGTCCTACTGGATGAGTGGTGTGAATCTGGACAAATATGTTATGAAAATAAGATATCATGTAGTACACTGCCTATATGTTTTTCAATTCAAACACAGTGCTTCCTAGTACACACAATTATTAATCAAGCCACTAAAGCAGTATGTGCATAATCCTGTGTTGTATTTAATGAACATTTGTTGTCAGAAAACCACAGCTACATTAAAATGAATGCATGAAGGATACTGTTCAGTATACTGCATTGCCCAGAAGCCAACAGCCAATGAGTCATAGAGCCATAAAGCGTTGTCTGTATAGCACTGCCCTCTAGTGATAACTGTGAAGTTCAGTGCTGTGTTAGAGCTCCATGTTCTTCATGTACTCCAGTTTCCCCCCACAGTCCAAAAACATGGATTTTAGGTTGATTGGTGACTCTAAATTCACTCACTCAAGTGAATGTGAGTGTGTGTGGTTGTTTGTCTCTATGTGGCCCTGTGATGGACTGGTGACCTGTCCAGGGTGTACCGCTGCCTTTCACCCAAAGAGAGCTGGGATAGGCTCCAACAGATCCCTGTGACCCTGGTTAAGGAATAAGCATAAGGTATAGATAATAAATAATAATAGACGTCAGTCATCAATTCTTGAGGAATTAGCTAGCAATGATAAGCAAAGTGTCTATATTTAACATTCAACTATATCAGCAGATAAGAAACATCACAACTAAAATTAACTGTAAGAATAAAGTCTGAAATAAAGTGCTTAGACAGTAAAATGTGTAAAAAATGGTTTAAAGTGCAAAAGCAAGGAGTAGACTTTATGAAACATATAGATACATACATCTACATACAAATATTTGAATGCTATCTCAATGTGTGATCAGTGTGTTGAGGAAATATCATGTTCAGATGCACACCTTTGATATCTACAAAGGTATGTCGGGACCAGTCTGTGGGATAGATATCTAGAAAGGTGTGTCGGGACCAGTCTGTGGGATAGATATCTAGAAAGGTGTGTCGGGACCAGTCTGTGGGATAGATATCTAGAAAGGTATGTCGGGACCAGTCTGTGGGATAGATATCTAGAAAGGTGTGTCAGGGCCAACCTGTGATGTAGATCATTCCTTGCACATGCGCGAAACATTCCTGATGATACCATTGGCTCATTTCCCCAACGTCATGTCGTGTCGGTGTTGTGAAGGGGCGGGAGCAGAGTTACGTCACTGAGAAGCAGCAGCTGTATCTGAGGTGGTCAAAGGATGTTGATGGTTCAGGTGGGTTTCAGCGGCAAATAATGGTAATTATTCCGAAGTGAAGGCTGACATACGGTTTGGGGCGTCTTCCGCTCTGTAGCTGAAGGGAAGGACCGTGGCAGGGAAATGCAAACAGGTTGGTTAATGCTCATTGTAACACGTTAGCTAGCGTTAAGCAGCTAGGGCAGGCTATTGACTGATGTTATATGTGTCCGGTTTCAGCAATGACATAACAAGTCACTTCATTCTTCGTTCCTGGTTAAACGTGACGTTAGTGTCGAGTTTCTTCAGTAGAGAAGCATAAACCGCTTCACCCTTTGGGCCTGAGTGAGCTGGAAACCAGTGGCCCAGATTTGAGCACATAAAGCCCCTCAGTGCCCTCTTTTTAAATGTGACAACAGTTATTATGGCTGTGGAGCTTATGTATTATAGCTAATCAGACCTAATTAAATTTAAGGGGTAATGTGTGTTATTTAACTTGTAAGACGTCTTTTAAGGTCAGATATGATGAGCATGGGCACCTCAAGGACCTCTCCATGTATTGATGATTATTAAAGGCAAAGGACTGTAAATGTTTGTCTGACACCTTATGTTAGATTTAATATTGAATTATATTAATACGATATAAATTCAGTTTTGAATTTCCTGTTTTTGTACCCTTTGAATGATCTATTTCTGAGGCAAAAACTGTGAATTCCATGTGCTATGAGATTTGCAGTTATGCTTATTTATTTTGTGTTCAGTCTTTTCGCCAGATTACACTGACACGTTTTATTGTAGAACAGGAAAGTTGACTGTCAGGTAGAATTTCCTGTATCAGATAATTTTTCTTATCCATAAATGTACTGAGTCACATGTGCTTCAATTCAGGTAAAGCTCATAATTGTTTACAATTAATTACTTTACATTTAATATGGTGTACACATAGTAATGCTTACAAAAATAATAAGAGTTGTTGTAACAATAAGGAATTTGAGCAGATTATTTAGAATTATTCAAGATTCATTATTCAACAACTTTATTGATCCAAAAGTGAAATTGATTGCTATTACACAAGCTCTCAACTCAAAAAATTCATCAAATTAAAAATTATAACTTTTAATTATATAAAAATAGGTATAAAATAGAAATATAAAACATGGCATCATATTAAAAAGCTTAAAATTAATGCTGATTTTGTTGATGAATTATCTTCCAAAACCAACGCCATCATACATAGTTGTCAAAAGTGATTTTTTTTTAGCCACAAATTAAACAGAACCAAGCATATGAGTAAAATAGTATGTTACTAGTAAAATGTTTATTTTCCCTTAGATATTCTCTAGAGAATCTAACGAAGTCATGTCTTTAACCTTTGACACTTTTTCTCTTTTCCACCAGCATGCATTAACTGAGACTGAAGCCTGAAGGCTAAGTGGGTCCACAGCCAGCAACAGCAGCAGGCATCTAGCTTAGATGAAGTATGAAGAGCCCTGTGCACAGATGCAGGGATGTGGAGCACGGACGTGGGCAGGCCGGGGACGGGGCAGGAGCCAACTGCCTACAGCCCGAGCAGCGCATCCCTATTTCCAAAGACGTCATCACTTCCTCCTCTGCCTCCGCCATGTGGTTTATCAGGGACGCCTGTGGCATCGTGTGTGCTGTCATCACCTGGCTGCTGGTGCTGTACGCCGAGTTTGTGGTGGTGTTTGTAATGCTGCTACCCTCCAAGAATTTGACATACAGCATTGTGAACGGGACCCTGTTTAACACTCTGGCCTTCCTTGCCCTTGCCTCACACCTCAGGGCAATGTGCACTGACCCTGTAAGTAAGGGCTGTTTGGGGTTATTTATACACACAAATGAAAACTCGGGGGACAGGCTGTCTTACTTTAACTCTCGCTGTCATGCTGATAAGATTAGAGTTTTAAGCTCTAAATATTTCTGATTAATGAAGCAAACTTTCATAAAATAACAGTACATTTAGCCTCTTCCTACCTATTTATTTGAGTGATCACCTGCAAATTATACTCTTACTTTCTGTGTGGTGCTTCTTACTAGGGGGCAGTGCCAAAAGGGAATGCTACTAAGGAATACATAGAAAGCCTTCAGCTGAAACCAGGGCAGGTGGTCTACAAATGTCCCAAGTGCTGCAGCATCAAGCCTGACCGAGCACACCACTGCAGGTAGGGTGAAAAGGACATAAAATTCTCACTGCAGCATTTGGTGTCACAACCTCCATCACATGCTTAGAGCTGCAGTGTTTCTCTTTGTGTGCAGCTGTTGTTGTAATCACCCTGAAGGGTTGGTAGAATATTCAGTGTATTTTAATCATGTTATTTTTTTCCTTCACATGTAACTTGCTGTCACTCGCACAGTGTTTGCAAACGCTGCATACGGAAAATGGACCACCATTGTCCCTGGGTCAACAACTGTGTTGGGGAGAACAACCAAAAATACTTTGTTCTTTTCACAGTAAGTTCACTGCAGCACTGAGTCTCTTATAAAATATGCTCATTGAAAACTTATATTTTATATTTTACAAACTTTGACAATGATAAGGAGTTGCCTTGACATTACAGGTAACTGTGAAATAACATACTGTAAGAAAAGGAGGTGTTAAGTGGGAAATCAGTTGTAGTCATTGTAATAAATATTGGATGCAGACAAGAGGGATTGCTCAGTGTTTACCACTCTGTTTGCAGTTAGTATATGTGGTGACCTGTCCTTCTTGTTTCCTATTTTCATTTTTAACATAGATGTATATTGCACTAATTTCTCTTCACGCTCTGATCATGGTGGTCTTCCATTTCCTCTACTGCTTTGAAGATGATTGGACAAGTAAGTGTTTTATTTCTACTTCTATAGCACTCAATTTCCTTAAAAATAAAAAAAATATAAAAAAGTTTTACTTTGGGAGACTTGGTCTCCCAAAACTCACTCTCCTTCTAAAAACAGTTTTCCAAAAAGTTTTACTGTATTGTTTACTTTATTGTGTACAATTAAATGGGAAGCACATCACACCACTCCTCCCACCCTTCCCTCTCCCTGCTCAGTTGCGCTTGGTCTGGCCCTTCATGTACCACCAGCTATCACCATTTTAAAGCCTCAGTGACAGCTGAGTAGTGGCCTAGGAGGGAGGTCAAATATTGATTGACAACACTGAGCTTCCTTCTTGAGATTCTCTAATTTTTTCTTAGAAAAAAAAACGTTAAAAAGGGAATACCTCTCAACTACTGCTAGGCTGTTCAATGAGTTTGGGTCACAGCAGCCTTTGACAGCATGTCTCCACAATAATGTGTGTGCTGGTATATATTTCTACTATAATATTAACTTTAATATATGTAACATGACACAATACACAATGGAGGAGATGGATGTGGTAAGCAGCCATTCCACATCTGTTTCAGAATCATATAGTAGATGATAGCTTCAAAAGTAGGTACAGTAAATAATTCGTCCTTACAGCACTGGAAAAATATTTTAATAATAATACCCATTTCCTCTCAGGTCTTGTCCAGAGCTATCAAAAATACAACATTGGAGTTTTGTGAATATTTAAATTGTGACGCACGTCAGAATCAGTGCGGATTATAGTCATCCTTTTACTGTTGTAAAGCCACTAGGTTGCATGGCACACTACAAACCTGCATGAGCTATAAATTGTTGGCACATTAGCAGTCAGGCGTGCAACCACATTTTCATTATTTTGCTATGTGGTAATATGTACTAACAGGCATGAGAAATCTCTAGAGGTTTCTGTGCTTCCTAATACTGCTTTCTTAATTATCCTGGTGTCACACTAAATATTACATCTTAATTATAAGCTCTTAGCTTCGACTTCTTTTAACATATTAGCTATATTTGGATTTCATTCTGTTAAAGCTGAGATATGTACTGGTTCATGTATTTGGATGTGTTAGGTTTCTGTTCCAATGTGATTTATTTCTTATAGGCTATGCTTATTAGGTAATATATTTTCACAAGTTAGTTAGTTGACAGTAATGTTTTATATACTGTAAAGGTAACAATCTTTACCTATGCTGACACTGGTGGCATATACATTTAGTCCTTTAGATAACTTAGAGATGAGTAACATAGATGTGAAAGGTGACACCACAAAACTACTATCCATACACTGTGTTACTACCCAAGTACTATGTGATTATAATCACTGAAACTGCAATCAAGTGTAAATCTAGTTGTCATCTTAAACATTAATAGGATTTATTCTCTCACAGACAACATGGTTCTGGTATAGAAGGTGAAGCAAATTTTCCTCTTGCTCTATAATTAGTGTCTCCCACCTTGGTAAGCATTCGACAATGATAACAGTCAATAAGGATTCCACTTGTACATGTTTAGTTAATTCTACATTGTAACTAACCTGTATGGTGCAACCCATTTTTATGAAGTTATAGCATACCTACCCCACTGCACCTATGCTGTGTTTAAACTTACACTTAGCTGGTGCAACTGTAGGTCGTTAAAAGACTTTCAGGCCCTTTATAGGAATTAGACATTCTCCTTTGTGTTGGTCTATAGTCAGATTTTCCTACCTGCTTAAAAAAATGCCTAAGCCTTCACATCCCAGTGATGCAACCTGAGCAAAATAGTTTTACAGCTTTGCATTATTACTGTAGTGCTGTAGATTCTCTGATTGTAGTGTAGCAGTTAACTCCCTTCCCTCCTCCCTGCTCCTTCCCTCCCCCAGAGTGCAGTTCCTTCTCTCCTCCAGCAACAGTCATCCTCCTCATACTCCTGTGCTTTGAGGGTCTCCTCTTCCTCATCTTCACCTCTGTGATGTTCGGCACCCAAGTCCACTCCATCTGTACCGACGAGACTGTAAGTGACCCATTTCGTGACCAACAGTCCTCCTGTCCCTGCTGCTCCCACCCTTTGCTTTAACTTTCTACTCTTAATTCAAACTGCCTCAAGTTACGTTTCTCCCTCTGCTGCTTAAGGTAAAATGAGGTACTGCAAAGTACCTTTAAGTCTTTCCTTTGACTGAAGACATTATCTGAAAAGTGAATAACTGCCAAAAAGAAAGAAACTTCAATATTGATGCCTTAAAGGTACATTTGTGGAGTATTCCTGCTCTCTGCACTCGTTCCATAAACCCTTCACATCAAACAATGCACATACCAAAGCTGACAATTTCTTTTTAATGTATCTACTCACTGTTTTATGAACATGTTAAACAGATAAGTTAAATTACATTGGAATATAGATATTTTGATATTATCTGTGGAATGTTGACTAGACAAGATCTTGCAATAGAAGGATACGGATCACCAGCTGGGGCAGTTTTTTGCCATGGTATCATATATGTAGCCCTCAGATGCATACAAAATACCTGTTTGGGGCGGTGTCAACTTCAGACACATGAGCTGGAATAACCTTTTAGAAAACGTTTGGCTAACTTATGTTATTAAGTACTGTATTTTCTGGACTATGAGTTGCACTTTTTTCATTTCTCTTGCCTGTAGTGTGACTTATATAGTGATGCAACTTATATGTTGACTTTGTCAAGTAGTGACTAGCGAAGATGGCATTCTTGCACTCTTGACTCAATTGAAAATAATACTGTCTCACTGAAAAAGTAAAACATTTGTGTTCTCACTAAACAACTTTGATTGTAACGCAAGTGAAAATATTGCCCAAAAGAAAGAGCTATTCTGCAAACTTCAAAGTGTAGGGAGTAAAATGTTTAGCTGAAATAAAGTTTGGAGTGAGTGTCGGCCTTCAGACAACCTAAGAGAGGAGGAGGATATGCCACTTCATCTTCTATCTGGCCGCTCGCCCCCATGTTGGCACATTTGTTTAATGTTACTTGACACGGATGCATGAATTCTGTAATGCACTTCTGCTTTTTGTTATACCTAGCCTACGTTCTTCATAGGCTAATTTAGACTAGAATTAGAAATGCAACTTATACACCGAAGCAACTTATATATGTTTTTTTTTTTTCTGTTCAACAAGGCTGTCTTTGCTGAAAGCAACTAATATTCCATTGCGACTTATAGTCCAGAAGATACGGTAGTTACTGACACTAGTTGTTTCAGCTGCCAAAATTGGTGGTGCCTAATAAAAGTAATAAGCTTACTTTTCTTCTCTTGTTTGATATCAAAGATATGCTGTTTCAGAGTTTCTACTGATTTCACTGGAAACTGCATTTGTGCTGCAGTAGATTGGCAAGTGTAACAGTAACTGACACTCCTTTCGCACAGGAGATACACATATTGACACAGGTCCTTTGAATGTGCATTATATTTGGGTTGGGTCTGACCTCATATGGATTTCATACAAGACAGGTTCACCAGGTTAATCTCAGGCCAGTGGGGCTCTGTTCTGTTTACTGCTCATTCATTACACTAAATAATAATTACATTTAAAAAGATACAAATACATTATAAATCACAATTTAACCTCTTTCCCTCTGCTCATACAAGCAGCTTAGCTCTCTCTTTATTGTCCAAATATCAGTGTTTAATGTACAATACTTTCTTTGGTGGGTTTGTTAAATGATGGTTATAAGCCATTTGAATTCGGTTATATCCATTGTTATTTGAGATATCAAGTCACCATAACTGACCTAGGTTTGTGCTGATTGCATATTAGATTGCAAATTGGTTTATACCCCTGTAGTATGGAACTAAATTATTATAGAGAATAAAATTAAAAATGTCCTCCCTACTGTTCATTTACAGGAGATATTTCTGGTGACATGTCTGTGTGATGCTCATGGTCACATTTAATCCACACAGGTGACTGCAGGTTAAAGCTGTAAAACAACTTGTTCTTTCTTCAAGCAGTATTGTGGCTGCTGGAGCCAGTCTGATGCCATTCCTGTGCATGTGTGGGAAAAGTTTGATACCGTTGCTGTGTGTTGTCTTCACACATTCAAAGGATAAAGCCGGTCATTTTCTACATGGATAAAATTCCAATTAGTAGTTTAAACACTCTCTATATATAGACCTATGTCAACAATCAAGTGCCTGATCTGTATGTAAAACCACAGTGCACACTGTGTGCTGTATTTGAAAGATAGGTAAGTATTTTTTTTACTATAGAGAAATGTGTACATGTATCAGTGGAATAAGGAATCATTATCCTATGAAGTTTGTATTGGTGTGCCTTTGTAAACCAAAGTCTTTCTCCTGCATTTAAAAGTGCAGGTGAAAGATTTGCAGAGATCCCTCACACCTGGAAACAGAGGTGTGAGGGAGGGTACAGTGCCCGTCACCTTAAAAACAAAGCACACAATTCTGCTAATAGTTCCTTTAACTTCTGCAACTTGTCTGCAACTCTAGGCCAGAGATTTGGGACACATTTTATCAAGTAATCAAGGAGAGAGGGCTTAGACATACTGATGACTCTACAACAGCCAGATGGAAAAGTAGCTTGCAAGGACGTTACTCCAAGCCTGCGGCCCAAATGATTTTCAGAAAGAGCTGAAGTTTCAATGATTCATATATGTACTGGGTTGAAGGATATGGATACTTGAAATTTGATTTGTGATCACTGACAGGGTCACAAAAGCACACCAACTGAAGTTCGGTTGTCTCTTATTTTCAGGGCATAGAGCAGTTGAAAAAGGAAGAGAGAAGATGGGCTAAAAAAACTAAATGGATGAACATGAGGGCGGTGTTCGGACACCCTTTCTCCTTGTTGTGGTTTAGTCCCTTCTCCACCCCTGACCATGGGAAAGCTGAGACCTACCAGTATGTGGTGTGAGAGCTCAGCACAGGGAACAAGGCGGCCAGGTCAAAACCAAAATGGTAGGCCCAGGCCAGCCCCACTGAGCCCAGCTCTGGCAGGCTGTCGCTCTAAAGGCTTAACATGATTTACACTGTATCACCCACACTAGCCATGGACAGTTTTTCATCTGCTTTTTGTGTTGCCAAACTGAGTGGGCTATACGTTCATTTTTGTGTTGCCTTGAGTGAGTTGAGTTGCAGAGATAAAGAAACACTTTGATTTTTGTGAATCCTGTTTGCACACACTGTGAAGAATCTGTGTTTTCTGATCTTTTTCTCTTTCTGCTCTATTACAAGCCTTCTCATTTCTGACTCTGTTTTTGTTTTCCCTTCAGCAGCTATTTAAAAAAAAAAAACATATTTTAACACTAATGGTGTCTGGCCATGCAGATATTTCCAGTTTTAGGTCTTAAAGTTTTGAGATACCTACCCCTGAAATTTCTATTGCCATCTCAATTGAAGGGAATGGAAGTTTCTTTAGGTTTGCAATTTAAGATTATTTATAGTTTGATATCCTGAGAATTTTTTAATTAAATCATTTATAAAATGTCATAAAATAGTGAAAAATATCCACAGCATATTCCATTTAGATCCACAGAAGATATAGAAAACCAGCAAATATTTACAGTGGCTTATTCTGGGACCAGGACATTGTTAAGTTGCGGTCAGCACCATTTACTCTAACCTGCATTGTCCTAGGGTGACAGAACCTAAGTGCTAAAGTGTCTGTGTGTGATTTTTAGGGTCAAATGGATCTTTAAATGATCCTCTTGTCAGACAGTAGTCAGTAGTGTGTTCCAGATGTGGACAAAAAAACCTTTTACAGGAAATTAAGGACTGGGTGTAGGTTACATTCAGGTGTCCAGACTTTTTTGTGTTGCTGATTTTATTTTAAATGGTTACAATTTCCGTTTTTGTCGCCAGTCTACACTTAATAACACATAAGAAAATCAAAGTATGTTTGAAGAAATGTTTGCAAACTAGCGAACACAGGTTTGCTTTGCTGTAAATGAGACATTTCAGGTTTTGATTTTATCTAACATTTTGCAAACATTTCCAAAAAATAATTATCGGTTATTGAGTGTAGATTAATGGATTAAAATAGCAATCATGCCCATTTAAAATGAAACCTTTAATACAATAATGTCTATATGAAGAAATATTTTCAGAAGCCACTTTTTACATGTTGTCAAGATGTGGTACATTCTTCCTGATTCCTCTCTGATACATGGTTGATATGATCCACATTGTTGTTCCCTCAAATCGAATCAAATGCCAGTTTGTTTTGGTCATGGCCAAATCATTCTTACAGTGCTCACAGAGGAAGTTAAATGGGTTCAGTCAGGACAGATGTCAGCCTCCCTCCCAGCGCTCCCTCTCTGTGTGCATGATCTCTTGCCAGTAGAACAGCCTCTGTGCTCAGAGCCCATGTGGTGTTTTGATGTTGTGATTGTGTGCCAAATTCAGTGAACCACACAGTTACATGATTACTTGAGAAAGCTTTGATACAAAATTCCTCAAAGTAGGACACTGACTCTGCTTTTAAATCGTCTCTGCTGGAGAAAACGTAATAAATCCTGTGTGGTGTCCAAGGGAAGCATCGTATAAAAACGTGCAACAGCATACATCTTATTACGCAGTAGCTGGAGATTAGCTGGGCCGTATTTCTGGACTGTTCCATAATACTTCAAAGAATTTAACAAAGTATTAACTTAACTTTCATCATTCACATTTATACCACAGATAAAAAGACTAAGTATTTATCATTTTATTATATTTATTAGATTTTCTCCTGTTGGAACTTCTGTGTGTTCTACAGTGTGTATTTTATTCTTTATTTTTTGCTTACACAATATTGTATGTATCCTTTTGTTATCTGAATGCATGGTGCAGGTGAAGGCTAGTGTAGTTATTTATGTGCAGCACTGCTGGTATGATGGTGCCAACAGTGATACTGGAGATTTGTTTTTTATAGAAATTTGAATTCTTTCTAAATATTCTGATATTTCAGCACATGCGCAGAGAATAAATACTTCTCAGTTGCAATGCAATAACTGTGTTGGGTTGCTTTTTGGATGTGTTTAATGTCACTGTTGAGCAGTTAGTAGTACTACCCAGATAAAGTAGTTGTTTTAAGTATTGACACCACTTCATATTTTTGCACACTTTGTGTTGTAGAAGTATTTAGATATAATTGTCACTTTGTCCATCAAGCTACACTCAATAACCCATGACAAGATTTTCACATGCTGCCGCAGGTGGACTCCACTCAAGTTCTAGACAAATCTCAAGGATATTTCAATCAAACAGCTTGAAGCCGACCACAATTTAGAGTGCCCCACTAAAGGTTCTGAATACTTCTGTAAATTAGGTTTGATTTTTAATAAATTTGCTAAAAACAAAAAAAATGTTTTTAGGGGTTATTGAGTTTAGACTAATGGCAAAATTACAATTTTATCCAATTAAAATTAAATCTGCAACACAATAAAATGTGTAAGAAGTGGAGTCTGAACACCTATATATATATATATATCTATAATGTTTTCTAAAAAAAATCTATTTTACAGTGCTTTTCTCAAGTATCTGTCAAACCCCACATTGATAAATTTCCCCTATCCTTGTCTTCCATTCTACTTTACTATCTGTACCCTGCCCATGCAATGTTCTCTCCACACTCACGCATTTGCTTTGGTTGATACCTCACTCTGCCGAAAGCTTTCTGAAGCAGACAGTTCTGTATAATCCTGCCAGAGGTAAGGGCTCACACTAACCATCCAGTGAAGCTTGACACATCACAAGCATGCAGATTCCAATCAAAATGCCAGAGGGCACTTTTATTTCTTTCTTTTTTTTTTTTTTTTTTCCAGATTCAACCAAACATGATGAATGAATGTGTGAGCTCTGTGATGCATGTACTGATTTGGAACATTCGACATGGGTTTTCATCAGGGTTTATTATTTATTATTATGATAAGTGCTTATAATTTATGTAGTGTACTGTTTTGTCGCGCATGTTTGTTTTAGAAAATTTGTGAATCTGAACTGATGCAAAGCTTTTCAAAAATAGGCTGAGTTCTATGTTAATACAATACTCAAAAGCCTTGATGTAAATTGGAAACGCTATTGACCATCATTGGCAACTATACTGTAAGAACTGGGGCATTCCAGATTTCAGCTGAAGATAATTCAAGGCCTCTGCAAACTCACTGTATGACAAGCTAACAGGTGGCTTTGAATTTGTTGCCATGGTTATGTTATACCAGCAAACAGCCTAAATCAGGTTTAACCTCACCTAATCCCAGCCAGGACAAAGATGCCTATTTGATTTGTCTAACTTGTCTAACTGGTGACGTCTCGAATGATCTTCAGCTGAATTTTAGCATATGTTTATTTGAGCTATACCCTAAAGTGCACCCTGCTGATCTTAACTCTACTTAGTGCTAATTATGAAATGCTGCTGCAGTAGCACATTGTATATTCTTTTGACATAAATACAGCAACTGAGTATTGTGTTAAGGTAGACTTTAAAAACTCTTTTAGTGTTTTTTTTTTTGTGTGTGTGGATATTTTCACTTGTGCCTGAGAAACTAGCTTAAAAAGCTGCACCATATAATTTTAGTTCTGTCATCATCTCTGTGTCCTAGCTGTGATTGATAGTGCATAGACATTATACACATTCAAGTCCCTTTAGACTCACTGCCTCATTCTGTCTTCTCCAGGGGATCGAACGTCTGAAGGGAGAGACGGGGAAGTGGGGGAAGGTGCCGTGTAGGGAGGCCATGCAGATGGCGTTTGGAGGCCCGTTCTCTCTGTCCTGGTGCAGCCCCTTCACAGGGCTGAGCTGCAACAAGAGCCCTCCTGAGCATGTCAGCGTTCCACAGGGGGAGATCATCAAGGAGGACATTATAGAGATACCATTAAACTAACTTCCTGCTGTCAGGAAGACATTTTTCTGATCCTGACAAAGCTTCTCTACAAACAGATCTCTTTGGAGTTTGGGAACATGAATCAGGGCTTTCTATATACCACCAAAAGTATATGTGAAAATACCACATTTGCCACACCCACTTCTCTCCCTGGGGCAACACAGCCATTTGCAGGGTGCACAGGAGAACAAACTTTATCAAATTTCAGCATATTCACCTGTCGGCTGTCATTGCATGCAGAACCTAATAACATTCAGAAGTGATCATTCGCTACATAATTCATGGTGGCAAATCTGCAGTATTTCCCAGAAATCTCTGCCTAGTAGAATCAACCGGTGAAGTAAAGGCACTTGAGGGATACAGGTTTCCTTGTGAATGCAACCAAAGTCTTTCTGATTCAAAGATGTGAGAAGTTGATAGATTTCAAAGCTTCTCTCTGAGCTGTCTCAGGAGAACACCACATACAGTAACACTAACTGAACATGAACCATAAGCAGTTTGATTTCAGCCACTTTACTGTCACTGCTACCTTTTTACATGAGGATTTTAACTGACCCCTGTGCCTTAATGTTTTTTTTTTTTTCTTATCGGGGCGAGTGAAACACTTGGTATATTGTCCAATTGCTCGGCTTGATTCTTGCGTTTCTGTCTAAACCTGCCATTCTCATCACGTTGAAGAGTGTTGTGTAACAGAAAGCTGGGAAATGGCTGTTGGATAAGGGCTTTCAACTGTTAAATGGGTGCTGGAGATCATGGGACCACTCATGTTTGTATTATTTTATCAAACTGATATGTTTGAGTTTCATTTTTTATATTCTAAAATCAGTGGACACATTTCCTATTAAATCTATCCATTACCAATAGTACTGTGTTTTAAGAGTTTGGTTGTTAGTAATAATAAAAGAAATAATTTAAGGGATTTTGTTTTCAAATCAATCTGCATAGTTTACAGGTCAACAGGTATTTCGATATTTAAAAAATAGCAGAATGCGTTTACACTGGTGAATAGAAAAATAAGTCAACTGCATAATAGCCACTTAATTTGAAAGATCTGTTTGTTTGCTTTCCTGCTTAGTCTCATGTTGGTACAGTTAGTTTGAAACCCATAGCCTGTAAATGTAATTACAAACCTACCAGGACCTGTGAAGTCCCTACTTAACACATTATATCTGGTTTGTTTAATAATCAGAAAACCTCAAATGTAGAAACAGGTTCTAATTTTACCGATGGACAGAGACTATCAGTTTCTTCCTGTTTTCAGGCTAACCTAATTCACCCAGAAAACAAAAACACTGAAAACCCTGCCACAACAACAGGGTGTGTTTCCACATCAGTCTCAGAAGAGGTTTCAGGGTCTGATTGTACAGAATCTACCATCAGCTCTGAGCAACATGGTCCAGTGTTTCCACTAGCAGGAGCCTGAGAAATTCCATGATGTGTCCCTGAGAAAGAGCTGCCACAGTGTTTTGCGACTGTGACCCAAGAGCAGAGGCCACACACTCGTGAGGCACCAGATCTTCGACGTCACTTGTCCTTTCTGCCCTGATCTTGTGGCTCGGCCTGAGAAGCTGACTGATGAAGCAGCAACAGTCCACACAGCGTGAGAGAGATGCCCACCCACCACAAAGCTCCATGTGCCTCTCCAAAAATCACCCTCCCCAGGGCGGCCTGGAGACACACAACAAAAGACTCATGAAATACAGACATGACTGAAACTTCTTGGGCAGACTGAAAGAGCTTACTGAGCAGATGAAGTTAGACGCAGTGGTAGTGACTGTGGCTCTGGCTGAAGAGGAGCAGTGTCTGAGAGCCTTGGAGAAGAAGGTCCACATGACAGCGTTGCAGGTGAACAGCAGGGTTCCACACAGCAGCCTCAGGGGGATGTGCAGCTGGAAAAACACAGACCCCCATGCAGCAATGCATTACACATGGGTGGCATGGACCCATGAACAACTTACAGGTATTGAGGTGAATGATCAATGGTTTAGGAGTATGAAGTATGAACCCAAAGGCATATCCCCAGACTTCTTCCAAAGAAAGGCCCATGTAGAGCCAGACACAGACAGAGAAAGGTGTTCCATGTGTGAAATGAAGTCAGCCTCACCCAGTCACAGTCTGCAGCTCCACCGTGTGTTTCAGTCCAGATGCTCAGCCCGGACTTACATATGTCTCTCACGTAGTCTGCACCCAGGGACAGCTTGGCAGACAAAGAGGCGGCAGCAGCCAGAAACCCCGCTAATAACGCGTAAAACGACCCCGACAGCATACTTCACACATTTCCGTGTTAGAAATAGTAATAACACTTCCTGTCAACCAAACATGATGGACCGTGGGGAAACATTTCAAAACAAAAGCCTACTTCACGAACATTTAACGGCTTTTTTCCCCCCAGGATGACAATTGTTCTTTAGGGCTCGCACTCATTTCTGATTTTATTTTGAAAAAGCAATTTCACGCTATCCTGTCACATTTCCGTCGTTTCGACAACAGTCTCTCATTGACCAATCGCAACAACTTTTGAAGTCATGTGACTCGTAGCGGCACATCGTAATGACGTCTTAATGTTTTGGCGAGGACTAGCTATCGCCAAATCTACATAGGTGTGTATTTGACTGTTCTACTGCTTTTACAATGAACAAAAACAAAGCCAGTGGTGTGGCGTGGGTGAAACCAGCGGAACCATCCTTCCTGAAGAAGTTTAAAAACGACGTTGGATACAAAGAAGGGCCGACGGTTGACACGAAGGTAACGCTATGTGCTGGTTCGGCTAGCTGTGTAACGCTAAGCGAGCCGAAACAGCTAACTCACTGGAAATTATTTCACGGTTAATTACAGTTTTACCCGCGTTAGCCGTCTCCTTGGTCAGTTTTATATTATAACTGTGCGATGTATTAAATAGTTAACGTCAGCTCACTGCTAGCTCACTGCTAGCTGCTATAACGACACAAAACCTCCGCACTCGTTACATCCCTTTGCCCTTACCGCGTTATTCAGTTCAGTGTGATTTGTGTGGCGCTAAGTCACAAGGCAGTTCACACAGAAACACACACACATTCCTGATAAGTAAGCAGAGCAAAACTCCCTGTAACGGAAGAAAAAACCTCCAGCAGGACCGGGGTCAGTTTGAGCGGCCATCTACCTCCACTGGTTGGGGTGAGTGGATGGAGGAAAGAGAAAAGAACAGCAACAATAAACAAAAAATAAACAGACACCGCAGGTTGGTGGGGCCAGTAACTGCACATCAGCAGTATATGCAGCTCCAGGACCAGGGACACCTGCAGAAGGTACAGAGAGAGAGAGAGAGCGAAGACAAAAAGTGGACGGAGAGGGAGAGGGGGAGAGAGAGGGAGAGAGGGGGGGCTTTATAAACACAATGTCCATGAGGTTCCTTTATTCATCTGTTGGAAAAATCCTCTGTGTCTTACTCTCTCGCAGCGCCAGGTGATGCCAACACTGGATGATGACAGCGGGAGTGATCGAGAAGATGAGTTACCTCAAATTGTGGTCCTCAAAGGTGAAGACCTGACTGCAGAGGAAGTGAAGAAGATCAAGAATGACATGCATACTGGGGGTGGTGCAGACAAAGGTAAGACTAAATCAGCAAGAGCTGGCTTTTCTGTTTAGAGGGTCTTTCATTTCACTGGAGTTGGAGAGTTCTACTTTCATAGACCTTTTCCTCAGTAGCTTTGGTTCACTTGTCCTCAATGTCATGTTTGCCTCAGAACTGGACTTGAAGATCATGTTGGGTCTGTCACCTGCCAGAGTGCAGTCTCACATAGAGATTAAAATGCCTGCTTTTATAGCCAGCAGACTGGATTTCTGTAATGCTCTCCTGTGCTTTACACATACATTAAAAACAGGTGCTTAGTGACCCTTCACTCACATGTCCAGCAGCTACACTTTTAAATATTTTTATGGAAAATAACAAGTAGATGCAAATTATAATTCATAGCAGGGTATGTTTATATATTTTCAAACATGCCTGGAGGGCATCTTTAAATGAATTTTGTTGCAATAGGAAGCATCTAAAATGAAAATCTCTTGTCTTTGCATAATGTTTGCCCTCTAAAAAGTGTGTTTGCGTCTGCAGATGATAAACCCCCTGCGGATGGTAAAATCCTTTTCAAGAAGCCACCTAAACGCTCCTCCTCAGACAAATTCCAGGGGATCACTGCCAGCTCCAGCAAAAAGAAGAAGAGTGATGGAGGAGAGAAGGAGGAGAAAGAGTCTGGAAAGAAAGTAAAGAATAACAGCCTTCTGTCGTTCGGAGGGGATGAGGAGGATGAGGAGGACTGAATGGTGAAGCTGAGGTAGATCACTGTTATTAACCACAGTAACAGATGACTCAAGGGCGCCAAAGGGAAATTTGATTAACTAATATAAACGTGGGAAAAATTAAGACTTTTGTATTCATCCACATTGTTCATCCTTTATAATTTCTCTGAGGACAGTGCCAGTGTTTTTGTATACTTTAGCCTACTGTCTATGAAAATTCTATGCTTGACATAACATGTCATGTAGCTTATATAATCCATCACAGTGAACCATCTGATACCTTTGTTTTTTTTAATCAATTAGAATATTTAAATGCTTACAGCTTCAATACAACACAAAACCCAGTCATTCTTATCAAAAAGATAAAGGTGATATAATGTGCACTGCGATGATTTACCTCTCAAGCAAGATGGTATCTAATAAGCTTACCTCTTTATCTTATAAAGCATGAGATGCTTTATAAGATAACGAGGTAACCTGATAAAGTTGACTTGAAGTTTTGAAATAAATGGACAAAATCTTTGATGAACATGTATAACTGTAATATAAAAAGTAGGTGATTTTGTAGTTTATGGGCTGAAGTATGAAACAGGAAAAGCATATACTCTTTTGACTAAAAATCATGTCGATATGTCATTTAAAAACTCAGACGCAGGCTGAAGCTGCTTCTCAAAGCACCGTGCAAACTATGCAACTTTGGTGGTGGTGAAATTATTAGCTTGCCCATGTGTTATTGGTCTAATTTTACACCATCCAGTTGTTGGTCACCGCCGGTGACTAGTCAGCTCAGATACCCTTTTAATATATTCATTCATACAGAAAATTGACATGTTTTGGTTTAATGTAATATGAATCTTTTCTAGTGAAATCCAAACAGTGACACTTTTTTATTTCTTGTGTTCTTGTGCCTTTCACTTTAGAAAAGACTAAAGCATTTTTCCAACAGAAAAGAACTTAAGAGCACAGTTACAGATCCTAGTCTCTGTAGCGGCTGCTGTCATGTGTCCTCGACAGTCCTGCAGACTCTCCACCCTCTTCCATGTTCAAAGATACCTGTCATGTGAAGGTCATTTTTGTTGCTTTGTGTTTCAGTCCTCCTCTTCAACTGTAGTAATCTGTGGTGTATAGAATAGTGTTGAGTGTCGAATTGGAATACATTCAGTGATGTGTTGAATGTATGAAGATATTCTAGCTTCAACAAAGGAGCTATAACAGTGTATGGAGAATGCATTCTTGTCAATGCAATCGCATGAGTTTTGTTCTTTTGATGTGAATTTGTTGTGTTCATTTTTAGAGAACAGTTATGGCTGTACTGTTTGATAGAGAAATCATTAAAACAATTGTTCAGTGTCCTGTGCTGTGACCTCAATGAGCTCAAAACCTCAAAAATAAAAGCCAGGTAAAGCACACACCAATAAACATTTGTAGCATGGGGCAAAAACTTCAGTCTAAAACACAGGTGTCAAACTTCAGTGCTCAGGAGCTGCTGCCCTACTTGTTTTCAAAACATCTCTGCCCTGCCCACTGTTGCTGTGCTCATCCAATCAGAAGCTGCAAGGACAGGGTGGCTCAGTACTGCAGCAATCTGAACGGGGAATCAGCAGAATGTTCGTCTCTTCGCCTTTGCCCCTTTGCTCCGTTGTCCTATTTTTCATGGCGTTGATGTATTTCTATAAACATCATGCAAACGCTGGATTGACACAAAAATTAAACAGCAAGAGTTATTAATTTAAAAGTGAGTAATGATCAGAATAGCTTCTTAGAGCACTGTTTTAAGCATCGACTATAATAAAGTAGAATTTAAACCACAGACTATAGTAAAGCATTTCTTTTGCAGTTTTCTGGTTTTCTGCATAATTTGGTTCTGTAATCTTCTCTTCAAAGCGGCCGCACTGGAGTGCAAATGCAAGTGCCCAATAACGCCTGCTCTTGGAAGCTAAGCGGGGTTGCGTCTGGTTAGTACTTGGATGGGAGACCAACTTGAAAGATCGGGGGCTGCTATCCTCAGACATTGAGACTGCATCAGGAAGGGAATCCGCTGTAAAACTTGGGCCAAATCGACAATGTGGATCAATTGATACACTGTGGCAACCCCCGAATGGGAGTAAGCCAAAAGGGAAAGAAGAAGAACGTGATCTGATCTTGATCACCAATGACATAAAAATCACAAACAGGATTTTTCCTGTCTTTATTTAAAGACACCCATTAAACTTAAAGAATGGTGAAAAAATTAATTGCAACACTAATTAACACCGATGTCATTAAATGTCAGCAGGAGTCATAACTTATTTATACAGAAAACCAGACAAATGCCAACAGTTCCATCTACATTTTCTTCCACATGTAGTTTTAGAAGATGAGGGTGTTATCCATTGCAACCCTCCACCCAGAGGGAAGGTGGTATAAAATATCTTAAGCTGCACTGAAAACCATCTGTGTGGAAAAACGTGTGTTTTTTTAAGACAGTAACACCACAAGATATGAACATGAAATCCAAGAGATGAAAGCAAGTTACTTCAACCTCTTTATTCAAAAAAGTGTGTTTCATTCTCACACCGGCATCCAGATCATTACAATTGATGGAAAAAACCTCAAAATTCAAAACAAAACGCTTGCACTTTGAGACAGGATGCTACGCTCATTTAAGTCATCACAGTTTCCATTGTCCATGTAATAAATACACTCACCGACCAACTGTCTCGAGCTCTGGAAACGATATGATTTATTCATTTATTTTTTCTTTTAAGGCCAATGTTCTCCACCTGCATGTTCTTACGATGGTGTTCTGACAAAATCCCACAACAGAATAAAAGACAGCTTGAGCAGGATGTGTTTCTTAGAATATCTTCCACAAACAGAATAAGGCAGATTCAATTATAGGGAGGTTTTGATTTACAAAAGGAACCACTGACAATGTTATGTGTCTGGTTGCAACAGTGAAAATCCAGCCAGTCAGAAAGAATCACTAGAGTGTTAACATTTTAACCCTCTCAGAGTCTGACAGCTCAGAGGACTTCAGAACAATTTTCTAAGCTCATGAAGGAATAAGCAGTGGGGTGCAGAGTGTGTTTGACCCTGTTATGGTATCCGGGCAGGGGAGAGGCAGCATTCTGTTGGACTGTAAGAGCAACATATTCATTCATCATCATTAGCTGATAAAATGTAGACCTTGGTTCTTGGTCTGGCTTCTCAAGCATCTTCAAACATTGTACTTCTCATAGGTGGTCTAGTGTGGTTCAGTAATGGATGGATACAAATAACTCACACAGCTGAAAATATAATTCTGACTTTACGATTTACAAGCCTCATGGCATGGATAATCATTTCTATTGGTTCTAATAACACTGCATTCAACGTCATTAGTAAGTCAGAGTGAAACTTCCATGCATTCACATGACAGGTTGCAACAAACCCACAATTTAGCCAGATTAGCTGTAGGTTATGTGTTTTTACACTAGAGAGGAAGAAAAAAAGATTCTGTCAACCTGCTACTGCTCTTGATCAGTAGGGTTTTAATAGGCTTTTGTGAGTTAATTCATTTATGGACGTAAAGTACTGAATTTCTGGTAAACCGCTTCAATTGGCACCAGTATACCTTAAGTGATGGTAAGAATCCTTTACTTCTCAATAGAACTGTGTGTGCACGAGCCGAGCCATGAAGTCAGTCAGTGAGTAAAGCTGTAATGGATGATTGCAGGGGACTATTCATTTCACATTTTTGTCTTCTAAACAGGTTTGAACCACTGGAGGTTTACAACCCATCTGACTGACTGTCCATGGTTCCTTGTCTAGTAGGACTTCTTTTTCTATCTGTCTGAATTTTCTGTGTCTGTTGCCTTGTTCTCCTGCCTCATTAATGAAGACTACAGTGTTATTATTTCTGACAGAGTAAAAATTAGAGCCATGTTTTGTTTTTTAAAAAAAAAAGGAATTTTCATTTGAGGAACCTGTGCAGTGTGTTTTCTAAAACAAAAAGGTCCTGTCAGTGCAGCAGTATGAAGGTGGACCATGTGTGATGAAGGCTTCTCCTTGCTGGAACATCCAAAGGGGACGTAAAAAGAAACTAAATGGATTAAAATAGATGACCCATTATCCATGTGGTTACTGTGATGTGACCTAATGTGGGATGCTCCATAAGCCTGTGAGCACAAATTCTTTGAATTGCTGTAGAGATATAACTGATAGCCGGTTAAAACAAACCAAAGAAGCCGGTGGTCACTGGTCAGTTTCTGTTTCTTCTCTTTTTCCATCAAACATTAATATCATGTGTGAGAATTTGAGAAATGCCAACAAGGAGAAAGACCATTTCAGTCCTCCTGAAATCAGCCTTTGCCTCGGTTTGAGAGGGGCTTGGGCTCTGAATCTGTAACATGGTCGAACCAGTGATCTATTTTCTGTCTGAATGATGCATAGAGGAGTCGCAAACTGAGTCCCTGCATTAAGGACATGTAATCTCTCTTAATCTTTCTGTCTCCCATCACTCACACATTCAAGTACAAAAAGAAAAGCAAGTTCACAGTTCCAGTGTGGCGAGGCTCTCAGGCAACCCGACATCTACTGTTCTCTGCCTCCTTCACGTCGCTGATCAGGCCAAAGGTTCAACGCGTCCTCCGAGGTGATGGTTACATTTCCAGGGTGGACCTCCAGGTAAGGGCGCTCAGGATGACAGGTGTCTGCAGAGCCTCTGGTGTTCCTTATTCATCTAATCGGTGGATTTTACTGTTGGCTGCTTGTTTTTTGTTGAAAGTTTTGTATTTAAGATTTTTCCTCTCTCTCTCTCTCTCTCTCTCTCCGGTCCACAGTGTGCCTCTGTGTTGGCAGTGGGCTTTCTATAAAAATTTCTTGGTCAATTTCTTGCCCTTCTTGAGGGACAGCTTGTTCCTGATGTATCCACGCTTTCTCTTGGCTGTCTGCAGAGGAAGAAATCACCAAAAACACTCCAGTGAAAAAAAAATAAGGATCAAAACAAGCTTTGGTAGCTACAGTTTCAGCAAGACACAGCTACATAGCTGAATCAACATTATTTTATTTAGATCTTTGTGGTCTGATCTGTATTAGCGTCATTTCAACTTCATTGCTGGTATATGTAGTAAAAGTCTTAAAGATGCATGGGTGTTAATAGTCTGGGTAGAAATGAATGGCAGGTTTTAACAGTGGGAAAGTGAACTGGGAAAGTGTACTGTATTTCAGTGCTGTCCAGCAGAGAGCAGCATAGACCTGCCAAAACTAATCGCAAAGTACTGTCGTGTGCTATCACGAAAAGCCACAAAAAGGTCTTTCTCTGTTTCAGATGAAGCTGAATCGTTCACGTCCAAATGGAAAACAATCAACTGGCCGGTCACAGTGAGAGTGACACTTGGATGGGGGCATAGGTTTCACTGATGGCAGCCATGACAGAAAACCTTTTACATTAGAATCGCTTCTTGTGGGCTGCTATTAAACAGCATGTTCAGTTACATTTGTGAGTGACAACAGTTGCAATGTGATGCAGGAAGCTGTAGACTCCATATAAAATATTAAATACAGAATAGAATAAAACCAATGAAAATGCCAGACTGAGGTAAAAATAGAAGCTTTGTTGATCAGTTAAAAAACTGGGATGTTGTTCGTGTTTATTTCTGAATAATGTATAGGGATGTGTTTATATCCCTACTAGATTCAGCCTCTAAAGCACCAACTGGGCAATAATGTCATGAGACTAGTTTCAGACTGAAAGTTCTTACTTTCATTTTTGTTTTGATAAACCTTTGAGGTGGATATTATTAAATAAACATAGCCACAGTTGCTGTGAGCATACAGTTGTTTGCCCACTGAGAGGACTTTGGACTATGCTGCTGTGAGGATACCGACTTACCTTTTTGGAGGTGTACTTCTGCTTGGTGGTGTCGGTGCTTCGCAGCTTGTGCTCCACACGGTCTCTGTTCTCCAGCTTTTTGACCTTATAAATCCTGACCAGCCAGTGCTCGGAGGTGAAGGCTTCCTCAAGGTGCTTCAGCTTTATGTCTTTGTTTCCAATCTCAGCGTTACGTGTTCGGTCAAAGCCTGGTGGTGTCCTGAAGTCCAACTTGACAGAAATGAAAACAGTTATTAATATTATTGTGATTAGACAGTGTCTCTTCAATAATCAATCACTCTTCTTGTGGCACAGGAATGTTAAGCAGAGGGGATCATTAATAATGACATACCTGCATCTCTCCAAAGCGGTAGTAAGACATTTTGTACATAAGGCAGTTGAGTAGAGTGGGGGAACCGGCTTTGTCCACTCTGAACTCTCCCTGTGGGGTGAAGTAGTCACTCTCCTGGGTAGAGAGGCAGAATAAGGGGACAGATGGCAGGAAAAATAAGCAAACTGCTGCACACTGTGATCCATGATTTTCTTTTGCAGCCAAACATCTTGAGGCTTTTACTTTTATCAGAGGAACGCACATTAAACATTCATATAACTTCCACTTTGCGGGCAGCCACCACCTCTTTGGTTAATAATTAAAAAGTGCTGTACATTAAAGTGACTGAAATACAGTACATGCGACGTTTATCTCACCCTGATGTCCCTGGGGTGCTCCCCCTCTGCAATGCGCACCATCCACAGGAACTTGTTGATGTCATCACCTGAGTAGCCAATCACCCCGCCAAAGATGATCAAGACATAGTCGACATCCAGCGACTGCATGATTTCATAGGCTGCAGTCTCATTAGATGACATGGCTTTGCCCACCTGTACATCAGTGCAGGACAAGGTAGTTTGACAATTTCAATTCAATAAGAGTGGTTTGAAGTGAAATGATAATCAAAGAGGCAAGCCACACATTTTACACACCAAGACCAAGACCAGTCTGTGGTAATGGGGTGCACCATACAAAATCTCACTTTCACTGATGTACAGTGCAGTGTAGCAACACAAAATATGTCCACTTTGTGGTGCAGATTAGACCCAAAGTATGAAATCAACAGCTGTCAAACTATGAAAGCATGGAATATGGATGCAAAGAAATGTAGTAAGAAAGCAATGGAAAAAAAACAAAAAAACAAAACAAATGAGGCTGAGAATAAGTGCACCAAATTTTCAAGGACCACTCGATATTTAAAGCAAAGGTTTTTGTAAAAACTGAAAAAGCTCCTTCAGAAACACAGAAGGCATACAACTCTTCCCAGAGGCTGAGTGGTATCCCCCTGTGACGAGTAAAGGAGTCTTCCTGTGTAAAGGTTTTACAGTGCCCCTTTAATCAATGCTTTCTTTTTAGAAAGCATTTACAAGGAACAGAGATGGAAAGGGAAATGTCATTAACATGGGTAACGTTACAGCAGCTCTCACCAGTGCTATGTGACTGTTGTTCCATGTGTTGTTGTCGACCAGCGTGGTTCTGTTAGCCATGCCTGCTATTTGGTAGCCATAGTCCCACCAGGACATCACTCTTGCATGTTCGTCTGTGTTCTGCCTCAGCCAGTAGTAGGCCTCCCTGAAGTCATCCAGGATGTTACGGGAGCTGGTGGACGGGTAGAGTAATACAGTCATAGGGTATTATTACAGAGCATTAAACTTAAACCAAGACTTAGAGATTAAACATTAATCCACTCTATTCACTCAATCTACAATATTTATTACTGGAGGCATCTTGCAGTAATTTCTGTTTTATGTGGCAAGGTCTTATGATACCAGTCAGTGCCTCTTTCTGCCTCCACCCCAATACAGATCAGACAAATGGCCTTGGGACCTCCTGAAGAAGAGCCTCCTATTGAAGTGACTTTTAGTAGCATTTGGTGTTAGAAAAAAAGGGTTCAGCCAAAAGTACAGATGTCTTGATCAGGTCTTCTGTCCTGATCTTTTAATACCGAGTATCATCTGATATCAAATCTCATCTGACTTCTTTGTACATTTTCCCCATGATTTTGCTGTAGAAAACATACTAGAGCTACAATAAACTCATAGTAACCAAATGTTAGACAGAAGAATAGCCTTATTTAAAAATACATCCAGCATATATGTGTATGTAGGAGGGAGCCCTGAGCATGAATAAAAGAGTTAAACCAACAATAGAACTTAAGAGTTTTCTTCAAACTGCAAAAATCCTGGAAAAAGCTGTAAACCATCTGGTATGTAGGAGGAGGCAGCTTTTATGCATTTCTGTCCAGAGGTATTGAAAGAGACTATTTCTTCAGTAGAAAAGAATTCAATAAAATGTCATGTGGATTGTTGGTCTCAGAAAAGAAATGCTGCTGTTTCATTACTGATTGCTCCACAGTATTAGAGTGGAGGCAAAAATCTCAGAGGTGTGTACAGTATGTCAAAACCTGACCAAAGATGGTAACACTGGGTGGTAAAAATGGGTGGTAATTTGTGTAAGATGACACTTTATGAACTACAGCTGTCAAAGGTATCCTCGGAGAATCAATCTTACAGAAAGTGCAAATCTCCTATTACCTGCTATCGTGCACAAATGAAGCACTAGGTAAAAGCCTAGTATATATGACATGTAGGAATTGCATATTCTCATTATTCTCACCCATCGTGGTTGTAAGATGCCAGTACCACGCTCGGGCTGGAGTAGGCATTGCTGGTAACCCATGTGCAGTGGACTGCAAACATCATGAGCAGCATCAACATCAGCATGGTCACTATGGATTTGATGTTGGGCCCCAGACCTTCCTCAGTCTTCTCCTGCTCTGACACGTGTTTCCGCACCTTACCAGCCTGCAGAGTACAGCACACAGACATGACTCCATATGGAAAGGTGATTGAAACGCTTGTAGGAAGATGCATTATAAAAATGAGCCGTTAATGTACTAAAAGGTTTGTAACTGTTCCCACAGAGAATTCGCACAGACAATTAACTGTTGTAGCTGTTTTATGGTGTCACATTCAGCGCCACCTTTCAGGAGACCTGTGATAGGTCGGTAATGCATTATTCCTACTGTGTCGGTTGAAAGTACAGCGGAAGAAGGATGACAACAATATTGGACATCAGTACTGTCTGATTTTCCTGAAGGATGAGGAGGAGTGTGACTAGCATACATTTCAATTTCAATCCAACATTTTTACTCGTAAATGTTTTGTAACGGCAATGTTGGGATAATTATTTAGGTAATGTTGTTTATATATAAGATGGCTAGCTGTTTATTCTATTGTACAGTAATATTTTCTGTGTCTAAGGTGGACCAAATAAGTGACATTGTTGGATGTAAAACCGGCTCAATGAGATGACAAATGCTAAAGCACTGTGGAAAAATGCAGAGTTCACTGATAATTCTCCTGTGGATCTGTCACTACAAGTGACTTCACACACTGTCGTGTTCATGTTAAGAGCTATACAAATATTGGTGTACAATTTTCATTTTGTGGCATTAATTCTAAAAGCTAACTGTCTTTTGTGTAATTGTGTAGGTGCATTTTGTCGACCACTCCTTGTGATGTCCCCCTGACCTTGTCGTAGAGGTTGCCGGCATTCTTTCTGTCATCCTCGTCACTGCTGTCCTCTGCAGGTGGGCTCTGCCTCTTCATGTCATCGCCCAGGTAGTGTTCAAAGACGCTGGAGAAAGCTATGGCTGACAGCATGCACACTACTGGAGTCAAGGTCAGCATCAAACGCACCATCACACCAGCAAAGTACACAGCGCTGATGGCATACAAGGCAACTGTGGTGAACGAAGAACAGAGAGAGGGACAGAGACGTGAACAGGATGTTATGATCCAAGCTTGATGAGTTTGGTTCGATTATAGAGATAACTTCATTTACTATATTTAGATTAATCTAACGCTGTTGAGTTGTATTATGCCTTTCTCCTCTGTTGTCTGCCAGGAGAAAAAAGTTCAGCATCGGTGTCAGTGGAAAGTTGAGAAGTAAAAGTGAGTGGTATATGAGATATATGAGAAAATGGTGTACACTAGAGCAGATAAAAAGAAGAGTCAATCAGCCAAGGGAGGGCAGCAGAAGACTGGACCTTTTATGAACTGTGCCCAGTGCACTACACTGTGTATACTGGAAACCAGAAAAGAATACAGTGAGTTTTAAATATTAAACCTGACTGAAAGGAGCATATTTAAGGTGTGATTAAAAAAAAAAAAAAAACGGAACATATTTAAATAATAATAAAGTGCAGTATAAAACTCAGTTATCAATACCAGAACATCCATCCATCCATTATCTACACCTGCATATTACTGACCAGGGTCACAGGGATCTGCTGGAGCCTATCCCAGCTCTCTTTGGGTGAAAGGCAGGGGTACACCCTGGACAGGTCACTAGTCCATCACAGGGCCACATAGAGACAAACAACTACACACACTCACACTCACTCCTATGGGCAATTTAGAGTCACCAATCAACCTGACATACATGTTTTTGGACTGTGGGAGACCAGCAAGGAGGTCCTTGCTGGGTTTCGAACACAAACCCTTCTTGCTGTGAGGCAACAGTACTAACCACTAATCCACCCATGCAGCGCATATGCTGCCCTCCAGAACATCACTGTGCAAAAACAAAATTGAAAATGCAACACAGTTAATACTCTAGTGATCTGTTCAATGTTTTGAATGAAACCAAAGTGTGCTTAGAGATACAGACGATCAATTCAATACCGTTTTTCTTCCTGTGGTTACTTTTCTAATCCAAATACAGCTTTATTGGATAGTGTGTGATAATACACAAACAGAGGAAAATAAGAAGGTGCCTGAGAGCCAGACTCTCTCCACCGACTGATGGTTAACCTTATAAAAGTCACATTCTCACTTGCACAAAATAAAAAAAAGTTTTCCAAGTAGATATCCTGTAAGTGATACTTTCAGACCACAAAGAGTTTAAGGGACACCAACTGCAAAACCCAGATTGGATCAGAGTTTCAAGTGTTGAAATAAAAAAAGTAATAACGCTACATTAAGCTCATGCTGACAAACATTACTAAACATTAAAAAGCAAAAATCAAATCATTAGAGATTATTCACACTTTTCTCAAGCTCGTCCCACAGCCAAATTGATAAACTGAGTTGGTGATTGCAGGTAAATAAGGGGTTGGTTCTTGGACACTGGAACTCACTGTTGAGCTTTCTCTGTTCCAGAGGCCTAACTGAAAAATAATATGTTTTGTGCACTATATGTTATCAAAGCATGATTTCCAAAGTTAAAAATGACAGGTTGATATAATAATAACAAAAGATTCCTTCTCCACCAGATGAGTGTCTGATTGTATTGAAAGAATAGTAATAAGTATCAGGACCTTTGCAAGCAACAGTGCTCTAACTATGAAAGAAAAACGCATTTATTTCATAATTTGTCTCTTACCAAAGACACGCTCATCGTTGATGTTCTTAATGCAGAACCAGAGGCCTGCTGGGAAGGTACAGACAAGGATGTGAAGGTCAAAGAAGAAGGACACCCAAGTGGTGGGCTGGTGCTCAGATACTGATGCTATGATGGGAATGTGGATCTTTGCATATCTGTGAATGACATGGAGGACAGAGAGAAGTGAGACACCACAGAAAAGTGGATACAGGGAGTTAAAAAAAAGAAGTCTCCAAAATAACAGTATCAAATGAATGCATTGTATTATTAGTATTAGTTTTTTTTAATTCAAGATAAGAGTTCATTTAACCCCCATTAACATCCACTCATTTTAAAATGACCCAGGGCTATTGATCTTAAAGCTGTGAGATCTTATTCAGAGATTAGAATTGGGGATTATCTTGGGGCTGTGGATTACTCTATTCCTTTTACTGAACTACAGCAAAACTGAGCTTCTTTTAGAAACAAACACACATGAGCATAAATACATACACTGACACGCATACATATATGCAAGAGTTTTACAGCTGATGCTGCAGTCTGACAGTTCTCTAGAAGATTTTGAGTGGGCTGAGTGGCAGGCTAAGTGACTCACTGTAACCATAAAAACAGAAAGGTAATGTAAAGCTACGGTAATGGGTTTGCATTTGAGTGGTCTGATAGATCTAACTAAAACGTGAGCTATTGCTTAAAAATTAAAACTATTAAAATACATTAAAACCTGGATTTCATGGTAAATCAACTAGTAGACATGGTGGAATAAATCATCCATGAAACATATTCATAGGTCAGTGTGAAACTAAACAATTTAAATCCAATTGATTATCAGCAATGGACAGGTGAGACAGGTGATTTAAATCCAGTTTAAAAGTATAACACATAAATTCTAATGACTCACCCAGTATCCCAGAGAGAATAAAAGCGTCCACTCCATGGAGCAATGTACCCTGAAGGTGAAAACACACACACACACACACTCAGATGGAGTTTGAATGTAAAGGTACATTATAATAAACACATCTTCCACCAGTCTACATAAACCAGTCTGCATATACACACACACTATGCCCTATGTGTACTGTCGGTGATCGGTGCATTATGTCATACATCGATAGAAGGAGAAAGTGGCTTGCAACAGTCTTCCTGTGTGCATTGGTTATACAATTACTTAGTAATATGCGCTTGCTGTTTTGTGTTGTGTTGGAGACATGATGAATGGCTGTAATGAATTCTCTCTGGCCTGCTGTCCACTAAGCTTCGCAGTGCAATGATAAATAAGAAAACAGAAACTCATTACCAGCAGGTGATTAGCCAGCAGGTGGTCCAATCAAATACACATAACAGATGAGTGATGGCAGTTGATGACTCGTTCTAATCATATCCAGCTATTGCTTCACATGCAGCGTTTAGATAAGGGTTATAATTACTATGAGCATCCTAAATGTTTAGAGAACTTAAAAGGCTTCAGGTCATTAGATGTACAAAAAAAAAAAAAAAAAAAAGGCATCAAGCTGCAGGCTGTCTCATACTGTATGAAATTAAAAGGTTGAAGGCTGCTGGTAATGACCAAAACCAGGAGTGAATGTATCAAAATAACTTGCATTGTTTGGGCATGCAAGCTAATAATGTTTTTTCTCTGCTCTACCGAGCTCCATTGTTGTCCAGAAATGATTAAAACACATCCCTGAGCCACACTGTTGCACTGGGTGACATGTTCCTCCATTATCAAAAATATTGCCTTGGTAGTTTAATTCTGCTGGAAATAGTATGGTACAGTATGCGTGACAAATGAATATTAATTTATGGTTGAAAACAGTTCCCAACAAATGCTCTACTCACTTTTGCTAAACTAGAAAACAGCCCAGCTCTTACAGGAACTTACTGTACCTTTAAAAAGTCTAAATGTGACCCATTTGTAAATGTTTTTGTCTTAGATTGTTTTGGCTTTTGGTCTTTTCATGGAGTTTACTGAGAATAAGAAAAGGTAGAGCATACTTTTAAAAAACACATGATTAAGACAATGCTCCTTACCAATAATATGTCAAAAGAGAGCACGTAGCAAATACTCCCTGTGTTATAACGTGCATACGTACATACTATTTGTGTGTGTGCACAAGAAACTGGTGGCTAACACACACCAGTTTCATCTCCCTGTTGATTGCAGGTCATCTGTATAAAGCAGGCCTATTACCCCTGCCAGAGTGAAGACTCATGTTTCAATGTATCTTTGAAATAAGTTGTTGTAATCAACTCCCAACCAAACACAGTTAAAGCAACTTTTAATCAGTCATCCCACTGACATTCTTTCAAAAGGGCCGATGTTTTCTAAAACCTACGTATAATGTCAATCACAGCTCTTTGAAATAACATCAAGCTCCTCAGTCTATGTCTGATCTATCATTCTGTTAGGTCTTTAAATGTGGTAAATGCTGCGGTATTTAATCAAGTCAGTCGAAAATGTTGGAGAGCTATTCGGCAGACCGAGATTCTAAAAGACAATGTGACCCAACCTGTGTATGTCAGATAGATGACAGAGAGAAAAACCACTCCAGCCGCCAGAGAGACTCCCAGGAAGAACAGAGTCTGGAACTCCTGCTTGGTCAGTCGGTCCTTCAGGTACTGCAGAAAGGCATAGACCTGAAGCAGCACAAACACACCTGCAGAGACACAGGACAAACTGAGGGTGGTTAACATTTGTGGTAACATTTCACTGACACAATCAAGCTGACTTGAGTGAACGGGTATGGTGCCACCATTATGACATACTCTGGTTTGAGGGCTCAAACAGATTATATTTAAGGATTTCATAGCAGATATTTATGTAGTACAGTTGGTAAACTTGAAAAATACTAAACTGATACTTCCATCTGTATTTTGGGTCTAGTAAAGGTTAAACAATGTTTTAGGAAGAAAGAAGAGTGCTCATACAGTAGTGGTCAGAAATTCAAATTTAAGCCATTTGCCTGCAGTTAGCACATAAAACATTTTCCCCTTTGTATCGAATGCGAGTTGATTGGTTACTGACCTGCTGCAGCCATGTGTTCGCTGGTCCTGATTGGTTGGAAGCCCACAAAGGGGATCTGCATAGACAGGACCAGGCCGATGATGTAGAAGGTGCTATAGGCTGCAAGGATATATCAACCAGTTAAGGCTAGTTACTATAGGTTAAAGTAATAAACTACATGTAAGTATATTTAACTGTTTTCATTAAATAATCCTCAACAATACATACATAACAATCAACCTCACTCATTTCTAGTACTACTCTTGCTCATAAGCATACAGTAGGTACTTTCTTCATCAACAAATTATATACAACAGCCAAAACCAAAATTTAACTGACCTTGCTAACAAGTACTGTGTGTAGACAAAGCCTGATAAAACAGAATCCTATTTCTCAGTAACACAGAGCTTCAATATACAAAAACCGTTATGATAATGAGCCTGACACCCAGCCTTTGTCTCTGTTTATAGGAGTAGATGCATCCACAAATGGTGTTTTTGAGTGTTTTTTCTAGCAGCTGGACAACATCAGTGACACTGAGTGAGAATAAAGTACAATAGATGATGTCAATCAGTGCAAGTTATGTTGCTCCATGATTTGTTTATTTAAAACGTTTTGGACTATGAGTTAGTGCTTTTTGTTTTGAAATCCCTTCATCGCCTCACTCCCATGTATTTATCTGAACTGCCATGTGAAAGAATAACCAATAGGTCTTCTTAGATCTTCCACACAATCACTTTTGGTAGCTCCAATAACACGTTCTGTTTGCTGGGGGATCGTGCCTTTGTCGTGGCTGAACTGAAATTCTGGAACAGCCTCCCTGTTGATGTCCTTTTAGCTCTTGGCTCTTGATATTTTTGTCTTCAAATCTAAGTTGAGGACTCAACTTTGTACCTTGGCTCATGGTGATCAGTAGTTATTTGTACCAGGCAGTGTTGTTTTTTTTTTGTATTTTTCAAACGTTTTATTGGTGTTTTATGTTTATTTTTTTATAATCATGAAGCACTTGTTGCATGTAGCACTATATAAATATAGTTGATTGATTGTAATGGGGGTCTGTGGCAAAAGAAAGCAACTACATCAGGCTCAGATACACATAATACTGGTAGGATACATTCATTGTTGGAATACAAATATATAGAATATTGCTAGACTTATCCTTAATATTATGCAGACTGATGCCACCTACCACCACTGGTAGTTGTGCTTCGTTTCATTTTGTTTTGACACAACAAAGCAGTCCCTTTTTAATCTCTCTCTGGCCAGTCCACCTTGGGTTGTCCATAAAAAGTGAAAGCTACTTAAAAAAAAAAAAACTGGCATAATCGGTCTGTGGTTAAGCATGTTTGGCAGCTAACTAAAAATGTCTGCATTTTCTGTCGTGACAGCATCCAAATCCAAATATGATAAATATATTTGGTCTGTGCCTCTCCAAAAAGCGCTCATCAAATCTCATTCATTCATTTTGTGAAACTGGCACTTGGACAGGGCAGTTCTGTAATAGACAAGCCATGCGTTGGCCTGTTCAAGGGTCCCAGCGGGAGACACATGGTACCTACTCTCCAGAATCCTGAGTCATGTGAAAACCTAAACTGGTACTAGGAATCAGTGACCAGTTAATGCCCATTATAGAACAGACACCCATCAGAGTAGTTTATATTCTCCAAAGCCCTCCAAAGCAGGTGTGGCGCTTTTATATTACCTAGTCTTGTCTGTGATTTTAACCCAATCTGGTGCACATACAGTATGTGGGTAATTTTTCACCACTTCCCCATAAATAATTACAGCCAAAATGACTTTTCACCAAACTCATTTGTTCTTGTATTTTATAGGTCTCTGTGGGAGCTTAGTGTGAAATGTGACTGAAAATGGATTAATTCAAAGTTTTTACCAACCTGATGAATGAAAACATATGGGTATTTTGTAATAAATATGATGAGGGAGAAAAATAAAGCCATGATGAGACACAATAAAAGTCTTAATGTATGGCTGTTGTAATATCAACTACAAGTAATCTCTCTTGAGCCGCCATTTTTCTCAACTACATTTGATGCCAAATTGACATCACTGTAAGCATGCCAAATCAACCATTAGCAGTTCCTGGATCTATATATCATTGACAAATATTCTAATTCTTAGACAGGTTCTAAGGCATTTTTTTTTTTCTATGATTCCTAAGTGGACTTATTGATGTTTATTGGTGATATCCATTTGAGATAATGACATCTTCAAAAATTTTAAAGCACAACGAATGATATCAGTGTGTTTCATGAATGTTTAAAAACTGTATTGAGTTCAAGAAAATTACCATAAAGCCATGTGTGTGGGTGTGGGTGTGGGTGCGTGTGTGTGTGTGTGTGTTGGGGGGGGGGGACCACAGGGACTATTTTATGCCCCATGTACAGCTGTAATGTTAATCCAGTCCGAATTAAGCTTAAGTTTCCTATCCTTCTGCTGAGAAGACAATGCTCATGAGATAATGAAATTCCAAATGGATTTCATTACAGTATTTCTACTTTATTAGACAGAGAAGATGAAACGAGAGAGGGGGAGTGTGTGACAGCAGGTCACAGACTGGACTTTAAATCACAGTACAAGGTATGCATCACAGAACATCATGAGCTATTACAACTTTGAACTAACTCAATTATTGCATTGCTGGAGGCAGAATGTATGGTGCTGGTCTTCAGAGAGAAGAGAGAGAGCAGGTGGAGGAGGTGATGGGAAAGAATGATGTAGGGAAGAGGATGAAGGGGGTAGGAAACCAAGATACAAAGACGGGAAAGTCACACTGATGGTAATTTATTCATTTCACTAATAATTCTGATGGGAGGAAGCAGAACCCACCAGTCAGAATATGGTCCAGAGTAAGGGGGTCCCTTTCATTCCAAACTTCACTGCCTTACTCTGTATTTTTACATTGTAATATGTCATTATTTCTACAGGACTATGAACTGGTATGGTATGTAGGGGTTATTGATTGGAATCTGAAAAAAAATGGTGATGGTACAGCATTAGTGAGAGCTGCGAGTCTAGGGTCAGGACTTAATGCATGATCTGTGAGGCAAGTTCAGAGTCTGCAACAAGGCAAACTCTTTGAAGGGAACATAGCTTTAATCTTTTTTCCTTCTCTCTTGTTCGCTGCCTGTATTTCCATTCTCCAACTCTATACTTTTATCTCGTCTCCCTTCTGCCCTTCTATGTGGGATTTGTGTAAACCTGATATCTGTCTCATTACAAACACAACATCAGCTGCTAATGGATGCTGTTAACCATTAGTAACCATGTTTATACAGTGAACAACAACACATCACAGAATACTCTGGATGGTGTCCCCTCAAATGTGCAAAGTTTAAGTCTTATTAAGGTGGAGAAAATACAGTTTTTTTCTGTTTGTGTCTGTTTGGACAGTTATCTTTATCTTTTCTCTCTGCTCTATCCACTCACCCCAACCGGTCGAGGCAGATGGCCGCCCAAACTGAGCCCGGTTCTGCTGGAGGTTTATTCTTCCATTAAAGGCAGTTTTTCCTCTCCACTGTCGCCAAGTGCTTGCTCATAAGGGAATTGTTGGGTTTTTTTTGTTTTTATGTAAAACACCTTGAGATGATTGTATTGTGATTTGGCGCTATACAAATAAAATTGAATTGAATTGAATTAAATTATCCTGCCCTTTATATTATCCTAGATGTGCTACGCTGAATGTCAAATGATCATAATTGGACACCCCCAAATGATCTGTGTAGATCCTTGAATTAACGTAAATATGTGTGTGCTACATCTTACCTATGTAGACTCTTCTACTAAAGCGCTGCATAAGCAGCAGGACAAACACATGAAGAGGAATAAGGTTGATGATGAAGACATAACCGCCCCAGGCTGACACCTGTAAAACACACATGTTTAAAAAGAGCATGTATTTAATAATTCAAAGCTTTGGCATTAACAGTCATTATTAAAGGGATGTAACAATTTGGATTATGCATACCCACAAGCTTACCTGTACCGAGATATATGCACACAAATAAAGAGATGCAAACTGTTAGTTTACTGCTTCTTGTCGTAATGGGATTTTGATCCTAAATCTGTGCTATGCTTTCAGCTCATAATTCCCTGTAGACTGGGAACTTAAAGGTGACTGCATGTTCTTTCTTATTCACAACACACACAGGCACACAAACACACACAGAAGCGTTCATTATGAGATGGGTTGCAATAAAAGGTACGGTGCAAATCTGCACAGCCCACCTGAGAGCTATGAAATCATTATGAGCTAAAGCATTTACCACTGCTATTCAAATTATGCTGTTGGTCCCAAAACCCTCAAAAGCACACACAAATACCTCCCTCTCACAACTGTCTTATAGATGTGAGGACCCTTATTGACATAATGAATTCCTGAGCACGTTACCCTAAGCTGATCCATCACATTTAAATGGCTAACCCTAACCTAAACCCAATTCTAAACGTAATCCTAAAAGTAAGTTTTAACATCCAAACACTCTAAGTTATGAGGACTTGCTAAAACGTCCTAACAATAACAGCATTATTAAAAATTGTCACAATGTAATAAGAAAAAGACACACATATTCACAGAGAGCTTTACACATACTCAGTGCAGCAGACAGAAACATGTACCTCCTTTCAAACTTTGTGCTTAAGCTTAACTGCAGGCAGTGAGCATCTGCCCAAGAAGAGGCACCATTTTATAGGGTGATGTCTTCAAATGAATCATGGCTTCATCACAGTCAGAGTAAAAGGATCCCTAAAAGATGTGTGTCTGATGATGGCTTACAGTGAATGCAAAAAATGGACATCCACAGATATTTCATAATGGCAATGCTGATGGCAGCCACTGCATCCATGGTTCTTTGCTGTCTAGTATGTTGTGTGTTTTTTCTGTTTTTTGCTGCCCCTCTTTGATCACCTACACCAGAGAAGATCTTTTACACATTGGACAGTCTTCTTCTGAGTACTTTTTCAATGACGCAGAGAGCTGTTTCACAGAGATTCTGGTTGGAGGTACAGCTGTTCTTTATAGAGCTTGCTGGTGCCACCAACATAAGGAAACGTGCTGGAGCGCTCGTCACGTTGAGGCAGCGGGGATTACGCACTCCACTCCTGTCTATACACCTGGAAAATGTCCGCTCCCTGGCAAATAAGATGGATGAGCTGCTGCTTCTCAACACCAAAAAACAAAGACCAAAAAAAAAAAAAAAAAACCCGCCAAAGGTCAAAGCTGGAGTTACAGGCCTGCTTTGACTGCATTGATTGGAGTGTTTTTGAAGCTGCAGCCACAGACTTCAACAAACTCACTGACACTGTGACATCTTACATCAGTTTATGTGAGGATGTGTGTGCAGAACCAAGACCTTCTTGTCATGCAGCAACAATAAACCATGGTTTACATCCATCCTCAGGAGACAGGCACCAGGCCAAGGAGGAGGCTGACAGAACTGGGGACTGGGCCCTGTTCAAGCAGGCCAGAGAAAAGCCCCAAGAAGCCTTTCATTACAGGATTAAATGACTACAGACCTGTTCCTGCTGGACCCCCTGCAATTTGCCTACCAGTGAAACAGATCAGCGGATGATGCTGTCAACATGTGACTGCACTACATCCTGCATCACCTCGACACAGAGAGATTAGTGAACCACAGGCAAATTTCTTGTTTATGTGCACAAACTTGGCCAATAAAGAACTCTGAATGGTACATGGTGATGATACAATTTGGCTGCTTCTGTGTTTCAGAATGACTGTGAGAGCTGCATGTTGCTTTGCCTCAAATTTATGGGCTGTATTCATGAAATGTTTCACACCCACTCTTTGGATTTGTCCTGAAAGTTGATGTAGAACTAAAAAATACTCCTACTTCAGAGCAAGACTTGACACAAATTTATTAAACATTCTACTCTCACTTCCAGCAAGCAACAGGACAACTCCTGGGAAAAAATTGTGACGCTGCTATTTTAGAACTGTCACATCCACAAAGTATCCACTTTTTAATGTGTTGTCTTTATGCATGCAGGCAATAAACTGGTAAGTAAGTTCATCTACTGTGTGCTATGTGAGCAATAAAAACTTTACAAGTAGCCTGAATCTTAAAATTATATTTATCTATAAATAATTTGAATTGGCCTGTAAGTAAACACTGGCAACACACTCTCATGCATTAAACAATAACTGTATACCATTTTATCTTACAGGGTAGATTAGCTTTGATTCAGCTACATAATACATCCTTGTTAGCCCTACACAATCACATGACATTGCTTCACACTTCCTGCCTTAGCGCAGCTTCACGCAAATTCTGCCATATGGTACATGCAGCAATTATATACAAATGAAAACTTCCACTGTCCTTATAGGAGAAATTTTTGTCTCTATCAGCCACTTGCAGTAACAATATCAACGACCTGTCACTTAAACACATGAATTCATTAATTCAAAAATAAATATATCGACAATTTGCAGGAGTGCAGCTTGTTTTTCTCCATAGTAAGTAGAGAAATTGTCCGAGTGGAATTCTGAGGACAATCAAAGTTTGATGTATTACTGCTGTATCCTCACTGTTGTACAGCTGTGTTAACTATTTTACAAAAAACTGTAACATTCAATCTCTGTGGAGACACTCTCTTCATCCTGCACAAAGTCAATCTCAAATTGTTTTTTTTTTTTGTTTTTTTTAATAATCTTTTACTAAACTCAGTGTCATTAAGAATTTCAAAATCTCCTCTTGCTGAACATCTCTGCATGAATGCCATCTCCTGCCAAAGGACTGGTTTCCAAAATAAAGACAGATGATAAAAACCAGTTGATTTTTTTTTTTTTTTTTGTCAGTAATAAATGATTTCCAATTCTTATATAAATATGGACCCAGATTTGTGTTTAGTTTGGTGTAACATTTGGGTTAGATTTAAAATAAATGAATATTAAAAAGTATAAGTTCCCAAGTGTTTTTTCAAGTTTACTACAAATGTTTTTGTGTGTTGTTCTCACCATGTAGAAATAAGACAGACAGCATCCAATGGTCCAGAAGACTGATCCCGTCTTCACAGACTTCACCTGCAGTTTACATGGGGGAGAGCTAAATTAACCAGTAACACAAAGACGCCCACACATATGAACATACAAATCCGCATCAACTGTTTCCTCTAAGCTGAGCTGCTTTCCCCCCCCATTTTTTTCTTGAGGACATTGTTCTGTTGCTGCTTACACAAGACAACAGTGTGAATTATTCATTGTGTTTCCCTCTTTAATAACCTGCACAAAACAGAGCACCATGTCCTACACTTAGCTCCACCACAGCAGAAGACGAGAGCTGCTAACAATGGCTTAACAAAGCCAACAAGCTCTGACTTAAAGGCACTCTACTATGTGGTTAGGGCAAAAATAACTGCTCCCAAGCTGAAAACTACAAACATGAACTCATTGTCAAGCTGTCTGGCAGATGAAGTGCAGTCTGATTATCAGGCTAGAATTCTGCCAAGTTGACTGATAATTCTCCATGGATCTGTGCCTGAGGGAACCGCCTTCCACATCACACAGTCATTTGATGCCATTGTTAATACAACAGTGATTATTCTAGCTTTTAGTTGTATGTACTGTAGAAGATGAGTTTATCCTCAACTCCTAACAAAGATCATCCAGTGGAAGGAAAAATGAGAAGGCTATATTAAGAAGCATAAAATTCTGAGAAAACTATGGAAAAGATAATAAAGCATGTTAAAGTGTACCCAGAGGTAGTAGGTAAACTGCAGGGCGAAGATGGCAATGCCTTCATTGTCAAAGGAGCCAGCCACAGAGCGGGAGATGTAGCCAGGGACAATGGCAATGAAGCAGGCTGCAAGCAGCCCAGCCCCTTGGTTCCACAGTTCCCTTGTCAGCAGAAAGGTAGAGATGGAGGTCAGGCCGCTAAATACTGGGGCCAGGAACACACACACGTCCCGGATGTGGACGGTAATGTGCAGCAGGTTAAGCACATAGTGGATGAGCCCTGCCGTGGCCATCAGGCCTGGGTACACCTAGAGGAGGATGAGAAACAGAGGACAGAAAATATTCAGGTTCTTTTAAGACAGGCAATTTGAATATAGTTGCTTTACAGATTTTTTTTAAATTGTTAGTCTAAATAGCCAATAATTAAGACTTGTCTCTCTCCAGTGAAATACGTATTTGTTGCGATAAGAAGATTGCTCAAATTGACGTGCTGGTGCTAGCTCTGAAAAACTGAAAATGCTGCATCATCTTTTCTCTGCTGTGACTGCCATAATTAACAGTTTTAATGAGCAATTCAACAGTAGGAAAAAAGAAGAATCACACTACAAGCCCATTGCTAGCTCACAGAGGTCCTGGACAGAGAATTCGTTTTCAACAGCCTGCATCATTACCTTGAAAACCAGAGCTCTGATGACAGCAAATGCTGCTGTACCTTACTTTTTCCAAGAAAGTGTAATTGACCTTTCTTTATATTGAAAATGGCAGCAAAGCTGGGGTAAACAGAGCCAAGAAAAATCCACAATGAGCCTTCCCCAACTGCAGATAAAAAAAATAAATAACTATTTGAACTAAATATCACTGCTACATGAATGCAGTCAGGGCACACATATGTTTAAATCACCCTGTCAGTATCCACCACAAAAACAAATTCAACTGTGAGGTTTGTAAGTGTTAAATTGGGACCGACTGTCAAGACAATGAAGAATAAAGTTTTATTTTTTTTCCCATTGTCACGTCATGCAAAGGCAACATACAGAAAGCTGCTCTTTTGTCAGCAATTGTAATTTTACAGTGCACTCTGTGCAAAGTGCACTCTTGGTAACAGATTAAACTTCAACAATTAGTTCTGCTCTCATCAACCTATACAGAGAAATCACACGCAGGGGAATAAATATACAGATAAGCACTCAGAGAGGAGTTGTAGCGTAATGACGTGTTAAAAGTGACCCCATTCTGTCTGTCCTTTAGCTGTTATGAGGACAGATCTACTCTGTGTGGTGTATGAGTGCTCACTGCTAACTCCCCAAACTCCCCCAGGAGCTGTTTAACCATCCAGTCTTGCTTACTGTGTGAGTGTGTGTGTGCATGTGAGAGAGAGAGAGAGAGAGAGAGAGAGAGAGAGAGAGAGAGAGAGAGAGAGAGAGAGAGAGAGAGAGAGAGAGAGAGAGAGAACATGTACTTGAGAACAATTTTAAGTGAATGATAAAGAATTCATTGCAGTAATGTGATTCTTGAGAAATAAGGACAAAGGCAAGCATGCAGGATGGGCCTAAGGCAGAAACAACTCACACTATGGCTGTGCAATAAAAAAGTCTCAGTAAGTATCACAAAAATATCTCAAATAATAAACTGATGATTAATTTACAATAACTGTATCTGGTGTGTGTTTTGGTCAGTTCGCATCTGCACAATCGTGTATCGGATGTCCATACAAGATGAGGAGACTGTGGTGACCAGAGGTCACACTACATCAGTATTTGAAAAGGATATGGATTTCTAAAATTGTCTAAACAGCAGTGCAATAGCCATTGCAATACATGGTATGCAGGCAACCTGTGCCAATAAAAAGGGGAAACACAGAAAACCTTTTTGACCATTTAAAATGTAAATCCCACTAGCACCCACACTCATAAACAGGTTTCTTGTGGATATGGTACTGCTGGGGGTATTTGGTTGTGTCTGTCTTTTCAGTCTTTCATAGGAACCAGACTAGCACCATTGACGCATTGTTGCTGTTACAGCCATAAAAAACTTAAAAATGCATGTAAGATTCAAACAGGATAGACAGGACAAAATGAATCCTGTGGAGTTTTCTTGTAATAAAACAAGTTATATTAGCATTTAGTCTTACTCACCAAAACAGTATATCATTGAGGTCTGACAAACATCTTGAACGTTTCCTTCCTCATTATTGGTATTAAATGCATATGACTAATTATCAATATAAAAAAAATAATACTGTGATAATATTTTTGGCAAAACTGCTCACTACCTCCCCAGTGTCCCAAGAAGTGCAGCAACACACTCACCGTGCCACCTACTATCCTACCCAGAGGGTACCAGGCTCTTTCGTCAAACCAGTTGAGGAACTCGTAGAAGCCATTTGTGGTGAGATGGTGAGTTGACCTGTAGTTAAACCTGCAGCGATAAGACAGAGGCAGAGAAAGGCTGTTAGACAGGGCACCAAAATATACAGAGCAGCTAAAGAACATTAAGTTGTAATTGAAATAAGTAAGGTCTGGTTTAATGGTTTATCAGTGCAATCACTCAACTTTAACCAAACAAAACAACCATTCCCTTCAAGTTAGCACACTATGCTTTCAGTTCTTATGAAACTGAAACACAAATTTGCCTAGCATATCCTAAAGGTATAAGAGCATATGATGTTTGATGTACAGCAGTGGGAATTGAAACTATGTACCGATACAGATGTGTACATTAAGCCTACTCCAAACCACACTGAATACCAACCTCCAAAACGTGATCATTTTTAAGGCAACTTGAATTAAAAGAACTTAAGACCACAAAAGCATGTAGTGCTTGCCAATTGCATTTGCAAGGTAAAGCGACATCAAACAAACTTAAACTTAGAGCATTTATCAGCAGCTCTGAAACTACACAACAAAAGAAACAACAAAGTCTCAGCTATGAACATGACAAGAACTTATGAAGCTGTCAAAACAGCATGAAAGAGATTTATAAGTTGCAGCATCATACAGGAAAGCGAACGAATGAAGACTTGCACAGAAATCTCACAGCAAGCCGAAAGACTCAGGTTGAAGTAATAAAAGCATAAAAAGAGAAGGAATACAGAAAAGTCCTGAAAATCATTGGCAATATGAGTGCCATAGCTAGCAAGCAGCTGCCAGCTGGAAGTATTGCAGACGTGCCAAGAGAGATGTTTAAAAGTGCTGCTATCCGAGTAGATAGAGTGCTGTTATTATCCTGCTATTGTACAAATCCCGCATCTTAACCCACAGCTTTCAGACAGAGACTGTGCTGAGACAAGGCAGTTAGTCTGCCTGTCCCCTGAGCTTGAAACACTCAATACAAACTGTCCCTCCATGAAAAACAGGAATTTGATGGAGGCACTGCAGCATATGGCTTGCTCAGTCTCCGTAGGGGTGAGTGCTAGATAGAGGGTACATGCGCGGGTGTTCATGCACACTCCTGAGGCTCAGTTATTTGACTGGGAAAAGAGGGCAGAGAAAAAGTGGAGCCACAACCGCACACGCCATACACCCAATCCATTGTGTCTCTTTGGTGCTCTGATTCCTGCATGTTTTGATAGAATGCCTCTCATTTTCTCCTTACAATCACAGCCCCAGAAAAGACAGCTGCATCCTAAAGCTTTCAGTCAGTGTGTGGACAAAAGAAAGACGTTAATACCCACACTTGACTCTCTGGATGTAACCTCTTCCAACCTAGGTCTCAGAAACATCAAATTCTGTTTCACCCATGGGATACCAGCTCATTAAAACATAGGGAAGTTCTTTCATGTGCAGCCTCACCAGAAATAGCCTAACCTTGTATCAGACAAGGACACAAAATTATCTCCACCGGCAAACAAATCATGGTCATTTTAGCTGTGGCTGGTGAATTTGTCTGTCATTTCTAATTTCTTTGCTACTCTGCCTGTAAATTAGTAGAACATTTTGATGCATTTCCCAATATTTCTGCCACTGTGCTAAATATTTTTCTGCTAGAGCCCAGAAAATATTAGTAACCAGGATAGTGATTAAGCTTGATAGATGGGATTGGGAATGTTTTTTGCTTTCTCTTTAGAAACAAACAAACAAACAAAAACCCTTCCCTGGACAACTCCAACTAACACGGACTTTCAGAGTTCTTCTCTAAATGGAAATACACTTTTGTAGAATTATAATGCATAAATCAGAGCCCCAATACTTATTATTGATACTTATTGAGCCCCAATTTTTTGCTCCACAGCCCCTGATTAGGGTTTGGAACATCAAAACTAAACGGGGACTTAGAACTCAAGGTTAAAGTAAATAGCTACATGGTGGTCAGATGAAACACATGCATAATAATCTGTTCTTATATAGGAGGGTGAAATAGTGCTGGAATGGCTGTTTGTGCAGTAAAGGGGGACCAGGGCCCAACAGATCTGTAATAGATCAGGGCCTATTCTAATTACACTAAATCAGTGATGAATATTTGCTTTAAAACTCCAATTAAAGCATCACTAGATGGCATGAAAACAAGTAATGACTTCAGAGTGTAATAAAATACTCAGCCACGCATGGCAGACAGTATCCTACTTATGTCAGCCACATAACTCTGCTGAGCAAATAAACTAATTAATAAACAAGTACATGTATAAGATGTATGGCCCTGCTGCTGGCTAGATCAACTCTATTCACATCTAACAGCTTTAGTAAACACAGTGAAATATATACTCAGATTTATTCCGTTTCACACTTAAATATATTGCCGACAAGGCATTTGCCTGAGATTTTGTGCAAAACTAACAACTTTCATCTGGAGTAGCATTCTTGGTTAAATATAAATACATCTTGAGAAGCAAAGTACTGCAGAAAAAAACAGCAATCATTCTTAGTCAATTGTCATATGGTAAATAAATGTCTGGCAGAAAAGTCTGTAAATAATTCAGACACAGCTGAGAGATTCATTGCACTAAGGTACATCTATTTTACCATATGCCTCATACTGTCTCGCTGTAATGCTTTCTCTGGCCCCCAGGTGTCAGACAATGAAACAAAGAAGAAAAAAATGCCATCAGAATGGAAACATTTCAAGCATCCTGACAGTACACACTTACTTATAAGATACTTCACACTGATGAGCCAGAAAACAGCCAACTTAATTACTCATGAATCTACAGTGTTTATTAATACGGATTAACAGTCAGTCCATTATACTAAATTTCCCTTTAGATATTTCGATGTCTTCGGGCATCTGTTCAGGTCAGGATGATTTCAGATGTGACACTTACCACTTTGCTTTTTCATATCTGAAAACAAGCTATTTGCAAACCCTTTCACTTCTTTGTACACACTGACAATTTCTCAGCTGCATCTGTAAACATGGCAGATGGCCAAGGAGCAGCCAAACTGAGGGCCCTGTCATCTTTTAATGAACCATACTACCATTTTTTCCAAGGACAGACCGGGCAGCATCAGCCTCTGCAGGGTGATCGAGCTCCCTGCTGCTTTCAGATGGTGTATGTGGGAGCGTGACACAGGAGGACTGGAAAACACACAGCTCTGAAGAGATGACAGGAGCTGGCATCAAAGAGTCTAATGCTGAGCTGCACACTTCTATCACGTATACAGACACACACGAACACATACACACGGTATGAACTCCGCAGCTAACAGACATACACATACAAGATATGTTGTGCAAGAGTGTTGTGCACCCTGACAGGAAAAGATTGAAAGAGACAGAGTGCGCACATACCCAATATTTAAAGGCAGCAGTGTAAAGTACAATTAATGCAGGCCCCACAGGCACTTTAACAGCTTAAAAACTTTCATACATGCTTAATCATATTCAGACAAATTACAAGGACGTGCTGCATTTCAATACTAGGTACAAATGTGATTTGAAGTGTTACAATAAAATACAGGGATGCATCATGTCCTGTAGCCTCTCACAGTGAGTGACTCAATGTTCTTATCCAATCCAATCCTTCAAACTGCTCATTTTGTTGTCGTGAATAATGTACAGAGAGTGACTATTGTTTAAGACACTATGCCACAAACAAGTTTCTTGTAGGAATCACACATCCTTCTCTACAGCAGAGAGAGATTACAATAAAATGAAACTCACCTCATTGTCACTTTGTACAAGTCAATTCATCCTCTATGGTACGCTGCATACCCCACCATGTTAAACACAAAAAACACTTTAGAGCTATAAAAGCACACTCCAATATCATACACATCAGTGTGGAAAATTTCAAGAACTATAATGGAAGTTTCTTCATCTGCAGTCAAAAAAAATCTAATGATACAGGCTTTATAAAGATGGCCCGTAGGAGAGGGAGACCAAGAGCTACCTCTGCTGCAATGGAGAGGTTAATTTGAATTGCCAGTCTTGGGAAAGCATAAATCAGGCTTCCATGGTCAAATGGCTTCAAAGAAACCTAACAAATGGACATCAGACAAGAAAAAATCTTCACCTTGGTCTTTTGAGTCCAGATTTGAGAGATTTGTTTTGGTTCCAACCTCGGTCTCCATACATTTTTTCAGCATTGGAATCAAGGGTGGAAAGGCATCTGACAATTGTTGTAACTTTCAGAAATCCAACATCACACCCATTTTGAAGTATACCCAGGAGTTTGCTCCAACAAACTGATTTAAAAAGACCATACACGACATAACAGCATCTGACCTGTTAAACCATGTTGGGAGTGGGGGTCAGATGGCTTGAGGTGGTTGCAGCAGGTGCGTGTGTGTGTCTGGATAAAAGAGTGTTGGTGTTTGAGTGGCACGGCTGAAACTAATCTGGCTATTAGTTCCAGCACTCAATACAATTAGTTGTATTTACGAGGCAAAAAGCATCGTGGTATCGGGTGATATGGCAGAAAGAACCAGCCAGAGCAGCAAGACAGTTGAAAGGAGTGAAGAGAGACGGCAGCCGGAGCAGAAGGTTGCTGACTATAAAGCTGAATCAATCAGCCGCTTGACAGAGAGAAAGACTGTATCATATGGTATTACTGAACTAAATAAAAACATTTTGGAACACGTTATGTCTCTGTGTGTTGGGCTGGGCACATGATCCCACAGTACCCAAAGGTAGTTTATGATTATGTTTTGTTTATAGATAAGTGTAATAATGCTGCCCAGCATGGGGTCACAATGAGCCATAAACAGAGAGAGGGAAGATGTATCTGTCAAAGTCAAGTTATCTACATTATCCTTAAATTGCACATTGAGTTGACATAGGGCTGGAGGCAGTGTCAGATGGCTAAAACATAAGGAGCTTACCATGCAGGAGACTGAAATATATATATACAGTATATGCACAGGAACTTGTGAGGGGACAGGCCCTGGGTTAAATTAGATACAGAATATAATAGCAATTTTTGTTCACCTCCTTGCCCTGTACTGGCATTTGAGCAGCCATGTTGTGTAACTGGTTGGGGCTCTCTAAATGCTTGATGAGATGGGAGCAACCAACATGGAAGAAATTAGGCCCTCCTGCCTCTCCATCTGTCTGGAACTGCAAACAACAAACCCTTGAATCACTCTCATCATTTCCAAATTCCACCAGCCCGTTTTAAGTAAAACATAATTTCACAGTCCATGAAGACAGTAGATGAGGGGCTCTTTTTCTCTGAAGTGCTGTTCTGAGGCCTGGCTGAGATCTGCCCTACTAAGACAAAGAGAGGACTGGAGGAGAAGATGAAAAAGAAGAGCAAGGAGTTTTATTTTATTTGTCCATTTGTTTTAAAATGTGTACTATCAGAACCCATTGCATGCATCAGACTTTTTTACTAAGGAATGAACATCCACACTCAAATATACTGTGAGATTATCAAAAGCAAAATTAACTGCACAAAAATACTGTACATCAAACTGCATTTGTTTAAAGCCCAGATATTGCCCAGGCTTTCCTTACATATTTTCACCACAGAGACTAGGGCTGAAACGATTAACAGCTTTCGTTATCTGTCATTTATTTTCCTCAAGTTTATGCATTGACTGAGCGGTCTATAAAATGTATAAAATTAACTCACAACAGTTCAAAACCCAAAGATATTTAATTCACATTTGTATAAAATAGAAATGCAGTTCAAATCTTCTTCAAATCTGGAATTAGGAGAATGCTTGGAAACTGCTCCTCTAAATCTAAATTAAAGACACTAATACAAAATGGATTGGCAGGAAGACTTAGAGCAGAAAAAGCAAGCACACAGAGAGGTGATTGAGCAAAGACTGGTCTTTTTCGTTTGACATGGAGACCTATGTCTTCAAAATAGAGGCTCAAGGTAGTTCAACAAATAATGAAAAACAACACATCAAATGAAAAACAGACAAAAAACAATAAAATGTGTCTGGAGTGAAGGGACACAAAGCCATAAAGTAAAGATCCTTCAGGCCTGCACAGACCAACATATAAACACTAAACAGGCAACACTGGTGTTTATATAGCTGGCAATTTAAGCCTAACAAACCTGTTTACTTTTCATTAGCATCTGAGCTCACCTACAATATCTGCAAAATTTCTAAATGAAAGTCAAAGAGTGAAAACACTGATAATATTATTGCTGACAGAAGGTAGTATGAGGGAGGTGCATGGTGGGGTCAGAGTGAAAACTAAGCCAGTTTAGAGCCCAGGGGAGGAGAGAGGACCTCATACAAAAGCTTGTATTAAAATCTGACGAAATTCCCACAAATCCTATCTTGCACTAAGCAGGGGCAGTCGAGGATACACAATGAGGATGACAGTACTGGAGTATGACTAGCTGATTAAAAACAATCCGCCGACGGTAAGCACAGAGCAAGATTTGCACCACTCACCCACAACTATGCCTGCATTCCCCATACAAGCTAAATAAATCACAGAAAACAACTCTCAACATAAACTGACCACAAAACATTACACAAGTTAAGGGATCATAAGGGTAAAAATCACCAACAACAGGCAAAGGAACATAGAGGCATGAGACCAAAAAGGACAGATATTTTATCCCAAATAGTCATAAAGTTGACCAGATGCAAATCAGACATTATTTCCCAAACGCCTGGCTAACAATGAAAAATGGTACAGAAAGAGCCAAGGAAAGCAAACCCACCTGTGATCTGCAGCTCAGAGAAAGTGTCATACCTGAAGTTGGGGAGGTGCTTTTATTCTCTTTCTGTATGCAACAGTTTCTGGGCACCCCTGGGCAAATGACATATTTGTTGATTTTTGTGAGGATTAGTAAATACAACCGTCCCTGCATCAAACAGACAAACAATCACTATTCAAATATTTTTGCACTGCAAAACAATGTAATTAATTGTAAATAAATTACAGGCATCACAGCTTCTTTCCAGTCTATCTATTCTTGATTTAAGATTTTTCACCCATTGATTGTTCAGATCACTTCAAGTTTTGTGAATTCTTTACACTGCCTTGCACACACAGCATGTTAAAACAAATCAGACATGATGGCTATTTCAAAATCTTCAACTCCTTTAAGTAATTCATGGTGGATTTTGGAATGTACTCTGAATCGTTTTCCTGATATAAAAGCCAGCCTCTTTTTGGCTTCACTTTCTTGACCAACTGAGGGCCTCTGCATCCAGAATTTGCCACTGGCTGACATACAACACCAAAGCACAATATTTCCACCTTCATGCTGAGCAGTTGGCAAGCTGTTTTTTTTTTTTGTTTTGTTTTTTTTCCCATGAAATGTTGCAGTGTTGCTCTATTTTGTTTTTAAACACACCTTTGGTGATTTTGGGAAGAACTCTATTTCAATGTAATCATTCAGAAACCTTTAACCACAAAGACAATGTTAATAAAATATGTAGTTTGACTTTTGTTTATCAAGACGTTGCTTTGCATATTTAAGAAGTTGTAATCCAGTTGTAGGTAAGATTTCCCTCCATGCAGACACTTTACGTCATTACTGTGCATCATCACTGTATAAAATAAAGGGCCTCTCCTGCTTTGTGGACACCAGCCAGTTGTTTAGATGGTTGAAAGCTACAACCAACTCAGACTTTATCACCAGCTAAGAAGTCCTAATAACTGTTCCTGACCTACATTAAACGTCCATCAAGTCTTATCGAGTCAAAAGGTTCTGAGACTCAGCAGAAGGGTGCCAAATCTTTCGTACATGCTGTCATTACTGTTACATTTTTTAGTCCATGACATTAAAAAAAAAAAAAAACAATAAATCAACATTAAAATTTGCAGAAAAGCTATAATTTTTAATGTCTGTTTGCTGCAGGGGTGGTATTTACTTCTTTTCATTTTAAAAACCTAATAAAATACGTAATTTGCCCTGGGGTTCCAAAAGCTTGTAGAATTAGAGAAGAGGAGAAGCAGTGCTGCTTACTGGCATTTTCCAGGTTTAGCGCCAACTGCAAAACAATCAACTCTTATTTGCCAAAGCTGCCAAAATGTTTTTCCATTGGTAATTTTTTTTTTTTTGATAGAAATTAAACACACATCAAAAATCTTGCAATAATCATTTACTGTCCACTAGAAGAATAGCACATAATTACTCCTGACATAATGATGTCCTGTAATGTTAAACTGTTGCCTATTTACACATCCACAGCTTTGATGTTTACAGGTAATTGCATGGTGGGTGCATCAGATTATTACCTGAAACTGGCCCCAGAATGGCTTGGCCTGAACCACAGTAACTTTGCAGGCTGCAGTTTGTTCCCACAACTCACTCATTGAGTTAATGACTCATTACAGTCTGGAACATTTCCAAGGGCCCTGGAATTGCTCTGATCAAGCCTCTCCTAAAGAAGAGCAGTACTGATGCCACAGTACTGAACAACTATCGGCCCACATAAAACGTTGTTTTTAGGTAAAGTCCTTGAAAAAGTTGTTTACCAACAACTTACTGTCTTTTACCTGCTAAACAACTGAAGACTTTCAGTCAGGTTTTAGGTCCCATCACAGCCTTGGGACTGCACTTATCAAGGTGACAAATGACATTTCTCTGAACACCCATGCTGGCAGAGTCTTTATCTTAGTAGTGTTGGATCTGAGTGCTGCTTTTGACACAGTGGACCATGTAATCCTATTACAAAGCTCAGAGGACTGCATAGGCATTTCCGGTACTGCTCTGTAGAGCTTTGTAGAAGCTTTGAACAGTCATTCAACCTGCAATTAGACATTAACTGTGTGTAAAGTCTCTTGAGATGCTATAGATTTATTAGCCACAGCAGCAGCACTCTCCCATGTTATTTTGCCACTTTGAGAATCATTGTTATTGCATTGCAAAAGGTGAAGTGTTTAAATGTAAGAAATTGTTCTTGTATGGTCTTGTTTTCTGAAATGTTATTGTGGAGGCCATCTGTGGGAGGTGAGAGGTGTGGCAGGTGGCTGTGGGTGGTAATGTCAGTGTGTATGTGTGTGTGTGTGTATATGTGTCTGTTTGAACATTTGTATGTATGTTGGAGCTGGGACTAATTTGGTAATTAGCTCCTGCCTGTTTATTAGGAGAAAGACACCAGAAAGGGGGGGGGGTTTGGGAGGACAGCAGTACTGATTGTTGCAAGACTGGTTGTGCTGCTGTTGAGAAGGACAAGGTGCTGGGCAGAGAGAGAAGAAAGAGACTGAGGCTGTGTCCGAATGTCTGTCTTACCCCCTATACAGAAAGTTTTCACTTTTGCTGTTGTAGTTTCTGAAATGTCACTCTAAAATGTTTTATTTTGCTACTCAGGGCCATGGTAGAAAGAGATAAATGACACTAAGGAAAATTTTTTACCCTCAAATGTCATTTTTACTAAAAACTAATTTAACTGGGTGGATGGAGTAAAATGGAGGAAAATGCATTATCCTCCTTGAAGTGCTTAACCTTTCGTATGTTTAGCTTGAAGAACTCTTAAAAAAAAAAATATATATATATATATATATATATATATATATATATATATATATATATATATATATATATATATATATATACTAGACTACTAAAAAAGCTTTTCTTCTGGGCACTACTAGACCCTATATAATAACTGTTAAGGAAATGTGCCTCTCTGGGCTTTTCAAGCATGTCAAAAAAGGCCCTGAAGCTACAATCTGACCAGGGAGGGTTTATGTAGCAGCTGAACATGCTGAACTGTATCAATTCTAATTTAAGTTAAGGTGTCTTAACTTTTTACATGTATATAATAATAACATTTAACTTTAACCCTGGACCTTGGATTTATATTTTATCCCATGTATACAGAATTAACTTCTCAATTGAACACCAGACAACTGAATTTCAATCCAATGGAGTGTCCAAACTTTTGACTGGCAAGTACTATGTCTTTATGGTCTGAATTCGTTTTAAGCAGTGCTGGTTGGTCAGTTAGAGGCTAAACACTAATAGCTGAGCAACAACACTGTCTCAGCCCATTGAAGTCATGATTATTTAATGAGGAGTTGCTTTGCTGCTCCGACCAGCTGCTCAGCACAGTGCCTTCAGAGTAGATTATACAGATGGGAGACACCAGCTCTGCTGCACACACACATCGGAAACATGTGCCGGTCACACAGCCTCTAGACAAATAAAAGCATATTGACCACACCATGTCCCAGTTTTCACCTCAGTTTTTCCACATTTAATTCATATTTGTAAAACTAGTAATATTAACTTGAGCTCCAGTAAAATTGACAAAAGTTAGGCTGGCTGCCTATCTTCACGGGCAGCATCTTAAGGTGGTGTGTGTCTAGTTTGTGCGCCTCATATTTGCTTCTCTGTTTTTTGCAGATAATGTGGTCCTGTGGGCATCATCATACCGTGACTTTCAGTAGGCACTGGGGTAGTTTGCAGCCACGTGGGAAGCAGCTGGGATAAGAGTCACCACCTCTAAGTCTGAGGCCATGGTTCACACCCACAAGATTTGGGTAGTGACCAAAAGGATGAGACTGCGACTTCAAGGGGCCAAAATGAGCTTCCTTCACAGGTTGGCTGGACTTGGCCTTAGACATTGGTGCAGAACTGTGATTTAAAAAGCGAGCTGGGAGCGCTGCTGTTCCACATCAAAAGGAGCCAGTTGAGGTGTTTAGGGCATAAGATTAGAATGGCAGATTCAGAAGGTGAGAGATTATCTATCTCATCTGGTCTGAGAATGACTGAACTAACCTGAAATCATCTTGTGTTGTCTTTTCAGCAGCCTGCATGGTGTTTCAAACTGTTTACAGCTACTCCAAAGTAAGTGCTTAAAGGACAGGCTGAGGGTACATCTCAGGCCTCAAGTGTCTAAAACAATTGACCAAAGGGCAACAAAAAACTAAAATCAGATTTTAAAAGCCATTTGTAGTACAGCTTTTTCTGGAAGAGGCAAGGTAGCTGTTCCAAAAGCTGTGGCATTGTTAAAAAGCAGCAATGGTGTCAAATACTTAAGAGATTTGATCAAACATTCCTCTGTAGCCAACAATGACTTAAATCAACACTATGTAAATACTGATGCTGTATAAACTTTACAGTGGGCAGCCTAATACACATGAATTTGTTGATTAAGCTGATGGAACCAGCAAATATTGATTCGTGTTTGGGCTCAAGTAAAACATGTGACATATGCCGTAAAGCAGCTCGCACTTGTCCGCTGGCATCAGATGGTGAGCCTACCCAAACACAAAAGTTACATAGTGCTGTTGCAGGGTGGTAGAATTCACCCAGTTAAGAGTTGTTCTACCACGGAAATAATTTTAGAGACATTATTTTAAGGTCGAAAAACTACATGGTGTTGCTTTTAAGTTTGCCACTCTACTGCTGCAAAAGATTACTGATTTATTTGGGGATGATTTTCTCAATTAATTCATTAAGTATTAACATTTGTGATTCTGCCACCACTCATTGCAACCAATTTATAAATCAACAAATTTTCAGAGGTACACTAAAAAATATAAACTACTTAGCAAAGTTCTTCATTGTGTAAAATGTTTTTTATTGCTTGTATTTGATTCGATGTTCATCTGTAAATGTGCCCAGCAACAGAAAACATATGAACATGTTTTTTAAAGGAGAAATGTCCTATAGGCTATTGTATCACTTGATAGTTCCTCCTAGACCAAATACATAACTGGTGAGGTTAAGCTGCAAATATTGGGCTGGTGCCCACTGGAACTGAGGTGTCACAGTGACCAAACAAATGTAGAACTTAGCTCTTTTTCTTTGACTAGCAATGGGCAGTGAAATCTGCAGTGAAATCATTCCATGTTCAGAAGACAATTAAACCATTTTAAAGAAATATAACACACATTAACCCACCCACGACATAAAGAATTATGACCTCATCGTACACACAGGAGCTTCATTTTAAATTTATGTTGTGTTGTGGCTCCAGGACAGAAAGCTGACTTCTATGTGAATTGCCCACAGTGCCTGGCAGTACTCTGAGTTTTCCAGCGATTTTCACTTTATAAGGGAGTCAAAACTATCTTAGTGCTGAGTAAACTCTCCAACTGATGGTTGATAACTTGCCACCATTGCTGACAAAAAAGACAAGCTGACCAGCCATGGCAAACATTAACCTCCATTTAGCTGTTGGCTGTATGCCATTACTCACGCTGCATGGGACAGAAAGTTATTAAATGCTTACTGTACACCATTAATAAAAAAGTGACACTGGTAATACTGCTAGCCTTTACTTAAAAAGAAAAGATGAGTCTAAGCTCATGTCCTGCAAAATTTATCTGTATTTTTTTGCATGTGAGAATAAATGCTCAAGGAACATTAATATTTACTTCACAGCACTCTGGCCATAAAGTCCCTCACCAAATAGAAATTTCCATGTTATATGACATTCAATAAATAGGTTAGAGGTACAATTGTCAGCAAGATATTAGCATTACAAATTTCACTTGGTAAACCAAGTCATACTGGCCACTTTGTGATCCATAAAATCTGATGCATGTCCAGATTGTGTGGCACAGATTGTCAAATTTACTGGTCTACTGAGATCCGGCTTTTAACCGTTTGAAGTGTCTGCTTCGACCTTTCATATTTTCCACTGAGTGATGAGTGGATTTCTTTTTCATATCACTGTGGCCTTGGCCTGAGGACTGCCATTTTGCCTCCTATGCAACACTGCCATAAAATTGTGAGGTTTATTACGAATACAAATGATACAGCAGGTCTGTTTGTGTGTGTGGTATGCGCACACATAAAATCTAGCTCCGAGGAATATGGAGAAGAGTCATCCATGAGAATGCACCAGCCCTGTAGGTTTCTGAGGATACAACACAATGTATTTAAGCTGTTACAGAGTATAGACAGAGGAAGGTAGCTGAGTTGGACTTGGTTGTATTACAGGTATGACTGATACCATGAAAATCTTTCTCTTTCTCTTGACCTATAATGTTGACTCTTTCATAGCTTTCATTCAGACAAAGGTCAAATTCCTAATAATAAGCGGCAGAGCACTAAAGCAGTGTAAATATCAGCTGATGTATATGTCCTCATATTAAAAGCAGGTCACAGATACTAATGCAAGGTTGTTGTGTGACAGTTGCAATCATAGCCATCAGAGTGGAAAGCATAAATGACTACCTAAATTGAACACAGTAGAACATGTAGGTTGATATGTTCATGTAGAGTAAAACTGTAAAAGAATTATTGTATGTAACAATTACACTTTGTCAATTTGAAGCCTGGAGCTTTGCTTCTTTAATTAAGAGGTCACTGGCCCGTCTATGGTGGGTGGCTGCCCATATGATGAATAACAATATGTATCTGGCTTTAGGGGCATGACTGTCCTCCTTGTCATTTGGCTCTCAGTTTGAGAAATCCACAGTCGGTTCATGACAAAGTTTCGCCTTCAAATGGGGCTTAATGAAACACATTTACATTTTTTACTTTGGTTTTTAAAAAGTGGTAAACTGCTGGTGGATTGGAATATACAAAGTTGGGAACTCTGTAAAATAAAACATCTCAAATGCAAAAGCAAGTCTATTGGAGCCAAGTAATCACATAAATTGAATCAAAGTATGTTCTATGGTATAGTAGAAAAAAGTGGTTCTCAGGATTCAAATGTGGATGTTTCATATAGCCACAGTGGAAGGCAGTGAGAAAAGTCATCTATAATAGGAGGAGGAGGAGAAATTATATTGTTTAAATTTGGGGGTAACATTTTATATGTATCACATTAAAAGTAACAGAAAAAGTTGTGTAACAAAAAGATGAGCTTTAGAGAACTGAAACCAGTCTTTAGTGTCACCTCCAGTGCCAGATTGACAGGTTCAGAAAGATAAAGAAATGACCTGACTTATGTTTTATAGCAGCTGTCAGTGATAATATACTGAGAGGAATCAAAATAAGAGTTATGTAACCCCTAGAGCCATCTTCTTTTCACAAATAAGCATAAAAATTAAGCTTGTCAAAAGGCCATGGCCTATACCCCTCAGCTACTGCTGCTGAACCTGTGTCTTACTCCAGCAGAAATGACATATCTGTTTGACTGTTGCACATATTTAGGTTATTCAAAAGAATAAATGAGGGGCCATGGTTTGTTAAAATTCAAGTATTGCATTATACATGGACTGTGATCCATTCTGTGAACTCACAGGGATTATTATGTTTCCTATGTGGAGTCAACATTCCTAACAAACAAACTGCATAATAGCGACAATGGGAATAAAATAGCTCAATCATCTATCTCCATCCATTTCAAACACGGATACTGGTTTCTTTGATCAACGCCCCCCTACTTTTTTCAATTTTGCAATGTGGCAGCCTGACACTACAATTGGTTTTTTTTCCCCTCAATGTTTGTTAGTTTATTATAAAGAAAAATCTGAAATATAACATTTACATAAGTATTCAGATCTTTGATACTACACATGTAAATTAGCTCAGGTGCCTCCCATTTCTCTTGATCGTTGCTGAGATGTTTCTACACCTTAATTGGAGCCCACCTGTGGTAAATTAAATTGACTGGACATGATTTGGTAAGGCACACACCTTTCTATAGAAGGCCTCAGCTGGCAATACATATCAGAGCAAAAACAGCCATAAGGTCAAAAGACCTGTCTGTAGAGCTCAGAGACAGGATTGTTGATAGGTACAGAGCTGGGGAAGGCTACAAAAAAAATTCTGCTGCACTGAAGGTTCCCAGGATCACAGTGGCCTCCATAATAATCAAAGGGAAGCTGTTTGGCACAACCAGGACTCTTCCAACAGCTTGTTTTCCACCCAAACTGAGCAACTGTGGGAGAAGGACCTTAGTAAGAGAGGTGACCAAGAACCTGATGGTCACTCTGACTGAGCTCCAGAGATCCTGTGTGGAGATGGGACAAAGTTCAAGAAGGACAACCATCACTGCAGCCGTCCACCAATCTGGGCTTTATGGCAGAGTGGTTAGACAGAAGCCTCTCCTCGGGTGCAAAATACATGAAAGCCTGCTTGAAGTTTGCAAAAAACACCTGAAGGACTCTCAGACTGTAAGGAACAACATTTTCTGGTCTGATGAAACCAAAACTGAACACACTGACCTCAATTCTAAATATTATGTCTGCAGGAAACCAGGCACTTGTTATCAGCTGCCCAATACCAAACCAACAGTGAAGCATGGTGGTGGCTTTATGAATGCATTGTATGTAGCAGGCCTGCTCATATATCAGTTGGGCTCTAGTGCAATGAACCTGCAGGAAGCTTCAGCTGAGACAGAAGTGGCACCAGCTTCTGCATCACACATATCAATATCTGATGTTGCATTGCACAGTTCTTAAAAATGAGCTCTTTAACCAGAAACACAAAAAATGTTTAGAGGAAAAAATAGGACCAGCTTTTGATGGAAATAACCCTCTGACAGCAATAATGGGCTCCATTGAAAATCAGCAAATTCTGGAAGCAAATCTTTTCCAGTCAGTCAAGAAAATAAAAGACCTTGACCTGGAGCTGACCTCTAAAATAGAGATCCAAAGCAGACCTAAAATCTACTGTGATAAACTTCAAGAAAGACAGGCTGAAGCATTTGGAACTGCCTGAGTCCTCTGACTTGAACATGCTGTGCATGCAGGGAAGCTCAACAGTACCACAAAACCTTAAGTGAGCCGCAACAAAGGAATAAAAAAAACCACTGGAACAGAGTTTTGATCTACTGTCAAATAAAGGCAAAAAACAAAAAAAACAAAAAAAAAAGTATACTGCATGGTCACTGTGTTTCATACCTTATATCTGTAGTATGACTGTAATACTTCATTAGGTGAATTTACTGCAGTATTCCCATCAAGCTGAATGCTTCAAGTTGCTACACACAGGCTAACTGGCCTGAGATATAGCCTTCCATTATAGCAATACATCACTGAAGCTGCCATGTTGGAACAGGAATGCCAAACCTCCTAATACAAGTACAGTATGCGTACTAAGTCAGAAAGTCTGTCCACTATTAAAATAAGACTGAACTTACAACCAATTTTCCAATTTTTGATCCAAAACACATTTTCCAGACTATAAGTTGCAATTTATTTATTCCTCGTGCTTGCAGTGCGACTTATATGTGTATATTTACGATCACTTTGTCGAGTACTCACTATAGCATTAGATGGCACTCTTGGCACAATTGAACATAATATTGTATCACTGAAAAAGTAAAAGCGTTCACACTAAACTATAACTCATAGTGTAACGCAAGTGAAAATGCCGCCCAGAAGAAAGAGCTGTACTGCAGACTTCAAAGTGCAGCTAATAAAGTATTCAGCCAAAAGAAAGTTTGGAGTGTCAGCATTTCAGTGGTGGAGTGGTTTAACGTTACTTGACACGACAAATGAATTCAGTACATGCACTTCTGCCTGTTGTTATGCCTAGTCTTTGTTCTTCATAGGCTAATTTAGACTAAAATTAGTATAATTTAAAATGTGACATGCACCAAAGTGATTTATATATATTTTCTTGTTCAACAAGGTTGTTTTTGCTAAAAGTGACTTATATTCGATGAAACCTATAGACACAAAAATATGGTAATCTTTTGCAGACTAACACTAATACAGCTAATAATGTTACACCTATACATTCCAAAAAATGTAATCCATAAAATGGCTACCTTAAAAGTTTATATATAACTTTGAAAATGAACAATGAATAAAAAAATACATAATTACATCAAACACTAAAGTAAGTTACATTTCTATTTTAATATTTCTTTCAGTTGTGTATAAGTGTAAAGTACCAAGACATGACTTAGAGCTACATGTACTATATATAGAAACCCTTTTTCCAATTGCACTAACTTTGCAGAGATGATCTGGAAATGCCAAACCTAACAGGGTCACTCCTTATTTTTAACTTGGTGTCAGTCCGCTCCAGCCACAGTCTTCTAATGACAGCTGCAGACAACTGAGCAGTCACATGGCTCAGTGTCCTTTCCCCTCAGTGTTAATGTTCATGTCTTTATTTATTGGAAACCTACATACAAAGATGTCCTTTAGAAAGAAAAAAAAAAAAAAGACACAAATGTTATGCAATTCTGCTTAGCTAATGTTTTAATCAGACATGCTGGTTTGAGAATGTCATTGTAGGAGCCATCGAACTGCTTTAAACACATTAAGACAAGCACTTATAGTCTCTCAGCTTTAGATTAACTCACAGCATGTCTTTATAACATCTACCTTTCTAAACATAAAGATACATTTCAAAATCTTTTAACTCATCTGATCGTTATCTTTACTTAGTATCAATGGTCACTTTTTGTTAATATTAGAGAATCATTGACTTACTCGTAATAAATCACATTTAACACACGTTTGGAAAAAAATGTTATTCTGTGTTGCATGGTTTTCTCATTTTAGAACATCTAAAACACAATGATTGGTACAAATGTCTGGTCCAACATCCAATCAGCAAATTAACACTCTCTTCATTTGAACAAAAAACAATATTCATCACAATCATGTTTACTATAAACCCAAAATGTTCACTTTACTATTCATGTTACAGCTGAGCTAATGTAAGGGCTTATCACTCCACTGAGACAACAAGGAAAACTGAAATAATGGCCACAAATAAGCACAGGGTATGAAACAGAAAGTAGAGAAATGATGGGAAACAGCAGTGACAAGAAAATAAACTAGAAGGTGCAGAGGTTATGTCAAACTGTGCTGTACTAGATTAAGTGTCTGTGCTAATCTAACTGGCAATCAGCATCAACCTAATAACTGGCGAAGGCATAGTGACACACTGAAGACGACCAAGGAGAGATAGAATTGCATGAAGAGGAAGGAGGGAGGGAAACAGAAGTGAAGTGTGCTAAAAACTGTAATGTTACGTACCGGTAACACAAAGGTCAGTTGCTCATCAAACTGCAACAAACAATGTGCGGTCCTGATAAATATTTTTCAGTGACAGCCATGTTGCCTCTGGTCATTGTTAAAAGATTAATCAACTGTAAAAAGAAGCAAGGCCACTATGATCATTTCTAGTTTCTGTTTTTGAGTTTAATCTGGGTAAAGGCATTTCTTTGATATAAAGTTAGCAGCGTAGACGCTTTAATACACCCTTCGAGTGGATCGTAGCAGAGGAACAGTGGGGAGGAATATCAAGTAAGCACAGCAGATGAGCAGGGAGGGAAAATGTGTAGCTGCCTGCTGCAGCACTGACCACAGCTTTGTCGTCCTCCTTGTTGTCTCTAAATCTATCTTGCTTTTCTGCTTGGGTTATGTTCCCCTTTCACTCTGTCATTATCACCTTTTAAAGCCCCACTTAGCTCACGCTGTGGAAATTGGCTGTTATGATCATCACTATACACACAATGCTCATTCAGTAATGACCAACATTAACTCATAATGTATGTAATGGAACGTAAACACACAAGGTCAGATTTTACTCACAAAGACTCCATGTGTCACTGCTGTGTACCAGAAATGCAGAAAACCATTTCAGGTTTGGCCTTAATTTTCCTGTCAACTATGTACCTGGAAATTTTGTATAGGTAGACCTGGTAGTTATTGGATTTCGTATGTTTTTCCATTGTTTAATTAGAGTTGACACTTTGGATAGTGTGACACATAGCAGGGGTTTCACTCCAGACAGATCTGTCAAGAAATAAGAAAAATAGACCCATTTTTCTCACATTCAGCACCAATATTGGTCCATAAAATTACAGAGTGCAAAAAGACATTGCATAGTTTTAACTGATGAATTTTTCAAATGAAATCTGGAGCTGTTGGGCAAAAACAGAGTCAAAAAGATGCGCATTCACATCTGTGGTCTATTTGTCTTGATTTGTCTTGTATTATAGCCTGCATAGGTTGCATTAGACCAGACATTGTCCTACAGTATTTACTGAGAAACCAGTAGCCTATAACCATATTTATTTAGGAAGGAGTGGATTTGAAGCATCTTAGCTGGAGTGAGCCCTGTTAATAACATACGAAAACGATGTTCATTTAGGTTCTGTTTCCAGGGTGATTCACTGCTCATAAAAAAAAAAAAAAAAACTCAGCACCCTGGACTGCTTCAGGAAAGAATCATGAGAGAGACAGAGAGACAAAGATTGCTTATTCTGAAAGGGGAAGGTAATTTCTCCACAGACCCAGTCAGATATAGTGGAAGACCATCTAGAATCTTGTTCTAAAATTATTGCCTATAGGCTCAGATGATGGTGAAGGATTTTTAAGCCAGTCTTACAACCTCTCTATCATCATCATCTTTTAATCTGAAAATGTGCAGCCTTCAGGGCACACATTCTGTCACAGTAAAATATTCAGCAGTGTAGTGGACTTTCTTAAAAGGTCCACTTAATTTTGAAATATGCACTCTACCACCAAATTCAAATTTAAGCTATTTATTATTTGTTTCACAGTTAAAATAATAAAATAGGTCAAATAATGTGTTCATTGTCTTTTGCCACTTAATTGGAGCAATTTCAACGCTGCAGTAGTATTTTGCATTGTAGGCACTATCTTGGAAATCTTGGAAAGCATCTACATAATGTCTGGAACTGTTGGTTGATAAATACTGCCACATTTACAGTAAGGCTAGCCTTTCTTTTTAGTTAGTCAATTGAATACAATGAGTGAGTTGGTGTGAGGCCTGTAGCCAGGCTGCATCTGTTTACTCATCAAATGAGCTGTGATAAATCCTTACTACTTATGCACACAAAGACCAACAACACACATTTGATCCACGACAGATAGCAAAGGGATTAAAATTGTTACAGATGAATTTCTTCAGTGAAACGTGGCAATCTGTAAGCACACCACAGACATTTTAAACTTATTCAGTTGGACAGAAATCAGTCAGACACAGTGCTTGTATAAAAGCTGCCAGTGAGCTTGTCAGTGTCATTTCACTGACTAGACACAAAGTGAAAGACTGATGACTAGGGCTTTGAGGAAATAGAAGCAGGTGATGCACTTCAGGAGAACAGACAGCAGACAAAAGAAAGCAGGTATATTTCAGCAACAGTAATGTTTCAAAATATTTATCAAATTCAGTGTTTTCCAAAGCGTCAAAGTGCTAAAATATTGTTGCACAAGCTAAAAACATTATGCTCTTGGCCAGTGGTACCCTTGAAAAGCCTTTTCAAGTGCATATAAGAATTTATCAAATTCAGTGTTTTCCCAAAGTGTCAAATTAGCATACATTTGTTTTTTTCTATACCCTCATGCATTCATTCGTAGCTGCTTGGATATATAAGATGTCAGCAAAATTGCATCTTGAAATCAATCCCAAATGTTTCATAAACCAGAGGAGTTCACTGATGTAAATATGTGAACAACAGCACAATAAATCCACTATTTTAAGTGACCACCATTATGCTCTTTGGCTCTGGATCACCTGCTGTACCTCTCATTGAGGTCAGTGGTAACTATCATGAGTCTTCGTAAAACCATGAACACAGTGTAGCATTTATGCTTCTTTTTCTGCCATCCAGGTCATTAAATCATTACCATCATTACAGTCACACTGGTTAAAGTAAGTACAGGTATAGTTACAGCAGTATTTTACTAATAAATGATTTTTTAAAACTTTGCAGGGTAGCTTTTTGCAGCAATAGCATTAAGTGCTCATACTAAGTGATATAGATAAAATCATCTGTCCTAGTACATGTAATTCTATTTTGCAAAGTTAAATCCATTTTTCATACTGCAATATGACTAATCACAATATATTTTACCTAACCGTTTCACAGACAATATACTGCAAATGAGCAAAAGAAAAATGACAGATAAAAACTGTAATCCTGTGTTTAGTCAGTATTATTTTAGTGCATATCTAAATAATCTAGTGGAAAAGACAGTGGTGCTTGTAGGTTTTAACACACTTGCATAAGAAAAACTGCCACAAAATGTTCCCAAATAGGAGCTCACAAATGACAGGTGTGATAAATTGCAGAATGTACTTTTTTTGTTTTTCATTCTTGATTGGCTATTGGCCTGTTCCTCTGGATTGTGAAAAACTGGGCCTTGTTTGATTGATTGTTTGATTTTTTTTCTTCCTTGAAAATAAGAAAAAAAGCTCCTTGACCCCTCCTTCTCACTGCTGATGAACCAAACACACAGACAGCCTCATTCCCCCTGTGGAGCAAATGCTGACATCTTATATATCCAAGCAGCTACGGATGAATGCATGAGAGTATAGAAAAAAAAAAACAAATGGATGCTAATTTGACACTTTGGAAAACACTGAATTTGATAAATTCTTATATACACTTGAAAAGGCTTTATTAAGGGTACCACTGCCCAAGAGCGTAATGTTTTTACCTTGTGCAACAATATTTTAGCATGCCAAAACCTAAAGAACCTAAAGAGATTTGAATGTATAAAACTTCAAAAGAACTATTACCTGTGATCACAGGGGGGAAAAAAAAGTCTAAACCCACTGTTGCAATGGCTCTATTACTCTTCATGCAAGCGAGTACTTCTTCACAACCACAATAGAATAGGTTTGTACAGAGTTACAAAAAAAAATGTGTAAAGAGTATATAAGTGTAGTCTGGTCTAAACACTGAGATCAGGTAAAAATCCAATAAATTCCAATAGGAAATGGCAGTCTACATTTTATATGCATGTGGTGTTTGCATAAACAGACTTTGCAAGGAAAGCAGTGCATTTAGTCAGTGATGGGATGTGATTACAAAAAAACTGCATGAACTAATGTGTAAGCAGTATTAAGGCACTGCTGAACTAGCAGTTCGAAGCAAGGTGCAAATCAAAGTAGAAATATGCCATTACTCAAAAAGGAAAGATAAAGAGGACACCGGTTAAAATTGAAGTTTTCCCACCTGCAGTATTGGCAAAAGCACAAAAAAGCTTAAATGTTGCGAGGAAGGTTTCACATTATGTCTTACTACAGTTGCCAATTTGTAATGTTTTCATATGTGCAACTCTAGATGAAAGAGAAGTATAGTGGATAGAAATACCCCACACTTGCAAAAGAATAGCCTATCAACATCACCAATCTCCCCCACCACAGTGAAACATCTAAACCTACAAAAGAAGGCTGTCCCAGAAGAAAGCTGGCAATCATGAAACTGGTGGATATCCATTCAAAACAGTGTTATGTCACACTGTAAGAAACGGACACAGGTGACAAATGCAAATCAAAATTCTTACTCAAGGTATAGTATGTGCTGACACCTACACTGTAAAGTGTTTACCTAATAGCGAAAAACTATTTGAGATTGTTCTTATGAGGTCAGGAATTAGTGTGGAGCTAAAAACACAGCCTTTACCCCATTAACAGAATGAATGCACAGTAAGTGGTAGCTAAAACACTTAACTTTAGAAATGTGATGACATGAAAAAAACTATTTAATGCAGATCAGTTATATCTCTTAATTTCCTCATAATATATAACTCATATCAATTTTTAAAAAATCTGTGTGAATAAAATAATGGACCTAACATTTTTAAATTGTGTTAGTGACAAAGCCAGCTTTTGCAGTTTCAAACTATTGGACAGGTACTAATATTAGGTAAATGCTGACATCCTGTCTCTGCTTGCATTTTGAAAATATATAGATTTACATTGTTGTACTATAATTAACTAGGAATTCATGACACATTCTGACATACCTCAAAAATGACAGTAAGATCTAACGAAGAATCTTTCATCAATTCCATGTCACGGTGCAGCATGCAGTGATGCAGTAAGATCAATGTTATCACACAGTTATTCTAGTCTCTAGTATGGATCAAGCTCCGTAACCTCTACACTTCTTATAATCAAACTCAAAAATAATGTTTTGCAATTTTCATTGCATCCTTCATGCCCCCTACTGTACTTTCATAGTTGGGATAACATTTTAAAACTCTAGAAAACTACCTTCAGAGCTATGGAAAAACTAAGCATTATTTCCCTGATTTTAACTGAACTTCATGTGTAAAGTTGGTGGAGTGCCCTGTGCTGCACCACACAAGTCACATGACTCGCATATCATGTCTTGCAAATCATTGCCATAGTTATTTAAATTATAACCAGCAACTGAAAACCAAATTTTGGTGCCACCTTAGTTACAGTGCTAATGTTGCAAGCAGTATATTGCTACATGTCAGTGATTCAAACAGTGTTTTTTAGTAATCTTGGTAGCTGCATGCTGGGGTTAAAGTCTAACAAATTTGAACTTGTGCCATGTTTTTGCTCCATGTATTGCAGAGGCAGCACAATGTACCACATACACAACAATGGCGAGGTGTTTTTTTTTTCCCATGGTAACATCAGTGTTCCGTAAGGCCAATATTGTATTTCTGTTTACCTCGAGACTGTCACAGACATACGCAACAGGCAAACAGATACCTCTATTATAGCTTCTCAAAATTGTACAATCCTGTATTACAAACCACTGGGCTATCTTTTAGCATCCATTAAGCTTTAAACACATAAATCTATTCCTGAGCTTGACTTTGCAGATCATATTTGTCTCACCAGTACATAAACCAGCACACCCTAACCAACTATGTGAATGTGGCATGATGGTGAAAAAAATAAGTTAAAGCAAAAGCAAATTAATAAACAAGAGGTCAATTATTAATAACTTAGCATTTCACCTTTGAGTGCAGATGGCAGTGAAGATAAGACACAAAAAACAGGGCAAGAAAAAGAAGTATGACATGCAAAAATGTTTTCCAGAATCCCACCAACCAATACCGCAGTTACGTAAATGTACATGGTATGTTTTCTAACCACTACATTATCAAGTCCCCCTGATCTATTTGTTAAAAATGTATTTTTAATTCATTCAGTATTTATAACCGCTTATTCCTAATTAGGGTCACAGGGATCTGCTGGAGCCTTCTTGCTGTGAAGCAACAGTTCTAACCACTCACCCACCATGCTGCCCTTAAATTGTACTTTCATTAACTGATAAACTGCCTTTAGTGTTAAACACAGTCTATTAATTGATCAGACAGTGAGATTTTTAAGTCATTCATTGGGGGTTATTGGTTCAAGCTTTTGAATTGCAGGATTTCACAACAAAACCATGTTATTGGTGTTAAATCTTATTTAGTTGGCCTACCTGATTAGACTGATCACACTGTTAATTAATATGATGAAACACTCATTACATTGTCAATGAAATGTTATGCATTCAATGAAATGTTCAATCTTCCATTATATTGTTCTAATACTTGTTCTGTAAAATTCGGGCTACTGCGTGGTCATTTGGTCGAGTGCAGCTGAGAAACATCCAGGAGAACTTCAGCCTGCACAGAGGAGAGCATCTGCATTAGATCTTCTTCCTGTATTATGTCTTTTGTTAATCATTCAAACTGACTTGTACAAAAACACACTTCTGTTAATTACTTAACATTTTAGATTGTGCCTATTTCCTTTTTGTAGCTATTCATTGTGTTTCTGTTGTATGTTTATTTTGTCTAATTTTTCAAATGCAGAAGTTATTCCATATAATTTGATATTTATATACTTGCTTGTATGATTTGCATTCTCATTTGTGTGTGTGTAGCTTCATTGTTTTTGTGTGGACCCAAACAGCAAACATTAGCCATCACTTTGTGGACAAGTACTTTATGTTCTTTGGGAAAATGTGATGGACATTTTGTCCATGTTATAGACTAAGTGATTCATCAGTTAATCCAAAAAAAAAAAAAAAAAAAAAACTGTATCTATAGAAAATCCAAGGATGAATAGCACACTGATGGCACAAAAAGCCTATCAAACAAAAACTGAGTGATTCCACATAATCCAAAAGACTAAATAGAAAACAAACAAACAAAATACATAATCAGGCAATGTCTGATAGGGCTGTTTGGGTTTATTGCACAGTTGTTTCATCATCACTGTCAGTATGCTTCTACAATATTTTAGGGACATAGAAATTTGGCTGTAGGGTTAATATCGTGCACAGAAGTGCCACAGCAGATCAAAGTCTTATTTGCAAATGTGTATGTGCTGCACACCCACACAGACTTTACAAAGGAAAAAGTAGCCATGGTAGGAGTCAGAAATCAATGGCAGTCATGGAGAAGGAGCTGTCAGGCAACGGTGTATGATAAAGTCCCAGCCCCAGCACCAGCCAGGCAACAGTGGACAAACCATCATTTACACACAACCTGACACACAACAGCATCTACCTCCTCTGAATGCAATTTTACATTTAAACATGTGGAGAATATATATAGACACAGATCACTTTATTCTGCAAATATATTTAAAACTGCTCTCAGTGTGCTTGAACGAATTTCCAAATAATTGTAATGTGAGCTTAATCGTTTAGTGCAGCAGAATACAAACACAAGCTTGTAATGGCTAGTCACAAATGTGACCCAGCTGAATACAAGGAGGTGTTTTCATTCATTTACATCTGATAAAATAAATAGTGGCAAGAAAATGTAAGTGAACCGATAGGAATGGTTTTTTTCATTACTTTCCGTAAAATGTCATCTGATCTTCATCAAAACAAAATACTCCATGTCTTTAATGGAAACAGGCATCACAGTGCTGGTGGAAAAAGTAACTGAAGCCTTGTGTTTAATAACTGGTCGAACCTCCTTTGGCAGCAATAACCTCAGATAAGTGTTTCTAGTAGCTGTGAATCAGACCTGTACAATGTTTAGGAAGAATTCTGGACCACTGCTTTTACAGAGCTGCTTCATAGTTTCAGGATGTCTGGTGTGATCTCTGAGCTCATTCCACATCATCTCCATCAGGTTCAGGTCGGGGCTCTGACAGGACCACTACAATACATGGATATATAGTTTGAAACCATACTGTAGTAGATATAATTCTGTGTTTAGAATCATTTACAGAATGTCCTAGTGCATCACCCAGCTTCCCAGCTCCTGAAGGTGAAGCTCTTTTTTTTTTTCCATTTTCCTGCCACTGTATAAGTAAAATAATGTGGTGAAATTGCTAAATTAAATTAGGTGCCAGACATTTTCATCCCCCCACCACCTCCTTCTGATCTCCTAAAATTACTCATCCAATTTTGGATGTTGCATAATAAACCAGCCAAAATAGTGTTGTGTAAGTTAAATAAGACAAGTACACAGTGCGAAGAATTTTCTCCTTAAAAACAAAATGTGTTGGAATAATTTTCACATCCTCCAAGGGTACCATTTTAGGTCAATCAAACTGTACAACCCAATGACGCTGTGACATAGTTTAGTTGTTTTGTTAAACAAAGGCAGGTGGTGACATTGTAAGAAACGGTTACTTTAATAACTAGAGGTATTAGGTCTGCTTTATTTTAGTTTATAAACCAAAATATGCAATCATCTACCAATCAGATAATTTTAAACTTCCTAACATAAATTAAAAAATCTGAAGCAAATGCCACTTGTATCTGTTCAAACTAAAAAGTATGTAAGGTTATGTTATTTTGCTAAACTGGTCTTCAAAAGCTTGCACAGCCATTGCTACTGCACAATGTTTTGGCAATGCAATGCACTTCTATGAGATCACTTAGCCCTAGTTTAACCACAGGTCCAACACTGTAATAGCAAACTCTGGCCCAACCAAACAGCAGAGTGTTTATTTGTTGTTTATTGTTGTTCTTTTTCGTCTCCTCTATCCACTTACCCCAACCGGTCGAGGCAGATGGCCGCCCCAAACTGTGTCTGGTACTGCTGGAGGTTTCTTCCGTTACAGGGAGTTTTTCCTCTCCACAGTCGTCAAGTGCTTGCTCATAGGGATTTGTTAGGTGTATATGTAAAGTGCCTTGAGATGATTATTCATTGTGGTTTGGCACTATACAAATAAAATTGGACTTAACTGAAAACTTTATGACTGTACGAATGCTGATGATATATACAAGGGCTGCAACAACTAATCGCTCAAATCGATTATTAAAATAGTTGCCAACAAACATGTTTATTGATTAGCTGTGTTTATTGTTTGTAGCAGCACACAGCAGGAGAAATAACAGCAGTTCTCACAAGGGGCAGACTGAACATTGATTCAGGCTGGGAATTTGACTCCATCGCAGGTTCTAATCTCACTGTCTGACTCTAAATGCAAACAATATTGGTGGACAAACAGGTGGATAGTTTCTATGCACTACTATGGTTGCTATGTGCATTGCCAAGAAATGCTATTATGTCTTTTTCAGCAGCTCAGCAAGAATGAAAGTCACGCTTGATGTGAGGATTCTGAGAGTCTATCAACTTATCTTGCTGCTGTGTTATCACTGGTCAAGTTGACTGTCTGCGGCAGGCCAAACGACCCACAGGCCACCAGGAAATGTCCTGGTGCTCCTGACAGTCTGTCTGCTAGTGGCTCACACCACGACACTACCCAGACTTTTTGCAAAGGAGCTCACGGGAAAAGTCCAGGTAATGTCTGGTCCATGTTCCTTGGACAGTTGCATTTTTACATCCAGATCACCAGAATAGCCACATTCAAGTGCATATCTGAAAGCATGTGGATTTATAAGGATTATCTATCTCACTTTTGATTTTAGTGTAAAGTTCAAACATCACACATAATTTGAGGTTTTGTTTTTACCTCTTGTGTTTTCAGTTTTTTCTGTTATATGTTGAAAAAAGTGCATCATAAAAAAAGTTCATCATTAAAACTACAAACTGCACTCACTTGTCACCTGTTACCTGTTAAAAACAAACTACTAGATGTAGTTTGGTCATTACATACCAAGGCCGTAACCAAAAATTGAGACAAAAAATAAAATGAATATTACATTAAAAATATTAATGGCGACAATGTGATTTTGTGACAGTTGTTCAGAAACAGATTTGTTTTAGCTCACTCTACACTTGGCACAACCGGGGAAATGATACTGAGAAGCGCAGTGGGAACAGGAACTGTACCTCTTTGTCCAGAAAAAAACAAAACAAAAACACTACAGTGTGTCTCCCATATTTGATTAGCCAAACCTGCTATCACGCCGGTGCTTTAGTGCTCTACAACATCCAAAATTAAACTCTATAAGCTCCTCATGGTTCTAACAGCAGGTTGCTCGGCAGTGCTCTCCTGCATATTTGTCCTTCTGTTCATTGTCATTGTAATATCTGTTCCCTGCAGATGATGTGCAAATCTATCTGCCGTTATAAAAGCCTAACAGTCATGCCTCTATTCAGGCTTCACGGGACTATCTCACAGATGTACAAACTTGGATGGATGTAAACTTCCTTAAACTGAATAAAGACAAAACAGAAATTATTTTATTTGGGCAACATAACCTTCTAGATGGCTATGACAGTGCCATTGGCCAAATAGCGTCCTACTGTCACCTGTCTGCAAGAAAGCTTGGCATGATTTTTGATCACGCTTTTAAATTTGACAAAAACATCGGCTCGGTAGCTCGACAACCATTTGTACATTTGTCTGGACTACTCCTTACTGCACCGTCTGCAGGTGGTACAAAATGCAGCAGCATGCCTGCAGACAGGAAAGAAACAGCGTGATCACATCACTCCAGTGCTTGCATCCTTACACTGGCTTACTGTTAAGTTCAGGATCCAGTTCCAAGCTTTATTAATTGTTCTTAAATGTCTAAATGGCACAGCTCCATCTTACTTGTCTGAGCCCTTGCAAGTCTCACACTCCAGCCAGAGCACTGAGATCCAAAAACCCACATCTTCTGTCAGGTCCCAGGTCCAGGCTATCACCAGAGGTGACAAGAGGCTTCTTGCTGGCGGCACCTAAACTGTGGAACTTCTACCTCTCCATATTAGAGCGGCCCAGACTCTGGACCAATTTAAGTCACTACTGCAGACCTATTTTTTCTCCTTGGCATTCTGTCCCAGTTAGGAGTAATACTTTGGCTTTTATCATATTACATTTTTGTTTTATTTTGTTGTAGCTTTTTTTGTTGTTTTATTTTTATTTTATTTAATTATGCTGATATATTTATGTTTTATCTTAGCTCATTTTTATTGTTAATTTATGCAATCAGGAATTGTTGATTGTGGGGTTTGTTTATAACTATACAGCACTGAGGTTGTTTTAAATCTGCTATAGAAAACTTTGACTTGACTTGTTTGCTGCATAATATTTGCAACCTGACAAAGCCTCAGGTCGACAAAATACAATATATTGACAAAGTGCCGTCCACTGACAGTAAAAATATTTAACCACAACACAATCCGGTGAACCATTTCTTAAACTTTACATTTCACTCCTAATTGTACCTCCTAATCTGAACACTGAGCTTTCCACAAATACTATAAATTCCTCTGAAAGTGACACTTGGTAAAAACCAAAACATCTTGAAACATATGTGCTTTGACAGTAACAAGTCTCAACACTGTTTATATATATATGCTTCCTCTTTTCCTTCCACAATTAAACTATAATCAACAGGTGTGCAGAAGTAAAAACGAGAGATGAATAAAGAAGAGAGAGGTAAGGAAAACAGGAGCCAAATCAATATGAACTGTGTCCTAGTCTAGTCACACTTATTCATGATTTAGTTTCTGAATGTCTTTCCAACATATGTCAGGCACTTGTCTATCTGTGACTGAAATGAGCTACACAGTTAAATTTGCCTTGCACATGATGTTTAAGATGACACTAATAATCGGGATCTGGCATTGCAAATTCTTTTGAACTGACTTTATCTCTCTCAGGGCTCAAACCAACATTGATGTCCTTATGTCATATCACACACCTACAAAAATTTTACACTCCAGAAGACACATGAATTCTTTTTAAATTAAAACCTTAAATTAAAAATTTTACTTGGTACTCAGAAGGCCTCTGTGACTGTTCGCGATCTTTAAAACCATAAGAAAATCTACAACTGTGTTTCAGTAACACTATTGTGTATACTAAATACTTTTTAACTCATTGCTTTGAGAACCATAAACTAAAATTTATTAATGTCCTTCTGTGGTATGTCTCTCAAAACTTCAACTCATAAACACTAAATCTATTAACATCCCAGATGGATTAATTAAATGTTAAAGATACTGTATCAGCTGTTTGTTCTTTGTCTGCACTTAGTCCTAATAGTCCTAAACAAGTCAAGTCCACAATCCACAATCTACAATCTAACAGTTACAAAAGAGCTCTCCTAAAACTAGTGTGATCATCCTGGCCATAAGGTCAAGTTTTAAATGCTGCAAAAGTTTGACATTCTTTGTGTAGGAAATGTATGATTTACTGCTAGCACGAAGCCTTATGTTCTTGTATAGGTAAAAAGTGCGATCAAAAAAGAATCAAAAGAGCACACTGTCGACACTGTATAGTATGGTACTAAATGCAGATGATTTGGTGTCAGGAAAATATTACTGTTTTTGCATCACAGTGCATACTGGGGTCTAGTAGCCCAACAGACAGTGAACATTTCCAAGACAAACGAAAGGCGATGGCTATTCAGTGAACCATTATAATACAAATTACTCCATCTTACTCTCTCATCACTCATTATATGTCTGCAAAGGCCATCTCACAGCCTAGCAGCTATCATTAACCAGCATTTTGGTTTAATTTCTCAATGTAGGCAAAATAAAATAATAAGAGACATAAACTTGTTCTACTCAATATCACTCACAAATTAAATAAATAAATGAAGTGTCGCTATGCACACAGGTGAATTTAAGCTATATTTGTGATGTGGACTCAAACAGCCCACCCTCACTTTTCCAGAATGTCCTTACTGCTATGGCATTACACTAAAACTGGTCTTCACAATGTATAGCCATGCACACACACTCACACCTGCTACAATCAAGCAGTAGTAGCAGTAATATAAATTTGGCAGATTACACAGTGTAAACCACTTCTTTGTCATGTCATATTTGCTGATCAACTGTGATCATCATTTTGGAAACAAAACAAAACAAAACAAAACAAAAAAAAAAATCTGATTGTGTCTTCAACCATTGGCAATTTGATCACCAGCTCAAGCCTAACAGCATATGGCATTCAGGATAGTAGACAACCTTATAATAATATACAACACAACAGATCACAACATATTAAAATAAACATCCACAATAAAAATAAGGGCTACCTGTGTTTGTATTAATTATCTCTAGTATTTTTTCTTGGTTCTGGTTTTCGTGTAAACTAGTGGCTTTAAACGGCGGCAGCCATCACTACAATCCCTTCCCTCATATTTCAAGCAACCTATAAAAGGTATACAAAACATACCAGAGAAAAGCTACGTGGATGTTGAGCCCCGTTTAAAGACATACTGTAAAACTTGCAATGGTGCAGAAAAAAAAAACTCTCCACAATTGTGATAAAGTGTGTCATTAGTGCATTCATTTAAACGTCTCTTTTTATATTATATTTAGGTTAATATGTTAGACCAAAAACAAAAGCTCAAAGTCATCAGCCAAATACTTGAAAAAGGCATATATGTGGCAGTACCCCTACCCTAACCCCCCCCTCTTCTCTCCCACCTCATGTATATTCCACCATTGAATGTTACTAACCTTGTGCTCTCTCTCTACCCTAGTTTGTGCTCTCTCCCTCCCTCTCTCTCTCTCTCTCTCTCTCTCTGTACCTTCTGCAGGTGTCCCTGGTCCTGGAGCTGTTTATCGCTGATGTGCAGTTACTGGCCCCACCAACTTGCAGTGTCTATTTGTTGTTTATTGTTGCTGTTCTTTTCTCTCTGCTCTATCCACTCACCCCAACCGGTCGAGGCAGATGGCCGCCCAAACTGAGCCCGGTTCTGCTGGAGGTTTTTTTTTCTTCCGTTAAAGGGAGTTTTTTCCTCTCCACTGTCGCCAAGTGCTTGCTCATAAGGGAATTGTTGGGTTTTTAGTTTTAGTTTTTGTAAAGTGCCTTGAGATGATTTGTATTGTGATTTGGCGCTATACAAATAAAATTGAATTGAATTGAATTGAGTAAATAACACATCTGCAGTGACAGTGAAATTAAAACCTACACTGCACAAGGTCAAAGCCACCCAGTGAGTCTGTAAGGGTGAGCCTGCCAGTGTGTTAGCCAAGCAGCCTCTCTGGCTCCACATCTCCTTAGCAGCCAGTGGGACAGAACATTTGTTCCACTAGCCAGTGAAAGCACTGGCAAAGCCACTGCTGCTAAAGAATCAGGTTTCAGGTGGGCCAGCTCAGTCTGTCAACACAGTTGACCAGAGGCACAAACTGTCATGACTCTTGTGCACAACAGAAGACACTAGGATTGTACATGTTCACATGAATTACTGGCCAAAATCCTGACACAGCCTTTTAGTGCACTGTTCACTTGATTGGGTTTAAGGGTTTTTACTGTCACCCAAGCAGGTCAACAAAAAGGCAATCTATCTTAATGTATCATTTGACCTCAACAGCACCTTAAGAAATGAAATGATTATGCAGAAACATGGGAGAAAAAGACCTGAAGAGGCAGGCAGTGTAAATGAAACTAAGTGCAAAATGTAGTCCAACTTTTTCATTCTCTTTCAAGCTGACACTTTTCATTTCTCCTCCCAGGTCTCCCTCCCTTTTCATTTTAAACCTTCAAAAGCACCTTTTTCCTCTTTTTGCTTGTGCGTATGTGCACCCACACACACACACTTGGCAATAAAGCTGATTCTGATTCTGAAGAAAATGCAGAGGAAGAACTAGATCTTTTCCAACAAATCTAAAACAGCCTAATAATAATGGTTTATTACAGACCACAAAACCTCTTGTTCTCATTCTGAGTGCTTTGTAATGTGGCACAACTGATAACCCATCTTACAGCAGTAATGGTGCACACACCATCAACTCCATCCTCAATAAACACCAGAGCAGTTTATAATATCTTCCATTTATGCATATGGAAATAAAGAGTACACTAACCTCATATTAGAGCAGCTCTATTGTAAGTTCACTCTGCTTTTTTTCCCCTCTATAAATTGTGAGGTTCCAGGTGTAGAAATGTCTTCTATACTAATGTTACAACTTACATTTGGGTTTGATAATCACCCGTGATTAAACAGAAAATGTATCTCTATTAATCTCTTTTTCCTCTACTGGCAGCTAGAGGTACTGGCAAAGAACGGATTTGCTACAGTCTCTATAACCAGGAAATGTGTTTATAATATCACCTAGATCCTTACACAATTTTATACTATGAATGTAGAAGAAATTAAGTTCTAAAGATAGATTTTGATAAACGTTCCTATGAGTCATAGAGCTGGGGTTTTGAGCAAAAGATGACAGGTGCAAGCATGCCATCTCCTTGCACAACCTTACTTTGAGCGAGGTCCAGCTCCCTAGCAAGCAAACATTATTGCATTGGATAGAGAGGATTAGAGAATAATTATGTATTAATGAAGGTGTTTTGTTTTTTGTTTTTTTTCTTTCTTTCTGATGCTGTTCCATGATTAACATGGCACAAACTCCAAGCATAGCTAACAGGCCAGCTAATGCTTTTTTGCTGTCCCATCTCTCATTTCTGAAGGCAAACGCCTATTAACTAACCACATGAAAGGACACATCGGAAAGTGTGAGAGCAGGCAAAATGTACAGAAAAAGAACAAACAAGGCAGTAGAGGGTTGATATGACTGTTAGCTCTCTATGATCCTCTTTTAAAGATGAGCTTCACAAATTTAAATGACAGCAGAAAACTTGAACAAGATGCGCTACTTTCACTTCACACATACAAGTGCACACAGTAACACATACACAAGGGGCATCCCCTTCAAAACATGAAGTGAAGCAGTGAGGCTTTGTCTGACTACTTTTTAAGCATCTCTATGAGATTTGTAACAAATATTTTTTGATCTTAAATATATTGTATCGTCAAATCTTAACCTACAGGTTAAACACTGACACACACAAAGGATCCCCTCAGTCATCCAAAAATATGGTGTACATAATGTCATCAGTGTGATGGCAAAGAGGGAATGAAAGAACAATAAAGCAGTGCAACAATAAATTTCACTCCATGTCATGCCATGCCATGTTTGGTTTTCAGACAGCCACACAGAAGGATTCGCACCCAGCCAAAGCTTTCAAGCGTCCTCTTTCATTCAGCAGACATGAAGCTGGCAGTTTAATCCACAATGCTGGACTCAGAATAATCATTAAATGCTTTCAGTGATGCAATGCAGGCTTGGGTCAAGCAACAGTCCCTTAGAGTACAAATAAAAAGCTTGAACAATATCTGGCAGAAGCCACGCTGATGGAGGTTTTGAAATGAAACACAAACAGTATGATGGTGATTGTAGAAAAAAGGCCCTCAGCTCTGGTTGAGCAGAGCTCTGGCCTGTTTAATCTGAGGTACTTCAAGATTTGTAATTAGCAAGTTAGCTTTGGAAGACAAGACAACGTGAAAATCAACAAAATCTGACAATTTGGCTAGTCCCCCCAACACCTCATAGCAAAGTCTTGTAGCAAAGTCTGATAAACTGTCAACTGCTGCCTATGAGGAAGCCCTTTGCATACTCGAAATAAAACTAGTAGCACATACCACAACCACAAAATGCTGCTTAAGAATTGAAGCTGAATCAGAGGAAGTGACGCTTTCAAAGCTGTACGAATATAAAAAAAAATGAATAGTGCTATGAAGACTAAGAGGCCATTCCAACCTAAGGAAAAACAACAGATTAGATGGATGTTAAGGAAATGTAATAAAGTCTGTACCTACAGTGTGCATGTCAAGCTGCAATATTCTAACTGTAAAGCAGCTTAAATACACACATACTGAAACAGGTGTGCTGGAAAGAGACAAATCAGAGACAAATCAGAGGGTGTAGAAAGGGGAAATGTTCACTCAGCCCTTCTACCCTGGGCTGCTTCTTTCCAAGTTCACCAGTGTCAGATCAAGCTCTGACCACCGCCAACAACTCTGTTGCAATATCCCCAGCCTTCCTCCTCCACTCTGTTACAATACTGTACTTTATAATCAGCTCCTTTTAATATATATGTTCTCTTGGCGCTGAAAAGGTGAGGCCAAATTAAGCAGCGTATTTTAATCAGCACAATACTCAGAGAATACTTCTAAAAACCAAGGGAATGGCTTCGACAAATGACGGAGAAGCTGTCTAAGATAACTAACTGGTGGTTCAAGCCTCATGTTTTATCACAGTAGTAAGTAGTAAGGAAACACGTCAGCCTATAGGCTTTAACGACGGGCCAATTTAGGGCCATAATATCAGTCGGTACAAGCAGGTCTTCAAATTAGTTTTGGTCAAACCAAAAAGCAAACAGCTTTTCACGGAATGTAGGTGCATGGCAAGGTGTAACGTTACTACAACCCCCAAACTTCACCAGTTTTAAAAGAAATCTGCTCCCAGGCCGGGCAGGGCTGCCTGTCCACCCCGTTTACAGCTCGGTGTGTGGGGGGGGGGGGGGGGCACACTCACCAGGGGTCAAACTCGTGAATGATGCTCTCGAAGCGAATGACAGCGAAGAGCCTGGAGCTGAAACCGGCCAGCCAGGCCAGGAACAGGATGGTGAAAGACAGCAGGGACTGCCACCCGGCAGGCTGCGACAGGCCGCCTGACAGACCTCCTGCTGCACCGGCGCTGCTGATTCTTTCCGCCACCGCCGTGCTGCTGCGCCCGTTCCCAGAGTACGATGCACCGGAGTTCAATGAGGATTTATGTTTGTTTTCGGACACCGGGTGATGCTCCGCCATATTTTACGTCAGTCCCGTCGTGGCAGGCAAGCGAAGCGAGCTCTCTGGTGTCACACAGGAAAGAAAAGCCCCTCTTCTTCCTTTTCTCTGCCACGCTCCACTTCCGAAACCACTTGCACCACCTTCCCTAAGCGCCCCACACTCCCCAGGACACCGGTTGTGATTCCAAAATCCCGACCCTTACTTCCCGCCTACCATAAACCAGCTACATAAGCCCAAGGAACCACATCGCAGCACGGTTTTGGTGCATACTGGAAATGACACATGCGACTCTACCAGTTCCTCCTTCCTTCCTTGGAGCTGGAAGAAGGGGCGGGAGTAGCCCGTGGAGCAGGAAGAGCCGTCAGCCTCTCACAGCGAGACAGGTACAGCCGACAGGGACAGAGCTCCGGGACAGGTCCAATCCCACGGTGGAGCGTGTTTGACAGACAACCACAATGACCAATGGCAGAAGAGCACCCTGACCACTGACGAGTGTAGCGCGAGTAGAAAGTAAAACACGGCGCATGACGGACACTGGGAAGAGCGTATGGCACGCGACAATCGCAGGGACTATGTAATCGCGCAGCCAATTAAATAAATGACTTGCGAAGAAGATGATGTGCCTGGCGACGTTTACTCAGGTGCTGTGGCCAAAAGCGCGACAGGATAGGAAACGGTGTGTGTAGGGTTGTAAATATAAAATACTAGAGGTTACCAAGTTTACAGAGTTATACTTAAAACGACTTTTGTCAAACCTTTTATTGCAATCGGCCTTTGTCACTGCCCCTACACTCCCCAAATACAGGCAGGCCGCATTTCTCTCCCCCTCCGCTGCTTTTAATTCTTTCACCTTGAGGTTATAAATTAAGGAGGAGCGATTTCAGAACCCTGGATGCTCAAGCACACCTACATTTCATCTCAGCCCCCCTAAAAATGATAATTAACCATTAGTCCTATTGTAAACTAATGTCAGATTTTCCAAACACGTTGTTTCACCACACACAAGCAATGTAGGAGAAGGAGGTAGTAAAACCACAAGTTAAGTTGAAAAGCAAATACAGTTGCTGACTGTTCTGACTGTGAACACTGGCTCGTTCTTACTGTGACTCAGAAAGTGTGTGGTTACAGCTTTATGGTGTGAATACTGTCAAACAACATTAGTTGACTTAGCTGAGCACTTGCCAAGCAATGAGCTAACATAACTGATACACTTTATTATTTTAGTTTAAGTGAAGATAAAATACCAAACCAGTGCAGTATTATTCTTCATTAACAATCCTATACAAGCCTAAACATTTGTATGCGCTTTCCTCACAGTATAGCCTATGAAGGTGCTTAAGACAGGTCTCTTTGAGATTGCAGTGTAAACAGGCAGAACTTCACTCCTGTCAAATTGTCAAAACAGGATTTCATAAATAGACCTGTTCTTAATCAGATGCACAGGATCATGCAAAGAGATTTGTACACCTGTGTAATTTTTTTTTCTCTGGAAGCTAATGCTAAGGTCATGAGTCTGCTCCTCAGCTATCACCTATACCCAAACTAAAATGCTAAACACGGTCAAACACACAGCCTTATCAGTATTCAGTCAGCAGCTCACACAAGCAATGCGTATCCTGACTGTGGATCTTTTGTATGCTAAATGTTCCACATTCACATATTCATATGCTTTTGAAGGTATAATGTGTCAGTTTTTATTGAGCTAGTTAACCTAAATTGCACCATAAATTAACAGAGAAAGAGCCAGTGTGACAGGTGCCGTGCTGCAGACAGATCCTAATAGAGGTACAGCCACTTTTTGATGTCATAATTTACATGGATTTCTAAGTTGTTATTAATGGTCCATAAATCATTTACTAATGCTAAACAAAACAATGATAGACTAAATCGGTTAATGGTTAGTTTTTGTTTTGCACTTCCATTAAGTAGGGGGATTCACAAAAGAAGGGTCAAGATCTAAAAAAAAAACTGCATCCCACATTACCCATAATGTAATTATCTTTTGTCAGAAAAACTCCCTCCATTGCCAAAGAAAATATTACACAACTATTTTCACAGAATGAGCAGTATTCATATGAGAAATAAAACTTCAAACTTCAGGCATAAACAAACTTCAGGCATAAAAATCAATTGACTGCCCCTATATATATATATATATATATATATAAACTTCTGTAAATCTGTTGATAGGACACCTCAAATTGCATGTGTATAACTTCATAGAACATGTCCCAACAAAGAGTGGTACCTCACAGTTGATTTTGTTATTGCTCAAAAGTATCTAATCGTTAAATACAACTGTATACTGCGCTTAAACAGTGTGTCTTAATGGAGGAATGAGTGAACAGATCTACTACTACTACAGATTTCAATACTTAATTTGCCTACCAGGAAACAGCTTCATTGGCCAGTAAAATAAAGCTAGATCCCAACAGCTGTTGAAAGAAATGTAACAGCAGTAGATACAATATATCCTCAAACACCAGCAGACAGATACAGAGATACAGAATCTCTGTTAAGACCCATCCTTGCAAAAAGAAAAGAGGAGAGCAATGGATGAAAGAGCTCCAGCGTTTGATAACTCATCAAGTATCTAGTGAAGCAAACAATAAATGTTTAGAGATAAATAATTGTAGAGTGTAATAAGGTTCATATCTGTGTTTTGCAGAAGCAGCCTGCCTGAGAAGGATCAGGTGAGAGTGAAGAAATATTTGCTACCCTAGGAGGGACTGCAATGTTCATGTTGAGCCATTATACTGTGGTTTTACTGAAAAGGATTTCATACATCTTTGTATTATTATTATTTTTATTTACTTTTGCTATATTTCTGTTGTGACTTGCTCATCCTTTGATAACTTTTAACAACTAACTAACTAACACAATTTCAAGATCTTTCATAAGAACAGGGAAAAAAATGTTTTTCTCATGAACAGATCATTTTTCAGTTTCTTTGTCCTACTTCTGCTTTAGGTTTGCCTAATCTCACGGCTTCCGTTGACATGGTTGATTGTGATATTCAAATTGAAAAAACAAAGATTCAGTTGATGAGTCACTTGTTATATATTGGTTTTGGTTCAGCATTTAGGATCAAATCTACTGTGATGACAGTTGCTGGGTTGCTTGGCAACTCTCCATCAAATTGGATCATAACATACTCACATTATCACAGTAAAGCAAATCAGCCAAATTTTTGAGCATTAACTCCTAGTAAATAGTATTTAATGAGATGTTGTTATATGTTGTTCTTTTAAAATGTATGGTTGTTTTACATCCAGTGATGTTTGAGATTGTAAAGAAGCACTCACATTTTCAGGGACTTTATAAAACTGAAGCCCTTATTTTTCCTTGAGATGCTTTTTAGTTTCTAGGTTGCCACTTGGCAGCCTGTGAAAGAGACATGATACCCTGTAATAACAATTTTTTACAAAAAAAAATAAGACCAGTCTAATCTTGCAGTGGGTCTTAAAACCAAAGTCTAGATACGTGTTCATGCTTAGGTTCAGGTGTCGGGGATATCTGAACTATTTTCACCTCCAACCTTAAATTTATCACATGCTAGGAAAGCTTTTTATGGTACTTGATGCATGACTGTGTCTGTGGTTTGTGTGTGTGGGCTGCCTGTAGTGTTTTGCTGTCGCAAAACTCACCTCTCCAGATGATATGCAAGTCTGAATAATAAAAGTTAACCATATACTTTTGCAGGAATCAACACAATTCATTTAATAAACTAAAGGGAAATAAGATGAATTGTGCAGTGGCAGTAGATATAAAATCTTCACATGTATCTACACTAAAAGCAAGCTCCAAAAACAAATAAACAACCAGATAAGTTATAACTCAAAGGCTCCTATGCTCCCCAAACCTGTTTTGCCTAATGTGGTACATGTGAAAATAATTTTGGTTTTAGGATCGGTTTCATTTTTCACTTCAGAAAATTCCTACATTACATGTCAGTATCAGAGTAGCTAATGAAGTGGTGCAGCGTGACCTTTGTACATAACATACTGAATTCATTCATTTGTCACTTCCCTGCACTGTTGCACTCAAGTGCTGCAGAATCAGCAAGGACCTTACTATCAAAAGACAGGAAGCAGTTTGTGGTGAGCTATGTTCCTGTCACTAGTTAATAGTGGCAAACCATAAATGTGTGCTGTTAAGTGAAGGTGTGATACAGGTTTTGTGTTTCAGTGTTTCTTTTTTCTTTTTCTAGAGAACCAGCAGTTTTGCAAATTTCAGCTTGGGCAGGTTGCTCTATATATGTTCACTGATTTTGCAGCAGACAATCAGAGGTGTTTTTTATGTTAATAAGTACCAAAAATATTATGCATGTGGAAAAAATACAAAATTTATGAAATAAAATATATTTGACAACATGTATTTTTTTGTTTTGACATGTATTCATATACTGTAATGGACTGGTGACCTGTCCAGGGTGTACCCCTGCCTTTCACCCAAAGAGAGCTGGGATAGGCTCCAGCAGATCCCTGTGACCCTGGTGAGGAATAAGCGGGTATAAATAATGAATGAATGAATGTATTCATATCATTTCTAACACTGCCACATGTATGTGATGAAATGAAAATGACGTACTTTACAAGTTTTATAAAGTATACTTTTGTGGGGCCCAAATATGTATTTACACATATTCTTTACTGCAATACCATTCTCAGCCTCCTGATGGTAACTAAATCTGCTCTGTCTTTGTTGTTTGTTTATTCTCAAAGCAGGATTGTTCTTGGAAACCTCCCTGGTTTTCGTTATGGCTGTATTGTAGTGTGCAGGAAATTTCGTAAACTTGTTAAAACAGTGTCAAAGGTGAAACTGCTTGTGTATTAGATGAATCTGTACACACATAATAGTTGTGCTCTATAGTTTTTCTTAGTAAACAGTTACTCTTCCACCAACAAACAGAGACGTTATGGCCAGGGCTGCTTATATTCTCATTGTTTTGAGAGAATCATTTAGTGTTGATTTAGTGGCTCAAAGGTTTAATGTGTAATATTTAGGGCAATCTAGAAGAAATGGAATATAGAATTCATAAATATGTTGTCTGAGTGCTGAGTATGTTATCGCTGCCTTTAAATTCAATTCAATTCAATTCAATTCCGCCTTAGTAGGAAAAACCGTCTCTGCCCTTGTTTATATTATGCACTTGTGTTCAGTGACCAGTTCAACTTATTGTCCTGGAGTACACCTAGATATCTGTAGGCTGGCACCACTTCACTGTCTGCACCACAGATGTTGGGAATAGGGAGGGGTTTTGACCTTTCAAAAGTCCACTACCATCGCCTCAGTTTTAGATGTGTTCAATAGGAGGCAGTTTATGTGAGTCCAGTCACTGAAGGATTTTATCAGGCCTCTGTACTCCTCTTCCTGTCCAGTCATGATACATGCAACAATCACAGTATCGTCAGAATACGTCTGAAAGTGACAACGCTCAGAATTGTATGTGAAGTCTGCTGTGTACAGTGTGTACAAGAATGGAGCCAAAACAGTTCCCTGTGGAGCCCCTGTGCTGATCACAACTCTACCAGAGATACAGTTCCACAACCTGACGAACTGTGAACAAGAAAAATGAAGTAATAACATATGTATTCCTCTCAGTAATTAATTGCTTACACTGTGTTCACCACCTTATCACCAAGATGAATCATGTAAATTAAAGCTACACTGCATAGAGTGGAGAAAGAAAAAATACATCTTTACTTCTTTCCTCTGCTCCCGTTACGGGTTGCCACAGCAGATCAATTGATCTACATGATTGATTTGGCACAAGTTTTATGCCAGATGCCCTTCCTGATGCAGATGCCCTGTCATTGTCTCGGGCTTGAGACAGCCACTAAGACCGCACTACTTGTGAAACCTCAGTAGCGGAGTCTAGCGATCCCTGGTCTCCTATTGAGATACCAACCAGGTCCAGCACTGCTTAGCTTCTGAGATCAGAACAGCGTGGCCACCTGAAGAAGTTCTGTTCAATGTACTTTAGTCCCTACATATTTGGGATTTTAATCGGATATTCTGAGCAAGTGGCTCAAGTGGCTCAAATATTAGCGCAGACAGTGGGCAACCCTGTCTTCAATTGAACCATTCTATAAGAGTGAGGATATTACTCCATTTTTTTGTACAGAAGGCTGTCAGGGCCTGGTGCTTTCCTACTTTTGACTTATATAAAGGCTTTTTGAATATCTATGGACTGGATATAAGAGTTAAGAGTACTGAAGGCTTCTTCTGTTATTCTGGGCAGGTTGCACTCATCTAGAAACAAATAAATAACTAAAGGATCAATACTACATTTCGACATGTGCAAGTCAGAGTGAAACTGTAATGATCTGTTGTTGATTTCTTTTGAGCCCTGTGATGGACTGGTGACCTGTCGAGGGTGTACCCCTGCCTTACACTCAAAGAATGCTGGGGTAGACTCCAGGAGATCCCCGTGACCCTAGTTGGGAATTAGCCAGTATATATAATGGATGGATTGATGGATGATATCTTTTGGTTTAATCAACACATTTCACTTGTCGCTTCTAATTTTGTGTATTGTCGGATCTGCTTCCATTTTCTTAAGTTGGCATGCTAATAGTTTGTGTGGTATAACTCCACAGGGGATATCCCTGTAAGTATGCTGTCTATGTAAAGTTACTGACACCTGCTGGAGATTCATTAGTACTACTGACAGTAACAGTAGTACTATATATAAAGTATGTATTTTTTTCAGGGACAATACACCAAACATTACCACATACATATGTGTCTATAGATGACGTTACAGTCACTACTCATGTCAGACCAACAACTGCTTTCACTCATATAGAAGAAAAAAAATCTTTCTTTCTCTTCATGACTTCTACAACTATACTATTGTAGCCTATGCTCTCTGTAAGGCTTCCTGGACTTTTTTTAAAAAAAAACATGAGAGACAAAAACTAATGTTGTGGACATGTACCAATTCTATTAATATTTATTGGTGTGCCAATTAATAGTCATTTTGAGAGTGTAGGCACATTGTTTTTGTAGGTGTGCACTTATCTCTTTCCTAACGTTTCTGGGCATGGCATATATCATAAATAAAGGTGACACTTTCCCACAGTGTTAAATGCATTTGCCAAAGCATCTGTATTTAACGCCCTAGGATGAGAACATGCTGGGACATTCACTGAAAGTAAACTATGGTGCAACATGAAATGCTCCTCAGGAGGATTAGTGGTATACAAGTACAGACATCTTACTTTAAATGCACAGTGACCAGCTGGAACAAAGCTAGCATTGTCAAAGCAATGGCATCAATCATAGAGAGTCTTTTGAAAGGCAAGCTTCTAGTGTACATTTACATTACATTAAAATGTATTTTGATTTCTTTATGCTCAAATGCCAACAACATGAGCAAATGCATCGTATCACAGCAATTCTTTATAATACTGTAGGAATTTTAGTGAAGGTGAACTAAAACACAAAACAAGCATGCTATACAAATTCTATTGTTTTCAGCAGTAACTTTGCTGATAATTTCTCATCAATTTTTTAATATAATCATATTTATTTCATTGTATATGAATCATGAATCATGTAACATGTATATATATATATATATATATATATATATATATATATATATATATATATATATAATATATAACGTTCCCAACGTTCACCATCCAACCTGACAGAACTGGAGAGGATCTGCAAGGAAGAATGGCAGAGGATCCCCAAATCCAGGTGTGAGACACTTGTTGCATCATTCCCAAGAAGACTCGTGGCTGTACTAGCTCAAAAGGGTGCTTCTACTCAATACTGAGCACAGGGTGTGAATACTTATGACCATGTGATATTTCAGTTTTTCTTTTTTAATAAATTTGCAAAAATTTCTACATTTCAGTTTTTTTCTGTCAAGATGGGGTGCTGAGTGTACATTAATGAGAAATAAAATGAACTTTTATGATTTTGGCAAATGGCTGCAATGACACAAAGAGTGAAAAATTTAAAGGGGTCTGAATACTTTCCGTACCCACTGTAAATGATTTAGTAACTTAATTTAGTAACCCATTGCCCTTATTATGGAAGGTGCAGTGAAGCCACTGATATCAGAGAAATAGTAAAAAGTATAATCATTTACTCTTCTATAGTGCATGGATGCAGTAGAACAGAAAATTGTACTACAGGTTACCTCCATAGTTAAATGTGTGTCTGTTCTAACCAGGTTTGATGGTGTTCTTCTTAGCAGCTGAAGGGATTACTGCTCCTTTATCTGAGAGACAGAAAGGACCCAGAGACCAAGATCCTGAAGTGCTGCAGAGATCAGCCTTCAGAGTAAAGCCCAGGAAGTCTTCAAACTGCAATGAATTAAGAGAAGACTTAGTTTAGAGGCAAACTATAAAAGTGTTGTAAAAGTTAATACAGAAGTGTCAGTATAACAACACAATTTGGTCAGCTATGTGCTCTAGTGTACTGACAGCAGAATGAAGGGATTTTTTTTCTATACGTCACAGATGGATGAGCCAGTGGGCCGAGAGAAAACCCAGGCAGGGGCGAGGAGAAAGAGAGTGAACTCCAGACAGAAAGACCTTGCTGTGATGTGGGCTGTGCTGCCATATAACTAAGCAAGAGTCTGTCCACAATTTCCTTCCAAACCTGTGAATTTTACAGTTTCATATTATACAGATGTCATTTTTTCACTATTAATGCATTTATATAATCATCTAAGATTATTAGCATAACAGGTTACTTATCTAGATAGCAGTGACTTGCTAAGATGAGGCAGCTGAGACACTGGGCTGTTATTTTGGTGGTCGAGTAGTATGCTGCTGTGTAGACAAGGAGTTGCCCTGTAGACTTTCCCACACTCTCAAACACAAATTGATTTTGACACCATGTTCTTTTAATTGGTGAAACAGGGCCAGATGCCAAGGATCTGCTGTGTGCTGTGGTGAGGACAGGATTCAAGGACAGTGTAAATGTGCACTTGGTTAGAGATTGGTGTAACACAGTAACAGTAGGACTACATGGTATGCCAGGTGGACTCAAATGATAAATGCTACCCAAGTCAGTGGGGCCAGCCCAAGTGCTTATCATAATTGTTTACAGTGTATAGATTAGGCAGGGTTAGCTTGCCAAGTATTTACTCTTTGCTTGGGAGAGAGTCTGAGTTAGTTCAAAGGTATTATACCACAGGGCTACAGATGGTGCCACCTGGGGCACAGCAGATTTATGGCCTGATAGCAGGGGCTGCAGGGCCCAGTGGTAGCTCAAACCATTATTTAACATTAATACTGGGCTTCCATGAATACTCACCCAGCTTTTGACACATTCAACTATATAGTGGTAACTATATACTGTATGTAGAAGATTCTCATCCAGGTGAAGTCCAGTTTCCATGACGCTTCCAGATCCTTCCAGATAGCTCTGAGCCACTCTCAAATAAAACAACAAAATATATTGACTCTGGTCTCAGTTCATTTTATTCAAACTGCAAAGAGAAACAATACTTGCCAGTATGCAACTGAAGTAATCTGTGACTATTTATTTTGTTTGAAAGAATGAACAAAGCTCACACAATTGATCTGACAGTTACAAAAGATCATTTACTGTGGTGGTTTATTTTACCAGAGCACAGCAGGTCAAGAAAATGAAATTTGGTTCAATATTAGGAAATCAAAAGTCACAGCATTCCTTTGTATTCTGTGTATTTGTCACAGTGACCCAAAATGATTGCAGTGTAAGAACATACTGTCAGCCGGCACCAGAGTTTTTGGGAAACTAAAGTGGCTAATACAATGCAGGCCCTCAGGAATCCAGATTTGCAGAAAAATTTGTCACATAGAACATTTTGAATATTAGTTACCCAGCAGCTGTATACAAACACAATACTTCATTAAGAAAACTAGGAGATATACTCAAGAGTTCCACGTACTGAAAAATATCTGTACATAGTGCAGATCAAGATTTAAAGGAAATCTCACATACAATTTGGATTTCGAACAGCTATTGCCCTGCAATGATCTGGCAACCAGTCCAGGGTGTATCCCTTTTTGCCTGAGATTTGCCTGGGATAGGTTCCAGCAGATTCCCATGACCCTAAATAAGAATAGGAATAAGCGGGTCCTGAGATATGAAGCACATGAAAAGAAGAGCCACAATTTGAAAACTTTGATTTTTCTCTGAAAACTGCTATTTTATTTAAGTTTTATTTGTCTTTGGACAAGGCACATTTGTATTGATCATCATCATTTTACAGATCATCATATCACTTTTGAAACTGTTTGTGATGCACATTGTAAACCACCAAGGAATTCTTCCTTCAAAATCTTCTCCTAGTGAAAATGCCTTAAAATCTCCATCCATGACAGAAGGCAAAAGACTGGACACAGGCTCTTCACAAACACTAATCATTCATCACAAGTCCTTTCCCAGATGTTGTATCTCATCCAAGGCAAAGTCCAAGTCCTCCCTGCTGACCTGGGGACTGATCACCACCATTCTGAAAAAGTTGGGCTTGTCACGATGGGTCTGGTAGCCCACCATCATGCTGCCCTTCTTCATCATCCGCTCTTTTACCACTGGGGCCACCTAAAGAGAGAAGGCACAATAATCTTTAATAACACTGATGGGTGCAATTGTAAAAGTCATGCTAAATGCTGTATTATAATTCAGCTGTGAACTTGCCAGAGGTGCTAGATCCAAACACTTTGCCAGAGTTGGTGTGTATTCTTTATTTATGTCTGGCATTCAGCACATTGGTTTAATAGCCTTACTGATAAAGCTTATTCTAATTATTCTTTAAGGTCATTTTCACTTCACTGATTTACTGTGCATTGCAATAGGATCCTAGCACCAATAGAACTGAGAATAGTACAATTTGGTCATTGTTTCTGGTCAAAATGATAAAATATCACTATTAAGTAATAGCTTACAGTGTGGAGTTTTTCCCAGAGCTCAGGGCCAGCTGGAAGATTCCTCAGGCTTGGTGGAATGTACCAGAAGCAAACATTTGCAAATTCAGGCTGTAAACAGAAAAGGAGAGCAGTGAAAATTGCCCACAAACTAGAAATCCACAGTGAAATTTGGTGGCATTATCTGAAATTTACAGATTAATTTTTGCAACTTACTTCCATCAAGAGCTGAAACCCTTCTCTTTTGTTGATCTCTTGGGCAAGATACCTACAAAAAGCACATTTGGCTTTATATCCTTTGATGTGTCTTTCTGCATGTAACTATTAGCCCTATTGTACTGCCGTATTTTCCTTGAAAAAAAAGCAGATTGCTTTAACAAAGGACCTTGTACCCTATAAGTAAAAAGAAGTGAACAAAGGATAACCTTTTCATCCTGCATGTGTGAGTTTCCTCAAACTAACCTGGCCAGGGCGAGGGCTCTGTCCACCCTTTGTTCCATCTCTGTTGTTCCTAAAGCTTTCCACATGAGCCAGAACTTGAAGGCATCAGGTTTCCTGCTGCACTGGACAGACTTATCCCCTGTGTCATAGCTGACGTCGTAGAACTTATCCTGCTGGAACAGGTAGGAGGCCTGAGCAGAGTGGCAGTGCTGCAGGAGACTCTGAAGAAGCAGTGACAAAGATATTTAATACAGTCTATATTCAGTTAACTGTTGAAATGATCTTTTAACAGTGACACCACAAAGGCAGAATTATGAAGGACATCTGTCCACCATGTAGCTGAAGAGCTAACACTCATTCTTATTTTTTGTTACATTTTAATGCTACACAGCTTTCATGCACACATATAGTAGGTAACAGTTGTTATTTCTGTAGAACAGACGTATCATCAGTTGATAAGTGAGCTTGACTTACTGTCTTGTCTCTGACCAGGAAAGCAGAGCACTGCAGTGATGCCATCATCATCTTATGAGGGTTCCAGGCCATGGAGTTGACCCTGAGCAGACACAAGAGAGAGTGTAACAATCACTGTGTAGTCACTGGGACTTTATGAACTGAGGATAAAAGGCTTTATCGCAGACACTGCTGTGTATGGAGTGTTGACTAATAGGAACGTTTACCTGTGGATGCCATTTAACAAGTGCTTATGTTTATTGGACATCAGAGCTGCTCCACCCCAACATGCCTGTGGAAAGAAGAGGAAAAGGCACATTTATACTGAGAGTAAAATACAACGATTGGCTAGTAAATCAGCAATTTTGAAATAATGAATGAGCTCACATCCACATGAAGCCACAGGTCATATTTTTCACAGATGTCTGCAATTTCGTCAATGGGATCAAAAGCTCCTAGCACAGTAGTCCCTGCTGTGGCGTTTACCATGAAGGGAACAGCACCCTGCACACGCATGCACACGCACACACACATATTAACACAGCAAATGATGCTGCAATATTTCACTGCAAAAATCATGCAACAATATCACAGACAGGTACCACGGCTTCCTCACCTCACTTTTTGCTCTCTTTATTTGATCTTCCAGAGCTGAGGGAATCATCTTCCCTCTGACAAACACAAAATTCATCAAAAGTCAAAGTTGATCAAAATGTGATGTTTACAACAAATAAGGGTAAAGAGTCTTTATAATACCAACTATTAAAGTGGCACTAGTCAGGCCTGTGTGTTCACAGAAGAGGAAGCAGCATATCAGGTAGAATTACACAGTATGTGTGAGTAGCAGTTTACCTTTTATCAGATGGCACCACGTACACATTCTTCGTTCCTATGCCAAGTAAAGCTGCTGCTTTGGAAATGGAGTAATGACACTGAAAGAGATTAAACACTAGTCTGTCAATTGTGCAAAACATTGGTTATGTATCGTAACCCAAGATTCTGTGAATTGGGCGCAGCCCTCTGGGCTATTGTTATGGGTCATATCCCCTGTTTGCGCCTGCGAACTGAAGAGAAATTCATTTACTCCCACCAGGGTGGGGCCCCGTTGACCGGACCGAGTGTCCACACGTCTGCAGCTCCCATATATAAGGCGGTGGTTTGGGCGAGCTCTTCCCTAAGAATGAACCGGTCTTTTCTTCAGCCGGCTCAAGGGACTAGTGGGGCCCAAAGCCCAGAGGGCTGCGCACCAATGAGACAGAACATTGGTTATGTATCATAACCCAAGATTGTCAGAATTGTCAGAATCTTGGGTTCAAAGTGATAGCCAGAAATGCTCTACACCTCACTGGGCCCTGCCACCCAGGAGAAGAGTCCGAAAACCAAAGGAAGTGCGTGTAACCACCTGATCCGAAGTGCAAATGTCTTCCACTGACAGGAGAGCCATGGAGGATGTAACTCCTCTAGTGTAGTGTGCACGGTTGTTTGCACTAGTTTTTATTTGATATAGGTAAACCAACTAAAAACAAGTTACTACCCTTATTAGTCCCACAATGGGGAAATTGCAATTACCACCCAAAGTGCACACACACAGCAGTGGGCAGCCATTGCTGTGGCATCTGGGGAGCAGTTGGGAGTTCAGTGCTTTGCTCAAGGATCTCATCTCTGTTGTGGTATTGAAGGTAGAAAGAGCACTGGCTATTCACTCTGCCCCACCAACAATTTCTGTCAGTCCTGAGACTCAAACCAGCAACTTTCAGGTTACAAGTCCAACTCGCTATCCATTAGGCCATGACTGCCAAAGAGGCTATCTTTACCACGTCAGTGTCAAATAACACATAATTTCTCAGATTCTATGTCTATGTGTTTTTGGATGCAGTATGTTGTTTCAAGGGAAATATGAAAGTGAAAATATAAGTTTCAGGTCATATTGGCAATGTGCTGATGAAAAGATACCAATCAATGGCATGAAAAACATTTTTTAATATAGGTTATAAGATAAAACATGGCAGATGACAGAAAACAGATTAAAAATATTCACAATAGCCAAAAACTAAAGACTTCAAGGGGTCAAAATGCTGCTCATCTGTTAAGCTTGATAAGTTCCTGTAAAATGTACCTCCTGAGATGTTAGTATGACCATTCGTGGAGCAGCAAAGAGGCCATTCATTTTAATGTCTCGGCAGTAACGGTACCTGGCTAAGTTCACAGCATACATGTTGGACATTGAGCCACCTGAAAGAGATGCAACACATAATATTGTTGAGATTTCTTCATGCTAGAGGTCTAATTCACTAGGACGTATTAGGAAAGAGAAATAATAAAACTAGGCAACTTTTTGCTACCTGGGTTAAAGATTCCATCTCCTCCTTCCTTCCAGCCGACCATCTCTATCATCTTCCTCAGCACGGCCTCTTCCATCAGGGTAAAAACTGGAGCAACCTCATATGTGTACCTGATGGGAACCGCATATATGCAATGTCTTGACATGACTTCAAACTGTTGAGCAAGTAAAAGGCAGCAACTACACTCAAATATTTCCATGTATGACTCAGTCTTACAATGAGTTTTGCGACTCACAGACTGGTTTTGGTTGCTTCAATAATGAAGCTTGCCACCATGGAGTAAGGCTCCATCCCTGCATACAGCTGGTTGAAGAAATGAGGATGGCCTGATTGAAGGTGAATATAGACAACAGATGCCTTGTCAGAATAGTATGTCAGCAGTTTTAAAATGATAGTTACTCATTTTGCTTCATCAGTGCAAAACAAATTAACATCAGTGATCTGGCCAATTACAAAATAATTGGTAAGATTGCACGATGGCCACTCGTTTCTAAACAGTACACAATCCACTATCTAGAGCCAGTGTTTAGTTTGTCCCTTCTGGGCTACTGTAGAAACATGGCAGTGGAACATTGCTGCCTCTATGACAAGAGACCCGTTCCCTGTGTAGATTTAAAAGTTATACTACAGAACCCTGAAAAAAATTACAATTATCTCAGTCTATCTAATTAAATAAATGTTATAATATACATTTCCATTAAAGTTTGAAGATTTACCAGTCTTGATGCTATATCTGATGGCTTCACTGCAGCGCTGCAGGATCTTGGCCTCTGGCTCTCCCTCGTCTCTCAGCTCAAGGTCCAACAACTCCTTCAGTTGCTCAGGGGAACGCCACTCACAAACCTGATTAGACCAATCATCTCACTTATTTACAGAAATCATTGCCAGAAATTTCTGAATAGTATAAGATCACACTTCTACCTTTTCTTTAACATCAGTGGACTTTCTTACTGCCTCGTCCATAATTATTTCCATGGCCTGGTGTACAAACTCCTCAGCTGCATGTACATCCACAGTGGGGCCATTTAGAACAAAATTATTTATCACTGGAAGCCTAGAATCTGCCACATTGCTCTGGCTTTCATAGAACTTCACCCCTGCAAACAAACAAACAAAAAATTCGAATTCATTTCTGTCATAAGTACAATTATATATCTCTCATACCATAAAAAATAAAACAAAATGAAGTAATGGCCAGAGTGCTGTCTGTTTGTTTCCAGAGGTCTTCTTTGGCAAGAGTGCCAAAGTTGAGAGTTTATCTGGTTACTCATTAACTAGTCCTCCTGTTTTTTTTTTTTAAATTTTCAGTGACAACCATTTTAAATAAATTTGTTTTTCCCAGTTAATTCAGGAATAAAATGGAGACCCTGTATATCCAATATCAGCATTGCTGTTATGACTACGGAATTTATGAATTTCATCAACATATATAATTAATCAGAAAATCACAATCAGCATTATAAACTGTAAATTATTTATTCATATATAATTTTAAATTTCCCTAAGAGTATTATTTTGACATATCTTACATGAGTGGAAAACTTGATTTAGCTATAATAATAGATCGATTCTGTTTGCATCATTATGTTTCCAAGACTTTTATGGGTCTATGAACTGGCTGATACCTCTCAACCAATTTTGGCAGGTTTGCTTAACTTTGTGCATCTTGTGCATACTCATTAATATCTAGTAATGTAGTGAACATGGTTTGTGCTGTTACAACTGGTCTAACCAGTAGGCTACCATATCAGCTGCACAGACTACTTTGTTGTGGTTTTCCTTGTTAAAGCCACATCATAGAGACTCATAGAGTAAGTCTGCTCTAATGCATTCCTCCAAGTTGTACACTTTTCCTTAGGTGAAATATAGTTTCAGTAAAATTCCAGTAAAATTGTATTAATAGTCTACCTCACAGAATTTGGGTTAGGAAACATTTTTTTCATGAACATGTAACCTAGGCTTAGACTTTTGTACACGTGGACGCTTTTTTGACTATTATGGTACGACCCATGTCGGTTGGGGGAGTCGGGGGAGACTGCGCAGAGGTGAGGGGGTGCGATCCGGACCCTCCTTGGCAATCGATGCTCAGACAACAAATCCACCTTGAGAACCAATCCCACAGACTGCTGCCTGTGCGCTGCTCTCGCTCCTCAAGGCTCAGTGACAGCCAGCGCAAAAAAAAAAAAAAAAAAAAGGTATGATCCACTTCAGGTGGGATAGCTTATTAGAAACATCATCGGCTCATGAATGGGACAATCTGTTTCAGTTTAAGGTTGAAGTTACAAGCACTGAAGAACTGATAAATGCTTGAACCCTTCAACTCCCCTGTCCCACTAGGAAAGGCAGAAAACCCCCAAAAGTTTCAAAGAATGACAATCAGCTGAGATATGTAGATAAAAATAATTCAGGTTCAGTGCCTAAATGTGTGCAAGGTCTCACCACCACTCACACTTACCCTCCAAATGTGTCTCCATAGATAAGTCCATGTCTTAGTTGGATGCTGCTGTGTGGAGTCTCTTTGGTTTTCTGCAGCCCCTCACTAAGACGTCTGTATTTATCCGCACTGGGATGGACTCTCCTGATGTCATGGAATTTCCCACTGCAACATGCAGCTGCAGCACAATGCACTAGATAATAATTTGTTTGTTCTCTATGATTGCAGCTTTAAGAAGATCCTCTACTGGATTTATTCTGCTATGCATGTACGTTTTGAAAAGCAGCTCTGCATACAACTCTATTCATTTGAAATGTCCTATTTTTTATTTATTATTTTACTTAAGAGAATTAGGACTGACCTGTGAGAAATATAAAATCTTTCAATCAGACGTGACAATACAGTAGTTGCTCAACAACATCCATTAGTTACAGTGTCTGAGATAAGGATGTTTAGAGGCCACTGAGTCTCACTTTCTCTAACCAGGTAATGATTCAGGATCGGGTCACTGTTTCAGTGTACAGTGTTTTTAAAACTTTTGGGTCTTCAACTGTCCTGAACCTCATCAGGAAAGAATTACAAACTAATTAAACAAGATAAATAAATAAATATACATAAATATTAAATAATATTAATATAAATAAATATTTAAATATAGAATTTTTTTAGAAAGACATGCATCTTTGGTTTTGCATGGTGCACTTTTTTTTAGCGGTAGTGGTAACATTCAATTGCAGGGTTACACAGTAGTTACTAATTATGCTACTGTCCTTTTATTTTTACTACACCCTCTACTGCATGAACTTTAACCTGTCTTATATTCATTTAAATGATTATCTCTCTAAATGTTTTGCTTTTTTTGGCATAATTTATTTTTTGTAAAATATAAAGTTATAGTTGTGGTTGCAGGACAGCGATGGACACCCAGTGCAGGCGAGAGATTAAATACACATGACAATAATGTGCAAAGGGGACCACTCCACTGAACATTGTCCTCTGTCCCCCGGAGTGGAAAATTACTAGATCTGGCCTTACTGTGGAAAGTTACAGACACTCCACATTGCAGTCACACAGGTCAGTCCGCTGATAATGTGAAAAAGCATGTCCAAATATTGCAGAGGCTCAGCCCTGCTGGGGAAATTAGAGACAGATGTGTGATGAGATGTGTGAGCTGCAGTGATGATGATTCAGTGATGCTCACGGTGGATGGTAAAGCAGTGGTTATGGCTGGTAAAGCACAGCGTGCTAGGTTAAACAAGCTGTCCTGTTGCAAAGGCCCTGTCGGACATTACTGGGAATCCACATTTAAAGGGAAATGTGAGCAGTGCTCACTGACTCTGACATCTGTTTAGTGTCTCTGTGGTCGGAGCAGCTTCTCTCTGTGAGCAGCTCTTCCTGAGCATAAAGGATAGTGGCCGGACAAACATTATTCTGTCAGCAGAAAGAAATCAACAATGGATTTATTGGTAAAACTTATTGATTTCCTCTGCCCATGACAGAAGGTGAGGGAAAGTGAAACAAGAGGGCTCACAGTGACACAAGGGTCAGTATTTACAGATAACGTTTCAAAGTTTGCAACGCATGAAAAGCAGAGATTGATTTAAATACATTATGTTTCACTATGTGTGGCTGAAGAAATATTGAAGCATAAAAACATGGTTACAAGGTGGGGGTCAGTTAGTTTGTGATATGTTTAAACAAAGTTTTTTTAATAGAGGTCTATGAATACAAGGCTGCTCTACAAAACAAGTTGTATGAAGTCTAAAGCCATGCTATTTGCTCAGTTCTAATGTCAGCATGCCAACATGCTCACATTGACTACATGTAGATATTCAGTGACGATTCTAATGCTGATATTTGTCTTACATTAGCATATAAGCACACTAATACTGAATAATTGCACTACACTAAAAACAATGTATAGCTGAAGCAAATAGAAATGCCAGTAGTTTTGCAGGTTTTTGGACTGGACATTTAATCCATGCCAGAATGATGGTGTTAGATGAAAAGTGAAGGAGATCAACAAAGCCATTAAGACATCCTCCGGGCACAGCGGTGAACTGAGGCTGCTGGAAGCACAGGGGTGAAAATGTATAAATATAAATAAAATATAAATGGTGCCTATAATATACACTGGGATCCATCAGGGCAAAATACTGCATATTTGGCAAAAAGGCTGCATTGTCAGTTAGGATGTACATTTTATCGAGTGATCTAACAAACCCCCGGAATTATTTACTTTTTTAAAAGATAATTTTGCAAAACATCTCTGTCATAAAACTATCATGACAAAAGACCGATAAGTGACTCAAATGCAAGGATCAGGCATAACACAGTGGAAGAGTCCAACATTTTTTAACTTACAAAATGGCAGGAGGTCATACACAAGCATCTAATCAGCAGTACAGACAAGTATCCACAAGCAAATACTCGAAGAGTCCAAAGGTCCAGCGAGGGATTAGGCAAAGATAGGTGTCAAAAACTAGTAGGCTCATGCACAAGAGAGAACACTATTTTACAGAAGGGCTGATGCTCAACCACAAACTGGAAAAGAGAAAGGATGTATGCTACATCTACACACAGTAATCAGTTATCACTTAATGCAACATAGATGTCTCATGTTCTTCATTGAAGCGGCACTTCAGATTTCTATTCCTTTACTGCTGATTCCAGGTCCATACATATACAAAAAAATGAAATTAGCTCCTCGCCAACATCTTTTATAAAGTGCACTTCAAATTTTATGTTAGATGACTGGAAGTTTGCTTTTGAATTCTTTTTTTAAAACTTACTTAGCAGTCTTTGTATATTTAAGTGCTTCACGCTATTTTCCATTCAAGCATTCGCACATACAATCATTCACACACTGATGGTGGTGCTGGCATGCAAGGTGCTGACCTGGCTATCAGGAGCAACTTAGTCTAGATTACCCTTGGTTCAGTGTCTTGCCCAAAGACACTTCGACATGTGAAATTGTGAGAATGGGAATCAAACTGCCAACCTTCTGGTTAGAATACAAACACTTTATCTCTTGAGCCACTTGCAGGCCACCAAATTCTGTACTTCAGTAAAGGACAGTGAAGAGGCCATAGAAGTGTATAAAACCTTTCAGCAGGCAAAGGTCCGAGGCGCTTTGGAAGGACGGCCCCTGGGGCAAATATAAGTCTGGAGCTGTTTAGGGAGTGGACCTCCCGAGAGGCCTGGAGCCCGGCTCCGCTCTGGAGAGTGACCCCTCGAGGAGGCAGGGGACTGAGGTGAAGGCCTGGCCACGAATGCAGGCGAAAGTCTAGCTGTGGACTCCGGCTGGGCAACACCGAGGGACTCCGGCTGGGCACTAATTTCTGGCCGGAGAGCGCTGGCCTCTGGCTGAAGAAGGCTGAGCCGAGACTGGATGGCGTTGCTAGACTCCAGTGGACTAGCTGGTGACTCAGGTGAGAGACCAGCCGGAGACTGAGGTGAAAGGCTGGCCGGGGACATGGGTGAAGGACTGGCTGGGCGCTTAGGTGAATGGCTAGTCAGAGAGTGAGCTGAGGAACTGGCGGGATAACCAGGTGAAAGGCTGGCCGAAGGCTGAGGTGAGGAACTGGCTGGAGACTCAGGTGAAGGTCTGGCCGGAAACTCAGGAGAAGGGCTCGCCGTGGACTGAGGTGAAGGACTCACCAGAGGATCAGATGAGGACCAGGCCAGAGACTCAGGAGAAGGGTTGGCCAGAGACTGAGGTGAAAAGCTAGCCATAGGATCCTACGAGGGCCTAGCCTGACTGGAACAGGGGCTGGGGCTGGGCGAGGCACAATGCTCTAGCCCCATCGACGGGAATCCCAGGTCCCTAAGTGTTGTCAGCATGGCATGTAGGGAACAAAAAAGAGCAGCACAAATAGGAATCATGACAAAAACAGAAAAGAGTGTAATCTAAGGTGAAGTAAAAATAGGTTTAAAATTTGCACAACAGCAAATATATAGGATACAGTAATAACCAGTAGATCAAGATCAGATGAGGTAAAAGTGAGAGTGGTGATACTGATGGTGCCTACAAGAAATGAACAGGAAATACTAATGTTCAGGGCACTGGTACAACACCTAAGTCAAACATTGCTACAGTTTTGAATGTCTTAAAATAGTTGATCACCAATGTCCTGACACTCCAGCAAAGTGGAGGATTGTGATTCCAAAGCAAAGACAGCCATATGACACTCAGATAATAAATCACCCATGCATCTGGCCTGATGTTCAGGTTAGCAATGCCAACTGTCTCAAACCAATTAAAACACATCCTGGTTTGCAAGAAACCCTGATCAGTGGATTAAATGACTACAGACCTGTTACCCTGACATCTGTGGTTATGAAGACCTTTGGGAGACTTTCTGCAACACCTTGACTCCCCATGGAGTCACTTATGCACGGGTCCTGTCTGTGGACTTCAGCAACACCATTGTCACACCCATTGTCACACCCAAGGTGCTACAGTTTCTTTCCCCATGCCATCACTCTGACTGGAGTTCCAGGTTTTTCTGGATGCTTAGAGCACACAAGCATGATTTGGCATGAAATTCAGTCAGCAAATAGAGAACAAAGAGACACGCAAATGGTTTTTTTAGATCAAGCAAATGCTTTTGGCTCTGTGCCACATAGGAGTCACAGATGTGTATTTTGTTTTTCTTTATTCATAGAATGGTTTTATGTGTAATTTGATTAATTGGGTGTATTTTATTTATTTGTCTGACACTGTGATTTTTTTATACATTGCATGTTTTTGGTTGGAGTCATTTTGGTTAAGTTGTAACTAATCTGACCTCCCTTTCTAAGTACTGATTGTTTTCACTTGTGACTGAATGATGATGATGATGATAAGGTGGTTTGACAACAGGAAAAGAGGACAGAGACTCGAGGTTCCGGGGGGAAGTGGGGGTGTGGGAGGAAGTGGAAGCAGGGCCACTCTATGAGAAGTTTGACTGGAGGAGCGTCGGTGTGGTAGCAGTAGACTGAACTGGTGGGAAGTGGATCACAGAGCGCTGGAGCGAGGTTGGAAGGGTTATGAAGTGCGATGAGAGGAGCCTGACTGCCCATACAGGCACCATGCCAAGTGAAGACAGCAGGGCAGAGATGGAACTCTGCCTCGATGGGAAGAGGAGTGGGTCATGGGGAATGAAGATTATGCCTCGGGGAGGATAGCCCTGTGACTCAGCTTTCCACTGCCTAGTGCCACACAACACTGTTTGATCCCCCTGGACATTTATCATGTCTTATCTATGGTTTTATTATGAGAAGGTGTATTACTGCCCATCAAATGAGCTGGTTCAGCCTCCTCCTGTTTTAACCCTTTGTAAATGCCAGGGTGAATAAATTATAAAGTTTGCCAATAATGTTTCTTTCCTTGGTGTTAAGTTGTTCCCTCCCTGGATCTTAGGGTGTGTGAGGTGGGGGGCCACATGACAAGGCAATCTAGACAGATAGCTTCACCCTTTTAGGTTGCATATCAATTCCAGTATTATCATCAGTGAAATACTTCATATGTTATGATTACTTCATTTGTGGGGTGGGAGCTGGTATTTATTGGATCAGAAGTGTGTTTTGGGTGATGGAGCTTGACAGCCAATAGAGTGGAATCAACTCTATGGAAGGTTGTGCCATATGTTCAGGTATTCACAAGGTGCAGGACACCGACGCACACAGAGTGCACAGCCCAGATCACAGATAACACATGATTTATTAAGAAACAGGAGGACTAAGTAAACATTCGGTGAGGACACAATACAAGAGGCAACTATACATAAACACACACTAAGCAGACACAAGAGCCTAATACCAATCCAGAGATCGAAGCAGTAGATAACCGACAAAAGTCTAAAATGATAATCCAGCACACCAAGACAGCAACATGGGAAATGACAAGAACACAATGACAATGAACTAATAACTAAAGGGTAAGAGATTAGGGTTCAAATAAAGTGTGTACAAGGAATAACAAGACACAGGGGGAAAAGGGCAGACACAGTAAAACTAAAAAAAGCAAGGCACACATTAGGGAGCAGAAAATAAGAAATAAGAGTCCCCAAACAGGAAATGGGTGCAGGTTGTGACATGTAATGCACTGGGGGTTGTTCAGTGTTCTGTTGTCAGACAACATGCAGCTTTAGGTTTCTGCCTATATGTTGGGATGAGGGGCATCAAACACCAAAGTCATAAGAAAATTACTGGTGACATTACTCATTACTAAATATGGATAAGTTTTCAATTTTCTATGCATAAAACATAGAACCCAGCTTAAAATATATATTCACTTTTGACTTATGTTTCCCTACCGGTGGTGTAATTTTTGTGTTATGTGCTATGCTACATTTGTGTATCTCTGACTCTTTATCCTCTTGAGATTAATCTCATTAATCCTCTCTCTGTAAAAGAATCAGCCTTTTGACATTGCCTGTCAGGATTTTGATGCATTAAAGCAAAAGGCCTAGATTGTGACAATGTTAATGGATGGTGTTTTAGACCAAAGTGGACACAAAGTGTCCTGATTATGTCCAGACTGACTGCAGGGTCATCCATTAGTGATCCGAACACTACAGTTATGAGAAGATGGAAAGAAGGAGTAAATACGTAGATCCTTTTTGTGGATTATCTGGGAGGGTTGTGTTCCCTTGGACTCTGAGCTCCTCTTTCACTTCAGGTTCAGAATTTTGCAGGTATAATAAAGCTACACTGCTGACATTGGAAATCCAATTTTCTGAAAATGTATTCTTCATTAAGTTAAGGACTCACAGACAGCAGCAGGATTTGGAATTGTCATTTTGGATGGATTTTTATACCACATCAATACCAATTTAAGGTGAGTTACACCACTTACAGTATTAGTGAAAATGGCTTCAAGACTAAATTATTAATTTTACATTTGAACAACTGTTAACTGTGACAACTTAGAAATGCAAAAAATTGAGACTTGCTGCAGTCCAAAATATTGTTAAAGGCATTCCCTTTGTGGATTTTCAAATTGTGAAAATGTGTTAACAAACCTAAAGCAAACTTGCTATTTTTAAGATTTTGATTTTAGCAGACAAAGAGCAACATTAACATTCATTTAAAGTTGTGTTTCTGGCCAGCTTGTGAATATTCATTATCTTATAGCTTTGTTTTGGTCTCCAGCAACAGTGCTAAATGTTCCAGTGTTCATTTGTGTCAGACTTTGTTTGCTGGTTGGGGGTACAGACCATTTGCTGAAATCACCTACCAGCTGCTGCTGGAAATGAGACTGTTGGGATCCAAATTTACAGGCTGGAAAAATCAGATTAATTAGCTGAAAAATTGCAGAGCCAGGTGACAATTCCCTATGGATTAGTCATTACATTTAATCTCATTCACATTATTTGGTCTGTTTTTAAAATTGTGTAATGCAAAAATATAAAACAGAAGCAAAAACGTCACCCAGAGATATGCAGGAGTTTTCAACATATTCCCTAATTTCAGATTTTCCTTATAAATCTCCAACAGGACACACTGCTGTAACTACAGTGCAGGTCTTCTGTCTGATATCTATTCACCATCATGGCCATTATTGGTGCCGGATTTGATGACGTGTCCTTCAGCACTGATGACAGTTATGACCATGTCTTCACAGACACAGAGAAAGCCACAGTAAAAGGCTTGTACTTCCAGTGTGGTCAGCAGCTTCGTGGTCCAGAAGCCTTGTCTCGGTACCTTGGTGTTTCCCAGCACATCCTCATAAATGTGGGGGGTATCCGCTATGCTTTCCCCTGGAGCACCCTAAAGGATTTCCCCCAGAGCCGTTTGGGTCGCCTGTGCTCCTGCACCACCCCTATGGAGGTATCTGAGTTTTGCGATGACTTTGATGAGATGCAACATGAATTCTTCTTTGACCGTGACCCTTTAGCCTTTCAAGTCATCTTCTGCTTCTTGGCAAAAGGGAAACTGCGCCTGTCGCAAGAGGTCTGCAATGTTGCCCTACACACCGAGCTGGTGTATTGGGGCATCGATATAGGACAGATGGAGCCCTGCTGCCATCACCGTATGATGTCCTCTGTGGAAGCGGTGGCTGAGCACCAGCGCAAAGAGGATGAGTGGCGGGAGAAGAGGAGGGTGTTGAAGGCATCCATGAGGGAGGGCAGTCTGTTCCACAGGCTGGGAGAAGCAGTGGAGAACCCTCATTCAGGTTTAGCGGGGAAAGTCTTTGCCTTCCTGTCTGTCATCATGGTAGTGACCACTGTGGTCAGTCTGTGCATCAGCACCATGTCAGGCTACCAGCAGGAAGAAGCCACGGTATGTGCAAAACAAACACATTTGTTAAGACTAATCTTGAAAAAACATCAGAGCACACAAAATGAAGACATTTTTGTTTATTTTGAATTTGAAGTGGGATTACTTGAGACTTTTATCAGCAATGTGTACAAGCTATTTTTTTTTTTTTGGAAGAGTTGACTGATTCAGTATTTCTCCTCTGGAACCATACAACTGTTTTCACAGATTGCATAATATTGCTTCTAAAAAGTAAAGTGACCAGTAGGGTGGTTAGTAACTCAGGACTAACTCAACTCTAATCCACATTATCTGGGTGTGTCCAACTTTGAGAAATATAATTCAGTTTGATTTGATTAGACTAAAGTGTTTACAAGCATTTTAAAAATTTGGCCTCAGTTGAACTAACTCAATTAACTAGTACCAGTTTGCATGTTGTTGTTTCCACAGGGTCACTGCTCCCAGAAATGCCGCAACTTGTTTTTGGTGGAGTCGGTTTGTGTGGCCTGGTTCTCCTTAGAATTCCTGGTACGATTTTTCCATGCTCAAAGCAAGCTGGAGTTTGCCCGTAGCCCACTCAACATCATCGATGCAGCTGCCGTCTTGCCCTACTATGTTTCTCTGTTTCTGGAGCTCAAGGATGAGTCTGTGCAGGATATTGTGGCTGGAACAGGAAGAAGCAGCCTGGATAAACTGGGTCTAATCCTGCGTGTGACCAGAGCCCTGCGAATCCTGTATGTGATGAGGCTGGCCCGTCACTCTCTGGGCCTGCAGACTCTGGGGCTCACCATTCAGCGGAGTATGAAGGACTTCGGCCTGCTGTTGCTCTTTGTGTGTGTATCTGTGACTCTCTTCTCCCCACTGGTCCATCTTGCAGAGAGCGAGCTGGCTCTTAATGCTGCCAGGTCCCCCCAGCACAGCTTCAGCAGCATCCCAGCGTCTTACTGGTGGTCCATCATTTCGGTGACAACGGTGGGATATGGTGACATGGTGCCGTGCAGCATACCCGGCCAACTGGTGGCGCTGATCACCATCTTGGCAGGGGTCCTCATTTTGTCTTTTCCTTCCACATCTATCTTTCACACATTCTACATCACCTACACCGAGCTAAAGGAGGAGCACAAGAGGCTGTGGAAGGAGGAGAGGGGTGCTGAGCTCGCCACTGAGGCTGACGAAAGCATGAAAGAAAGAGACACCTGGCCTGAAATGGACTTTTTACCTGGCCTGGATGATCCTTACTTCCTTTTTATTAAATGCAATTCAAGGCTGGCTCAGAGCAAGAGTCACAAACCTCTTCTTTCTCCTGGAACCTGTTAAGTACACAGAAATAGATAATACAATGATAATACAATGAAAGAAAAAGTATCCAAACCCTGTTGAATTCACTGGTTTTCGGCCTTAATAAAATGTGATATGATCTTCATCTTAGTCGCAACAATGTACTTAGGCTGATAACACACAAACATTTTTAAATTTCTACTGAGGTTATTGAACACACCCATTATACATTAACAGTGCTGGAGGAAAGAGTGAGTGAACCCACATATGAAAGCTAATCGGAGTCCAGATAATGAAATGAGAAAGGTTCACAGAATTATTTGTTGATTCTATGGAAAGCACAAACATTAACTTTATATATCATCTAAAGGAAATCAAAAAGTATAAAGATGTTGTAGAATCAAACAAAATGTTAACGTAAAGATTATGGTTTATGTTAATTTCAGTGCATCCAAAACCAGACCTTATAGTGTGGAAACAGTGTTTATATGTAACATCTGTATCTAATCAACAAATTTTATGAAACACCTTTATCCTTTGATTAGGATTTGATAAAACACTGTAATTTTTGTATTAATTTATTATTGTATTGGTTGCCCACCACACGGTCAAATTCAAGCTGAGAATAAACTTTGCTGATCTGGACTTGAACCAGCTTTTATATTTACTTGAACCAGCTATTGTATTTAGAGCTATGCAATACACTTAACTTATAATGAGTTTGGATAAATTTATTTCACTACCTCACTGCTCACTATTCCTTTGTTTTACAGAATATACAGGCAGACCCGTTGCACCATAGCTATTACTGCTAATTATTATATAATTACTGCTAATTATTATATATTATATTTATTATTAAACTTCCAAGACAGGTTCACAGAATTATTTGTTGATTGTGTTGAAAAGACAACTTTCTACACCCATCAGCCATAACATTATGACCACCTGCCTTACACTGTTTATACAGCGCAGTAGTAGGTTGGCACTTGTGTCACTCTGCAGCTCACTGTGCATATTCTGTGAATCTGTTTGCTTTCATAGTTCTACTGTCAGGATGAGCAACACCATTCAATGAAAAACACATCAAAAGGAGAGAAAACCATGATCATGGCTACAGGTCAGAGATCATTGTCACCACGACACCACGTTCAAACCCTGCAACAAAGATTCAAACACAATGGGATGTTTTGAAAATTATAAATGAAATTTGAAAGTTTAACAACTTTTGGTCAGAACTAACCACTACAGAACGGGAACACCCAACAAGATCTGTTTGGACGTGGAGATTTGGAGGTGTGCTTTAGAGCTTCTTTGATTAATAAAAGAAACTCAAACATTTGAAGTTTGCTGTTCACATGTGAACCATGCCTTGAACAAAGAGATCTGTGAAGACACAATCACAAGTAGTTGATCAGATTTTTTTTTTTTTTAAACCATTCTTTGGTGGATTTACTCGAATGTTTTGGGTCATTGTCCTGCTGCCTCACCCAACTTTCTCATGAAAAACATGCACGATTATAAAGAACTTGAGTTGTGTTTCCATTTGTAAATGGTGAGTTGACATATTCAATGAAAAGTGCAATTTTATGTGTATGGCATAGCAAATAACACACCAAACAAACCAGCTATAACAGCACATTATTAATGCTCATGATGAGTGTAAATCTTGGATCAAGTAAATTCCATTTTGCTAAAGTGTATGTGTACAGCAAAATATGCTAGATTATTGAGTAATAACCAGTTTTTATTCTGCACCTATCGGACTGCATGGGAGTTCAGCACTTACCTATTTTTCAAACTAAAACTGGATGTTGGACATTTCCTATATATTTTTCCTACTTAACAAAAACACTGGGACAGCACACTGTGATTGAAAGCCTGTTTCGGCTGCTCCCTTCAGGGGTCGCCACAATCATCTGCCTCCATTTAACCCTATGCTCCGTATCCTCCACACCCATCTCTACTTCCCTACTTCTTCTTCTCCTTTCGGCTGTCCCTTCAGGGGTCGCCACAGCGAATCATCTGCCTCCATTTAACCCTATCCTCTGTATCCTCCTCACCCACACCAACTATCCTCATGTCCTCCTTCACTACATCCAAGAACCTCCTCTTTGGTCTTCCTCTAGGCCTCCTTCCTGGCAGCTCTAACCTCAGCATCCTTTTTCCAATGTATTCACTGTCCCTCCTCTGAACATGTCCAAACCATCACAATCTGGCTTCCCTGGCTTTTTCTCCAAAACATCTAACATGAGCTGTCCCTCTGATGTCCTCATTCCTGATCCTATCCATCCTCGTCCCTCCCAGAGAGAACCTCAACATCTTCAGCTCTGCTACCTCCAGCTCTGCCTCCTGTCTTTTTCTCAGTGCCACTGTTTCTAAACCAGACAACATTGCTGGTCTCACCACTGTCTTGTCCACCTTTCCTTTCATTCTTGCTGACATTCTTTTGTCATACATCACACCTGACACTTTCCTCCACCCGTTCCAACCTGCTTGCACACGTCTCTTCACTTCTTTTCCACACTCTCCGTTGCTCTGGACTGTTGACCCTAGGTACTTAAAATCCTCCAGCTTCTTCACCTCTACTCCCTGTAACCTCACCGTTCTACTTGAATCCACACATGTACTCTGTTTTACTGTGGCTAAGCTTCATTCCTCTCCTTTCCAGAGCAAACCTCCACCTCTCTAGATTTTCCTCCACCTGCTCCCTGCTCTCTCTACAGATGACAATATCATCTGCAAACATCATGCTCCACAGAGATTCCTGTCTAACCTCATCTGTCAGCCTGTCCATCACCACAGCAAACACGAAGGGGCTCAAAGCCGATCCTTGGTGCAGTCCCACCTCCACCTTGAACTCCTCTGTCACCTCTACAGCACACCTCACCCCTGTCTTACAGCTCTCATACATGTCCTGCACCACTCGAACATACTTCTCTGCCACTCCAGACTTCCTCATACAAAACCACAGCTCCTCTCTCAGCACCCTGTCATACACTTTTTCCAAATCTACAAAGACACAATGCAGCTCCTTCTGGCCTTCTCTGTACTTCTCCATCAGCATTCTCAAAGCAAATATTGCATCTGTGGTTCTCTTTCTTGGCATGAAACCATACTGCTGCTCACAAATGCTCACTTCTGACCTCAGCCTAGCCTCCACTACTCTTTCCCATAACGTTATTGTGTGATTCATCAGCTTTATTCCTCTGTAGTTTCCACAACTCTGCATGTCTCCCTTGTTCCTAAAGATGGGCACCAGTACACTTCTCCATTCCTCAGGCATCCTCTCACTCTCCAAGATCTTGTTAAGTAGCCCAGTCAAAAACTCTACTGCCACCTGTCCTAAACACTTCCATATTTCCACAGGTAGTAGGCAGGAGCAACTGCCTTTACAGTCTTCATCCTCTTCAAGGCCTTCCTCACTTCATCCTTACTGATCTTTGCTACTTCCTGCTCCACAACAGTCACCTCTTCTACTCTGTGCTCTCTAACATTTTCCTCATTCATCAACTCTTCAAAGTATTCCTTCCATCTTTCCATTACACTTGTGGCACCTGTCAACACATTTCCATCCCTGTCCTTGATCACCCTAACCTGCTGCACATCCTTCCCATCTCTGTCTCTCTGCCTCGCCAACCTGTACAAATCCACCTCTCCCTCCTTAGTGTCCAACCTATTATACAAATCCTCATACACCCTTTGTTTGGCCTTTGCCACCTCTACCTTCACCTTACGCTGCATCTCCCTGTACGCCTGTCTGTTCTCTTCTGTTGTTCTTAGCTAACCCTTTCCTCTTAACACACTCCTGAACTTCCTCATTCCACCACCAAGTCTCCTTATCTGCTTTCCTCTTTCCAGATGACACACCAAGTACCCTCCTACCTGTCGCCCTGATCACTTTAGCTGTAGCTGTCCAGTCATCTGGAAGAACCTCCTGACCTCCCAGAGCCTGTTTCAGCTCCTCCCTGAAAGCCACACAACACTCTTCCCTTTTCAACTTCCACCACTTGGTCCTCTGCTCTGCCCTTGTCCTCTTCGTCTTCCTCACCACCAGAATCATCCTACACACCGCTATCCTATGCTGTCTGGCTACACTCTCCCCAACCTCACTGATCTCTTTCAGATTGAAACGTCTGCACAAGATGTAATCAACTTGTGTGCTCCTGCCTCCACTCTTATATGTCACCCTATTCTCCTCCCTTTTCTGGAAAAATGTGTAAAGGTCAGCCATTTCCATCCTTTTTGCGAAGTCTACCACCATCTGTCCTTATGCATTCTTGTTCTGCATACCAAACTTACCCATCACTTCCTCGTCACCTCTGTTTCCCTCACCAACATGTTTGTTGAAGTCTGCCCCAATCACCACTCTCTCACCACTAAAAATACCCTGAATCACCTCACCCATCTCCCTCCAGAATTTCTCCTTCTCTTCTAACTCACATCCTACCTGTGGGGCATAGCCACTGACAACATTCAACATCACACCTTCAACTTCCAGCTTCAGACTCATCACCCTATCTGACACTCTGTTCACCTCCAGAACATTTCTAGCAAAATCCTCCTTCAGGATAACTCCTCTCTCCATTCCTCTTTCCATCCACACCGTGATAAAACAGCTTCAACCCTGCTCCTAATCCATAGGCCTTGCTACCTTTCCACCTGGTCTCCTGAACACACAAGATATCCACCTTTCTTCTCTCCATCATATCAGCTAACTCCAGTTTTCCTTGACTTTCCTCTTCTCTCTTTGCCCACGAACATGCCTTCCTCCTCTCCTTCTTTGACCAACACTAGTCCAATTTCCACTGGCACCCTGTAAGTCAACAGCACCAGTTGTTAACCCGGGCCGCAACCGATCCGATATGGAAGTCATATTTGTTATTCGCATGATTTGGCTTAAATTTTACGTCAGATGCCCTTCCTAACACAACCCTCTGCATTTACCCTGACTTGGGACCGACACATGAAGACACTGGATTGTGCCCCCACTGTGGTTGCATTATTTTGACTGAAAATAAATGCATGCTGTAAAATACGGACATGAATCAAATTCTGACTGCTGGATGTGTGTTGCCCACCAGAGAGCAGACATGTTCTTTCTGTCAGCACAACTACAAAGCACTGGAAAACTATTGGAGGTCATTTTAAGAATAGAGGACATTTGTTTCTTTGTAGACAGCAGTATATACATGTATATATATATATATATATATATATATATATATATATATATATATATATATATTGGCAGTATCTGCTTCTGTGATTACACCTAAAATATTTCACTTGTTTCCACATTTTTGTAGTTCAGGTGATGCATTTTAAAAACATAGGGGGGACAAATGAAGCTGTAACCCCATGTCCAGCATCTGCAGGCAGGTGAATGGCAGCTGGAGAAAATCTGTGAAAACACTGATTGTGGGAGCTCAGTCGGTGGACGACTGACCGAGTCTGGTTATTCCAGCAAAGAGGGTGGGCAGAGAGAGGCTTTTGAAATGCATACAACACTGTAGGATGTCTGAGGTCTATGAAAGAATAACTTCTAAAGCCAGAAGTTAATTCTGGACATGGGATGTTTGCCCATGAAGGGAAGTCAGTGATGCCAGGAATACACCAACTAAGACTGCCATAAGGAGAACTGGGGCTTTAAGATGGAAAGAACAATACCGAGCCAGAGAGAAGAAGCTGAACAAGACAGGAAGGAGAGAACTGCACACACACTGTATGTGTGCGTGTGTGTGTGTGCAGAAATTCCTTTGCAGACCAGAGTTTGTACCAGAGAAAAGTAATGACAGGCCTGCTAGGCCCACAGAATGGCTCTGGCATGGGAACAAGGAACAAAGGGTACCACTTTAAATATGCTCTCTCTCTCACACACACATACATGCACATGCAGTCTGACTCACTGCTCATTTCACTCTAAAATTTTTTACATGACAGAACACACTCTCAATTCAAAGGGTTACTTCACTCAATTGAGCCTGACTGCTCTAGCTGCACTCACCACAGAGGTCGGTGTCTGCTATGACTGATTGTTGCTACATTTTTTAAGGTTTTCTTAAAGTCAGTGTACTGTCATTGCACAGCAAACAGTCTTACTAACTGTTCCAAAAAATCAAGAAACACTTGACAGTGACGAAAACCTCAAATAATCCACTTGTCCCAGTAGGTAAAACACACATATATTTACATATTTTAGCTGAGGACCAAAACAGGAACAGACGAACAGATAACTCACCTATAGCCAATATGGCAATAATATCCTGTTGTGTAAATTTGCCTTCCTGAATGTCCTGAAAGATCTTCTGCATGTAGAACATGTATGTGTGTGTGTGTGTAATACCTACTGTCCTTACTGCTAAAACTGTTCTATGTCAAATGATCCATTTGGAAATAAAAGAATAAGAAACAACTTTGTGCACAGAGGGAAACTGGGCCTACCATTTGACCTTTGCTCAGACTCAACAGTTGTGACACTTAGTCACCTAAAGCCACCTTTATACTGCAGTAAACCTTGGCGTTGCTGCTGACAAACAATTTACTGTTAGGGATAGGATAGCAAACATTTTTTCATCTGCATGACTTTGGTCAAGAAAATGATACAGTACTGTGCAAAAGTTTTAGGCAGTGAACATATACAGGGGATGCCTTTAATATAAATGACATAATTAGTTGTCCATTTATCTGTTAACTTCATACAAAGTGCAGCAAAGGAAACTGTCATGAACTGCGGTGTTGTGATGGTGGTGATGTTTGAAGGAGAGGTGAGGACCCAAGTGCTGGACATGAACGGGTTTAGGCAGACAGGCAAAACGGAAACACCACTTGGCGTACAGGCACAAAACAGAACAAGAACAATAATCAACATAGGAGAGAAACAGGAAACTAACCAAAACAAGAGTCCAAAACCAGAACTAAGAAAAACCCAACTCATGACAGAAACAAACCCTAAATCTAATCAGTATTTGTAGTACTTCCCCTTTGTCTTTAAACCAGGAGCAGTTCTCTTTGGTTTGACCTGCACACAGTTTCTCCTGGTACCTTGCAGCACCATGGAGAAGTTGCTGCAGTCCTTCTGTAGATTCAGGCTGTCCCAGTGTCTTCCGTCTCTCCTTATATGATCCCACAGACTCCACACTGATCAGGACTCTAGTAGGGTCAGACATGTGCTGCAGGACTGAAAATAGGTCTGAAAATAGTTCTTCATGAACTCTAATGGGTTCTTTAAGGGAATGTTGTCCTGCACAGTGAACCTGGGACCAATGTGACACCTGATGGAGTTGTGTGATAAGAATCTAAAACATCTAAACTACCTAAAATGTCTCCACAGCTCAGCTCCATTTGTTCAGCCAAGAAATGCCAAAGGGACATGTCTTAACTGATTGGTTAAGGCAGGTGTAGCTGGTGGAGGTGAAGCTAATTTTTAACTCCGTACTATTTGGGCAGGAAAACATGGTGTAGAAAAAGTGTCTGATTACTTACTAGGTGGGAACTTCTGATGAAGCATTCACTGCTCCTGCACTCACTGTTCATGTGTGAACTATGCAAATTTTGTACTTAGAGTTGAGTTTAACTTAGTTACTCTCTATTTCAGGGCATCAAGAATGGGCCTCATACAATCGTAAAATATGCCTGTTATGCTTCCAAAGAGATAAAAACATAACAAATTACCACAACTGGTGTTGAGAGATTTTCATTAGACAGCTGTGTATGACCATCTGACATAGCCCTTCCTCACCCTGACCTCCCCCTGCACAGTGTTTTAACATTAAGTTTTATTTACCAGTTACAACAGCACAGTAGAGTTAATGCTGTACCTGCTTTAATTAGGTGGACAGAAACACTCAAATCAATGAGCAGTAATACTGATCAGTATCGCTGTGATGTGTAAATAGGAAAATGAGCTTAATTCCAAATCTAAGAGAGCTTAATTCCAAATCTAAGAGAGCATACATCTCCTGTTGTAGCTGAATTACACTGCTACATATTAGTATTCACTTTAAGATTCACTTGATGACTTTTAAATTTCTTTTTTTTTTTATCTTTTAACTCCTTATTCTTCACCATGTTGAAAAGATGAGAAAAGTATGAGTAAGTATGAGAAACTGTCTCATCCTGTAACTTTGCAAGTACTGTAGTAGGCAACAAGAGAAGATAAAAATGATAAGCTAAATTGCATTTGGATTGAATTTCTTCCTAGATCCCAATATGACCTGAATCCCCTCTGTACCAGCTCAGACTCATCATAGCTTGAAACATGAAAAATAAAATGCACTGCATTGCAATGCAATTTGTGTCATTCTTGGATGGATTACAATAGACTAAGAGCAGAATCTCAGTACACAGAAATATCTTTAATTCATAACAGATTTACAACATTTTACATATAAGACATACTCTGTGTAAGGCGGGGAAAATGATCTTTGGCACACTCCTCAGTTCCCCTTTGATATATAAGATATACAAAATGCTTTAAAAAATACATCTCCGCATCTCTGCAAAGATTAGTAGGATTAATTTCCCTTTTTGGTTGATTTGTCTCTTATGTACAGTTATTGTCTCTATGTACATTGTGCTTGCTTATGTGGCAAACAACTTTTAAGTGTAGCTGGGTAAAAATAATATGGTTGCATAGACACACACCCACAACACACACACACACATGCACACACACACCACACACGCACACACGCACACACGCACGCACGCACGCACACACACACACACACACACACAAATATATATATATATATATATATATATTCCTTTGATTTCTTGCTGGTGAGAGTGGAGTATGCATCATCATTAGTGTTAAGGTGACAACTGTGCCAGACACACAAAGGCACTTTTTAGGCAAAAGCTTTGATAAACCTGACATGTTAGAATACATGGCTTTGTATGAACCACATTTGTAATGCATATGGATAACATGATAAAGTGCACAATAAATGTCTTTGGTTTAACAGTTGTTGCCCTGTTGATTTCTCATAAAGAGAGTGCGACCTTTTTGCTCAGAGACATGTCTGTCTGACTCTTAAGAAATGCTGCCTCCTTGCTCCAGCACATCTTTGGAAGCTTCCAGTTAACGTTGGCTTTTTGGCTCTTTAGCTTTTTCGGCTAATTAAAGTGAGACAAGTTTATCTTTGCTGGGTTACAATTCGATGTTACAATTCAATATGGCTCCAAGTCATGCAAGAGCTCAGCTCCTGAATGTCTGAAAAGTCTCCATGAGGAAAGCTTCAGAGCTTCCTCTCACTTTTTGTCGCTCACGGAGCAGTCCACAGCTATGATGTCCTGTATCTCTGTGATTTTCACCTCCTTCTCTGGGATCTCCACCTCCATTGGGATCTTGAGCTCCTCAGGGATCTTCTCTGCTGAGGAGCTGCGGCTGGACAGTTTGTCCAACTCGTCCTCCATCTCAGAGATGCGTTCTGCGACACAATGGGCGGTGAGTCGGGCCTCAGGGTCATGGTCCCAGCATTCCTTTATGGTGGCGCAAATCACTGCCACACCCTGCAGTGGGAGGGACAGAGCATTGATTGAAGATTGACTTGACAGCATACAGGGACAATTTCATTACCGGCTAAGGGGAAGTGTAATCAACTGTAGGAAGCAGCATTTCTCTTACATACAAAAATATTTACATTTAAAGACTAAAATGACTTTGCATGCTTTTTTTGATATACTGTAAAGCTGCAATTAGTATTTTGAAATAACGCACAAAATGACTAATTCTTGTAATGACCTCTATGATAAGTTTTAGCCTCTTTTTAGCTCTTTGTTTTCCGTAACCTTGTTTCCAGCTGCAGCAGGCAGCTGTTCTCAGCAAAACAGTCAGATAAATCTGCTCTACATTAATGTTAATGTCTAATGTTACTCTGTCGGCTATATGTCTAACATACCATAGCAGCTTTATAAGGTCATAAAATGTCAGTGTTTTGTTTTAATACACCTATCAGACCTATGTTTTTAGCGCTGTTCAGATTTTGTATTCATACAAAATTAACACTAATGTGGAAATCCCTTGTGGGTGTCTAGGACTCGGTGGTTATCCTTTCAGCATATAAATGCAGTACAACAGTGTGTCTCACCTGATGCCTCAGCCAGGTGTCGGGGATCTCGGGTCTTCCTCTGTCTCTCAGCACGTTGTCCTTCATGCTTTCCACACAGGGGTGCTCTCGCACTTTAGAGCCATACGCAGGCTCATACTCCTTCACCTCTGCAAACACAAACACAGCTCAGTTATGTACTGTAAATCATCACCTGGGACTCAAGTGGAGAAAAACACTCTGTCCTGATGTTGGGATTGCAACTTTCAGGCAAGTATGTGAAAAGGAATCAGCCAAGTTCTACATGAACACAAAACAAATAACACATTTCAATGCATGATTCAGGAGATAGGAAAAAGTTGAAGGTACAAAAACCCTGAAAGAGGAAGACAGAGTGAAACAGGTGGCCCGTAGAGTTAATATAATTAGAAATTGTGTGTAAAAGCATTCCAGTATGAAGTCATTCCACCACAAACCACTGGGCTATTATTTTCAACTGAGATGTCAGTTTTGTGCACTGGCACCAATAATGCTGACAGTGGGAAACAAAAAGTTTTAATTTTTTTTTTTTTTTTTTGATGTCCCTGTGGGAGGGAAAACACCCACTCTGGCACTTGAATAGTGATCGTTTCTTAAAACAACAAATCAACTTTTGCTAACAAGCAATTAGTCGCAACCCCAGGCCATACAAAACACCAACCTCCTAGTCTCTCTCTCTCTCTCTTTTTTTTTTTTACTATTTTATTTTGAAGAACTAGCAGAAAAAAAAAACAGCAAATATAACATAAAAACCATGAAAAATGAAAAACAAAGTTCTGGGATTGGGTCCAACCCTCATGAAACTGAATTCACAACAGCTGCAGTCAGTCAGCCCCAAAGAGAAGGCTCACAGGCTTTCACAGTTGCTGTGAAATAAGATACTAGTCTCTGCAAAGTTATCTTCATTTATCCATCTGAGCCAGAAAATAAGACAAACAGCTTTCTCTTTTATATATTTAACAATTTCTACATCCTATTTCACAACATCTCAATCAAGCATTATTCACTATGTAGCCTACTATGTGCTAATATGCACTTTTTTTTACATGTGTTATATTTGGCAGCATAGGAGCTCTTACCTGAGGTATTGACAGAAATAAAATATTTAAAATGCACTGTCAAGACAGATGACCACTACGACACTAGAAGGCTAATCTGTAGCAAATAGCAAAATGTAACAAGTGTTGTCGTTTTTTACGTCAGTTAATTTTTGAGGCAGCCTTCAACCTGAGGTTCAAAGCTTGTTCTTGGCTTTGGAAACAGGAAAGGAGGAAAGAAAAGTTTATTTAGTAGCTATACTGGAGATTGTGTTCATATTGTAGATGAAATGACCCAGTTCTAACAGATTTGATTGTTTGCTGTACCCCTTTTCCAGAAAGCATAAAGAAAAACCTGATTACAAATGCACAGGAAGCTTTCAGCTGCTCAGATTGTTATTGTTTTCTGAGCACTTGTAGCACACCTACTTATTGGTCATTTCAAAATAATAAACCTGAAAGTGAAGAATATACAGTACAATATACTAAAATGTTCCAAAACAACAATTAAATTGACTGTTTTTGTGCTATGAATACCCATTTAAAAACTGTATGTTGTTAATGTTAATTAGCAGGGTGGTATTATGAAATTTAGGAAACGCTGATGTAGTTTCATATAAATCAGGTCCCTGGTCTCTGCCACTATGTCCTCAAATGCAAGAAACGGGAAAGTCAGAGTAGAACTGTCCGACAGGATGTTGGAGGGCCGGGATCAGGAGGTGTGTAGCTCAAACCCTGTTTGAGAAGCTCAACCGACTCCACAGGCCCACACTTCCTGTTTTTGACATTTGGAACTTCCCTCGTTTTTAGTGTTTCAAAACAGGACCAGTACCTGTTCCCGTGGAACGTATTTATGCCAGAGCTGTGTTGTACACAGCTCTCTGCTGTGGAGCTGGTATAAATACCACACATTCTCCTGGCCTGGATACAGATGAAATTCAGAACACAGGTACAAGAGGAAGCTAAACTAAAACAAGAACATAAAAATATAAAGAGGTGAAGCAATGACTGAGTGGGTGAGATCTCATTTCACGGTCTGGCATCAATTAGAATGTTATATTTGTAATTTTCACCATGATTATATGAATGATAACTGGGACAGGTGCAAGCTGCCTTCCTTCTCCAGACATTTGAAAGCAATGAGCAGAATTGTAATCCTGGTTTGAGAAGAGATTTAGCAAAACTAAATCCAGAGTTTCAGTCTTAGGTTTCCCTTGCTGTTTACAACCCATACTTAAATCCCAATAAGTCCAGTCGAAGGGGTGGAAAGCGGTTTATGATGGTTTCCTTTTTAGATTATCTGTCTGAAACCTCTGTGGCCTGGAGGTTAGCAGAAACCTCTGTGGCTGGCTACACCATCTGGAATCTACTATTTGGAAACATAGCTTCATCTTTGGTGTTCGGACTACTCTGTGCAGGCATACATGTATCAGAAAACACTGATCCCACAATGATTTTAAAACTAGAAAATAACCTGCATAACTCCTAATAAACAACACCTCCTCCAAACAAAATCATCTTTCCATCCAAAAACAGCATCCACCCCTCTCCTGAGAAAGTTGTGGGCTGAATTTTGTGGCTGGCTTTGTAGGAGCTGTGAAAGTTAAATGTTAGTACTGCTAGTAGTGTTTGATTGCGTGATGAGAGGCTAGCAGGAAATTCCTTTGCCGCAAGCAGGTGAATCTAGTTCCATTTGTGTATAGGTGTGAAAATGACTCAGTCCAGTTGCATAAATGATGCCACCCCATACATTTAAAATAAAAATAAAAAATAGACATTCAGTTATTAAACTTAGTATGTGTATGCCTAGTTTTCACAGACCACAAGGCTTTTGTTTGGCACAGTGCAAACCCTTCACCCCCTGCTCCATTATCCTGCATAACCCGCAGCTCAGACAGGCCCTGCCGCACCCTGCAGGCTAATTTAGGACATGTAAATAAAATGCTCAGAGACACACAGAGAATGTACTATAACTGACCACAACAACAATGCCAGTGCAGGGTAGTATTTCTCTCCACCATTCTGTCCCCTGTTGTTGGGGAGGAGACAGAGGAAATACACACACACACACACACACACACGCACACACAATCTCAATTTGAGACATACAGTGGGTACGGAAAGTATTCAGACCCCTTTAAATTTTTCACTCTTTGTGTCATTGCAGCCATTTGCCAAAATCAAAAAAGTTCATTTTATTTCTCATTAATGTACACTCAGCACCCCATCTTGACAGAAAAAAAACTGAAATGTAGAAATTTTTGCAAATTTATTAAAAAAGAAAAACTGAAATATCACATGGTCATAAGTATTCAGACCCTTTGCAGTGACACTCATATTTAACTCACATGCTGTCCATTTATTCTGATCCTCCTTGAGATGGTTCTGCTCCTTCATTGGAGTCCAGCTATGTTTAATTAAACTGATTGGACTTGATTAGGAAAGGCACACACCTGTCTATATAAGACCTTACAGCTCACAGTGCATGTCAGAGCAAATGAGAATCGTGAGGTCGAAGGAACTGCCCAAGGAGCTCAGAGACAGAATTGTGGCAAGGCACAGATCTGGCCAAGGTTACAAAAGAATTTCTGCAGCACTCAAGGTTCCTAAGAGCACAGTGGTCTCCATAATCCTCAAATGGAAAAAGTTTGGGACGACCGGAACTCTTCCTAGACCTGGCCGTCCAGCCAAACTGAGCGATCGTGGGAGAAGAGCCTTGGTGAGAGCGGTAAAGAAGAACCCAAAGATCACTGTGGCTGAGCTCCAGAGATGCAGTAGGGAGATGGGAGAAAGTTCCACAAAGTCAACTATCACTGCAGCCCTCCACCAGTCGGGGCTTTATGGCAGAGTGGCCCGACGGAAGCCTCTCCTCAGTGCAAGACACATGAAAGCCTGCATAGAGTTTGCCAAAAAACACATGAAGGACTCCCGGACTATGAGAAATAAGATTCTCTGGTCTGATGAGACCAAGATTGAACTTTTTGGCGTTAATTCTAAGCGGTATGTGTGGAGAAAACCAGGCACTGCTCATCACCTGCCCAATACAATCCCTACAGTGAAACATGGTGGTGGGAGCATCATGTTGTCGGGGTGTTTTTCAGCTGCAGGGACAGGACGACTGGTTGCAATTGAAGGAAAGATGAATGCGGCCAAGTACAGAGATATCCTGGAAGAAAACCTCTTCCATAGTGCTCAGGACCTCAGACTGGGCCGAAGGTTCACCTTTCAACAGGACAAAGACCCTAAGTACACAGCTAAAATAACAAAGGAGTGGCTTCGGAACAACTCTGTGACCGTTCTTGACTGGCCCAGCCAGAGCCCTGACCTAAACCCAATTGAGCATCTCTGGAGAGACCTGAAAATGGCTGTCCACCAACGTTCACCATCCAACCTGACAGAACTGGAGAGGATCTGCAAGGAAGAATGGCAGAGGATCCCTAAATCCAGGTGTGAAAAACTTGTTGCATCATTCCCAAGAAGACTCATGGCTGTACTAGCTCAAAAGGGTGCTTCTACTCAATACTGAGCACAGGGTCTGAATACTTATGACCATGTGATATTTCAGTTTTTCTTTTTTAATAAATTTGCAAAAATTTCTACATTTCTGTTTTTTTCTGTCAAGATGGGGTGCTGAGTGTACATTAATGAGAAATAAAATGAACTTTTTTGATTTTGGCAAATGGCTGCAATGACACAAAGAGTGAAAAATGTAAAGGGGTCTGAATACTTTCCGTACCCACTGTAGAAACAAGGACACGAGTACATCTGTCTAGTTTTGTACACTCACTCTGTCTCTCTGTAAACTGCACAGACAAACACGCCAATGTTGAAATGTGACTGTCTAGTTCTAAATATCTCAGGGTGTCTAGAAAAGGTCAGTAGGGAGAAAGGTGAGTCCAAGAGACTCCCACTCTACTGTCAGGAAAGAAGAAAAACAAAAGTAAAAGTTAAAATTAAAGTTATAGAGTGCTTTGTCAATCTTATGTATCTTTGTGGAACGTTAAAGAGATGTGTACATCAACAACTCACAGGAGAGCAAAATTCAGTGTGATCATACTATGGTTGTTGACACCCCTGCAGCACCACAATACCAATACAACTGTGTGTTTGAGTGTGTAGCGTCCAGACAGACATCTGTCTGAGGAGGATCATGGATACGGACATTTGGTTCTGACAGTAACAACAATTAAAGGTTGATGCAAATATGAAAACTGCTCAAACATATACACACCCATTCACATACAAAACTTAAAAAAAATAACCTTAGTTTAGTCTTTCTATTCTTGTGAGGACCCTCAAGTGCATAAGTGCTGCACACTAACACACACATGCAGAGCCAACTGCAATAGGTACAGTATCCACTCAGGCTCACTCACTGATTTCCTGCCCAAAGAAGGACAAGGGTTCAGATTGTCTCCATAACATATCAGACATTCCTCAGATTCCTGCTGCAGACCTGGAGCTGACGTCAAAGCAATGTCCAATAGACAAGACCATTAGACACAAACCCTCACTCACTGCATAACAGGAAACAGCAGCCTGGACCTACTGTCTGCATTATTCACTGAATTTCACAACCGTCAACAACATGCTGTGTCACATGACTTGAGTGCTCAAAAATTCACTTATTTACAAAACCAATGACCCTCCTGTCTCCCTACAAACTCTACCTGTGACTTTACTGTTCTGGTTACCTTTCTCCACTGTCATGAACCTTGTTTCTAACAGCAACGAGCAGCTGTTTCAGTGACAACGCTCTGTTAATGTTAAATAGTGAAAATAGACAATCATTTGCTTACATGTTAATAATTTGTCCAAACTGTTTTCACATCAACAAAGGAGATCAGCCATTTTTATCATATCAGATTACAGATGTTAGGCTCATTGTCACATGCTGCTTTTGCTGCTACATGCAAGAACTAATGTGTACACCTGTGACAAAAAACATCCACTGAGCTATATTCTAATGTGATGTCATCACTACTGGCCAATCAGCTCACCTGCTTGGCTTGCAGTGATAACCTTGAAAACTCATGACACGTTGCCAGTCCTCATTGTTGAGTCAGCACTGTGATACTTCACCTTGGCAGTATTTGCTGTGTTACCAAATGAGCATATGCTTGAGCATTACATGGCGTACCCACATCCTGAAACAGGTAAGCTACTGAAGATGTGTGTGTTGTGGTGTGTTGTGTGCTCTGACCTCCAATAGCTTCACATCGCGATGTCATTTCCCAGAGCACCAGGGCCATGGAGTAAATATCCGTCTGTTTGAAGGATTCGATGTTCTCCAGATTGAGTCGGGCCTCCAGCACTTCCGGAGCCATGTAACGTGCCGTACCCACCTGAGGTACAGAAACAGCAGGAAGAGTTAACATACATACTTCCTTTAAAGTTTCCATGTTTCTGTTTTGTTTGTTCCTTAACAAACAGATGGAGTGAAGGAAGATCCACACTACTAGAGTAATCTCCTCTCATGACCTTGTCCCAACTCAGACACCACAAACTCAAGACCAGTAGCTTTTAAGTCTAAGAGGCCCAACACAAGTCCTTTAGTCAGGATTAACTAGTCTCAACTGAAAACCAGAAGTGCCCCTATGGCCCTACAGGTTTACCCCTCTCCTCCACAGACTGTAAAAACAAGATACTCCTTGGAGTTAAGAAACGAATATTACGAAGTTGTTTGTCTTGTGTTGGCCTGCAGCTATAAAACATGCTGTAAACTAAGAATATTGCTTGTGAGTTATATTTATATTATAATCATACATTGGCCATGTCTTTGGGCTTCGGGTTTATAAGTCATGAGTCATCATTATTAAAGTCAAGTCAAACTATGAGTCAAACCTATAGTTGCTCAGACTCTTCTCTGAAAGTTTTAACGAGTGATGCATTATCCACAGCTCAGCATCATTGTGCCTAATTGTCTGATGCTACCTTCCATGAACATTTCACCAGCAGAAAAATGTGCCTGAAGCACTCCTCGTGTCAGAAGTAGGAAAGTAAACATCTAAGGCAAAGGTTGTGCATACCTTTTAAATCCTTTAAAATATCAGTGTGGTGTGTGGTCAAACACACACAAAAAAGCTGTACAAGCAAGCAAGAGGATATTATGTCAACAAATATTGCTGACATAATATCTGCTGCTGCATGTGGAACACGTTTATTACGTAAAGCAAAGAAAACTATGAAGATGTACATGTTCAGAGGTTTTTTAGCGCTGGACTGGCATGAACACACACACACACGCGCGCGCGTTATAATTACCAGCTGGGAATTTCCAGCTTCCCGTTGAGAATGGAACATATCACACAGTCATACGTCTTCATTTAAACATTTAAATGGAAAAATTGGTGGATAAAACAGCTTGGGAACAAAAGCATCACACCCTGCATTTTGCTACTAACTAGGAAAAAAGAATCAGGTGAAAATGCTCAGGAAGATGTGCGTGTTTCTAAATTAAAGCCTGGTCTTTGTCACATTTACATCAATTATATAAGAATGTGGTAGGGGCACAGAGTCACAAGTCAGTCAGCTCTCACCTGCTGCATTTTCAGCCAGTGAATCATACATTTTAAAGAACAACAAAGTCTCACCACTGAGACTGGGACATGTTATGACAAAGCCTTTACCCCTCACACTATCCCTTGATTGTGTGTCAGATTTATTCTCTCGGCAAATGAGGTATATGCCATCAAAACATATTAACACAGACTGTGACTAAGACTGGAACAGGCAAAACAAACACATCTAGTTCATATCTCACCAAAGACCAACTCAAATCTGTTGTAATGCAGGACTTTGCTGGCAAACAGAGAGTTGCCATAACAGCAGAGAATACGCTTTCTCTCCGCAACCCACAAATTGTAACAATATAGGAAACACCTGACGGTAGTACTTAGCTTTGTTACCACTCTTAGCCAAGACTGAAAGGAAGCTGCCCCAGGGCAGAGTTGTAGAAAGCAAGTAATCGCAGAATGAGCACTTTTATATTTCTTCTGTCTGACCTGTCCACTGTTGGCGAGGTCATCCACAGAAAGGCTGCTATCCAGACAGAGGGCCAGGCCAAAGTCACACAGGCAGCAAGTCAGGTCATTCTTTACTAGGATGTTGGAGCTCTTCAGGTCACGGTGGACTATGGGCACCTTCAGGCACAACAGAAATAAACTGTCAACTTCAAAATAAAAGCATTACAATTATTTTATAAGAATGTATTAAAGTATTAAAACAGCAAATATGACCTTCACATGCAAAAAAACACATGATTTATTTGCATTATAACTGTGAATATCTGTAATAATCATTTTGATGAGCCCTGGTCTATTCTTTAGCACTAAAAAATCTGTTTATAACGGTAAAGATCATAAACAAATATATTGCCATTAACCTTCTATTCTGGACACACTGTGAGATCTCAGTTTGCACCCATCTAATACAAAAACTGGATTTCCATGAACTTAGTTAAATATTTATGTTGCTCCGAGACTAAACCTTGCACTATTTTGCATCTATTTCCCATAGCACCACTTCCTCAGGCCCTGTTGAATTTTGGCTTTTGGCTTGTGTCACCCTCAGTAATAAGGATTTTGAGAAAAGATTTAAAAGACACCGTATTGTGCAGTTAGAAATCACTTAGATATTCAGTACATACAGAAAACACACAGGCCTACCTTAGGGCGTCCACAGGCGAGGCGGTCACTGTGGAGGTGGGCAACACCCCGAGCTAGAGAACTGCCCAGCACATGCAGCTCCTCCCAGCTAATGACATGACGTGTCAGGTACTCCTGGAAGGTGGAAATATGATGGGAATGGTCACAAAAGTACAAAAATCTACTGTTGGAATTGCAGTTTATAATATGACGTACTACTGCTTCACTACTGCTGGCTACCCCGACAGTGGTGCTCTCACCTGTAGATTTCCTCTGGGGTGGAAGGCAGTGATGAGCCAGTACTGTTTCTCCAGCTTTCTCTCCTCAGCTGTCAGGAAGTGGAGGATGTTCTCATGTCTGAGGTCTGTATTGGAGAAAATGTCCTTCTCATTCTTCCAGGAAGCGTACTCCTCATCGGGGAAGATCTTCACAGCCACAGTTTCAAACTGCTCCGAGGTGGTTTGCTTCAGTTTAGCCTTGTATACCTGAGCGAAGCGACCTTTACCCACCTGGGAGATGATCAAAGTTTATCATTAGTTATAATGGCACAGTGCAGAGCAGATCCACAAAACAAATCTCGAATGCTATTAGGTGTGTATACCAGCAGATCCAGATCTATAGGCAGCGGCTCAGTGTTGTGGTTCAGGTTGTTGGCATGCGTCGAGCTGCTGTCTGACCTGTCGTCATCCATCATGATGGCACATGCATCACTGCAGTCCAGTCCTCCAGCTTTTGGTTTTCGCTTCTTCATGCTGCTCTCCCATTCTTGGTTGAGCATGCGTTGTCGGTAGGATCGATACCAGTACAACATTCCCACAACCACGATACCCATCACCAGCAGGGGCAGCAAGCTCACCAGGATTACATACACCAAAGGGTCATCTGGAGGTTTATTAATAACTGGAGATGAATTAAATAAATAAAATAAGTTTGTTGGATTACATACAAGCATTACAAGAATAAATTGCATTAACACATACAGTTTGCAAAGTATCCGATCACAGTATTTACAGCATAGAAATAAGGGAGGGCATAAAGGGAGGCCGAGGCTCAGTCAAACTGATTTCTTCATTGAGGCTGTTCCACAGTTCAGGAGCTCTGACTGCAAAGACTCCAAAGTCACCTTTGTTTTTCAATCTGGCTATAGGACCCTCCAGAAGAGCTGCACAGTTGTAGTTGTAGCTTATTACTGTTACATAATAAGGTCTGAGTAGGAGCCAAATTTCTCTGTCATTTTTCATCCACACCAATTAAAGTGATTTCAGTTAGGTTTTAAGTTGTAAAAAAAATGGCAGCCATCCACTGTTGGATGTCCTGTAGACAATTTAAAAGGGAGAAAGTCTCGTTAAAATCTGTGGGGTCATGGCTAGAATAAATCAGTGTCATCAGCATAAAAGTTGAAACTTGTTATGTTATGTGCTCTTAGAAGATATCCAAGAGGTATCATATAAATTGAGAATAAAACAGGGCCAAAAGGTTTCACTCAAAGAAGCAGAGGATATGGTGTTGAATAAGCACAACAGGTTGTTACAAGCAGGACTGACTGGTGGGTGGACAAATGGAGAGACAGTTCGTAGAATAATATTTTATGACAATTGGGTTTTCCATCCATCCATCCATCCATCCATCCATCCATCATCATCCATTATTTATACCCGCTTATTCCCATTTAGGTTCACAGGGATCTGTTGGAGCCTATCCCAGCTCTCTCTGGGTGAAAGGCAGGGGTACACCCTGGACAGGTCGCAGGGCCACACATAGACAACCACACACACTCACTCCTATGGAAAATTTAGAATCACCAATTAACCTGACATACATGTTTTCAGACTGAGGGAACAAACCAGAGTGCTCGGTTTGCACAATCTGCACCATATTGGCACCTGCCAGGTTTCAGGGACCTTTGGGCTGTGAGGCAACAGTGCTAACCACTCATCCATTGTACTGGGTTTTAATGCTCCAATATATTTATTTAGCCAGGGCCTATACAGTTTTTTGAGTTTTCTGGGCTTAAATGGTATAACCTTTCCAGGATTGAGTTCCTATCTCACTAAAATTATTAAAAGCCTTTTCATTAAAAATCAGGACTCACCCTCAACTTGTTACACTATTAAAAGATTTACTGAAGAAATCTGCAGAAGTAGAGTTAAAAATATGTCATGAAATAGAAATATAGCTAAAACTAAAGTAACACCTTTGTCAAACTACACTAAAATACAGTAATGGTCAAACATACATGTTGAATCTGAGCCCATGAGATAAGACCAAATCAAGTGTGGGCCCAGTTGATGAAAGTGTTAAGTTCAAGAAATCAATCAGGGATAAAAACTCAGCACCCAAAGAATCTGATAGGCAGCAGACATGTAAAATAATAATAATAATAAAAAGATATATTTAGGAAAGACTATTAATGAAGTAACTAGCTAAAAAATCATTAGAACATCTATAGACTAATATGCACAGATATTGAGATTTCCCTTTGAACACAAAATGTAGAGTTTCAAACGTGGAAAAGTGTCCAACATCAACAAGGGAACATTTAAAACTGTTCTTAAAAATAACAGCAAGCCCCCCCCCGCCACACCCGTGCTAGATAGTCTAAGGTGATGAATGAAAGATTAGCCTCGGGGGGAAAGGTTCAATTAAAGGGCTAGAGTCTTCTGGTTGTATCCATGTCTCTGTTATCATAAAAGTCAAACTTATTTGGTGACATAAAGAAATTGGTCCGCAGGGATCTCATATTAGTCCGCTCAGTCTGAGTCAGACAGCTTTCAGATGTAATTGTCTTTCAAGGAATATAAATAAGATTTGAATGTAAAGCAGTATGTTATTTCCTTGTTAGTAGAGTATTCTTATTTTCGTTGCAGTGTGAAATGCAGTATAAAAATCAGTAATCAGACTGAGAAGACTGAAGACTGAGGCGAGATCCCAGAAACAATTAAAATTGTCAATAAATCCAAGTTTTGCAGGCAAGTTTCTCTTGCACCTGTCGACCACCACTTCAGCCCAGGACAACTGATGGTGTCAAGCAGGAGGAAGACCATAGGCAGGTGGAAGGATCTCACAAAGCTATGTCCTGGAGGGCTGCACTGAGGGAAGCGACCTGTTTGGACTACCCAGAAACCACAACCATGAAGTTGGTCAAAAGAGATTCCTTCTTCTGCTGTTTATCAGAAAGCTGTCAGATCTCTTCCTTAAGGCCAGCTATCTTTTTGTAAGAGGCTGTCCTCACCAGGCAATTTTGCCATGATATTTACTGACTCAGTACAAACAGCCATACCCTAATCTTCAGTACTATCCAGTAACATTATAGGCCTGTTTAGCTTTAGTCTGCTGTATTTTAGTTTAAAATAAGTCAAAACCAATATCAATAAATTAATACTCCAAGTAATAAACACTGGGAAGTTGGGGAGTTAAAACAAACTGGCAAAAGTAGCTGAAATATCGGACACCACCATTAACAACATCTATTATACATTAGTGGTTTGTAATCCGAATACAGTGTGGATTCAACTGCTTACTCTGCTGTTTCCTCCCACTACTCATATAGTAACAGTCCAACACAAGCGAGCCCACCACAACGAAGTCACTTTTTAAACTCGTGCCATAAGATCCACCCTTGTGTTATAACTATGACTTATACATGTATTTATATATATGGGTCTGTATTTTTAGGTGACTTCTTACTCCATAGTCAGTCAACAGACCTACAGTCGAAACTTCAGACAGTGTGAGAAGCTTTTGCAGCTTGGTAAGCTGCAGCATTAATTACCTCCTCTGGCTCTGACTGCCAAGCCGGACAGAACGGCAGCCAACCGTCACAGCTCCAGCGGCAGGGAGAAAACAGTCAAGAGCCTGTCTGACTTCACCATGCCTGGCCTGATCTGCCCTCATTGGGCATTTTTTCAAAGAGTGTCTCATTCAGTCTATGAGGGAAATATTACACTCCTGAGCAAAGCTGTCACATTGGCAGGTTGGAGGTGCTGCACCAAGAACTGGCCATTGACGGACTGCACCACCCAGCATCTATTTTGCATTCAAATTTTCCACATACACAGTTGTTATTAGCCAACTGCTTTGAAGCTCAAAAAAATATAGATAGGTCAAAATTATCATTGGCTACAAACAGTAATAAATCATGGGGTGAGTTAATTAAATATAAGAAAAAAACAGATATAAAGGCCTGGACCATGGCTGGAGACCCAAACCTAAATGTCACTATGCAGCAGTAAAGACGTTCAGTCTGCTGTGTAAAATAAACATTAAAGACTATCATGCCAACACTTGGTCATACATGTGTTATAATTGACGTACTGACATTACAGCCTCATTAACTGTAAAGTATGTCTGACTCACATGCTTTAAACTTTGTTTCATTAAATGTAGTAAATGTTTTTGAAAATTGCTTCAGGCAAAGCCATGGATGCAACACACACACACGTGCAAAGTTTGAGGTTTGAGGAAACTTCAGAAGTCTGGTAGTAAATTAGGTTGTGAGATAAGACAGACACTCCTCAAATTCCATGTGTCTGTACATGTGTGTAAGTATTGCTTGGGGAGTTTAGATGTTTTGCATGTATTTTCCTTGCTGTCTTTCTGCCTTGATTGAAGTGTGTGTGTGCGTCTGTGTGTGTATGTGTGTGTGTGTATCCAAGGTAAAACAGCCAAGACAAACTGGTAACAGAGCCGATGTTGCCTTTTCCAATCAGGATGCCAGGATGTTTTTATGCAGAGTTCATTGAGGTTTGACACATCATTTGGACAAACAGAGACCCTCACATCATTAGTGTGTGTGTGTGTTACAGGATGTCAGTGGTGGGATTTTAAATGCTGCCACCTCTGACTCAGACTCTTAATCCTCTAACCAGTTGGTAATTATTTGGATCCTCAATCACAAGGTTGTGAGTTGGATATTACATAGGAACTATTTTCCTTGGAAAATGACAGTCAGACATGATTTCATGTTTGAAGCAGGTGATGGGTGGATAGATGGGAGTTATTATAAACATCAAAGAGGTTGAAGCACACACTTCCAGCTGGCCTGCACTGTTCCACTTTCTCTGTTGCACCAGGAAAACCTTTCTAATGAGGCTTTACATAGCATTTATTCATGCTTAGTGGATTGAACATTTACTTTACAAGTACTTTCCACTCTGAAATACATAAAACCTAATAATAAAATCATAGTAAGAGGATTGCCTATAGTATGCATATTTTGATATTATATAAGGAAATATAATTATATATATATATATATATATATAAGGCAACCGGCCTAATGAGAAGTATTTCCCATTGCATTCACAGGACAAATCCTTCACACCCACCGACCTTATTATTGTTTTGGTTTCTGGGCTAAGAGTTTTAGCAAATTGCAGCTTTAATATAACTGTGTACGGTTTTGTAGCTTCAACTATATCTGTTAATCATTCTCCACTTTATCACTGATTAGGGCACATGTACTTTCTTGAGGTTGTGCTTGCAAGTTTTATTAGAGTATATTTATGCTTGAAGACATTTAACATCAGGAAAGTTGTTTACCATCTCTCCCTATGAAGATTTGCCCTACTAAATGTATATAAATAACCAGTCTCTATCCAGGCTGATATCATATCCAGCCACAGGGAGGCTGGTAACAGTAAGTAAAACTGAGTATCACACTTACTATTTACTTGTTATGGTAACAGCATTGCATTTACAATCCAGTCGTGCTTCATAAACACGGCACATGTCTCTCCAGCTCCCCATGCCCTCCATCCAACATCTCTCGCTGTTTCTGTCTCTCCGTCTACTTGTAAATATCTCTGTGTTCATTGGTTTTGGCCAGCATGCTGTCTTTTTGACTCACATTGTCCTTCTTCTCTCATCTATATGCATCTTAGAATTGGCCTGCTTGAGTCATTTCTCTATAAAGCAGTCTGCTGTGTGTCAGAATGACCGATATACTCACTGATGGCAGGCCAAGATTCCACAGTTAAGGAGGAACTGTAAAATATAAAAGTAAAAAACAGATCCTGAAACATATGCCAAGCCACTTTTTCCTTTATCACTCCATAACTGTCTTCCTCTCTGCTTCCCATTTGCTGTCTGCATCAAGAAATCATTTCAATTCATTTTTCCCTTTCTTATTTTTATCTCTTGTTCTTCTTCTTTATAAACAAAATAGAAAATCCTATTTGTGTCAAAAAACCCCACTCCAGGTCATGAGGAATATTTCATTCACCATTAGGTATGTCAAATGACTTGGAGAAGATCAGGTGACATCTGTGCGAGTAGAGGAATCCATGTCAGAAATGAATTAGCTCTGCCTTCTCATTTCTCACACAGCATTGCCTCCAAGAACGTAAAACTGACTGTCATAAGCGTTTAGCTGTAAATGCAGCACTAAAACAAAAAGCACTGAAATGACTATGACAAGACAGTTTTTAATGTCAATGCATCCCTTCCCACAGCAACTAGTGCACAAGCTCCAAAACACGTGTAACTGACACTGGTTGAAAGACAGAGGCAAATCATTTGCACAAGATTCTAATTAGAAACATGTGCTCAGTCAAAAAGGCCCATATTTCTCAGAGTGAAAGGACTAATCTCTGATCAGGTTTTCTGATCTTGGCACATTGGCTGAGAAAGGTCAGGAAGTCAGATGGGGTTGGGTTTGAAATTATTCCAGTGGGGGTATAATAATAGTTTAACTTTCAAGTGTACTCTCCATGTTTATTCAAAGAGATAACAACAATCACAATAGGACAGTGCACACTGTACCTTCCCAGGTGCCAGAAAATCTTTCAATATTAAAAAATGTTTTAAAACATGATAATTTGCACATGGGTTGGCTTTCTTTTTTCCAAAACACAAATAGGGATAGACAATGATTCTGATTGTCTATTGACCATTTATGATCACACCCAGAAGAGTTTTGCTTATACATACGATAAAAAAATGTAAAAAAAAAAAAAAAAAACACCAAATTTGGTGAAGCAGATTTTTGTCACCTTACTATCAGACTAATTCTAAGCTTCTCACTGAACTGCCCAGCTGTTCCAAAATTCATAGTAACATTTTTAACCCGTGCAGTGGACACACAAAGCTCACTCACACACACCAGAATCCACAACTCTCAAGCAATGAACAATATCCACAACAGTATTACAAGCATGTCGCAAGAATGCAATGCTGGGGAAGAACAATGTGAGATATTTGTAGAGGAATAAGCCATGGCAGTGGTCCAATAAACAAACAAAGACTTCCTGTTGCATGTTTCTTCAATGGGAGGAAGGAACCACAACCCTTACCCTCAGGGACGTGTGTGCGTGTGTGTGCGCACATGCATGTGTGTGTATGTGTGAGGATATTTTGGTGAGAGATCAGTGTCTGAATCAAAATACTGTTTGAGGGTTAGGTGAAGATTGATGCAAGATGTAGACTGAAAGACAATGAAAAATATGGACAATGGTTTAAAACTACTGTGGTAGGTCTATTACACTAAATAAATTCAGTACTATGAAGTGCAGAATTCCACTTTATTTACAGTATGTGCAGTGAAATTGCCTGCCAGTGCTTGTCATGGTCATGGATATTTAAATTAAACTAAATCCACTGCCCACATAGCACATAACACAAATTCATCAAATAATTATTGGACATCCATCCTTTTACATGTGGTGTAATGAAGAAAATACAGGTGGAGCTCAGCTGAGATAACATATAGGGTGGAAGAGGATCAAGACACCTCTCTGTCAGTCCAATTTCTGGGTAATATAAAAACAATGCACATGAGTAGTATTTAATTTGTAAATTACTGTATATGTACGAATTACATTGTGTTTAACAGTTTGGAGAATCCCTGAGCCAACTAGCCACAGGTAGTTAGCTAATGTTGGATTACTGATTCCTTTCTGGGCCTTCAATATATAATGAAATTGCTACATATAGTATAGATTCCTGGGATTTTGCCACATCTGAAAAGTATGGCTAAGAAAACCAAAATGTGAAAGGTTAAATACCATTAGAGGTACGTGAGAAACAATGCTTTTGTTGGCTGAACTAACCCTTTAAAGTTTCATGTTGTGAAATTGCCCCAGCAGCGCAATCATGGTGATGTTATCCAACCTAAGCATTGAAAACAGTTCGTCCAGTGCAAGGACCGTCTGTTTCAACACTTGGCCTTCCTTCAGCCTCCCACATTATTTGCAGCAGATATACAGATAAAAGGTTGCAGCCTAGTCAGTGGGGTGGGAAGATGGGGAATCAAATCTGCTTTAATAATAGTGTAGCACAAGAAGAGAATAAATTAGCACATGAGCCTACGTCACTGTCATCCACTACAGAGGTGCTCTGTGTCTTTGGAGCCTGTTCACCATGTGCTGGAGATGTTTCTGATTTATTTAAACACAGACAGGAAACCATATGTCTGAGCTCTCCGGCATGGTTGGCCTAGACAACCACATACACACACACACACACACACACATCCACATACATAATACATAACACACAATACACGTCACAGACACGCAATGTTTCTTCTCGTCAACCAAACGCACATCGCATAATGCAGTGGGCTGCCTGTCTGTGACCACACTGAGGATTCCCCGCGTGCTGTTTACGTGTGACGTTAACTCCACATTTCCATTTCCTGTTTTTGATGAAGGTGCATTCTGTAGTCATTCCACAAGTCAACAACCACAATAAAGATGCAAAATGCCCACAACTTCTGAATTGCATGTGAACAACTGTATATGCCGAGGTTCAGTACTCAAAGAGCTTCCCTGTCAGTTGTTGGAGAGAAAACCAGAAGAGGAAGGGGAGGGGCTGATGAAATGATAAAGAGGAATAATGATTTATTCATAAATGAAAGAACTAGCAGAGACAGAAAACTGGTTAAACATACAAGGGATGAAGATGCAAAGAAGCATCAAGCTCTTGGTTACTCATTTAAAGTTGGACAATGAGGAAGCAGTACAGATGTGTTCTTCTGCTCAGCAAATGTTGGGATTAACTGTGCAGCTGTCTGAACAGATAACATGCTGATTTTATATGTGGTCAACCAGACATGCAATAACAGATGTGTAAACAATGTCAAAATTAGCTGATTTTTTTGCCAAGCGTTAATGCACTTGGTTAGATGAAAGTGGGTGTGAGTTACAAGTTTTCTGTTTTCTTCCTGTGCAGCCAGCTATGACAAACATATTCAAAGCAGCTGAGTGATTAGTGGTTCTTATTGTCAGCAAATTCCATTAAAAGAAAAAAAAAAACAAGTATATTCATTACCATGAACATAAACACTGTTATTTATTTTAACTTTATTGTTTTGCTCTTCACTAACTACTGAGGGTCATGTCCAGCTGTGATGTTGTAGTATATATTCACCAGTTTGTCTCTGTCTTTGTCTGCTGTTTGCTGCTGGGCAGATAGTGTACTGTATATGAGCTGATAAGAAACTAGTTTTATTAGAGCAGAGAGACCAAAACAGTGATGCTGTGGACTGTACAACCAAAAACAATGATTGTAAAGATGCTAAAATGTTCCACAGAGAGGACCTGAAGAGATAATTCTCTCTCTGTATTCACCAAATCTCTCTCTACGCGCATCCCCTTTTCACATCACACATGACCACCGATGGCCATGAGTTAAATAAATATACGAATAAGTACTCACTGGGGGAGAATAAAAGTTTGTCGTTACATTCCTCCTCATTACAGGAGCAGACATGTGCCATCCCACTTGTTGTGTTCTTCTCCTTCATCTCACATGTTGCATTTCTGGAGTCATCCAGCATGATGCCATACAGTGGTTTGGATGGGTCATGGCAAAGAGTTTCAATAGAGAAGCCTGTCTCATTCTTCCTCCTATGAAATACACACAGCAGAGATCATTAAACAGTGTCCATTATTGAGCAAATCAGTCACATTTAAGAGATGAAGGCCATTTGCTGCTCTCAGGTACCTACCAGATAGCCACACAGACCTCAAAGGCCTGTAAGCAGATGGATGTGATGTTGCAATTGGACATGCAGGTCCCTGCACCACTACACGAGGACAGCCTCAGATCACAGAACCTACAAAGCTGATGCAGTGGGAGAAAAGGTATACCTGTGGAGCAGACACAAAAAAGTATTGCTATGTATAATGCCAGTTTTTTTGGCTTGAGGAGTAAATCTGTTAACAGTTTTTCATAATTATCAATGTGTGAATATCAATGGTCCCCACATAGATGAAACTTAATATTTTTGGTGACACTTTGACCTTAGAATTGCCAAGAGGCTAAAGTTTCCCACTCTGCACAGGAACTACAGGAAGATGCTGAATACTCTTCACCAGTGATCAGTTTTTTCCATTTGGCAGATTACAGGAGTTTAAATTGTTTGGAGACAAAGTGACCTTTCTTTGTGACCACTGTCACACCTCACATTGCTATGTAACACTGCAATAATGTTGTGAGACTTAGAGAACTTATTCATGCTTAGAAATAAACTTCCAGGGATTTTTGAGAACACTTTAGCCCCACTAATGGACCACTGCAAAATTTTAAACTATTTTCATATCTTTGTGACTGATAGATTTAAGTATCAAGTATTCAGCTTTGATATTCAAAGTATACACAAAGATGGTAATTAGTTGGCAGCTCTGTGCAACTTATTTTCTGCTTCAAATAACTGAAGTGACATGTTAAAAGCAGGTGCATAGGATACTGGTAGCTACATGCTGTGCATCATATGCAGTAGGTTTTAACCACAGGAAATCATCAGTAGTCTGAATATATCCAGGTCAGGACTGGTTAAGCTTATTATCTTCATGAATTGAAATACATATAAATCTAAAACGATGAGCACAAAAAATACAGGCAGCAATGCATGAGCCTGGATCCACCACCTCAAAGGTGCTGGATGGGGTCTAACAAAAGGGCCGTACAAAAGTAGGCCAATACCACACTTAACACACAAACAGCTCAATCAGTTCTTAGATCTCTGTAGATACATAACCCCAAAGCTCACAGAATCTTCGAAATGCCTTCAAAAATTATTGCTCAAAAAGGAATTTCCCAAAGAATCAGTGTTCATGATCTTGCTTTGGAATTCTTATCAAAAGCAGTTTTTTTTTCTTTATTTCGCCTCATAATGTTGTGGCATTGTCCAAAAATTAAAGGCATTGCATGTGGTACAGGTAGGTCATGTGCTGCCTGAGCTGGCTGCGTAATCAGTAAAATCTTATCCCTGTCATTCTCCTTAGCATGACTCGAGCTGCTCTGCCTCTCTGATCTCCCTCCGCTCTGTGTCCTGTTCAGACATGCCTCTCTGACATTAAACCCAGTGCTTGCAAGGCTAGAACTGGCTTTGTAAACCCATCCAGCTAAGCCTTTTTAGACTGTGTTAGTCTCAGGTTTAAGATCTTTAAGAGCTTAAAACTTCCTGTTTAAACTATATCTTTGAATTTAGAAACAAAATGAAGGTTAATATTTAAGGTACTATACACATGCATGATCAATGCATGATCAATGCATGATCATGATGCCTGTGGTCAATAAAATGTGATATTATTATTCTTTCAGGTGCTTATAAAACACTTCTATTAAAGGACACACATGGAGGGAGCAGCAGTGAAGACTGAGAGGAGAGGAGATGAAAACCTCACTTAGTGTTATGCTGAGCTGTTTGCCATGTTTATCTGAGATAGGTCAATTTTTTTTCAGCCTGTACCTTGGCTTTGTCATCTGGCCTGGGCAACCACAGAAACCACTTTGAGAGAAATGATAGAAGAAATAACTTTACAAGAACCCGATGAATGAAGAGAAACAGGAAACCAAACATCAGGTCAAATTATGTGCTTATGTGGGGCCAATAAACAACATTTATTATATTGGCTAGTAATGTCACGTTAGCAATCATTTCCTCTATTTTCAGCTGCAAGCGGCAGTACTACTTAGTACTACTGCTAGGAAGTCAACACACATGACCCCTTAAGTTATGATCATCAGTGTCCAACTGTTCTTTGTAGATTGTTTAGATAAACATCATGCTCACAGATACAGGTAAATACTCAGACTTCTTAGGACTTTGATTACTCCTTTATAGATTGAGAAAAGAGAGAGGATGTCTGATTTAACAGATAGTCCAATGCACAGTGATGAAAGTGACCCCTCTCTTCCAAACAACAACAACAACAGCCCCCACACATCTAAAATCCAAGGCACAGACAAAACAACTGCACGCGGTGCCGTCTGTGCTATCAGTTAATCAGCTGAGACAGCAGCACGTTTGCAGGCATTGAGCTGTGAGGAAGACCTCATTCATAACACACATGTTGCAAAATTTCCCTCTACATCATGTACTCATATCGGTGTGGCCAGGTTGTTCATTTAACAGGAGCAACAGTCAGTATACTTCTAAAACACCCACACACACCCTCAGAGACAAATGAAATGAATGAACATGGGTAGAGTTACACTCTGTGCAGCCAGAAAGCTCAGAAAGTGATTGATTAATCTTTATTGCTCTATTGTGCAACACTGATTACACATTAAGAGCTTTTAAACTATTTGATTGCAGGTCAGTTTTTCCTATTGAAGGCTTCCTACTCTTTTGTTAAACCCAAGCTTCTAAATTTTTATATTTTTTATTTGTTTATAACATACTGCAGGGGCAGCAAGGTGACTGAGTGGTTAGCACTGTTGCCTCACAGCAGGAAGGTCCTGCGTTCGTAAGCCGGCAGGGGCCTTTCTGTGTGGAGTTTGCATGTTCTCCCTGTGCTTGTGTGGGTTTTCTCCAGGTACTCTGGTTTCCTCCAACAGTCCAAAAACATGTATGTCAGGTTGATTGGTGACTCTAAATTGCCCATAGGAGTGAGTGTGAGTGTGTGAGGTTGTTTGTCTCTATGTGGCCCTGTGATAGACTGGTGACCTGTCCAGGGTGTACCCCTGCCTTTCACCCAAAGAGAGCTGGGATAGACTCCAGCAGATCCCTGTGACCCTAAATAGGAAAAAGTGTGTATAGATAATGAATGAATGAATGAATGATGTACTGCACATGCCCTTGGTGTCTTTTAAAAACAACAGTTCAACATTTTAGGAATTGAACCTGCTTTCTCTAAGAATGAGATGAGAAAACAAGTTTCAGAGCTAGAGTGTATAATAGTAGAGTTTCATAACACTACTCCTTTAACATAATTATCCTTTAGGATAAGTTTTAGTTACAGCCTCCTTTGAAGTTAGCATATCATAGGTTTCTGTATGTGTTTTAGGGCAAATTATGTTTGTTTGTTTTACTCACAAACACAAGGGGCATGAATTTAGCCTGAACTATGTTCAAAGGGTAAGAAAAGAAAAGTTTCTGGATTTATGACAACAGTGCTGTTACAGGATGCAGCTTTAAGCTCTTCAGTAGCAACAGACTGTGCCGGTGCAGAAATTTAAAGGGTAACTGTGCATGAAGGGCTGCGGTGGTATGTGGGTCATTGTTCCAGCTGCTAAAACACTTTGACTTTTCTTACTGCTGCACTTTTTCATGCTGCTAGTCCACGTGTAGAAATTAAGAGTATGAAAACACATGTGTCCTCAGTGCGTCACAGGAAAGTGAAGGGGGAAAGTGTCGACTGTCATTAACTGAGCTCCTGATGACTCCTAAAGGGGCTGCAATTGAAATGTGAGAGCTTATTCCAGGAGGGACCTGCTGCTACTGTAACCTGCTTCTGTCTGGCACTCAGATCAAAAAATAACCTTGATAAATACCTGTACATAACTTTCAGTGGATCTTAGCCCAGTATGATCCATTAAATAGCAATGAAAATGTTTCCTAAAATGTGGAGGATCTGGAACTAAAGCATTTAATATATTTGGCTTGTGATTCTCATGTGCATAATAGCACATAATAACAATAATTAACTGTCTATCAACCAGTCTGAAAAAAGAAATGAAATAACAGCAAATCTCCTAACTGAAACCTGCTGTAAATCAAATCCCAATGCAATTTATGATTCAGGAGGCACTGCGAATTGAAAGTTTGTATATCAGCATCGAAACTCCCTGTCTCATCAACTATCACCCCTCTCTTTCCTCCTCTCTTACCCTTTCCCTGTTTTTCCAGACCACTGAGGATGTGAGCTCACAATGGACAGAAGGACAGATAGGAAACTTGACTGCAATTTATCACCCATATACAGGAAATACTGCTCTGAAGTGCTCAAATGTGAATGGAAAAACTGAAAAATTTGCACACCATGCATTCTATAAATCAGTACCACTAAAAGGCCTTGTATGTATAGAGTATTTTCCCAGTCAGCCATGACGGTGTCACTGAAAAAAGGGGAGACAACTAGCAATAGGTAGCAGAGGGCTACATAACCGCAACAGCAGGTGGCTCAGCGCTCTCCCGACTGTTGCTGAAAATGATCCTCCCACCTCTTTGACTCCCTCTTAATCCATGTCTCTCTAACTTGGCCCCAAATCCCTCATTCCACCCGTCTTTACCTTCCCCTTTTAACTTTCTCAGGTTCCCTTTTTCCCCCCTGCCACCTCCACCTCAATCCCTACTTCTTCTCTTTGAAAGTCAGCGAAGCACAGGCAGACCACGAGGGGGAAGTCGACAAATATGGTAAAAAATAATAATAAGGGAGAGGCTTCAAAGAGGTTAAAAGGAGTAAAGTTAGTCTCTGCACTAATCTTCTCTGCTGTGAAACCCAACAAACTCATACACTGTAGGAACTGGGGCTGTGACAGACTGCACAGGGGCCACACACATGCTATTTTGTACAGTATAAAGGGCTAATCAATGTACTAATATCTAATAGAACCTCATTTATGTACAAGGAGAAATGTGATGAAGTCAGAGAATCCCTTAAAAGAGAAATCGTCTGTGTCAAAAAAAAAAAATTAATTTACTGATTCTGTGTTAAAGCTATCCTGTTTTTCCTTTTCAGCCCTGACTTTGATTGGCATTTTCAAAACAGCTCGTGTTCTGTCTTGGCTCAGCCGAGAAATGGAAAATGCACAAGCACACAGTGGCCTCTGCCCTGATGTGATGAAGATTCCCTGGAAAGGAAGGAAGAAAAAACCTTCCTGTGACAGCCTGCAGAGCGGGTGGTTATCAACATCAGTTGAAAGCAAATAAAGAAAGAAAAGATCAAATCCGGATCTGCTGTTTGGATAACCAAAATGTCAAGCAGCTCCAGTACTTGGGAGAGTGGTGAGCAGCTTTCCCCCGGCCTGAGGTGCGCTGGAGTAATTACAAAAACAAGGAGAGAGAGAGAGAGAGAGAGAGAGAGACGGAGTGTGTGTGTGTGTGTGTGTGTTAATGTGTATTGGTGCAGCAGAATGGCCCACGTGGGTGGGAGATTGTTTGTCTTCTCGTGCATGTGTGTACGTGTGTGTTGCTGTGCCTGGCTATTTGTGAGACATACAGTGCAGCATGGCCACCAGTCTTTCTGGTATGTGGGATTTCCAGGTTCAAAATAGGCTCACGACTGGAGGAGGGCAGGAACCAGCAGCAGAGAGAGAGGGGGAGCGGAAGAAGGATGAAGAAGGGAAACAGAACTGGGACAACACATGGTGTGATATTTCATATGGCTACAATTTTAATTACTATTTTCATCTGAGACCTGTGTCTACCCATTCGACCCATCTGTCAGCAGTCATGAGAAGATCTCATTCTGTACATTCTGTACAACCCGTGTTCTGGAGTTTAAACCCACAGACCGAGAGCTCAAAGTGTTGAAAGATACCACATAATACAGGTTAAACATCTGCATCTTAAAAAGTTCAGCAAGGCAGATGTCAGCATATTTGGGCTTTTACTTCCTATAAGTCCAAGAGCCAAAAACCATTAGATCCTACAATTCCCATAGTGCAACTCAATAATACTTTTTGTTAGAAACGCTGCCTGCCAAATCCCCAACTCTTTGCCCCTTCTGTTCATAAACTGGAGCCATAAGATGAGACTGACAAAATAATCAGGGTTATTTTCTCCAACTTTGAAAAAGTCCCTTCCTGCCACAGAGGACACTACACAGTTTACACAGGTAACACTTCTCACAAACAAAGTGAACTTGATGCGTAAATTCGGTGGAGTGCCCCAGAAATAAAAGCACACCATGTTCAAAGGTTAACGTTTAGTAATGTTCACAAAATTATATGTGACAAGATGAACCTGTTCATAGATCTTTTTTTTTTTTTTTTGAACTTAGTATGAAGTTTGATTTTCATTTTATCTTTAGAAATAAGACTTTTAAAAACTTGGCAAACATGAAATTCTGCGACGTGGACGTGGATTTCGTGGGGAAAGGTAATCTCTCAGTGGGAAAGTCTAATGCACTGCATGTGGAGGAAACACGTGCTGTTTTAAACTAGGCACCCTAGTTAGTCAGTGTAAGTCGTCCCCAGCAGTTAGAAGCATAGTCCCCGAATGAGTCACCTGTTGTTGCGCTGTTCTCGGCTCTCCGGAGTAGTCTCGCATCACGCTGGATTGAACGTTTCCCCCGCACATGACAACTAACACACTGCGCCTCTGGTATAAATACACACCGAGGCGAGAGATTACCGAGGCAGTGAACGGTTCGGAGTGTTTAGGATACGCGTAATGTTGATATTGGAACTTACCGGCACTCCCGGGCTCCAGAAGCGCAGTCAAGAAAAAGGCACATAAAACTCCAAGTAAAGACAAAGAACGGCGTTGTTTCTTCATGGTTCTTTGCTCTCCTTCCACAGCTTGTCATTCAGATTCAGAGAAAAGTTAAAAAAAGAAAAGAATAAAAAAAAAAAAAAGAGCCCAGTGGTGGCATAGATTTGACGCTTCGCCTGGTGCCGTGCGCTCCACTCCGCTCAGCAGCTGGGGACTCACTGCTGAACCATCCATACACCCACCCAACATATACACAAACACACACACAAACACACACACACACACATAGGCACACACTCGTCTGACAGGAAACCGGAGGAGGGAGGGAGGGAGGACTCTCTCTCTCTCACTCTCTGTCTCTCTCTCCCTCTCAACCCTGAGCGTAATTACCTATCCAAATAGTGAAAATCGGAACAGTAAACAGCTCTGTACACACACATATAAACCCAGGGCCAGCTTACAGGAATATAACAGTACCTCCACTTATTTTCGAGCGAAATGCAGACCCACAGTCAACAGAGTTCCACTGACGAAAAATATTGTAGCAACCTGGCCGGGGAGTTGGCGGCCAGGTGCATTGTGGGAGTTGTTATCAGTGTTTAGATAGGTTACCTGTTCAAATGTGATAAGAGTTACGTTCTGTTTGGAGTTATTGTGTACTTTGGGTTGTGTTAGGGAGGGATTGTGTGTGTTTGTGTGGGGTTGTTTAGTGGGAGTGGCTGTCACCATGACTCTGGGCGAGGTGTGTGGAAAAGGGGCTTGGTGACAGCGCTTGTAAGTGTGTGGAATTTGATGGCTTGTTCTCTGAGCAATAAACTGCGTGAAAGAGGAACACTGCCTCCTGTTGGTCAATCAAGAAGACTGCGCTTATTTACTGAGACGCTCGGGGTCGTGCGGTGTATGGGGCACGAGCGCTCTCGCTCGCTAGCAAGTACGGCGATAGCTGCTAGCATCCGGCTAGCCGTCTAGTACAGGGCCAGTGCTTGCTAGAGTAGCTTAGCTCCAGCAAAAACCCACCAGTCGTTACATTGGTGTCAGAAGTGGGATACTAAAGTGTCTAGAAGACATTGCAATGGAGCCAGCTATAGGCGATTTAGAGCGTGCGGTCCGGGAAAACAGCATGTTGCTGGAGCACCTGGTCGACCAGGCCAGGCGAAGTGGCAGAGAGTTACGCCAGCCTGAGGGTCGCAGTGCTTCCCGGACGAACCACCCACCCCATTATGTCAGGCCAGAGGAGCTTCCAGCGGCTGTATCGCTACTCCCCGCCCGATCGACAGCCAAGCTGCAGCGGTACAGTGGGGCGACGCCGTTGGAACCCTACCTGGCCCAAGTCGAACTGGCTGCCACCCATAATGGTTGGAGCCAGGAGGAGGCCGCAACACATGTGGCACTTGCTTTGGAGGGTCCGGCGCTACAGGTTCTCGTTGACCTGCCCCCTGACGAACGACGCGACCTCCAGGCCCTGACCACTGCCCTCGACCGACGTTTTGGACAGGGACCTTCGGCCGAGCAGAGTAGGGAGGAGCTAGCCCACAGACGCAGACGCGAGGGAGAGAGAGTGGGCTCCTTCGCCGCTGACATCCGTCTACACACCCGAAGGGGCTACCCTACCTTCCCGAGGGCAGCGAGAGAAGAGCTGGGTCTCCACGCCTTCCTGCGGGGCCTCACGCCAGAGAGGCTGAGGCAGCACGTTCGCCTGTCATCCCCTCGAGGCCTGGAAGAGGCGGTGAAGGATGCCGAGCGAGCTGAGGAGGTGCTGAGGGAAGAGCCGGAGATGCGTCAGCCATTGCTACAGCGACGACTAGCCCGAGCGGTCGAGCGGGAGGTGGACGTAGCACAGTCGGGGGATGAGGAGGCCAGCCAAGCCCAACTAGAAGTGGTTCCCCGTCGGAGACCAAGAGCAGACTGCTGCTACCGGTGTGGGGAGCCTGGCCATATCGCTAGAAACTGCCCTGCCCCTAGTCCCAGGGCCTCGATGACGCCACCGGTGGGAAACGGCCGCGGGGCGAGGCAGTGAGAGGACCCTTGCCCGAATCGCCAACTCCTCTCTATGATGACTACCCAACGGTGGGCCGCTGCGGGCCTGCACAAGGACTGTATCTAGACTGTGTAATCGATGGGCAGCCCTGCCGTGCTCTGGTGGATACGGGATCCACCATTTGTTTGCTGCGGAGAGGAGTGCTACCAGAGACAGTTGGTCCGCTGCCGGGGGATTGGACCCCCACGGACACTGCCCTGTACACGGTTACAGGGGAAAAGACAATGATGCCGGGGAAAAAGACTCTGTCGGTGGTGGTGGGGACGAATCAGACGAGCCATGAATTCTGGCTCGCAGACATAAGAGATGAGTGCATCCTTGGACTAGACTTATTGGGCCAGTGGGGGGCGCGGGTTGACGTGCCGGGAGTCGCCATCCATCTCGGCACTGAAACCGTGCAGCTCCGGGTGGGCCGAGGCAGCCAGGAAGAGACCCCTGTCCCACTGACACCCCGACAGCCTCCATACCCCCCAATTCTAAACCCCAGCCACGGACCAAGAACAGCAAAGACTCGGCGAGGGGGCCGGAGAGTTAACGCAGCCCGGGCCAGCACATCACAGCCTGGGCCTCCGCCCAGTCCACCCGTCTCCCCATCACCTGAGACTGTTGCCGCAGTGAAGGAGTTGGGGCGGCGAAGTGGCGAGCATCTAAGTACGACGCAACAAGAACAGCTGCAGAGTCTACTGAATGAGTTCATGGACATTTTCGCAGCCAAGGAGGAGGACTGCACCAGGACGGCACTGGTGCAGCACACCATCGATACTGGCTCTGCTGCTCCCATCCGCTTACGCCCCCACCGCCTGCCCCTCGCTAAGCGACAGGCTGCTGAGGAGTTGATCGAAGAGATGGCAGCGAGTGGCATCATCGAACCGTCAGACAGTCCCTGGGCCGCACCTATGGTTATGGTGCGTAAGAAGACCGGGGGTTGGCGACCCTGCGTGGACTATAGGCGCCTGAATGCGGTCACCCGCAAGGACTCTTACCCCCTGCCCCGCATCGATGATGCCCTGGACTACGTAGCTGGGTCCTGCTGGTTCAGCTCCCTAGACCTCCGCAGCGGGTATTGGCAAGTTGAACTGGCCGCTGAGGCCCGACCCAAGACTGCGTTTACCATAGGGCAAGGACTGTGGCAATTTACAGTGATGCCATTTGGACTATGCAATGCACCAGCTACATTTGAGAGACTAATGGAGAGGGTCCTCAAAGACATTCCCCGTACCCGCTGCGTGGTCTATTTGGACGATCTGCTGATCCACGCCAAAGACTTTGAGCAAGCTGTTGCTAACGTCCGAGAGGTCATGACAGCCATCAGGGGGGCCGGGTTAAGGTTGAACCCGGCCAAGTGCAACCTGCTTGCTCGCCAGACGCATTTCCTGGGACATGTGGTGAGCGAAAGGGGGGTGGCTACCAACCCAGAGAAGGTGGTCGCAGTGGGAGACTGGCCTCCCCCAACGAACATCTCGGAACTGCGAAGCTTCCTAGGACTAGCCTCTTATTACCGAAGGTTCGTCAAAGACTTTGCCACCATTGCCAGCCCTTTGCACCATTTAACAGATAAGGGCCGGCGGTTTGAGTGGTCTGAGGACTGTGCCGCGGCGTTCCAGCAGCTGAAGGCTGCCCCTCGCGGTTGCCCCAGTCCTGGCGTACCCTGACCCCAGTCAACCCTTCCTGCTGGACACGGACGCCAGTAACGTGGGGGTTGGAGCTGTGCTCTCCCAGAGGGGAGAGGCTGGAGAGCGGGTAGTGGCGTACTACAGCTGCAGCCTCAGCCGGGCCGAGAGGAACTACTGTGTTACCCGGCGGGAGCTGTTGGCAGTAATTTTGGCGGTCCGCCACTTCCGACCCTACCTCTTGGGCACCAAGTTCCTGCTCAGGACCGACCATGCCAGCCTGACCTGGTTGTTAAACTTTCGCCAGCCGGAGGGTCAGGTGGCCAGGTGGCTGGAAATATTGCAGGAATATGACTTTGAGATCCAGCACCGACCAGGGAGGCGGCATACCAACGCCGATGCTCTCTCCAGACGCCCTTGTCTCACGGAGGAGTGTCGGTACTGTGGGCGTCTGGAGGAATGGTATCGGGGCCTGACGGCAGCGGCGGCGGAACCAGAGGGTGGCCGCGGGGTGTCGGAGCCATTCCTCCCTGAGGAGCTGGGGCCACGCCAGGCGAGTGACCGAGTGCTGGGGGCGGTGAGGAGCTGGTTGCAGGCGGGGACGCGTCCGGACTGGCCGGCCGTGTCCTCACAGGAGCCTGAGCTGAAGTCGCTGCATTCCCAGTGGAGCAACTTGGAGCTCCACGACGGCGTGGTCTACCGGCGGTGGCGGGCACCGGGAGGAGGAAGTGACCGACTACAGCTCCTGGTCCCCCGAGCCTTGCGGCCTGAGGTCCTCCGCTGGGTGCACGGGGCGGCAGGAGCCGGCCATTTCGGGAATGGCAAGACGGTGCGGCGGCTGAGGCAGCGGTTTTACTGGCCAGGGTGTCTACAGGATGTGGAGATCCACGTCCACTGCTGCGATGTCTGCACGGCTCAGAAGGGACCTGGCCAACGCTCCCGGGCACCGCTGCAACAGTACCTGGTGGGGGCCCCCATGGAAAGGGTCGGAGTCGACATCCTGGGCCCGTTCCCTGTCACTGATGCTGGCAACCGCTTCGTCCTGGTCGCGATGGATTATTTTACAAAGTGGCCGGAGGCGTATGCGGTGCCGGATCAGAGCGCGGCGACCTCGGCACGGGTTCTAGTGGACGGGATGTTCACGCGGTTCGGGGTGCCGGAGGAACTCCATAGTGACCAGGGGAGAAACTTTGAAAGCCGGGTGTTTGGAGAGGTGTGCCAGCGGTTGGGGGTGAGGAAGACAAGGACCACCCCGCTTCACCCCCAAAGTGACGGGCTTGTCGAGCGATTCAACCGCACGCTCTCGACTCAGCTTGCCATCCTGACCAGCCAGCACCAGAAGGACTGGGACCAACACCTGCCCCTTGTTCTGTGGGCGTACCGGACAGCAGTGCAGGAGTCAAGTCAGTGCACTCCTGCAGTACTGATGTTCGGGAGGGAACTCCGAACCCCGGTGGACCTGGTGTTCGGAGCGCCCCCTGAGCCGGAGATTGCTGGCGGTCCGGAGATGGACTATGTTCGGCGCCTGAGGGAGCGGTTGACCACGGTCCATCAATTGGCCAGAGAGACGTTGGGGGCGGCTGGGGCTCGCCAGAAGCGGGCCTATGATACCCGCGCTCACGGTCCCACTTTGGCACCCGGGGATCGGGTGTGGGTGTTCTGCCCGCAAAGGAAGCGGGGGCTGTCCCCAAAGCTGATGAGTCATTGGCAGGGACCTGGAGAGATCCTTGAGCGGATCTCAGAGGTGGTTTTCCGGGTACGGATGCCCGGGCGGGGAAGGCGGGTGGTGCTGCATAAGGACCGGTTGGCACCGTACCACCCGCTTGCCTCAGAACCTGGGACTGGCATGCGCCTGGGAGACTCTCCACCCCCCTTGCTCAACACGGGGGGGAACGCCACTGGACTTCGGCCGGGTGCGGGTAGTGGGGTCTCGGGAAGGCCGAGGCGTACTCAGCGCCGACCTGGACACTTGCTGGACTTTGTGTTAGGGAATTAGGGTTGTGGGGACACTAACCCTCTTGGGGGGGGGGCTGTGTAGCAACCTGGCCGGGGAGTTGGCGGCCAGGTGCATTGTGGGAGTTGTTATCAGTGTTTAGATAGGTTACCTGTTCAAATGTGATAAGAGTTACGTTCTGTTTGGAGTTATTGTGTACTTTGGGTTGTGTTAGGGAGGGATTGTGTGTGTTTGTGTGGGGTTGTTTAGTGGGAGTGGCTGTCACCATGACTCTGGGCGAGGTGTGTGGAAAAGGGGCTTGGTGACAGCGCTTGTAAGTGTGTGGAATTTGATGGCTTGTTCTCTGAGCAATAAACTGCGTGAAAGAGGAACACTGCCTCCTGTTGGTCAATCAAGAAGACTGCGCTTATTTACTGAGACGCTCGGGGTCGTGCGGTGTATGGGGCACGAGCGCTCTCGCTCGCTAGCAAGTACGGCGATAGCTGCTAGCATCCTGCTAGCCGTCTAGTACAGGGCCAGTGCTTGCTAGAGTAGCTTAGCTCCAGCAAAAACCCACCAGTCGTTACAATATCTAATATTTTGATGCAGAAGATTTTAAAAAATGCCCCATATATACTCACTACCTATTAGAAGTAAGCTTTAAACCTGTTTAAAATGTATATTATGTAAAGTGCTTGAGAAAGTTCACAAGTTATGCAGAAATGTTATTTCCAAAGTACTGATATTAAGTCATTTTAAGGCAGTAAGTTAAAAAACTGAAGTAGTTAATATTTTCTTTAGCTGACCTGGTGTGCAGTGTACAGAAACAAGACTGACACTAAAAGTGGAAACGCAGATTTACTGTTAACAGAGTTCCACTGACAAAATTATGTTCACCCCGGTTCAGTTTTATTATTCTCTGCAGTGTTGTGTTCTTGGGAAATACAAGTCTTATGAAATGAGGTTCCTAATCCAAGTGAACTTTGATGAAAGCCCACAAAGTGAGTCCGGTGACAGAGAGGTACTAAAGCTGAGTCTGTGAGGCTGCCTGTCTGCTCATATGACGCAGCAGGTCTGGACATGCTGCTTTCTGCCAAGCTCTGGAACTGAGCCATACGCTCTCTGTCTCACAGCCCCTGACGACCCCTTTCCTCACCAGTCCTCTGGAGTCCAGCTCCTGCAGTGTGTTTGGTTTCGGGTCCCAGTATGTTTCATAGTCCAGGACTATGAATAAGCCAAGTTTGGCTTCATGTCTAAAACAAGATGTTTTTTTTTTAACTAAGTAGAGACTCAAAGGGAAATTCTGGGGTTTACAACATTGGGTCTTATTTTGGTATGATCACTAGTGGTCAAAGGTCTGACTTATTTTGGTATCTCCATCTAAATAATATCTGGCAGTTCATTATTGCTATCTCAGACTCTACATCACTACATCTTTAGGAAATTACAGATAATTTGTGATTTGTGGCTTACACATTCTTTTGTAACAACTCAGTGCACCTCTGAAACATGTTCTTGTGTAGTTTTTGTGTGTAGACTATGATTTGTTATGATAGTCCCCACACTGCTGCTGGACAGTGTATATGGGATGGAGACAAAATGTGTGTTCATGGTAGAGTAATTTTGACTGACTCATGCCATGACAAAGAGCAGGAAGAGCAGGAAGAGTGCGGTTGGGCTTTTTACAGGTGCTCGCAAGCATGGGCCCAGGTGGTCCTGTTCATCCAAATGACCTTATTAACTGCAAGTTAGGCTACATCTAGTCACAACCACCAACAACAGGTCAGGGCTCTGTCATAGGAACACCCAGTGTAGCAGTGTGGTTGAAAAAGACCCATGCAAATTCATGTGATAGGATAAGATAAAATAATGAAATGTATTAATCCTCAAAGGAAAATTCATAGTGTTGTAGTAAAATTAAGAAAAGTAGTTAGTGTTGTCCGGGATGGCCTCTACCTTTTCCTGTGTGCATCTCTCCACAACAGCCTCCAATGTGTCCAGCCTCATTTAAGTCACTGAACCAGCTTTTTCCACCAGTTTGTCCAGCCACCTTGCATCTTTGTGCTGCCTCCCCAGCAGACTGCAGCATAAACCAGCACATTTGCGACCCTAGTTTGGTAAAACATGTGCAGCATCTTCTTGAAGACATCTAAGGACCTGAGGCGTCTTAGGAAGAAAAGGCATCTCTGCCCTTTTTTACATTGTACATCTCTGTTCCGTGACCAGTATACCTACATATTTGTAGGCTACTACTACTACCACTACTATTACTACTACTACTAGTACTTCTACTACTACTACTATTACTACTAATAACGCTATACAAAAACATTATTTTTATTTTATCATCTTGATACACAAGTTTCAAATTCTCAACAAATTCATATCTTTGAAACACAAACTGCAAATCACTGACAACAATACTGGAAGACTATTTCACTGAACTGTCACTGACTACTGACTATAATTGATAATAACTGCTGGTGGATGGGAGTAGACAAGGATGCTGCAACATTATGTAACACACTGCTGTCAGTCAGTGATTCTGAAACCATCCATCCAACCATCCATCCATCCATTATCTATACCTGCTTATTCCTTAACCAGGGTCACAGGGACCTGCTGGAGCCTATCCCAGCTCTCTTTGGGTGAAAGGCAGGGGTACACCCTGGACAGGTCACCAGTCCATCACAGGGCCACATAGAGACAAACAACCTCACACACTCACACTCACTCCTATGGGTAATTTAGAATCACCAATCAACCTGACATATATGTTGTTGGACTGTGGGAGGAAACTGGAGTAAACCCACACAAGCGCGAATAGATTCCCATGTACAAGCATGATATGTTTGCATGCCTGTATTTGTGTAATTTCTTCATCGTTAATTCCAACTGTTGTCTGGCCTAACAGTGAGCTCTGTACAGGACCGCATATGCTGGTTAATATCTGTGACTTCATTAAATCCCAACAGTGTTATTCATCAGAACAAATTGTTCACTGTTTGCCAGGCAGTTTCACAACAATGGAAACTTGGTCAACAGATTGAGATATAGTTTTTTTGCTGTAATGTTGGCTCAGCAAGATATTAAAAAGAATATTTTATTTTGATTCATGAGGTATTTGTTTTGTTTCTTAGGACCCAGGAGGCCTATAAACACACATGGTTTAGGGGGTGGGGGTTGGCTGTGGAACAAAAATCAGACTCCCCTGTAGTTTATATGCTCTGTAATTGCACTGTTGCAATCTACGTTTTATTCAGTATGAGGTGTATATTATATTACATACTGGGCAAAACCTTTAGAATTAATCTTATAAGTGTGGTTTAGGGTAGATTATTTTCACCTTTTAATGAAAAATGAAATAATATCATCATATAAAAATCTTATGGTTATATCTGTAGCATACAATAACAAAGTTTAAAATCCAATTAGAATAAACTGTGTAACATAATGTAGTTTTCATGATCACTAGTGGTCAAATTTCAGTAAACATGCCGCAAGCAGATTAGCCAGCCAATGCTGCACATTGCGTACATTTATATAGAGTCTGTAAACTGAGATGGATGTTTACAACAGGGAGCCAAGTATAATTTATAGTATTATAATTATAGCATTAGCTTTTTGTTCTCTTCCAAAGGTCTGGCTAGTCTCAGGGTGAGTGATGTTGCAGCTAAATATATGCATAATAATAATCTGCTGCATAAAATCTAGCAGTCACTTGCATGTGCAGATGTTGGTTTTGACTAAGTTTATGTTTTCTCACAGAATTATCCATTAGTCAACAGGAGCTGAATGTCATTCAGCAGCAGGGAAATGACATGAGTGGGCCAGTCTCCCATTCTCTTCACATAACGATGGTTTGTGGATCCAAGAACATGTAATGAAGGAGTGTGGTTCGTACAGTGCAGTCTTTCTGATAAGCCTGATGACAAACCAAGTGGTGTAAAACAGCCGAGTTTTAGATACCCAGAGTGGTGTGAGTGACCACAGAAGTGACCATGCTTGTCTTGTTTGTGCTTCTGCTTCGGCACAGAACTTGAATTGCTGCTGGAATCTGCAACTTAAAAACATGGCCGAGGCTCTTCTGTTGTATCAGTATGCCAATTAATGATCAGAACTATGAATATTCCAAAAAAAAAAAACCAAAACAAAACATGCATTTGATGGATTGATAGCATGTTGCTTTGTAATAATGGTTCGCACAGCACAAGTTCTATACAGAGCACAACGAAAACTGATGAAACCACTCCATAACAAATCAAATGGCCTTGACCAGCTAATGTTAATATAGTTATTAATTTAAGTTTATTTTTTGATGTGTTGTTGGTTTATTTAAATATTGCAACATCCAAATGCCACCGATTTAAATTATTGGACCCATAAATGAACTTTTCCTTTTGTTCTCTGTCTTCTCCTGGTTTTCATCCACATTATGGACAGTTCATGACACTTTTTCCCATTAGCCCCAGACATTTTGATATTGGTAACTTCTACTGTAGCCTGTCTTTTAGTATCTAAAAAGACGGGCACGCCTGTGGCTCGATGTACATACAGTAAATGCTAAAGCATGCTAACAAGTGTAATGATAACATGCTATTGGGTAGTAGGTAGAAAGTTTTCCATTGTTGCCATCTTGGTGCGTTGGCTTCCTAACGTTTATGATTCAGCACCAGTAGAGCTGAGGTCAATGACAGTACACTATTCTGCAGGTATTTCATCATAAACCAATTCAACCTGTTGTTAACTAAATATGTGGAAAATGCAAATGTTGACCTCATAGTCAAAGGAAAAGCCAAGGGATCACTAAAGTTATTAGGATTAATTCTCTGAGAACTATGAATGTGTGTAAAAAAAAAAATCACTAGAATCCATCAAATGATTAATATATTTCAAAGTGGACTCAGGTGTTGGGCTGAACGAGAGGCAGAGAGAGTGAGAGAGAGGGTTGTATTAAAAATTGTTCCTCAGTAATCTTTGTGTTTATTCTAGTGTTCAAAACTTTAAAGTCAAAGTTCAATGTTAAAAATTCACCCAACCTAAAACAGATACACCCTTGTATATAAATGAAGTAATCTATACCTAAATGAAAATGCAGGGAAGTGTATATATTATGGGGTGGAATTTCTCTTCAGTCACCTGAAAATGTGTCCTGTTTTTCTCTCCAGAGCCCAATCTGCAGATTATTGTTAAATTGGACCTGTGAAACAACTGTTTGCAGATGTGTTTACGCTCCAAATAAGTTTAAGTGATTTCATTTCAAAGTCAAATCTATTACCAAGAGATGTTTTCAATATATTCCATGTATTTGAAAACAAGTTAAAATGACTGATGATCCCCCTCATCAAGTCTTTATGCAATAGCTCTAGAGGAGCTCGCCAAAAGAGCTTTCAGAAAAGTTATCAGCACACTCCTTTATTTATTCCAAATGTCAACACTTGTCTAGACTGAAACCCTGCCAGTCAGTTTTTGTGTCCTTGTACTTCACTCCGGCTATTATCTGCTCCAGTTTCCATGTGGTGAGTGTTTTAAGAGTGACATCATGACAGGATGCTCTTTTCTTAACTTCTGACTGAGGTGAACTTGTTGGCGAAAGGGATTTCCCGGTAAAGGCAGAGCAACGGAAACCTGAAGTGGTTAATGCACACTGTTAGTATGTTCCAGTTGATCAGACAGATTAAAGACTTATTACCAATTACATATTTTATCATTACTATCTTGTTCTTTCATTTTCTTTTGTTTTCATGCCACATGCAGTATTATATTACAGGAAACATTCACTACAAATGTCAAGTTGCACTTTCCCCCTTCTGAGGGTGTGAGTTTGTTTCTGTCCAAGGGAGGAGGTGTGACGCTGGTTTCTAAGCGAGCACTTTTCTGATGTGAAAAATAAGAAAAGAAAAAGAAAAGGAATTGAACATTTAAAACTCCCTTCTCATGTCAAAAGAGAAGCGAGCAGTGCATTGACATTTCAAGGACCCAGTAATTTGAGTAACAACTAAACCCACGGCCACAGCAAGATGCAGTTTGATGATGCAGTATGTGTGCTGCAACAGGTGTTTAAAGGCATGCATAAAGTGTTTTGCGGTGTCAGTCTGAGCATTTGTTGTAAAGTGTGTTATATGTGTCGCTTTTGTAAAGTCCCTCTTTGCACTCATTACTCAAAACGCAGCAACCCACACACTGGGGCCCACTGTATCGGTTTGAACAGCACAGAACCGTGACTGAGTCATATCTGTCCATTTTCCTTTTCTTTCTATCAGGCCAGCAGTGCCTTGGAAATGGCAGCCCTCGTTTTCAAACCATGTATATTAAGAGCTAATGCAAATACAGTTTTAGCAGCAGTCCTTTAGAAAGTGGGTACACTCTGTGCTTCATTGGAGGTTGATAGAGGAACACACTCTAGTACAATGCTAGTATTCTTTCAATTAAGGCTGCCAAAGCAAATAAATAATGTCTTTGTGCACATTAATTTGTTTGTGTGTGTGTGTGTGTGTGTGTGTGTGTGTGTCCAATACTCTTGTGAGATTAGGTTTCTGTGTAAATTCTTCGGTTTCACAGCTGTTGTCAACATTCCATACCGCTGAACCTCCAGGAGCTATTACACACACACACACACACACACACACACACACACACACACACACACTTTCTATGCTTGTATTTCTATCTTTGTGAGGACATAATGTATTCCATAACCATCACAACTAAATGCCTAACCATAATCATTCACTTAACCCTATTAGAGACCTAATTCTAAAACCAAGTTTTAACCCTGAAACAGCAGTCTCAACAAAGTGTGTACCAGAAAATGGTCCTCACTTTGATAGAAATATGCTGAAAATAGTACTCACAAAGACTAAAGTACAAGTACACACGCACACACACACACACACACATAAACACACATAAACACTTTGTTTGAAAAAAAAAAGAAAGAGCTAACATTCAGACATTCAGTTATCCATCTGTTTTCAAGTCACTTTTGCTTTCAAAGGGAATTGACGACCAAGGGATAAATTTGGGTTCTTTCATTCTGAGAAACATGACCTTCATGTCATTTATGCAGTTGCATGACTATGCAGTATGGTATGAGTAATGAAAACAAAACCTTTTATCACCTATCTATGGTTTAAATCACTTATCTCTGACATGGGGAAAAATTGCTGATCACCTGATTGGTGAGAAAAGGGGCAGGGCTTTTTTGACTGTCAACAGTCCACACCTATTGATTTCAAGTCCTAACTCAGGGGGTCATGTAATAGAACTCTACAGCTCTGTCTCCCCCTGCATTTCCTCCTCACCCAGCCACTCTCACACCACCAAACATAATTGTCGGGGCAGGTGGCCGCCCAAACTCTCCACTGTCGCCAAGTGCTTGCTCATAAGGGATTGGTTGGGTTTTTTTGTTTTCGTAAAGTGCCTTGAGATGATTTCTATTGTGATTTGGTGCTATACAAATAAAACTGAACTGAATTGAATTGAATTGTGTGACTTCATTTAGAAATCCTGAGGTGATTAGTATGACTCATGGGGTTACTCAGTGGGAGTGTATGTAAACCCCACTCTCTTGCACATGCACACACATTTTCACACCGCTAATTGAACGCAGCCATTTGCAGCTTGTTGAAATGTGCTGTGTGTGTGCCTGTCCATCTGTTGTCTTGTGAATTGATGGTAAGCTAATTTTGCAACTTATAGTAGGGCTGTGGGTTAAAATGTTTATTTGATATCCAAAATACACGGCAAAGACAAAAAGAGAAAAAAAAAATATAACTGAATGAATGACAAGACAGTACAACAACAGAAACTCATTTCCATCCAGCAACTGACTCTTCTAACTTATAGCCGTTATTTGACATTGCTGCTAACTCTTTTCGTCCTATGCTTGTCTTCTCTGTCTATTGTTCTCAACACTGTTTTGAGGCCAGAAAAGACTCATTCTTGGTAAGAATATAGAGGTCATTCATTTCCCGCTGGTCCCAGTGGAAACTCAAGATCCTTTCATCATATTCTCATTCAGCACTTCTTAATGCCCTGGGAAATATCCCCACACACCCACACCCCCACGCCTACTTTTTCACCCACCAAGCGGTGTTCTCCACCCATTAGTTTTGAAGACGAATTACTGTTCGAATTACTGTTCTTGTAGCATTCTCAGAAATACAGTTTGACAGCGAAATGGGCTGTATTCTGTTCAGTTTGATTTGTAGGATACCTGGGCATGAAAGGGTGCCATGTTAAAGTAAGGTGATATTAAATCATTAAAAAAGAGAAGAGGACAGCAAGATGATGCAATTAAAACCAGTCAAATCTCTAAACAAAGGTAAATCACCTGGAAAGCATAATAAAAATATGGCAATTTTGGCAGTTTGAGGTTTTGTTTTACTTTGTATTATGGATTCCTTTGAACAGAGTAATGGCTTCATTCATCACTCCTGATGTTTTCGTCTATTGTACTTTTTCATAGTTTCTTTGGTACATAAGGGCCACGTGTTTCACTGTCATTTATTGTCTTAGTTTGTTATCACCAAATGTGTTACGTTTATATTTAGTCGTCATTTGTCCCATAATTATACAGAATCTCAGTCTGGGCTGAACCAACAGACTGGACAACTGACATGTTGTCCTTGAGACCTGCTGGCTAAAAGTCTGTTAAGTGCAAAATAATGCCAGGTTAAGCTAATCTTATAAATTGCCTTACAGAACAAATCCATACAGTTTGGCTACAGCACTTAAACTTTTTATTCAGTTTAATATGTTAGAGTGGGGCAGCATGGTGGATGAGTGGTTAGCACTGTTGCCTCACAGCAAGAAGGTCGTGGGTTTGCATCCCGGCCTTTCTGTGTGGAGTTTGCATGTTCTCCCTGTGCTTGCGTGGGTTTTCTCCAGGTACTCTGGTTTCCTCCCACAGTCCAAAAACATGCATGTTAGGTTGATTGGTGACTCTAAAATTGCCTGTAGGAGTGAGTGTGAGTGTGTGAGGTTGTCTGTCTTTGTGTGCCTATATGTGGCCCTGTGATGGACTGGTGACCTGTCCAGGGTGTACCCCTGCCTTCCACCCGAGAGAGAGCTGGGATAGGCTCCAGCAGATCCCCGTGACCCTGAGCCAGGAAAAGCGGGTATAGAAAATGGATGGATGGATGTTAGAGTGGAAGACACTTGAAATTTCAATTGGGACATCTAAAAGCTATCACCTAGTTTTTGCCTACCATTTACAATTTGCTCTGTATGTTCATTGTTGGGGATGATATTGATCCTGGAATTGTGTCTCTAAACATCTGTGTGCTCACCTTTTCCAGCTCATTCAGATCAAGAAAGACCCAGCCCAGTAGAAGGTATGTTTATATCTATATTTATATCTCGAGATTTAGTGCTGGAAGTAGTCTGCTGTAGTCCAACTGTGTCCAACCATTTTTGTAACTTTTGAATCTGTCTGACATTCACATCCACTTATACTCAGACAGCTATGTGAACAAATAAGGACTATGGATGCTTTCCATAGAGACTGTCTGAAAGTAGGAACAGTTATCTCCATATAAATGATGCTGCATCTCTCTTTGCTCTATGATACTTTTTGGTGTAGCTCCCAGTGTCAAAATTCAGGACAGTTCTAAATACAATTAACTTCCAACTAGTGACTCCCAAAACTAAGGATATGGATGTTTGGGTGCTGGAGACCAAATGAATCAGACCCACTTTTGTCTCAGTATATTAATTTTCACCAAGTGTATTTGTTTTCTAATCCTAACCCTATTTTAATTGAACCCTGATCTTTCACCAAACCCTAAAACTACTGCAATTGCCATGGACAGAAAAGGGAAATAGTAGAAAAGGGAATTTTAAAAACTTTCCATTGAACATAATCCTGGGTTTGCAGATTCATACAAAATTGATGTGCTTGTCTGCTGATAGGCTTGGGACGCCAGCACAAGCCAACATGGTCATGGTTCAATGTCTTGGCCAAGTTCGCATGATTGTATTCACCTAATCTGAATTAGTGAACTAATCCCATAGACATAAAGGTTGTACAGTCTGAGTTTAGAATAACAACATAGCAGAGGTGATCTCAGGGGACTCTCAGGGGAGATAGAAAAAGAAGCAGAGAGGGTGGGAAGAGGAGAGGGGAGCTAAGTGCATAATGGGGAGTCCTCAGGCAGTCTAGGCCTATAGCAGCATAACTAAGGGGATGGTTCAGGGTCACCTGAGCCAGCCCTAACTATAAGCTTTGTCAAAACGGAAAGTTTTAAGTCTAGCCTATATAGAACGCTAGACAAATGAATGCAAGTAGTTTTTCTGCATCATTTTGAGACAGGAGGTTCCTAATTTTGTCAGAAGCAAGAAAAAAACCCCAAGGTCCCCTTTGAGGATGCTGTTTATGGAGCTCAACGTGTAACTGTCACATGGTAGGAATGATGTATCGTCTGGGAACACCAGAGGAAGTGGAAATGTGGTGCGTATCAGGGTCAATGCTATCGCAGAGACCACCCTGAGGCCAGGAGGGTAGACAATGATATTTTATTGTGAGAAAATTGCACAGGGATGTCACCTCTGGCATTTCATCATATCACTTCAAGGAAACAGCGTCTGAGGCAAGAAGTTCACTCTAATTGCTAAGCACAACAGATGAACATTTGCGGTTGGTACAATTCCAGGTTCAACACACTTCATCAAACATAATCTCCAATCCCACAATCTCTTTTCAGCCATAGGCAAACAACATTTGATTCCACTTTATACTCTGACCCCTGCATGCTGGCAGTGTTTGTCCAGGAAAGAGAGTGTTTTTCTTAACAGCAACCATCGTATGCAGGAGGAAGACTGGGTATGGCTTATGGAATGTTACTGACAGGAAAGGCAAGACCTGGAGCCAATAAACACTGAAGAAAAAGAAAGTTAAAAGGACTGAAAAGAAGAAACAAAAGACATGGAGAATTTTTTTTAGAGATTGTGAAAATCTTTCTGGTGAAATTTCTTCGTACTTAAAAAATTATTTTCAGTTTTTTAGAGGTTGAGAAGGGCAGATGAAGGAGTGACATTCAGACCGTTGTGAGGAAATGAAACCTGCTGATATGGTATATACCAAATGACCACACATCAAAATCCCGTTTCTCTGTCGTGTCATTCATGAAAAAGTCTCTCAGCTGTAATGCAGCAGCTATCGGTGTAGAAACCTTCAAAAGTAATCCAGGGATCACAGTGTCTTCCTGCGTAGTTTTTCGATGAGATCTTTTAGGGATCAGAGCTAGCTAGTAATTACAGAATAACAGGAACTGAGGAGCATTTGTCAGGATGTTTTTGTGTGTTTTGAGAGTAGACTGAAGTCCTCTTAGTCCGCCAAAAAGATTCCTCTTTGATGATCTTCATTCAGTCGACTTCATACAATAAAACCACTCCAGCTGCACTCCAATCAAATGCTCAGGTGCCTCACCTTTCTCTGACATCATGTATCACTGGTGTCCATCACATGAGTTATGCCTCTGTCATATTTCTTTAAGTTACTTACGCCATGAAGTGACATTGGGATAATGTTGCAAGAGCTATTAATTATATAAGCAAATGAATCATTTATCAGAAACAGGAATTATGTTGCTATAGATTCAGTGATACATAAATGTTTGTTAATCCCTGTTTGTTAGTGAATACTCATAGAAGTAAAATTAAGAAGTGTGTCTTTAAGCCTCTTTACATATTTGGATAATAATTGGTTTTCTCTTATAAATAAGTAAGATCTGTTAACTTGTTTACAGTCAGTCCGATTCTGTAACTGCTTATGTTTGTTCCCCCATGAAAGCTATTTTTAGCTAATCATTGAGCAGATCTCAGTAATTACCTTGAGTTTTTCTTTAAGAGTCACGGATGATGTAAAGCTTACATTACATGTAAGTATCATGGGTTTATAACTGCACCTGTCACCTCTGTGATTCAGATCTGGATGTCTAGTACTACATCTTACCTGAAATACTGTACATACTGTAAATCCTGTATTCCTCCCACTACTGCAGTCTGACTTTTAAGTACTGCCCTATATCAGCACTCTAATTGTGTCATTAATGTTTTTGGGAACTCATATGACATGGGTGCAGACACTGGTTCAGCCTTTTCCTGTTCTGAGCCAGTTTCCAGTAAAGACAGACAGAAAAGTAACAATAGCAACGGCAGTTGACCCTGGAATTGATCCTGGACCACTACAGTTTCTGTAACCTGATTTTCAAAAAATCTACACAATAATATTTGTTTGTTTGTCTGTTTGTTGTCGTCTTGTCCATATACAGAACACATTAGTGCCTAATGATTAACAGGAGCTGCCCTTATCTTTCTGTAAGTGCAAACTGATAAGAGTGGACAGAAGAGCATGTGGAGTATGAGTGTGTGTGTTGCTGTGTGCGTTGAAGTGTGTGTTCGGGGTGCATGTTTTCGAAGGCAACCATTTGTTCTTGAAGGAGTCATCCAACCCCTGCAAACAGCTCATTAATGTACATTAATGTAACCCTTTAAATCATCATAAAATGAATAATATAAAAAATATGGCAAAAAATTGACAATTAATATTTTTACAAAGAAATAAAGGAAACTTCTATATAGAATTATCTATTTTTATTTATTCACAACAACGAGCTGAGCCACCCATAAGAAGGAATGTGCCTCGACATCATCTCTTTTCAGTTCTTCCTGCATTTCCCCTTCTACTTCATCACTTATCTGGGTTTTCCTGGCACAGACGCAGGAAAGACGGACGTCAGCGACACAGTGTGAGGTGTTCTTGGGAAAAGCTGCAAAAAGGGCAGGGCCTTTGATGAGACAGATTAGATTGTGTAGAGTGCGACAAACACTACCTCAGTCATAGAAATAGCAAGTGAGAGGATCTGGAGTTTGGCTGGATAGTGGATGGCTATTGCCATTAAGTTTAATGGATTAAAATTGCTTTCCCTCACTTCAAGGGAGAGGCAGTGGGGAAGGGAAAGGAAAGCGAAGGGGGAGCTTGTATCAAAGCCTAGAAAAGAGATTAGATTGAAGTGTTGTGAACCGCAGGAATCGGTGTCATCTGTCTTGCTATGTTTATTTGCTCGCAGAGTGCTAGAAGCATCCTTAAATATGTCAGCATGCACTCTAGAATTGGTTAATATTTTAGTATGGACATTTTTATGTAGCTGGAATCAGTTTTGAATGGAAATGTTCTATAGACAACTTGAAAAATCAAGAAAAACAACATTTCCAAGTTTCCAAATTTGGAGTGGATCACTTCCTGTTAGTAAAAAATAGGACAGCCACTTACTGTAACAAACATGGTATTGCAAGAGCACTACAATAGTGCAACAAGAAACATTTCACTCGTCACTGAACATTTGTCGAATCTTTTTAATGGTTTTAATGTCTCCCCTGAGCAATGCCAATGTAAAGCACTTTCTCAGTTAGTTTTGTTGACAAACTGAATTATTAAGCATCTATTATCTGTATCTGGGTTGCATTTGTAGCTATGGTTATAATTCTGATAGTGATTGTGATTAGAGTGCTGCTTTTATTGTGTAAGCTCATGTCCATGATTATTCAGCTGGTTGGAATGTGTCTCTGACCAGATGTGAGTTTGATCTTCAGAATTCAACCAAGATGATGTTAATAAATACTGGCAATCTTGAAATGTGTATACTATGAATTCACATTTGTTCTTATGTAAGTTTTATAAATTTACAGCCAGTGTTGGTACACTCACTCTAAACCAGAATTTCACCTCTTTGTTTCTTGCTGGATGTTTTTATTGTTACTGCCTGTGTCTAGATTTGGACACTGTGACTGTTTGACTTGCTGTTACGTCCTCCTCTTCCCTGGCTTTAGGCTGTGTGAATGTGTGTCTGTGGTTTACCTCAGACATCAGATGTCACGGCTCAGCTTTGCTTTTAGAGGTTTGGCCTTTAACCTCTGTCTCTTGGAGTCCTCAGACTGTGGGTCTGGATGGGAGGGAAGCATGGGTCTGATAATGGTCTGCTTTCAGGCTTGATTTATGTAGCAGAGAGCATACAGTATAGTTTGCAAGCACATGAAAGCGTTGACAAATGAACATGCTTGCACATACAAACATGTACACTAACACATATTTAAATGTGTAATTTATCTCCTTTTCTATTAACAAATTAAAAAACATTAGACAGACAGTTACTGAGTTGGGATTGGGTGCAAATTCTCCACTGCTTTTACCAGAAGTTGAACACTATTACAACTTAAGCCCATTGATCAGGGCACACTCAAGGATATTGTAAGTAAACTCATCAACCTGCTTGCTAGATGGAATTCCTACAAGCTTATTTAGGTCTGGTTTTACTCATTTGGCTAGTGATGTGCTCCACATTGTCAACACATCTCTTTTGACTGGCAATTTTCCTGTAGAACTAAAAACAACCATCAATAGGCCTAAACTCAAAAATAATAATCTTGACGCTTCAGTCCTCTCCAATTACAGACCTACTGCTAATCTCACTATTCTTGGGAAGAGTATTGGAAAAGTTGTTTTTAATCAACTGATAATGTATTCAAATGAAATAGTCTAGTTGATTATTTTCACTAAAGCTTTCAGGCCTATTATAGTATGGGAACATTTAAAATGATATTCCCAGTAATACAGATAAAGAAAAAAATTCTGTACTGTTCTGCATTTCTGCATTTGATATCCTGTCGCATTTGATACAGCGTATCATGGAACTTTATGGCATTACTGGGTGGGGATTTCTGGAGCTGCTCTCAATTGGGTTAAATCTTATTTGGAAAATAGAGATAGTTCTGTTGTATTAGGAAATAATGTATCATCTAAAGTAGAACTGAACTGTGGTGTACCACAAAGGTCTATTATAGGACCTCTTCACTTATGGTGCCTCTGGTTATAATACATAATGATATTGCGTATCAGAGTTATCCTGATGATACACAAATTTATGTGGAGCTTAAACCTAAGCCTAAACCAAAACCTACCATGGCCCACTTAACTCCTTGCTGCAGTGTATCAATCAAATGAATATCTGTATGCACCAGAATTTTCTTAAACTTAATAAGGATAAAACTGAAGTTATTGTATTTGGATTAAAAAAAAGAAAGATTAATGGTAAGCAATCACATGAAGACATTGGGTTTCAGTTCCACTGTTCCACAGTTCAGTTCCTAGTTTCACTGTAAGCAATCTAGGTGTCCTGTTGGATTCAGATCTCAGTATGAGCAGTCAGGGTAAGTCTGTTGTAAAATCAGCTTTTTATCACTTGAAAAACATTAGCAGAATTAGAGACCTTGTGTCTAGACACAATCTGTAAAAGGTGATTCATGTTTTTATCTTTAGTAAATCGGACTACAGTAATGCCTGGTACGCAGGTCTTCCCAAGAAAAATGTAGAAAAAGTACAAGTTGTTGCAATAGAATGGTGCAGAAAGGATGCTCACCAGAAGAAAGATTAAACACATTACATCAATTCTTAAAGCTTTACATTAGCTTCCTTTTGATTTTAGAATTATTTTTTAAATTCTTTTACTTGGTTTTAAATCTATCAATGGCTTTGGTTCTAAATATATTTACTAATTCTCTTATGAACCTACAAGAACATTCAGAACATCGGGGACTGGTTTCCTGACTGTTTCACAGGTTAGTTCCAAGTATGGAAAAGCAGCATTTAGTTTTCAAGCTGCTTACTGTATCAGTGGAATTTGTTACCTGAAAATTTAAGATTGGCCCCATATGTTAATACATTTAACAAATCTAGACTTACAAGGTGCCTGTTCTTCAAAGCCTTTGATGACGACAGTATCCGGTGATTCGATGAAATTAATATTTTTATTTAACTTATTTTATCAATTCTTTTATGTTTTCATGTATTTTCATATTTTTATTCTATTTTACGTTTCTGTAAAACAATTTTAATTGCCTCGTGTGACAACTGATGCACATTAGGACAAATCATACAAGTTGATATGCAGCTGTAAGCACTGCTGTGTGTGTTTGTAACAAACTCACTAGAACAGTTGAAGAGACCCATATACTGTATCTCATGCTGTGTTACAAAACATGTCAAGGTGTTGTGGGTGTGATATGTATAATCACTGTAGCTCTATTACAGTAAAGACAGTCTATGTAACAATAGTTGTAACCAATTATATGATACAGACTGTGTCCCCCAGCTTCATCTTTCGAAGGCTACATTTGAACGCTGATTTCATCACAGTGTTGTGACAAGGCTGTGCCATTTCTCATTCAAAGGTGGCAGACAAATGTAGCCTACTTTCCACGTGAAATAAAGGTTTCATCTGTTGTAACCTTTGCAGTCCAGCATATCCCAACATTCAAAAACAAAATATGTTGGGCACAAGTGCTGAATCAGTGGATCTCGGTTGAGTTCACTTTTTTTGTTTTTTACTCGTGTAAGTAATGGGTTTCAACTCAACTTTCCACTTCAATCAAATAAATAATGATACAGATGTTTAAAGAAAGAGGGGGGACTTAATAAAGTGGATCATTTGGCCCCAACAGAACATAAAGCACCATATTAATTGATTTTCCCAGTACCTTTGTCCAACTCTCTTCCAACTAGCTGTACAGGTTGCTAGATGACAGTGTTCTTGTGGCTCAATGGTAGGTACAGTTGGTGACACAAACAAGAAATCCTCTATAGACTAGGCCGCCTCATTTCAGTTCAGCCTATAGTTCAGCTACGCAGTCTATAAAGGCTTAGTCTATGTAGACCCTGTAGTTCTTCCATGGATGTGGCCCCTGAATTGAGACATGGGTACAGGCACACCAAATTTCTCTTTATTTCCCATAATTCTCTGCAGTCAGTTGCTTTAAGATGCACTTAGGGAGAACACTAATGCAAACTTTAGATGTGCATTATCTACAGGGTTGTTTATTAAATTCCAATACATATGTGTATGAAGTTATTCTGAACAATAATATAGATGTTACATCTCCTTCAAAATGTATTTACTGTTAAAAATTAGTTGTTACATAAATGAAATTTCCAGATGGGGTTGAACATACTATTGAGGGCATTCTCAGTTGACAAGCTGACTAGTTCAAGTTATATGATCTTAGTTCAAAGATGAGAAATTTTTATTTCTACTTTGTGAATTCAAATATTCACAAAAATAATTTTGAATCAGTTTTGATCTTACCCAAGTTGTACATGTTTGGGTCTTCCATTTTCACAAATTGCGGATAAAGGACGGGAGGTGTTGTATTCAACTGTAGAGATGTACAGCATGAGCCAGGTTATAATGTACAACCGCACGACTTGTAAAATGCTTCCTCTCATTTCTCAAGCTGGCAGGACAGGAGCACTTTGTGCTCAGCTGGCAAACCCATCACGAACACACACACACAAACACACAGCAAGACATCTGCTCAAACACTCATCTATCATGATGGTAAGTTAAAATCAAGAGCTGTTTTGAGCTGAAAGAAATACTACTACAGAAGGAAAAAGGAAATTCAGACTTTAAGTGAATGGCCTAAAGCAGGACAGATTAGAGAGTAAAGGGAAAGTCTAGAGACAAACTGCACAGATGTGGAAGGAGTACGTGCGTGTTGCATGTTGTACTTGTTTTTTTACAATCAAAAGAGACTGTTGGAGCTGCAGGGAAGCAGGGGCTCATCAGTCAGCAGAACATGATCTGTGTGAGGTGCCGCCCTATGATTTCCCCACAGCCGCTGTTAATCTACCATCTGACCTCTGCAGTTCTGGTTCTGCAGCCGGAGCAAAACCCCCTGCACAGGAAGGGGGAGCGTTCTCATGATGCCTACAGTTTTGGCAAGTTGTATTTGGTTCATTTTTTTTAATCTATATATAAGTTTGCCTTTAATTATTCTTGCCTTTAGATTTTATTTTTCTCAAATGATTTTGCTGCAAGATCAAAGAAAGTATGCTGGGCTGTGTAGTAGATCATTTGTGCAGAGTTCAGCCACATATTTCAGTGCACGCAGCTTCATCAAGGTCTTTTTTTTTGTGGTTTTTACTTGTTTTAATTTCTATGATTTATCACATTCTTCTGCACATGTTACTTATTGCAGCCATTCACATGAAAGACACTTTCAGCTTACTGGTATTAAAATGTGTATGCTTTGCCTTGGAGTGTTATTTGTTTTTCAACATCACACTGCAGTGCAGAAAAAAAAAACTTTGCATTAGTCTATCTGTGAGCATTCTGTCCCATTTGTAGCTTTTTGCCCTAAGTTCATTTTGTCTTTCTGATTTCAAAATATTTTAGTTTACTATAGTTTTTTTTTTTTTTTTTTGGAAATTAATCCACATTTGGGGCTCTAGTGAATATTTCCAGCTGCATGATGGGAGTATAAATAAACTAATATGTCTGTGTCCATGGTATTTAAGGAAGATGTCAACCAGCGCAACAGTGTGACATAATGGTGTTTTTTTAATAGTTTAGTGATGCTACAGAGCAATAGTTTGTTATGACAAAATGAAGAAAGAGGTGATACAGTGCCTGCTTTTCTTATTAGTTTCTATGGAAGTGTTTCAGGAATGCTAAGCAGACAGTAAAAACAAACTCTCAGGTTTCTTTCGAAAGGCAGAAAAAGAGACAGTTCTACATCATTACAAACCTACATCTGTCAGCAGCACACGCACAAATACTGAAGCACAGACAGACTGAGCTAATATTCGGCAATGCTCTTTCAAAATGTTCACAAGTGTTCAAACAGCATACTCATCAGAAACAGATGAGTAACATGTCTTTGTTGATGCTGTTGTAGAGCACATATGGAGCTCAGCTTTAGTCTGCTTAATCCAACACGTCTGTAGATGAGTAACTCTTTGACTCAAAAAGGTTTTCTGCATAGTACAGAACAATGATTTGTTCTTGTCTGCACAGAGGGGCTTGTTGTATTGCCAGCATATTGACCCTGTGCAGCCTACCATTTGTTCCATTAAGGGTTTTGTCTTCTATTTTTGTCATACACTCATTTGAAGACAGTGATGTATATATTTTGAACAGAGAGAATAGATGGTTTGAGAGAGGAGTCAGAGAAGCCATACATGTTTAAGTGCAAAAAAAAAAAAAAAAGCCTCCCTTAACAGGAGTGGGGGACTCAGACATAAATTATCCTCAATCTACCAGTCTGCCCTTTCATCTGTTCCCAGGAGGTCAAGGAGCTCATCACATGTCGTTCAGGGTGGACACACTTTGCACCCAGTTTGTGGATCGGAAGGGATCACAAGAGTTGACCATTAGATCCCAACAACCCTCACTTCTGCTCTCTTCCCTTGCTTACTTAATGAGCATATTCAGGCCAGGTGTGAAGTAAAATCAATTCAGGAGTGTGGGTCTAACAACTCTCGCCCCAGTTACATAGTTCACCTAACAAGTCTATTTAGGCTACGGGTGAAGTGAAATCAACCTGAAGGATAAATGTTAACACTCCATACCAGCTTTCTTTTTAAACTGACGAAGCTACTTGGGTGAGTAGTGAAATGTTTCAATCTAAAAACTAGAAGTCCAGTTGCCATAACTCAACCTCTAGATAATTTCACCTGGATGACTGTGAGTCTTTACAGACATTCATATGATAATTAGGCTAATCAATAATGAAATGTTTATAAGACATTTTAAAAAGTTAATCATTTTTTCAGCGTTATTTCCATGGTTTTCGTTATACTCTGAGCAGGTCTGTCTAGGCCTAAGATAAAGTGGGAAGGCTTTTTCATTCCTAACTCTCACCTTGAGACAGGAGTACTGTTGCTGTATTTCACCACCAATAGAAAACCAAGCATCATATTTTCTTTGCCAGGCTGTGTTGAATTTGTTGCAATATATATGTGGCATAGAAAAACTGGTGGAAGTGGTATTAAAAATTAAATCTATCTAAACTACTTTCTTTGGTGTTGCTGATGGATTATTTACTTCAAAAATAGTAAGACTGATAATACCCAATAATAGCTGATAAAATAGATATTTCCAAAGTAATATCTTTTGCATTTTTCATATCATAATTCAGTGGAAACTGCTGTAAGTGACTGAAATGACCTCTGGTGTCTATGTCATTAATGTGCAATTTTCCTTAATATGGTTATACTTCAATTGGTAAAAACCCAAAAGTGAAAGTGGTAAGGTGTTTCCATGGAGGCATTTTGCCCAAAGTTTCTCACGAAAAGGAAAAGATGGATGGAAGAGGGATGGGAGAGAGGAAACGCTGAGGAAGTACTTTTAATGATTCAACATGGAAAAGGACAGAGGTTTTGTGGCTAGAAGACACAGAGTGGAGCCTGCATGGGATGTGAGAAACAAACAAACAAACAAACAAATAAAAAAAAAACCCAGACAGAGGTGTAGGGAGTGAAGTTGACATCATTTTATCTGTTAGATCATCGCAATTTTATGTTTTATGGCTTCCCTGCCAGATTGCTGCTGCGGAAGGACCCTCCCAACAGGAAGAGAGAATTTATTTCCCCTGCTGACTGGCAGCAATATTAGTGCGTAGTATTTGTTCTGGGTGGATCATGAATCCTAATGAAACCCAGTTGGGCTGGAAAGTCCACGGAGAGGCAGGGATGCAGGTTGGCTGGGTTTCTTCTAAATACTATTGAATGAAAGGGGTGATATTTGACCTGTGCAAAGACTTTAATGCAGCGCTTACATGTAGAGTCACCTTGTAATTATATTCCCCACTTGGCTGTGAGTGTAATGATGTGTGTCATTATGTGCAACCCATCTGCATAAAACAGGAAACAATCCTGTCTTTTCGTGTCTCTTAGTGTCCTGTTTCTTTCGTCCATTATTGTACTGTGTGTGTGGTGCCAAGGTGTAGCTCTTTTCACTCACCTCTATTTGTTTTTCCAAGTACATTAAATATTTTTCTCTTTCCACTTATTTTTCCACTGTGAGCCATTCTAGTTACTGCAAAACAGATGTAATGTGCAGTGTCCTTGCATGTGTGTGTGTGTTTGTGAGACTGTCCTGGGGTGTTGTAGTGTCATTTTTATAGATTTGTCATGTGTTGCAAATTGTCTGCAAATGCAGTCACTGATGTACGTGTGTGCGTGAATGAGAGAGAGACAGACAGTTAAAGCGAGGCAGTGAGCACACATGGCACACATAATTCGTTACAAAAGGGGTGGGGAGGTGTGGGGGTATCATTTGTCGTAAGCAGTTTTCCGGACTGCAGTCTAGACTGTGTGAACACACATTTCATTACCATAAACACAGTCATAATATTGCATAAACACACGTGTGATAGCTGTACATCGCCTCCCAAAACCACTATTAATAATGATCTAGTATGACAGCCTCCACTGCACATGCAGAAACAGGAGCATTAGTGACAATGAGTGATCTAGGGTGATAAGGTGTGCCGGTTCATCCTAAAGGTGTTAACGGGCTAACATCAAAGCTCTGTAGGTCAGTCAAAGTCTTCTTCAAGTTTGCATGTAACTCTATGCATTGCCATTTTGAAACAATTAAGAGCCGCACAGTCTCTCCAGTGTGTTCTAGGTCTCCTACCACTTGGATGTGCCTAGATTACAGGACTGTATGCAGGGATTAAGAAATGCAACCACAGGGGGGCACAATCCAGTGTCTTCATGTATCGGTCCCAGGTTCGGGTAAATGCAGAGGGTTGTGTTAGGAAGGGCATCCGATGTAAAATTTAAGCCAAATCAAACATGTGAATTACAAATATGACTTCCATACCAGATTGGTCGCAGCCCGGGTTAACAACGACCGCCACTGGTGCTGTTGACTTACAGGATGCCAGTGGAAACTGGACTACTGTTGCTCGAAGAAGGAGAGGAGGAAGGTGTGTTCGTGGGCAAAGAGAGAAGAGGAAGGGCAGGAGTGTAGGACAGTGATTAAGGACAGGGATGGAAATGTGTTGACAGGTGCCACAAGTGTAATGGAAAGATGGAAGGAATACTTTGAAGAGTTGATGAATGAGGAAAATGTTAGACAGCACAGAGTAGAAGAGGTTATTGTTGTGGAGCAGGAAGTACCAAAGATCAGTAAGGATGAAGTGAGGAAGACCTTGAAGAGGATGAAGAGTGGAAAGGCAGTTGGTCCTGATGACATACCTGTGGAAGTATGGAAGTGTTTAGGACACGTGGCAGTAGAGTTTTTCACTGGGCTATTTAACAAGATCTTGGAGAGTGAGAGGATGCCTGAGGAATGGAGGAGTGTACTGGTGCCCATCTGTAAAGAACAAGGGAGACATGCAGAGTTGTGGAAACTACAGAGGAATAAAGCTGATGAGTCACACAATGAAGTTATGGGAAAGAGTAGTGGAGGCTAGGCTGAGGTCAGAAGTGAGCATTTGTGAGCAGCAGTATGGTTTCATGCCAAGAAAGAGTATCACAGAGCCAATATTTGCTTTGAGAATGCTGATGGAGAAGTACAGAGAAGGCCAGAAGGAGCTGCATTGTGTCTTTGTAGATTTGGAAAAAGCGTATGACAGGGTGCCAAGAGAGGAGCTGTGGTTTTGTATGAGGAAGTCTGGAGTGTCAGAGAAGTATGTTCGAGTGGTGCAGGACATGTATGAGAGCTGTAAGACAGTGGTGAGCCCCTTCTTGTTTGCTGTGGTGATGGACAGGCAGACAGGAATCTCCATGGACCATGATGTTTGCAGATGTCATTGTCATCTGTTGCAGGGAGCAGGGAGCAGGTGGAGGAAAATGTAGAGAGGTGGAGGTTTGCTCTGGAAAGGAGAGGAATGAAGCTGAGCCGCAGTAAAACAAAGTGTAACGTGTGTAAATGAGAGGGACTCAAGTAGAACGGTGAGGTTACAGGGAGTCGAGGTGAAGAAGGTGGAGGATTTTAAGTACCTAGGGTCAACAGTCCAGAGCAACGGAGAGTGTGGAAAAGAAGTGAAGAGACGTGTGCAAGCAGGTTGGAACGGGTGGAGGAAAGTGTCAGGTGTGATGTGTGACAAAAGAGTGTCAGCAAGAATGAATGGAAAGGTGGACAAGACAGTGGTGAGACCAGCAATGTTGTCTGGTTTAGAGACAGTGGCACTGAGAAAAAGACAGGAGGCAGAGCTGGAGGTAGCAGAGCTGAAGATGTTGAGGTTCTCTCTGGGAGTGACGAGGATGGATAGGATCAGGAATGAGTACATCAGAGGGACAGTTCATGTTAGATGTTTTGGAGAAAAAGCCAGGGAAGCCAGATTGAGATGGTTTGGACATGTTCAGAGGAGGGACAGTGAATACATTGATAAAAGGATGCTGAGGTTAGAGCTGCCAGGAAGGAGGCCTAGAGGAAGACCAAAGAGGAGGTTCTTGGATGTAGTGAAGGAGGACATGAGGATAGTTGGTGTGGGTGAGGAGGATACAGAGGATAGGGTTAAATGGAGGCAGATGATTCTCTGTGGCGACCCCTGAAGGGAGCAGCCGAAAGGACAAGAAGGAGATGCAGGGATTAAGAAATACTGAGGTCAACAAAGCTAGGAGGGTCCGGGGGCATCCTACTCTAGAAGAAGCTTTTGAAAAATAACCCTTTTAATGTTGATTTCTAGGGACATTTGTGGAAATTTATTAAGAAATTAAGACTTAAACTTAAGACTTAAAATATATAAAATATACTACATATTCTATACATTATCATTATATAATACAGCCTATTATGAAAAACCTGAAGAGATTCTTATATTCGACACACTTATTCTAACAACTTTAAGCAAGTCTACAGGGAGTTTGACCTTATTAAAGACTAGAGAGTTATATTGGCTAAATGATATTCTGATAGTATATCGACACTAAGGGCTGGTCCGCATACTTTAGTTAAATTCACTTTTTCTTTAGGTTTTGCTTTTATACAGGTTCAATTTTTTCGCAGTACAATATATTTATGGCACCCAAATAAAATTAAAATGTTTTTTTTAAGTTATTTCAGGGAATTCACAAATTTTGTTGTATGTGCCTGGGAAAAAATATTAAGGTCAGGACCTTGGTGACCTCAATGGTGGGTACAGCCATGCTATATTAATATCATCTTTAATATTATCATTATTATTTTCTTCACCTTCAGCTCTACCTCACTGTGGCTTCTATACTGTATTAATAACACCCTACAAAACACAATCAGTCCCACTGAGCACTGTTGACTGAGATCCTCCGTCTCCTCTGGCAGTGAGCCATGACAGTGGTCAAAGGGTTAGTGGAGATCAAGCACTTGCTTTAACCAAAAAAGACAAACCAGAGCTCAATTATCTCTGTATACATAACCATCAGCTGACTGTAATCACACCACACGGGATTCTGAGCAAAACAGATCCAAACTGGATTATCACAGCACGCCTCTCTCCTCTCTTTTCTTTGTTTCTCTTCACTTGTCTTGGATCACATGAATATTGAATTGCAACGAAACTGAGCAGGTTAACAGTGTGATAATACCAAAACTCACAGCAGAACGTCAATACTTATGGAACATTACCACCTTCAAGGAAGATTACCAGTGGATTAGTTTTAAATAGATGTAACCAATAAACTGCAAAATGAGTATATATGTCATCCTGGTTTGTCATTTGCACTAAAGCATTGTCTATTCTATATTGCCATTGGAGCATTTAGATGACAGAGCATGGAGAGTTCTGATATACACAGCTTTTTTGTTTTCTCTCAAACTAAAACCAAATTTGGCTCGAGTAATGCTGCTGTGGTACACTGCTGCTGAGTTTCTGTTGGCACAATTCATGGGTGTTTTCTGTGTAGGCAAAGTTTCCTTCCTCTTGTATGAAACAAGTGAGGGCAAATCAGGTGAGTATTCAGGTGATCACTGAATGTTGTTTTAGGGACTTTTTATACTCCCACTTTGGAGTAGGTCATTTTTAATTACAATAAGAGCAAGTAATGTATGATTATGTTGATTCGTCAACCGCTAACTTAAACGAAAGAAGCACTGGCAAGGGACATTTTTAAAGTGATTCTTAATAGTGTAAACAACAGCTTTCAACATGGAAAAAAAAACTTCAGACTGCCTACGCAACAGAGAAAGAGAGATAAGAAAACAGACGAGAGCCAGGCAAGTAGATAGGCTGCATTACTGAGCAACAACAGACAGGAGACTAGGTCAGACATGGGAATATTCCAGTACCAAGTGGGTTCAGCTCAATCAGAAAGGCAAATCTGTGTTAGTGCTCACTTTTATCATGTATAATTACAATTAACTGCCTGAGGACTTGACTATTGGAGATTGGTGGCCTCAGTCTCCGGCGAAGGTCAGCATGGTTCACTCCAAATCCTCGGTAAATTATATGGAGAAGAACCTCTTGAATTGTCGTAGGATCGTAAGAGGTGTCTGTGTTGGCTTGTCATGACTAGAAAATAGGTTTCTGTTGAGTCCAGTCATCCTGTGTAGGTGTTAAGTGCTGGGGTAACACATATCTGAGTGTCTCACACACACTAGATCTTATAACATATAAGTAGTTGTCTTTTCACTGAGATGTGACCTCAGGAAACCCTTAAGTTCAGGCAGAGTCATTTCATCATAGCATATCTTTAACGGTGCTAGGTTTAAGAATTCTCAGGACTATTTTAGCCTCTGCAATGCCCTCTTTCACTCTTTCATTTGATTGTTGATTGATTGCTGATGCTGTTATAACTGATGTTGGAAATTTATTCTCCAATTTGAACCCGTTGCACCTTAAAGTCTTAACATTGCAGGTAGGGTAGCACTTTTAGGGGAACTGTCGTCTCTGAGATTATATAGGGAGTTGGAAGAGAGGCAGACTCGTGTTGTTAGCTGTTCATGCTGGCTGGGTCAATGGCCGTGGCTTCATATTGCCTTAGTTGCTCTCCCAACTTTTCTCATTCCTTCCACTGACTGGGTACCCACATTGGCACATGTGTTGGGGGTGTGGTCGAGGCTGTACTACTGTAGAGCTGGGAGGAAGGTGTGACTGTGAAGTGTGACCTAGTGTCATAGCATTACATCCTGCACAGAAATATGTACTTGGCTTATTAAATAAAAGAAACACTAGATTAGTTTTGTGGTGTACCACATAATGACTCAATGAACAAGCAGGGAATTAATTATGATCATTTTGGGAATGGGCAGAGGCATCTATAGACACACGCAGGGTTGTGACTTGGACATTTCTCCATTGATCCATTTGGGTGGAGTGGGTGGTGTTGTGTGTCATTGTTAAATAAACTCTAAATTGACTATCAATGCTATTTATGAATCATTTGAGAAAAATAGGTGTAGCATGTTGAATGTGACACAGTATGAATAACAGAGTTTAAACTTGGTAAGTTCATCTGACTAGCTGCTCATATAGAGCAAGGCTGCCAGCTGCCAAATGACTGCCCAGTCTCAGCCGACCAGCAGAATACAATGTTCCTACCTTTCATTTTGCACCACAGATTATTTTTAATCAGTTTCATTCTGTGGAATCTTATGGGAGATTACATCTGTGTAATGTCTTATATTGAGTAAACTTCCCTTTTACTTCCTTTACACAGCTTCCACATTCTGCTGAGATAATAACCCATTTCCCTTCAGATTCTCTTCTCAAATCTATCTGCTGTAATACTTTTACTTTAGACTACTAGATTACTTACAAAATAAAATTGTGACAATGTGTGATATTGCTGTGAGCGATGTTACTGTGTAACTCCAAATAATGTGGTTGTCTGTTGCATATTGATGTTGCAGAATTTCTCATTTTTAAATATTTCCAAAGGTTGGCTTTTAAGGCTTAATTGATCAAATTTCTAATGGAGGTTTGGGGGTGTTTCAGCTGTTGCCTGCTTCAGAGTCAAGTAACTTCCAGTTGACTCCTGGAGTTGCTACCACCTTGACTCCCCAAGTTCTCCTCCAATCCCAGCTAACTTGTACAAGAGGAAGGGTACAGATCACCGGTCTGTCACAGGACTGACACGTAGACACTCACATACACATTCATACATATGTTTAGAGTGACCAATCAACGTAACCTGTATGTGTTTGGACTGTGGGAGGAAGCACCTGGAAAAAACTGCAAGAAACTTCACACAGAAAAGCCCTGGTGGAATGAGGTTCAAACCCAGAACCTTCTTGCTGTGAGGCAACAATGTTAACCACTGCTCCACTGTGCAGCCTCACTGGTTTGTTCACTTTGACTGGTTTCAACAAGTTATTGGGGCAGTAATAAAATTCTTATGAGTACTTTAATTTTTCAGTATTTTGATTACAATACTTGTGCTTTTACAGTGAAGTATAACTATTTTGATTTTACTGACATTAAATCTGAATACACACTCACGCACACTTGCACTGAAACAAAACATGTGACAGGAGTAATGCACATATACTGGAAAGTATTAGCAGATGTGTCTTTGATTAATGATTACCAATCGCAATCCAGACATGGACACGTACACACATACACTCGCTTCATCCAGGAATCAGAACCCCCAGATGAACAATGATCATTTCCCAGAGATTATATAAATTCAATGGTTTTCTAGGAAACAAAGTGTTCCTGAGAGGATGAAAGAGATCAAAAGTATTTACAGTAACTATTTAGAACATTTCTGCAGAATTCTGTCTATTGGCAGACTTTACAGACAGGCTCTAAAGAGGGGAGGGGAATGATACTTGCTGCCAGTAACTCATTCATACAGCCACAGTCAGTTGCTTTATTGTCACTGTGCTGTGTCTGGATCGGTTCAGACCGATTATTTAATGTCGATCATCAACCAGGTGTAAACACACAAATACACCCACATACGTGTTTAAAATACAGAGCTTAGTCTCAGCATTTCCTGTTTTGTTCTTTAAAACAGCACACAGCTGTTGTGTAGACATAAATTATGCCGTGGCTTTACTCATCCTCCTGTCATCATCCAGCTCTTCACATGACTTCTTCTTCCCAGCGCAGTCTAGGTGTCTTTAGACAAGCACACAAACCACCAGAACCTCTGCAGTCTACTAACAGCTGTTATTAGGGGCAGAACCTTGCCAGCATTGTGGTTGACACTCCGTGAACATCAGTCATCTGCAGGCAGAATATCAGCAGCTGCAATCTCTGTAAATTCTTCAGTGGAATTGACATTTAAGATTTTTTTTCTGGTTTGCCACTCAGTTGACTGAAATAACCTTAGTCTGATGTGAGTCAAAGAGAAAATAAGCAGGGGCCTACATTGGCAAATAGCATCACCTCCCAATTTTTAATAATGTTGGAAATTACACTTAAAAAAACAAAGAAATCTGGTAATTGAGCTCTCTGTTTACAGTATGTTACTGTTACATTAGTCTGCAGGAGCCCAAGTTGGTTTCTGAGTGTCTAGAATCTGTTGCATTTACCACTCTGATGATTTGGATTTTCAGTGCAATTTACTGCATCCTGCATCTAATTTATCTTTAGGACACAACTGTACACATGACAGTCAATGACTGGATAACTGGAGATGTTAACTCTGAACCTCTAAAGGGATAGATCTCCTACGTAGTTCTTACTACATTGAGAAAAATGCGCTCATGTTAAAGCTCAGACTTTCTGTTGTCACCTTGTGGTTTGCACAGTGTAGTGGAAACAACATGGAATTTAGACTTTAAGAGTCATTGTCAGTTCAGCTCCTGGGAAATTCCAGGTTATGGGTCATTATGGTGGTATTGTGTATATGCCAATCCTGTGTGGACAGTATTTAAACAGTGCAAAGAAATAAAGGAAGCCATTCTTCCAGTGTATCCAGTTGTATATTTCATTAATACTGACCTTTGCACTCTTTTTCACATTTAGGTTTGTTTCAGTGCAAGTATTTAAGGTATCTCTTGTTGAATCATCTCCCGTCCCTTTGCACTGGTGCAGTGGAGCAGCAAATCTATACTCAGTACTTCTCCTTCTATGGGTCTATCTTTAATGATGTGTTTGTTCAGATAAGAAGCCCCAAGCTTGACCCAAATCCATGTTGTCCTTTCACTTCTGGACACTTAGATGTGAAACTCCCACTCTCCCTTGCCGCTTGGCCCTTTCTATTTGCCCATTCTCCTCTGATCTCTCCCTGCTCTCTTCCTCCTCACAATTCTGTTTATGCCTGTTGTTGGATCCGTCCCTATGGCGACCAGTCTGGGCCCTCAGACCAACGTCTGGGCTCGCAAACATATGTGGGGTGAGAGTGTGGAAATGAAGAATATAAGAGCGAGGAAGCCAGAAAGAGAAAGCAAGAGAAAAAAGAGACCAAATCCAAATAACTCTCCAGACACGGCAGTGAAAAATACATCTGCCTGGGAAAGTGAGTCCAGATCTCGATCTTTAATTATTTTTTAAGACACACATGGGGGAAGCAAAAAAGTCCAAAGTACAGGGATGATAAGCATTGTCGCTCCAGAGCCTTACAACTTCTTCACAGTGGACAGACAAAAATAAAGAGAAACACACAAAGCTGCTAAACAAGAAGAAATGATTCAGAGAGATGTAGGATGGGAGCAGGCAAGAGCAAGAGCATGTGAAAGAGACATCCACAGAATAAAAACATAAGAAGAATCTCTCTACAGTGTCATCCTCTACCAGTTAAAAATGAGGGAGGCCTTAAATGAACCTGCTGTGCAGAGGAGCATCTGTTTGCCAGAGAGCAACTGAAGCCTCCACCCTGGACCAGACTAACACTGAGATCATTGTTGTTCCACAGCCCTCTCTGGGCTCTATAAGTGGAGCTGCATAGTGGTAGGTCCATACTAGGATTTAACTAATTTTCCAAAGATGTTTCTGCTCCATGAGATAATAAGCCACAAAGTTTGATGGAAGGAAAGAGAATAAAATATGGTGATATACTGTAGATACTTTAAAAATCCAAAAATCACAAGATAATGGCTGAAGATGTAAAATTTGAAAAGGACAGTAACTGCGATGGATTTGGTACCACAGATCCACTGCAGAACTTTAACATATTGATAGTGTAAATAGATAATGTGCTTGTTTTACAAACACAGAGACTGGCCTTTTGTGTGATCTGTTTCCACTGAGACTTCACAGTCTTACTACACAACTGCTAATTTCCCATACATCTACTAAAATGCTTGTTATAATCATGCTAATACTGATGTTAATTCAGCCAGGTTGTGTTTTTTTTTTTTTTGGCCAGTATCGTGCCATGGGGTTTTTTTTATTAATGGTAGAGGATAGTTTAGTAAACTGAAAGACAGTTATAATATATAAATTGAAAGTGAATGCATCCCTAATCATGGTTTTGATGAAATTCTGTAAATTAGAAAAAAAAAATTCTCATAAAAAGTTGATTCAGTTTTATAATTTTTGTTTCTAATGTCAGTCTACTTAGATCCACTGAATAATATTAGCTTATTTTGGTTTCATGGCTTTCATTACAGTTATGCAATTATGCCTTTGGGAAGGTAAGTCTCTTACAAAACCCACATAAATGAACACCCACACACACACGCACAGTGTGTTTGTGATCTGACTCTTGTGACAAGTGAGATCACTCACACTACAGCAGATTACACTTACACTTGATTTTGTTATTCTTTGTAATCATTATGTGATGCTCCCTATGAGAACTGCTTGTTTATAAGGAATATATGCTTGTTTTTCCTATGACAGAGCAGTGATCTGCTGTGGGATATTCAGTAACTGGGGATTTGAAGTTATAGCATGTCAGAAACCTCAAATATGCTCTGCCTCCTTTCTTTATTCATCACCACTCAGATCCAGAAGTCTCCATGGACATTTCTGGACACCCTAGTATAACTGAAAACATAATATTGTATCATGTAAAGGTCCACCCAAATATTTCTCAATGCCCATTTTATGCTCCTGACTCACCTCTTAAAGGCTAACTACAGCCTCAAATTTAGCTAACATCCTCTCCAGCGTATTTTTTTATATTCACAGTAAAATCAATTACATCTTACTGTTATGTGTGAGTCACAGATGGCTGTCTATGAAAATTCTCAGTCATCCAAATGAAGTTATCTAGAAGCTGAGTCATGGTAACTGGACTTCTAGTAGTTAAGTCAAAACATTTCACCAATCAAGTGTGATATGTGCATGTGATTGAATGAAATCAAGTGTGTGTGCAAATCTGCTAGACTATACCAGCTCTCTTTGGGTGAAAGGTAGGGCTATACCCTGGACAGGTCACCATTCCATCACAGGTAAAGTCAAACATCCCATTCAAAATTTTCCCAAGTATGGAAAGTCTGTTAATGAAATGTACTCAATTGATACGGGTGGTGACTTGCGATATTTCTTGTTATTTTCCACAAATCCCATAAAGAGAGTAAAACCGATAAGGAATTTTGTGTACTCCTCATAATCTGTGAATCCAGAACCCAGTGAGCCTTTGCATCTGTGCTGTAGACCTCCAATGAAAACCTTTCAAAACAATACTGGCGTTGTGGTCTTGATAATATTACTGAAGTAAAAGATAGAAATACTTTTCCCACTATACATAAATATAGAACTAAATGTAAAGGGGTAAAGGGCTTAATATATAACTCTGAAATGCATTGGAATACAAGTATTAAGTGTCATACAATGAGAATACTCAAGTAAAGTATAAATACCTCAAAATGATAAATACAGTACTTGAGTAAATATACTTCCATCCCCCAGTTCAAATGAACTGTCAAACAACAATGTGAAAGAAAAGTTCAGACATTACTAAAAAGTGTGGCAGAAGAAGAAAAATAAAAAAGCAGAGCAGTCACAACTGAGTATAAAAGAGAGCAAGGGAATGTCTTGGTTGGGGTTTCCCAGATCTGTCAAAGCATTAAAATATCTTTAACTCCACTGACTGAAAGTACAAGGGAGATTATCTGATAATGGGGCAACTATGAATGCGCGAAACAAGGCCCCATTTGTTATCGCTGACTCTGACTCATGGTCTTGTAGGTTTATGGTGGGTGTCTCCAATAGTGTGCTGGGAGTTTCTACAGATTCAAATAAAACTGGCCCTTAACAGCTGTTGATCCTGCAAGAAGATAATTATATGACCGTAGTAGTGTTGACCAACTGGTGTTTATTTCTCCCAGGTTAAACATTTTGTAGGTATCACACATTCACAAAGAACAATCAGAGGATAAGGTAGAGAGAGCACGACTACGCTGTAGGTGCTTCACCACATACAGAACTGTGTGGAAGTTTTAAATTCTCACACAGCACCATCAGCTGTCTGACTGGTCCCAGGTTCATTGTGCAGGACAAGAAGCCCCATAAAGAACCCACTTGAGTTCATGAAGAGCTATTTTCAGAGGCAAGAAGAACCAGGAGTCCTGCAGCAGATGGTCTGACCCCAGTAGTGTTGTTAGCCATAATCATTTGGGGCTTTAGATCCAAGTATTTTGAGCTCAGCCCTGAACATATTCAGTTCTGTTAAAGGTTAACTTTAACACTAAGTTAACACTAGGTTAACTCTAAGGCCATGCAGTGATTTTGGAGCAAAAGCAGAACTAATTACAGCATTGGAGAGAGGGGTAGTAATTCAGCTACGTACATTAAAGAGGAAGCGGAGGAAGGTGCAAATTCACTGACTAGCAGTCATAAAAGCATGAAATGTTTCAGTGGGAACAGCCAGTCTAGATATTTCAAGAAGCAGTAAGAGTAAATAAGAAAACTAGCACATTAAACTAGGAGAGTAGGACATGAAGCTGATGAATGTATTAGACATAACTTCTGGTTGCAATGCAAACCAGTGGAAAATTGTCCCCTAAGTTACACACACTGCTCTAGGTTTGCCTCCCTTTGCAAATTATTGTGTGGCCACGGACGGATGGACAGACAATTATTTCTTATAGAAAAAGTATTAATAGTTAAAATTCCTTAAAATCTAATTGCAAAGTACAGTATGTTATCTTGATTTTCACATTAACAACTGTACAGAGACTGAATGGACAGTGCCTGAGGTGAACTGAAAGAAATTTACAAGTCAAGGTAAAAAAACCTGTTTTACATAGCAATTTAGCCTTTGAGTGTGTGTGCTATCTGTGTGATAGCAGTTTTTATTACATTATTTATAATATAATCAGGTGAAACCTCCCGAGCCAACTGCGGCCAAATAAAACATAAGTCCAGTGCAATCAAGCCTCTGATCATTTACAGAGCCTTCATCACAGCAGTGTGGAGTCAGTCTGGGATAATATGAAGCGACAGAAACACTGGCACAGCCTGAATCTACAGAAGAACTGCTGCAGCTTCTCCAAGGTGCAGCCAATTATCAGGAGAAACTGTGTGCAGGTCAAACCAAAGGGAACTGCTGTTGCTTTAAGGGCAAAGGGGAAATGCTGCAAATCCATCCATCCATCCATTATCTATACCTGCTTATTCCTATTTAGGGTCACAGGGATCTGCTGGAGCCAGTCCCAGCTCTCTTTGGTTCCCTTTGCTGCACTTAGCTTGAAGTTAATTGATAAATAAAAAACGATGTATGCAATTTAAAGTAAAAGCATCCCTTGTGTATTTTAACTGCCTAAAACTTTTTGCACAGTACTGTAAATTCTTGATTTTAAAGGCAATTTAGATCTTCTTCTTTGAACAAATAATGCTTTATGTACCGTACAAGATGTAGTTTGAAGGATGATGCAGATTGTTGGTATGGTTCCAAGCTGACGATAATGTACAGTAGTGTAAAGTCAGAGGAATGCTGCCGGAAAACAAAGCTCTCATTGTGTGGCATGGAAATATCTTGTCTATATGCCTCTCTGTGGTTTGGAAATATTCTGACATCCATGAAGCCTGTGAAATCTAACAGAATGAGCACACACATGTGCTCTGCACACACACACACGCATAATCAGTCACTTAATTGGACTATCTGCTGCTCCAAAATCTTAGCTTGTATACACACACACAGTGTCCTGTTTAATGGACCTTTTATTCAGCTAAAATGTCATAGGGTGCAAGCCGTAGGGGTCGTGTGGCTGGTTTGACAGGGTGAGGGGTCTGAGGTCAGCGTAGTCAGATGAAACAGCTGATTGTGCAGAGAGACAGTGGTCTCGAACATAAGGCATGAGAGAGTAGGTGGAGAGGCAGCAGAGAGGCAGAAAAGGTCAGAGAACAGATGAGCACAATCAGGCTTTACTATGCGCTACACACAACATCCATCTCCTCCTTCTTCCTCTGTTTACCATGTTTCTCTGCATAGACAATGTCAGGGTTCATGACAGGTCTGAAACAGTCACTTTTCTCTTGTTATGATGCCCTCTAGTGGTACCCTCTTAAATACGCAGAAAAGTCTGCTGTCAACATCAGCAGCTCCTCTACCAAACTGGTAGATTTCTGTTTTATCAAGACATAACATTTTATTCCTATGGAAGTACTGTAGTATATAGTGAACAATCACTGGCACTGGGGCTAGAGTTGACAATGCAGTTGGCTGTGAAGTTTCCAGCCCTGCATTTATAGACTTTCATTGCATTCTTGGGTTTGGATTTTAGCAATAAAATTCGAAGATGAGAATGTGAAAGCTGCATTTTAGATTCAAAAGACTGATTTCAAAAACATGCAAACATTGCCACCTACAGGCGGTTGCTTCTCAACACATCAGACAACAGGCTTAGGGTATCTACAGTACTACACACTTTACAATATGGTAGTATATACTAATATTTCTACTTTGCTACTATATTTGTTGATCTCTTTGTTTTTTTTCATTTTAGAATTATATTATGCAGTTTTATTACAAATTATGAGTGGCCCCTTTATTTTATATTCTTTGTTTGTTAATAGACACAAAGACAAGAAAAAGTATGTGAACCCCTTAGAATTACCTGGTTTTCTGCATTAGTTTGCAAGAAAATGTGATCTGATCATCATGTAAGGCGTAACAACGCCACAAACACATTGTGCTTAAGCTGGTACCACACAAAGACCTCTAATTTCTCATGTCTTTATTGAACACACCCATTAAAGATTCACAGTGATGGAGTAAAAGGTAAGTGAACCCCTAGTTACTAGAATAAAAGCTAATTGGAGTTGGTAGTTTCACACCTGGACTCCAGCATCTGATTATGTGAATCATGTCTTGCAAAAAGAGGTCTGTGAGATCTGCATAAATATTAAATGTGTTTATCAACATAAAAAAACATCATCCTAAAAGTGAAGTATGGTAGTCACAGCATCATGATTTGGGCTTGCTTAGCTGCCTCAGGGCCTGGACCAGTTGCCATCATCGAGGGGAAAATGAATTCCCAAGTCTAACAAAATATCCCACAGGATAATGCCAGGGTCGCTGTCTGCTGACGCTTAGTAGAAATTGAGTGATGAAGCACACAATGACACTAAACACTGAAGTAAATCCACCACAGAATGGCTTCAAAAATGGTCCCAGTCAGACCCTAAAGACATTCTACAAATGTGTCTGAGCAGTTCTGTAAAGAGGAATGGTCATAAATTCCTCCCGAATGTTGTACACGTCTGATCCAGAGCTATCGAAAGCACTAGCTCGAAGTCATTGCTGCCAAAGAAGATTTGATCAGCTATTAATTCCATTGGGCTTATATACTTTTTCTTTCTTGTAAACATTTAGATATATAGAGTCCTTTAATAACCCCCAAAGCCGAAATTCTATTGTTACTGTAGTAAAGAAAAATAAAATATAAAGAAGCCTAAAAACAGAAGAACCTATTAAAAATTCCTTGGAGTAGACATTATCCTTACTTATTGTGAATTAAAAAGACTATTATAGATAAAAAGGAGTATAAAAAATAAACACAAAATAAAACCCTACATGGCAGCACAACAGGTCAACACTATGATTGTGCCATCTTGCACACCTATGTACATCCAAAGCACACTCATAATGGTTATGCATAAAGTCATTTTAATTAATTGATTATTGATTAATTACATTTTTTTTTCACTTGGTGGGAATAAAGAAAGACTAACATGCAAGCACTGGTGTCCACAGCAAGAAGGTTTTGGGTTTGAACCACCTTCAACCCTAAGGCCTTTCTGTGTGTACTATGCATGCTCTTCCTGTGTCTCCAGGCACCCCAGCTTCCCCCCACAGTCCAAAGACATGTAGTTTGTAGGTGTGAATGAAAGTGAGTGTTTGTCTGTCTCTATGTGTCAACCCTGTGTTAGAGTGCTGAGCTTTCCAGACTGTACCCCATCTCTTGCCTAGTGTCAGCTGGGATAGACTCCAGCACCCCTGCCACCCTGGGTGTTCTAGGATAACTGGTGGATGATTGAGGCAGATTGCCTTGATGAACACAAGAGGGCATCCTACATCTTCTTTAAGGATCAGTATGTATGTAGGCCACAATTATGGCAGAGGTCATTCCTAAGAGATCCTTTAATTATCTGCTTCTGTTGATGGATTGAACCATTATTTTCAACTGTCAGCTAATACAATTTGGATGGAAGTTTAAAGATCTCTGATTAAAATGATTATCATGATTTAACACATTCATTTGATCAGGGAACAGCAGCCCTTGTACACACTGGCACATTTAGAAACAATAACACATGAGAGCTGCACAGTTAAACCACAATCTACTCTGTTGGGTACTGAACAGCTGCAGTGAAGCAGCTGGAGTGGTGTGAGCACGTTGGTCAGGAGCACCTCAGTGTTGGCCATGAAGGGATGGGCTGCTTATTCACTTTACCCACTCAGATCTGTCCTGCCAGGGCATTAACTGAATCTTAGGGGCTCAAGCTGGTCACACCTTGTCATACCTCTTTAGCCACCTATTCTATTATGAGATTAACTTCACTAGGTTGAGGTAGATGAGTGGGTGACCAACACAATACTTTCACATGGGAGATGGTGTTTGATTCCTGCCTGAAGCTTGTGAGCTGGAGATTACTTCACTGTGCATGTGGTTAGAATAAGTTTTCCCATGCAGCCAGCTGTTGTTTTTTTTTTTGTTTTTTTTTTTTCCATTAGTGATGCCGGCTGTGTTATTCAATGTGGGAAGGTCTGTCTTGAGTTTTCTGGCAGCTGGTGAAACGTTATTAGGACGGAGAGGGGAAGACGCTTCTCAAGTTTCACTCGAAGCAGGCCGGGTCCCTCCTTCTACCGGGGCTTTTACTTTGAAATCAGCTTTCCCCGACGCTCGCGTGGAGGAGCGCGTCCCGAGGGGAAGGGAGCTGAGCTCGCGACAGGGTGCCGATCAATTATAAGCTCGAACGTGGAACACATGACGATGTTTCCTCTGTTGTTTGGGCATATTTTCTAACTCAAATATGTTTTTAGTAAACTAAGGTTAAGCCCATGCCAAGGAACGGGGCGTGATGTTTTTTTCCAACAGGCTCAAGCTGGAAAATACTTTCTTTGCAAAGACAAAACAGAAAAAGCAACATTTGAGCAATTTATATTTATCTTTGTTCTGATCATTTTACGCTGTGCACTTTTTATTTTAGCATCTGACTGTAAGATTCTTTGACCAAGAGTTTAAAATATCACCCATGCCCTAAAATATTAGGTTCACTTACTTTCGCTACGATTTTTGTTAGTGACATTATAGTCTCATTTTTGCATTTCAATTTGTATTTCTCCTAAGCATTTTTAGGTTTTAGCTGTTGCCATGGTAACATGTGTTATTATTTAATCAATTTCCACTCATCCATCTTTCAAAGTAATAGTCATTTGTTGCTAAAATGTCATTGATACTATAGATAAAGACATAAAGGCAAACATGAAGCAAAATACACTCCTCTCCTGACCTCAGTATCTCAGCAGATGTTCCATATTTCCTTTTCAACTTAATGTAAAAGTTAATTACAGGATTTAGTGCAAGATTCTTTGTCTTTGTCTTAAAGTGGTTTATGATTGATTGTACTTAGGTGGCCCAGATTTCTTTCATGACAAGTATTATTCATTATTTAGTCTATTTTTTAGAAAGTTTATGTTACAAGCAGGGGCCATTGAGAGTGGGTGAGACATGGGTGTTTGCCAGGAATGGACAGCCTAATCAAATGCACCACTATGGGAGTTGTAGGAAATGGTATTTCTGTCTTCCTTACCATTTCTTCACCTTTTAAAACAATGTGCTTAGTACTTTGATTTATGACTGAACACATACTGTAAGCTGGCTGTTTGGCACAAAAGTTATGTTTGCTGAGTTGAAATGGTGAGGAGTGCATTGATCGGATGTTTGCATGCTTATGGTGGTCATAAAAACCAAATCTTTTTTACATAACATAAGAATCATTAAAACCTGTTTTTCAACATAAAGCAAATGTTGTAGTGAACATCAATACCTTTTAGATTGATGTCTTATAGAAGATGTTACCATTACAGGCAAAGCACAGATATATTCAATTTCAAATTTCGACTTGGTAATTTCAATTCAATTTCAATTCAATTCAATTCAATTTTATTTGTATAGCGCCAAATCACAATACAAATCATCTCAAGGCACTTTACAAAAACTAAAACTAAAAACCCAACAATTCCCTTATGAGCAAGCACTTGGCGACAGTGGAGAGGAAAAAACTCCCTTTAACGGAAGAAAAAAACCTCCAGCAGAACCGGGCTCAGTTTGGGCGGCCATCTGCCTCGACCGGTTGGGGTGAGTGGATAGAGCAGAGAGAAAAGAACAGCAACAATAAACAACAAATAGACACTGCAAGTTGGTGGGGCCAATAACTGCACATCAGCGATAAACAGCTCCAGGACCAGGGACACCTGCAGAAGGTACAGAGAGAGAGAGAGAGAGAGGGAGGGAGAGAGCACAAACTAGGGGAGAGAGAGAGCACAAGGTTAGTAACATTCAATGGTGGAATATACATGAGGTGGGAGAGAAGGGGGCGGGGGGGTAGGGTAGGGGAGCTCAGTGCACCGATGGTCCTCGGGCAGTCTAGGCCTATAGCAGCATAACTAACTAAGGGATGGTTCAGGGTTGCCTGAAGCCAGCCCTAACTATATGCTTTGTCAAAGAGGAAGGTTTTAAGCCTAGCCTTAAAAGTACAGAGAGTGTCTGCCTCCTGAACCCAGGCTGAGAGCTGGTTCCACAGGAGAGGAGCTTGATAGCTAAAGGCTCTGCCTCCCATTCTGCTTTTGAGAACTCTGGGAACCACAAGTAGGCCTGCACTCTGAGAGCGAAGTGGTCTATTGGGATAATATGGTACTATGAGGTCTTTAAGGTATGAAGGAGCTTGATTATGAAGGGATTTGTATGTGAGAAGAAGGATTTTAAATTCTATTCTATATTTTACAGGGAGCCAATGAAGAGAAGCCAATATAGGAGAAATATGATCTCTCTTGCTAGTTCCTGTCAGGACTCTGGCTGCGGCATTCTGGATTAATTGGAGGCTTTTTATTAAGATATTAGGACATCCAGATAGTAATGAGTTACAGTAATCTAGCCTTGAGGAAACAAATGCATGGACTAGTTTTTCTGCATCATTTTGAGACAGGATGTTCCTAATTTTGGAAATGTTGCGCAGGTGAAAGAATGCAGTTCTAGAAATTTGTTTTATGTGTGAGTTAAAGGACATGTCCTGGTCAAAAATAACTCCAAGGTTTTTTACAGTAGTGCTGGAGGCCAGGGCTATGCCATCTAGAGTAGCTATAATTTTAGAAAAGTTATTTCTGAGATTTTTAGGCCCAAATATAATGACTTCTGTTTTCTCCGAGTTTAAAAGTAAAAAGTTACTGGTCATCCAAGCCTTTATGTCAGTTAGACAGGCTTGAAGTCTGGTTAACTGGTTTGTGTTAACAGGTTTAATAGATAGATATAACTGAGTGTCATCCGCATAGCAGTGGTAATTAATAGAGTGCTTCCTAATGATATATCCTAAAGGAAGCATGTACAGGGTGAACAGAATCGGTCCTAGCACAGAACCTTGTGGAACTCCATAACTAACTTTTGTTCATGTGGAAGGTTCATCATGGACATGAACAAACTGGAATCTGTCCGATAAATAGGATTGGAACCACTTTAACGCTGTTCCTCTGATACCAATCACATGCTCCAGTCTCTGTAATAAGATGTTGTGGTCAATGGTGTCGAATGCTGCACTAAGGTCTAGGAGGACAAGTATCGAAACAAGTCCATTATCTGAGGCTAAGAGAAGATCGTTGGTAACTTTCAACAGTGCTGTTTCTGTACTATGATGTGCTCTAAATCCTGATTGGAAATCTTCAAATAGTTCATTCCTGTGTAAGTGGTCTGATAGCTGCTTAGCAACAGCTTTTTCTAGGATTTTAGAAATAAATGGCAGGTTGGATATTGGTCTATAATTAGCCAAGACTCCTGGATCAAGACTAGGCTTTTTGAGTAAAGGTTTGATTACTGCAGTCTTAAAGGCCTGTGGTACGTAGCCTGATACTAGAGATAAATTTACCAAGTCCAATAAAGATGAGTTCATTAATGGCAGGGTGCCTTTAAGCAGTCTAGTCGGGATGGGGTCCAAGAGACACGTTGATGATTTCGATGAAGCAACTACTGATGTAAATTCAGAGAGATCTATAGGAGAGAAGCAGTCTAAACATAACTGAGGTCCTACAGATGATTCAAGAGCTACTGTAGTAGAAGATTCATTTGTTGCAGGTATAGGAAGCACCTGCTGAATTTTATCTCTAATAGTTGTGATTTTATTTGTAAAGAAACTCATAAATTCATCACTGCTGAGAGCTAAGGGAACACTGGGCTCAACGGAGCTGTGACTTTTTGTCAGCCTGGCTACAGTGCTGAAAAGAAACCTGGGATTGTTCTTATTTTCCTCTATTAGTGATGAATAGTATGCAGTTCTGGCTTTACGGAGAGCTTTTTTATATGTTAGTAGACTGTTTTTCCAGGCTAGAAAAATTTCCTCTAAGTTTGTGGAACGCCACTTCCTTTCCAGCCTTCGTGATGCCTGCTTTAAGGTACGAACATGTAAATTATACCATGGGGCTAGTCTTCTCTGAATCACTAACTTCTTTTTCAGAGGGGCTACAGAATCAAGCGTTTCACGCAGTGAGGTTACAGCGCTGTCAACAACATGATCAATTTGGTAGGGAGTAGGATTAAGGCAGCTGCCCTCCACTATGTTTATACTTGGCATGGATGCAAATAAAGATGGAATCATTTTCTTAAATTTATTAACAGCGTTGTCGGATAAACATCTGCTGTAGTGGAATTTTCTTCCAGACGCTGCATGATCCATCATTTTAAATTCGAAAGTTATTAAAGAATGATCTGACAAAACAGGATTTGGGGGAAAAATTATTAGATGTTCAATTTCGATGCCATAGGTCAGAACAAGATCAAGGGTGTGATTAAAACAGTGGGTGGGTTTATTAACGTTTTGAATGAAACCAATTGAATCTAATATAGAATTAAATGCAATGCTGAGGCTGTTATTTTCAACATCTACATGAATGTTAAAATCTCCCACTATAATGACTTTATCTGATCTAAGCACTAAATCAGACAGGAAGTCAGGGAATTCAGTTAAAAACTCTGAGTAAGGAACAGGTGGACGGTACACAATGACAAGTAGAACTGGTTTTTGTGTTTTCCAGTTTGTATGTGAGAGACTAAGAGTGAGGCTCTCAAATGAGTTATAACTGTTCTGAGGATGAAAGTTTAATAATAAGTTTGACTGGAAGATTGCAGCTACTCCTCCACCTCGACCTGTGCTTCGAGGAACATGATAATTTTTATGACTGAGGGGGGTTGATTCATTCAGACTGACATATTCATCCTGCTGTAACCAGGTTTCAGTAAGATAAAGTAGGTCAATTTGGTGATCAGTTATCAAATCATTTACTAACAGAGATTTAGAAGAAAGGGACCTAATATTTAATAATCCACATTTGACAGTTCTGTTTTTCTGTTTAATAAGAGGAGTGGTCGTAATTTGACCCCATGGATTCAATTCAATTCAATTCAGTTTTATTTGTATAGCGCCAAATCACAATACAAATCATCTCAAGGCACTTTACAAAAACTAAAACTAAAAACCCAACAATTCCCTTATGAGCAAGCACTTGGCGACAGTGGAGAGGAAAAAACTCCCTTTAACGGAAGAAAAAAACCTCCAGCAGAACCGGGCTCAGTTTGGGCGGCCATCTGCCTCGACCGGTTGGGGTGAGTGGATAGAGCAGAGAGAAGAGAACAGCAACAATAAACAACAAATAGACACTGCAAGTTGGTGGGGCCAGTAACTGCACATCAGCGATAAACAGCTCCAGGACCAGGGACACCTGCAGAAGGTACAGAGAGAGAGAGAGAGCGAGAGAGAGGGAGGGAGAGAGCACAAACTAGGGGAGAGAGAGAGCACAAGGTTAGTAACATTCAATGGTGGAATATACATGAGGTGGGAGAGAGGGGGGGGGGGGGGGGGGGGGGTAGGGTAGGGTAGGGGAGCTCAGTGCACCGATGGTCCTCGGGCAGTCTAGGCCTATAGCAGCATAACTAACTAAGGGATGGTTCAGGGTTGCCTGAAGCCAGCCCTAACTATATGCTTTGTCAAAGAGGAAGGTTTTAAGTCTAGCCTTAAAAGTACAGAGAGTGTCTGCCTCCTGAACCCAGGCTGAGAGCTGGTTCCACAGGAGAGGAGCTTGATAGCTAAAGGCTCTGCCTCCCATTCTGCTTTTGAGAACTCTAGGAACCACAAGTAGGCCTGCACTCTGAGAGCGAAGTGGTCTATTGGGATAATATGGTACTATGAGGTCTTTAAGGTATGAAGGAGCTTGATTATGAAGGGATTTGTATGTGAGAAGAAGGATTTTAAATTCTATTCTATATTTTACAGGGAGCCAATGAAGAGAAGCCAATATAGGAGAAATATGATCTCTCTTGCTAGTTCCTGTCAGGACTCTGGCTGCGGCATTCTGGATTAATTGGAGGCTTTTTATTAAGATATTAGGACATCCAGATAGTAATGAGTTACAGTAATCTAGCCTTGAGGAAACAAATGCATGGACTAGTTTTTCTGCATCATTTTGAGACAGGATGTTCCTAATTTTGGAAATGTATGCAATGCTGCAATGGATGCATTCTAGTTGCTGAAAGGAGAGCAGGACATAGGGCCACTCTGCAGGAAGAGCAGTGTTAGACTTCTTCTTTATAAAGAATCAAGAAAATCATCAGGTATACAGTTTTTCTCAGAGCAGCTCTGAAAAACATAAATCACTGTGCTCCATGTATGGTAATATCTGGAAGCACATACAGGACAGACTTCATACTGTGTGTTTGCAAATACATTTGCTTGTCCACATGTGTAACTGGCTGCATGCATCATCTCCAGCTGCATGAAAATTAATTCCTGTGTGTTCATGTTACATCGGTTCATATTACTTCAGCTAGACCACAACCCATTTATGTATTTATCTGCCTCAGGCATGTTTTCTCTGGGGCCTGTACAATACATACAGCAACATTGCTGCATTCCTTTTTTTCCACACTACATTTCTTATATTATACCATGTCTTTCTGTTGCATGCAGCTATAAAAGAGTAGTTCTTAGCTGTGGACTCGGGGACTGCATTGTTCCTTTCACACCCAGCATAGCATGTGTGGTCCAAGATGGGTGGAAAGGTACAACGAAGTGGCAGGTCCATACAAAAGAATGGCATAAGGTGGCAGTGATGGTGTTTTGGTAATTTTTTTTTTTTTTTAATTTTGCATTCACAAATACAGTAGTTAAATCTTATTTTTAAAATAATACAATAAAACAAATTTAAATAACAATATAGACTGAAGGATATTTTTCTAAAAAATGCGCTGTGGTGAAATAGCCCTGAGTAGCATCTGCTAAATTGAAAATACCGACAGAAAGAAATATCTTTCTTGCCCACTTCCCCTTTGGCTCTTGTGCTCTTCTTATTGTCCATGTAGAAACATTGATTGATATCTGCCTGTGATCTGTCTGAATAGATCCACTCATTTATGTTTCATCTTTTATCTGTTGTCAGTATCCAAACACTCAATGACATCAGAAAATGAACTGAGCTGTGGCTGAATGTATTTCATGTGCTGGTACATTAGTTTGCTTTTATTGCATTTAGTTTGCATTTCTTTTATCTTTCTACATTCTTTCTGCTCTGCTCGTTTTTGTTCTAGTGTGAGAGAGAAAAACAATCTGGCTGGTTTCATTAAGACTACTGTTGAAAGCTGGGACACACACACACACACACTTTATTCTCCCCCCTTTCCTCTTTTACACCTTTTTATTAAGTCTCTTTGGAACAATCAGATTTGTTGCGCTAGTGTTTATTTTTTGTTTTAAGCAGCAAATAATAAACATAATGCATAGCTTTTAGCTGAAGAGAAATAACATCCTTCTTCTTCAATAACATCCTTGCTAGTCCAGCATTTCTGATTATCCTAAGCAAGTTGTCTTTGTATGTATTTGTGATTTAGATGAAGCTCAGATTACACTGTTAAATTGCAACATAAAACCAGCTCAGTCCAAAGGGCTGAGGAGTCACTGGAAGATATGGCTAGTTTTCTTCAAGGCAGTATGGGTCGAAAAAACTTGCATCTTACAGGAAAGGATTGTGTAAAATTTTATGGTGCAACACAGTTTTCTTGCTTTCCTTATTTTGGATGCTCCAGTTCTGTCCCTTTCTTTAAAGGTCAGTCCTGTGAGTTTAGCAGTTTACTGTATGCTTGATCAGCAACATAAATTTGCTCCTAAGCTGAACTTTGTCAGAAGCAGTACTTCAACTACCCACTAGTTCTGAAGAAATGAACTGATTTCAATCCATGTTGTTGCTGGTATAAATGCTGGTGTGACTGGGATTTAATGTGGTTATGCAATTCCGGCTCTGATGGCTCTAATAAACCAATGTCAACTACCCGCTCATTCTAACTACACTGTGTAACATCAGCTCTATAGCTCCCTGGTACCCTGAAACCAACTTCTTTTCATTGATATAGTATTAGACTTTGCTGATTTCTGTTTTTCCCCCTGTTGTATTTTCTGTATAGAAAATTAGATTAATAGATCAAATGTTAAAGTAAACAAAGCTGCTGTGGGGATTGAATTTGGAGACAAAATATTTTCTTTATGACACATAATCTTCAAACACCCACTGTGACACTGTTAGGTCTTAATATTTTAAGATATAAAATAAAGGTATCAGCTTATTTGAAGTGCATGTATTTTCACTAGGGTCCAGTTAGATGCCGGTGTGGTGTTCACTCTTCAAAATCACTGCTAACAACACACTGTCTGTTCTTGACATGCAGCTACAGTGTGTTTGTTTACTTTGTCTCTCATTCCCTACAGTGTAACAGCAGCACTCCAGCAGCCTGTCAGCTGCTGTCCTTCAAACACCACTACACCCCTGCAGCCTCAATAGATATTTTTTCTTACATTTAATAATACAAAACTTTATAAAGAGTTTATTGAAAGTAAAGCATTCACATTCCATTAGACTGAAAAGGTGATTTCACCTCGACCTTAATATGCACAAATTACACCTGTTTTTTGAGTTAGGTGATAAGCCCTGACTGCTACTAGCTAGCCACAAACTAACAAGGAAAGTGATAAATTGAGCTAAATACTCTCAATAATTGGCTTAAAATCTTTATGGGAAAGTAAGCAGTGAGCAATACCCATCTTTAAAAATGCAATGTATACAGTGGTTTGCTGCTCAGCAGGGGCCCTGTATCAGTGACATGCATTAAGTCCAAGATATTAAAAAGCCTTTGAAGTCTTTACAAGGCATGTACACTTCTTAACTTTAGGAGCTGTTTGCTTCGCACATGCTTAGTGTCACAGCGCATGGGTGGTGTGGTGTGAAGGAGGAGAGGTGAGGACCCAAATGCAGGACAACGAAAAGCTTTATTTCCAGGGGTTCATGCAGGAAACAAATCTCCGCCGTTCGGCGGGCAGGCAGGCAAAAACGACAGGAGCGCCACTCGGCGTAAACGGCATCACACAACGGGCTAACATGAACACACGCTAAACATAACTAATGATCCGGAGAAGAACAAAGGAAACCAGAGAACTTAATTACTGAATGCAAGACACAGGTGAAAGCAATCTACAACTGATGAACAAACTATGAACATAAAGCTGCCAGAGACCAAAACAGGGGAAACAGGAAGGCCTCACAAAATAAGAGTCCTCTGGCAGGAAGTCCCCAGCGGGACTCATGACAGGACCCCCCCCCTCAAGGCCGGATTCCAGACGGCCCACGAGTTCCACCAAAAGTCCAGGGTGGGAGGGTGGGAACACAGTTTATGACCCCCAACAGGGCAGAGTTCTGGGTCGCTCTGGGGATCAACCTGTTACGCCCCAGCCTAGGGGTTGCCGGAGCGTAACACGATTGTGGAGTTTTCCTCCAAACCTCTTCCACTCTCAACAATCGTGTTACGCTCCGGCAACCCCTAGGCTGGGGCGTAACATAGATTTGGGGGCTCATCCGGGATTTGAACCCGGGACCTCTCGCACCCCAAATCCACATGTTATGACCCTAGGGGTCATTGTGTGTGTGGTTGTGTGTTGTTGGCTCTCCCCTCCCCATTTCGTGTGTGTGTGTGTGTATGTGTGTGGGTGTGACGGAGGATGGAGTGGGCGTGGACGTAGGAAGCCCGTGGATTGGCCTTCCGGGAAGTGTTGGACCAATCCCGGCCGCGGCACACAAAGTCTCTGACAGGCGAAGGTTCGGGGCCGTTCTGGAGGGCGACCCCGCAGGCGGGCGTGGGTCCGAAGCCATTCGGGAGGACGGCCTCGAAGGCGGACGAAGGTCCGGGGCCGTTCGGGAGGACGGCCTCGTAGGCAGGCGTGGGTCCGGGGCCGTTCGGGAGGACGGCCTCGCAGGCAGGCGAAGGTCCGGGGCCGTTCGGGAGGACGGCCTCGCAGGCAGGCGAAGGTCCGGGGCCGTTCGGGAGGACGACCTCGCAGGCAGGCGAAGGTCCGGTGCAGTTCGGGTGGACAGCCACGCAGGCAAGCGTGGGTCCGGGTCCGAAGCCGTTCGGGGAACTTAGGTAGCTCCGGGGGACTCTGGAGACGGCGGCCGAGGAGATGCAGGGGACGCTGACGGCCGGGGAGGCTGCTGCTGAGGCGGCCGGGGAAGCAGCGGGCGCGGCTGCTCAGGACACTCGAGGAGACTGCTGAAGCGGCTGGTCGGGGAAGTCTGCGGCTCGGGCTGCTGAGGAAGCTCCGGCTCGGGCTCGGAGTGGGCTGGGCCTCAGCGCGCGTAGCTTGGTTGCGGCACCGAGGGACTGGGACAGGCAGCGGCTGCTGCGGCTCAGGGGACGTGGACAGCGGCGCTGGAGACGAGGGCAGCGGCTGCTGCGGCGCTGGAGACGAAGGCAGCGGCGGCTCGGGAACCTCCGGTGACGGCTGCTGCTGCAGCGGCGGCGGCTCGGGAACCTCCGGTGACGGCTGCTGCTGCAGCGGCGGCGGCTCGGGAACCTCCGGTGACGGCTGCTGCTGCAGCGGCGGCGGCTCGGGAACCTCCGGTGACGGCTGCTGCTGTGGCGAGGGTCTGGCGCGGAGCTCCAGCGGGGACGCTGTCGTCGACTCACCGGAGCTCACGGAACCAGGCGGGGGACAGGGACCAGGCTCCAGCGGGGACGGTGACGTCGGCGCACTGGAGACCTGGCTGGTCGGGTTGAGCTCCAGCAATGTCAGCCATGACACCCCGCTGGGGCTCGGGACACAGGAGTCGTGCTCCAGCGGGGACGGCTTCGTCGGCACACTGGAGATGGGAAAACAGGTCGAGACCTCAGCAGGGGCGGCGTTGTGGGCGCGCTGAGGGATTCAGGGCAGAACCTCGGCGGGGACGTCATCGTCGGCGCACCTAGGCTCTGGAAGCTGGACCGGGACCCCAGCGGGGACGCCGTCGTCGGCACGCTGAGGGCTCGGAGGGGGAGACTTGGGAGACTTGGGAGACTTGGGAGACTTGGCTGGGCAGGGCTCCAGCGTTAACGGCCGAATCCGCACGCTGGAGGTCGGGCAGGCAGGACTGGGCTCCGGCGGGGACGGCCACGTCGGCACACCGGAGCTCACGGGACTAGGCTGGGAAGGTGCCTCAGCGGGGACGTCGTCGTCGGCGCACTGAGGCGGAGGGATCCGGGATGGAACCTCAGCGGGGACGCCATCGTCGGCACACTGAGGTTCCTGCTGCGGGGTAAGTGCCTCAGCGGGGACGTGAACGTCGGCGCACTGAGGCAGCGGGATCCTGGCGAAATCCTCAGCGGGGACGCTGTCGTCAGCGCACTGAGGGTGCAGGATCCTGGTCGGAACCCCCGCGGGGACGCTCTCGTCGGCACACGAGGGTTCGGGTTGCTGCGGCTGCGGCACAGGGGACGAAGGCAGCGGCGGCTGCGGCACAGGGACATCAGCTGGGAGCGGAGGCGGGTCCGGGAACTCTAACCCATCCGGAGGTCCAGGCCTCTGGAGGTTCGGGCCAATCCGTCGGCCACAGAGGTTCGGGCCACGGTGGCAGTTCTGTCCACGGTGGTGCTAGTCGCTGGGCCTCGCCGTGGGCACCTCGCACACGACGCCAAGGGGCTGGAACTGGCACCTCAGCAGGGACGGACACGTCGGTGCACTGAGGTTCGGAATCCAGGACGGAAAACTCAGTGGGGACGTCTTCGTCGGTACGCTGAGGGGCTGAGGGTGCGCCTCGCAGTCGACGCCGAGGCGCTGGGATTGGCCGGAGAGGAGCGGGCTGAGCCTCGGCGCGTGTGGCTTGGCTGCGGCGCCGAGGCACTGGGGACGAAGGCAGCGGCTGCTGTGGCACTGGGGACGAAGGCAGCGGCTGCTGCTGCTGCGGCGGCTCGGGAACCTCCGGTGAAGGCTGTTGTGGTGGCGAGGATCTGGGGCGGAGCTCCAGCGGGGACGCGGTCGTCGGCGCACCGGAGCTCACGGAACCAGGCAGGGAACAGGGACCAGGCTCCAGCAGGGACGGTGACGTTGGCGCGCTGGAGGTCGGGCAGGCAGGGCTGGGCTCCGGCGGGGACGGCCACGTCGGCACGCCGGAGCAGGGGAAACTGTTACGGCTGACCTCTTCTTCCGTCGACGGCTGTCGAGCAGGCTGTAACTCCACCGGCGGTTTGGCAGCGCTTCGTCGAGGCAGTCCTCCTAGCTTAATCGCCAGCCGGGTCCCTGAAAAGGGGTCGTCCTCATCCGAGGAAAAGTCACTATCCAGGGGGTCCTCAAAAAACCACCCCGGGGAGTACAGTGGAGCGTGTTGCCGGGCCTCGTGGGTCGGGTAAGTGAACCTGCCCATATCTTTCAGACCCCGGACAGGGGAATTCCTGGCATGCGGGAAGGTCCGAGGCGGTCTGTAAGCCGCATACCCCACTCGGAGGCTGCCTGCTGGGTCCTTTCGAGTCCGGATCATTCTGTCACGGCGCGTGGGTGGTGTGGTGTGAAGGAGGAGAGGTGAGGACCCAAATGCAGGACAACGAAAGGCTTTATTTCCAGGGGTTCATGCAGGAAACACAAATCTCCGCCGTTCGGCGGGCAGGCAGGCAAAAACGACAGGAGCGCCACTCGGCGTAAACGGCATCACACAACGGGCTAACATGAACACACGCTAAACATAACTAATGATCCGGAGAAGAACAAAGGAAACCAGAGAACTTAAATACTGAATGCAAGACACAGGTGAAAGCAATCTACAACTGATGAACAAACTATGAACATAAAGCTGCCAGAGACCAAAACAGGGGAAACAGGAAGGCCTCACAAAATAAGAGTCCTCTGGCAAGGAAGTCCCCAGAGGGACTCATGACACTTAGTTGCATACTTGCTTACAGACATCGCCTATGGTAATTATAGATTGTAACCCACTTTAAGCCAGTGTCTTCCTTTTCTTGGTCAGTCATACAATCTGCTGTTTTCCTCTTCCTCTATAACACTCTTTAATTATATATACCTCACCATAGTACTCACCATAGTACTTAGTACTTTGACAGAAATATATTGGGCCTCCTGTCTTGTTGGTAAATCAATAAGCATCTTTGTTCTAACCTGATGGCCAGTTTGCAGTTGTGGATCTGGTATATTTCAGCATACTAAAGCTCCCCTTTTTAACTTTGTTGTAGTGATTTTTCTGTCAGAGATAAATAGTGTTCATATATTATGGAATTTCCTTCCTGCAGTTATTTGTCTTGCCTTTTAAAATGGATTGATCGAAGGTCTTGTAGATGAGACAGTATAATGAGACAGTTTTCTGCCTCCAGACATCCTCACCCATTCCCTTCATCCTCTCCTGAGGCTACTTGGCTGGCTGCATCACCTGTTGCATGTCTCGACCTAATGCTGCATACCTTCCCTGCAGCGCCCAGCTGGGAAACAAGAATGGAGGGATATTAAATTAAAGTTAAAAAAAGGAGAGGTGTGGAGTTATCACCTAGTACCTGGACTGTTGTTTTTGAGATTACTATTGGAAGACATGCATGTATATTATATTTGTGTAATGTATAAAAGGGGGAGCTGGTGGCATCAGGCCATTTTACAATTCACCACTTTGTATTACTTTATTCTAAATCAGTTCATCAATTAAATATTTGCCAGTTTCACTTTAAGGCTGTGTGTGTGTGTGTGTGTGTGTGTGTGTGTGTGTGGGTGGGTTTCCTTACATTCATCTTTATATGCCCTCTTCCCACATAGTGTTTTCTTTCAAATCATTTATTCTAAAGGTCAAAGAGCATGACAACATAGTCACAGCAGAAGAAACTCAGAGTACAGCTAACCACATGACATAAAACATACAATATATAGGTTGCTGTCTTGTGTAGCTCCAGCTGCTTGGACATATCTCTCTGTTGGCTGTATGTTTGCTCTAGAAGGGCAATGAAAGCAACAACGGTATCAACACGCTGCTATGTTGATTTACACTAAGGTACACTGCATGTGGCTGTTGTACATGTTTGGATACTCACCAGTGATGTTCAGAAAAACAAGAGGTAACAGAGAGCAGGATGAAGGATGAGAGAAGAGAGGGAACACCTCTGGGAAAACAAGAGTGAAACGTTCACACACTCATATGTGGTGACTCAAGTATTCATCTTTGTGCTAATACTAGTGGCTGTGATGTCAGGTCTCAGTCACATTTTTTTAACACCCGTTGAATCAGTGCAGTGAATGATGAAGTAATGAAGTGCTTTTCTGTGCACATCATCCGAGTGATTGTAGGAGCCTGAATCATTCCAGGTAGATCTATAAATGAGGTCTCTTTTTGAGGTTTTTGTAGCTCGCTTTTATTAAGTGTCTCTTCAGGTGTACACTACACTGCCTGTAAATATAATGTATCTTAGACCTTGTATCTTTTTGTCCACAACAGTAGTATTTTAAAAATGGTGGGTGAGCTTTTATAGTCGTCTTTATAATTTCTCATTCATCAGTGAAAAACAATAAATCTGATATTCACTTTCTTATTTAGTCTTCTGAAATGTTGGCGGTACCGTACAGAGGGTACAGTGGCCATCACCTCTAAGCAAAACGTGATTCCCTGTCTAGAGCCAGTGTTTGGTTTGTCCATTCTGGGCTACTGCAGAAACATGGCAGCACAACAGGGCTGGATCTGTGTAAGGGGACCTGCTCTCTATGTAGGGAGGCTCATTTAAATGCTCATTCTAAGATTAAGAAAATGCAACGGTTGGTATTTTCTGTTGATTACACATTAATGACAACATATTTCTGAATGCTATATTTCATTTCTGCTAATAGATGGCTCTAAATATATTGTTCTGGTAAAACAGTAAAAATACATAAATAAATAAATAAATAAAACGACTTGACTTGACAGAAATTATTTAATTGGTGACAGTAAATTGCTCTATGTCATACATATGACTGATTGCAGACTAATTAGTATTTTTTGTGCAGCCTCTATAAGATATTACATATGTTCCACAGAAGAAACCCATGCATCTTGAAACAGTATTATAATGTTTAAAAAATCAGATTTTCCACAGTGGTTGAATATGTGTTTGGGTCGGACAGATACACCAAGTCTCACATTGGGACCCTACTCTTCTTTTACAAGTGTGCGTCCTATGTCAGGCTCTCTCAACACTTAAGTTGCCGACACAGGGAACCTGGTTCATTCCAGTCCTGGAGAAAAATAACAGAATCCTTTCACAGCTGGAGGGATCTGGGAATGTTGTTAACTGCTCTGTGATGGTAAAGACGTCTCAAGGGTCTAAAACTTTCCTTCATTCTGCCTTCCCTAAATGGAGGACAGAAGAAGAAATAGCAAAGTGGAGAGGCTGCAATTATCAGCTTTATCCTGCAAAGAGAAAACTGTTGCCTTTGAAATATGTCTGGAGCAGAGCTTGGTTTGTTTCAAGTTTAGCTGCTTGTGTCATTTAGGCATGATTTATTAGAAAATAAAAAGAAGACTCATTATTATTTCTGTTTATCTTTCCCTTGGTAGGCCACCCTGTATGTAGAGGAACTGTCAACCTTTTTCAACATAATTTTATCTGTAGTTTCTTTTCAAATGGTTGCTGTCACATAAAGTAAAAGATGCTGTGAATACTTCTTCAACACCTACAAACCCTGAAATACTTGTCAAAATTTGAAGGCTTTATTTTGAATTTATAATTTGAATTTAAAGATGTGAACAGGGCAGGAACTACATGGTCACACTGCATTGCAATTATAAGGCCAGCACTGTGAATTCCTACAGCAAATTCAAATTTATATAACCCTCACTGAGAATACAGTAAGCCGTGTTGGTTCGGTGACAGCTTGTGTGAAATATTGCTTTTTCTCTTGCTGTGCATTATGTGCAGAGTGCAACACTGAATTATGGGCATGTTGCAGTCGTATTGGTCTCAGTTGGGTGAGTCCAATTCTGCTGTTAAGCTATTGGAAACACACAAGCAACTGACACAGGCTTTATATTGTACAGCATATATTCAGATTTGTGTAGCATAAACAGAATAGTTTAGCTCTGCCCCCTTTTTCCCACCAAAATCCCACTTTTTTTTCTTTCATTTCCATTTTGGGTAATACACAGTTAAAGGTTGCACATCAACATTCTGATATCACAGAACAGAGCAGAATAATGTGCCAAAGCACAGTTTGTTTTTTCTACTCCCTTTCCTCTTGCAGAGTGTGAATCATGAACACATTTGCCTTCCACATGCCTGAAGCCAAGAGATCTGAGTGCAGCCTTTGGTTAACCCAAAAGGAATCTGAGCGCCCCTTTCAAATGCTCTCTTTGAAATTTATAGTACCACTCCATTGTAATCATGGTTCACTTGGTCTCCCTAGTGAGTCTGGCTTTTATTTTTCATTTTGTCCTTTTTTTCTTCTGCAGGCTTGGCGAGTCTGGTCAAAAATCTGCTGTGGTCAAAAGTGGCTGCTCCTCCTCTCCCCACTCTTCCTCCTTCTCCTCACAATATCTGTGATGACACTCACTCTACCCCTCCCGTTGCCACCTACTAACATTGACAGACGTTCATCCCGGGCCCTGAGCTCTGCTGGGGAGCTCGCATCCAAGTCCCGGGTCATGGAGCCCCTTGAAGACGCTGCCTTTCAGCAGCAACTCCCTTTCCACCATAGTGCGATCTGGAATAACAGTACTGGGAGGGAGACATTTAAACACAAAATGCCACCTCAGCGTTTTGGGGATGCAGCTGTGGCTGACACAAACAGCATCAAGACACTGCAAGCAAAAAGTCATACAGTTATACACAGAAGTAAACATAAAATGAAAATTATTGACTCTGAAGGAAAGGAGATGGCAAAGACCATTCAGCAAACAACCAGTCATCGCCTTCGACATGTCCCACAGTTTCCAGTCAGCAACTCAGGACCTAAGCATAGAATTGAGCAAAGCAGCCACAATACTTTGGTAAAGCACACTGCACAGACGCACATTCATCTTGAAAGGAGCAGAGCTAATAACCCTGCCCGAGCTGATACTCTAACAAGTGACAGACGAGTTGCAGACAGACAAACAGGCAGTAGGGGGTACAGACATGCAAACAGGAATGCAGACACACAAATTCATGGCAGCCATACAAGTACAAAATTGGCTGAGCATAACCTAGCTTTTGGAAAACTCAGACAAGCAACAAAGCACTCTGGGAAATCTGACAAAGTCAGTGAGGAGCAGCAGGCTGTGAAAAAGCATTCTAGAGAACTCAGAAAACAGCATAATCTCTCAAAGGATCTCCCTGAAGCAAAAAAGAATCCTGGGAGGTTGGATCAGGGAAGGGATTCATCCAAAGCCAATGCAGCCATAAAAAAAGAAAGCAGAGGCTGGTGTCGCAGCTTTACAGAGCAGCACTTCCCAGACAGTGACCAGAGGAGGATAAGGGTCAGTGTAGACCTCTGGCCTCTTCCATGGCTAAGTGAGGATGACATCCAGAAGATGGAGCTTCTAGCCGGGGGTGAGGTGGTCAGCAAGGCCAGGGTGCCTGCACATGGACAGGTGCTCCAAGTGGCTCTGGATCTTCATCCACAACACAAGGTACACTGTGGGACTATTTTTGATTATGAAATTTTAAGTAAATGAGTATCTAAATTAATAGTCTTGGCAAAATACAGTGAACTAAGCCGTTGACTCAACATGGAACATGTAGTGATACATAATCCATAAAAGCTAAACAATACTACGGACATATATAAATACGGTTTACATTACTAAAATTGTCATTCCACAGTAATTTGCTAATATTTTCAAAAAATGTATTTTAGACTAATTTCAAATATCATCACAATTTTTTTTCTCCAATTAAAAAAAACACTACAAAACAGTGGTTTGTTTGCTTTCCTGAGCTCGGCAGCAGCTTCTCCAAGGTGCTGCAAAGGACCAGTAGGAACTGTGTGCAGGTCAAACCAGAGAGAACTGCTTCTGGTTTAAGGGCAAAGTCGAAATACTGCAAATACCAATCAGATTTAGTATGAAGTTAATTGATAAATGAACTATTTATGTAATTTATATTAAAAGCATCTCCTGTGTATTTTTACTGCCTAAAACCTTTCCACAACACTACAAATTCTTGATTTTACAGACAGTTTCTAATCAAATCTAACTTCATTTCTCTATCACAGCAGTCATCACAGATGAAAGATTCACCTCAACATAGACCTGGGCAAGGACATCCAGAAACCCACAGTGATCGCTGCCAGAAGGGCCGCTGCTCCCTGATCAAACGCACTGATGACTGGTTTGAAGTTTTTGCTTTCCACCTAGATAGAGTGCTGGGACTCAACAGAAGTCTCCCTGCAGTGTTGCGGACTTTCCACAGTGACATTCTACCCTACCGGTACATCAGTGGCACCCCTAGACCTGTTGTGTGGTGGGACCCGGATATTCAACACCTCACTGACAGAGACAATGACCAGAACTCAGTACCACTTAGCTGGGTTCAGTACCAGAAGCTCTTGCAGGTCCACTGTGGGAGTGAAGTGGACCTGAGGTCAGCACCCTGTGTGGGAATTCACCACTCAGAGTGGGGGAGACTGGCTCTCTTTGACTTCTTATTACAGGTAAGAGAAGTTTTTCTTCTTTTCTTCCTTCTATATTCAGAAAAGACACACGACTGAATCGAAATGACTCATGTCTGGTTTCTTGTCAATTGCTAGCTGAGCCATTCAATTTAGCATGTGATCAGACATTCAGCTTAATGAGACAATCTGAGTGCACATATAATTATCATCAAGCTGCTTTTAAAAATCCTCTAACTCTGAAGAACATATCCCAAACAGTTCCTAATGAGGGTTACCTAAATGAGAAGCAACATGAAAAGAAATGTGTGTGGCTATAAAAATCATGCATGTAATAAGCTAACATTCTACTGATACATTAACACATATTACAGTCAGCTAAACACCTAGTTAATTGTGACTTAATAATAACTGTGTTCATGGACCATGTTTACTATATGATAATGATGCACAGTAATGTAAAACAGCAATTATCCATTAACCTGAACATATAATCCTTTTTGCATGTGGAAATAAGTTGCCACTGTACAATCAGTTATACTCTGTGTGGACTTGAGGAATAGCACTCTTAATGCAAACAGATGGGATAATTTAGCAACTGTGAGTGGATTGATGACATGGCAGTGAATTCCACTCCTCTGATTCTCTTACTTAAAGTGCAGTCCAAGCGTGCAATATGATGGCTTTGCTACTCCAGTGACACAACTGATGGTGATTATGTCATTGGTGTCTGTTGCATTGTTGGCGGTTTCTAATGACAGCTTTTGTACGGTTGCCCTGGAAACCAATAGCTGTTATTTTCGACTGTGCAGCAGTGCTGCATCCATCTGTCCAGCTAAAAGTTAACTTCCAGTGCCCCACCTCTTTCTGTCCAGCTGCACCCAAAAAATTTAATATGACAACAAACATGTTGGAAACACAGTGCTGCACTTAAAACATTGTCAAGTGAGCCAAGCATTGATGTGCTTCTACTAGTTGTGCAAGTTAAGCACATGATTAGAAGTCAAGCAACGTTGTGCATTGTGTACGACATGCTAACAATTATGGTTGTTGCAAAGATAGAATGATAAATTTTATATAGAATTTGCATCCATTCTTTTCTAAAATCTTGTTTTTGAGGCAGACAGAGACCCTAACCTAACCCTAACCCTAACCCTCAAAAGTGTGATCAAGAAAGGTGTTAGGCCTTCATTACATGCTGACTACATGTTTTCAACACTAGAATGGAACAAACAGTAAACTCAGCATGTTACTTGTTAAGACTTCAATGATGGATTGCTGCTGAAATTTGTATTTTCTGACCACAGCATCACCTGACACATAGTCAATATATCTACAGGATTATCTGTTGGCTAAAGATTTGAAAACATGTGTAATAATTGTAAATAATTCTTTATGTGATGTAGTTTTTGTTTCATAACAAGTTAAGTAATGAGGGAGCGAGTCTGCACCACCCACTGGAATCTTGGATTTTACCACCAACTCTACACCAGCCTTGGTGGATATTATTATGTTCTGCGGTGAAAGAGTTTGAGAAATAAATATGTAAGTAATACCAATGTCAAGTTCTTTGTTCATAACAGTTCATTCAAAAGTGCATATCCTTATCCTTAACCTATTTTCTTCAATAGTCTCAAATTTTACAATGTAGTTTTAGTGCCACACTGATCTGCTACAAGTCTTGTAAATTTTCTTATAAACTGTTAAAACATGAAGTTTTTGAACATTTTTTGACATTTTTCCAAAATAATATGGAGGAAATTTCATAAAAAACATGACAGCTAGTGATAGTTTTGAAAGGTGAGAGTTATATATTCGGAGCAATTGACAAAAAACTGAAAATATCAGTAGGTGTAGTTCAAAGGGCCCTCACTCATCATAAAAGACTGGGTCAACTCTGACCTGCCATGAAGTGAGAGGTGAAAATATGATTCCTCAATGTGTTAACCCAGTGAAGGGAAGGAGTTTGTAATGGTTTGGTTGTGTTTTGAGAGATCTCCACAGGGATATTCAATCAGCATGGCTATCATTCAATCTTGCAGCGTCTTGCTTTAGGAAGGCAATTTATCGGCACTAATTTCATCCTACAGCAAGACAACAACCCCAAACACAAATCCAGGTGGATTCACAAATCACATGGCAAAGAAGGTGTGCTGGTGGATGGTGTGCAATCAATCATCATATGATGACACAACCTCAATCACATAGAACGTCTTTGGGACACACTGGATTGTAGGATTCTAAGCATGCAGCCGACAAATGGACAACAGTTCTGGCAATGTCTGCAGACACTATGGGGAGAGATCCCATATTGCAAAATACATGGAAAACCTCACAGCAAGAATTGCGTTTGTATGTGCATTTTTGTGTGTGCGTAGGAGTGTGTGTCAGTTTCCAATGCAGCTCTTGGTCTTGATATTAATGGGTATATGGCTTTGTCTTGTGTCTATATGTCTGAGAATGCATGTGTGTTGGTGTCACTGGATTTATATTTTAAGTAGAGCTCATTTTTCAGGTTTCAGCTGCTAATGATTTTGCCAGAACTGTTGTTTCTGTGCTAAATGACATTCTGGTGAAGACGCAGATATTAGCGATGGCACACAGTAGATAGACAGATAGAGAGATGTGGGGATTTGCTAGGGTGACAATAAAGTATAGATAACAAGGCATTGTAAAAAGGAGGAGGTGAGCGAGAGAGGTGAAGATACTGACTGCTCTACTACATCTAAAGCCCTGATAAGAACAAAGCAGCTACACATCTGCTCACTTACTCTATTATTGTGTAGTGCATTTGTTGAACTTTGACTCATGCTGTGCAACCAGTTTCTTCTTCCTATGAAGGCTAGTACTGTAAGGTCAATTAATATGGGCCCAACGATGAATTTTTAATTCCCTTTCACACAGCCATTACAAAAAAGCACACTAGGTACATTCCTGGCTACAATTGCTAATCCAGGGGGGCAACATTTAAACATTACTGATTTTTGGAACTGCTAATATATATAGCAGGCCTGTCAACAGTGAATGTGTGACAGTAAATCACATCAGGATTATTAACCACTAAAGAGGCAGACAAGTCTCTCCAAAGACAAATTTCTAATTTATGAAGGCAGTCTTTTTTTTTTCTTCATTACAGCTTCCATGTGGCCATTTAACCCAAATGATAGACTAATAAGTAGGCACCCTAACATTAGCCTTTTAAGAACAGTTCAGTCGGGACCGTTCAAGGTTTTTTTCTGTTTACTGTAATAATGAAACACACTGCTCTAGTGATGCTTAAGAACAAACCCCAGTGTGCGGCCATGAATTCTCAGTAGAGACTGAGAGTCACATTATTTAAATGAAAATCAGGAGCTTTTTTAGAACCCCTGAGGAATGATTAAAATAAGGCCCCACATTTGGGATTCGTTTTACTGTAAGAAGAAAGCTGACTTTGCAACTGTACAGCATGACACAATCCCTCACTTTTACTATGATTTAGCACCTCTCTACAAAGGCACAGTGCAATGACAACACCTCAGGAAAGCTTGGCCCTCACTGACACACTGCATCACATGACACAGTGAGGGCTGAAGAATAAAAATGATTTGGAGACAGCTCGGTTTACTGAACTCTACCAAATAGGAAATTTTTAAATGTTGCATTCTCACTGTATTTTCAAAAACAGCGCTGTTTCCAATACTACAGCGCGCTTGGTCTATTAGAGTTTGAAAGGGTTGCATTTAATTATTCATATCATATGACACAGTGTGAAGCCATTATTACAAATACCGTGAGAAAAGTAATGGTCCGTCTGCTTGCATCAAAGTATAGTCTAAGATCTCCAATATAATCCTCATTACACAACTAGAAATATTTATGATTATCCAGAGAAAGTCATGTTTGAGTTCTGCTTCAAGAAAAAATATTCTGACAGCTGGAGCTCAGGATGCAAATACAGTAGATAGATAGATAAATAGATCCTTATTATCAATAATAATGATATCACCATCATCATCATCATCATCACCAGACAGGGTGTCCTATAAGAGGTGGGTGGTGGTGGTCATGACTAATGACTAATGGTTTGAACCTCATCCCCTCATCCTTATCCCGAACTTCCTACAATGGGTCCAGAGAACAGCCCAGACAAGAGATGTTAGGAGGGATGAGGAACACTGAAGGTGAGTAAATTGAGTGTGCAGGTCACTGCCCCACAGTTTTTTTTCTCCCACAGTCACATACTCTACATTAGGTTATGTCAGACTGAGGTTTTTAGGCTAGGCTCAAATGTAGGACACACACAGAGGAGCTCAGGAACAAAAGGCTTTATTTAGCAGAACTAGATAGTCAGAGAATAGTGTTACACAGAACTTAGACTAGCACAGGCTTCAGCTGAGGAGCTTAGTTCAGCACAGACAGGAGATGATTCAGCAAAGCGAGAGAAATAGGGACTGTCAATGGGAAGCTGAGTCTTAGGTTAATTGGTGACTCTAAATTGCTTGACAGTGTTAATATGAGTGTGAAAGTTTGCCTGTCTTTATATATCAGTGTATCTGATGATGTATATCCCACCTCTCACCCAGTGTCCACTACAATTGTGAATTGTGAAATTTTCACAGAATTAACATAGAATTTCATAGGACAGGACACCTGCTCCTTATGTAGATTTAAAAAACTCATTCTTAGATTAAGAAAATGCAATAGTTGATATTTTCCATTGATTACCCACTAATAGATAGATAGATAGATTTATATTTATTTATACATTTATTCATTATTCACGTTCATTCATTAATAGATAGATAGATAGATAGATAGATAGATAGATAGATAGATAGATAGATACTTTATTCATCCCCCATTGGAGAAATTCAGAATGATATAATATATATATATATATATATATATATATATATATATATAATGATAACATATTTATGAATACTATATTACATGCTAAACTCCTATACATGCTTACTCTGCTAAAAGATTGCTCTAAATAATACACATTGAACCTTTAACAAATGAAAGCTGCTACCTGACATGGCAGTGCAGTAATTTCTACACTGTCACCTCACAGCAAGAAGGTCCCAGGTTCAAATCTGATTTGACCATTATGTGACTTTGCATGTTTTCCCCAGGTACTCCAGCTTCCTCCCACAGTCCAAAGACCTGTAGTTTGGTATTAGGCTAATTGGTGACTCTAAATTGTCCATAGGTGTGAATGTGAGTGTTTCTCTGTCTCTATGTGTCAACCCAGTGATAGATTTATGATCTGTACCCTGCCTTTCATCCAGTGTCAGCTGGGCTTGGCTAATGGATTACTAACTGTAATGACTTATGATTAACGTATTGATCAATGAACATAAAATAACCACATTTTAAACAGTGTGTGAGTCCAAGCCTGCTTTAATCAAGTCATTTACGTTTTGGAAAAACAAGCCATTATTTCAGAGCAATGTCATGTATCCCATTATATTTTATCATTCTATCTTTGTAAATTCCACACTTTAAAGGACCGAGTGGATCAAAATGAATTTATTGTGATGAACTGAGTCCACAGGAGCACAGGTATTGTTATAAGGCATTTCTCGCTGTTTTCAGTGTAACTGCCATGACTCTGATAAGCATGTTATTTTGGTGTATTTGCACACACTTACTCCTGCTGTCATACATGACCACATAGTGTAAATGTATTTCAGGCTGAGTCTTCAGCAGGGGTACTGCTGAACATTTTACTGTTTATTTTTCACATTTCATCACCTCATTGTTGAGTTCACTGTGACACATGCTACTTACACTGCAGAGGCTGCACCATCTCACTGACTTTAAAACCTAGTAGTAATTTTGTCCTGCATTGTTCTGTCTGTACACTGAGATGGAATGCGTATCTAACACCCATCTACATTGTGTGTGAGATTGAAAATGAATAACCCATGAGGCAGCTCTCCCCCTCACTGCCAGAAGTCAATCCCTGTAACAGGGCCAAGCTCTAATAGCCTCCTATTGATCTGCTGAGAGCCGATGAGCATGTCTCTGAACACTTGTTCCTACCTGCTCCCTTAACACCTCCCAAGGCTCTGATAGCAGGAAACCTAACACCAAAGGCACAGAAAGAGTAGTGTGAAGGACATGCTCACTCATTCACACCCACAGGCAGTGGAGGACACCCTGGGGAGGCTGGGAGAGCTGAGGATAAGGTGGCAATTTGAGTGCAGGTTTGAAAATGAAAGGTATACTGCTCCAAGACAACTATAAAGTAGCAGTTCCTGCTGCAGCTGTGAGGACGAATTGACCCAAAATCAGCACGCTTAGCATGTTTATAATGGACTCAGTTGAAATTAGATGAAAGTGTGATTATAGTCAAATGGTGGGGTGGTGGTTAGCACTGGTAACTACAGCAAGAAGTTACAGGTTTGAATCTTGCTTGAGCCCATGCCATGTTCTTGCCATGTGTGAGGGGGTTTTCTCTGGGTACACCAGCTTCCTCTCACAGTCCAAACACATGGGGGTTGGCCTTAGGTTGATTGGTGGCTCTAAATTGCCTCTAGGTGTGAATGTGAGTGTTTCTCTGTCTCTATGTGTCAGCCTTGTGATACACTGGTGATTTGTCCAGGGTGTATCCCACCTGTCACCCAATGCCAGCTGTGATTGGCTCAAGACCCCTGTGAACCTGGACAGCAGTAATAATGGATGGATGGAAGCTGTTAACAGGGCCATGGGAAAGGTTTGGACCAGCTGGACATACTGACATACATAGTCTTATCATTGTTGTCAGTGGCAAGACTTCCACTCTAAAGCATGAATTTTGGGAGGGGGTGGGGGGAGCATGTCCTCCTCCTCTCTCGGGTTGCCTGCATGCCGACGCTCACTCCAAAATTTGTTTTGGCTGCATACTTTATAATCTGCATTTAGAAATATTCACTATAGCATTTTAACTTGTGTTACGCTAGGAGTTATAGTTTAACACAAAAATAAATGTTTTAACTTTTGCGGCACAATAATCTCCAATTGAGTCACCAGTGCCAAGAGTGCCAAAATGACAGTAAATTAACACATATGTAGTAGTCACATGATAAGCCAAAGTACTAAAAAAAAAAAGGGTAAAAAATAGGGTAGAAGTCCTTAGTGTCGATACACAAACTGCAGCAGGTCCAGTGAAGGGGGCAGCAGGGTCTTGATGTGCGTCATGACGAGCCACTCAAAGCAATTCATGATGATGGATGTGAGTGCAACAGGACGGTAGTCACTGAGACAGGACACAGGGGACCTCGTCAACATGGGGACAATGGTGGTGGGAATGACGGCATAGCTCAGAGACATGTAGATGTCAGTAAAAACATCTGCCAGCTGGTCAGCACATCCTCTGCCAGGAATGTCTTGTGGTGCAGCAGCTTCTCGTGGCTTGACTCTGTGTAGAACTTTCCTCACATCAGCAGTGGTAAGACACAGCACCTGGTCACTGGGAGGAGGGGTGGTGTTCCTCGCTGTCATGTCATTCTGCATTTCGAACTGAACGTAGAAGCTGTTTAGTGCATCCGGAAGGGAGACATCACTGTTGCAGGCAGGTGATTATGTTACTGCTGTCCTTGAAGTGACTCTGGATTCTCTGGGCGTGTGCGCGCTTTACCTCTCTGATGGCCCATGACAGTTTGGCCCTCGCCGTTCTTAGGGCCTACTACTGCAGATTGTAAAATCAATGAGAAGGTGCAGCCTCTGCAGTGTAAGTAGTAAGAGAAAAACTGGCACTAGTCAAACTCAACTCTCAGACCTTTATATCTATGCATTGAAAAGGAGGACAGACGTCATTGTCAGGAATTCTTCACATAATCTTCATCATCGTTTTCAGCTGCCTCTATCAGGCAGTTGCCACTGTCTAGTACCACTGGCTAAAAAAGAACTTATAAGAACTCTATATGCCCACAGTAGTATCTTTTTTAAACAAGGTTAAATAGACTGTCAGTACATCTTAATGTAATGTTTAACACGCTCTTATTTATTTGTGCAATTGTTTGTGTTTTAAAGTAATTTAATGTCTACTATATTTATATGTATATTCTGGTTTTATGTTGGTTGTGAGCCTGTGAGGACTGAACATCATCAGTGCAATGTGGTTTCAACATGGAGACAGCAGTCATATGTGTGTTTTTCAACAAATCAGACTCCACAGTTTACAGTTAGTTCCACTTTGATTTTGTGTTGACTCTGACCACAGCAGAGCACCACTTGTCTCTCCCTGAGGCTTGCTGGTGCTCAGCAGAAGTGTAAGTCAATATTGGCTCAGTCTCCACAAGACTTCTGGACCAAACTCAAAACCAGAGTATTCCAGTGTGGGAGTGAAATGTGCCAGAAGGGTGAGAAGTCTCCTAAAAGCACCACACAAGTCAAAAGAAACAGTAGAAGTGCAGCTTTACTGCACAACGAAACACAAACACCTCCTCTGCCATACAAACACACACACACACACAAAAAACACCCGAGGGCACTTGTGGCCTTTAAGTTGCAATGCCATGCACAAGTGCACTGATGCACGCAAACCTCACACATACAACATACAGACAGAGAGCAAGCCCACCAACTCTTACAAAACATCAAACCCCACAAGTGACCCCAGGACAAGTCAAATCAAGGCTGGACTTTTTTGCTTCATGGCATGTCAGTCTCTCACCTTAGCACCAGGGAGTAATTCACATGGCTCTAGGACTGATAAGGTCCTCTCCTATTGTTAATTATTTCATCAGGAGAACTCACTACAGCTTGTGAATCTCGACAGCAGCCTGCAAGAGTTTTGACCTACCCAGCAACTGCTTGTTTTTTTCAGGGTTAGCCACTTTAAACTGTAGTATAAGCCTGCTATCACCAAAATATTTAAATAACATGCTTCTTTACTTTTACTTTTAAATAAACTAGGTGGGAAAAATGATTATGTATGCCTAATTATAGTATTCCTATTAAATAATTGTGCAATTTCTGAGATACTTTGGATTTTGTCATCTTTTTTTGTGATAATCCAGGGTATGAAATCATTAGATGACTGGGCCAAACAAGCAGATTAGTAAATAATGAAGATCCAAGCATTGATTTTATTAGTATCAGTATCTATACAAAGTACCATGTTAGTATCATCTGATCCTGGTTGTAAACCTTTGTTTTTCCTTGTCATTGAAAGTGTCCTCGTTTGTTTCGCTTGTGAGTTTACATCCCCAGCAAGGCTAAATGTCTGTGTGGGTTTCATCTGTTCTCATACTGCTAACTGCAAGAGATTGCAGTTATCTGACAGTGCGTGAGCCAAAAACAGAGCTCCGACCGGGATGATGAGCCAATGCTGGCTCTTATTTTCAACAAGCTTTACAGTGGAAGCCAGTGAGGATTAAGAAAAAGCTGAAAGTCATTTGGGTGTTTTTTGCTGTTTTTCTAATTTTTATTTCACTTCACGTCATTGGTACGATGGTGTAGGTTTGGTTTGAGAAGTGGAGTGGGACATGATGAAGCTGGGTTGTTCAAGCAACTACACAAATGGTATTTCCTGTATTTATATACATTCATGTCAAGCCAACAAATGATACATAATCGTAAAATTGGTTGTCATCGTTACAACTGTAGTCTAAGAAATTTGAAGTTTTAGGTAGATTCCTTTGTAATTAAATTACCGGCCATAGTTAAAGTTACCCATTTAGTTGGTAGATAATGTATTTGCATCTTTCATCAATGTTAAATCACAGTGTTCCTTTTAGACGTTGTGAACTATAAATACAAATATAGATTAAATATTCCTTGCATGGTGCATATGAACATCAACATAAAAGAGTGTTTTAGTGCAGCTGGAGAGATAAAACCAGGGGGGAAAGGTTCCATAAAAGTAGGATTTTGCCATGTTCTCATTTTAAGACTCCCAACAGCAACAAATATCACATTAATGTCAAACTGTCAAAACCAAATATATTCTTTGTGTGTGTGCAGGTAAACGACCGCCTGGACAGGTACTGCTGTGGTTTCACACCTGGGCCAACAGAAGTCTGTGTGGAGAACCTGCTGCACACAAAGTGTGGCAACACCAAGGACCTACTGCTGGTTCACATTCTGGTCAGTACTGAAAGAAGACTAATGTAATTTAAAATCCACTGACAGTAAGCAGTATTGCTTAGTTTTGTTTTCTTAATGCCATAATCAAATGTTTTTTTGTCGTGAAACACTACAATACCTTTAAGGTGTTTTCACTTTATTTGTAGTAATGGCACAAAGAAAAATTAAATATTCTCAGGCAAAGGACAAGGTAGCTGATGTTTACTTTATGTGTGTGGAAAATGAACAAGAAAATATTTGTTAATTAGCCTTCACAAGGCAGCAACTCAATGCATTTAGGCATGTAATCGTGGTCCAGACGACTTGCTGAAGTTCAAACTGAGCATCAGAATCGGGAAGAAAGGGGATTTAAGTGACTTTGAACATGGCATGGTTGTTATTTCAGAAACTGCTGATCTAGTGGGATCATCATGCACAACCATCTCTAGGGTTTACAGAGAATCGTCCGAAAAAGAGAAAATATCCAATGAGTAGCAGTTGTGTGGATGATAATGCCTTGTTGATGTCAGAGGTCATAGCAGAATGGGCAGACTGGTTCGAGACCAGAAGGACAACCAGGGTATGTAGATTACCATCTCTGAATGTTGAACCTTGAAGCAGATGGGCTACAGCAGCAGAAGACTACACCTGGTGCATCTCCTGTCAGCTAAGAGCAGGAAACTGGAAATTAAACAATAGAAAATTGGAAAAACATTGCCTGGTCTGATGAGTCTCGATTTCAGCGGACATTCAGATGGTATGGTCAGAATTTGGCGTAAACAACATGAAAACATGGGTCCATCCTGTCTTACCTGTTAATTTAGCACACATTATTAGTTTGTGTGCACATATCACTTTCACAGCATGATATAATTCTTCATGTAGACTTTTTTGTCTATTATTGGACTAACTAATAATAAAATATTTAAAACTTGTAATTCTTTTCAGAGCACTTTACTTTAAGGATAGAAAAAGAAGAGTGTTAAAAAGCATTCAAATCAATAATAAAAATTAACAGCACATGCGCATAAAGACAAGCAGAAAAAGAGCAGTGCTCATGTGCCACCTGTGCTTTTTTGTATATGTGTGTGTTCAGGTGAGGAAGGCAGATACGTCCAGACTGGTGTTCATTGACAACGCGGGCAGACCACAACAGTCCACTGACAACCTCAACTTCAGGCTGGTTGAAGGCATTGATGAGTGAGTACAAAGTACTATTTAAGGCCAGGATGGTGCAAATTGGAGACTTTATTTTTTTTCAGAAACTCATTTGGTCTCACAGCAGGAAGAAACATTGGCGTAAGGAAATGTTTCAGGAGAAAAGAAATCATATCTAACAACATATTTCCCTAGTCAACATTAGCAACAGCTAATAGCACAGAGATGTCCACTTGCAGCATGTCAGAGTTTTGTTACAATGTCTGTCTGATTAGATTAGTGTGTATTGAACTGGCCCGCTAGTCAGTATGTTTAATGAATCAGATCCAACAGAAAGTCCCTTTTGTCTTCAGTGCAGATTACTAAAATGCTCTTAAATATCTTAAGCCTGATCTTGAAACTGCATGGAAATAGGATATTAAAATCTTGTCTTATTTTTCATCACTGAATAATTTTGATGCCAATTAAGAAAGAATTGGTTATGGAAATTGGAATGGTGCTGAAGAGTAGCTCATGTCATTTGTTTTTTGCGATGCATTTTCTCTATATGAATTTTGCTCAAGTCTAAATGTTCTATTTGGTTTAGATTTAATACATTGTTTGTATGACCTGAAAATGAGGCTGTTCCCTGGAGTTGTACATATATAGTTGCATTCTTTTAGCATGCTGGCTTGAGGTTGAATCTTCAGTATAAAATATGAAAATGTGTTAGAAATAACTAGTTAAAAAGTCATAGGTATAAACATGTGCACACATAAAATAGAGCGACAAATTTCAAATCATATAGACTAGAATTGCAAATCTGCAATTATAGAGTAATGTTTTGTGTCTAGTACAATGCAAAATCTCCCAAATGTTCCAAATTTGCTGCAACACTGGTTTGAGCCACTGACTGGCTTAGAATAGTAAAAGTACTTAGAGCCATCTGCCATACAAACAAAAATGTAGTTTTTCTAGAAACATCATTTAAAACTCTAAGCTATAACATACAACAGATTGATACTGCAAATGATCTAAGAGACTCATATCTTGTGTACTATCTTGTGGCCAGTCACCGCATTAAGTGATACCCACTTGGTGGCTTGTTGCAAAAGTTGTCAGATGCAAGGGCAGCCTCTGCATTTAAAGATGATTTATATATTTTGCATTTTTGAGACTACAATACTTCACGTCTAATGCTGTTTGTCTTGTCAGGTTTCCAGAGAAAGCAGTGTCACTGCTCCAGTCAGGCTGTCTGGAAAGTCTTCTTCTACGCTCTCTTTACACAGACAGGGAATTCTGGGACAGCCAAGGTGGCACCAGTGGCCTCAGGCCTCTCATTCAGATGGTGGAGCAGAGAGGGAAGATTCTCCTCCAGCACATCAGGGACAAAAAGCTGCAGGTCATGAGGGACCTGTGACCGAGCTGACCTGATCCACACTGGAGTGCAAATTAAGCACACACATTTCCACCTCAGTCTCATCCTGCAGCAAACCAACCAAAATTATGAAAAGAATTAACAAGTAACTTTCTCTGCAAACCTCAGTAAAACCAATATTGCATTTAAAAAACAATGTCTGTGTCTGTGTACTCTATTAAGGGAGTCTGCATAATGAACTAAAGCTAAAACCCAAAAAGTCAAAGCCAGTGTCATGCAGGAGGAGAATGAACACCAGTCCTCATCTAATGATGTATAACTGTTGGCCTCTGAAGAACCAATAGGTCATTCACTAACTATTAATAAAGCAATAACTTTTTTTAAAAAATTTTCTTAAGAGCACTGCTATATTAGAAAGTGATAAGAACATGCGGGATCAGAAGCATTGCATTCAAACATTACAGCATTGCATTCGAACACAGTACCTGTGTTTAAAGGTGTTGCTAATGTGTCCAGTTACTTCTCTTGTTACACACAGTGGGATTTTGATCATCTACACCAAATGCCCCTACGACCCTGTTTGTTGATGATGGGTTCTTGTCACTCCAAACGCGTTAATGTTCTTGGTTCAACCTTCAGTTCGCACTCACCAAATGTCTCATCGCAGATGGGAAATGTGAGACAAATTATTCCCCCATTCTTCCACAAGAGCCAAGTGCTGTCTGTTCTAAGCAGTGTATTTTCCCTTTCATTATTTTAGAGAGAGCTAGCAGCTGATGTTGTGATTGATTTGGATGTCTGTTTTTATGAGATAAGCGTTCGGCTTTTAATCGAGAGATTAGAAATGGCTGGCACATACATACATATACACACGCGCACACACACACACACACACACACACACACATATATATATAAAGGGAAAAAAGAAAGCAAATACAGTATATAGATATATAGTTCAGTGGTGGACAAAAAAAATTGGATGAAAATCAAGGGAGAGTGAGGGCTTTTATATCTGAGTGACACATTTCTAAACCAGAACTGTCACAAACAACATTCTTTTCGTATGTGGGTCTTGTGAAAAGCACAGATGATATGATTTGAAGCTGTTTTTTGCCATGCCAGCACTGAATTAAAATTCCAGTCATATTGGTGGTTCATGGATTAATGACATTTTCTACAGCTCCCTCTTTCATCACTGAATAAATGGCTCTAATGAGAAATGGTTCAAATGTGTGATCCTCTCATTATCCCTGCTTGATCTCTATTAAATTCAGTGTTTTGCTTTTCTTTTTTTTTTTAAATTATGTCAAACCACCAAATGTGTGCTGCCCACTGCTGATTTTAGATGATGTGCATATCTCATTATCTGTTTTAACACATTTGTATTTTAGCTCATTAAGCTCCATCTAATTATTAACATACTTGATGCATTCATACATATACTATAAAGCCTCTGTACTGCACTGGCTGAAAGAGACGGATTTAAAAGCAGCAGACATTTTGAGTTGGAACATTTAAAACAGACAAAACATGGTTTTGTACAGTACCCAGACCTGTCAGTCTAACTTTGGTGCTAATGTTGCTACCTGAGATATCTTTTTGTTGCTGGTATGACTCAGTTAACGTCTGTCTGATGTATGGCACTGTGTACTGCTGCAAAAATGCATTAGCACTGTCCCTGTTTGCAGTTATTTCTGTTAAATGAATGCATGTCTTCCATGCAAAGCAAATGTGTGCCTAGTTGTGTGTGAATGTGTGTACGTGTGTGTGTATGTGTACGTGCGTGTGTGTGTGTGTGTATGTGTGTGTGTGTGTGTGTGTAGTGTGCGTGCCTGTGTCTGCGATGGAAGGAGAGCATGGGGCAGACAGAGGGAGAGATAGATGGCAAACATAAACAGCCAGTCACCCATGACTCATCTGTAATAGCTATCATCATGAAGCAGTATGGTGAAGGTCATTATCTGGTGCAGAGCAAAAAAATAGACTGTTATAAAAGGCTGAGGCCAGCCACAGGTCTGCTGTTGCTACCTGGGGGCTGTGATGTGAACATGTGAATCACAGGCCTGCTCTGTGGGAAATGGAGGCCTCATAGGTGATGGGGATTTTTTTTTCCTCCCTTGTTAGGATCTCAAATAAAATAAATAGAAAATAAAAGTCTTTTTGGACTTTGAAAGAAATTAATGATTTATTAATTTTTTAATCAAAAAAATAATGTTTCATATTTAAGGGCAAAAGAAGAAGAAGATGTTAGAGTGACTCAAAATTGTTTGAAGAAAAACATTTAGTGCAGAATCCATTACAAGTAATCTGTGTCAGAGCTGTACAATATAACTAGCAGTGCTAATCCAGAGAATTCAACTCAACAGTCAGCATCTCGATATAAAGCCCAATCCCCAAATCCCTGATTACTGCTCTATTTATGCATCACATTTTAAGCTGTAGTGATAACTGCTGCAGGCCGCCAGCGCTTAGAAGACTATTTACACACTTTCTGCTTTTGCCCATCAGCTAATAATGATGTTTTCACAGCAGGCAACAGTGAGGCTAAATAAAGGCTGTAGCACAGGGCCCAGTTGCTCTCCAGCTTCTAACCATAGAGCAGGGAAAGTGGAACAGAGATAGGTCAATGCTGCAAGACTCTGCTATTCTCTTTTTCCTTTTACACACTGAATCCTGTACCCTTTCTTTTCTTTTTTCTCCTTTCAGCTAATCCAGGTCCTACATTTTCAGCACTAATTCATTTTGAATACGGCAGCTCTTCAGGCACATTCTGAGCATGTGAGAGTGTGATAGGAGACTCGCTAACAAGATGTGATTAACAGGCTTTAAAAGGATATGTTCTTATTCCTATCACAACTGTGTCATAGTAGTTGATGTCTTTAAAATAAATGCTACAACTACTCGGGCACACAGAGAGGCTGACTGATGTTCATCAGCTTTTGTTGGATGACTGTTTGTTTGTGGTCTCTTTGATGATCTGATAATTCACTCACTCTGGTATATTGCACTGTTCGATGTCTTTCTCTGACTTATTTTCTTCTTCACTAACTCAAACTTGATGATTCTAAGTTATGGGCAGAAGAAGAATGGGCAGGTCAGCAGGTACATTAAACATCATTACTCTTGCCTATTAAGCTTCTGGCTATTGGCTTGCCCAAAAATTACATATGCTGTAGTTAATCACTTTTAATGAACACTTAAACTGTAGATCTATTTTTGTTAGATCTGTATTATATAGTGTATAATAAATGTATTGTCCCCAATTATAATCCTGTTTTGGTCAATTGACAGTGACCTGATACTGGCCCCATTCTCAATTAAAATTATCACCTTGATCACCACCATTATTAACCAGCAACTGAGATTTCAGCATGGCACAACTGAAATGACCATATGTGTTGTTGATCCATCAACTATATCCCATAAGAGCTTGTTTGAAATTAACACCCTATGCCAGAGATAAAGTGTTAAAAAAAAAAAACACTGCTGAATAAGAATGAGCTCCAATGCACAGTGATACTTAGCTTTTAGAATATAATTGTAAAACTTTTTGTATTCCTAATTATGGCCACCGTAATGTGAAAATTTCTCTTCAGGGATCAATAAAGTGTTTTATCTACTTCTAACCTCTGTTCGTGCAATCACAGTAAATTCCTTTTTTTTTTTTAACTTGTACTCCAATAGATAACTCTTCATTCTGCCTCCTGATACCGGCACCGTGTTAATAACAGCATTAGTCCTTCAGAACTGCTAATGCACTGAGCAGAATAAAAACAACATTAAACAGACAGAGCATCCAAACCCACAGTGAGTTACAAAATGTTATTTTTCTCAGCCCACACTCCTCTCACCACCAACTCATTATCCCTCAGTATGGAAAGTATTAACTAATTGTGGTGGAGTTGCAGGCTGGAAGCCAGACAAATATATTAGGCTGTCAGAAGCCAGCTGGAGACGTCAGCTGTGTCCTGCCCCAGTATGAGTGAGCCTCCACCCAAGAGCTTTTGCCTGCTGCACACATTTGCAGCAAAAGATAAAGAAGAGTGGTTTAAGTGTGGCTGCAGTGTTGTTGTGATTGACATTATGTATATTTAAAGAATACACATCATATATCACCACACATCACGTTGTATAAGTATATTGTGTTTAGCCTTTCACCCAAGCAACACCTGTAGTTCCTCACCAAAAACTGCAGTGTGAATTATTTGCTTCAGCATTTATGTGAGCGCACAGTGTGGTCCTTTGATACGAAGCTGCTGCTGTGAAGATTCATGTGGAGGTGACTGCTGCTCTCTCTCTCTACCTCCGCAGTGTCCTGTCACTTCTTTACAGGTGAGCGATACAACAGGAGCCAACACATTAGCCCCCTGCCTGCCACATGTGAGCCACATGCCAGTCTGCAGGGCGGGCAGCAGGTACCGACTACAGCTCTGAAACCGGTGCCACAGCGACTGTTTACAGTGCTTTACATTCACTGTCTTCACTGTCTTCTCTCCCTCCCAAGGGGATGTACCATACAGTCTTATATATATATAAGGTTCTATTTCTCTGGTGTACTGAATACTTATGACCATGTGATATTTCAGTTTTTCTTTTTTAATAAATTTGCAAAAATTTCCACATTTCTGTTTTTTTCTGTCAAGATGGGGTGCTGAGTGTACATTAATGAGAAATAAAATGAACTTTTTTGATTTTGGCAAATGGCTGCAATGACACAAAGAGTGAAAAATTTAAAGGGGTCTGAATACTTTCCGTACCCACTGTATATATATATAAATCCTTATTGGTAGAGTTTTTAAAAAAAGTAAATGTAAATGTAAAATATAGTCAGTTGACAGTTAAATCCATGTATTGTGTCACAAGAGTTAAATAAATAAATGCGATACCCGCACTGTGCCTGCTGTGTGTAATATAACACTCAGTTGTTGGAGCCATGTGAGTGTGTGTCTCTGCCAGTTGGTCTGAGTAGGAGGAAACAAGGTAAAATAGATTACTGAAAATGAGGAGTGTGCTTCAGTCTGCACAGTCTGCAAATTACTTTACATTAGATAACAAGAGATTATGCCCATGGAGCTCATTTCACAACTGTGGGGCCGGAGACAGAAAAGCAACCAAAAGGTTTATTAGTGATGGGATGATTAGGACAGGAGAGTCAATGGGGGTGTCAGGGTGTAGGGTGTGACCAAGGGTCGGACCAGGCTACTGATGTCAGCTATCTTTCAGTACAGCCCTGTTTTTTCCCATTTTAAGTTTCCTCTCTGTAACTCTCCTTCTCCCTGCCATATGGAAGCTTCCAGTCGCTCTTCCCTTCACTTGCCTCAGCCGCACAGCTTTTCAAAGTCTCCTCGACTGGATCTTTTGGGTTTCCAGTCAGTACTGTTCCACTTCCCTTCTCTCTCCTGGATCTTTGCCATAGCATTTCTGTGCTCATCAGAGACTTTCATAATTAAGCCTGTACCCAGTGAAAATCCTGCATCACGTTTTAATACTTCTCCCTTGTTTTCATTTGTAAGTAAAGGCGCAAATTTTGAGTACATTTTTGGGTCCACAACTGATGCATGTTTACAGGGGATGACAGTTCATCAGTGCCAGGTTTCTCACAACTTAGATGTCAATGGTAAAGGACATGTCTCAGTGAGGCGTCCCTCACACATTTGTCTAGACTGACATTTATTTGGTGCCTTTACATCCACTCTAAGATGCCAGCCAGTCCAGCAGCAGTGCATGCTTTTTGTCAAAGCTTTTTGTCACCAGTAAAGCAGTGGTAGGAGAAGCTGTGTGAGTGTTTGACAGTACCTCATGTTCTTTTGTTAAAAGATCACACCTGTGAGAGTCTTGTGGTTTTCCTGTTGTCAGGCTGTGTCACTAAGACGCCAAACATCTCCATGTCGCCTGGCAGGGAAAACCCATGAGATCAAATCCAAGCAAGTGGAAAACCTGAAACACCCAATTCTTTAAGGGTGGCATCTGTTTCAAACACACTAGACATTGGAGAGAAAGGTGGCTCTGGCACCATGCTTCTGTCACTGCAAGGGCCTTGAAAATTTTTTCTGGGAAACAGAGGCCCCAAGCTTGTGATGATAAAAATCAGTTTTAACACTAGACAGAGGAGAAAAGAAAGCAGAGAGGAGACGTGAGAAGTTAAGAAGGTCCTGCAGGAGTTTGCATTCTCTCCATTACATCTCTCAGTATGCAGTGAGTCAGACAGCCGAGGTGCACATGGAGATGACCTTGTAGGCCTGGAGGTGCGCATACAGTATATGTAGGTGGTCTAAGAAAGAGAAAAGAGGATAAAAGAAGTGTTGGTGGTGGATTTAAGTTGTAGGAGAGAGAAAGTAAGGGAAGAGAGAAGGAGACCTAAGCAGGAACAAAAGAGCAGAAGTTCCAGTATAAATATTGTGGGTGGGTTGTGAGTGGACAAGGAAAAGGGAGCCAAAGGACTCAAAGAGAAGAAAATGCACAAGGAGGTAACAGTAATGTCGGTAGTAGAGCAATGACAGGTGCGGACAAGGACCGGTTCATTGCAAGCCTTGTGAGTGGGTGGAGAGGAGAACAGACAGAGGTCAAAAAACGAGAGCAGAGAAAGAAGAAATTCTGTCTTTCTAACACTTTTCTTTCTGAGAAAAGTGTGTCTAACCAGCTGAGGGGCCGGGTGGATGAGCAATGACATCAGTGTTTAATTTCATGGGAAGTGTCACACTTAAAATTTAAATTCAATAACTGCGGAGAAGAAGAAGTAGGTATTTCCAATTAGAGGAGATCGGTACCACAGTCTGTGTTTTCTGGTTTGATTATGTCTCAGAGTAAGAAAGCAAAGGAATAGTATGAGAATTATGAGATTACCTCAGCTTTTTGCACAGCTGATTGGCACCGCACACTCCCAGTGAGTGGAAAGGGGCGATTGCTCATTCATTTATTTCACAATGGTGTAGTTTTTTGTTGTACGCCCCTTTGATTTTTGCCTGTGCTGCCCAGCCATATATGAATCTGTCAGACTGGGTCTAGTCTGGAATTGATTTAACTCAGTCCTGATGCCTGCCAGGTGCACAGCAGATTTGCAAAACTGGAAACATGCAGGACTCAAAACAGAAGATGAAAAATGTAATTACATTTTGCAAATTTTTCAGAATTTATGAAAATATATGATTCTGCACTCAGTTGTCTCAAAATCCTTAATTTTTAAAAACTGGTTCTAGCCCTTATATGCTATTGTTTAAAAAGGTAGTTTAAAGCTGTTGCAGGACTATGAATATTTGATTTCTTTATCTGAAAGGCTTAAATGAAGAATTGCATTTCACAATTTTCTTTTAATGTTTTGGACTGTATTGTGTGAATAGCTATTTCTGTGTATGTGTGGTTGTATGTATGTGTTTATAATGTTATGCTATTCTTTTTTAAACAAGAATTTTGAGACTTTTTTTTTTTTTTTAATGGTGATGCTGGGCTGCTCAAGCATCAACAATCCCCCATTTCTCCTGGAATGATGTTCAAAGACTAAAAGGTGTTTCGTCACTCATTAAAGATGCGCTAATCAATATTTTTCACATTATGAATAGATCACATGATTATCAGTAATATCAAAGGGGCCACCTCTAGCCAGATGTATGAAATACAGGAGTTCTACATGCTGACAGTTTTATACAAAAGTTTGACCCCACCAGGTAAATAACAAACGTTGTTGATTTTGGAAGTGACAGGAAGTAAATACAGCCCCAGCAGAGAACATGCATTAAATGTAGCCTTTCATCAAATGTTAATGGACTGTTGCCTCACCACTAGAATAATGACTTCTCGCTTTCTGTATCACATTGTTTCTGTTGGTGGAAGTTCAGGATTAAAAGAGCATGCATGCGTTCAGTTTATTGACAGCCTGCTCCCTGTGTCTTAAATCAGTGGCTTGACCGATGTCTAGAGCAAGCTTCCTCATCAAAGTCCATCCATCCATTATCTATACCTGATTTATATCTTATTCCTAACTAGGGTTACGGGGATCTGCTGGAGCCCTGGACAGGTCACCAGGCCATCACAGGGTCACATATAGACACACAGAAACAAACAACCTCACATGGACCAATTAGAGTCACCAATCAACCTGACAAAAAGGTTTTTGGACAGTGGGAGGAAAGCAGAGTACCTGGAGTAAACCCACGCAAGCAAGGGAGAACATGCAAACTCCATACAGAAAGGTCCCTGACGGGTCACGAACCAGAGACCTTCTTGCTGTGAGGCAACAGTGCTAACCATTCATCCACCGTGCTGCCCCTCATTGAAGTCATTATGTATTAATGTGTTCCTTGCTTGAAATCACATACTCTTTGATTTCTTGAGAGTCCTAAAATGTCCAGCGAGCAGACTGATGTCAAATGTTACCACTATTAAGGGAGTGGAATGAATAACAGTTATGATCCCTGTCTCCTTCTGTGGAAGGCAGGTTTCTGAGTGACATGAAATCACTGGTTTAGTTTCAGAGTCCTGGCTATTGTTGTGTGCATTGCTGCCAATAGGCTGACACAGCTGATGCTTCTGTCTCCTGCCCTAAGCCTGTGTCTCTCCCATGGCAGCCGCTTTAGTGTTCACTTTAAGCTGCTGAACATTGGCAAAGCAGGCATGTTATTATTTCAAATTTCCCTTCGGTTTAGCAAAAATATTGCACATAATATAGTCAGCCCCGTATACTTTCATTTAATCCCATGCTACATTCAGTTTGGTTAATGTCTGAGGTGATTTAAAAGATTTGAATATAAGTATGGGTTCACTCAGCAGGTAAATATAAAAGTAAAAACTTTTCATTGTACTTGTCACATTTGCACATTTATTTTTAGGTCGAAGATGTCACACCTTGAAGTGCTATATCAAATCATTCTAACATCTGCTGTCGCCTTAGCAACTCCTTATACAATGTGCGTTTGAGTGTATGTACGATATGTGTCTAGTAAAAAAAAGACAATATATAACATCTTAATACTAACTATGATATTAACTTCTACTCATTTTGTTCTTTTGATTAAGAGCATCACTCCTATCTCTGCCCTTTCTTGCTTTTAACAAAAGACGTTAACGGATAATACAACGATACAGTGCCTATTCATAGTATTCACTCACTTTGTATGGTGCCATCTGTTCATTTAGTCAGTTTAGATTTATGTAATTGTAATGTAACTGTAATTTGTTTTTTCTGACACTGACAAACACTGAGCAAGACCCTTTAGTCATCCATGTTAATTATAAAACTAAAACACAAAGGGAAAGTGTTTAGGATGGAGTGATTGTGCTTGCTAAAAATTCCAGTTTTATGTCATCAGAACCAGAAAACCTTTTCTCCATAAAATGTTTTAAGTTTCTTTCATGGTTAAACTTGTTTGATTTGCCTGTAAGTTGAACTCACTTACCCGCTTAGTGAAACAGAAAACTTCCCATTGACAGGGTAAAATATCCACTTAACTCCACTTATTTCACCGAGACGTCTTGGATTGGTGCAGGCTGTTTAATGCTTCTTGCGGCTCTCTCATCACCAGTTAAAAGTGGTGCTATTGTCTGAATAAAAACAAGTACTTGACCTCTTCTGCTTAGGAAGAAGCATGAAGCATCAATTCATGAGCTGATGCTGAGTACTAGCTCTAATGAGGCAGAACTAATAAAATGGACAGTGAGTGCATATCATTACCATTCAAATGAATAGGCATCAGCAGCACAAATGAACTGACTTCTCTTTAAGAATATCATTGAGCTGTTCAGGCTCTGCTGATGTTTCAGATGCTTGTCTCAGATTCACATCTTTTCTGCATTTGGTAATACATAAATGGATGATTATTGCTATAATAACAGTACATATGCAGGTCATTTCATCTGTGCTGTTTTCACAGAGTAACACTGAGGAACATCTAAGCATCTCAATTAACTGTACTGCTACATCCATATCAGTCAGAACCATAAATATTACTATAGTACATTTGTATGAGTGTATAGCTATTACACTCCATTGCTTTGGTCCCCTGTTTTCGGTTTTACAACTTCACTGAGAAAAGTTTGACCTGCAACTTAAAGGTCTAATGCTAAAATTAGCTGAAAGATACACATGCAGCTTCAAAGACCAAATGGCTGCATTGATTACAGGTATTTGGCATTTCTTGTTAAATCAGATCATGTTTCAGAGCATAAAACAGAAAGATTTATAGGAAGCTTAAGGGTATTTCCTGTGCCATGGTTTACTTTGTCCTCCAGGGGCACCAACACAAAAGCAGCATTTTTATGTTGGTGCACCAGTGTGCAGTCTGACGTTAGAGCTTAGCTTACAGTTACATTTATTGTCCTCACTGGTTTATTTTTAGGTGATAAATGTGATTTGCTGCACTTCTTGAGATTAGAGTTACCGAAGTTTTGAAAATGATCTGACTAAATGTGTGTCAGCATCTCTCTCAGACATGCTTCAATCACTCATTTAGTCATCAGTGCTCAGATATTTGATACACATGTAAATCTAAATACTGGACATATTGAAACTTGGACCTGATCACATTGCAATATACTGTAAAACATAAGTAATTAAAATTCACCCTGTTGGAAACACGATCTGTACACTATATATGGTAATGGCAATCTATTTAAAGCATTCATGGCATTTCATTCTGAACTGCAAATGGCAAAGAGATTACAGAGGTGTTGGATTAATTGTCTGGAGACTGTAAATATTGCAATATTTGTGTCAGTCTATCCAGGAATGCAATTTTTTTTTTTTTTAATTAAAGTTTTCATGTGAGTTTACCTGCAAAAATGACTGAAGTCATTAAACTCTCTTAACCAAAAATGAATATATTCAATGCAATATAAAGACATACCTTCAGTGGTAGATTCTGAGAGAATACATTCAGATTTACTCGTTACTGACTGCTTCTTGCAGTTGGACAGAAGTAAACGCATTGCACTGAATGATGCACTGACTGGTTAGCATTTTTAATTTTCATTGTACATGTTACAGTGACAATAATGATATTCTATTCTATTCTATCCATATGGGCCAAGAAATACATTGAACACATTTGTGTTTCCAACAGGATAAACCATTTTGATTTTAATAACTGTATTGACTTTTCCTTCAGAGTTGCCCTGGAGGCCGGCTAAGCATGTCAGTACTACAGTATCATGAAAGCTCCATGGCATAGAGAATTTATGCACATCTTTAATAGACCTGAGTTCTGTACGCGGAAAGCCACAGGAGCATCCTTCTTCTCACATGACAGCTGACATTTATTTTCCACTCAACCATTTTATGCACGGAATAAGCTGAGGTAATAACCCTCTCACCACCCAGGGGTGTAATTAGAGTGTGATTTCTCCCCATTTTATTTCCTTCTGGCAGTCTACTGAGAGAAGTGAAATATTTACCACATTTCAAAGAAGCACATCGTAATGTTTGAAGAAAGTATTCTACCTACACTTGGTTGTATTCTACATAATAAAATATTCAGGTGGAACATAATCTACCAAAGGTGCTTTTAATAAGGTGGAATATTTACAGCATCCTGACAGTTTCCCTAACTAGAAGATGTTGAAAATCCTATAGTGCATTTCTTTTAATATTAATATACCAATTGTCACTAATAATATTTCAGTGTCCGTTAAAAGGACTAATTTCTGTATTCATCATGATTTGGCAAAGATTGTTCACTGGATCCAATAAGCAGACAAAGAGTTCTTTCTTCAAAACGGAGCCTTAGTTTAATGAACACCAATAAACAGGAATAAGACGGTTCAACAGAGAGACTCCAGGGAACATAAACACAAAGATGTGAGTGTAGTTGGGGAGACACAAAGGGAGGTGGACAGGAACCCAGGCGACACAGTGGTGACAGATGAGTGGCACGCTCTGGAAGAATGGTGATCCAACACCAGGGAAGATCCAGGCAAACACCACTGCTGAGGTAGAGGCAGCTGAAGGGATGACTTAACTGCACTGAAGAACAGAGGGAGAAGACCACTCTTAGGAAACATCAACCATGGAAACGACTGGGAGCTTGGCGAGACGACTGCTATCATCACAGGCGGAAGAACGTTCTGGCGCCTAGGTGTTGTAGAGCGCCATCTTAAAGAGAGGTCCCTCTAATGGCCGATGAGCGTCAGGTGCTGTTAGCTCGTTGCCTCAGCAGGAAGCCTACATAAAAAAAGAGAGACAGGGGAGGGGAAAATAGTAACACTGACAGGAACATGGCGGCCATGATGGATTCCTGACAGTATTAGTATTGATCATTTCCTTTTATTTTCTTTTTAGCAAGAGCATAAATGTTTATTAACAATCAATATCATTTATTTAAAAAGCTCTTTGAGCTCATTCCAACAGGTTTCATTCAATCCATCATTTGAATTGTTTTTCTGGTCTTCTTGACGTCTCCGTCTTTGAAGGAAAACATGAACACCCTCCCCAGGTAGCCCTTGCTCTGCGCTTTTTCTGATGGGATGGAAAAGTATGGTGATGTCACTGGCGTATGTGTGTTTGATTGTGTGTTTGTGTGTGTGTGTGTGTTATTCACTCTGTGGTTGAAACACTCACATTGTGGGAACTTGACCGTCCTCAGGGGGGACCAGATGCTGGATCTCACCATGTAAATCACTGAGTTTTAGGGTGACGACTTGGTCTAAGGTGGGTGTGTGTGTGTGTGTGTGTGTGTGTGTGTGTGTGTGTGTGTGTGTGTGTGTGGAAATAGTACACCACCTCATACCATATTTATGCTGATACCTCTGCTGGAGCCCCTGACTCTGTGAGGAAAATCTAGAGATGGATGGAGATGACTCAGAAGAGTTAGATGGAGGGGGGTGGTGGCAGAGTGACATGGCAGAAAGCTGGCAACTAAATGATATCAGGAGAAAACATACAAAGAAGGAGGCCAACGGGAAAAACACAAGAGGAAACGAAAGAGCAGCTTTTCTCACAGCCCCATGAAGAGGTGATGCAAGGGCTCATGCAAAGCTGTCTCATTAACCAAACTGAACACACAGATCCTCCCCTAGGTGCATTGCTATAACAATGATGAGCAGTGTATCACCATAATAACTCTCACAATATACACACACACACAGCTATACACTTCCACAGTAGTTATAAACAAGAGAAGTATTTGTCATCCAATTCCCATGTAGCACAGTGGAGTTCATGTGGAAATGATTGGCGGAGACATTATGCTAATGACAAACTGTCTGCATCTGTTTGTCCCAAGTTTGAAATCTCTAAAACAGCATGATATGTCAATCAATATCCAACTGAAAACATTCATGACGGTTCTTCTGACATGAGAGCAGCAGCTCCTGTGCTGGAGGTTCTTTTGAGCACCAGGGTGCCACAGCTTCCTGTTGAGGCTTCACAGAGATGTGTTTGGTCTTATCTGGAGAGGGTGGCACCGAATGTGTTCAGTGACATATGTGTCTCACATCCAAGTAAAGTTTCTCTGTTAAAGCTTCAATTCTCCAATATTCCCTCCACATGCAATTCACCAGTCCATCTGGGGGGGGGGAAGCAGTGCTGGTGGGTGGTGCGCAATGTCTGGGCTCATTTGCATATAACTGAATATTCACGAATCCTGCAAATCACAATAAATTACAAAGACTAGATGTGTTATTAGGCCCTCGTCAGCAGTCTATTGAACGCTTTTGTGAAAAAAAAAAAAACTCAGACAAAATGTTTTTATAGAATAGCATTTTTATACTCCTCTGGAGAGGATCTTTAAGTGCCTACTGTTTCATTCTTACTGGTACATGAGACAGCATACCCCTACCAACAGTCTCTGTGTGAATACAGCCTGAATATAGTGTTAACAGTAAAAGGAGCTTGTTGACTGCTGGCAGTAAATGCTAAAAGCAGTGGTAGTTTCAGGTGAAAGGAAATGCTGAAAGTAGGGTCAATTAAGCAGGGTGCACTGATAGGACTTGGACTGTCAGTTGAGGAACCATTGCAACTATGGTTAACGTACCACAAATGTCATTTAAAGGGTCAATAGAAGCAATTGAAAAGATACGGACACCCAAAAGCTTTACTCCTTTAAAGGGCAAGCACTGAAACGGGCTGAGACGCCGGTTGAAGAGAAACTTGAAATATGTTTCAGTCGAACATCATTACAGTTTCACAGAAGAGATCCATCCATCCTTTAAACCACTCAATCCAATTCTTTGCAGCCAATCCCAGCTGACATTGGGTGTGGGATGAGGTACACCCTGGATAGATCACCACATAGAGACAGAGAAAAACTCACATTCACGTCTATTGGTGATTTAAAGTCACCAATCAACCTAACCCTAAGCTCCATATATTTGGACTGTGGCAGGAAGCTGGGGTACACAGAAAAAAACCCCACAGAGGCACACGGGATAACATGCAGCCTCTACAGAGAAACACTCTATAGTTGAATAGGGTTCAAACTCTGAACCTTTTTGCTGTGAGGCGACATTGCTAACCACCGTGCTGACTCACAGAAGGGATTCCAGGGTTGATTGAAGTATTGTAAAAGATGCTGAAATGATAGCTGAACTTGAGCTATCGCTATTAATGCTATACAGAAAACTCTATTAGTGATAATTACTCACTGGTATTAATGATGCTATATTAAACCAAAAACTTTTGTTACACAGCAAACAGCAATGACAGTTCTAACGTCAACTTTATGGACTCCAAGCCCTTCACAATCCCCCAAAGTCACCTTAACCTTTTAACACAGATCAAAGAGGGGCAAAGAAAAGATACAGACACCCAAAAGCTTTAGTCACAGTTCAAAGCACAGATGTGTGAAGGGTGAGATGAATGCAGTGATGAGAGTTCAGAGAGAGAGAGAGAGTCAATGAGACACAACCCTGACTTCAAACACATGGAGATTAACCTTACACCCATCCTCAGAACAGTACGTTGTTTCTGTGAAAATCCAGAAGCCTATTAGTGAGTCCAAAGTCTCTTCTGGAGGATCCTGATGGCATAGTGGGGCTCAGCAGCATTTTCTAATGCAAAGCCTGAAAACTCTTGCTGCCATTTTGGCTTGATTTGTAATGATTTGCACATTTTGCAGCAAAAAATTATATATATATATATATATATATATATATATATATATATATATATATATATATATATATATATATATATATATATATATATACATATGAACAAGGTGAGAAAAAGGAGAAAAGCAGGTTTGTCAAGGAGCTGCTCAGCTGTTAGTGAAAGGTCAGCTGACACGGTTACAGCTATCACATACGGGTAAGCACATACTGCTAAAGGCTGGAGCTTTCATTTCAGTTACTGAGCTGAACAAAAGCAGAAAAAGACGTTTAGAATAGAAGAGTCTTGGGCAACAGCATAATAAAAGAAAAAAAAAGGGCTAAATATGGATAAAATGTTTTGTTCTGTTGTCTGTGAATATGGCTTTGTGTGAGATAAGGAAGAAACAAAAAATATAATAAACCATGTGTGGGGAAAAAAAAGTATAAATAATTAAATAATAAATATATGATCTCATTAACAGAATTTATTCCTAACAGGTAGATAATGAAACGGAACAAGAAACAATGGCTCAGCAATATGGCAAGATATTTTGAATATATTGTAATCAGTTTCACGGTAGATTAGCTGAAAATCATTGTGATTTATTAGCCTATGCTTCAGCTTGAAATGTTGAAGCATCACAACTGGTCTTACAACCCATTTCCTACACCAAACTCAATACATTTAAGCACAGGTGAACCTACTTCAATTATATCAAGACCCAGTGATAGATAGTCACACATCTGGCACAGGACCTAGAAAGTATTTTGTCCTTGAAAAGTCCCTTTGTTGCTTGGCTATTTAGATCACTCCATTTCTTTTCCACCTCACACATTTTCCTAACTTCAGTCTGGAGGTAATGAGTCCAATTACTCTCTGCCATTTCTCAGCTTTTCTTCCGTTGATGATGTTGTTACTGAATCAAGCAGAGATAATCAGTTTTACATGTATACATTCTCTTCCCTCTGACCCTTGTTCTCTAATTTTTCACACTTAAATATCAGACCCCGCAAACATTATGAGCAAATAAGAGCATATTATGGTGAATACAGCAACAAACTTATAAGAGCAAACCGATAAGAGCAAATTGCCAGGCAACACTTGAAAACATTATTATATGTTAAGACTGATTAATTGCTGCAATCTAACGCTGTAGTTGACTTCCTTGTTGTCTTTTTAAATGTTTTCTGATTAGGTTAGGATTAGTTAGGGTCAGAGACAGGACAGATATCTCTTACATTAACAGTTCATGTGTGGTGACCGTCACACACCACACCGGACTACCAGTTCTGTGTCCATCTTACAAATGTAGACTGTAGACTTACAAATATAGTCGCTGCAGTCGTCTCAACCATCAAATAGCAATAGGAAAGAGACACTATTTTTCCCACAGATTGTTTTTTCCTCTGGAGCTGGAATGTCTCATGGTGTTGGTAAATTCTTGTTGTAACGTGCATTACTGGCATTGTAACTGGTTCACTATTACCAAAATTTGGCTAATAATGCAATATATTATTAATTATATTATTATAATATTACTGTACTATTTTACTTTAGTAATGGGGTAGTCCCAATACTGCTAATCAAGGTATTTAATACATTTGACTGGTGCAACCTAACTTACTTACTTAGGACTTCATGTAAACATTTAAAGGCAGCTGATGCAACCTGATTCAGTTGGCACCTTGGATTTATGTTCACCTGAAATATCTGAGCAAGAACAGAGATAAAGCAAAATAGAAAAAAGACAAAGAGCCAACACAGCTTCAGTATAAAGGGCATAAGATAAGAGACCTGACAAGAAAACACTTCTGGGCATGACACTTTAGAACAGCAGCAAAAAAAAAAAAAAAAAAAAAAACTGAAAAATCACAAACACCATGAGATTTATCAAGCTGTTCTGAAGGAATTCTTTTTGGGAAATACAGCTCTATACTTTAGATGATTAGACTGATATCACACATCGATGCATTAAAGTCACACAATGAAAAAGCGGTTATTTTTTAAGTCTGGGTGCAGCCTACAACAGAGACACACGCCGCAAAATCCCATCCAAAAAGTAAGATCCAGGCCGTGCTTGCCTTTACTCCCCTTCCTTACCTTTGCAGTCATCACATCTGTTGCTGAAGAGTTAGACCAGGCCTTGGTAGCCGCTTACGCCCACTTACCATGCATTCCAAAAATCTCTGTCATACATCTGCTTCAGTTCTATGCTCACCTCCTCTTTCTTTCATTCTTTTTTTTTTTTTACTGTTGCCAGACTTGCAATAAACACATGCATACGCAAATTGATTGCTTGGCCCATCCATCTCATACATATAGCATATGTCCATTTGTTTTCTTGATATTTTAAAATAATTTTTACAGAGCAGGTTTTATAGAAAAATAACAAAAGTATTGTTCATGAAACCACACTGATATAAGAATGTTTGAAATTGCAATATGCTATATGCTACAACGACTCGTGTTAGAAACCATTGATTACCGATGTTATTAGGTTATAATAATCAATAGCAACCTGTGCCCGCCCACTGATATCAGAGGGCCCTGCTTTGACTTTGGATGGAGGGACAGGTTTGTGCATACACATTCACACACTTAAATTTACCCACTGCATCTTATGCCTTTGTCACCTCCCCCTACTGAAAGATACCCACCTAGCAACTCAGTATCACTTTCATCACAAGTTCCCTTGTTGAAGTTCCTATTCAAACCGGAAACCACCCTGTTGTAACAACCAAGTCCAGTCATTTACAGAGTGTGTGCCACACACAAATCAAGCTTATTATAGCCATGTTCAGACTTGAGCTATAGAGAGCAGCCCTTTTTTATTTAATTACAGATATTTTTCCTTTCCGTCATAGACACAAAAATCATGGCACCTGGAAGAAGGGTAAGTGCCAATCAATAAAGTAGATTTAAAAAAAGAAAAAAATAATAATATTTCTTCACACTTTGCTGATTTCACCAAAATAACCCAGTGTCGCTGGCGCTTGTTTTGGCATACAAGACAGCATTTCATATACACACCAAGGAATGAACAATGACACATGGCTGTGATTGGCCTGGCTCTTTTAGGGCTAGAGGAAAAGACTCTCTATGGCCGGAGTTCCAGACTTACAGTCTTTTGCTAAGAAAGGAGTAGGTCTGGCTGGCAAGGCTACACTTAAACTCCACCAAGGCAGTTCCAGGGCTCGGACCCAGTGCCTGATTTGAAACAGTTCAGCCAAAGAACTGGCTCGGGCAAGGAAAACCGGTCCAGAAATAAGGACTGCCCACATTGGGAGCTGGAGGCAGGATTATCTCTACTAACAAAACTGAATATTTAGTTTATATACTATTAAAATTATTTGTTTTAGGGAAGAATAAAAGCATTAAATAGCTGGTCTGTAAGCATGGTGTGTATTTGTGTTCTGTGTGACGTGTGCAGGAAGACAAGAGGAGAGAGGGTATCAAATCATATGACATTCCACTAGGCCTAGACACTCCTGTCTTGTGGCAGGTAGAGTTTGATTTAATGAGTGTCAATATGCCAACATCATGATTTCAAAACTAAAAGAAAGGTATTCTAAACACTGAAGCTAAACATGTGTCATTTGTGCCCTTGATTGCCTGTCATAGTTCAAAAACGTTTTTTTGTTTGTTTTTTTTTTTAACCCATCTGTATTTGCTAGAAGCCTGCAGGAAGCCTGCAGCGTCAGGTGTCTGATGTAATCTAAAAGGAAAGCTGTCTAGAATCTGTTCATGCTTCATAAAAGCTAGATAAAGAGTGATTTAGTTTTGAAATGCTGGTGCACAACCCAGCTGCATTATCCATGAGGAAAAGCATTTTTGTTTCCCTTAACAAAAGTAAAACAGCAGATGTTATGGGGAAGAAAAACCTTTTTTGGGACTCTGGAAATGAGAGATGTAAATAGTGAAAACAGTTTGCTGATCTTTGGCTGCAAAGAATTTGTACCATGACCTCTTCCTACAGTACATCATATATAAGTGTCTGTGAATTACACACGCTGTAATGCTCAGTTGACAGATGGAAATGAGGATTTCATGTTAAGGATTTTATGTTAAGACATAGCTGATGTAGTGGATGAAAACCACAGCCAACAGAAAATTACCATCAAATGCGTTAAAATCTAGTACTACCTGCACAGTCTGAAGCAGCCATGTGTAGAGATGGGGGACATTTAGCTGCTTGAGCCTCTGCCCCTTTTCCCGAATTAATCAAAAGGCCCCCTCTCAACCTTAAATCTAAATAATTATATTGCCATAAACATGAACATGCAAAAAACAGTGCAAATACTATGACACTGGTATCTTAAAATAACTAGATTACACTCGCTATCATCTCTGAATACCCTTACAGCAGACACAAGGAGCACCAGTGGACCATCTCATTTCAATGGACACTGTATGCACACTGCACCAGATACTATATTTAGATATCGAAGCGTATGTGCTGGTAAGTTATCTATACAATTAGAACTAGAATGTGCACTCAGCAGGTCTGATCACAACTTGGTCTTACTGCAGACCTGTTATAAACTCTGTATACTGAAGCAAGCTGCAACCACCACCACAGTCAGGAACTGGACACCTGAGGCACCTGAGTCTCTAAGGGACTGCTTTGAATGGACAGGTTGGAACGTATTGCTGGGAGCAGAAGGAAACAGCATGGACACTGACAGACAGGTTGACTGTTTCACAGATCATCAGTACATCAGCTTCTGTGGAGACGCTGTTATACCTACAATGTCTGTGTGCTGTCTCACTAATAATAAACCCTGGATCACTATTGATATCAAGGCAATCCTTAACCAGAAAAAGGAGGCATTTAAAGATGGAGACTAAAGCTATGTCCCAATTCAGGAGGTGCATCTTTCAAAGGACGCAATCTACAAAGGCACAGCTTTCATAGCCTACGTAGACCGCATAGTTAGGCTTAGCCAAAATTAGATGGTCTGGTCTATGGAGGATTGTTGCATCACCACTGAGTCACAAAGCACCTGTAACCTAGCAACCTCCACAATTAAATTGTTAAATTAATCGATTTTAACCTAAATTAATTGATTAAAAAATAATTTTTTTATCTTGATTTATATTATTTTTAAAGAAAATGAGATGAAAAATTAGGGAGAAATCAAAAACATCAGAGAGGTGTGGAGCGGAATTAACTGGCTACCAAAAAGAAGAAAAAAAAAAGACCTGGCACCAGTAGATGATGTGGACAGAGCCAATAAACTCAACAAGTTCTGCAACAGGTTCTTCATTCTTCGTCAGTGTCTCCTCCTACTCATCCTCCACCTGTGTGCACAGTAACAGGGGTGAGGCTGCATTTACATACTGTAGGAAGGCAGCTGGCCCAGATGGTGTATGTCCAAGGCTGCTTAAGGACTGTGCTGCCCAACTGTGTGAGCCTCTACAGTTGAGTCTACAGTTGGCCAGGGTCCCGACTCTGTGGAAAACATCTTGTATTGTTCTATTGTTCTGGTACCTAAAGTAAAGTATCTAGCTAAATGAACTAAATGACTACAGGCCAGTGGCGCTAACATCCCATATTATGACAGTCCTGGAGAGGATGACTCTACGCCTACTGAGACTCCACACAATAGATCCCTGCACTTTGCTGTTTACAGAGAACCTGCAAATTATGTGAAGATTATGTTGTTTGAGTTTTCAAGTGGATTTAACACCATCCAACCAATCATCCTCAGAGAGAAGCTCAAAGGGATGGGGGTGGACCCCTCCTTTGTTTCCTGGATCACAGATCACTTAGACATCTTCAGGAAGGTGCTGCACATGTTTTACCAAACTATGGTAGTAAGTGTGCTGGTTTATGCTGCAGCCTGCTGGGGAGGCAGCATAAAGTACAAAGATGCAAGGATGCAATATATAATTCAATTCAATTCAATTTTATTTGTATAGCGCCAAATCACAATACAAATCATCTCAAGGCACTTTACAAAAACTAAAACTAAAAACCCAACAATTCCCTTATGAGCAAGCACTTGGCGACAGTGGAGAGGAAAAAACTCCCTTTAACGGAAGAAAAAAAACCTCCAGCAGAACCGGGCTCAGTTTGGGCGGCCATCTGCCTCGACCGGTTGGGGTGAGTGGATAGAGCAGAGAGAAAAGAACAGCAACAATAAACAACAAATAGACACTGCAGGTTGGTGGGGCCAGTAACTGCACATCAGCGATAAACAGCTCCAGGACCAGGGACACCTGCAGAAGGTACAGAGAGAGAGAGAGAGAGAGGGAGGGAGAGAGCACAAACTAGGGGAGAGAGAGAGCACAAGGTTAGTAACATTCAATGGTGGAATATACATGAGGTGGGAGAGAAGGGGGGGGGTTAGGGTAGGGGAGCTCAGTGCACCGATGGTCCTCGGGCAGTCTAGGCCTATAGCAGCATAACTAACTAAGGGATGGTTCAGGGTTGCCTGAAGCCAGCCCTAACTATATGCTTTGTCAAAGAGGAAGGTTTTAAGTCTAGCCTTAAAAGTACAGAGAGTGTCTGCCTCCTGAACCCAGGCTGAGAGCTGGTTCCACAGGAGAGGAGCTTGATAGCTAAAGGCTCTGCCTCCCATTCTGCTTTTGAGAACTCTGGGAACCACAAGTAGGCCTGCACTCTGAGAGCGAAGTGGTCTATTGGGATAATATGGTACTATGAGGTCTTTAAGGTATGAAGGAGCTTGATTATGAAGGGATTTGTATGTGAGAAGAAGGATTTTAAATTCTATTCTATATTTTACAGGGAGCCAATGAAGAGAAGCCAATATAGGAGAAATATGATCTCTCTTGCTAGTTCCTGTCAGGACTCTGGCTGCGGCATTCTGGATTAATTGGAGGCTTTTTATTAAGATATTAGGACATCCAGATAGTAATGAGTTACAGTAATCTAGCCTTGAGGAAACAAATGCATGGACTAGTTTTTCTGCATCATTTTGAGACAGGATGTTCCTAATTTTGGAAATGTTGCGCAGGTGAAAGAATGCAGTTCTAGAAATTTGTTTTATGTGTGAGTTAAAGGACATGTCCTGGTCAAAAATAACTCCAAGGTTTTTTACAGTAGTGCTGGAGGCCAGGGCTATGCCATCTAGAATAGCTATAATTTTAGAAAAGTTATTTCTGAGATTTTTAGGCCCAAATATAATGACTTCTGTTTTCTCCGAGTTTAAAAGTAAAAAGTTACTGGTCATCCAAGCCTTTATGTCAGTTAGACAGGCTTGAAGTCTGGTTAACTGGTTTGTGTTAACAGGTTTAATAGATAGATATAACTGAGTGTCATCCGCATAGCAGTGGTAATTAATAGAGTGCTTCCTAATGATATATCCTAAAGGAAGCATGTACAGGGTGAACAGAATCGGTCCTAGCACAGAACCTTGTGGAACTCCATAACTAACTTTTGTTCATGTGGAAGGTTCATCATGGACATGAACAAACTGGAATCTGTCCGATAAATAGGATTGGAACCACTTTAATGCTGTTCCTCTGATACCAATCACATGCTCCAGTCTCTGTAATAAGATGTTGTGGTCAATGGTGTCGAATGCTGCACTAAGGTCTAGGAGGACAAGTATCGAAACAAGTCCATTATCTGAGGCTAAGAGAAGATCGTTGGTAACTTTCAACAGTGCTGTTTCTGTACTATGATGTGCTCTAAATCCTGATTGGAAATCTTCAAATAGTTCATTCCTGTGTAAGTGGTCTGATAGCTGCTTAGCAACAGCTTTTTCTAGGATTTTAGAAATAAATGGCAGGTTGGATATTGGTCTATAATTAGCCAAGACTCCTGGATCAAGACTAGGCTTTTTGAGTAAAGGTTTGATTACTGCAGTCTTAAAGGCCTGTGGTACGTAGCCTGATACTAGAGATAAATTTACCAAGTCCAATAAAGATGAGTTCATTAATGGCAGGGTGCCTTTAAGCAGTCTAGTCGGGATGGGGTCCAAGAGACACGTTGATGATTTCGATGAAGCAACTACTGATGTAAATTCAGAGAGATCTATAGGAGAGAAGCAGTCTAAACATAACTGAGGTCCTACAGATGATTCAAGAGCTACTGTAGTAGAAGATTCATTTGTTGCAGGTATAGGAAGCACCTGCTGAATTTTATCTCTAATAGTTGTGATTTTATTTGTAAAGAAACTCATAAATTCATCACTGCTGAGATATATAGATATGGACAAACTGGTGGAAAAAGCCGGTTCAGTGACTGGAATGAGGCTGGACTCACTGCAGAGGCCGTGGTGGAGAGATGCTCACAGAAGAAGGTCGAGGCCATCCTGGAATACACTGATCATCCCCTTCACAACATACTGATGGAGCAGACAAGCAGCTGCAATGGACGACTCACCACACTGCACTGCAGGACTGAGCAATACAGAAGATCATTCATCTGTAGTGTCATCAGGCCATACGACACGTTAGCCAATGGCAGATGACTAATTAACATGATGTAGACTGTTAGAGATTATTTTTACTACTTCGTACTTTTTACATTCATTATAACACTACCTGAGTTTCCCTACGGGGATTAATAAAGTTTGTCTCATCTCATCATCTCATCAATATCCAACAAAGTTTGTGATGTTAACACTGTAACATTAATTCTGTACTTAAATGCATAATTAGCCATAACATAAAAAAAATTGGCTGACAGCCAGCTAAACTAGGCTATCTAGGCTGGCTGGATGAATTAGCATATATATATAACAAAGAGACCATCACTTTTTTTTTACATTAGAGTATGTTGTGCAGGAAGCTTGTGAACTGACAGGGATGAATGGGGCAGGGAGGGATGGCGTGATAAGCCAAAGAGAGGAGCTCCTTCGGTTTCACAAACAGAAAATGATGCAGCAACCTGTTGGCATGCCCTAAGGAACTCACTGACCAACACAATCAGTGTTGGTCAGTGAGTTAATTCATCCAAATACCTAGATCATTTCATCAGTCCTTATCATGGGGTTTAATAACCAGGAACCCAATCTGAAAGAAATGCAAGAGCTCTGTCCAAAGTGCCTTTCAAAGAAAGATTTAAGTTTCCTCCTTTAAGCAAAGGTCACTGTTACAGGCTTTGAGAGGGGGGCCAACCTTTACCAAAAAGCAGTGTGGAAAACCACAGATTCCATTGGGTGAGCTGTGGAAAGTGTTGCCTCACCACATTAGCTTTCTGGTCTAAGGTGTCCTACCAAGGCCATGCATTCCTTCACTTGAAGCAAAGGAAAGGGATATTAGGGCATATCCACAGCTGCTGCCCTAAAGCCTGAGGAAAAGGGGCATTCTCATGTGATAATCACAATGTGCTTCCAGCCCGCAAGTAGGTCTTTTCTAAATACCCAGCTTGTAATGCAATTTGCACCCCTTGTCCTGAGTTCTACAAATTCCAGGAGCCACATTTTAGCACTCCTCAGGAAGCAGTATTAAATTAAGTACCAGGCAGGAGGATTGCAGTACTAGCAGGGTAATGGATTAATTTCCTATGGTGGAAATTTGCAAAGTATCCCAGAGAGCAGCCCCAGCTTGTTCCATAGAACAAACCACCAACACTGTTCCTCCTAACAGCTAAGATCAGCAAATTAAGTCTGACCTTTGAGCACCCTCAGACATGACATTAACATAAAAAAAAGTGGCCATACAGGGGCTTACTGTTACTTACTGGGAAGACTGATGGAGGAAGCTGGTGAGAGGAAGAAGAATAACAACAAACACCTAAAAGAGTCTATTACTATATATTACTTCTGTATATTCCTGTATATTTAAATATGAAATACATACAAGCCTGTTACAGCTCCTGCTAGTTCTCTACTCTGTGCATTTATGCTAATAGAAAACACTGATGGAGGGTGGAGGAGGGAAAACATACTTGCTGGGTTGATTTTATACAATTCTACACCAATTGATGAAAAATCTACTCTCTTCAAATATTCATTCTTGTGAAGGAAATAAAAAAGGAATCTTTCCCTAGGCTCAACAAAACAATTATTCGTTTCAGGTGTTAAAAGAGGTTTTCACTTCATTTGAGACTCACTTCATGCTCATCCTTGCATTGCAAACATTTTTAATGTGAGTCAGATGATGTCAGTTTAAACTCCTTACCCACCATGAGCAATGAATATGTCATTGTTTTTCAGTTCCTTAATCATGCCCATTTTTACATATGGACTTTACATTGACTTACACTCATTTCTTTGAGACTTACCATAACCTTAATCATAACTTGCTGTTAACCTAAACCGAAACTAACTCTCACCTTAAACCATCAGTTGATTTACATGATGGGACCAGTCTACACAAGTAAGGCCAAGTCCCCACTATGTAAGTGTGTAAACAGATTTCTCTCCCTGCAGTGTGCGTAATAGCAGACAGCACACAAACACACTCCACAGCTTTATAATATTCCATCTCTCAGTGCTGCTGTGGGCACTTTTCTCTCCCACTCAGGGGAAGGCCACTGTCACTTAGCCCAGCGCTGCCCATCTGCACCTGTCAGGCAGCATCTTGTCTCTGCAGTTAAGCTGGCAGAAAATAGCCCTGGGAACAGAGCACTATGTGAACTGAAATGCAGAGATGTGCTGAATCTCACGACTGTAATCACCTCATCTTTTTCTGGGCAGTGCGCTCTTTGACAAAATCTTTGCTCCATAATAGGCCCAATATATTCACACAGGAATATAATTTCAATTTTCTGTTATAATTTGATTTAAATCATTCCATATCCATCTAACTTTAGGTATAGTAGTAGTGAATATGATTTCCTACAATCTGACTGAAATAAATTGTAATTTTCTTTTAACCAAATGGCAAAATAACAATAAATTTCCAGGAGTGCGTGTTATCCCAGTGTAATTGTGTCTTTCTACCCACTGATCACTGCAATAAGTGAGCTGAACTCTAGATTATTATTAGTCCTGCAAATCATTCTTTGTTTCTTCCAACATTCTTCTAAGTACATGCTGGGACTGGTTCCAGCAGTGATCCTGCACAAGAATAAGTGGTTAAATTAATTACTGAATGAATGAACAGTCATGATGATGGTAATTAGAACTGTTTCTTAGCTGTCTCTTACGAATAATGACCTGTGGACAATGAAACTGTTTCTTAGGATAAGCAACAACATGATCCTCCATCTCATTCAAAGTGATGGGGTGATTTGAGCACTTGAACTCTTAAAGATAATTTCAAATCCTTCCAAAATAATATTATTTGCCTGCTATTCCCATAAACTGTGTGGGTGTTCTCTGGGTACTCCAGCTTCCTCCCACAGTCCACAGACATGCAGGCGTGATTGATTGGCAACTCTGGATTGGGACTGATAGTCTGTCTCTACAGTATGTGTCAGCCCTGTGATAGACTGGAAAACTGTTTATAACGTGTCAGCTGGGATTGCCTACTCCCTGTGATCCTCTGCACGTTAAGTAATGAATGGATCCAAAGAGATTCAGTTTACTTTCACTTTATTTTCTTTTTGCATTTTCAAGGTAATCAATAATTCTAACCCTCACCCATTTCCCCCCCAAACACCCCACAATATTCTAAGGTTTGGACATAATTTGAATAAATAATCATTTTAGACTATTTAGCAAAAGGAATACAATATATGATCAAGGCTGTAAAACCTGCTCAGGAGCTACAGGGCAAAACATGGATTGTTCCCATTCCTCCAAATCAGTACAAATTCTCTATGCTGCAATACTACTTAGATCTCCGATTTACTTTACTGGGACTGAGCAGGTAAAGAGGCAGCAACCTGCTCTTATACCTCCATACTAAATATGAATCAACAGCCGCAGCCCTTTTTATCCTAAGATAGATTAACCAGCTACTCTCTGTAGCTTCATATTTCACAGACTGAAGCAAGAATAATATTATATTATTCTTCTTTAACTCACAAAGTAAATGTATCATTCAATTTTAAAACACAACACGTAGCTTTCATTTGTTCTGCTGAGAAATCTTATATTAAAATCAATTTAATCAAATGAAACCACATTAACTGGATCCACAAAAAAAAAATCTACTATGTACATATATATATATATATAAAATGTAGTTTTTGTATTGTTTTATGAAGCATCTTGGTTCCTGGAGGAATATGTACTTTATTCACTTTACTTGGTTGAACCGACAATAAAAGCTACATGACATAATTATCTGAATTCCTTATTTTTTGTTAATCGTGTTCTTCATACACTTTATATATGATTTTGGATTAATTGTTGCAATGTTAATAATAAATAGTGCTTAAACAAAACAGGTATGTAAGAAACAAGCTTCTTTATTCAATCACAAGTACTGAAAAGAAACTCCAAGTATTTTAGAAAACAGAGACTACACTCGCATTTCACTCAGCACATACATGTCTCCACTGAGGTGGGACAGAGGCACAGAAATCTAACCAACACATACATAGCTAAATCATCATCTGTTGCACAGAAAAATTGATCAAAATAATTTCTTAAACATGCACTGACAAACAAAACTGCGTCTGCGAGTGTAAAAGTGTAAAACCTCAACAAAGGGATATATGTTCACACAAACAGGTTACTGTAATGTTTAGAGGACTCCGAAAAAAGAGTCTAAAAATGAAACCATTTTAACAACGGCACAATATAGCATAATATATTGATGGCAGTATACTGTGTAGACTCGCACCATTTCATAACCATCTCATGCTACACTTTTATTATCATATCCTAACACCTCCAATTCAAGTATTCAAGGGTCAAATACATCTTTACAGTCTAGCTGCCAAGAAGCAGTTCTTCATTTACAAATCACACAGAAACAACTTCAACAGCAAGCCTTGGATATTTGCTGCTTCACTCTAAAATTCAATTCAGTAGACTTGTCTTTAGAAAATATTTGAGGAAAGTGAGCCCAAACACAGATGAGAATTTTATTTTAACAGTTACACAGAAGGCAGTGGAATCCTACACTGCAACATACCTTGTTATCTTAATAAAAACGCTTTTTTAACAAGGTCATGCCACCTGTCCAGCAGCACACTCCTGCTTACAGCAAGGAGACCACGTTCCAGTATTTATAGCCTGGCTCACTAGATTGACTCTACACAAGAAATGATAACACTTGTATTTTGTGCCAATTAGAGAAAATTATTTATTTATGCAGTAATAACACATAATAAAACAATTTAAAGATGGTGCTGAAAATACGCAATTCGTTTCTCTCCGGGGAACATTGACTTTCCACCAATATGTTTAAACTACAGCTCTTGGCAAACAAGTATGAGAGATCATTAAAATCACAAAGTAATATGGCATGAATGATAATTGGTTGAAATAATGTGGGAGAGTTGCTTTGGTTTTGACTAGGTTCTGCAAGTAATGGTGTATGTCATTAAACATTGTTAGGGAAACTAAACCACACAGGTATTACACACAGCAGACACTGGACAAGTCATAAAAAAGTTGCTATTCTAAAATCTCTCTTGCTCCACACATAAAAGATACATTGCATACTGTAAAAGGTAAAGAACCAGTGCAACGACTAATACTAGAAAAAAAATTAAATATTATTTTGCACATAAATAAATCTGCTGGTCTAAACTCTGAAATATCAGTAGAGACATGGTTTAGCACTTTCTTTCATAGGTACACAACATATATCATTAGTGGCTGTGAATGCAGGTTGTGATTCAAGTCTTTTGCAGTTCATGCAGCAGTCATTATGTTCTCTGTGCTGAGCAAGGAAACTCGTAGTATCTGTCAGTATTTCAACAGTGTCTTCTAGGATTTTTGAAACAAGCCATTTGACATTTCCTTACCCACAATTTCCAACAGTAATTAAAGAGACTGCTGTTCCAATCAAATTGTCTGAAACAAGCATGACTTAGCTTTTGTGTGAAACTGCACAGCAACAAACAATGCAAAGCAAAGGTGTTTGCACTAGGTCCTGCACATAAGAACATCTGCAAACGGGCCTAGGAGGTTCTTGTTGAAGATACATCGGACCCAGACCAGGTAGGTGGTGAAGGGCTTAATGTTTTCTGAAAAAGTGTAGTTTTGCTGGGGAAGGATATAAGGCATGTAGGTGTTCTCTCCCTGCTCCTGGATCCACACCTCGTACTTCACCTCTCTTACTTTCAGATATTTCAAATTCCATGGGATCTGCCAGGAGACTGTGAGTTTAGCCTCATTAGTGGTTTGCACTGAAGTTTGGCATTGTGCTTCTCTGACCCGTCCTGGATGGACCGTACTGGCTGGCCTTGACTTTTTGAAGCTGGGCTTGGTCTTCATGCCCTCTCTGAGGACTTCCAGGACAGAAGGGATGTCGACTAAAGTGTCCTGGTAAATCCGAAACAGCCACTCTGGATTGCGACAGCACAAGTGCCTGGGGACTTCCTTACTGGCCAGTATTCGCTCTTGCTCATCCTTCTCCAAGTGAGCAATGCCTCCTTGTTCCCAGGGTCTGTCTGGGTGGGTGACGGTGTTCTCTTCCTTAGTGTTCCTCCATGAGATATAGTGAAGGTCCATGCCTGGAAGGGATGCAAGGGTTTTATATGGGGTGTACTGCTCTGGGTTCACAGCAAAGGGGTACAGCTCCACCACTGCAGCTCCTCTGGGGAGAAAGAGTGAGGTGATGAGCTGAGCTCCATGCATACTGACTAACATGGAAGCACCACTGATCACCTGGACAATACTGGGGAAAGTCTGTTCCTCCAGCGACACTGTGACCACTCTCATCTGGAACTCCTGTGCCAGCGCCATGATAAGTTCAGCTTCATTAAGTATTAACCTAGTTGTTGAACGACTGAACACAACAATGTAATCATCCTTCATCTCTTTCTCCTTCTCATCTTCAGCACTGCCTCCATCCTTCTCAGCCTCCTCCACTGTGGTGATGTTCATTTTCTCCATCAGAGCCCTGGCAAACTGCCGGATCTCATTCCCTGAAACCAAGATGTTAGCTTTAGGCCCCTGTGGCTGGACAAACCCATACTGGTACCAGGTGGTCATCTTTGACAAGCCAACATAAGATTTGGTAAAACACATTAGCTTGCCAAAGTTTTTAAGCTGTTCTTTGAGTAGTGGTTGCTTGCTGCTGAGAAGGCGATAAAGGTCAAAGTGCGGGCCTTCACCCCAGCCCTCCATGAACACCAGACGAGCCTCATCATCCAAGTCTGAATACTGTTTCATGGTATAGAACGCTGGGAGTAGGTCATCGTGGAATACATGCATTAGGTTATCAGGATTAAACCGGTTTAGGATTAGTGTCACATCTGGTACGAACACCGGCTTGGGCATGAACTTTAAAGCAGCAGCTGGTAGTTCTAAAAAGTTGAAGTACTGAGTGTTGTGATCCTCTACTGACGATAGGTCCAGCAGGGCAGGCTGGAAGCGCCTTGAGCCCAAGTTAGGCAGCATGACAGAGGAATTGGAGTGGAAGAACACAAACTCCTCTGCCTCGGAGCCGTAGCAGAGGTAGTCAAAGCGGCAGATGCGGTCAGTATGCATCTTGCCTGTGCAGACCATGCGGGTGCCATGTTCTTGTAGAGCCTGCAGGGCAACATGGTAGTCAATACGGGCCTGTGAGAGCTCCTGGGTCTGCCGTGTCATGTGCAGCTCTTCCTCTAGCAGGGTAGCATGCTCACTTAGCTTGGAATACTTCCAAAGGAGAGCTGCGACCACTGAGACCAGCAGCCCATTAAGAAGCGCACCTACGCTCATCTTGCAGCCTACCACTGAAGCCCGCATCACTTCTGCTGCTGAGGACCCACCCCCTCACTCCAACTGGCCTCTGACCTCAGAGGGGGGGTATGAGACATTCGCTGCCAGGCAATGACCTAGGAAGAGCAGAGCAGAAAATAAATAAGAATGAAGCAGGGGCTTAACACAGGAGAAACAAGGCAATTATTGCAAGTATTTCCGTGATTACAAAAGTGCTGACATAACTATCAAACCAGTAGACCTGATGCTGCAATGTGTAAGTGAGACAATCCAGTGGGTTTCAGCTATTACCACGAGAAATAGTAGTTGTTTATCTTGGCAAAAAAATGAGACATTTTTCTAACCTTACATTTGCTGTCACCCTCCCTGGATGTGTCAAGACAAATTACACTGTGAGGAGGTACAGAGTAAAGAACAAGAGTATTGCACTTTACTCTACTCATCTGCATACTGAGCGAACAAGTGAATCATTGAGAGACTCTAAATCAAACCAAGGGCTAATGACCAGCAGCTGCCTGCAAACACGAGGCAACTAGCATGCTAAATATCCATCTGAGTGCAAATTTTATTAACTTACAGCAAAGGGTTTCAACATGAATTATTTATTTGCTATTTTATTCCTCACATTTGCAAATCCATGTACATATCAACATGCGCCTACACACAGCTGAATAACCAGAGAGATGATGTCAAGTCAGTGCACAAATTCACACTAGTAGAAATGAACAAAGTGCTGACATGAAGCCTACACCCTTAATGTGTTGATTTTTTTTTTGCTCCCTGCCATGACACTTCATCTCTTTCTGCTCCTCCTCTATTTTCTAGCATGTTTGACTTCTGCAAGAGAGAAGCAGAGTCTCTGAGTTATTTCTGACATCCTAACAAGTACAATATGTCACTGGCAACAGGGTAACTCTTGGTGACTAAACTCAGCAAATACACATGAGTACAATATGGACATTTTGAAATATATATAAATGTATGGCTGCTCCAGAGCGAGGATGATGTCAAATAAAAACACATCAAGGTGTCTTGCTTACTACTGATATAGTCCAGCAGACAATGGTTAGACGGACCCAAATGGATCCAACTTGTTTAATACTCCAGGTCCAGGTCTCTGTTACCTCAGCATACTCTCCAATTCAAAGTGTACTGAATGTTTAATTAGCCTTCAGTGACTGTGTGCAGTTGATTCAATACGTTTGTGGTGTACAAACTAGTAAATGTTTGAAATGCAAATGTGTGTGATGCACTGATATTTAGAAACAACCTTGCTGAAGGCCTGTGTTTTTAATTTCTCTGATCTGAATTTATTTTTGTCGATAAGGTAAATTTTTCTTGAAGATGTCTTAGCTGGTGAAAAACAGCAGACATATCCTGTTTTTGTTTTTTTTTTTTTTTTTTTTTCAAGATGTAGGTTTGTTGAGAAAGAAAATAAATTAACAATTCTCTTTCCTCAGATACCAGCCAAAGTGTCTGCATATTTCAGGAGGTTTCATGAAAGTTTGTGAAACTGGTATTTATGTCTATATCATTAAGCATGTGTCAGGCCACTGATTCAAAACAACTGCTGGAAGGGTAGGCCGGGTTTTTAAAATCCCTGAAACCAACCAGTCTTCCACCTCTCTTCCCCCGAGAATCTGTCCTATAATCAAAGCATAACAATCATTTCATTTCATCTGACTTTTTTGTTTGGAAATCAGCTGGCTATCACTACCTTAAACACAGACACACATACATTTTCTCTGAGACCTTTAAGCCATAGTACTGATGTCAAGTGCACAACATGTACAGAGAGACCAGGCACAGAGCTGCATCCTTAAGACTATTATTTTCCACTGTATGCACACGAACACTCAGTGTCCTTGTTATCGCCAGGTAAATAGTTTTATTTTAATTATTTATTTATTAGCCTGAACAGTACACCATTTGTGACATAATGACAATTGGAGGACAAAGCCTACAGGCAAGCTTCTCACCCTAACAGTTACTTCACTGTTGACCATACTGAGAAAGCTGGTATGACAGACTGTGGAGCCTTATTGCAGACAATATTGCTGGATAACAAACATCCATGAGGATAAGCAGCAAATTCAAACAGCAGGGCAGAAAGTCATTGTTTATATGCAAATAAATGCACTACAACTTAAAAAAGAAAGCAAGGTAAGTCCTGAAGGATATCGTAGTAAGATTTGTTTTCACTTCCTTCAAAAATTACTCACTGGATAATGAGCAAATAAAGAAAGCCCATAACAGAATGTTATTGATTCCAGAGGTCCAGCAGATGTGAATCAAAGCACAAAAGACTTCATCTTCTAATACAGCAGCCAAACAAAATGAGATGAAGTGTAAAAACGAGGTTGCTAGGCTAACATTAGGCAGGCATCCTGCGTCCTCCAGTCCACAAGGACAAGCCAAACATAAGGCTAACAGAGCCAGTGGTGCTGCTTAATCTATATCACTGCTCCCTAGTTCCCAAAGGGGTGCATGTAAATGCCCTCTGAAAGGCATCAAATGCTTTGAAATGTCAAAGACACTGCAAGACACCACAGCATGCACAAAACATCCTCATCTGCATCACAACATGTTACAGACAGGCACCGAGACTGAAAGATGCTTCTGGTTGTGACAGGGTTAGAAAATACAGGTTAAAATCTGGCTATAGGAAGCCCAAAACATAAAGGCACCTTCCTCAGTCTTATGTCTGTGATTGTGTATAAAGTAATGTGTGAAGTAGTTTAAAATAACCTTGAAGACAAGTGACTTTTGTATCTCATCAGCAGTGGAAAAGTAAAATGTTGCAGAATAAAATAGGTGAATTAAGAAAAGGTCACAGCAGTACCAAAGACAACCATATATGAGCTGAAATCCATTTCTTCAGCTATGTTAACACTGGGGAATGATATCATATTCATTTCCTATTTCTGAGGGTGTACCCTGTTAAAAAACCCACTCATTCTGGGACCAGCACTCTTGATCAGAATATTCCCCCATCTGAACTTACCACTGCAATAGAAATTCCTCCCCAGAATGGGACTGTATCCAACCAGTGTTTAACCTTTGTCAGAACTGTCACAACCATATGATTTAATCACTCACTTTGTCCTTGTGAAGTGCATGGCAAATACAAAACAGCCTTACAGACTGATCAGAACTCTATTTGCATACTCTAATTACTAGCTTTTGGACCTCTGTAGAAACATATTATGCAGCCATTACTCCGGGTTGAAATTTGTTCTCAGGCCTACTCTGTGTCTGTAAGCTCATTGTATACAAGTGTACCATTAAATAAAGTGCAGAACGACAAATATTACTCAAATATAATTTTTTCAGTGTATGGTTGGCATGATGTCATTAAATTGTATGTTTAGACTACTTTTCAACACGGTCATATTATCATTTCGGTAGAATGGTGTATGCTGCCTAGCCCCTGCATCCAGTTCCACATCGCAAAGGAAACCAGTCATGGTTTCACAGCTGTCTGCAAACCTTCCCTCTCTCATAGATAGTCCAGCAGACAATGGTTGAATAGACTCACATGGTGCAACTCATTTGTTGCATACTGTCCAGGTCTTTGGTACTTCAACAGACAAACATGAATTACTGGAAATGGTGCAATATTATCTTCAAAGTTTGACTGTGTGGTATGAGCCAAAAGTAAGATACTGTGTTATTGATACCTGGAGTGTTACAAGAAACTGCTCCAACTGATGGGATACTATCACATAACTAAACCTGCTATATATTTGTTATGTCATTCTCTTTGTCTACAGTACAAATTCACTCTTAAGCCATGGCTTAAGAGTGAATTTGTACTTGGCAGTAGAGGTGGACTCTTTCAATGCCCATGTGTAACAGTTTAAACTGTGCACTTTTCTTTGGACTTCGTCAGTGGGTCCACTGATTTTCAACAGCAACAACATTTATTTTTGACTACATCAATCTTCGTTTTCCTCTGTAGTGTTTGTTCAAGATCACCAGACCTTCTCCTAAACCATCTGTTAGTCACCGCTGCCTCAGTGCTGCCTTAAAACCCGACACTGACGCTCCAGCCTTTCCGAGTGGTACTGGTTAGCATATCTGTTACCTCTGCAAATGATAAGCATGCCGATGATGTGGAGGATGGTGGCACGGGGCAGCCTGGAGAATCTAATGCATTTTAATGAGAATCCTGGAAAGCCACAGCTAGGGGGGCTGTGAGAGGGGAGTGGCAGCAGCAGCAGCACTGGGCTGGAGCTGTTCCCTGCAGCCCACCAATATTTACTGAAGTTAACCTTCTCTCTTTCTCTGCATTTATTCTTGCATTTTTCCACACCCCAGAGAGCTTTGACTTTTTTTGTCAAAAAAGGAAAAGAAGAACATAAACCTAGTACCTTTTCTTCTTCCGTCTACCTGCTTCTCTCCCTCCAGCCACTTGATTGCTGATCTCTTCTGGCTGTGATGATGTGTCCTTATTTGTTGTCATCTTTACTCCTGGACCAAATGCAGCCTGTCAGGTTGGATCAAGCTGCTTGGAGCTACTGGGGCACTAGGGAGCATTAATGGCCCAGCAACCATTATCTGGCTGTACAAAGACAAGTCTCATACTCTTCCTCTCACTCTCACTCATCTCTTTCTCTAACACATTTGGACAGGCAGGCATACACATGCACACACACATTATTCTGTTACATAAATGCAGGGCAATGGCATCTACTGTGAAAGATGGGCTCCCAGCTTCATAATGACTAACAGTCAGTGTCATAAAATGCCCCAGGTCTCTTTTAGACACATTACATATCTGACTACTCACCTATTCCAGAGACTTATTGCTCACCTGATTGATAGCCTGCAACTTAATAACATTTTCACCTTTCTCTATTTCATTCATTAACAGTGACCAACCGCTCTCTGAAATACAGTAGATATACAAGTTTACACAATAGCCTGTGCTGTCTAATCGCCCAAGGGACACAAGAGAATCCCATATGGACAGCTTGCAGAATGTGTGTGTGTTTTCATGGAAGTGACAGACAAAGAGGAACAAAGTGAGAAGGACATCTGCTAAAAACACTGCAGCACTGTCCCTTAACAACAGGCCCTATTCCAACTATGGACAGAAATAGAATACGAAGGCTGGATGTATGAACGTTAGACTATAAAGATGCTGATATCATCCATTTTGGAAACTTGGGTAACCTGAGAACTCAGGTTGAACAGTGATTTTCATCCTGTTCGCATCTCAGGAGATGGTGCAGGGACATGAAATCTTGTGAAAAGGCCTCTGGGCAAGTAACAACCCTTAAACTGGAGATCTAAAGTCGACCCAGGCTGTGAACAAACAGGCTCCACAATTCAACCACATGGTTGAAATGACTATAAATACCTTGTTCTGACCCTCAAGATGTGTATGTAAATAAAAAGAAGCTAACATAAAATCAACACCCAGGATGAAGAAGAAGAAACTTTTTAAATTATAATTAATACAATTAATTAATTAATTAATTAATTGAATAAAATGATATATATGATATATGATATATATTTATGGAAGCGTTATCACCACTGGAATATAAAATAATGTTGTTTTTTTTCACAGCATGACTTTGTAATGACTGCCACAACAGGTCATCAGTGACGTGCACGGTTAAAATGGATAACCACACCTAACAGGTGTATTTGAATAGATATGTGATGAAGCCTCGGGCAATCGCACTCTCTTTGTCCCCGACGCCTCACACAGGCCAAATAAAATATTAAGCCCGTTAGAAACCTGAATCTTTAAGCAGTGCCAGCGCCCAAAATCTTGCAAGCATTTTCACTGGATTGTTACTGTCAAAAAGGGTCCAATTTCTAACCTACATAATTCAGATCTGTTTTGGAACAATCCAAGAATCCAGCTGACATAAGTGTTTGAAGTTCTTTAAAAAGATGTGCCTGCATTACTATGAACCTAACATTCTGACTCATCCAGTGTATGAGAGAGAAACCTGGATGGTAACTATAGACACACTAATAATTTGCCAAACCAGCCAGTTTCTCTTGATCTTTGCTTGGGTATAACTTATCCCTTCCCATAAAGTGTAAATCCCACTTTCAACTCCAAGTAAGTTTTCTTCACTTAAATGATGCACATCAAGTTGTGATGGGCTCTGTACTGGCCAACGAGAATGAGCGGAGGGAAAACACAGTGATCTGTTTATAGTGTGAACTGTGGAGCGTTTTTTCCCCAACAACGAATCATATTCCACACAAAAATTGACTTGGACAAGTGACATAAAAAGAGAGTTACGGTCCATTAGAAGGATTGTCAAACTGTATTTTTCAGTTGTGGTTAACTACCTTTGAGCAGTGCACAGTCACTTTTTTTTCCCATAGAAAAATTGAGGGAAGTGCAAATGGGACAATCCCAAACTGAGGCAAAAGATGAACATCGATACATCATCCAAGCCAAGATAATATGGGATGGCAATTCAACTATGAAAAGCAAAAATAATTTGTTGCAGTGTAAACTTTCCCAGACTTTATAACCAGACACAGCCCAGAATGGAAACAACCTATTACTAGATGCACCTCCTTTAGTTAGTTAGTATTGAGGTCATTGTGCCAGAAATCTTGCCTTGCATTTGCCTATCACACGACTGAAGATTCAAGGCATATACACATCAGCTCCTCCAGAAGCATCTTGAGCTATGATCAGCTAAAAGGCTTTTTACTGTATAAATATGTCTGGAAAGATGTTTATAAGAATCTTTCTTGAAGTAGGCTATGTTTTAAAATGTACCCTTACCCTTTACAAAGATATAATCTGTGCTAACAGGTGACTAGACTGCATGCCTATTTTCTCTTAAAATTCAGGAGAATTCGCAGAATTCAGTCTTTCATTTAAAAACAAGAGCAGAAATGCAGATCAAAGTGACGACATAATGGGGAGAGCTCTAGGTCTGTAATGCAAAACCCTGTTGAACGTCTCTGCGCATTTCTGACATCAGGGAAAACAGGGGAAACAAAGAAAATCCACAGATGAAATCAAATTGCATGTGGTGATGAAATCTCGTTGTGATGAGATGTCACAATAAGTGTTGCTCATATAAACCCAAGCTGACACCTAGTGCAGCCCATACAAATTTAGAATCCAGCATATTGGAAGCTGGCTACAGACGCCAGACCAGACTGCAAAACATGTAGTGTCACGGTGTAGGGCTATTAAGTAAAACACGTCAATATTAACCGAGATCTCCTCATTTTAGGAGATTTTGGAGTGTAACTGTAGATCTGATCTTAGAAAAGAGAACCAGCTGAAGAGTATAATAAACTCCAGGGAGCTGATGGACCATGAACACCACGCTTGCAAGCAGTGTTATATTGTCATTTTCACAGCCCTGACATCATTATTGTGGAACATAAGGTGGTAGAATATTTTTTACTAGATTTGTGCCCTGAATGCTACTGCCATTAACATTGCATGTGGCATGGCATGATGTGTCCTCTAAAAGTCAATGCAATCACATTTAATTTGTAGATTAGGGTTTAATTAAAGATCCTCACATTCCACAGTAGTTACTATTATCATATCGATAAAGAGAGTATAATAAAGAACCTAACGATATATTAATTAAAAATAAATATTTGGACAATGGAAATGCAGGTTTTTTCCTAAACGCGTAACGCTACCTTTGACCAAAATAATTTATTCATTGAACACTCAAACTGTATTTGATGATATTTAGCAGCTGAGTAAGAGGATTTAAAGGGGACAGATTTATTTTCCCGGCTAGGTTAGGTGTATTTATACACAGGTCTATAAAAATATCTTAAACTGTATATGCGCTCGAAGCCGCTGGACACACTCCTTTCTGTGGCAACGTTATACCAACAGTCTGCAAAGGCAAAGCCCTGTGACAGTCTGCAAAGAGAATTTTTCGATACAAGAACAATAATCCATGCCAAAGAAACTAATGTAAAAACACGTCTTTCTTACCTTTGGTCTCTGTGAAAATGTTGCTTTTGTCTTTGAATACAGTTGAGAGGTTAGCTCATTTAGGCAGCATCAGTGCCTCAGCGTGTTGCAGAGACGATCCTGAACTACAGCTCAGCACATGAGGTGGTGGGGAAAAGAACAGTACCGCCGGACACGGCCACTATTCGTAGAAACACCGGCGTGTTTAGTCATTAGGTTCTCCAAAACACCAGTCGGTGCTTTTTGCTGTTGTTTACATGCTAGCCTAGCTGTCAGAAAGGCAAGGAGAGAACAGCTGCCTGGATACCGACTCCACTCTGACTAGTCTCCACCTACCGCCGAAGGAAATCTCGCGCTCAAATCTCGCGATGACAGCTCTCATCGTCACATGCGCAAGTGCGAAACGTTTAGATCTTGTACTTATGTGTCTGAGAGTCATGGAAGAAGTGTTCACATGGGCTAAGTCGTTTACATGAGTAAAATGAATATCACAATGTAAATTACTCACTTACAATTACACTTTATTAAACGTATGTAAGTATTAATAACAAAAGGTACTTAAATCATCAAAGCCTACTCCATATCCAACCCTCAATGTATCATTACTGATGCATTAATGGCAGCATTTTTGTATTAGCTAACTATGTAAATAAAAAGAAGCTAACATAAAATCAACACCCAGGATGAAGAAGAAAATTATAAAATTATAATTAATTAATTAATTAATTAATTAGATCCAAATTCGCTGCTGAAAGCAACAACAAAAATAAAACATAAGCACAAAAAAACTTGTTTTGTAATTGTGGCATGTACAAAGGTTTGGATACATGCTAAGTCATACTTTTTCTAGACAGATGTATTTGCTTAATTTCATTTCAAAATATGTTATTGGCATAAACTTGTGTGCAGAAAGGCTTTAAAAATGAGATGGTAAGAAGGTTCGGCTTCAACTATACAGAATTACCAATCATTGCTAAATATAGTAAAAAATCAATAAAAATCAGTAAAACCTCACCTGCTTTTTCAAATCATGAAGCGAAACATGGCAGTGTCATTGCTATACATAATAAAGATAATAAAAGCAGGCCATCTTTATTTTGAGGGGAATGCATGCTGTCATAGACCCTTTTACCAACAGATTGATATTCTGACTTTTGGCTAGGCCAGTAGTAAACTGTGACAATTACTCATTTTTAATATTTACACCTCTTCTTTTCCTGTATATCTACTGTGAAAAATACCATTGCAGTCAACAAACCAAATGGTAAATGGTTTTAATGGGGATATTGTGACCCACCAGTCTACAGTAATCATATCTTTGAAGGAAAAAGATGCAAAATAAATATACTAGCCTCAAGATGGAATAGGTCATTTGGTGAATGTGATAATGAAAACACAAGCTAATTGTGTAGCTACAAAATATTCATGGCAGATTTCTTCTGTCAAACTCCTGTAAGAAATTGCTATTTTGAGAACAGTGTGCATTATAAATATACTGTGTGGCTAAAAACCAAATTCAAAGCAACACTCCCATCTTGAGTTTGGAAAAAGGAAAGCATGTGACACTGCAGTATTGATTTTTATAACTGGAAGAATGAAACTGAAATCATGGTTAAACACAATGCCCAGTTTTTTAAAACTGGATGGATGACATATGAAAGCATAAAGCAGGCTGTCCATGGCTATTTTCGTTTTTCCTGTCCATCCACAAATTAACACATTAGAAGAAATTCTGTCATTTGGTGGTAAGATCTTCAAATACTGTCAAATGCTTACAGCATTTGAGGAAATCTGACGATCTGAAGAATATTTCCAAATTTCATCAATCCCCACTCTATTTCCTAAAAATAGAACCACTGCTATAAGCTCAGGTCAAGTAAATCAAACCTAAAACCAAATGAAAATTTAAAAACTCCTTTAAAAGAAAGAAAGAAATTACAAAGTATCACATTACAACGTGATGGAGTAGCAGGACCCAGGTGTAAAGTGGAAACCACAGGGATACAATCGCAACCCATCCATCCATTATCTATACCTGCTTATTCCTATTTAGGGTTAAAGGGATCTGCTGGAGCCTATCCCAGCTCTCTTTGGGTGAAAGGCAGGAGTACACCCTGGACAGGTCACCAGTCCATCACAGGGGCACAGAGAGAAAAACAACCTTACACACTCACACTCACTCCTATGGGCATTTTAGATTCTGGGGCAGAAATCCCTTTTCAGGATCAACATATTTCTGTAATCACTTTTTACCAAAGAAAATACTATGTTTTACTAGTTATACTGGCCTTTTATAGATATTTAGACTGGTAGAAAGGACTGGATGGTTGTTAATCTTTAAAATATTTCCCACAAGAGGGAAATAAAGGGAATTTTTGGGACATGTCAGAGTGGGGACCCTTTGGTATGAACACCTTAGCTGCAATTACTTTTTGGAGAATACTGCATTTCACTAGTTAGCTTTTACAGTTAGTTAAACCGACAGAAAAGAGTAGATGGTTAATCTTTAAAATATTAGCCTCAAGAGCAAAATTAGAATAATGTGTGGGGAAACCATTCAGTATCAAGGCATTATCTGTAATCACTTATTGGCAAAGAGAATACTGCATTGTACTAGTTATACCATACTAGCCTTTAATGGGTACTTAAACTGGCAGAAAAAAGTGGATGGCTGTTAATCATTAAAATATTACCAGCAAGAGTATACCTTTCTCTACAAAGGTCTTACTTGCAATCACTTTTTGGCCTAAAATGATTATTTTTCTTTGCTATATATGTATTCGACATTAGTAATGTTAGAATCTACTTTCCACATAGGCTATATGGACATAGACAACCTTGTCCTGAATAAATGCACTTTAAATACAGGTAAATATTTGGCTTCTGAAACAGTTGTTTTATTCACAACTGTGTAAAATTCTACAGCAGAAAACAAATGACAAATGTTGCATAACAAAATACCTATTCTTTATGTGATGTACGTCATACATCATACATACATCTGTTACAACTGGCCTGATTGCACCCTAACTGGTTGTTAAGCTTTAATAATTATTATTCTCTTAGAATTTTCCTTGTTGTTCTCATAGATTTATTTAGGTTTGTTCTGAGGAAGCAGACATTTAAACAGGAAAAGCACACATGTAGTGAGTTACCTAAATTTCTTTGTATTAGAATAATGTGAGACAATGTGAGACAATTAACATTGTGGATACTGGTCTATGGTTAATAGGACATCCAAATGAAACTGAGCCATCTTTGAAAGTTAAACCTATTATTTTCCTTTTATTCATCAATTGACTATTTGCTACAGAAAAAAACCTAAATCAAACCAATATCTAATGTAAAGCCTTTGTGGACAGTCATTAGTAAATTTTAATCACTTTGTAGAATAAATGATCTCTGTTTTCATAAATGTCCAGTCAGAGAAGGAAAATGCTGAAATAAAATAAAATAATACTCAAATAAAGACCAAAACAAAACAAATGCCTGAGTGTGTCTGCCACTAGATGTCATCGCACGCTGTTGGTTGGGGAGACTAATGACAGGCAATGAAGCCGTCGCACAAAAACGCATCTTATAAAAACCTTATTGTAGAAGGCAAAAGGCCTGTTTAAAACTGATCATCACATCCAAGTGTAATCGAATGTTTGTTCACTTTTAGTAAATTAGACCTACAAGCTATTGAGGCGACATACCGCACGTCCTGGTTTTGAAAACTCAAAATGCATGTTTAAAACGCTTCCTTTGGTTAAGGCTAAAGTTAAGGTTACATCCTTTGCACCGTATCCATCTATTGTTGCGTTCAGCAGCCTTTCCCAATCAACAGACTTTGACGTCAGCGCTGAATGCGGTTGGTGATGCTCTTATGCTGTCTTCGAGTGATTCTGGTTAGGACATGACTGAGCTCGGAAAGCTGTGAATATACGCAGCTTGTACTTTTTAGGAGAACAAACACAACGGTTAGATAAAAACACATTTTTAAATAACTTTTTATCGATGTTCTGAAAAGAGTCCATATTATGATAGGTTGGAAATGGGACTTTTTCGCGTTGTTTGTTAGTTTTTCATGTGCATCCCATGAGTAGTCGAAATAACTTTTAAACACGTTTGTGATGCCTTAAGGAAATACCAACAAAAGTATGAGCGTTTTGGAAATCTCGACACTTCTTCGGCACATGAAGGCAGCATCACAGTCCCAGCGCCTCGGTGGGGAGGACACAACCATTCCGATTAGAGCTGCCGCTGCCAACGATGTTATGCTTCGTTTTACGGATGAGCCCTGGCCATAGGCATGTAATGAGTGCCGCTGTTACTTCGAAGAGGCTGTATGATTCTCATCTTGTGTGATAACTTGTGATAACCTTCATTAGATAGTATCCGAAGGTACACGGCGTTGACCAGACACGGGACTTTATGATACCGAGGCCAGGCGGGAGAGGTAACGTTCACGCTAAGCTGAGCGAGCCGTAGTAACTTTAGCTTGCTACATGCTACATGCTAACTGTGGCTAGCTGTGTGACATTTAAGCAGTAGCTACCTGCGTACCTGCATGGCCGGCGCTCTCTCTCTTAACACGGCTAAATGTGTTTGTGTAACGGTTATTACCGGAGGGGTTAGTGGAAGGGCCGTTATATAATGGGAGAAGGAAAGCAGCGAATGTTAGTCGGTAACAAAGCTAACGCTAATCAATCAATGAACAACGAGCTAGCCCTTAGTAACGCTGGCTAACGTTAGTCGCTTGTGCTACCGCGGGGCCGTGAGACGGCTGCCCTCCGGATAACATCAAGTTGTACAACTCTGCTGTGGTAGATGAGATGCTGACCATGCGACTGTAGGACACTCTTACTGTAGTTTGGCAACAACTGTAGTTTATTGTAGCAGTATATCAAGAGAAGGTGGCTAACGTTAGTGCTGCAGCCTTTCTGTCAAAACAAGCCCAACGCCCCTTCTCAGTGTTTAGCACTTGGACGCCAAGACTGCCGTTTCTATAAGCTATCTTATGTAACTTAGTAACGTTACTCGCATTGTACAAATACTACTATAGTCTTTGTACAATGTGAGTAACGTTAATGTATCCTCTTTAATTTTGCTTTATAACTATCAGTTATTCTGCACAATGCACAAGGGAGTTGGCAGGTGCATTAGTATTTTCAGAGAAATTGCAATACGTGGAGGATGGAAAATGTTTAAAATCTACATGGACTAATTGCTCTTCTATGATCAGTTTTCTTAGTATTAAGTATTTTAATCTGTGTTTACTGAATCTGTAGTCATTTAGTGTCTCTTCTGTCTTTTAGGAAGCTGGAGCCATGGCTTTCTCTGTCAGTTTTCGATGAACTGAACTAAACTGGACCCCCACGACTCATCCAAACAGCCCCTGCCCACAGCAGGGGCTTCCCTCTCCCCTTCTCCTTCTCCAGCAATGGCAGGATTCAAGCGGGGCTATGATGGCAAGATTGCTGGCCTGTATGACCTGGACAAGACATTGGGCCGTGGTCATTTTGCTGTAGTCAAGCTGGCTCGGCATGTCTTCACCGGGGAAAAAGTGGCAGTGAAAGTCATCGACAAGACTAAGCTGGACACAGTGGCCACAGGCCACCTTTTCCAGGAAGTCCGCTGCATGAAACTGGTGCAGCATCCCAATATTGTCCGCCTGTATGAAGTGATAGACACTCAAACCAAACTTTACCTCATCTTGGAGCTAGGTGATGGAGGGGATATGTTTGACTACATCATGAAACATGAGGAGGGTCTGAATGAAGAGCTCGCTAAGAAATATTTTGCCCAGATTGTCCATGCTATCTCCTACTGCCATCGCCTGCATGTGGTGCACAGGGACCTCAAGCCAGAGAATGTGGTGTTCTTTGAGAAACAAGGGCTGGTTAAGCTCACTGACTTTGGATTCAGTAACAAGTTTCAACCAGGGAAAAAGCTGACAACGAGTTGTGGATCTCTGGCATACTCTGCACCAGAAATTCTGCTTGGTGATGAGTATGATGCTCCAGCCGTAGGTATGCAAAATGTGTAGACTGTTGAATAATGTTTAAGTAATGCAATGAGTCATGTTGCTAATTAGAAAATTCCATTGATTCATAATGCCAGACAGACTAGACAGTTTGCAAGCAAAATATTTGAACCATCCTGTTTATGAAACTATATTGCTTTTGGTATCCGCAGTTTTATCAGCTTTATCTTGTATGATCCATAACCGTTGAATTGGCAGGACAAGGCTTGTTGCCTGTGTTAACCAACTTATTGACCTCCTAAACAAGCCTGGCTTTACTTTGGGTATTAACCTACACATAATAAAATATGATAAACTTTAGTAAGCCCTGAGGGGAAATTCTAGACATGACATTTTTATCAAAGTCATATTTACCCAGCTTCAGATAAGCGCAAGTGGCTTGCACCTGTTTCACACATTTTTCACGACATGCTGATACATCTTGTGGCTTTGCTTGGTTTGCATTCAGAGTCTGAACATGCATTCACCATGGCCTGTTTTAAATTTAGAAAGTTTTAGTTCAGAACAGCCATCAATCATGTATCAGGATCTTCTGCAAGACTGAATATTTGAACTTGTTTTAGAACATGTGTTCCAGCAGCAGGCCTGTACCAGTACAGGACCCTTATTATTTTGCAGGCTGCTGTAGGCCATGTGTTACAAGGTCAGCTCTACTAACACTGATGTCTGTGGGTGTCCCATTGCACTAAATTAACTGGCTCATTGATTTTCTGTGAGGGCTGACAGAGTACAGACAGACAGATTGTGTGTCCTTCCATGACTGGTATGTCTTTCACATTGGGTAACTTTAATGATGGCAAAAACATGGGACTAGTTCCAGCTTCAGTGTGTGCCCTCTTAAGTGTGTGTTTCAGCTGGTGTGGTTGTTCATGCAGTGCTAATCCTGAAGCAGTGAGAAAGCTGTCTTATGATTGATTGTGTGTCTTTCTAAGACAGTCGACTAGGTGTTATTTACCTCCCTTTTTTGGGTCATGGTTTTCACAAACTTAAAATGTGCAGCAGAGGCAATGAGGAAATTGTGGTTACTGTTTTTTGTACTACACGCTCACCTAAATCAAATCAAACTTACAGCACATTATACACAACCAACGTTGACCAAATTGCTTAACAAACAAACCAACAAATAATACATAAAACAAAGTAAAAGAGGTTAAACAATATGGCATGGTCAGAGAACATGGGGTTCTTATGGAAGCCAAAGCTGGTCAAGCTTACTGCCCTGTATAATAAGCTATCTTATTACTATTATCAGCTGTGTAGACCTGGATGTTGAAGATATATTGTTCTTGGATGTGAAGTTTAAGTTTAATTTTCATAACATGTTTTTGTATACAGACAAAGACTACGGATATAATTTTATTATACCAGTTTCACAGACACACCAATTTTTGCTGCAGGATAACTGACATTCCAGGGTATGATAAAATCTTTATCTATGGTCTTAAACATGTTGTAGTTGCACATTTATTTCTGACCTAAGTGGGTGTGAATATCAAATGTCATTTGTTTATTAGTAGTAACTGAAATATGCATCTAAAAGTATCTATTTAGATTGTATAATTGGTTGAGACCATATTGAATTGTTTTTGTACAAAAACAGACTTGCTCTGTATTTGTGAAATTAAGACATTGAAAAGGCTAAGTTTTTGGTATTTAAATCCTTGAGACCACTAGTTTCGGTTAAAGATCAGATATGCATAGAATGTTAAACTCAGTACTGATATCAATGGCTGCATCACTTAGTGTTATCAACAATTATCAGTAAGGGCAAGCGTGGCTGAACAAAAATGATATTTAGGAACTCTACATGGTCATTATTTCTTCACATATGAATCCTCACTGATATACAGTCCGTATGCAGCTCACTGTACTTCATTGACTGAGCAGAACTGTATAGTCACTAACAACTGGCGCTTTCTGTCAGGTGGCCTTTGTGTGTGCACCAATCATAATCACATGGGTACTACTCCTGGCCATGTTATACAGCCACAGCCCTCTACAGCTGTAGAGCAGAGAGTACTTGGAGCTATTGCTGGCCATTCTATTGTATTTGTTTTTTTACTTTTATTTGCACCACAGTGCAGTTTAGATTAGTGCAGGCTTGTGATGCAGTGCTTAGAGCCATTCCCTTTAGGTTTTCTTTTTCTATAAATGAATGTGATGAGGTGACAAACAATCACTCATTGTTTGCATTTGTGCAGCCCAGGCCACAGAGAGATAGGTTTATGTTTTTTGTTTTCTTTTGGTCATCCCTGCAGGGTATAGCCTGCTCAATCTGGGGCATTTGCTAAGAAACAAAACAACATAAAAGCATGTTTGTATATATGTTTGGGAGATAAAAATGTAGATTGTCATTTGTATAGAATAATTCAGGACCATATTTCTTTTTTTTTCTTTTCTGTTTTTCCCCTCATATAAATCTATGTGACAGTATAAAGTGTAGTGCAAATAATTTTTTGTTTGACTACATATGGTGATGTACCTTCATATACTAACTGATAGTAGAGTTGGTCTCAAGCTTGTATGCAGAGGTCCAGGCATCGTACATTTTAGTCCGTCATTAGCTGATGGAAGGCCATTGACTCTCATTAGCCTATGTACTGCTCTGTGTCCCTGTGCCTTGCACAGCTGTCCCTAGAGAGTAGCCAGAGGGGCCTATAATTGCAGTCCTAGTTACTGTTGCCTACTGACAGTAGATTGAAAGAACAGTTTATCCATGGCATTGTTTGGAATAGGCCAGGAGAGGATGAGAGGGAGGCAGGATGCAGCTATTACGCAGTTCTGTGTTGACACAAACTGGCTGGCTTTGATTAGAACTCATTCACACCAATTGACCAAAGACACATTTCCTTATTATTTGCACCAAATTCCACCCTAAACAAAATAATTGTTTTTAAAACCAGTGATGGGTAAAAGTAGTTGTTTAGATGATTACTTCTCAATTAAATTCAGGGGTATGTGAGTTCAGAAAGAAATACTGTGTATCATAAAATAATAACAGTATATGTGTGCATGCATAGTCCTGCATGGTCAAGATTAGTTCTAAAACAAATGTATTCCCTGAGCGAACAGTTGATCTGGTCTGAACTCTGATATAGGTTTAGTTGATTTGTGATGAAATCTCTGTCATCATCCCTTCTATCTTTGTTCTGGTTTTCATTCATTCACTGGTCCTCAGAGGCTTTCGGGTTAAAGGGTAGGGGTCACAGACAGTCTCCAGTGGTTCTGCTGGCTGTTGTTTCTTTAAAATCAGGGCAGTTTCAATGGAAACAGAATAGCCAGGGCATTACATTTTAATTACTGTTATGTGATTATATTTATACTGTTTCTGTACAGGATTGTTTGTCCCAGGATTGTCCCTGTGAATTCATCTTGTCTCCACTTTGGATTTCATTTCATGGATTTTAGCTGTTGATCTGCATTGAGTCGAAAGTGAACCCTGGTGTCCAGTACTAATGTAGAGCTATCAGCTAATCGGTACAACTAGCAGTGCATGTATGCAAAATGAATTGTGATGGAAAATTAGTTGTGTCCTTCTTGTCAGTTGCCTTGTGAATCAAGACTTCCTCTTTTTTGCTGGATATGGATCATGCATGCAAAATGATATTCAAATTCATATTGTAGTTTAGAGTTCTACGGAACGCAGTGTATTACCCTCTAGCTTCAATTCTCACGAATTCTTTCTTCGTCAGAATTTTCTGCCTTTATTCTATTAGTGCCTCAGGCATCTTGTAATGGCAGACCAGGATGGTAAGATGTACATGTACAGACACACACACTCTGATACAGCAGTTTTTCAGTCACTTAGTGGTGTGTGCAAAGACTACGTGCTGCATCAGACTGATTGATTGATGGTTTGTAGGAATTGTGTCTGGGCAAACAGGTTCATCAGGGAAGCTATTATAGTAGCTGAATGAAACCACGGTGGATGCACAGTTTTTTGATTGTGACACTGCAGCAGTATCATAGTTATCTTAAAGGCCTAATTCAGATAAAACCTTTGGACTGATGTTAGTATCCAGTTTCACTAAGTGGTATTGGCATTGCTCCAACACTGTTAATTTCATCTGCTAGAAACCATAAAACAAGTCATTTTAAAATAAAATGTCATGACAACTGGTTAGTTGTACAGTTTGACTTATGTTTCTCTTCATAATGTCTGACATTCTGGTTGACAGGATTTTATTTATTTTTTTGTCTGGTAAAATTAAGTTGTGTTGCTGCAACTGCCTTACTTGACTGGAATGGAACTGGTATGGAAAGAGTTATTGAATACATTGTCCAGTCATAATTAAGTGACTGGTTATGGGCCTACACAGCCTGTTAAACTGTCAAGGTATATTCATCTGTGTGTGTCCCACCTATCATTGTGAAGCAGAATTCACCAAGCGTTGGATTGTTCACCCACTAATGGGGAACATGAGCTGGGTTTAGACCGTCGTGAGACATGTTAGTTTTACCCTACTGATGATGTGTTGTTGCAATAGTAATCATGTCCTGCCATGTAGTGATACTTAATCTCATGGTAGAGAGAAGACTTTAATACCAGTTATTAATGACCATGACTATGAGGAGGAAGAGGAACAGGTCTAGTCTCGTTCTTCATATCAGGTACAAATTTAAATTCCCATGAGCATCAAGAGCACATGTGACAATTGCTACTTCTACCTTCTATACAACTTATGAATCTGTATGTCTTGTATAGCATATAATATCTAGATGTCCATACTTAAATTTCACACTAGTCCACACTAGTTTTTCTTTCCATAGTCTTCTCTCCTAATATTTAGTCATATATTTAGTAATATTTTCTGCAGCTCCAGGTGATGCCATCTTGTTTTGCTTGAAAAGCCAAACACAAATCCCAAATCCACAGCAGGGTGCAGTCAAGTGCACTATTATTTTTCAGTTAATGTAAGGTGACAGCTTGGGAACTATCATGAGTCTTTAGCTAACTTTCTTGCAGGCAGCATGGGAATGTGACAGCTTTTGTGCTTGAGCTAAAAATTGTGATGTGGACCTGGAGGTGGTATCGACACTTTGGATTTCCACTTGACAAGACTGTATATACTGTGCAGTTTTTTTTTGTTTTTCCTGCTGCCCTAAGGTCTGCAGTGATTTTTATAAGGAGCAGAGCACTGTATGAGGAGTGACTTTGTTGCCTGCAGTCATACCTCTGCAGCTGCTGCTCCCCTAATTGCTGCTCCTTCACTCAACCTTTGACTTGGCAAGGTTGGAGTGCACTTCTAAATTATTAGTAGGTGAGTGTGTTTATAGGTTCTTTGTGAAGGAAGTACCTGAAATGACCTGTAGGTGATTGTGATTGTTGTAGGCATAGTCTTTGAATTGTCACTTTGGGACTATAACCAGCATTACTGGTCGCTAAATGTAAGGTTGATTTGACTTCAAGAATGCTGCTGAAGTGGTTTCTCTCCATCTTTGTGACACAATGGGAACTAGTGTTAGGTTATTAAAATAATGAATTGTGCTCATAGTACTGCACAAGTACAGTCATTTATTTTGACAAGTGTGCTCTGAATTAGTTTAATGTCCAGCAATCTTTAGGCTTTAGGCTTTCACATCCCAAAAAGCAGTGTCATGATGTATCGCTGTTACCATTACAAATGACTGGAATACTGTGATATACTGTAAGTTGAAACTGAATCATCAACCCTTGACATGGCATATAACCAGAGGTTACAGCATGGTTGGTGTGTTATCAGCTGGAGGCAGAAGAGTTGTCACACAGGGCAGGCAGCCAGGATGTTTTCAACCTCGGTGCGACATTTCCATATAGACTTGACTATCTCACTTTGGCTTGTCCTCTCCTGTACTCTTTGTTATGACCGGTTCATTTTTCCTCAGTTAATGCCTTGCCATCTTCGTCATGGCCTTCCAGTACCTGAACAGCAGTCCAGGTTGGGCTGGCAGGTGTCTAGTCTGATCTGCATCCGACACATCAGCTATTAATACACTCACTGAGCTGCTGAGTGGGACAGCCACTTTCTGGCTCACTTTATCCGGAAATTCACATCCTAGATAAAACAGCTTGCATGGTACTGCAACTGGCCAGCATTTGGTGAGCCAACCACACAGTGAATCAGTCAGCTGGGTTCTCATTTGCTGTCAGTATGTCTTGCCACTGGCATGGACGTGATGGAGGTTATTGTGCATTTATCACAGGCAGGTTTTGTTCTTTTCTAAATCACAGATGAAATGAGGATTTAGACACATTCTATTTCAAGAAGGGAGGGGAGAAGAAGAAAGGAAATGAGATTGGCTTTATTTGTAGCCAAAGACAGGATTAACAGTTATCACAGCTTGATTCCAGTGTAGACAAAGGACAGCAAGCAGGAAGTGAAATAGAGGTGATTATGTGTAATTATTCCTTTCAGTGATCCATGACAAATTAGAGGCGATGCTGCTGTGTTCAATGAGGCCTGTCACTTCATATCATTACAGGCCATTGGTTAGGCCTAGCTGGCTGCTTGGCACATGAATTGACCGACTAGTTAATAAACACAATAACATTTTTGTGGGTTAACTTACAGACTAACTTAGTTGTGTCGGATCATGTTGTTGCTCCAAAAATGAAAATGTTGACTGGTGGTGTTGATTACCCACACGCCTTCCTAAACTCAGTGATGACACATCAGTTAAACTTGATCCTTTTTGAAAACACCTTATTCAATAGGAGGACGTGACAGGGCAAGCTGAAAGAGCTCAGACCACTTTATGATCAAATTCAATTGGCCGGTGAGATTGATTGGTTCGGGAAGTGCATGCTAGTAGCAATAAGAGATAGGACTGCAACAACTAATAGATAAAATCGATAAAAATCAATAATAATGGGCCCATCAACTTATTGTGCTCTTACACTATAGCTGGTCAAGTTGACTGTCAGGCTGTCCGCCATTGGCTCACACCACGACACTACCCAGACTTTGATCACCAGGAGGGATGTTGCTTTATTAGGGTTAATGTGGCACTAATTTCAGTGTGAAATTCTACTAAGAAATCTCCCTTTTAATGTAACAAAATTTATAATTTGTTTAAATGTCACATATAAAATTATTATTCAAAATATTATAATCAGTGTTAAAGCTAGTTTGTATTGTCTAAGGATTGCTAAAAATGTAAGCATTATAAAACATATGCAGTCTTTCTTTTATTATTCTTGCTTTGAACATGCTCACCTTAAATATACATATTTGAATCATTTGAACTTTCTTTAGCCGTGCGACTGGCATTGCTCTCTGTGAATTGCAGTATTGTTTGATTGTTGATTGTTTGGACAGTTCTCCTCTAAGTGAGTTTAGTAGAGTGGCTGAATGAAAGGAATGATAATTGTTGTACAAGCAGTGCATCATCCTCGTATTTTAAATACGTCCTACCCCATTAGGTAGCCTGTCGAAGTCTAAATCAGAATCAGAATCAGAATCAGAATGAGCTTTATTGCCAAGTGAGTGTGCACACACACACACACAAGGAATTTGTTTTGGTACGGGGGGGGGGGGGTACTCCAGTGCAAACAGACATAAATACAAATGCTACAAAGGGTCAAACAGTAAACATAAATGCTACAGAAATGCTACAAAAAACTAAAAGACTAAGAGAAAAATGCACAGATAACCTGAGAAACAGGATGAAAGGGGAACTAATTGGTGTGCAAAGAGCAAGAAGGTGCAAGTGTCATAGTGCAGGTGGTGGAAGGGAATGGTGGAGAGCTACGAGTTTAAGAGTTGGATGGCCTGAGGGAAGAAGCTTCCTTTGTGCCGGGCTGTCTTGATGTTTGGAGCTCTGAAGCGCCGGCCAGACGGTAAGAGCTGGAAGAGGTGGTGACTCGGGTGGGTGGCATCCAGAGTGATTTTCCGAGCTCTTTTTCTCACTCTGGAGGTGAACAGGACTTGGAGGGTGGGTAGGGTAACACCGATGATCTTCTCAGCGGTCCGGACTGTCCTCTGAAGTCTTCGGATGTCTGATTTAGAGGCAGAACTAAACCAGACAGTGATGGAGGAGCACAGGACCGACTCGATGACCGCTGAGTAGAACTGGGTCAGCAGCGTCTGTGGAAGGTTGAACTTCTTCAGCTGGCGCAGGAAGTACAACCTCTGCTGGGCCTTCTTCGTGATGGAGTCGATGTGGAAGTTCCACTTCAGGTCCTGAGAGATGGTGGTGCCCAGGAACCTGAATGACTCCACTAGTGCCACAGTGCTGTTCATAATGGTGAGAGGGGGGTGGGTGGGGGCATTTCTCCTGAAGTCCACAACCATCTCCACTGTTTTGAGCGTGTTTAGCTCCAAGTTGTTGTGACTGCACCAGCGAGCCAGCTGCTCCACCTCCTGTCTGTATGCAGACTCTTCACCGTCCTGGATGAGACCAATGACAGTGGTGTCATCTGCAAACTTCAGGAGTTTCACAGAGGAGTCACAGGAGGTGCAGTCGTTTGTGTAGAGGGAGAAGAGCAGTGGGGAGAGAACACACCCCTGGGGGGCGCCGGTGCTGGTGATGCGGGAGCCAGAAGTAAATTTCCCCATCCTCACTAGCTGTTGCCTATCCGTCAGGAAGCTTGTAATCCACTGACAGGTGGAGTCAGGAACAGAGAGCTGGGAGAGTTTATTCTGGAGGAGTGATGGGATGATGGTGTTGAATGCTGAGCTGAAGTCCACAAACAGAATCCTTACATAAGTCCCTGGTTTGTCCAGATGTTGCAGGATGTAGTGCAGCCCCATATTGACTGCATCATCCACGGACCGATTGGATCGGTAGGCAAACTGCAGGGGGTCCAGGAAGGGTCCAGTGACGTTCTTCAGATGGGCCAACACCAGTCTTTCAAAGGACTTCATGACCACGGATGTCAGAGCCACTGGTCTGTAGTCGTTGAGTCCTGTGATTTTTGGCTTCTTGGGGATGGGAATGATGGTGGAGCGTTTGAAGCATGCAGGGACTTCACACAGCTCCAGTGATCTGTTGAAGATCAGAGAGAAGATGGGAGCCAGCTGGTCAGCACAGGTTCTGAGGCATGATGGTGAAACCCCATCTGGTCCTGGTGCTTTCCTTCTCTTCTGCTTCCTGAAGAGCCGACACACATCGTCCACACTGGTCTGAAGTATCAGAGCGGGGGAGAGGGGGTTGATGGATGGAGGTGTTAATGGTTGCTCTGGAGGACAATCAGAGCGGGTGGGGGGTGATTCAAATCTGCAATAAAACTCATTCAGATCGTTCACCAGCGTTTGATTGCCTATTGAGGAGGAGGATGGAGTCCTATAGTTGGTTATTGTCCTCAGGCCTCTCCACACTGAAGCAGAGTCGTTAGCTGTAAACTGGTTTTCCAGCTTTTTGGAGTAGCTCCTCTTAGCTGCTCTGATCTCCTTATTCAGTGTGTTCCTGGCCTGATTATACAAGACCCGATCACCACTTCTGTAGGCATCTCCTTTGGCTTTACGAAGCTGTCTGAGTTTTCCAGAGAACCATGGTTTGTCGTTGTTGTATGTTAAGAAGGTCCGGGTGGGAATGCACATGTCCTCACAGAAACTGATGTAAGATGTAACAGAGTCCGTGAGTTCATCCAGGTTTGTGGCAGCAGCTTGAAAAACACTCCAGTCAGTGCATTCAAAGCAGGCCTGTAGCTCCTGCTCTGTTTCCCTGGTCCATCTCTTGACAGTTCTCACTACAGGCTTAGCAGATTTAAGCTTTTGCCTGTATGTTGGTATGAGGTGGACCAGACAGTGGTCAGAGAGTCCTAAAGCTGCTCTGGGGACGGCGTGATATGCATCCTTTATTGTGGTGTAGCAGTGGTCCAGAATATTGCCCTCCCTGGTGGGGCACTTGATGTGCTGCTTGAATTTGGGCAGTTCGTGGCTCAAGTGTGCTTTATTAAAGTCTCCGAGGATGATAAAAACAGAGTCCGGGTGTTGCTGCTCCGTGTTTGCGATCTCCTCAGCCAGCTGATGCAGCGCGTCGCACACGCGCGCTTGCGGGGGAATGTAAACACTGACCAGAACGCACGAGGAAAACTCCCGCGGTGAGTAGAAGGGTTTACAGTTAATGAAAAGTGCTTCCAGGTCAGGACAGCAGATCTTCTTCAACACTGTTGCATCTGTACACCACCTCTCATTGATGTAAAAGCATGTCCCACCACCGCGCGATTTCCCCGTTGCGTCTGAGTTGCGGTCCGCTCTGATCAGCTGGAATCCGGGCAGATGGAGCGCGCTGTCCGGTATGGCTCCATTAAGCCAGGTCTCCGTGAAACACAGAGCAGCAGAGTTCGAAAAGTCCTTGTTTATCCGGATAAGCAGGTGTATTTCGTCCATCTTGTTGGGTAGCGAGCGGAGATTCGCCAGGTGTATGCTGGGCAGCGCTGTCCTGAGGCCGCGCTGACGAAGTTTCACCAGCGCACCAGCGCGCTTCCCGCGTTTGCGCTTTCTGAGAAGCGCAGCTGCTCCGCCAGCTAAAACGCTCCACAAAACGTCCGAATGTGCAAAAATTGGAGGAAAAATATCCTGGGAGTGCTGCCGAATGCTTAGCAGTTCAGCCCGAGTGAAACTTAATAAGTTACAGAAACAAAGTGCAGGACAAACTAACAAAAATAACAAAACAACTGGAGAGCTCCAGACCGAGGCAGCCATCCGCGGCGCCATCTTGAAAAGGTTATAAATGAACTGTTTTCCACCATTGAAGATTTTAGTATTGGTTAAATTAAGACCGTTTACTCTGAAAAGGAGTGCTGTTCTGTCTGCCACCAAAATTGTCTGGATAGAGGAGTAATTGAATTACTGTTCTGCTGCATGTACATATATGTGGATTTATAGTAATCAAGTTACTACAGCACATCGAAACCCATTCTCCCAATAACCTGATTTCTCTGAGTAACCAGGTTACCTAAAGGCCTGTGACTTTCACGTTTTTGTTGGATATTTTCCACACAAATCATATAGAGAGTATGAATGATTTTTTTCTCTTTGTAATGTCTATGAATCCACGACCTGTTTTAATTAATTCACCACCAGTGAACCACATTGCTGCATTCTCCATGCATTCATTCACTACTCTTTTCCACAATACAATGTGTTGCATTTTATGTATGTAAAATTTACTCTTGTGCATCATCCATGAGAATTCACTGCTCACAAGTGAAATATTGTGAAGTGAATGAATGAAGAAGGCTATTTTTAATCCTGGGCCTTGATCATTTTACTGCTAGCGCTCAGAAAAGCCACAGTAAACTATTTAAAACTATTAATTACAAGTGCAATGTATCTCAGTGCTGATCTGGTTCAGCTCCTCAACACAGTCCCATTATTGCTATTGTGGCTGCTGTCATTTCGAGTTGCAATGTTGTTTATCTGAGCAAAATGCCTGAATGCAGAACAGGAGAAGAAAAAGATGCTAAGAGACAAATCCCAGAGTCACTAATTAAAACATCATAGTGCTACTCGAATAGAGATGCGTAGGACGAGAGGATGTGTATGGATTGGGAAGGGGACTGGAACAAGAAACACAAGTGGAACATGGTGGCCTTCAACACCAACTTTACATATTTAGGAAGAGTTGAAAAAAGTGTTGATTGAATGCAGATGGCAGTAGCATTATTGATGAGATGACTATGGAGAATATACAAAGGTTGAAGAATATAAAGGTGAGACTTGGCTGGTGTGAAAAGTGGTATGATATGGTGCAGCATGCCTGGATAGTAGCTTGGGAAAAAGAAATGAAGTGGACTGAGGTGTAGGTTTGCAGAGAAAGATGGACATATACAAGGATAGGATGCATACAGGAGCATTACCAGGGTTGAGCAGGGGACATAAATGAGGAGAGAGGAAAGAAGTGTTAGGGTCGAGGTTAAGATAGAAATGCAGAAGGTTTTATTATATATTCTTTTCATAGTTTCCAATTTTATATAAGCAGAGTAAAGTCATAGTAATTACGGACTGCCTTTATTGTTGGTATGAATATGAATTTAGACCTCTGTTTGAAAATCACTTGGGAACATAACACTTAAAATGTAAATGTAATATAATTGTAGGTTTACATTCTTGACTTTGTCACTGAGACTGAAATACTGTCTACAAACATTGATGTCTAAGCCTGCTATGTTATTATGTGTGTGAGTGTGGACAGATTTGCTAGAGGGCCTGACAGTAGCATGTTTCATTCTCTAATTTGAGATGGGGAGCAAGGGTTGCTATGGTAACAGGTGTTGTGAATATAAGTGAGCCAGGTGTGAGGTAGTACTTCTGTGGGCCCTGCGGGTGTCTGCCTCTGCTGCCCATTCCTCTCCATCACTGGCTTTGGTCAGACCTAGGCACATATCTACAAATGCAGACTAACACAAGAGGCAATTTTGAACATACACAAATAATTTGATAGCACCACTTAAGAGATGTAGCATTACAAGTATTAATAGTAACTGTTGAGGTTCTAACTTAAAGAGATGTCATATTTATGTGGATTTGTGTGTGCACGTGTGTGTTTTTCTTACATTCTGGGGACAGCAACCTGTTTACACATTGGCGTGGAGACTTGGCTTCCTCGTGAGGACCAAAGGCAGGTCCCCACCATGTAAATCATTGAATTTTAAAAAGACAGCTTGGTTTAAAGTTAGGGTGAGGTTAGGTTTTAGGTTAAGGTTTAGGGCAAGTCTACAGAAAATGTGTGTGCTTGTTTGTTTGTGTGAGTGAGAGAGAGAGAGAGAGAGAGGATTGTAAATGCTGCAGGTCACTGCAGGGTCAAGCTCTTTGACCTCTTTATGACACCAGTATATGTAGTTGGCTTACACAGTGCAGCAGGTCACAAGAGGGTCTAAAATTGTTTATAATTCCATAACCCAGATTTAACTTCCAAACCATAACTAATATGAATGAATTTTATCTCTTTTCTAATTGCTGAAAGAATCACATTTCTAGAACCAAACAATGTAGTGAAAGTTTTTATATTGGCAAATAATAGTAGACATAAGGACAAATTCATGGGAATTTTTTTGCTGTTTTTATAAGGTCAATAATGACAGAGAAGTAAACAGGATTAACATGTAATCAAGTAGAGTACAAGTACTCCTTTGAAATTGTACTTAAGTACTTGACTAAATGTACTAAGTTACTTTCCACCTTTGGTTTTTGTAATTCTATATAAGTCATAGACAACAAATGCAATATTAGTAGTTCAAGAATGAGAAACCATCATGCTAATATAAGACAGCATAAAGCAAGAGATACCAAGGAGAGAGCTGCACTTTATTCTGCAGGACTGGCTCTCATTCATATTCAGCAACAGCAGCTCATCCCCGAGAGCCAGTATACTTCTCTTTTCCCTGTCTGTCTTCGCCTATCTTTCCATCTCTCGCTCTGTCACTCGCACGCACTAATGCCACATGTGCACAGAAATGTTATACACAAATATATTTATTGTTTTTCTATACTTTTCTGCCCAAACATCCTGCGATGGACTCGTGTGCTGTCTGCACCAAATTATCCTGGCTCCTCTTGTGTGCCATTGGTTCCTTTCAGCAGCTGTTGTTCTTTCTCTCACTGGCAGGGTGAAGAGGTGAAATATGCCCCAGTGATACAATTAACATTTGGAATCACGCAGGAAAAAATTCTCTCATAACCCTCCACAGAAAAGTGCTGGCACTATGGGAGAGCTATGGAATGTCTGCCTAGTCTCTCTGTCTGTTTATTTTTGTCTTCTTGCAAGCCTGGGGTTAGGTCTGGTTGATCATAACCAGCATTCTTTGGGGTGTCACTCACTAATTGTCTTTCTGCATTTGTAGCATTATTTAAGTGTCAGAATGATTAATTGGTCTATATTTACTACAATGTGCTTTGGATGTTACAGTAAGCTAACATAATCAGAAGCAGTGCCAGATGAGAGTAAGAGTGCAAAGTGAACTAAACATGTTGAGCGGAAGCTCTGAACAGGATGTAATTAATTACCACTGGAATTAAGGTGTATAGTCTGCGTTTTATCTAGTTTAACACCGAACAAAACCGTCTTTATCTTTCCAATGTGACATTTTCAACTAGGGCTGTGCCAAATATCTAATTTTATGTTGCATCGCAATGGGATTAACGTCGACCTCGATAATAATATTTGGCCATTTTTTTATTTGATGTGGACAAGTCTTCCAGCCAATCACGCAGCAGAAATATAAGACTGAGCAGCGAGGCACAAGTTTAACACATTTATGGTTACCACCCACTTGTGATATAACTTTGCTCTAACAACTCGTTCCATCAGTGTTTTGACAGAAAGCACAAACAGCCAATGATGAAAATAGTGCCGTCGTGAACCAATCATGTGGCTGGAAAAGCGTTAGAGTTGACGCGCACAGCACGGAGTGTGGAGGAGCAGCCAGCAGCAGCTCACATGCTAATGTTTGGGCTGCTCTCGCTGTCTAAGCCAGTACGTCAGGATTGGGGCCTGATTAAAGAGAAGATGAAGAGAACCAAAAATGTTGGCGGTGATGAAAACTCCCACACAGACACAGTCCTGAGTATTGCTAAGAACAAGGGTCTGAGGACTAGTAGTGTGGAGATATTTTGGATATTGAAAGTCCGACAAGAAGCAGAGTAGCATGCACTGCAAAACATAGGCAGGTATTTGACAATAATATACAAATGTTCCATAAAAAACAGGTAATACTACTGACCTTTTTTTAACACCTAAAGCAGTGCCATCCTCTAGAGCAAATAAAATGCAAGACTACATAGTCCCAGACCCAAGCAAATGTTGGTGGTTCCTTAAAACAAGAGTGACACTTGCTGCACAACAATAGACCTAGTTTATTTATTTGGCAGTGACCAAAGAATTTAGTTTCTGTTCTTGTGTAAAACATGAAAGCTTTAATATTTTAGTTAACATATAAGTTCTCCTTAGTGCTTTTGACAGTTCAGAATAAAGAATACTATTTTATTTATTTGAAATACAGTTGTATAATGTACTATGTTTGCCATGTTCAAGTTTCAGAAGAAAATAAATATTTAAATCAAAAATAACCTTATATCTTTACATGTCATTTTGGAGTAAAAAAGAACCTTTGTTTGACTGAAATAGTGCTTTAGTTTATTTCAGTATGTACTGATATCAACTGATGTGAAAAAAATTCCAAGTATTTTTTCCCATATCACAAAGCCGTATTTTCTACCACTAATTTTTCAAACTAAATAGACATGCTCTGATCTTTTTTTTTTTTGTCAACATAAGTGTAACATAGAGAGTCTTTAATGGCCTTTCACCATTTTTTTGATGAAACATCAGACTACAAAGACTCAAAAGTGTCATGCAATCCTCATATTTTGATGTGCAGATTGAAGACAGGCATGTGACTGAAGCTTCAAACAAGCCAGCAGTGCAGTAATGACTCTTCAGAGAGGCTTTCTAACTACTGCATGGTGTGAGATTCTGACTTTCAACTAGTCAAAGGAAGAAATTTTTGGAAAAAAGCTCTGTAATTGTGTTTTTCTGGCACTGAGCCCTGCTTACTCTTGTCTTGTGCATGTCTGAATTTAGATTTCCTAAGTAGTAGTTAAAAACATGGCTTAATTATGGACTAATTGAGCTCAGTTGCAGATATGACTAGGTTGAAAGTAGCTAACATTATGAGGAGCTAAAGAGTTGAATGCAATTTATGAGTTAATAAATTACATGTTCAATCACTCTGGATCTGAACTAAGGATCTGTGACCTACTGCGGGGTAGGTTTGTACTGCAGCACTGTTCACTGTTTGACTTCTCTAGGATATTTTCTCAGCCATGCCTTCAGTTTTTAAACTTCAGTCAGTAGACATCACCTTGGGGTTTGTCTAACTATAACCATTTTTTTGGCATTTTCCGGCATTTTAATGAGCCAACAATTAAGAAATTGTTAAAGAAAAGACGTGGCACAGTATTTGATAATAAAGCTGATGTCACCACCAATAAGTGCTTGCTACATGTCACGTAACTGAAAGTGTGGGTAGCATTGTCTGGGATCCTAGAGTATTTGTAGAGTAGAACTGGAACTGCAGCAGGTCTGTATGTGACAGAGAGAGATGTTGAGTAGATCTGCAGATGTCACCCGAAGTGCTCTCTCCACTCCATCTGACTACAAATAACATCATTTATGTAATAGTCTTTTTAGCCTGTGCATTTGCCTCAGGTGTGCCTTGTTTTTCAGCTGTTCCACTGTTAAAACTCAGTAACTTACACATTTTCTGTAACTACCAAGCTTTTAAAGAAATTTTGTGCTTGATTATATTTTAGAATCCATTAAATATCTTCGATTAGCCCATATGCTAGTCTGGCACGACACAATGTCGATGCCTTGTTTCTTTTATCTTTCTTTTTTTGGGAAAAGTGCAATTTCCTTGTGTGAAATTGTTCCCTTTCTTTGTTGCGCACACGTGGTGTAAAGTGCAAGCAAACTTGTACTTGCTTCTGGTACTGGTTATTAGTGCCAGTTGGAGGTCTGAGCACTGAGAGAATACAGGAAGACCACCTGAAAAGGAGGATTGTAATGAAATCCAAAGCATACAGGCTCAGTTAATGGCTCTACCATGACTTAGATCCTTTTAAGGAATTGATTTCTATTTTGTTGTCCTTGCTGGAGTTCGGTGGTAGCCAGACATCCAGACATCCAGGCATCTTGTGCCCAGTAATATATAAAAAGACATAAAGATGGCAGCTGAGAGCAGGAGATGAGAATCATATTTATTGTGCAAGAGAATTTTTTCAAACACAAAGGAGTTCAAAGTTGATAACATTTATATTTATACTTCCATTAAATATCCAGGTTGTTGAACCCCATAAATCTTTAAAGGTGAGAAAAATCAGTGTTTTTATTGTTAGCAAACTTGTGACAGCTAATAACATAAGAGCTATGTCTTTCAAAGAATTTGCTGAATTAAACACATAGCAAATGTTTAGTTTTCAGACAGGTTTTCCTTGGTAAGGCACGTCTGCATAAAAGCTGTGAAGGACAATTTATTTTTTTATCTTTTCATATCAACCTTGATATTAAAGTGATTAGTCTCAGATCTATATTTTTCACCCTGTGTTTTTGCACTTTCTAGTTATTGATGTAATGCCATATACTACTTGTGTTTCAGGCAATGGCTGCCATGGCTCTATATGAAGATATGAAAGCTGTAATAGTCTGGCAAATGAGATTAAATGATTTTAACTTTGTATTGAAAGCGAAAAACATCTATAGTACAGCTTTGAATTCTTTATTGACCTTGGTTAATATACTTTATTTGATGTGGAATTGTTGCCTAATAATATTTGTATTGGTGCTGATACCTTTCCATTGGAACATTTGTTTTTCTCCTTGCTGTTTCCTACAGAATAGCCTACATGAGACTGGCTAGATTTTATTCCACATACTTATGACCATGTGATATTTCAGTTTTTCTTTTTTAATAAATTTGCAAAAATTTCTACATTTCTGTTTTTTTCTGTCAAGATGCGGTGCTGAGTGTACATTAATGAGAAATAAACCGAACTTTTTTGATTTTGGCAAATGGCTGCAATGACACAAAGAGTGAAAAATTTAAAGGGGTTTGAATACTTTCCGTACCCACTGTACTACACTTAGATATCCACGGTGCTAAAGCCTACCTTTATGAAAGTGCTCAAGGACCAAAGCTTGACTGTTCAGTTTAGATTATTGGTTATTTGTTGTTACATCAGAACAGAAAAGCAGACAGTGAAAGTTATCTAGTTTTTAGTTCTAACATCACTCTATTTCACACCTTTGGAAGATGCATTTTTGGCATGAATACAGTAGGACAACTTGTATTTGTAAATTATAACTTGGTCATCACTTCCATTGTACTCTTCAGTTGATAAAGTTATATTTGTATACATGTTAAAAGACGTCAGACGTCTTCTGAATCTTTCGTCAGTCAGGTTTGTTATGCTAGTCGTCTCTAATCTTGCCTGCTGTCACTAGCAGAGATGAGGAGCTTGCTTCTTTCGAACATGAAACCTCCATATTTGTTTCGGTTTTGAACGATGACTTACGACCATTTATCAGACTTCACGCAGTCCTTCTGGAGACAAAAAAAAGGCCTTAACCAACACTTTGCACATATGCAATAGCACTCCTCCACACCTCTGGAACTGATTGGTGGAGGTCCCTTCTAAAGTGTACTAATGTGGTGCAGGATAATTAAAGCGTTACACCACTGCAGCAGAATAGTTGCAGTGGACTTACTTGTATACTTTTTTGTTTTGCATCTTTTTTACACCTGTTGGAGGGAACCCAACCTTCAGGGCTAAGCAAAGCTCCCACTGTGAGATGGAGTTCACATTTAATCCTGAAGGACAGTTTTAAAGTAGTCCTTACAGAGCACATTTGTACCTAGCTGTCTAACTAGTACATCAAGACCATGATCCATGACATTTCAAGGGAATTTTATTCTAGGTGACACACACGCGCATGCACATGCCGGGCTGCAGCCTCCCTCGCTGTGAGAACAGAAGCGTTGCCGGATCTTGTGTTTGTCAACACGTAGAGGAGACCTAATTAGTGCGGTGAACGTTGAGCTGCTACACTGACGTCACACTGAGCTAACATTTCTCTACATTCCTGTGGGTTAATATTTCAGCAGGAGAGGAGACATCAGTGCAGGCTGGAGAAGAGCCGTGCCTGTTTTAGCTTGTCCCTAATGCAGATGCAGCAATGTTGATCTCAGTGAACACCTGGAAATATTTGCGTGAAATAAAATGCTTGGTTGTATTCACTAACAGCCGTTATTCAGACATTTCATCTTTAGACAAGAAGCATCACATGCCTCTGTTCCCCCTCTAACACTCCATTTGTTAATCAGTAGCTCAGTGTTAGTAATGCCTCTCACCCTTTCTTTTTGTTAGAACAAATGCCATCTGGAAAACAGGAATTATCCTGCTCCATAGCCTAGGCTTGGCTTGTGAGGACTCTAATAAAGCAAAGTAAATGTGGGCCACTCTCTGTTGCAGCTGCTTCCATATGCACGCTGTGTCCAGTGTTTATATTGTCTTGTTATTTTACTTACCACTGAGTGAACATGGGTAAATGGAATTGGTTTAAAACATGCCTCAGGGACCCTCCAGCTGTGCTTGATGTACTGTAGCAGAGACCGTGACCCTGGTGGCTGTGACAGACAGGGGGAGAGTGCCACTCAGAGCTGGATCAGAGCCAAGGATGGCTCGGTAGACCAGCGGCAGTAATGTGGTCAGACATGTTTGTAGAGCACAGGTGTGCCCCAAGATTAAATTTGAGACTGTTGGAGGGTATTAAAGTCCAAACCAAAACAAATTCTATCTACTTCTGTCAGCTGAGCTTTCCCTCAAAGTATATGAGCTGAAGGGCAGCTTATTTTGTTCCCTTTCTGTGATCACTTGGTTTAATTATACCCAGAACTCCTTAGCCTAAAGCCAAGTCCTGCAATGCTAATACTAACCCAGCAAAGTCATGTCTAAAGATAGACTGTCCAATTCAGAATGCATCACTGTTATGAGGTTGCTACAGTAACTCAAGGCTTCGCTTGGAGCTAAAATCATTTGATAAACAGTGTGAAACGTTTCTGGAACATAGATGTTTTCTGGGTGAGATTTTTTTTTTTTAAAATCTGGCATTTTTTGCCAATATTACTGGCATCTGAACTTAATTAGGAAATCACTTCAAAATTCTAATCATGATAATTACTTCAGAGCTGCCAGTATTTGACTGGAACTTCTGTAATGTCTTATCCTCCAGCCTGAGTGAAATCTCTACATAGACAAGCAGTCTTCAATCTCCTCTGCTGTACAGGAGACTGATGATGAAGGTGTTCATACTCATTCACAAGCATTTGTGTGTGATGATATAGCTACTTTACCAGCCTAGCTCCAGGCTTCTGGCTACTTCTCACCCTGCAGCTGTTAGTTCTGTTACCAGTGTTCACACTACTGGAGTGAGGGTAGTTCATCCATGTGTTTTGGTTGCATGGCCCAGTGCTTTTGCATGCTGACAGCTTGCTTCCTCAGATGCAACCTGCTAGTGCACAATTTTGAATAAGCACACATGTACACAGAGATACACTGTTAACACATACAATGCATGATCATGCTGTACATAACAGCATTCACACTTTGTGCACAGCTAATGTCCACTCTTCCTGTGGACGACAGTTATGAGAGCACAGGATTAAGTTTAAGCACGGGTTAAAATGTCATGGGAGGAAGGAGATGGGGACAGTAACGCTCTGGCATTTACTCCAGATTCTGCAGATTACTGCAGACTCACACTTCCCTCCAGCCATGTTGTTTGCCTGACTCTGAGCACATCCCACTTCCCCTAATTATCTCCATGTTTTCCATCCCTTGAAGTCTTTTCCATTATAGTCAACCATTCTGAAGACATTAACAGACAGAGGTACTGAGGAAAAACATATTTGTACAATGAGACGTCCTTCCCACTCAAGCATCATCTGAAGTGACGTCAATTAATGATGATGGCTGCACAGCTGGATCAGCTTAACTTAGAAGTCTCCCCATCACGGAAAAAGGAGATTATGGCCCACATCAGAATGGGTGTTTGCACCCATCAAACAGTGTTTGACTGTTCCGTGTTCACTTAACTGAACTGTTTGTAATATTGTCATTGGGTTTCATACTGTATTGCGTCATACACCTGCATTTATGTAATGCTTTTTTGTTTCTTCCTCTTGTTCAGATATCTGGAGTCTTGGTGTGATCCTGTTCATGTTGGTGTGTGGCCAACCACCCTTCCAGGAAGCTAATGACAGCGAGACCCTCACCATGATCATGGACTGTAAATACACTGTACCGGCCCACGTCTCCAGTGCCTGCAAAGAGTGAGTAGTCCATCCACAGCATTTACACACTCAGCTGCTTGGTCTATGCTGTTTCTGATGGATGTTAGAAGAAATACCATTAAATCTGACAGAGGTGGTTTCATTTTACAAGATGACGTAAAACAACATCTTGTTGTGCTTCTGGGGTTCCCCGGCATTGGCTGCCAGGGCAGTACTCATTCCTGTTCACCCCTCCATATGGCCAAAGAATGAATTTGGATTTATTTTATGCTTCGTTCATAATTTCAGTGCATTGTTTGTCTGTGAGTATGTTCAATTTCAATAAGTAGAAAACATCTCTAGCAAGGCTGTTCTCCTTTCAAACAGTGTAAGCAAGAATTAGAAGGAAGTCTTAGAGCACATTATCATTACCTTTCTTTCACCAGTGAACACAGCCAGGTCAGGGATGTGGATGCTGCTCCGAGGTTTCTGGGCAGTGGTTTCTGCGGCAACAGGGAAGGCAAAGAGGGATGGGCAGGGACTCAAATGCAGTTGTTGGCATAGAGACAGTACACTTTTAAAAACTGTTTAAAAAAAAAACCAAAATGTAAAACTGAAAATAAGAAAACCGTTGTCCTGACAAAAGGGCTTTTATCAAGTCAGATGGAAAAATAAAAGGTGCTTGATCATGACCCTGTGTGTGCATGTGCCTGTCAAAACAGATGTACATCAACATGAAAACATATCCGCTCAATTTCAGGAAAGGTAAGCCTCAGTTAGGTAGAACTTAATCTCTAACCAACTATTTTCAACACAATTAATTATAGTTTTCTCTTATAAGTTTGGCTTGGTGACATTCATGATGCCCTCCTCTTATGGCTCGCTTCAATGAGCTTTGTTCTTGTAATAGACAATACTGAGATAACTGTATACACTTTCAGACTATAGTTATCACATGCATCTTCATATGGAGGTTAGATTTATGGAGGTTGCAAAGTTATATTGTGTGTAATTGTATACATTACATTGTAGTGTCATCAATGTATAAAACATGCACATTAAAGTAACAAATGACTTCATACACTGCTAAAAGGCAGAAATCTACCAAATACTGAGAATCTGTCAATAATCACAAAATTACATATCCCTGCAGTCCTGTGCAGTGATCTGCATTGTAAACTGGAAGTACTGGAACACAGCAGTAGCCACAGTGATTTATTCCAGACCCTGCAGACTAATTTGTTCTAGTAGCTGGCAGAGGCTAAAACCCTTCAAGCAGTTTGAGCAGCCCAGCTGCAGAGCAGTACAGTCCAACTGCACACAACAACACATGCCCCACATTCAAGATGAGCTAGGCATTAAATTAGCAGTTGCATAATTAAGCAAATGTGTTAGTAGATCACACTCTTAATTTTGTACTAATTAATTCTCTCAACATACACTGGGGGAATGTTTGAAGCTGTATAGATGGAGAGTTATTCCAACAAAGGTCCAAAGATTAAGCAATATTCAGATACAATATTCATGACACTTTTTGTAATTGGCCCAGTTTGTTTCGTGAGGCAGCAAACCCCTTTGCATGCTATCTACTCTGACTATATAGAAATCATGTGCTTGTTTCACTGAATATCTGAATTAAGGCAACAGGTATTGAGTGGTTTTCATCTGCATGAGCAATGACATTAGAGCCACGGTGTTCAACATGTAAACGCTTGTTTTTATTTCTACACAAGTATTTTTAGACACAGGAAATAAATGCTTATCTCCTCTGAGTCGAAGGAGAGATATAACTAGATTGAAGTGCTAAGCTGAAGCAGCTGTGAGCAATCTGATGGGCTTTGGCTTCAGCAGAAGACCTATTTGTTGCATGCTGAGTCGCAGGCTTCTGCATTTACTTTAAACCACTACTACAGTCACATGTGCCTACACACACCTATGACAAAAATTATCCATTTGGCTCAGTGTTTGTTTTTAAATACTACAAGAAATAATACCATTAAGGGCTGCACACGTCACTTCTTTGGCGTGCTCAAGTTAATTTAAATGGAGGAGTGGTGTTTTTTTTTTTTCTGTCTTTCATTCTGAAAAGAGTTTTAGCTGCTTGAGATTCATTTCTATCCTGTAACTTCCTTGTCACCATGTAGTGTGCAGCTAATGGTTGCTTAGCAACTGCAGACGCCAGGGTTCTGAATGCTTTTTTTTTTTTTTTAAGATGCAATGTGTGAAAAGTCCCTTACACTCCTCTCTGTCATCAAGAATGCTGTTAAGCCATGGCTTTGAAAAGTACTGGTTTGCACTTTAGGTTTCTGGGGATCCTTTAAGTCTTAAATTGCGTTCAAAGTGCTCTAATATACTCTTAAAACATCTTGTTGAAACTTCCAGAATTCCTGGTACTGACACATCTCACATAGGCACATTTGTTGTGTGGGTAACACCAAAGGCTTTAACCTTTCCAGAAACAGTTTTAGTCAGTCCAGCATCGTGGACCTATCTGTACTGTCGATCTACCACAGAAGCCCAATTCAGTGCCAGGATAAAAATGCTACAGATGCTTTCAAAAGAATTGTCGGTACCTAACTGCAAGGTAAGGTTGAAACCAGGTGTGTTAGTTCTCTCATTAGAAAAGTGGATATGTATTTAAGTCTTTGTTAGTCTCGAATATGTTGGCCTTTGCTGCTCAATATATTCCACTGAGAAATTCAAATGAAAAGAAATGGCGTTATTTAAATGCTAATAATGTTTAATCAAGAGAGAGGATAGTGTAAACACTGTGACCACTGGAGGAACAAATTGTTTCTGCAATCTTTGCTCTCAGTGTGACTTGTGGCTAATTGGGAGTCTGCTGCCTAATATTTGGGGGGCTGTGAAATGAGCACAAGGTACAGAGACAGAAGACAAATGGAGAATGGGAGTCTTAGAGGGTAACAGAGAGCATGATGAGTTTGGTAGAGTGGGGGGAAAAAAACAACAGGTGGACACTGGGAATTGAGGCTGAAAGAGTGAAAGAAAAACAAAAGTGGAAATGATTTAGAAGGTGAACAAGTCCAACCTGTATTTTTTTTTTTTTTTGCCTCTATCTTCAACAGTTACTACTACTACAGCAACAAAAGCTGATGCAATACTGAAGAAATCTTTCTGTGTCAAAACTACAACAACCTTCCAGCCCCTTCTTGTCCTTTTAGTTACGATGTCAGACTTTCATTTGGGGGGTGATTAAATTGGAACCCAGGGACAAAAAACTCAGTGTTTACTGTACAAAAACATGTTCACTTTTTTCTTGTACACGTCAAAAGTTAACAGACATTCCAATAAATACTAGACATAATAGTTGAACAGAAGAGAAGTCTTTCTCCATGTTAACATTGGGATTTAAAATGGAGGAGTTTTTCCTCAGTCAGTTATACATTGTAGATATTAGGTGTACAGATGTTCACAAAGCAGTGAAAGCTAGGCTTGTATTATAGAGAACCCCTTTTAAAGAAGGAAAGGGAGACAAAAGAGTCTGAGGACTTGTAAGGGATGAGGGGAAAGGGACGGAGAATAGAGAATAATTTCTATGAGGTCCATTTTCCCATTGTAAGCTGTGTGTAATTTTGCATTTTTCTCTCTTTGTTTTCATTCTCTAGCTTGTCTGTGTGTGCGCATGTGTCTCTCTTAGTGCTCTCCATTCCCTGTTGACTTACTAAAATGCATTTACAAGCTTAAGTTAATTAATTATTCACCAGCTTGCTTTTGAGATCCTGCACCCTCCTCCTTCTGAGCTTTCTTTGTGTTTGTCGTCCTTGGTTTTGACTTCAAAAGATTAGATTCAAAGTGATGTTTATTTTACATCTTCATTCCGGTTCCGAATCCTCTTCTCAAATCACAATTCCTTATCACATCATTTCTTTTATTTGGATTTTAGTAGTTTTGTCAGTAGTGTGTACTGTTAAAATCATTCTGTGCATCAAAAGCGATAACTCAATGTTGAAAAAGCTGGCTTTATCGGGTTACCTTAATAATATAATTTCCCATTTTAATAGTGATGTATGGATCTGAAAATCATGATTGACAAACCTAAATCATGAACATTTTTTTTGTGCTGTCTGGTTGAAAGTCTTTCATCACATATTGTTACAGCCTTGTGACTTTTTCCTTTGCTACTATTGCTCTTCACTGAGGAGCTGTGCTGCAGCTGGAGAAGCTGTGGAAGCTCAAGTAAAACAACCCAGACAAAATATTAACTCTGCTTTATTCTTCAGGGAATGTCAATTAGATAAACCACAGATGTTTTGCATTTATAATGCATTTAATTTATTCCGTGAATTCAGAAAGCCCACTCGCCATTGTGTTTGACAGCATAATGCATTTGTACACATCATTGGTCTTTTCTCTTTACAGATACCAGAGATGGAGGCAAAAGAGAATAAACAATGTGAATGAAAGTTTTGATAGGGGAGACATTTGCTTTGGAGCAATGAAATCTGGGTGTTGTACTAACTTGGAAGTGGATCCAAATGGACCCAGCTATTATAACCCATCCTTACTCACCGTCATTCCCATCAAGTTGTGGAAACAAATATACTGTAGCCCGTTTTTCCTACAGCATGACATGGACGGTAATCGTGTTGGCCGAACAGAACAGCATGTTCCTTCATTTCCTCCCATTGCTGCACACACACTTACACACCTACGCAGTTGGAATCTGGAGGGGTACTGAAAATATCAGTGCTTATTTTGGTCCTGATTTTTTTTTTTTTTTTTTTTTTTTCTCACATGGTCCCTTTCACACACTAACACTTCTTTAGCTGGTGGGCTGGTGGGAATGCAGACACATCTTCTAAGAATGTGTGGACTAGTGTGAGTGTATAATCTTTAGTGGGTGAACAAATTAGAGCAGACAGCCTTCTGTGACTTCAAGGACTATACACAGGGCTGGACAGTAAAATCATCTGTAATTATTGTGGAAAAAAAACATTGATTTTTGATAAATGTATTGTTCTGCAGTTGGTCTGTTGATTTGGAAATGGTTCTGAACTTTTAAAGCTGTGTGGTATCTGCTACAGGTCTACAAATGTAGTCCATGTTAGCTGTGTCACATTACTGACTGAAAAATAAATGATTCTCGGAAACACAAGAGACCTTGTGATTCATCCCGCATTTAGTTCAAAACTGAATATACCCCTTGATATTTAAATGTATACCCTGTGGAGGTTTCTTGTAATATTCACATCCTGAATGTGCATGCTTTATTATTAATAGTATTAAATGTATATATTAGTAATTACTGAATTTTTATTCCAACCCCAGAGCCACATCCTTTGTGCTTGTGCTGGTACACTGGTGGCCTAAGTGGTGCTTGAGAGGTATAGTGTGTTGTTATCTGTACATTAGAGTCAACACTCTATATAGTTTTACATGAGTCATGCAGTTTTGAGAAGGAACAATACTGTATGAAAACACATGCATCTTTTGTTTTCCATGTAAGCCCACAAATTGGCAGCACAGATACAGTATCACACACCTTCCCAGCTTAATTGTGTTTATTGGTCTTTTCTGGCTGCCGTACATGGTACATTTTGTCTGTGCAGCACTATGGTAGACACTATTGTGGGTGTGTTTTGCACTTTATGGGGGTGTTAATTGCTCCCCCTTTATAAGTGCAATACAAATGATTCTACAGCTTTTCATCTTCTTTTGTCCCAAAACTGTTTAAAGTATTAAGTGCTTTCTAAAGTGTGTGTGTGGTTTATAGGGCCATTCATTTTCATGTAATTAAAAACTGAATCTAACCATAGGCAAACATTACACTCTGCTGTAGACACCCATTTTTCTCCTGATCTTTTCCTGTACTAAGATCAGTTAAAGTAATCCCAGCAGCACAGAGCTGTAGTACGTGGTACTGCAGCACCAGTGACCGATCACCTTAGTGTTAATGTCTTGTTGCAGCTGGTACTGTTTGATAAAAATCCATATACTGTAAACTAAAGTCAAATTGCAAAATGTGTTTTGAATACACTTCAGAGAACTTTGGCGGTTTGTGTTATATGTGAAGCCGTGGCCACAGAAAAATTCGTTGGTTTTAGTCTTTTCATGGGAATAGTTTTTAATAGTAATAGCAGTGAGATGTCATTGTTAAAGCCTTTTTGAAGAAATAAATGGTAGGAAGTGGTATTTGAAGGCCAGAACTTGAAATAACAATTGATTCTGGTATTGATCAGGAGCACCATCTCAGCACTGAACCCCCCCCCCCTTCTCATCCCAAAGAGCTGAATTTGAGTGATTTGCCATTTGTTGATGGATGGCTTAGCAGTACTGTGTTTGCTGTCAGTGTGCAGATAGTCAGGCCTTCCCTGCTGACCCTCCCCTCTGGTTCCTGGTTGAAGTCCTCGAGGGAGCGTGGCTAGCTCTGACTAATCCCCAGTGTGAGTGACAGACAGCGGAGTGCTGCTCTGCCCAGCCTGTTAGTCTGTAGCCTCCATCCCATACCCTGGTCACACTTCACCACAAATACACTTGGGGATTTGACTGAGATGGAAAAAAATAATTCAGTGGAAACAACACAATGACTTAATGACTGCACAGTTGTCTCAGATTGAGTCTGTATGTGTGAATATGTGGGTGTATGCATTTGTGCAGATGTCATAATAAGTCCTTTGCCAGTAAAGTAAAGTTTCCAAGATTTCTATTTTCTATATCTTTTTGTGTTTGAATCCTATAGAGCAGTGGCGAGAGCACCTATTATGTAAGGCCAGATTATTAGTTTTGCAGATTTTAATTCTCATTAACATAATTTAGATTTAAAGTACGATACCTCCACTGTTTTCATACTACTACTACGTCTGGATGCATAATGCTTTTGACCCTGTATTAATTTTTACTTTACTCACTAGATTCCATATCCCACCTAATCCTATTGAACTGCAATCTCAGTAGTATAATTTGTGTGGACTGTAAGCTGCCAGTTGACCAGCTGTAGTTTTATACCCTCGTCTGTCAAAGCAAATGTGTATCGCAGTGTGTCATTGTACGTTATATACTGTATCATAGTGCATATTCAGCTTCTCAGTCTCCTTCTACTCGTCATAGCATGTGACATACACATTTAAACCGTACTTTAACAGCAAGCCCTGGTTCAGCAGACGTCTGAAATGTTGGCTACACCAAGGAAAGAAAGGGTCCACCCAGGGAGAATGGTGGCATATTTACTGTTGTCTTCCAGGAGGCTTTAATATGTTGTGATATTGCAGTCTTTTAATTCAAGCAGGGTTTTTGTTAAGTCAAGTGATGTGAATGAGCACAGCGTCAGAAGAGTAAATTTTAATGCACTTAGACTACATAGGTTAAGTCCAGCAGTTGATCTTTTCTTCCATCTCTATTAGTAGATGATGATTAGTTAATATAATTTAAATAATCCAGTCACTTTCCTCTTTTTGGCAAACAGACAAGCAACTTTCAGCAACTGTCATTGCTGTCTCACACTTAAAGATATACATGGAAATCAGAGCTGAAATAGTAAAGAGATATGATTAGATTTAGATTGCTGATGATAAAATACGTCAGAATCTATGTACTATAAGGTGACAGCCAGCGACCATTATTTCCACAACATATTAAAAAAAAACATACTCTCACAAATTCTCCCTATAGACAGCGAGATTTTCTAGTCTTCGTGATTTTGTCAAATCCTTTTTGTGCATGTGTTCTAGCAAGAGCAGTACAAACCCTGTGACCAGAATCTTTCGGAGTTAAAGCACCATTTCTGCTGTACCATTTAGAGATACTTTTTTGCGGTGGCCATATCTTCCTACGAATGTCCGATCCTGTCAAATCTCAGAAGCTAAGTAGGGCCGGGCCTGATTAGTACTTGGATGTGAGACTGTCTTGGAAAACTAGGGACTCAGCCACTGAGGTTGCACAAGCCAGTGTGGTCTTGGTGTCTGTCCCAAGCCCAAGTAAGAGGAGTTGGGTTGCTGAGAGGGTTTTGTCAGCAAGGCACAAATCAATCATGGAGATCGATTGATCCACTGTGGCGGACCCTAATGGGAGCAGCTGAGAAGAAAAACAATATATAAATAAAAATTTGAGTTACTTTTAGCATTATAGTCCAAAACAAATTTAAAGATTCGTCATCACAATTGTAGAGTGAGTGGCTTTAATGTACGGCCTGTAGACTTTATTTAATTACAGTTCTATATGCTGTTTTATTCTCAGGCCAGAGGTGCGCTTTTCTAATAAAAGATAGAACTGTCTTAACAGCAGCAGCAGTCAATCCACCTTTAAAACAAAACTGAAAGGAACAATCCAACACATGTAGTGCAATAGTCTTAACACATAAAGCCCAGCGGGTCGGCAAGTCACAAGTCAGTTGTTCTTACAACATGGCAGGACCATGTTCTTTTACCTCAGGCTCAAGGGACAGGTGTTGGAGCAGTGGTAGGCCTTCTGGCACCTGTGGGAGAGTCAGTACTTTAACTTCTCTGTAAGTCAGTCATCTAACCAGTCCTCTCTCTAAACATAACATCCAAGTATGGCTCCTTTACATTTGAAAGTAGGGCAAATACTCATTACCCATGTTGTCAAAAATAATCCTGCACCGATTGAGACCACATTCCTCGTCCATATGCCAATAAAACTGAAATTGGCTGATATTTGTAGAGGATTTCTGTCAAGCTATTAAAGTATGGACTCTTTCTCTTTTCTCATTCCTGTTTCTTCTTTTTTATTATTTTTGCTCCAGTCTGATAGATCGTATGCTTCAGAGAGACCCCAAGCAGCGAGCTTCCCTAGAGGAAATTGAGAGCCATCCCTGGCTGCAGGGGGTCGACCCGTCTCCAGCCACCAAATACAACACTCCCCTGGTCTCCCACAAAAACCTGTCTGAGGAGGAGCACAACAGTATCATCCAGCGCATGGTGCTGGGAGACATCGCTGACCGTGAGACCATAATCGAGTAAGTTGTACAGACTTCAGTATAAAGTGGAAAACATGCTGACTTTCTTGTAACACAGAACATAACGTTAGCACGCTGCCATTAAGGTTGTCTCAAAATTTGGACAAGGGGAAATTAAGTTGAGTTTTCACACAAATATTAGTTAGGGAAAGCTAGGCTCATAGCCTGCAGCAGTTCCTCTGACTGCAGTGACACTTTCATTTTGTGGTTTCATAAATTGCGAGTCAGCCTCTTTCTATCCCTCTGCACCGTGCTCATTCTGCCACATAACACAGAGTAACGCCAGCAGCATACTGACTTAAAGATACTTCTGCTATCTACCCCTGCAGTTAGAAGAGATAATGTGGTGCACTGCTAGACTCTGTGTCGGACAACATTAAAGAATAAAAAAAAAAAAAGAATAAATGTATAAAAATAGAACAGATGTTGATTTCAGAGCCACGACTTCAGGTTCACGCTGTCAGGGCTTCAGAGTTCACCTTTAAACACACACATGCATGACAATCTCTATTTGCACCTCTGCCTTTGTCTTTTCTCGGTGGCTTTCCACCCTACAAATTAAGCATCATATTACTGTGCACACAATAATAGGGTGTGTGTGTGGTTGTACTTACATGCTGACCTGTGAGCTTGTGCGAGTGCCATATGCATCGACACCCTCATTCATCGTGTATAAGCTCAGGAGATAATAGAGTGATAAACCGTATGCCTGTAGCTCAGTTTTACAAGCCAGTTTAGACTTGATGGATCTGTTGTGTCAAAGTGTGTGTGACATTGTGTTACTACAGTTGCATTTGACCTTCCATTCTTTACTTTCCTCTCTGAATACAGTAGCTCTTTCACAAGCTAAAGAAACCTTATCCTGTTATCACACTTTGCATACACACAGAGCTGGATCAGCCAAGTCTCCAAGGTTTTCTTTCACAGCAGTTTTGGTTGGCTATTGTACCTCAATACACACTGTCCCTGCTTTGCCAGCCATTAAGTGCACTCCCTCTACTTAAAAAAAAAAAAAAAAAAAAAAAAAAGCTGTGCCACTTTTATTCGTAGACATTTTTGGAGTTTAGCTGCAGTTTTCTGCCGCTGTTATATTCTAAAGAATTAGCTGATGTGCTTTATTCACAGCTTTCAATCAACTCAGAGTGATTCTTTTATTCCCAACCATATACACATAAGTTTGACTCCTAATTTGATTCTTTTTCTTAGCGTCTTATTCATTTTACACCTGTGTAACAATTTGATACTTTTAACTGTTCAACCTTAGATTTAGTGATCCAGTCACCACCCGTGAACTGTGAACCAGTTGAGAACTGTCATTGATATCCCATTAAAGTAATTAGATTGGATTATTAATTAGTCAGCAGCAAAAACATTTCATTGCAATTACTCAGCCGCCAGCCCTATTAAAGGTGCCTTGAAGCACTTCTACATCCCATCATCTACCACATGGACCAGCAAACAACACACATTAGAATAAGATAACTTTGGAATTACCAGGTTGCACCTCTCCTCTACCTCCTACCCCACACTGCAACCAAAGCCCTGACCAGTGTGCCCACTGAACACCGACCAAACTGACATCAACCCTCCACAGTACAAACATACTGTGTGTATACAGCTGTGGCTACAGTCCTGTGGATTTGATTATCTTCATTAATATGCAAAGTTGCAAAGTATAATTGTACTGATAACACAGGGAGTCTGAGAAATGTAGCTGTAGTTGGAACTTACATCTGGGCCACAGGGCTGAGCAGATGTACTCTGATATAGTAATGTATTGGTATAAGATACCTCAAAATCACCGTAGGTCTTTAGCATAACGTTAAGATTGTTGGTATTACACTATTACAGACCCATATGTAATACTGTTGCCTATAAATATTTGTATTGTTGCCGGCTCGTGAGTGTAATAGGTCTTCCAGAGATTTAGCCCCTCACAGACAGGGACCCCTGTTATGTTGACATGTGGCAGTTTAGCATGTCTGTCAGTCTGAATAAGCACCCTCCTTACTTTTAAATGTTAAGTCATAAAGGCGGTCTCACTGTGTGGGATCTAGACCATTTTAATTTCATCACAGCACAAGTCTGAGCAGAATGCTGTCAGATTAATGGGGGGTTTGTAGAGAGAGAGAGAGAGATATCAAATGTATGTCCGTATGTCCTCTAATAAATTTCCCACTTCCAACAACCATCCTTTATGTACAAATCCGTTCATAAACTACAAAACACTGTGACAGAGCATGTTTTAAAGCATGGAAGAGAACAATCTTCTCATTAGTGGATCGGCCTACAGAAATTATTTCCCCATGTGTTACAACTGGGACAAAAGTAAAACAGCCATCAACAGAACCACAGTAATAACCAAAGGATTTCTGCCCTCATCCTCTAGCTCTCAGTTTGATCAACTACATGGTGAGGTTCCAAATGATCTTAGACATACATTTTCTCATGAAGGATAAATGCATTTCATGAAGATGTGTAGCTTGCTGTTATTATATGAACATTTGTGTTTTTGAAGTAATTCACTTTTGTTGCATTGCATGTTGTACAGTGTTTTTGAGAGATGTAGAGCTGCAACAGCTTGTTAAGCAGTTAGTTGAGCAACAGAATATTTATCTGCAACTATTCTGATCTTTTCTTTTCCATATAATAGAAAATTTAATAAAAAATATTTTGTTGTAGATGCCAAAATAAGCAAATTCAAAATCATAAATCTTAATTACTGTGACATTACACAGTGTTGGGAAAACACTTTATTTCATTTTCATTTTTTATTTTATTTTCACTTTTGTTTTATATTGTTTTCATGTGATTGCACTCAATCAGAGCCCTGGAGACCAACAAATACAACCACATCACAGCCACATACTACCTGCTGGCAGAGAGGATCCTGAGAGAGAAGCAGGAGAAAGAGGTCCAGACCCGTTCATCCAGCCCCAGCAACATCAAGGCACACTTCAGGTAAAGATGCAGTGACCCAACAAGTATGAGAACATTACCATTACAGCTTACATTTAAACTAAGAGTAACCTTTTCCCATGCAAGCAAATTAGTGAAGAGTGGGAGGGAAAAAATACCACTGCTTATCATCATAATGACTATCTGAGTCACAGTATGAGCTGAGAAGACGATCATTGACCTATTTCGCTCCACTGCAGGCTCTCTGTGTTATTTAAGACTAGGTTAGAGCTCCAAAGGTTTTATTTACATTTCTGGGTTCACTGAGCCGCCACCCGCTGGGCTGAGGGAGGATGGGTAAAGAGGAAATGGGAGAGAACGTAGTTTGAACTAATAAAAGATTTTTCAGAGTTTAAAATCTTAGTGTTAGTGTCTTACATTTTCCATTATTCTGACTGACTGTAATGTTTTGCATTCTTCCCATTCTCCTGGTCAGGAAGTGATGAATGTTTGATACCAGCCAGTGATCAGAAGGCTTAAAACTAAGGAAATATGTCTGAGTTTATCTTCACCTGTATTTCCTCTTGGCTTCCTTGCCAACATTGTTCTTAAAAGGAAGAGAGGATCGGGATGGTGGTGGGTAGTTATAAAAGGAAAAGGAACAGAGGGGAGGAACAAATAAGGAAGAATGTAGTGAAGAGGGTTTGGCAGGACACATTCCTCTTTCTGCTCCACAGAGGATTATATTTCTCAGATCATCCATGTGTTGGAGAAATTCAGATTGAAGTCAGTTAATCCGCCGTCAAGCATGCACCATGTCATGCATCACTTTTGACTTAAATTGCTCAGTAACTTTAACACTTGTTTCTTGGTTCTTTTTTAATGACTTTTATACCTGAAGAGCAGTAGGCTTTGAAGGTCACAAGGTTTCAGCAGTCACATCGCTCATCTTATAGAATTATATTATTTTGATACAATAATGCGCTTTAAACATGAATATAAACTCACTGTAACACAGTGCGCTGCGTAATTTGATGTTTAAATGATGTTTCCGGGCACAATCCGTGTGGGACTAGAAGGTAATAATAAAGAGACTAAAATGGCCTGAACGAATCTCTTTAGCTCACGAGTCCCTTGTGCTTATGATAGGCAATAATTAAAGCTTCAGTGGCATGAGTTTAGAATCCATCACTGATGCAGCATCTTAGAGAAGCAGCAGTAGTTTTTTAAGTTTTTTTTTTTTTTTTTGCATAGAAGACCTGTTTGTACTGTATGGGCCTAGATGGAGTATCCAAAAGAATACACTGGCTTGAGTGGGGGGTAAAGATTTGTGTATATTTGGTATATATGTATATTTGGTGTATAGATTTTGGGTGGGAAAGACGAGATAAAACAATTTCAGTGCAGTATGGAGAGTTTGAGAGGCCACAGCTGAGTAAGGCCCTGCTTCATCTCAAATACAAGACATAAGAGGAAACATGAGTCACCACATTTTCCAGAGCTACAGACCGACTGTATGTACATAGCAACAGTGACCTGCACTAACACAGTGCCTAAAGGCCTGTATGGTAGGTTACCCACATCATTCTGCGAAATGAGCATCAGGGCCTTAACTGTTACAGAGCTGTGGTCCAGTGGATCCTGTGCTGTGATCCCTGTGCAGAGAGAACAGTGTTTAAAGGAGACGTCACCTTGCCCTCTGAGAAATTGTTTTAGACATGAGTTAGGGTTTTACAAGATATGACATTTAATTCACATTACTCAAATAACAAAATAGTTAATAGGTTAACTTATAGTGTACTAGTGCACTAGATGCGCTATCCATGCAGATGTGAACTGAAGTCAGGGAGGTTGCATCAACTTGTGTGTTGAGCCAAGTGCGATGCCTCATGTGGGATTTATTGTTTGTGTTGTCAGGGGATCGCTCAGCCTCACTGTGTGTTTCAGCTTTTCCCTGTCAACACAAACCTTCCAGGACTGAGTTCCTGTTTGCTGTTGCTTCATTCAAGGGACCTTCCTACTGACTTTCTATGTGAGATACAGATCCATATTGTTATTTAATCATTACCAGGCCTGTAGGGGTACAGTTTTTACACTATAGAAATATTCCATAAGATACCATAATATGTTTCAATACATAACACATTGTCAGTACCTTGCAGTACTGAACATACAGTGGTTATTTTTTAATTCTTGGTTAACAAGACCATCATGAATCCCAAAAATCCAGCATGAGCCAATTTAAAGTGTAAGTAAACAAGGCTCAGAAACTGACAATATTTGGTGTCAGTTTTTAGAGCCAGAACAGACAAATTTAGATGTTAAATGCACTGGTAACCATGGTAACTCTGTGCACCATAACAGCAAGCCTATCAGCTGCATCTGTAGGAAAGTCAGCACAGAAGTGGTTACAGGTATCTTGATGTTAAAGGGATCTGTGCAGCTCTGCTGGAGCTTTGTCACAGTGATGTCCTCAGTTATTTCAGCCTGAAAACAGGATGTCTGCATTACAACTGGAGATACCGAGTTTCAAAGCAGTAGGTATTTAAGAGGTAGAGAGAATCTAATGTAAGATATTATTGAGTTGCATTATGGGAAATGCAGTGTTTTGACTCATTGGGGGCAGTGTGGCCTTTGTTCAGCAGCTCTGTTAGTTAACACTAAATAAAGCACAGCATGGCTCTGAGCTGTAATCAGAGAAACGTCTGTTGAGTTGGTGGAGTGTAGTGTTTACTCCCGCCCCACTTTTCTCTGCTCCCTAACTTTCTATATTTGTCTGAATAATCTACTAAATATAACTTACGGAAAGTCTTTATAATCTGATATTTTTGTAAGACACATGAGGAGGAAATAAATTCATAAATCTTTTGTATTTAAGGCAGTGACGTGTTAAAATAAAGGGCTGAAAAATCAAATTCAGATTTCAGTTTCCTGTGCCTTGTGTGTGCCTACAGGCAGTCCTGGCCCACCAGAATGGACATGCACCAGGACATAGAGGACAGCTTGGCAGCATCCTCCATCTCCCACGCTGGAGGCCCCCAGTCCCCAGCTCGCAGCACTGAGAACCTACTCAATGGACATCGCTCCAAGGGAATGATGGAGCTGGGCCGACGAGAGGAAACAACGGTGACAGACTCTCCAGGGCCGCCAGCACAGGTACTGTCTTTATCACCCATTATTCCACTGGGGAAGAAGATTTTTTTCGCTTGCGGTGTTGCCTACATGATTAAAGCTGAGCATCTGCTGTTGAATGCAACGCACATCCTGTTTTCACTTCTTTAATGTATTTGGTTGTTCTTCATGAAAATGTCATTCCAGGGAGCCTGTGCTACCACCTCTGGACCTGGATCTGGGACCATCAGGGCTCCTACTCCCTCAACATCAGCAGCAGCCAAACAGCGGACTTGTCTGTTCAGGTCTGATCAGTTTGAACTAGTTTGTTTGATATCATAATAGGTTCTCTTGTTGTGTACTACCTGATAAAGTGAGGAGTTGTGTTAGCTGTAGATACAAGGTTTGGAATCACGCCAGTTACTTGAAGGTCTCCACAGTCTTGGAAAACTTGGTTGAAATTGAGCATGTGTGCTGTCTGGTTGTCTCTCAGGGTGGAGGAGGATGAGGAGGAGGAGGAAGAGCAGGATCCATCTCCCCTCCCAACCCAGGTGATCCTGCGCCGCAAGCCCCCCTCCATCACCAACAGGCTCACCTCCAGGAAGAGCGCCCCGGTGCTCAACCAAATCTTTGAGGAGGAGGGCGAGTCTGATGATGACTTCGACATGGACGAGGGTCTGCCGCCCAAGCTCAGCCGCCTCAAGATGAACATGGCTGGGAATGCCACCAGCCTGAGCTCCGGGGCTGGCTCCTCCTCGTCCCCAGGGTCCACGCAAAAGCGCTACCCCCGGCGTAAGAGCCAGGGGAGGGGGTCATCATGTTCCAGCTCTGAGACGAGTGACGACGACTCTGAGAGCCACCGGAGACGACTGGATAAAGATTCAGGCTTTGGTTACGGCTGGAACAGAAGGGACAGCAGCGAGGGGCCACCTGGCAGCTCAGGAGGCAATGGGGGAGGCAGCAGTTCAGGACAGGGGAAGCCTCCTGGAGAGGGAGGGGGCACCTCTGGTCCAGATCGGGGGAGTCCTCCTGGAGGGGGTGGGAATGGAAGTGGAGGACAAGGCGGTGATGAGGGGGGGCATGGGGGAGGAGGAGGGGGTAATAAAGGACAAGACAGCCCCTCCAGCTGTTGCAACAACAGTAAGACTACCAACCCTTCCCTCAGCTCTCTGTCCCGATCCTCCCGCACAGCGAGCCGCAGCACAGAGCTGGTGGAGAGCCTGAAGCTGATGAGCCTGTGCCTCAGCTCCCAGCTGCAGCACCACCGTGGGGGGCGGGTAGGGCGAGGGGGAGGATGTGGAGGTGGAGGGGGGAAGTTCATCATAGACCCTCGCAGCCTCTCAGGAGGCAGCGTGAAAACCCAGGAGAAATCAGCATGGAAGATGTGCATCGGCTCCACCAGTAGCCTGGACACCATCACACTCCCAACCACTACGGCCACTGCCCTGCCTCGCACCCACGCCGCCCAGCATCACCACCGCAAAACGGCGCTGCACGCAGGGCTGGACACCAGAGACGCTCACAGCAACCTGAGCGCGTTGAAAAGCGGCGTGCTTCAACTACCTCTGTGTGAGAAGACCATCTCTGTCAACATCCAGCGGGGCGGAGGCTCCAGGGATGGACTGCTCTGTACCTCAGCTCCAGCCAGCTGCTGCCAGGTTATTTGAAGCTGTCTGCCAGTCTGTGGACCACCCTGCCACACCCCACACACACAGCTGAAAACCAGTCTGTGCCACCTCTCCACCTTTTCTAATCCTCTCATCGCATCTTTAATTGAACATGTTGCTCCACCTAATGCATCCAGCTGCAGCAGATAGCATAGCTGTCTCTGCTCTGGCCTCTCTGCTCTGCTCCACATCTCCTCCCCCACTTCTGTGTTATGCTTTCTGTTCCTCTGTCTGAGGTGCACGTTTTCCTTGTTTTATGTCTCACAGCTGCTTTTTCAGATTAGCTGAACTAATTTTTTTTCTACCTTTTTAATATGAGTATGCTGGTTTTAGAACACATTCAACTGTGGGGGCCTTGACAGTAACTACTTAGAAGATGGGAAACTGTGGTAAAAGTTCACCACTTTCCTAGAATTATGGAGTATTAGGGCCACTGAGAAGGAACAATACTTTGTTGTAACATTACAAAAAGATCTTATTTAAAAAAAAAAGAAGGAAATCTTCTAAAAAGTTCTAATAAAGTTGTAGTTTTACCCAAAAAGAAATGTAATATTGCACATTTTTTGAAAGCAAGGTCTTAAATATTTGAGGTCTTAATTTAACAAAAATATTATTAGATCAAATTATCATTTTTCAAATTATTTGTAAAATTGAAAAAATAAGCCATATTTTGGAAAAAAAAAATCAACCCATTTCTCTTGAGAATAAAGATTTGTTTCTCAAAATATTTTTTCAAAAAACTCGAAATATGACCTTTTATTAAACAACTTACAAGAAATATCACTTTCTCCTAATTAACCTGATTTTAAAATTAGCATTTTTTTCTCCAAGAATTGGCTTTTCTTTTGGAATCTAAATTCTTTGTCAGATTTTATTGTTGTGATATTGACTCATTAATCATTCACTAATTAATTAACTCTCACATTTACTCCTCACAGTGGTCCTAAAAACTAGTGAGCAGCACCTTGCATTAAAAAGAACAAGCACTCAAAAAGAGCTGCACTGTAGCAGGCAGCTGAGAGGAGGAAAGCATTGATCTGAACATCCTTCCCTCCTTCCTTCACCTCTAACCTTTGTCTCCCTCAGTGTTTAGCTGGCAGCAATTTCACTGATCAGACAACAACTGCATTCAGGTATCTGTGACCACATCTGCCCATGAGGGGAAGAGGAAAGGTTTTAATTTGAATGACCTCTGACTCTGAGTCTGGACTCCACATTGCACTCAGACAATCTGATTTGTTGTTTTTGTTTTTATTTTTTTTTTTAAATATTTCTTACTGGATTGAATTCCGTTCCATCCGGTCACGTTACTTTGTCACAACCCTTTAAATCGGGACAAGTGTCTCTTTACAGAGACAACACATTTTAGTGTTTGAACGAGAAAGCACGAGCAAACCTGGGGGTTTGTCAGTGTGTGTGTGTGTGTGCACTCCTCTGTGGCAGCAAACGGCTGATTTTATTGATACTGTAGCAACAACGCTCATCACCAACAAGTTTGGAAATGTTACTGCTGAACGTATATTTAAATATGAGGTATTATTTTTTTATTCCTGACATTGTGTTGCTGTAGTTGCTGATAGAAAACTGTGTCTAACTGTGGAAACCTGAACACAATACCAGTATCCAAGTAGTTTGTTCTGATTTGACCTCTGCTGGCTTCTTTTAGTCTCACCTGCACTCACCTGCAGTGTGTACTGAATATGTATATACAGTAAGTTGGAAAGTAAAGTTTATTTTTAAAACGTGTACATGTTTTTGAGTGATCTGCTGTTTTAAAATGTTGGCAGGGGTCTGTATGAGCAGAGGTCAGAATAAGCGTGCGTGTGTGTGTGTGTGTGTGTGTGTGTGTGCGCCAGGTGAGTGGGTAGGAGCTCACCTGGCACGGGAGGAAAAGCTGACCAGATATGAACAAATGAAAGAGAAGAAAAGGGAATTGAGGAAATTGTTAAAGGGCATTGGCAATAAGCTATAATGTGTGTTGCAGCTATCTGTACAGAAACATTTGTCATTAGTTTTTTTTTTTTTTTTTTAAATTCCAAACTTGTGCAGCCTTACAGTGGCCACATTGGACTGAAAAGAAAAGAAGCAGAGCTGTTTTCAATATTTTCTCTCTTTGGTTCTTGTCTGTGTTTTCTTTTTGAAAACCAAATGTATATAGAGTTGTAAATATGGTGCTCTGTCTCTATCTAGAACAGCAGAGTGAACCTTTAGGTGCATAGCTGTACAGTAATCTAGCCTTATGATAATTAGTAATACTGTATGGGTGTCACCGTGTGAGGAAAAATGACAATTTCTACTCGTACTGTCAGGTCTCTTTGACTGTTGTCTTACTCAGCTGTATCCAGGTGAATGATGTGCATGTGCTTAAATGTTAGACATTCAGTGACACTGAGAGGAGAGAGAATCTGCCACAGAAACGTTACTGGACCAAAAAGCAACAGAAGGAAAGAAAAAGAAGAAGAGTTGGAACCGACAGGAATATTCAGTGTATTATTCTGTAGTTGATACCTGTTGTCAGACATTACATATAGCTATGGTAATATCCAAAAATAAAATGTGGAGTACTGTCTTATACATGGGGTCTCCTGCGTCTTTCTTGACTAATGTTCTCATTAGTGTGAGATCACCAGAAAATATCAAGCATTGCATTTTCCTAATCTTAGAATGAGCTTTTTAAATCTACATAGTTTGTCCAGCACAGACAGATAAACACTGGCTCTAAGTAGGGAACAGTTTTGTTTTAAAGTTGATGGTAGCTATGTCCTGGGGGGCCAGGAAGGTACTTTTAACAGACATGAGATGATCATTAATGTGAATTGTCCAATCAAACTGATTTCTAGTGAGGGGGTGTGTCAATCAGTAACAGACTTCTGTAACGGATGTACTCGTGTACCTTTGGTTATAGCTCCTCCAGACAGCCTCCTCAGTCCTCAGTTCTGAGAGCAGAAAGTAGAGCTCTGGGACATCCTTCATCCTGGTGGGCCGGGATGACTTCCGGGTCGACCAAGGACTGATCATATAAGAGTGATCTGGACCATGACCCAGGTTAGATTAACTGGGGAGGTTTTCTCTCTCTGGCTTGTCGTGTTCAACTCAGCTTTGCAGCTTGAGTAAGATGGAAGCTTCCAGACCAGATGGCAAGCTTTGGCTTTATTCAGAATTGATCTTTTTCTGAACACACCCTTTAATTTCCAGCAACCAGCAAGAACTTACAGTAGTTACGCTGATCGTGTGAAGCATGTTTCAGGCTTTTGCCAATAAAATCCAATAAGAATACAAATAAGCAGCTGGTGCAGCTGGACACACATCACATTTTCTTGTTTACAGGTTTATTTAGGCCAAAGATGGCAGAGCGCCTTAGATTTCAGTGTGTCAGAGCATATTAAAAACAAACAGTCAGATAGGCATTGCACTGCAAGGCACCAGGGGTGTTCTAAGGATACATTTAAAAGTTCAAATCATATTCATCGATGCCACATGGAACAAGCTGGTATCATTACCAGCTCATAATACCCTGGTCAGGTCACATGCTAAGATAAGAAAGCTCAATAAAATGAATATTTGTCATTGTGATCTCTGGGATAATGGAAAGAAAGGCCATAATCATTTCTACTTCATAAGCATCTGCATGTTTAACTGTGAGAATTAATCATTACTGAATATTTAACACTGCGTCTATTATTTAGCATAGCCTCGCCCATGTAAAAGGGGTGGACAAAATAATAGAAGCACCTGTCTGTTGCTCAAACCTTTATGGCAGTTCTTGCATACCGGGTGCTCTCATGCTGTGTATGTGATGTTGTCCAAGTATCAGCAGCTTTAATACTAAAAGACACTCTGCATCACTTATTACATTGTATGTAATTTAAGTCAGCAGGCGGTATGTGTATACATCATCATCATCCTGTTAGGTTATATGTCATTAGTAATCGGAACTGTAGGTGAATAAACTTTAAAATGTGCATAATCCCGAACCACAGCAGCGTCTGTAGCAGAAAAATCAATGTTTGCTCCAGTATGTTACGTCATAATACAACATCCCTTTGTGATTTGAACATGGCTTTTACACATGGCTTTTACCAAATTTATTCCATTTACCCCACCACTTATCTCATTTGTACTTACAACCCAGCATAAAACCTTGCAGTGCATCTCATTTAGAGACTTAACATAACAGATCTGCTGCACAGCTGTGCACCTAAAACAGTCATCTGCTATTCACCACTTGGAATAGTAAATCACTGTTTGTCCCAGTTTTACCCTCAGTGATGCTGTGAAGAGACTGCAGATAAATAGCACACCTGTGCATGAAGAATGGCTACACAAACTGCAAACAGCAATGTGATTTAGGTCTATAATGCATGTACAGTATCTGAATGTGTGCCCGCGCAGCAGTGTAAACCAGAACAGGACCTGTTAAAGCTGTGTGACGTGGCTACTGGAGGTTCATCAGTATTTGTAGGCCCTCCTCTCCTCCTCACTGCACCATCTTCCTGAGCTCCGAGGCTTCAAGCATTTTCTGAAAGACAAAAAAACAAGCAGCAACACAGTTAACTCATTTCACTACAGATTGGTGCAACCTGTCTTTGTACTTTTCACACCTACTGCGCCCTTAAAGAATTACTGAGGTTTATTACAATTTGAGTCTCTTAGTTTTTGAGTAACTAAGGACATTAACTCAGGTAATGTACAGGTAAAATTTTTAGATGTCATTTTTCTTGTGCCATTAGCAGGGGCTGTGTCCAACACTAACTTCTTAAAAGTGACAATCCCTCCTGACAAAAAAAAAACAACCTTTACAACCAACCCAACATGATTGCTTTCACTGAGAAATGGTCAGATCCGTCTGCTTTTCTTTGCCTTTATACGTAGTTTACTTAATCATAACCAAAGTGGTAATGAAAACACTAAAAACAGGGCCCTATGTTGTTTTTCATGAATAATGTGAGGATCAGACTCATCTAGCCATGCAGGGAGTTTTAGTTTTACTTGTTAAAACTTTAAGATGACAATGATAATGATTAACTAATGACATTTCTTCATATAACGTAGGCAAATAGACAGTTTGTAGTTTTTCCATAATCTGCCCTGGCTACTATGGATTATCCAATGTGGTTTTCATTGGAATTGAAATTAGACTTTAAGACTGGACAACATTCATCCATCCATCCATCCATTATCTTATACCTGCTTATTCCTATTCAGGGTCACGGGGATCTGCTGGAGCCCATCCCAGCTCACTTTGGGTGAAAGGCAGGGGGACACCCTGGACAGGTCACCAGTCCATTAGAGAGATGGAACAACATGAAACTTGAAATAATCAAGTGAAATGAAAGTTGTTTCTGCTAAAACCCTTTGCTGTGGAGTGCAACAGCTGAGATATATTTGACAGAAAAAAATCCAGAATATGCATCATAAATAATGAACTGTGTTTTCCATTCCTGTGCACAGTCACCCCCTGAAGTTACTGCAGAGGTCATGTAGACACTACTTCACTGGCTGTTCTTGTGTGTTTCATGAGTTGCCCAGAGGCAGTGTTTCTCAAAATGGTACCATGTACACAGTAAGCAAAAAACTGATCCTGATACACAGATCTGATGGTTTCTCTGCTGGGATCTATGTGTAAAACTAGTAAACAGAGATATACCATAAAGACAATTTTTGGCTCCAATTGGCTTTGATGCTTCTATTTCAGTTTCTGCTTGCTTCATAAATTACAGTCCAGGACTTTGAACACCCCTTTTCCCTTGATGCTGATCTTGGCAGAGTTACTTTTTTAATCAATTAACTCCTCAATGCTTCTGGCAAAGCAGGCAAATTACATTGGAGGTGCAGAAGTGTTGGATGTTATTAAAGTTCCTGTCTCAGAGACTGATCTGGGGGGGGTTAGGATTGTGCTGAGGCAGCTGTTTAGCGTCAATGCTGAGTCTTCAGGAGCAGCAACAGGGCCAAACACACAAACCTACTCAGGAACATTAACATCTTCAGTCCTGTACTGACATTAAAGCTCCATTAAAATTCAAATACAGTTAAAAACAAAAAAAGTGACCTGTAAATCGAACAGGCTCGTGTTTGGGATTCTTTATTGACCAAAAGACGTAATATGAAGCCAACACATTACGTTTTGGGAAACTGTGAAACATTTTATATGACTAAAACAATCACAGTTCCTCATATGATATGAGTGGGATCATCTTCATGCCATTTGGCAAAATAAGACACTCACTGCACAAAACCTGTTTTCACTACACAAGGCAGTGGAGAGCTTGTTGTGAATGATGTCTTACATAACACACTGTCCCCTGCACAGCCCGCTGTCCTCAAGGGCCTGTGTGTGGAGCCAGAACCGCTCTCTGCTCTAAGCTTCCAGCTAATTATCCTGGTATGTCAGTGTTGATCAGAGAGAGATGAAACAGAGCCTTACACATACCCTATTTCATCACACACACACACACACACACACACACACACACACACACACATTTTCCATTCATCATGGGCTGTGTTGACTTACATTAAACTTCACCATAACCACTGCCACCCATCTCAAATCATAACTCTACAAATTCAATGATTTCCATATACACACACACACACACACACACACACAGGCAGACACACATTAGAAGCCCATACAGGTCCTGTAGGTTTGTACTCTATATCAGGGTTATGAAGGCAACACTGATGTCACACCACAACAATCGTAACTAAAACAAACACAACAGCAAGCAGTATTTTAGCATCTGTAGCAACCAGGGCGGCCAACAGACGAGAGCAGAACTTCACCTGGACAAATCAAGACTTCCATCTGCTCATTAGTGTTTAGGAAGAAGAGACCGTTCAGAGGGAGCTGGAGACAACAGTCAGAAACAACCTGGCAGACCAGAGGATTGCAGAAATGGACTGTACAACATACAGCCAAACAGAGGAACTAGCCATGGACAGACTGCGCCCCAGCAGGGCCCTGAGTTCTGCATTGTTTTCACTTCACAACTACTGACTTCACTCTCGTTCTGACAGTAAAAACCCAAACACCCGCAGTACTGCAGCCTCACTTTCTGCAGAGTTTATGGAAAGGTTCTAGGTTACATGGCTGTAAGTTAATGCAGTAAAAATAAACATAGGTAGATAAAACAAACAAACCTTAGAAAACCCAAATAAACTGAAGAATTCAGCAGGGAGGCATTTCAAACCATAACCCCTATTGTACTGAAGGCTCAACAACTTCCTCCTGAGCAACTTTTCAAAATCTGACGTGCTGCTCCTCAGCTTTAGTCAAGCTGACATCCATTATGGACAATACCTCTCACCCGCTGCAACAGACAGTGGAGGCTCTGAGCAGCTCCTTCAGTGGCAGACTGATACACCCCCAGCGTAGGAACGAGTGTTACCGCAGATCTTTCATTCCCACTGCTGCAAGACTGCACAACTCAGAGTTGACTGTACACACTGTACAACTCTGCTCATGTTTCTTTTTTTTTTCATTGCTAATGTAAACCTGTATATAGCCTGTATAGTACTGTATTGCTAAACTGCATACTTTTTGATTGCATGCACACTTTACTCTTTGTTTTTCTAATACTGCTTTGTGCACACTATATTGTTTTTGTGAGCTGCTCTAAACAAATGAATTTCCCCACAGTGGGATCAAAAAAAGTTTCTTATTTTTAACAGCATCTGACCAGAAACCCAGCGCCATAACAAGGGAAGGGTGTAGGTGCTGTGTATCTTCTCATAGCATCTTTTAATATCACTGGGATGACATCAAATGGAAAGCTCTTCACTGTATCCTCTGGCTTTCGGTTTACTGAAGTCAGGTTGAAGCTATGGCAGGAGCCTGTGCTGGGCCTGTTCATTCTGCTGTGACTGATGTGCTCAGATGGCAGTGCAGAGGAAGGTGACTTGCAGCTGAAGCAGCCAAGAAAGTCAGTTGTCCATCTGATCAAGTGTCTCCTGTGGGAATGTGAGATCTCTGCACAAGTTCCCCTCACCACTTTGTCCTACATAACCTATGTAACCCTCTGTGTCTGTGTGTTAACAGCTTGGAAAGTAGGATTTGCTCCTGTACATTATTATTTTGTAGAACAACATGGTTGAAAGGGCAGCATGTTGCATTTTAATCAATTGAAATGTCTAATTTTCAAATCTAATTAGGAGATAACTCATTAAGTCTAACAATGATCTTGTACTTCCAGGTTCATTTGTATCTAGTGTGTTAAACAGCCCTCCTGACAGTCTCTATGAAACATTTATGTCTCTCTGTCATCCTACTGCACTTAAGTCATTGTTTTTGACAAACTGTTGTCCGTAACTACTTTAATGTGCATATTAGTCCTGATCTGTAATGCTTTCTTACTGTCAACAATCCAAAGAAAAGACCAAAACCAACAATATGCTGCACCAAAACGATTTAAACTTCCCTGCCCATCTTTGGCTCTCAGCCGGATTAGAAAGCAGCGATGTTGACACCACAGACATTCAAGGCAAACATTTCAGACTTCACACTGATTTACTTCTGCTTTGTGACATTTAGATGTACAGCAGTGTCACTCTATCCCTCATAAAGTTTCTACATGGAAACATAACGGGATAGACGCCAATTTGACTCTTCATTTCAGCCTCAGCTGGTTCAGTTAAAGCTTACTACCTGTACAGTGTGTCTTTCTTCTTCAGGCAGAGTATTTGGATGGCTTGCTTGAAACAGCACTCTATCACTCTAAATGTAGCTCTAACTCTACGAACTTCTACGTCTGCCTGCATTTGATTTGCTCCAAAGAGAAGAAAATCCTACCAAAGAATTCCTTGTTTAAGCATCACAAGATCTCCAAGTCCCAAAGCCCCACTGTTGATTTGGTGTGATTAAGTTAATGTTGGTTATCACAGCAAACTTTCAAACAGAACCTAGGACATTAGATCACAGCTTCACAGAAAACTTTGCAGTTAGAACATTAGATGTTACCAGAAACATTAGATGTTCCAAACCAGCATCATTCACGCCACACAAACCGAACTACTCACCCTCCGTGGAGCTGTCTCTGCAGAACCAAGAGACCACAGACAACACTGAATTTATTGGCAGATATAATCACAAGCATGTGAAATACACTATTCCATGACATGTGCTCACCCATGACTGCAGCCCATGCAGAGCTGTAATAAATATAATTGTGACTAATACGCAAGTTGATTTTTTTTTTTTTTTCCCACAAGACCCATTTTTTTTAATACCTGGCCAAAATGTGAATCAGTGATCTTTACTGATTCAGACTGCAGAAATAAACCAGTTTCTATGAGTAATTTACTTGGTAAGGCCACATGAAACATTTTCAGGGATGAACACATTGTTATGCAGCAGTGCAGAGTGTGTCTAGAGTCAAACCTGGAAAATGGCAAGAGGCCAAGCAGAAGCTTAAGTCTGACAGAAATCACGTGACAGAAATGATGAACCAAAAGCACAACAGCTCATCACAAAAGCACTTAGCCCATCGCTCCATATCAAATAAATGGCTGTGGTGCTGAGCAAACTAATGCTTTACAGTGGTGCCATATGCATACTATTAACACAGAGCACACCATTTGTCTTCAACAAAGTGGTCTGGGACAGGCATCAGGAGCCCATTCTTAATGCTAAATAGGAAGCTGTGGACCAGTGTGTTGTAATGGACATATATAGCACAAGAGATCTCTGCCCGCATAGTCTGGGCAGGCTGGCAGGGTGTTTATACAGCCTCAACAAGGCCACAAAAAGTGTGTGTGTCCTTATGCATGTCACCACCTAATGATTAATACCTGATAACATTGGTACACCAGTGTTAGAACTGCAATGTATGCATTCATTTCTATCACAAATGATGAAATGTAATAATGCAGATTAACCCTATACTATATTAAACAAGCCATTTGCACAATAGTGTAGACACCCTATGACAACTGGAGCTCCACACAAGGGGAACTTGATTATGATCACTAGTAACCAAAGCTTACACCTGGATTTTAAGTGTAAAGTTTACTTCTGCTTGTAAAACAATACAGCCACATGCACTTTTCAAATAGCTTCTTATAGAGGTGATCTGAGGCCCAGCGCACTAGCTAAAGCCTTAACTGACTGCACACAGTAGGCTGCACAATAAGGTAAAGTATTACAGGTCTTCAACTATAGATTTTAGTGAATGCAGCAGTCACCCAGGGACTGGTATGATCAATAAAAAATAACTGCAGGATAGTAATGTTAAGCTGTTCAAGCTGTTTTCTCCTAAATCCTGCCTATCAGTAATCCACCTTTCACAAAAGAGGGCCATTCCAGGGCAATATAAATGTTGTTGAGGACAGACTTTAGCCTAGATTGATGGGTGAGTGTTGATTTAATATGCCATTAAAATTCCTGCATGGGTTGTATATTTTTCACCAGTGGATCTACTAAAGCTGCTTATATCTAGTGAAATTACATAATCTTTTATGAATACACTGAAATGTGCTAAGCAGAGCAATAAGCACTGCTCTAAAAGCAGCAGCAGTATGGAAAAGGAGCCAGCCTTTTCAGTCATTAAGCTATCAGGGCTGGAGAACAATACTGCTGAGGCAGCCATGTCTTCCCATGGTTATGAGGACACTCACTGACATAATGCATTTCTTTTCCCCTTATCCTAAACTTTATCATAATGTCCACCTGCCTAACCAACCCTAATCCTAACCCTAGCCTAAACCCGATTTCTATACCTAAACCCTCAAAAGGCCCCATGATGTTATGAGGAGTGGCTATAATCATAATAATGGCATCAAACAAAAATTCATACATTCATTACACACAAACACACACACTGTAAATACTGGTGAGCGCTAATCACCAGTGCAGCTCATGCCCGTTCCAGTGGTGTCACTGAGCCGTGAGGCTACTCTACGCTGCTTAGTGCAGGTCCTGCTGCTGTCCATCAGAGGCTGAACACTGTCAGCTCTGGGCGTCTGTATGTGCTACCAGTTTCCGTGAAGCCCACAGGCATTTGACTTTAATTTTAGCACAGCTCCTCACATCTAACACTCATCCTTTTTGTTTGTATTTTAATTAAAAAAGTAATGTAATGTAGTTTAAATTAAATTCTCCTAGACATTTTGTTCCCAGGAATAAAGCAGGTCTCTGTGTTTCCTGCTGACACTTAACACGACTTGCAGTAAACATGATCACATGGTAATGAGGACTGCTTCCACTAATACAGGGGTAAAACAAGGCACAAACTTTCTGCTGAATACAAACCTGAGATCATCTATATGGTGCCTTAAATAAGATGGAACTTTCTGCAAACATGCAGCGAAATTACTGCTACTGCCACCTAAGCTTTTGAAAAAAAAATCTTTTTCATGCCGTCTAGTTGGTCTCCAACACTGATACATATTTGTATTTTTGCTTGATCATGTATAAAGGTTGTGTATATGTCAAAGGAGACATAATGCTTTAGTATGCTGTTTTTACCTTTTTCTTGAGAGCCTCCAGTGATTCGAATTCCAGGCGGGCCAGTTTGATCTGGATATGTTTGGGAATATCTGGGATGAGGAAGGTCAGAATGAACTTGAAGGCCATCAGTCCATGCTGAAATCACAGAATGACAGACACATCAAGAGGTTAAAAAAAAAAAAAAAACTTCAGGGTCCTTTTTATTCAGCTTTAATTATGTTAAACCATCTTAGGAAAATCCAGAAAGAAAACATGCCTCAAACATAACTCAGTTATGTTTTTATGTCACGGTGTATTTTTTTTTTTTTATGGGAGTGGAGGAAAAACAAAGTGGAGTGACTGAGTTGAACATCAGGACGAGACAGGCAGCCTCTCCACAGTTGTCCTTGAAGCTGAATGGGCATTTTGCCAGTTTGGTTAAACAGAACAGGCAGGGTTGAGTATGTACAATAACACAAATGAAATAATCGCAAAGGCCATTGAACAATGTTCAGTGTCGGTGACTGCTGATGTCTGTGGGTTTTAGACTTCAGACTCCCTGGGATCATTTGAGTCTACACTACAATTTAATATTCATTTCTTACTTGTTTCAGGGTATTTTGCCTCTAGTTATGTCTTGAAAAAAAAATGCTGTACTGCTTTGAAAGCAGTGCATAAAAATAGCTAGGAATCTCACACTGTATATCCAATATGTAAGAGGGTACCTTTACACACAGATAAAGCTAAAAAAACAAACAAACCTTCATTTAACATTATAGTCATCATTACACCTCAAATCTGATGTGCTTGACTGTAGATTCAAGACAATGAAAAACATCATGGTATGGTCACATTACAAATATTGCAAGTAACATCCTATATGACAAATACCACAAGAAACCACACTGCACTACAGTACAAGAAACCACCATATTACACTACATCCATGTAGCCACATAATAAATACATAGAACTGATAACCCAGAAGACAGATTAACATATGAGCTTTCAGCACACTGTCAGATGCCAGCTTCTCTCCTCTGTCAGTACTAGTCATCAGAGACAGCTAACCCGCACACCACTGAATCAGCACTTTGTTTTCCTGACATGTTGATACATAGTCACCCACACGTACACTAGGCAAATACATTTCCTAAATGGTTTTCACACACATGAAGCGCGTGCGCGCACACGCGCACACACGCACACGCACACACACACACACACACACACACTCTACCATTGACATCCCAATGTCACCACCTCTTCTGATTCAGTAGCCCTTTTCTTCATCACAGTAATGGACTTACGTGCTGAGAGAGTGAGAGCAGGCTAAGAGGACAGTTTGTTCTATAAGCTTGACAGGGGTTTCAGGCTTATAGAACTAATTGATTTGGGTAAGACAATATTGTATTCTACCGTTAACATGTTTAGGCCTAATATTTTTTTTTTTGCCAAAACATAGTATATTACGTTCTTTGCGAACTCATGTTAATATAAGCTTCACCCAGTATGTTAACCTAAATTTTGCTAGTCTGAGTAGTCATAAGTGGTTATTTCTCTTTGAAATTTACTGAACTAGCCAGTAATATTTCTGAAGGACCTCTCTTCCTGTAGTTGGCATGTCATTTACACACATGAGATTTCATGGAATTGTGTGAAACAAATGTGGTGTCTCATCTTGTTTCCAAAAAGACCTGTTACAAAGAAATGGTGTCCAGGTAATGGATCCCTGTTCTGGTCTATGCCTTTGCAGACTGTACTAAGGATTTGTAGAGGCACAAGAAGAACATTTCTGGCTAAGAGGTTTTATCATTCCAGTCAGCACAGCAGCTCCACTAATTAAAGCAGAACAAGCCAAGAAATCCCTGATCTTAGTGACTTGTCATATTGATTGAAAGTGCACAATAAACACTGCAGCTCTTAGTTGATTGCTAATGCTATTCAGGGCTAATTTATGTGTTCAGCAGCACAAGGTTAGTTTGACAGTGAGAGGATGCCGAGAGAAGGCTGGAAGGAGAATTTAACTCTGACATCTGACAGAAAATTCTATCTTGTCTGATGGGATCAAAATGTAAATGCTCATTGAGACACTGGACTCCTCTAGAGTTTCTAATGGTTGCAGAACCAGCACCACCCCTAGTACCACCTTAGCCATTTTAGGAATCAGAATAATAATCTCCAGACTCAGCCGACATCCTAACTTGAATAACATCTTGAGACACAAGTGCAAACAGAGCTTTGAGAGGTACACCGCTGACTAGACTGGCAAAAATGAAGAGGACCACAGAGCAACTATTTTCTCTACTCAGTATTCAGCACTTAATGCTGTTACCATGGCACCCATTCATTGTTAATTGCAAAATTAGCATTTCAAACCACTATCGATCCTAACTGATGCGGAACTAATAATTTTGCCATTTCATGTGTGATCTGACAGGAGCAGAATATGTAATTGTAACTCTTAGGGAGTTAGGCTGTGGAGTTATCACTAGTGTCTTCAGTGTATTTCTTTAAAAAGACATTGTTTTACTTAACGATTAAAGCTGAAATAAACACTTAACAGTCAGCCTTATCGTATCTTAAATTAGTAAAAATATGTTATGCCTAACAACAGATGGACACCCACAAGTGGTTTGCTTACTTTGTCTGCCTGCTGTTTAATGCTGGATAGGTATTGTACAATGCATTTATCCAACCACACTGAGTACATGCAAAGTCCATGCAGAGAATAACAAGCTAGGGTAGGTTATTGGTGCGTCCAGGTCTTATGTTTCCGCATTTGCCAGTGGGTGAAGGCCAATCTGATTATCTAAAAAACTGTGTAATGAGATTACTACGAGGAGGTCTGCAGAAAAATTAACTCAGACGAACATAATTTGGCAGACACACGTGAAAAATTACATATATGGGCATGGGCACCTTTATCACAATGATGAAAAGCAAACTTTTATATATTTAATTTATAAATTGTAGGACAAAATCTGCCCAATCTATTAAATTAAGACTTATTGAGTGTTTATTGGGATAGAAGACTGTTCATGTAAACTTAAACTGGCATTCAAGCAGAACCAAATCAATATTTTAATGTTAGCAATGGTTGAGTGTAATGTGGAAAGTGTTTGTATTAGTGAACACACCTACCCAACTCTGAATTCTGCTCAGCCCTACAGCTTAGGATTACTGTTTCCTGGAGAAAATACTGGAGCCAGGTTTCTCAAGACTGGGTGGAAAATAACAGATCTAAGACCGTGAATATTGGCCTTTCAATAAATCCAGTGATCAGAAAGCAAATGTTGCTCCCTCTGTGCAAAGAGGCAAGTGTTTGTTATACAACTTTGTCACGTGTCAATTGTTGAGTGAGGGTGTCTTGAAATCAAATTTTATATTTAAATGAATTGAATTTTTGTTAGGTACAGATCAATTTACTTCCAGTAAATGTGGAGCTCTAAAGATGATCACAATGTTGGCACTCTGCAACATTCAAATACACAATACAGGCTACAAATCAATATAACTAAATTTGACATTTTTGTGATAAAGTTTTTGTCAAGTAAAACAAACAAATATAAAATCAGCTGCTTGTTTGCACTTCTACTTCAGTCACATAAAATGACAAGCCCCTCCCTCTACTGTGCCAATAGGTTCTGATCATGCCTTTCATATTTGGAGCTTTCTGAGCAGACACAGTTCAGACACCCTGCTCTGTTGGCTCGGCCGCAATGAAATGAGTAGATTATAACAGACAGACCTGCGACTCTGAAAGAAAGTCTCTGTCTGCTTCTGTAGCAGGCTGGCTGGTTGCCTGGTTACTGCTCACTGATGTGTGTAAGCCCTACAGTAATTACCCAGGTATCATAGCACTGCTGCTGGATAGGAACAAGGTACTGCCCTCCTGCCTGCCTGTCCCCCACCCAACCTCATAACTAAGATAAGGCTGACTGAGCGATTTTTCCTTTAACTGATTCTTCTTTTCTGTCTTTAAAGAAAGGAGATTGAAAACAATTTTAAAGATAATGACAGACCGAACAAGAGTAATCAAAAACTGTCAGATGAAAAATAGATTTTTGTTTGATGTCCAGCATTAACAGAGCAAAGATCTGAGGTTCTATTCCCGCTGGAAGTGACCATGCTTAAAAATGTATACACCCAGAAGGCCCGTAACAGTTTTAGATAATAAGTGCTTCTCCAATGGCAATACATTGGATGTTATATCAATAAAAAAAGATTTGTGTGTATTTGTGTGTAGCTCCCCTTAGTATGCTTAACATTATACAACCAGCCTCTCATTATTCTTGTTGTCAAATCTCGTTTCTAGGAAATGTGCTGGTTGGTAACAGGAAGGAACGTGCTTAGATGCACAATCAAGTACTGACTCACGTTCATCATAAACATGCACTTCTTTTCTCTCCCTCTCTCAATCCACTTTCCTTTCCTTCTCTACCTCTGCCCTCAGCTTCATTTCATTTATTTCTTATTTCTCTATATTTATCTGGACCTTCTATCTCTGTGCGGTATACCCTATATATGTATGAGCATGCACACACACAAACATATGCATGTCAAAACTCGTCTGTGTCATGTGCAGGATGGATCACTGACACACACTACCACAGGAGGTCTAAATGTGAACAACTGAGTGCAACACAAAATTTTCCTGGATGTGCACCATTTTCCCTATTTTTAAACAATATCACATTTCCCTATGTGGTCAGCTTTTCACTCTACTTTCTAGCATGGTAATTTGGAACATCCATAGACATGACTGACTTCCAACATGATCCAGCAGCAGTTCTTAAGAATTAGTTCTCAGAGACCATAAAAGTGTACAAATATGAGAGATTTCACTCACTGATGTTATCAGTGTTATCACTGAAAGGTAAACTGTATTTTAGTTTTATAGCATCTCATGTCTTTTTGTCTTTTGGCTTCACAGTGGCTCTGGGGTAAAGTGGGGTCTCATAGCAAGTTTTTTTGGATGTGCTATCTAGTCCTGGCCTAAAATCATATTTTCTTTTAATATTTTAGAGAATTCTATCACCTTTTTTGCCTTTTATTTGTTCTCAAAGTAGCTGCCAACCATAATAATACCAGATGGCAGTTTATTAGGCACATCTAACTAAAACTGACAGAATCTAATACAACAGTCCTGCAATAAATCCTCCCTCATTAAGTGGAAGTGAATGCTTTTATCCAGTTTTAGAGTTGTAGCTTGTACGTGTGAAGAGGCAAAGAGGCCGACGCAAATGTTAATAGAGGTGGACTTAGGAAAGAAAGAATTGGGGGAGGGAATGCAGAATTTAGCCCACATACAAAAACCCAAACAACAGATATAGGTAGGCAGACAGAACACAACAATTATGCAAATACACTCCTTTCACTCAAAACAACACTTGCAGAGCACTAGCCATCACTGGCAGCTCTGTATGGATCTACTTTGGACTCTGGCTCCATCTAGTGATAAAAATACTTCAACAGTTCTTAAACTACAGCAGTGTGCTGGAGGACATACACATAAATCCACATACAGTATGTGTTTACATTTATTTTGCCCATTTCTCTCCCCACTGATTTTAGTGAGAAATGATAAAATATGTTGTTGACTGTGCATGGGCGTATACACTGTGAATGGCTGATATTTGTTCATGTTGCATTTTTAAAGCAGAACAACCAAGACTTTCTGCAATTTTAACAACATTTCATTGTCACTGGTAAGCTAAGTTTGGTGATCCTAGATATTGTAGCTTGGCCAAAGTTCAATACAACTACAGGTCTACTCATACAGCATTCCTTGTAATTGGCTGTTGTGTTTTATATAGTGCCCTGTAGTCTGGCTTATAATATTTGCAGTCAGCCTATTGCAATTGTAGGTTTCAATAGATCCAGTGCAACACAGTGCAGGTTGTTGGTAGGTAGTATACCCTGGGCACAGGAGGTAGCAGTTAAAGGATGTTAAGTAGATGAGGATTAATTTGATTAATTCTTTTTTTTTTTTTTTTTTTTTTTTTTTTAAACAGTCCTTCTGGTTGGCCCCAGATATCACATTATAAACTCAAATACGCTTGTCCCTGTTTCACTGAAGCTGGTTGTGCTTAATGTTCTACTATGAGACAGGACAGGTCATACCAAAATAATTAATATACCACTGATGCACTGCAAACTACAGCACAGATATGTGGCTACAAGACAAAGCCTTACTCTTGTATGTGTACTGTCTGTGTACATGTACATTTATGTGAATACATATACTGTGTACATGTTCATGAATGTGAAATACCTCAGCAGCCACTGTCCATAGTATGAGATGTGTCTCTGAGTCTGAGAAGTAAGTCTTGACTTGTGGAGACAGGCCGATCAGTGCGAAGTTGGTCACAACAGCGATCACACTCATGGCCTCAAAGGCAAGCTGGACAAAGAGAGAGACAGTAACAGGCAATGATTTGTTTCCAAAAAGGGAAACCATTTTGCGTACTGGGCACAGTAAGTAATACCTTGATATTAATCAACTGGCGAGATTCAGATTAGGAAAGCATGTTAAAAATAAAATCCCCAGGAAGTATAATATTCTCATTGACAGTGTACTCAGATAACATTTCTGATGGAACTGCACAATCGTAACTAGAGGGGAAGGATATGTGTGTCATTGATTAGTCTCAAAATATTTAACAATATTGCTTTGCTTTTATCTGCACTTTAAAATGAAAGAACATCAATTCATGCATTTAGATTCTAAAAATAACACTAACTACCTCCTCTGTATCCAAAAAGATTCATAAACGTTTCTGAAGCACTCTGACAGTAGTGCAGGTGTTTACACCTACAATTTAGCTGCCTAGCATGCCTCACCTGCCAGACTCCTATGTTCGCTGCGGGATCAGAGAAGGGTCGTTTGAACACATGACACATCTTGAAGGCATCAGAATAAACCTCTGTGACGTTGTTCAACACCACCAGCACAGCAGCCAGAGGGTAGACGCATGAGAAAAGACTGACATAACCAAATAGCAGGAACAGCTCCAGGTAGTCATCAAAAGTACCCTGAAAAAGGACAGAGACTGAAAGATCTACCACTCTCTTGCACTAAAAAAAAAAAAACATAAAATTGATTAAAGATATAGACTACGTGCACCTACCAAGTATGTGCTCATGTCAGCCTCCAGCCGGACCTGTTCGGCCAGAGGAAGCTCTTTGTCCTCCAGAATTCTTCTTTTCTGGACTTTGCGGATCATCTTCTTGTTGCGTCTCCTCTGGAGCCAGTAGGGCAGGAAAGCCTCCATGAACTGATTCAAGATCTGACTGGTGATCAACAGGGTGGCCAGGCTCTGGACACAGACAAATGCACCGCGAAAGAACACAAAAAACAAAGTGAGATGGAAAAAGCAAAGAAGAAAGGATAAATGGAAGTTGAGGAAACAAAATGGTAATAAAAAGAAAAAAGAGAAAGAAAAGAGAAGAAATGGACAGAACCTAGAGAAAAGGTGGAATGATGTAAGGAGGAAAGAGAAAAAGAACAAAAAAAACATAATAGAATAAGCGCACAAGGAAACAGAAAATAAAAAGAAACAAATAATCACACATGCAAGCAAATTAAAGAAATAATCTGTGAAATTTCACTAAAAATCAGTGAAAGATGAAAGAAAAAAACCTGAAAAGAACATAGGAAGGATGGACGCAAGGTAGGCCTACCTGTCTGAGCAGCACCATGTCCTGCACGACAAAGGCAATGTAGAACAGCGAAGCAAAACAGTTGAAGAAGTTGAACTAAGAAGAAAAAAAAAAAACAGCAATGGTCAGTGAAGAATAAAATCGGCAATATTTTGTAAAAAATTAAAATAGTAATTTACACTTACCACTAATACTTTGAGGACCAGGTGATTCTGATATGAAGACTCCAACCTGTGATTCTCTAAACACACACAGAAAGGAGAAATCATTTAGAGTATATCAGTAACACAAACGAACTGGAAAGATCTTCAGATCTTTCTATCTGACACATTTCCATCCTCATCTTAGACACAATATATTGAAGCAGTCAGCCTTTTGCCCTGACAAAGGAAACACTGAAGCACCTAAATGTTTTTTGTTACAAAAATGTCATTTGTAAAAGTACAGTAAAACAGTGAAAATGATTTAGTATTGAACACAAAGTTGGCCACCTTCTAGAAAAAAAAAAAAACAGTAAAATGATTAAACCAATTTATACAGCAGATATGTGGTGCTTGCACATTAGACGTCATAGGCCATTACATTTAAAGGGAATTAGCAGTTCTCCCAGTGATGGGTAGATGGACTTTGGCCTGTAACAGTAGATAAAATCAATATTGAATCAAACAGGACAAAACTGTGACTGTATTGCTCTTTCTGGGTTGAAACAGTCAGTCATGCTGCTCTTGTGGCCAAGCCCCAACCCACTGCCCCAACAGGTTCAACAAAACTAACAAACCTAACAGGAGTCAAAACAAGTCTGCACTATCTGAACGTGGCTCTGTAGGCCTGAGAAGCCTACTCAGACAAAAGCAGAATTCTATAAGGACAAAACATGTTTTTGCAGTTGTGCCAAATTCTCAAAATATACACATATATATATATATATATATATATATATATATATATATATATATATATATATATATATATATATATATATATATATTTAAGCATCTGTAGGTCGCTGTGGTGTGTGATTGAACCACAGAACGGGTAGATGAGAGGTAAACTGTTCTAAGGTAAGGAACTAAAGGTAAGGTTTCTGTTTGATAAATGCCTTGTATTATTAATTGATGTCAGTGTCTGATTTGATGTATGTTGCTTCCATATAGACAGTCTTCCTAGGACAGAGAAAGGTGGAATAATTAACAGCTCACCCCACTCTGTGAGGAACTCAGCAGCATATCTGTAGATGAGGTTCATAGCCTCTATGACTACAGCATAGATAATACTGGGGATGAACAACAGTACTCCTGTCCAGAAAGTGGGCTCCTGATCATAGACCGACAGTGCCCATCCCTCCATCAGGAAGTAGACCATCATGACGCAGAAGGACAGGTAGAGACAGAGTAAGACGAAGGGCAGGGACACAAGGTAGATTCGCAGCTGCCTCTTGATGTTGGGGTAGAGAGGCTCCTCACGGCCCGTCACAGGGTTGAACCCAAGGACGCCATGGAAACCGGGTCGAGGTTCTTCAAAGGCCTTCTTCCTGCTCAGTGTACCCCAGCGGTAGGCTAGTGAGGCGCTGCACCGCTTCCACAGCTAGTGGAGGAAACAAACTAATCATTTAGATTTCACTAGAATGTTAAGTAACTGTGTGACCCTGGTTTATAAATATAGAAAAATCACTGCCCGTACCTCCAGTATAACGGTACACCAGATTAAGTTGAACACAGCAAAAACCACATATTTGTCATAGTCCTCCCAGTCAAACAGATAGTATGGCACCCCAAAAAGGGCCATAGGCACAAGGGCAAAGGTAAAGTACTCCAGGAAGCCAAAGTAGAGGGCCTGGCCCTCACCATAGTAATGTCTGATGTCATCTAGGGATAGAGAACAAAGAACAAAGCAGTATGTAGTAAAACAATACAAAAAAGAAAATGTTTTTGAACTAAAGAAAAATACAAAACAGCAATGAAAACATTCACTAATGTAAAGAACCCTGAGCTAGGAGGCCAATGGACCATCATGATAACCCTTTAAGGAATTCAAAGATGCGGAAGGAGTAAAAATGTAATGTATCTCCCCATATCCCTCTCTAAATCTTACCCAGAGGCTGAAGGGACAACTTCACCTTTTTGTACCAAGAAAAAGACAGTCTCTTAAGTTCCTCTTTGTCATGGAGAGGGAAGATTTGGATCAGGATCCTTTTGGACAACAGTCTCCGAACTAAGATGACAAGAAAACAGCATGTTACTTCATGTGTGATTGTTTTTCATTATCAATTGACTTCAGTACTAGCATCTTACCATAATTAGTTAAATCACGACAGTTAACATGCTATGTATAGATATTTTGATAAAAGTGCTAATTATTTAGAAGGTGTTTCAATGACTTTTGAGCAACATGTAAATAACCTTGCTGCAGTTTTGTTCCTCACTTTTATTTGTCTGAACTCACTTTCCCAACTAAATAAACATGCAGCTTAATTTTCTAAAACAAGGACAGGCAAACAATAGCTGGCACGCTGCACACAATGCATTGACTACTGCAATAATTCCTATTGTCTAATACAGAGTGGCTAAACACAAGTACATGAAAGCTTGTTCATTTTATCTGCCACTTCTTGAGTGCATCATTTGTCAAAAATGATTACATTCTACATTAACAAGATTTGTCAAACATAATCACTGAATGGAGGCGCCCTATCTCCCCTGCCATTTCATTGCTTCCTTATCGTGCTTTGGGAATATTTCACTGCATTTGCATATTTATTGTTTCCATACTGCCACTACAGAGAAAATGAGGGAGACAAAGAGAAATGGAGGTAGAGAATCATTTGTGGAGGAGACAGGCTGTACACAGTCTGCTCCAAGAAGAGGTGGAGTTGTGATGTCTTCTCTTTTTTTCAACTTAAAAATGTTTTTACTACCACAAACCTCTAAGTCATGCTGGGAGAAATATGATAATGTGCTACAAACAGTTGAAATAGTAAAATCCAGCCACAAACTGAAACAACCAACAATGATAACAGAAAAAAAAGAAGAAATGCATTGGATATATTAATTTATTAAACCTAAATAAGATTCACTATTGATTATTGTTTATTAATTAGTTATCATTAGTATAATGTATGCAGTAATTATCACTACTGCTATTATTTGTGTTCTTGACATACATAATCATTTAGCAGATTAGGTGTATTATGAGTAGTTTAGATTATTATTTATTTATTAGATTATGATTAGTTATTAATTTAGAGCAGCATTATTTTCTTATCTGTAAATCATTATTACTTTTCCCAATAAACAATGCACAGATTAGTCAGAAAATTAAGGAAAAATCTCCATTACAACTTTATGGTGACATATTGAAATGTTAAAGGGAAATGTCTGCTTTTGGCTAATCTGACCAGCCCTGACCATGACAAAGCCTATGTGAATTTTAAACTGACAGTATGAGAGGTGCACAGACACTCACTGATGGATTTCCCAGGGTAGAGCTTGGCCTGCTTATATCCTGGCACATGAGTCTCATCTTTGGCTCTTAATGTGTCCAGCTCATGTTTAATGATGTACTGACACTCAGCCATGCTGAGGAAACCATCTCCATCCCCTATAGACACAGAGCAATCCGATACAGAGCGCAAACACACCTTCACCTTGACATTCAAAACAATTATATTGCAGATCAATAAAGCAACCGTGGCTGTGATAGTCATACCCCTGAGACATGATTTATATTTACATGAAACAGAGAAGATTAACCTGGATATTTTACCAACATGAAGCCAGATGACAAATTGACCTGCCAATGTAAACAATTTCAGTCATATGCCTTTATTATTATTTTTCTCCTGAATAATGAAAATGTATTAGCAACTATTTAGCGTTAAATCACTATTTTAGAGAATCATACCTCAGATCTCTTAAATAATAACAATCAATGTTACTTGCTAATCTGCGCATCTTATTTGGTTAGATCTGGGCTATTATACCATCTTTGTACACCCTAAGCTATAGTAGAGTAAGACTTTATTCTGTCGTAGAAATAATCAGAAGCCTTCATGCAGGCCTCCTCCTGGACTTTACCTCCAAAATCTTTGAAGTTGTGTTTGTTGGCGCAGGTGAACGCCCTCATGGATCCATCTGTGGACTCCTTGAAGAGGCCCACATCCTCTGCACCTGAAAGCAGTCTCTGCCAGGTTGCCCCTACCAGGAACAAGTTGGGGTTTTCTTTCTCCTGAGCTCCAACTCCGGGACCCAGCTGCTCCACTAGCAGCTCAGCTCCTTAAAGAAATGACAGGATTAATACCACTGAACGTAGTGGCAAACTACAGAAACAAAGAAGAACTGGCACACCTCCATCATGTTGTTGGTCTCTTATCTTGTTCAGTAGCCATCCAATGGTTTCCTCCTTGGCGTCTGAGACAAGCTCCACCACCACCAGAGGAGTGAAACTGGGGCCACTGCTGTCTACTGATAGTCCCTGCAGCATCATCCCCCCACCCAGGGCACCTGCAGAATAAGTGAGAGAGCAGTGATCACCACAAATTATAAAATGGATAGCAGCGTAAAACGTAAAACACATGAAACATGTACAACACACAAATATAAAACAGACAAAAGCCAACATTTCCCAACTATAACACTGTTTCTTGCAAAATATAGTTTAGACTGCCAAGGGGGCGCTACTGTGAACTAAAACAATCCAAACAGACCAGATAATAAGAATTTAAACAAAAACAAAGTCAGCCTTACACAGGGAAAGGTGGCAGACATCAGAGTAAGGTCAGAGTAAATATCCTGTAAATGTCACTGTCAGGCTTGAATAAGGTGTGTAAGAAAGAGCTCCACCCAAATATGTACAGTGGCTACCAGCAAAAAAGTGGCTTCATCATAACCTACGGAACAGCTATTGTGTAGTGTACGGGTTGCACTGTTTTTTTCTCACAACCAGAAGAGCAGCGCCCCGGAGACACACAGTACTGACAGAAACAGCTGATGGGCCCACATGCACACGGAAGAGGTGGGGCGACACGTGTTAGTATTTCGTTTAGAGGAAAACTGAGCGCTGGAAAGCGTCGACAGCTCTGCCCCACAGGAGACTCGCAGGGTTTTTTGCGTGTTTACAGGAGCCGCTCGGTACTCACCCGGATCTGCGTGTGTGAGTGTAGGACACTGTTCCAGTCTCGGGGGACGGGAGCGGGCGCGCTGATCTGTAAAGAGTCAAATCAGTGCGTAAACGGCATGTTCGACAGGTTTGGTGTCCGTAGGCTGCTGCACCCACAGGGCCTGAATTGTGGTCCACGCCCAGCGATCCTCAGCTGTCACACCCACCGACGTCCTGTTACTCCGGTTGCTGCGGATCTCATCTCATATCTCAATCACTGCCGTCTATTGCTCGCTATGATTGTAACATCTTTGAAATGTCATCCCGCATTTTCACACAGATAACTGTTTTTGACAGCATAGGTACCCGTTTCTCATGCACCAATCACAAATACTATCACCCTACTGTAGTTGTAGTTCACTGTATATTTCTATAGTCTCTAAAGTTATCTTAGATTTTGATTTAAAATGCATTTGGTAGGCGTATTTGATTTTTCTTAAATAAAAAAGGCCTAGTGGAGTCTTTATCCCCTGAAAGGGTGAACCTTTGCATATTCCACTACAGGCTGAGTAAACATGTGGTCACTGAATTTCATTGAAACCTGCCAACAAAGATTTTGCTATTTACTGTGTAGAGGTGAAAAGCATGAGTTGCTGAAGGAGATTGAGCAAACTTCAAGTAGGTGCTAATATTAACCAGACTTATCCTCTGGGGACCACAAAAACCCACTACATCGCTTATGGAAATCTGGAAAGCAGATGTGCCAAAGTTCTGCAGCTGATCACTGAGGGTCATACAGTATAATCACTGACATATTCCACAGTATGTATGTATGTATGTACACTTCATTTTGTTAATTTTAATGGATAATCATGCACCTTAATCTAGGGTTTTTAAGTGTTTTTAAGAGTTTTTTAGACTTTATGTAGTGTTTATCTAATCTGTCCAGGATGTACCCAACCTCTCATCCATACCTGACCTCCCCCCATTATCCTAAATTAAATTAAGAGATATAGGAATGGATGGATAGTTAGATTTTTATACCTATTAAAAAAAAACAGGTGCACTTTTTCTGTGCTGAAAAACAGCTTAGTGCTCAGTCTCTGAAAACAACATGCAATCACCTCCTGTGCTTTACAACAAAGCTAGGAGCTAAGGCAGCACTTATTTTATGTCTTGACAAAGCTGCAATTAATAGCCCTCAGTAGAACATATGTGACAGCATGATTTGCTCTCTTTTTTAAAAGAGGCACATCTTGGACATGAATCATGTGATCAACAATCAACACAAACACACTCAGCATCAGTTTTTACTTCCCACAAAAAAAATCACATCCACAAACACAGACTCAATATTAATGACAGTATGAAAAATACTGACAAAATTTACCTGGGAACTTTAATATGTAACTCCACAACCCTAAAGAAAAACACAAATATATATGTACATTTTTACAAGTTTAAAAGAAAATTAATCATTGATGCCACATAGGACCATTCATTTTAATTTATCCAGAACATTTCTCTCGAGACAAAAATCTACTGCTGTATCTGACCAATGTCTCTTTTGGCAGCACAATCTATCTATCTATCCAGTGTACAACTACATTATTTGCAGCCATAGTCAACCCACATACTGATGAATTCACATATTTTGCCTCATTAGCCCCTACACATCTTTATGTGCTAGGGATGGAAAATGTACACTTCTGTCAGATCCTCTCCCTGTAGATGTTTTTCAAAACAGAGGTGTAATTAATAACATTAATAAGAGCTTCACTGACTTAATGCAGGGAGCCTGTTATTGTCTTTGCTGCCTCATTGGCTTGATGACACTCCTTAATGGTATACATCAGTCATTCCTATCATTTGTTCTACCTGTGTCTTTTGCAACTACCTGCAGCAATAGATTTAAATCTTTTGGATCACCCTATTCCAAAGATTTACAGTGCAAAAAGAGTGTTTAACCAGCATGCGCTTTCTTGAAGAAAGACAATCTAAGCACTAAACAAACCGGCTAGGGGGAGTTAAATAGGTGAAAGTAGGTTAAGAATAAATGCCTCTGATAAGGGGATGCTGTTAAACAAGGGTGGGCATATGCCTCAAGGGCAACATTCCTCCTTTTTTCCAACTATCTCCACTCTACCCACTGCCGATTACTTGGATCAGGTGTGTTCAGCTAATCAGAAGCCGGAGGAGACCATTTCACATGAGGATGGAGTGGGGAAGATAAAGTGAATTGGTGACTGAACACACCTGATCCAGGTAATCAGCAGTGGGTAGGTCAGGGGTAGCTGGAAAACAAGAAGGGCTGTGGTCCTGGAGGACTGGAACTGCCCACCCCTGCTGAAAAGGCAGGCTGTGACAGTGATTCCCTCCATCTGCTCTCTGACGATTTTCCTACAGATGGACAATGAAGATGGTGCTACAGACACATAGTAGAAAAGCAACAACAATCACTGTATAGCACTCATCCATTTAAGTACTCCACCTTCTATGAAGGGTGTCAGTAAACCATGTCAGTGAGCTAACATAGACAACAGAAAATGATTCATCCTGAATTTAAAAACGTCAATATCCTTATTAAAATAATCGTATTATTCCCTGCACAACCTATAACAAAGTTTTAATTGTACAAGAACTGCTTACGCGTTGTTTCTTAAAACATTTTTTATTTATTAAAATACACTTCAATAAATAACAGTGTACTATTTTAGAGGCTATTTACAACTTTGATATAACGCTATATGTTAAATGAGCATTGGTAAATAAAGTTGTTAATAGTGGGACTAACATTTTTGACTCGCAGTATGACAACGCAAAACACAAATAGCATTGTTGCTAGTATTACATATTACATACAGTGCTAAAATTAAAGAGTTATTCCCTATTCTTTAAAAAAACTCAAAACACCGTATGGAGCACCAAAAGCTGTCAGCGCGAACCACATCACACTGTGTTACTACAATAGAGCCAATAATAACCCCAAACTGTTTAGAACTGAGAGCTAAGAGCCATTTAGCTACTTACCGAAGCTCCGTCCTCTCTTTAGCTGCAATGTTTGGATATTTGACAGAAGAAAATCAACTTCCGCAGTGCCTCAAACTCTTGTCGCTGGGTGCGCTTCTTCTAATATAAAGACAAGACGTAAAACGCTGCGGTGGGTGGGTACAGCGATGACTTGGGCGTGCGGCAGCCGAGGCGCCTCTCGGTGGAGTTATATCGGACAACAAATCAAGCGCATTCAGCCGCTGCTATTCAACGTCAGCGCGTCTCGGATCACGTGACCTCAAGTAGCGTCAGAGAGGCGTCGTAGCATGGCAGAGCAAGCGGCGGCGGCGGAGAGCCAGGGGTGAGTTTCTTATAATGCACCGCGGACAGCCAGATGTTTGGGCAGGTGATGTTTAGTGAGTTATCTCAGCTGGCATCACATGGACACTGTGTGATTCTGTGTCAGGTTGTCATGCACTGGCAAAGAGTTAGGCACCGCCCTGACGTCCAGGTAAACAAACAGACCGTTAGCCTATTAGGACACTGAAGGATCGCCACTTATGACAGGTTGGAGAGGTTTAAACACTTTATCTGCACAGCCTAAATAATATGCATTGTTGACTCAGCATGGCGATGTCGTAAGTCAGGTATAGTTTTCCATAACAGCAACTATTCTGTAATCTGATTTTGCCCTCACTCGGTTTTTGTTTCATTTTCTCCTGGCTTCAGGGTTGTTCACAGAGTAGCCTCTGCCCTCGGTGTTCACAGTCTGCTCAGCAGCGTGTGGGTCTACGTGGACAGCACATTAAAGTAAGTCTGATCTCTGACTGTCCGCCTCCAGAATCATCACACACGGCCCTGGGCTCATCTCAAAACTTCATTTAACATGTGTGAAGTATTGTGTGCAAACATGGTTGTGTGACTGTGGTAGACGGACTATTAGGAACAGCTGTCAGCTGACAAATGTAGTGGCATATCTAAAATGCAACTGCACATGCATGTGTTCTCTGGCTTCTCCCATCACACATAACAAGACGTTAGTTGTCCCATGTGTTCATGTTCCACGAATGCATGTATGTGGAGTCTCTGAACCTGATGACGTAACCTACAGTAGTTTGATATCTGCTGTTTCCTCATCAGCTTCATCTATGGAGATTTTATTTTGACATTGTCACACTGTGGTTTCACAATTCTGCAGCCTGATGAACTAACACAGTGAAATAAAAAATATGTTCTTTTCCCCTAAGTCACACACCACACTGCGTCAGCAGAGCTCGGTATGAAATTAGGAATGTGCATGAGCCAATGCTGAGCAGCTGATAAACAGGTCATTGGATGTGAGACCACAATGGTGTCATATGCTTTTCTTTTTTTAGAAATACATTTAAATTTGTAATCTGGAGTATTCTACCTTATTTCTGTTTCTCTATAAATCCTGGGACAACATGGATCACCTTTAGTTCAGCCAGATGATGCTTGTAAAACCTGGTGAGTTGAGTTCTTGTTTGTGTAGGTGGTGTTGGATCCCTAACTGGCTGCCATCATGGTGTCCCACTTCTGAGAAACAGCTGCAGACTGCAGAGGACAAGATGCTGAGATGTAAGGATCAGTCCTGTGTTCATCCGTACCACAGCAGTGTTGTAGTGTGGCTGGTTGTGTGTTGGCTTTTCCCTTTTAGGTGAAAGAAATAACAAAGCAATCACAAAAAATGTTTTTATTTTACTCTTTCCTTACAGATTTAAACACTGCTTTCTCGAAGCAATATGTCCCCATCTCAGGTGGCAACCTGCTGTGGACCCTGGACTTTAGCAGTGACACTGCCAGAGATAAAACCCCTTTGGTTCTCATCCATGGCTTTGGAGGTGGCGTGGGGCTATGGGCTCAGAACCTGGATGACCTCTCTCAGTATCGGCCCATTTTTGCTCTGGACTTGCTGGGCTTCGGTCAGAGCAGCAGACCCTTGTTCTCCTCAGACGCCAGTGAGGCCGAGGACCAGTTTGTTGAGTCTATAGAGCAGTGGAGGGCTAAAATGGGTCTGGAGTCCATGATACTGCTGGGCCACAACCTGGGAGGATACCTTGCTGTGTCATACGCTATTAAATATCCAGAAAGGTGAGTCAGATTATGAGATATCTTTTATCCTGGTGTAGGGCTTTACTGTTTTTAATTTTAAAAGATACTTTGTGCCCATCTTGTTGATATGAGCTGCAGTCTGTGTAATAAATGTTTTTCCAGTAGTAAAGTGAATGTTGTTCAGTCTGAAACATTCAGCAAGTTAGACTTTCTAACAGGTAGTGGTAGTGGCAGATGTTTGTGACATTTTAGGATTGGAATCTTAAATATGAATTGCAATCAGTTCTTATTAGTCCTGCTTTGTTAGATGATCTCATAGATGAGTATATTATGTATTATTGAGAGAGGCTTAGTCTATATAGTAATAAGGAGCACAGAATGCTAGAAAATTGTTCACAAGTTCATACAGCCATGGTTTAAACAGTTAGTGTTCAACTCACATGGGTTCAACTGCTGTTATATCATGTGGTTATTTATAAGCCATGGTTCTCCCTATAAAAGAATATTTAGTTCTATATTAATGATAAACATTAATATAGAACTATGGCACAGCCTAGTCATTATTTGAGGTTAATTATTATTATACTTCCCATAAACATAAAGCATATAAAGTTCATTAATAACTGACAGTTAGTTTTAACTTTTAAATATCCATTGAAAATGTTGGTTTATGTTCATATTATTAGTTATATTTATGTTCATATTATCAATATTTTTATTATAGTAGTCTATCATAGGACAACATAAAATGCATAATTAGTAGTGATGAACCTATAGAGAACTATCTGCTGACTCTGCAGCTCCCTTATGGAGCTCCAGTTTGTTGCTTAGCTCAACAGTGCAATGATTCGGTCCTTGTAGTTTTAACACGCCTATAGCCAAACAGCTTAGTATGTGTACAGGATATAGTTGTGCCCGTATGCCTGTAGGTGCTGGCAGCCTGTGATAAGAGAAATGTCCTCCAAACCTCTCCCCTCCCCCCACTACACTCTATCTATCCTTAATCATTTCCTCTTGCTGCGTCTCAAGCTTCGTGCTTGCAGCAGGCACCCAGCTTTGCCCATGGGATGTCTGATAAAATGTCCTCCATCCCTTATCACCTTCCTTCATCAGTAACGCAAAAAATTGCCTCTTCCTATCCTCTTTTTGTTATCTCAGCCTTCCAAAGGGCTTTCAAGTTATAACATAAGATGCTCTTGATCAGGGAACACATGTCCTTATTTAAGCTGAACGATGTTCATTGTTCATTGATGTGGCCTAAAGGGGAAGCTTCCTGTTTACTTATAATAAAACATAACAGATTACAAAGTGATCGCTTAAAAGCTGTTGTGGAATTATGTGTAATGTCTAATGCAATTATGTGGTGGAGCTGGCACAGAGTTTGAATGTTTCTGATGTAAGGCCAGTTTGTTCATACTAAGGAATTGCCTATCTATCTCCCAATGCATGGTACATCAGTTGAAGAGGAATCTACTGGTATTCATTGCAATTTAGAATCAATCATCTCATTAAGTTCATATAATCCCAAAATATTTGAACACTTCTTTTAAATAAAAAGCTATGAAAGATATTTGATTTAAGGTTTTGAAATGTAACCCAAAGAGCAGGTACTCTAAATGGTAAAGAGTAAAAACTTTGTGTCTGGCCTGCAGAGTAAAGCACATAGTCCTGGTGGAGCCATGGGGTTTTCCTGAGAGGCCAGACACAGTAGAGTCCGATCGTCCCATCCCGGTGTGGATCAAAGCCCTGGGGGCCATGTTCAGCCCCTTTAACCCCCTGGCTGGTCTACGGCTGGTCGGCCCCCTGGGTAAGATGGAGCAGTACCTTTGGCAAAAGATTGTTAGAACAAAGACAACAAGGTTCTATTAGTTCGACTGATTAAAATCTGAGATACATAGAAGGAAGTGGAGCTATGAGTAAAAGTAAACAGAGAACTATAATAGATCTGACATTTAATACACTGTAATTATAGGGAATTGTAAAAATGAGGAATATGGAAATTTGAATACAAGATAAAGTTAGGTCATAGCTTTTTATGGTGCTGGTTATAAGACTGGTATGACACGACTACTAAGTAAAACTAGCAATATGATGAGCCAGTGATTGCACATGCTGATTCTTAATGTTGGTCCAGACTTTGAAGAGAAATTAAGATGAATCTTGTTCCTTTGTGCCCTGTAAACCTCACTGATGTTCATAATCATCTAACGTATAATGAAGCAGCCCAGTGAACAAATACATGCTTGGCTTTGACAGTTCAGCTTCACCTCTGTAACCCCTGCAGGTCCCACACTGGTTCAGACTCTGAGACCTGACTTCAAGAAGAAGTTCTCCGCCATGTTCAGTGACAACACAGTGTCAGATTACATCTACCACCTGAACGCACAGCCCCCCAGGTCCTTCTCTTTTTGCCTCTGTTTTCTCTTTTCAAGCCTCATTATTGATGCTTACCATAATAACTGTAATGAAACATTTGTCGCAGTCATTCAGGTTTTACTACCCACTATTATGTCTTGTCATCAACATTTGGTTGTGTTAATTGCACATCTGTGTTTTTACAGTGGGGAAACTGCTTTTAAGAATATGACCATTCCCTATGGATGGGCTAAGAGACCGATGCTAGAGAGGATGGACCAGCTGCGACCCGAGATCCCCCTCACCATCATCTATGGCTCCCGCTCCAGCATAGACAGCAACTCAGGGAGCACCATCAAAGAGATGAGACCCCACTCTCATGTGGAGATCATAGTAAGTTCAAGGTGTACTAGATTAGAAAGAAGAAAGTTAATTGATTCATTTTATTTTTTTGAATCCTATTATGAGTTTTTTGTACCAAATTTCTCTAGTTCGTTTTGGGTTTAACAGATTTTTTACTTTAGCCCCCTTAACCTTTTTCCTGTTAATTAGAACTACAATTATTATGGTATAGTATCCTTAATTGTAGTTGCTGCAGTTACTATTGGGAAAAATAAATTAAAAGTCATTATGTATCATTGGTCTGCTTGGCTTCTCAGTTGATTTCCTACTAACATGTATGACCACATAGTCAGATAATTCAGATAAACATATTTTTTTATTGTTAATTATTAATATCTTCTAATTTATGGCAAGCAACTTCAGGAAAAATGATATATGCTTAGAAAGTAGCAATTTAAGTAATCATTTCCATCAAAGTTTTTATCAACAATGTTGTTGCATATTCTGTTAAAATGCATTATCAATTCAATGTTTTTATATTTCTCATTTGATTGATCTGTTTTCAATCTTCCTCTGCAGACGATCCGTGGAGCCGGACACTACGTGTACGCTGACCAGCCCGAGGACTTCAACCACCAAGTTTTACAAGCATGTGATAAAGTGGACTGAAGCAGGGATGAGCTGGGTTACTCAAACTCTGGAGAAAAAGGGGAGCACCGATAAACGGTTTTATTGCTCTACAATCTCATGGAACCAGGGAATCACACTTTTGTAAAGCCAGAATAAGGAAAGTTTGTACATAAACAATATTTTAAAAAGGAGCAGTGATCAGAGTCTGACTCAGATGTCATGACCTGCTGATGTTCGCATGTTATGTTAACTGAGCAGTGATTCATGCACAGAAACATGATGAATTCAGGTTTTAACATGACCTCAGTGATAAATATAAGATAAGGTAATGTAAAATACTTAGAGATTGGAATTTGTCTCAGTGTGCCCACCACAAGCTACTATACATTCATACACAAAATATATTTTGCATTGCACACATAGATAAATACATACATACATAGACACACATTCATGCATAAAATATACCAGCACTTACACTGGAATCCTAATCCTGTAAATTAAAATGTAAATATATTAATAACTAAAGTGCAAAATTCTAATGCAATAAATAACCAATTTTAAATCAGAAAATCATATCAAACTTTGTTTAAAATATGAATTCCCAAAGTATAAGCACTACTTCTAAATCTGTTTTTGAAGGTAATGATTTAATCCTTTTTCCTGAAGGCAGAGCTACTAATAGATGTTTAGCTGGATGTGATGAGTTTTTTCACAGTTTTGGAGGCATTTTAATAGCACCCAGGATTTATAATTTTCATTTAGTGCAGGGAGTGTGAACACGATCATTTTTGACACCAAGTGCGCTATTCTGTCCAGCTGTTTCCTTTCTTGTGTTGTGATGCTGTTAAGCCAGATTCGTACTGAAAAGGTATTGATCTAATGACAGATCTGTGAAATAGAAACAAGACCCCAGCTCAGACTTTAGCGTTTTAAGCCAAGAAAGAAAGCCCAGACTCTGATGAGCTTTACAGACCATAGTTGTGATGTTGTCTGTCCATTTCAGGTTAGAAGAGATGGTGGTGCCTATTAATTTTCAAACTGCACACGTGCTAAAGCTCATGCCCATCAATTGTTAAGTGGTTTAAAATTTGTGGGTCTCTTGTAAAATCAATGACCATTTCCCTGTTTTTAGAAACACTTCATTTCCGGCTGTTGGTTTGACACCTTCGGAAACCTCATCTTGATAAATGGTCTCAACACCACTTGAGATGAGGCCCACCACAGTCGTGTCACCTACAAAATTAAATAATTTAACAATCATATTGGTAACAGAAGTTATGGGTGTAAACTGAATATCGCAATGGTGACAACACATAGTCAGGGTATTAGACAATCTGTTTCCTGTTTTGGAGAAAATCTATCATCCAACATGCAAGTGAATGTGTCGCACCCAGGTACAAAAGACATTCAAATGATTTACAATTAAAGGCAGATTCCACGTACTGTAGGCTGTAATGTAAACTGTATGAGACATCATCAACTGAGCTGCCAACCCCGAATGCAGACTAATAAGGCTCCAAAGCAACTTGTGAAAGGTAATTCACTCAAATACAGTACCTTCATAATGACATATGTTAAGACTGCTAGCACTGGATTTCACTGACACTGGATTTATTACTGCAGATTCAAAGCATTGTGGTACATTGCATTCCCTTAGTGACTGGTTAAAATTATCAGTGAAAACATTAGCAATAACATAAGCACATTACTGTAGTCCCTAATATTAGTTTTGGACCCACCGCTTTCTTTGTATTGATTTTGCATAGTTGAATGGGCTGTGGGCTTGAACAATGAATGGGGGTTCATTGTTAAGTGAAGGAAAACTCCTACAGTACAGATCATCCAGAGCTGTGTGCTAACGTTTGAAGTTGGTGGAGGTCTGCGGGCCATGCCAGACTCCACTGCTGTCTTTCATTGAATTTAGCTTCAAGTTGCTCTTTGTAATTCAGAGATTTTTTTTTACTACATGTTCAGAATTATTTTTAGCAACCTTGAAGAATTCAGTATCTCCACTTTTGAAAGCGTCATACTTATTGTTACTGATGATGCCTGTGGACCTGCATCACGTTACGTTCTAGTAGCACACACAAACAGGTGGTGCTGTGTTTTTTTGTGTAATTAATTTCAGCATTAGTTATTTTGTCAGAACAGAAATATTCTAGTGAACACACAACCAACCGTAACACCTCAGCATTCAGTGAATGTACATTATTGTCCTCATGTAAGTGTCCTTTAGTAGCTTCTTCAAACTTGCAAAAATAAGCTTGTTATTTTCTTGTGGAAATCTTTTCAAGCTAATCTGATATATTCATCTTTTTTATATCCATCCATCCATTATCTATACCCACTTATTCCTAACCAGGGTCACGGGGATCTTTTTTATATATTTGCTAAAAAATATTTTAATAATGTGATTAAATATAGTGTCATGATGAGTTTGCCTGAAATGATATCAGACTATATCAGTTGCAGTGTCATGTGTTTGGTGTTTCCTTTCCTGTGGTTTGTGGTATGAAGAATGATAGGGTCAGTCAGAGAGATCCACAGGCATCACATCCACTCTTGTTACATACACTGAGATTTTTTTTTTAGATCTGATTATAAAGGTCCAGTTTTGAGGTTTGTCAAAAGTCACAAAGATTGGGTTTGCTGGTTTTGGATCTGACATATAGCTTCCATTTAGACATGGCCTTAGTTTTCCTCTGCAGAGACTGTAGAGTATGCTTGACAGATTGACAATGTGTCAGTATACACGTGCCATAGACTTTACTTCAGAACATATATATTACTGTAACAATGGCCATGTACATGACTTTATACTTAAGTTATGAAGATTTACATCCCAAACTCTCAACAGTACTGGATCCCTAATAACATCTGGAATCTACAGATACCAAACCGGTTTTTATTCTCTACTCTTGGTTCATGTCTACAGAATGTATAACTGCCAGTGACATAAACATCAGCCTTTACAAATACATCTTGTCTTTTTTGTACTATCATGATGAAGTGATACATCATAATTCACTGATTTCTGCAGCATCAAGGTTTAAAGGGACATTCAACCTTTTTTTTTTTTTTTTTTTGTTAGATCAAGCTCGGATGTGATGTTCTGATGACCTTTACTTGGTCTCCCCCTGTTCAGCCTTTGGTACAGTATTACTGTCCAGCCAATAAATTAATTCAAATTCAAATCAGAGAAGACCTGATAAAAATGTTGACATGATTATCTTGGTTGCTTTCAGTTATTCTTGTACTCACAGCAGTTCAGTATTATGAGCAGCTGTGAATTGCATCATTTCCCTTTCTGGCTACAAAGAGGCTGCTGCCCTGACCTCTCGGTGGTGGATGTTTGTACCTGCAGGAGGACTGCAGGCAGGACGCTGGTCAGGAAAAAACACTTGCACTTTATTAGACACTAGAATTAAACATAGGCAGTTAAGGACTATCTTTGATTTAAATTGGCATTAATATATTAAGAATCCAGCAATGAGCACACCAGTACTGACTTTTTTACATATTAGGCATATTAATTTGAGGGCTTTGCCAACTTTATGAGTTTTTCGAATCCAGCAATTACTCAGCTTTATCCCTTTGGTTTATTAGGAGTGCAATACAAAATTAGTAGCGTGTCCCTTTTATTTGGCAACTGCAGCGTTTCAATGTAAAGTGAAATTATTTACATCCTAAAGTAACCAATGATAAGATAACTAAACCTCTGTGGTAGCATCAAGAGACTCTAAAGAGAATACATATAGGTCTGTTATTCTTCACATTATGGATTTCCTAAGATAAATGCTATAATAATATAATATGAAAGGCAGAGTGTAAAGGCGTCATAGCATGAAAGTTCATTTTCTTTATACACTTTATTTGCAAAAGACACATTTTTCAGGGATACATCAATGGGAGCTCATTGATTCTTATGTATCTAGTGACATTGCTGGGTGCAATACTAATTTCCTCAAAGGGATTTTTCCTGTGTTTGCGCTTTAAAAAGGAGCCATATTGCATGATGCACTGGAAGTGTTTTGTCTTTTGTACCTAGTGTTTTCTTCTCGTTGAGTGTGATCCTCCTAACAGCCATTTTCCATCCATTCATCCATTTTCTATACCCACTTATTCCTTAACCAGGGTCATGGGGATCTGCTGGAGCCTATCCCAGCTCTCTTTCAGATGAAAGACAGAGGTACACCCTGGACAGGTCACCAGTCCATCACTGGGCCACATAGAGACACACAGAGACAAACAACACACACACTCCTATGGGCAATTTAGAGTCACCAACTAACCTAACACGCATGTTTTTGGACTGTGGGAGGACACCGGAGTAAACCCACACAAGCACGGGGAGAGCATTCAAACCCACATAGAAAGGCCGGGTTGCAAACCCACAACCTTCTTGCTGTGAGGCAACAGTACTAACCACTCAGCCACCATGCTGCAACAGCCATTTTATTGTGTAAATTATTCTGCTGCCAAAAATGTTCCTTCTTCTGACAGCTCTCCTGTTTCTACCATATTTTAAATGTGCACACATAAAATGTTTGGCATAGTATAATCATGGTCCACTTGCTTCTCTCTCTTGTGTCCCACATGAATAATGTAGCTCTAACTAATGTTTGCAACACTTTCATTCTGCTTCTTCCCCTCTTTTGCTTTTCATTTTAATGGAGAAAAAGTGACAGATGAATCAATATTTTTCCTCCAGCTCCCCTTATCATTTCGGACCTGTCAACCCTCTGCCAGTGAGAGGAATGATTCCTACGCGTCCGTGTTGAGCAAAGGCCCTGAGTAGTTTCCCAACATGACCACTAGAGAGCACTCATGTAGTCAAGAAGATACTGAACCTGAGAAAATGTCTCTCTTCTCTCTTCTTTTGCACTAATACATCTGCCTTTTTTTTTTTAGATATTTCATTTTAGAAAAACATAAACTGAAACCAACATATGACATAGGATGTGTGTCCATACTAGGAATATATAGCTGAGAAAGAGATAGCTGAGAGAGTGAACACTGCACTGACAAAGGGACTATGAGATGGACCGAGGTTGTCAAGCTGATGTACATTGTTTTTTCCCCTCCCTGCTGTTTCCATCCTTAGATCCGGGCTCAACATTAACACAGATATCGATCATAAAAGACATCCTATCTGTTTTTATTCTCCCTGCTCTTTGATCGTTACAGAGGAAATATGCAAGCTCATGAAAGCATTTTCTGAGTCATATGGAGCTGGTGGAGGCAGTTTTGTCCCACTCAGCTGTTTGGAGAATGATTGAAGTGGGTGTAATGAAGTTTCCTCTCAGTGGTATAGTAGCTGTTGATTAACCTTGGAAACTGAGTGATTCTCATTAATTTGATGAGAGCTCTTTGTCAGGAGTATGCATTTGTATAAGAATATAACACCGAACAAGGTATCTTCCTTTATACTGAGAACTTATCTGGAGGATCAGTTGACTGCTAATATGTAGAAACCCCCCACATCCCCACCTAGTGAGACTGTAAAACCAGAGCTTTCCTTGGTGGTTTATCAGTAGCATTAGTTGGATATCAGACAATTAACTTTGAGCACACCTCAGGGTATACACTATAAAGCCACAAAAACACCATCCTCCTTCTGACACAAGACTGTTAAACACATAGAAAGGTGGGGCCACTACAGCCCTGTGAGTCACTTTGGCTGACTGAGAATTTCCCACTGTTGAATTACAGAATTGATTACTGGAGTTGGAATTTTAAGCCACTTAGTCAATCAGACGAAAGGTGCAACATCATCAGAAACTCAAGCCCAAAATGTAGGCCACTGATCTTTTGAGGTGACAAAGAAACCGGTAGAGGCCCAGCAGTGAGCAGAGAATCTATTCTAACACTTGACCCATTGGAGAGAGCAGAGAAAACGCACTGCGGTTTCAGTTTTAAGTCCTTTAAAAATTGTCGGTTTTGCTGTGTCATTCCTGGAAACTTCTCTAGCAGACATCTATTGAACAGCTTCTGTGACATGCAGATGTGAGCCATGGACCTTTGCCCAGGTTTGCTGCACTGTGATGAAGATGGAACTGATGACAATTTATATCACATTTTCTTAAAACAGTAAAAAAAAAAAAAAAAAAAAAAAAACAAAGCAGTGCATTAAAATAATCTGTTCCTGATCCAAATGTATTTGCAATCAGAGGCTTGATATACTGGAAATGGGTTAAAATGATCTCATACACTGGTGGATTCTCTTACGAGCATGATTCAGTGTTACTGATAAAAATGAGATCCGAATTATACTCGTCGTTGGCTAGAATAACGTCCATTCCGTTTGTTTACCCCATCTTTTCAATGCTGATGTCATCTGCTGACTAATGTTTGCCATGTTGAGCAGGTTTGATGTTTTAACCTTCCCCGAGACCACATGGCCTATCAGTTTAGGTGGGTTTTTAGAACCGATAATCTAGTGAAGACCCAAACCTTGTCTCTGCTTTGTAGTATCCTGATATGACCTCTTTTCTCTCATTGTACAAGCAGCCACACACTTTGTACCTGAATCCAATCTGTGTTTTCCTCTTAATCCAGGCAGATGGATGGTTTATTTGTGATGATTTGAGATAATCACATTTTAAGTTGCTAACAGAAAATACAGGTGGGATTTTGGGATGTACAAATGTACAGTAGCATAGAAAACAAACAAGTAGTGCACGCAAGGCTTGACAAGGATAAATGAGTAATTTTGTTGTTGAAGAGAGTAATAAACCACCAAGAGTGTTTTCTCTAAGTGTGTGACTTCTGTGTGTGCTTCTAAATATACTCATCCACAACACTGATTGGGACAGTGATTGTATCCAGTGCTGATATGAGTGATTGGAGAAGGAGGAGAAAGACCTTTACACTGGAGCACAGACCAGGCCAGACCAGGCTCGTCTTGTCTGGGTTGCTAGGAAACCGGCAAGGCGCCTGATCTAATATATTAAATTCAGCCTCTCGCCTGCTCTGCATCTCTCTCTCTCTTCCTGTATCTGTCTCACTCGCTCACTTTCGGCCTCCGTGATGCTTTCCCTATCTGTCATTATCTTTCCCACCCTCTAAGGCGCTTATCTCCCTCCCTTCCTTTCCACTCCTTACTCTATCGGGTGCTCCCAAGCTGCCTGTGCATATGGGTGGATGAATCTCTATTTCTCTGTCTCTCTCTCTCTCTCCCACCCTCCCTCCATCTCAGACCTCAGACAATGATACTCTGTGAGGCAGTGCCAACTCCATATCTTTCAGGACCGCCCTTAGACAGGCCAGGCCTTCTGTGACTTACCAAGCACAGAAAACACACACAACGTAAACAGACACACACACAACACACCATGCAGTTTAAACTGCATTACCATTTGTGACTTGTTTTGTCTCGCTTTGCTCTTGGAGTCTAGTTTCATAAATGTTGATGTAACAGCCTTCCACTGCAAAGCACTTTGCTCTGGTTATTGCCTGAATTATTCAACATCACCATGGCTGTCTTCAACCCGATCAATGATCACTCACATTCTGAATAATCAATAAAGGAAGAGGTCTATGCAGGAAATGTTTCTCAGTGCTGCTGCCAGGGAATAAAGTTGTACAGTATTTTCTTTCCAGATAGAAACATATTGAGCATATCTCACTGTTTTGATCTCAGCTAACTTCTAGCCTCACACTTTTATTTTGTAGAACTTCCCATCCCGTGGTATCTTCATTATTGTTTCTGCCTTGACATTGTCATTATGCACTTGATTAGACTTACCAGGATCTTGCTTTCTCCCTCTGTTCACCGTTCTGCTTTAGAGGCAAACTCCCAATCCCCGATCAAGCCACCTGTCTACTTCTTACCTCTACTCACCCAAATCAACCTGCCTGTCAGATCTGCCAGCCTCAGACCAGTCTGCATCATGCCAAATTTTCTGCCTGCTGCTCGTCAGTAACTCAATTCCGCTTCCCTGCATTCTGTATTGTCTGCTTCAGTCTCCTGCTAGTAATTCAGTTTAACCCACTGGTCCCCATGCACCTGAACCTGCCTGCCTCAGACCAAATATCCTACCCACTACTGGTTAGTAACTCAGCTTAACCTACCTGCCTCCCTGCATTTCAACCTGTCTGGCCCTCAGCCATCTGCTGCTCCTTGCCAATCAATCTGCCAGCCTGCTAGCCTGATTATGACTCAGCCTATTCCTGACTTAGTCCCCGGCTACTCTCGGCTGATTAATCTGCCCATCCTGTCTATGTGCCTGCCCAATCCTGACTCAGCCAGTCTCTGTCCAAGCCCCTTGCAACTCTTTGCCTGATCAGTCTGCCAGTTGACCTGACTCTCCTGCTCCTACCTGATCCCCAGTGTGCTCACTGTTAGTTTCTCTGCCTGGTCTGATCTGTCAAGTAGCTCTACTTAAGTCTGTCTTCAATGATTCATATTCTATCTTGTATTCTGTTCAATAAAGCCACTTTATTCCTAAATCTCCCACAAGTGTATGTGTGTACTGCCAGTAATAACCATGACTGTGACACACACACACTACAAAGTAAAATATTCATTACTAATAATCCACAGTTATTCTTCCATCAGTCTTTCAACATTAAAGGTGTAAAAGAAGTGGGCTGCTGGTTACTAATTTTGTTAGTTAACGTGCTTTAAGGTATACCTTTTACATAATATTTAGTATTAGTGAACTCTAAATGTCAAGCACCAAACATTTCCTTATATTAAACCAAGTCACTAGTCACCAATTTAAATGATCCTCTGCATCTCTGCTGCCATCTTCTCTTTGAGCGCCTGACTTTGGGAATTGACCATTTTAAATTTTACTTGAGTTATGGAGGTGCTGGCCAGATGTTGAAATTTTACAGACTTCACAGTAGCGTGTCAGATTAAACCATTTTTTGCATAACGGAGAAAGTAAAGTAAAATTGTTTTCCACCACTCTATCAAGAATAATTAGTACAGTAAGGTAAAAGACAAACTTTTATGTGACTCAGTGTGACTAGTGTAGTATATAAAGTTTTCACAAATGTGTATTTTTGGCAAATGATTGTCAACAGGTTACTTAAAAGTTAATGGGTCCTTCCGGGATTGATATGGTGCTCCCCCAAGGTCAGCAGCCCTGAACACAGTAACATAATAATATATCAGAATCAGAATTGGATTTATTGCCAAGTATGTTGAACACACAAGCAATTTGACTCTGGTATAGTGGCTCTCAATGTGCTTGTCACAACAGTTCACAGAATATGTACATAGATAAATTAAATATAGGTGGGGGAAACAGAATAAGAATACACATAGAAATAGAATTGGGAGTAAAGTCCAGAGAGTAGAAGAGCTTCTGAGTGATTGTTGTATATTTACAATATTTATAGTTGTTATAGTTACAGTGTTTAAAGTTGTTATTCACAGTTTTTGCACTTGGACAGGTATAGCATAGGGGTTGTTCGCAGTGTTCTGTTGTCAGACAACATGGGTTAGTGTTAAGTGTTCATCAGTATGATGGCACGGGGAAAGAAACTACCCTTGTCTCTGGTTGTTTTGGCACACAGTGTTCTGTAGCATCGACCAGAGGGGAGGAGTTCAAACAGTTTGTGACCCGGATGTGAGAGGGCTGCAGAAATCTTCTCTGCCCTCCTTCGGACACATGAGGTGTATAGGTCCTTGATGGAAGGCAGGTTGGCACCAGTGATTCTTTCTGTAGCCCGAATTGTCCGTATATCACATTTTATAGTCAACGCCATGTTTACATACAGTGCTTCCGTAAGTCGTTTTGTCAGTGTTACAGCAGGATACATAAATGTGACCCCCAACTGTTAACACTGTATAAATAAGCAAAAGCATTAAACATATTTATTAAAACTGTCCAAAACTAGGCTACATTTGCAAACTCAGAATATTAGTTACACACATCACTCCTAGATTTCAGCCTAGAGTTGATATTGTTTGACAGTGATATTATTTAAACTCTTAAGCTTATGTGTGAAAACTGAAGTCAGCATTATAGTAATATTATTTTGTTTGTTGTGCTGTTAAAAATGGCATTCACCCAGCAGCTTTCATCGCAGGTCAGCACAGGCCATGAGAAATAGAAAGCTGTGTAATGAGGGAGCAGAACACAGCAACTCTCTCTCTCTGTCTATCTCTCTCATACACACACTCACACTGTGGGGATCTCCACCCTTGGTCAGTACTTTGTTGACCAGTACAGGGTTGCTGTTAGAGAAGCGTTTAAATTTGATTGGTAAGTGTTCAGGAAATTATTATAAGCCAATTGAAAATTCCCATAGCAGACAAAAACAAACGTAGATGTAGTTTGTAGTGTGTGCATGTGTGTGTGTGTGTGAGGGTGTGTGTGTGTATGTGTGTGTGTGTGTGTGTGTGCATTCTCCTTACAATTTTCAATTTGTCAGAATGTGTTTAAGGCTTTAACATGAAAAAATCTGCACTGTTTAACAACCACAACCACACAGCACACATCGACACCCATACACCCAAACCCTCTGCCCCTTCACACAGAGGCTGGCATGTACATTATAATTGGAGTCTACAGTCATTAAATGGAAAAGATGTACAAGGCATCACTAAAGTCGGCCACAGTCACCCTTTGCGTCTTGCTGCCAGGAAAGCAGTCAGTTGCCTCCTGGGAAATGCGGTTCTTCTCATCATCAAGGGTGTAGTCAATCGTGACCTCAGCAGAATGAGATCAGTGGCACTACCGTATGCATGTAAGCCTCAGTCATCATTTTGTCAGGCACAGTGACACAGCAAACTGGGAGGTACTGTGTTACTCAGAAGTGCCATTTCCCACTCGCAGCCCCACATGAGATGTCAAGCCTCAAAGCATCAAACACCCAGGAATAAAAATACAAGGCCATTAAAGCGCTTGTTAAATATAAAAATATAGCTGCCCCCTCAGCCTCATCCATTTTATCCAACCTGGTTTGGATATCTATGAATCATCACCACCCAAAGGTGCTCTTGTGAATGTGACAGACTAGGATGAAAAAGAAATAACTGTTGTAATACCCCCAGGGAACAGAAGGGTTGAACAAAGTTTGAATAAGAAGATGTAGTAGCTTGTGTGGGTGTGTTCCCATCTCTTCTCCAGCTCGCCTATGATCTTTCCCGTACGATTTTAACTGCAACCAAAAGGAGGTGAGCATTTATCCTCTGAAGAAGCTTTGATTTGGCTTGCATTTTAGATTTCTTCTTCTAAATATAGTAACCAGATGATATCTTTGAACATGAAGCAGCCATCCATCCATAATCTATACCTGCTTATTCCTAAACAGGGTCATGGGGATCTGCTGGACCCTATCCCAGCTCTCTTTGGGTGAAAGCCAGGGGTACACCCTGGACAGGTCACCAGTCCATCACAGGGCCACATAGAGACAAACAACCTCACACACTCACACTCACTCCTATGTGCAATTTAGATTCACCAATCAACCTGACATACATGTTTTTGGACTGTGGGAGGAAACCAGAGTACCTGGAGAAAACCCACACAAGCACAGGGAGAACATGCAAACTCCACACAGAAAGGCCCCTGATGGGTTGTGAAGCCGGGCCCCTCCTGCTGTGAGGCAAATGTGCTAACCACTAAGCCACTGAACATGAAGCACGTCTAGAAAAAAAAAGATGTACACGTATGTAGACACTTGGTCTGAGATTCCTTAAAACACAATCAAGACACCATTTTGTAACAAAGTTCAAATCTCTTTTATTTCCAGCCTGAACACTGTTTCCGGCATTTTTCATTGTCATTGTTGCATATATAACTTTCAACTTCTGAACATGTTTATGTAAAAAAAAAAAAAAAACATGCAACATATCCAAAAACCTTGACAATGTGCTTATGTTTTGTTATTGCGTTTGTTTTTGCTTTTTTGTAACGCTCCAAAACTACTACTCCAAACTAGGAATGTCCTTTTTAACAAATGAGAAATTTATTATTTTTAACATCTGTTCATTTGTGTACAACAGGTTTCAGTTAACACAGAATTAAGTATAATGGTGCAGATAATCAAAAATGCGATGTCCATGTATGTGGACACCAGGGAGGTTAATACTGATATTTTTCATAGAGTTTTCATAGAGTGTTGAAAATACTACCTCATGTTTCCATGTGTGTTTCTGTGTTCATACTGTAAATGGCATTTCAAAAGTAAAACGTCTACATTGTATTACCACTTACTTAGAAATTTTTAAGTTGTGTTTGAGCGAAGTGTGCCTGGAAGGAGGAAGTTGCTGGATGGGACTTGCACAGAAATCGAATTTTAAATAGCATCATCAACTGGACAAAAATGATGTCCAATACAATATCAACAAAGCTAATGCCCCATCTTCAGCTTTGACTTGTGTTCAGTGCTAATCAGCAAATATGCCAACACTCTAAGATGATGACTATAAACGTTATAAATGCTACACATTAGCATGTGTCATTTTAAATAGATTAGCATTCTGTCATTAGCATTCAACTCAACGCACATGTCTTTATTTTTAAAAAAAATTACCATCCCTTACATAGCTGGCAGTTTCCTACCTGTGTTCAGCCCTGAACAGGAGGGTTGTGGACGTGTCTGTGTTTGGGTCATTCATAAGATCTAGGTTGTGGTGCGTCCCATGCAATATTAGGTTTAGAAAAGAACTATTTTCAATTAGATAGAGGCAAATAATAGTTTTTTTTTTGGCATATAGTACTTTAACAAGTACCTGCAGGTAGGGTAATTTGTGATTTGAAGACCAAAATACATGAATAAGTATACTTTATGAGATGAAAGATGTACCACAGATGACACCACATGGAAATTCCAGGAATAATGAAATGGGCTGTATTGTCAAGAACATATGAATATTGTGTCATGTACAGAGGGTGCCCCTCTCCTAGAGAAACCTTGTGATCCACCAAATGTTAATAATGTATTGGACCAGGAATGAAGATGACTAATGATATCAGAGCAGTTGCAAGAGTGGTCATTTTAGCTCTATTTTTTTTGACTATCTCAGGGTTTTAATTAAAACCATAGCTGTGAAAAGTTTCACTATGTTCATTAGCTACCTGCTATTTTTGATGTGTTGGTCTTCTAAGATGTCATTCTCTAAAAGCGGCTGCTTGCTGAGGCTTGAAACTGGGTTGATGGCAGAGGTTGGAGTTAACCAAAACAGAGAACATAAGGGTCATAAAATTAAACCATCGAGCTGAGAGACACTCAAAATGTCCATAGAGTTGACCCATTCATTCAACTCATTCATTATATATAGAATATTCACCTGAACAGCTTAAAAGTGAAGGATCTAGATAAGATTTTAAGGGTTTATTTTAGGAAGTAGAAATGTAATTTATTTATTTAGCTTAATTGAGATTTGTCCAGTCTTGGTATTTTGCCTCTGTACTTTTATTTTCTTTTCATGTTTGTGTTTCCTCCAAAACACAATCTTGCCCTTTTTAGAGGCTATTAGTGGTGCGGTGGATGTCAGAGGAGCATCACTGTTCCAGAGAACAATGGCTAGTTTGTCTCATTGTAATTCCTCTCCACAGACAGTACTGCCGAGTTTACAGAGAACTGTCAACCAGATTAATGAATTAGTTCACTGGCCACACACACAAATGCACACACAATAACACAAACCCGTCTCTTGCCTTAAGCTTTGACTTTGTGGCTTGCTACTTTCAGTTCTGTTAAAAAGGATTTAAATTCACATCCAGGAGTTTCTTGTCTCTGCATTGACCCGCAGAGGGAAACAGCAGGACGGCTGGTGCTCCGCAGTGTCACTTTGCATCAGGTTTCATCCATTTCATGCAGATGGGCACACATTCTGTTTAAGGGTATGTGCTGAGTGGCAAATTGTCACACAGTACTGCTTCTCAAATTGTATACAGTCATTGTATGGACCCAGTAGATGGTTGAATCTTGTTTGAAACATTTCTTTGGATAAGTATAGCTTTGTTTTATAGTAGTGTACTAGTGTGCACCCCTTGACATGGGGGTAAAAATATTAAATAATGGTCAGAGTGGACTAGTTTCCTTCTTTATTGCATCGATCAATGTGGAGAACTATATCAATCATCAAAGAATGAGATTTAGCTAAACTAAGGTTTCACATTTGTTTTAGGAAAGGAGGGAGTGCTCTCGAAGGCAATCGTCAGGATGAATCTAATGTAGTTAGATTACTCCAATGTAGCTCAATCAGAGACTGCATAAAAAATTTTATTTTAAGACTTTATCATGTTATTGAAGTTGCTGAGAGGCAGAGTTTATTATTGCACTAAGAGCTTTTAATAAAATACTATTTGTCATATTACAACAATGTAAATACATGGTTACAGGGCTAACACAAACTGCTAGCTCTGCATCCTTTTAGTGATGGCTTGCTTGTTAGTATATGGAACGAAAGAGATCACCTGTAGCTGACATTTCACAACAATTAAAACATATAAGACAAACAGCTCTTCTACCAGAGAAAAACTCAGAGATATGCATAGTAGGCCTACTTACAAGGCCCCTTAGAAACCTAGTTAAAATGTCTCTCTAGTGAAAAATGTTCTTTAATTTTTAAACACAGAAACCACCATGCCACCATTTACTGTTTCTGTTTTTTTAACCCCAGCTGCCAGAAGCAGACACATAGGCTATACAATGAGAAATGCAGCAACATGTAAAGCAATATATATAAAAAAAATCAATATAGACATATACAATCATTTTAAAATATACAGGAAATAACTGGAAAAATGAACTTCTTTTTGTTCTTTAATTAGTTGTTTGAGCCAGAAATGTCTACAGATTAGATTAGCAAAAAACACAGCATTTTTCTTCGCATATGTTCCAGCCTGTTGGGGTCCCTATGTAAAATCTTCTTTTGGATTTTTTTCTTGAATGTGTAATAATGGTCCCAGATACCTTCGATCTTTGACTCCAAGGGAGTAAAAAAATTCATATAGCTGAAAAATCTCCAATGCTATTGAAGATGGAATTTAATATATAATACGACAGAATATGCCACCACAAAACAAAATTACCCAAAATGCAAGTTAGATACCCATAGGTGTTTTTTTTTCTTTCAGTTTCTAAATGTTGCTGGATGGATTTCCCTTCAACTCCAATGTGCACAGATGTAAAAACAGCTGCAGTCTAGTCTTGCGCTGGCTTTTGCAGCATGAAAAGAGACTAAATTATCCAGAGACCATGCAGGGTGGGATTTTACAGTCTGAAAAGCAGTACAGATAACTACAAAAACACAATCAGGCGACACAAAAAATAAGGTAAATGTAAACTCCATCTAGAACAGATATGTAGCTTTAACACAGTCCAAGGGGTCTCTTCTCTCTGTCCTTATCTTCTTTTCACTTTCTTATGTTTTCTTACAACCCCCACCCTTCCAAAATCCATTCTTTCATCTCTGACCAGCAGTGTGTTTTATTACCAGTGGAAAAATACTGTTTGTTGCCCAGCCAATGTTATTTGTACCTCCCACCCCACCAGACTGCTGGTGCTATTGTACAGACTCACACACATACACACACACACCCACACGCACACACACCCACACACACACACCCACACACGCACACACACACACACACACACACACACACACACACACACACACACACACACACACACACACACACACACACACACACACACACACACACACTTATATCCAGGTATCCACAGTCTCTGTTCATGGCAGGCCTCAGCTGCTGTGACATGGCACGGGGAATATGAAAGCAGAGGAAGGACAGAGATAAATAGAAGAAAGGGAAGAGTGCTGGAAAGACTGCAAAGTGCCAGAAGCGGAGAGAATGAATAGAAAGCATTGGGTTTGTGGCTGAGGGAAACAGATGGAGGGAACTCTAAGGAGAAGGAAAGGAGAGGGAATGCTGAAAAGAGGCAGGGGGAGGTGTGTAGAAAAAAGAGAGGGTATAGGCGAGATCATGCATGCCAGGATCAATGTGAGAAGCTGGCTGTGCAGGATTATATACAAGTGGAAAGAGAGCAGAAATAGACACCTAAAAATACCCTTGGACTATGATCGACAGCAGGAGAGCCACAAACAAAGGGGAGGAAATCCATAATACATGATGGCGATAATACTGGTGAGGTGTGTAGTCACCCACTCCACTATTTGCTGGGCAAAGCTAGCCCTTCCGAAAGCAATGGTGACACACCCACGTACATGTGGGTTTCCATGGTGATATCACCATGGCAGTGATGATGAGGATGATGGTGATGATACACACCTGCCTGCATTGTGTCTGCCTGTTTGTTTGTCTGTATGGCTGTCAATCTGGAACCATTCAGGTGAGGTGTACTAAGAGCCTGAAGTGGGGTTGCCATAGCAACCAGAGGAGTGCTTACTGAATGCAAGGACGTCGGCTGGTGACAGTGTGGTGACAGATATTCAGGTAAAAGAAAAGTTTGACAGGTAGCAGAGGAGAGGTCCATTAGAATTTTTTTCTCTTCCCAGCAGTTTTTTACCAACTTGCTGAGCAATATGTCCTGTTCAGCTACTCAGTTGTATGTAGCAGGAGATGCTGATCATAGATTATCCCAATTAAGACAGTTGGATAACAGTTATGCAAGAGCTGCCAGCAGCCAGAGAGAGCTGGATATACCACTGGGTCACATTTTAGTTTACATTCTCAATTCTAAATACGTCCATTTTAAGTCAAAACTGAGCCAGCAATAATTTATAGTTAAAACACAAAATATTAAATTACAATATGAAAACAAAGAATGAATGCAAAATGTCAAATGTATTAAAGATGGTTTTATTTGCTGATGAAACCTTTTTTTTTGTTTGTTTTGTTCTGGCAGTGCTCTTCAGTTATTGATACAGAATTTTTTAAAAATGAAACTATGGTTTGATAGAAATAAATTATCACATAACCTGGGAAAAGCAAAAATAACTGCAGATCCCAAACTGGGGGTCACAGCCCCGAGGGTGCTGATTATCATGGGGACCAGTGTTGCCTTCACCTGTCACGTCTTTTCTAATTCTTCTTTCAGCCCTTGGTATTTCTCAAGCTTCTCATGTTCCTTCTTCCTAATGTTGCAATCACTTGAGATTGCTACATTTACCACAACAGCTTTGTTCTGCTGTTTGTGCACCACTACTATGTCCGGTTGGTTAGCCATCACCTGTTTGTCGGTCTGTATCTGGAAGTCCCACAGGATCTTAGCTCGGTCATTCTCCACTACCTATGGAGGTGTGTCCCATTCTAAACTCAGGACCTCCAGCCTGTACTTGGCACAGGTGTTTCTGAACACTATGTCAGCCACTTGGTTATGACGTTCCATGTGTGCCCTTCCTGCTAGGATTTTACAACCTGCTGTTATGTCCTGGATTGTCTCAGGGTCATCTTTGCATAGCCTGCACCTGGGGTCCTGCCTTTTGGGTGATTTGCTGTCAAACCCTCCATGCATTGTTTTGACATCAGTGGGCTCTATCGCCTCTTTTGGCCAGCTTATTATGCCAGCGGGGTATCTGATGACCGGTGGGGCGTAGGCTTGGACCTTGTTCTTCAAGTTTCATAGTGTGTTTCAGCTCATTGTTTAGCTGTCTGGTCACAACTTCACAGTTTGTTTTTTCTTTAATAGAAAAATATAATTTGTGCTCGTGTGGAGAGGTGCTTTGGAATTATTTGTGTATAAGACAGAAACACAAAATTATATAGTAACTTTATGAAATTGATGAATGTGTTAGCATACTTTAAATAAAAAAATCAGAGACAAAAGTATGCATATAAAGAATACTTCAAACAATTAAAAAAATGGGAAATATTCTTAATCTGTTACTGTTTGAGCTAACCTACTGAAATTTAGTCTCAATCTTTCCATATATCTCACACATTTACTGTAGGTGCTGGGTTGTGCTGAAATGCCTTGTTGATTGAGTCTGAGACTAAAATTTACATTTCTACAGTCCCACAACTTTCAAATGAGGCCAGAAAAATGTATTGAGTGTCACATACTCTATGCAGGACAAACTGAAAAAGAAGAACGCGTGGAGTATGAAGCCTCACAGTGATCTTTGATGTCAGGATAAGACCTTCATGATTCTCCTGATCGAAGCAGAGGACCCTGGGCTGATGACACCCACTGCAACTCCTGACTCCTGTCACAGAGCAGCCTGGGCAGCCCTCTGTGACAGCCTGCCGACACCACAGCAGGCGATCTGGTTGCTTCTGTGACTTATCTGAAGTTTAATGAGGAAAACAATTTTCATCATTTGTCATAATATCAGAATACGACATGAAACAATGCAACATATTTAAAGTTGTAAAGTCACTGAGAGGTTTACTGAAATGTCTACTTTTTTTTTTCAAATGTAACAGCACTTCCTCTTAAAGTGCAACAGGTGATGAAATAGTCATCACATACACACAACTGTGTTTTATCTATGTCAAATCAACGGAAAGTGATGTATGTGCTGACAGGGATTTTTCTCTATTGGACACCCAGGAAATGCACAAGTTGTGCTGTTTTTGCTCTGGTTTTGGGGATGTCTTTCTGCTTTGCTGTCCATCAAAAACAGAATACACAGTAAATTGTACACTATGTAGTAGTGTGTGTGTGTGTGTGAATGTGAGACATTCGCCTGGTTCATTTCCAAAAGACTGATACTGAGCTCACAAGATTTGATCAAGGTCAATAGTGCATCTGTATAACATAACATTTGACAATGTGTGATTAGAGACTACAAATAGAACACATACCTCTCTCCTTCAAATGCATCACCAGTTCATCATTGAAAGGGCAGAGCCTTTGTATATGTATGCAGCGTGCTGGAAACAAACAGGCAAGCTTTATAGTCTGTACAGCACAATACGCACTCTGTCCTTGGACTTTTTAGTTCAACCATACTGCCACCCTAAACCATGTTCTACCAAATATAAGTATTGCTTAACACCATTTTGTTTGTTTTGTTTCTGAATATTGTACCCTAAATGCCAATAAGGAACCAGGATTTATTATCTTGTCAGCTGACTCTTACAATTATATTTTTTGTAGATTGTGGGCTCACCAAGAACAGCAGAAAAGCAATCCTGCTTCCAGTGTTGACATACGTGCAGTAGATGCCATGAGTACAGAGGAGTTTGTAATCAAGGTACTGACGTTAAAATGAATTCATGTTTAGTTATCTACTACAAAAGAGTAGCTAGAGGAAGCCACATTAGCCAAATTACCCAGACCAAATGTGTAGCAGCCAATTACTAAAATTATCAACTAGCTAATGAACATATTAGAGCATTTAACAGCTAATGAGCCAAATATTTCCTCTGGGTGTTGGTGGACACACTGGTGAAGATATTGGAACATTTAACAGCTAAAATGAAGTTTCAGTTCTCAAGAGTTTAGACCAAACCAGAGCCAACAGGAGACTGAAGTGTGGATTTATATTCATCAGGTGTCAGGTGTTCAAATTATGAACCCTCATCTCTGTGGTTAATTTTCTGTGTTTATTAAAAATGTGTAAGTGTGTCATGGATGTCAAGTTAGATTGTCTGTATTTAGGCTTTACCTTTCTTTTAAAAACATACTTCATTCTTTGAGAAGCAGTCTGTCTGGCTGAAATTCCAGTCTGCTGACTGAACTAGGTTAGAATACAATTTCCCCATTCAAATGCACAGCAGGGCATTGTTGGAAGGAGTGCACATGCACAATTAACCTTCCCAAAGAGAGACAAACAGAATGAGAGCTGACCTCTTGACAGTGTTTCTTTAAAGCAAAAACCTGGAAATGTTGCCTGCCCTGAAAGATGTTTCATCTATTGGCAGTAAAATAGCAACTCCAGATATCAATGCCTGATCGCCCTCAGCTGTGTGTGTGTGTGTGTGTGTGTGTGTGTGTGTGTGTGTCTATGTGTGTTCAGGCTTCATGAATTTGGTGTGCCTTGTGACTCACTGTCCATATTTAATAACTGTGTGGTTTTCTGTGCCGCAACCTCGACACTGCTGTGATTCAGACGATGTAATTCAGACACTCAGGCACATGCACTAGCTAACATACACCAGCTCAGAAACAGATGATTCACTCCATCCTTCTGTCATCTAGGGGCTACTTACTGGAGAGAGAGGAAAATTTCCAGTCAAGAACCAATAAGACTTGGTGATTATGCTCGATGCAAGGCCCCTGTTTGGCTCTTCAGCGCACATACACACACACACACACACACACACACACACACACACACAGACATAGGGGGCAGAAGAATCTTCAGGATGCTTGCATGACAACGTCTAATACAAATTTGAAAATAAGAAAGTGGAGTTACAAAGAGGGCAGCACGGTGGATAAGTGGTTAGCACTGTTGCCTCACAGCAAGAAGGACCTGAGTTCACACCCTGTCAAGGATCTTTCTGTGTGGAGTTTGCATGTAGTCCCTGTGCTTGTGTGGGGTACTTTTTTTTTTTTTTTTGCTCCAGTCCTGTTGTTCTTTCTCTTTTATGTTTATATAATAGTTTTATACAAGGGGGTTTTTTTTGTTTTGTTTTTTTTTAGCATTTGTGCTACATTAAACATATTTTTATTGACTACTACTCTTTTGTAATTTTTCAACACAGTAATCTTTGCTTCTTGCCTTGCTTAGTTTTTGAGGGTTAAAAGCCAGAATTCTGGACTTCTGCTTTTTTGGTATTTTTACAAAACATTTAAAAAACACATTTACAGCCGAAACACACTTTCTAAATCACACAGACTAAAACGCTACTGAACTCAGACCACACATTCCCACAAACAGCCTCTGCTGCCAAGAGAGAAAGTAATTGCAAAGTGAAAGGAGACAGGGGTTTGCTGTTTTCTAAACACACACTTGCACGAGCACATACATGACACAGACAAGCAAACACACAGGCGGATTCACTTGAAATTCTGCGCATGCACACAACACATGTATGCACTCACACAGAAGCAGACAAAAATACAAACATGTGCACACTGTACAAATGTGTGTATACTCAAAAAGACCCCCCCCCCCACACACACACACACACACACACACACACGAACACAACCACAAACACAGCTCACTCCCTGCTGTGGTTGTTGACCCTGCAAATGTAGGTCTGGTCTGGTGTGCTGAGCTTTGGCCTCATTGTCTGCTCTGGATGTTACTAGCCATGTTCTAGAAGTTTAAACACACAAACACACACACACAAAACAAGCATGAACACATGTTACAGGTGCATTTATGGCCTGAGTCCAAATTGCTTCAGCTTCTATGCATCTTCAAATAATGTGAATACATTGATGTGTGTCCATCACAGATAGGAAGAGTGTGTTTCTGTGTGTGTAGTACATCTGTGTATATGATATGTGTTCCTGCCAGGCCTGCACTAATAGTCTTAATGCTTCCTGAGGAGTTGCCCAGAGCTACATTAGCCTCTGGATGGACCATTGATTTGACGCAAAGAGCTTCAGCTCTCCATCCTCCCCATCCTAACACACACACACACGCATACACACAGTCACGTAATACACACACACACGCACACTCCACCAATCCAGCCCCTTAAAGCTCTATATGGCCAAGGCTTCCTGTCTCGCGCCCACGGGGTTATCTCCCCAATGCAATTAAGGTGCTTTAAAAGTGCATTTTCAGGAAGAAGAAGCATGGGGGTAATGAGGGAGAGTGCTGGCTGGACAGCTCTGCCACTGAGTGCGATGCAAAGCCCCTGCTACTCGCCAAGAGCCCAGCCAGACGCTGAGATGGATAGACACACCCTAACTAAGAGGAGAGTGAAGGGGGGAGAGGAAATGGATGCATTACTACAAGGAAAAAATGTGTGTGTATGTAATACAAGAAGGTTGGGGGGCTTATTGTACAATATTACTTAAAGAAAAATAGATTTTACTATTATCATTTTTCTGCTACAGTAGACACATCTTGATCATTGTGGAAGTGCCGATCAATATGCAATTCAGAGCTGATTATATCATTCAACTAACAGGGTTTATTGGGTTAGCTAATTCCATCAGATGTCATTTTGCATCTATTTCAGATCAAAGCTTGTCAGTTTGTCTTTTCTCTGCAGGGAAGTAGCTTCATTGTTCTTTTTAGCCAGTAACAGCCCCAAGTCAAAGCTGTAATAAGGCTAATAATAATTTTCTGTTAATTTAAGTGGTTTAGTACATCCCAAATTGACAGCTTCAAAGTGATCCAAAATTTGACAAAAATTAAAGTTTTATTTAAAAAAAAAAACAAAAACAAATCTTAAATTAAATTAATATTAAATTAAGGCCAAAAGTTCTACTGGTTCTACTTCTTTTTTTAAACATAATTAGGGCGCTTAGAAAAGAAGTAAACATTTAATGTGAATAGGTGCTGTCAAGCTTTTGTGTATTTAAATATGTAGAATGTAGATTTTGTTTGCACAAATCCAGTTACAAAATGCATTTTTGAGAAACAATCATCCAACTTATCACAGTTTTTCACTGACAAAAGTGACAAAAACAAGTACTTGTATTATCCAAATACAAACAGCATCCTGACCAATAAAGAACCTACACTAAAACCTATAAAATGCATCATTATTCAGGAATGGTTTAATGTGTGGGTGTATGTTTTGTTCATGAACCATATAAGAGCAGTTAAATCTTCCAGACAAGTTAGGGAAACCAGAAAGTGCTGAGAAACTTACACTTAAACTCATTAATCAGATATCAAATTTACTGTTAAATTTGCTTACTTAATTAGCTAGCTAACTCATTTCCTCAGCAAATTATTCAGCTCTAGTGAATACAGAGGAGTCATTTCGCTTGGCGTGCACATGAAGCAAAGATTGGTTTATGTCTGTCATAATGTGGGTTTTCAGGTTGAAGCAGGGCCAGTAAAGTGGAGCGTCTGCCTATGCTCTACAGTAAGCCGTTTCCCTGTCCAGATGATTTAGACACATTAGGGTTAATGGGCTAATTACTGCGGCTGCTCCAGCTCTCTTGCTGCATGTTATGCAATATCTGGGAGGATACAGACAATTGGGTTTCAGCATCTGACACTGACGGAGAATGTCTGTCTGACTGTTTCCCTGCCGCCCTAAGCAGTCCTCCAGTCCATCGCGGAAAACACCGCATACTGTGATTGGATTGGAGCGCTTTCTAAAAGATATGGTGCAATAAAGTCAGGGCGGTTCAGTGCGAGGGTCTTCATCAGAGTGCGCCTCAGCGATTTAGCTTACTTTGAGGCGTGACGCAAAAATTGTGTCACTTGACAAAAGGATGAAAGAGGAATTTTTAAAAAAAATGCCTGAGTTTAATAAGATAACCTTTTAGAAATGGTCCACAAATTTAAAGTTTGGAGCAAAAAGAGGAAAAAAAAAAACAAAAAAACAAGATAAAAGGAAGAAAAGGAGTGAGAGGATAAAGCAACAGAGAAAACACAAACACAGGTGATGTCCCCAGGCTCAAATAAATCAGAATGGCTTTAGGGGAAAAAGAAACAAAATGCCAAGTAAAAAAAAAAAAAAAAAAAGAAAAAAAAGAAAGAAGCAAGAAGGCTACAGATGAGGAGGAGGAGATAGCAAACACACTATAAGCTAATAAAGTGGGAGTGCTGTGCTCTCTAGCCTGCCTCTGGTCCTGCTCTGCTGCTCTCAGTAAAGCTGCTCTGTTTCTGAAATCAATAGTCCCATAATTTCACCCAAATAGCTGCCCTGGCCGCTGTGGAATGGCGACAAATCATGGGCGCAGCAGCGGCGGTGGCAGCAGCACTGCTGCAGCTCACGCAGCCTCACAGATTTGACGAGGAGCCAGATATTCTATTTATCTTCTTTCAGATCACTGAATGCAAACTGTGAATAAGATTTGTGTATGTAGGAGAGAGAGGAGATCTGTGAGATGGAGAGGGGGAAGAAAGAGCAAGCACAAGCAGCACATATTTAGACAGAACTTACAGGCTTGGAGGCAATGAGGCATTTTATACCAGCTGGCTTTGAAGCAGGCAATGGTGTTTTGATTGCATTGTTGGGTCTTTGTTTGAGGTTCAGGCACATCTCTTAGGCGGGCGATGGCGACGGCGTAGCTTATTTTGTGCTTTTGAAAAAAAGCCTCAGTGGGAAATTTTTCATTCTGAGTCACACGTGCTTCATTTGAGTTTCACAACACTCCAGCCAAACCATGGTCATGAACATCTGACTGTGGGCCTTATTCGTGCCAAGGAAGAATCGATTCTTGGGCATTTCTCCCCCCTAAGTGTGATCTACACTGTCAAGTTTTTGTCTCTACCCCCGGGAATACTTATCCCATTGTAATAGCAACTAGATCACATTTAGAGCTGTTACAGTGACAATAACATGAAGCAGGAAGCAGACCAATATGTCAGCAATAATGCTCTAAAAAAAGAGAGGAAGTGCTGGTCTGGGGGTCATTACAGAGCATAAACCTGACAGCTGCTGGAACGCAGACACACCTCACAGGGACAGACATAAAACAATGCACATAAGTACTAATGCAGACATGTACATACCATATTTGACAGATAAAAAAAATCATTGGGAGCATTATGTCTGAGAGGCTGAGAAGGACTGGGACTCACTTTGGCTAACAGTCAGCCTGTTTTCTAAAATGAGTCTTGTGAATTGCAGCAGTGAGCCCTGCCCACTGTATTAGAAAGTTAGAATGAATCTCCACACCCCAGGAACATAGACGTACAAACATACCCTTGGTGCAACATATGCAGTTTTTTTGTGTGTTGTTTAGAAAAACTTTGCCCCACTATCAGTTGATGTGAGAAACAGAGAAAACAATATTCTCAAGGGAAAGGTACGAGAAAACACTCTCAGTAAGATAGAAAAACACTGAGGACATAATGTATCTAGTGATGATAAAAAACAAGTCAAAGTCAAAAAGTAAATGATAATAAAATATTTTCTTTCTACCAAGATATTACAATTATGATTACAATCTTTCATGTAAAACTTGTAGACCATGTTTGAGATGTAGGTGCAGGGTTGAATTGTTTGTTGGCTTGCTGCAGGGTTGGATAGAGGGTTGATGTCAGTCTGATCTCACTGTGCGTTTAGTGAATAGACTAATCCAATCCAATCCAACTTTATTTGAAAAGCATTTTAAAAACAGCCACTGCTGTACATCAAAGATAAATAAAAGAGAGAGACCTCGGGCATAAAACAGATAATACAATAATAAAATGAAACAATAAAGTAGAACTAAAATAAAATGCAAAACAACACAAGTAAAAACACTGTACAATAAAAACCAATAAGCTCAATGTCTCATACTGGGTCGAAGGACACGGAGTAAAGATGTCTGTCCCCTCTGAGCTTCTGCTTTGATTTCTTTATATCTAAGAGCAGCTGCTCAGATGACCTGAGAGCCTGGGCAAGGGTGAAGCAGCTCAGAGAGGTAAGGCACAGCCATTTAAGCATTTAAAGACTTTTAAAATGACTAGACCAGTACCAGCTGAAGTCTGAAGTCTTTTTTTTTAGGTTGTGTGTGTGTGTTGCCAGCTGGCTTCTTAATATTAGCCACATTCCAAAACTGGATTAATTCAGCAATCTGTTGTATTTTGTTCTCAATTACAACAACAGTGAAGTGTTTTCATGTTTCTAAAGCTTTTTCCTTTTTTCTGGTTCCTATCCATAACATTAGAAGCAAGGACTTGTGACTATTTTAATATTCGAACTCATGCTCCATGCCAAACTTACAAAGCATGTTTGCTTGTAAATTAAGTTAAAACAATTAAAGCTGGTGGTTATGTCATAAACCTACACTGTTATATTAGCCAGGAAATTTTGAGAGAAAGGTCAATTAGCAAGACAATCCATGCCACTGACCACTTGCATTTATTGACTTATTGTGTGAAAGAACTTTTGCAGAGCTTGCATTAAAATAAGCAAAATTTGGTCCAAAATGTTGCCACTGGTCTAAACAATACATAAATAATTAATAAATAATACATTTATTAAACATATTTAAATAATAATGAGTATAATAATTTTCTTCAAATGGTACTTCATAATGCTGTGAGCACTACAAAGGTAGTTCGATTAAGCTCCAGTCTATGCGAAACCACAGAGACAGATATCTTAAATTATAGATATGTAAATATTTGCATGGCCAGACACCACTGAAAGCATTTGACTTTCTGTTTGGTTGTTTGTTTGTTTTTTATCACTGCTTCATTGCGCCATCTTTCCACCTGTCTACCCTCCATTCATCTCCTCAGACTTTGCAGATTCCTAAAGATGATGGACTATATGGCGTTATTTTATTCTGTAGTATATGCATTCACACACACATGCACACACACATATATATATATATATATATATATATATATGTATGCATGTGTGTGTGAGTGTATACATATATATATATATATATATATATATATATATATATATATATATATAAAACGCTGGCATTTTACACCTACACAGCAGTACTGTGACAGGCAGACAGGCTGTTACACAATAAGAGGCTTCTCCCTGGAGAGGCCTACTAAAGACTGGAAGTGAAATCTGAAATGGCTCACTGTTAAGGAGGAAAGATTGTTTTTGTTAGAGCTGCAGATGAAGAGAAAGTGATTGAATGCAGCAGTGAGGAGGGGCGAAGAGGGGAGAGGAGATGAGGGATGTGAGGTTGGATGATGATGAATACAACAAAGGCGCTGTGGTTATGATGAAGTGTCACAAGTGCACAATAACGAGGATTTTTCACTCTTACATGCTCTCACACTGCGCAACTTCAGCAAATGAATTTTAAGTTGTCAGTCGTGCATATTTTACAGCTTTTATCTATTTATTTTTGTGTGTGTGTGTGTGTGTGTATGTATGTGTGTGTCACAGCTAATGTAAAACAGCAGACAGGTTTTGTCTTGTACACAGGAAGTGGTTGGAGTAGAGTCCAGTAGTTTCACACCAGGAAGTTGTGTCCTCTAAGTCCTGTATTCTGTAACATTTTTTGTTTGTTTATTTTGTTTGTTTATTTGTTTGTTTATTTGCTTTTCAAAATGTATTCTGATGTAAACTGGTAGCTTAGGAGACAGGGTTAACACAGCACAGTAGTAAAAAAATGAAATAACAGAATGACTTTCCTCTAGTGTCTTACTGAAAATGAAGAGGCATTGTGAGGCTCTCTATAGTTTTCTGTGCTATTTTAAAAACAACACCCACGATACAAAAAAAAAAAACAATCTATGAATGTGTTAAAAGCATTGCACTATAGCTTCCACAACCCCAAGTTATAAATGTTACTGTGCCATGTCATGAAAAACCAGTTCCTTTCTCAATACATATTTGGTCCCATGGTGAGAGATCCATGTTATACAGGCAGCTGAGAGATGGAGGATAAAACCTAGCCAAAATTCAACAAGCAATTCAGATAGCTGCAGCAGTAGCCAGACAGATGAGCAGAGAGGAGTGCAGCACTGATGGAAAGTGATCTCCACCACAGAGCCCTATGCGCATTGTGCTGCCTTGATTAAAGCCTTCAGCATCCTCTGGCTCAGTTAACATGCAGGGGAGTGGGAGCGAGGGAGGGAGTGGAGGGTGGGGGTGGCAACCTGAGGTGGAGACAAGAGAGAGAGAGAGAGAGAGTGAGAGAGAGAGAAATACTGAATGCTTATGCATAAACCTGCATCTCTTTGTGTGTGTGTGTGTAAGCAGAAAGTTATGAGAGCGAGGAGAGCACCTAAAGGAGGCTTTAGGTGGATGCAGACTGGAGTGGCAGCAACCACCTTTGTTCCCTAATGGCTGTTCTCAGCTATAGGCAGCGGCCTCAGCAATGTACAGCCAAAATGTGAATATGACCCTTTTCTGTAACTCTACACCTAATTCTGTATTCACTGGGTCACTACTCCAATATACGTGTGTTGATGCATGTATGTAGGCTACACACTCCTCGGTCTGAGGACCAGTTTGACTTTTATACTGTAGTAATGAGAACATTTTGGGAACGTGAGGACATTATAGCTGGTCCTCACATATTTAAAGAGCAGTTTGAGGGTTAAGACTGAGTTTTAGGGTTAGAATCGGGTTTAGGGTAGAGATAGTGTGAGGGGTAGGGATAGGCATTTAGTTGTAATGATTGTGGTTATGGGAAGAGGCTATAGGGAATGCATTATGTCAATAAGTGTGCTCACAAAGATAGAACTACAGATGTGTGCGTGTGTGTGTGTCATGGGACTGACAGTGAGGAGGAGGAGGAGAAGAGGCTAACAGCATATTAACAACGCTAAGAGTAGGTGGGAAGAGAAGCTTACTGCCTATTTTACAGCAATTAAACACCACAGTCGGTTTTAGCCTATAGTCTGCTGCACCTCCCCCTCTCTCTGTGTCTCCCACTTTCTATATCTCTATGAATGTACCCTGCTCTCTTTTCTCTGTCTTTATGTCTAAACAGCTCACTGATCCGCCACTGTCTCTGGCTTTTACTGGGATGATTACACTTGTGATTTCTGCTTTATGTTGATGCCAATTTCTTTTCTTTTTCTTTTTTTTTTTTTTTTTTAGGGTGTTGCTACTGTAAACATCTGCCATGACTGCAGCTCATCCAGGATTCTGTATGATTTATTTCTGTAACTCATGTGAGACGAAAAAGAGAGAGATTTGGGTTTTTCTTGCTGGTTTGATGGTTTATCAATTGGTGTTAAAAATAAAATTTGAGGAAATATTGCAGCTGTATAATCACCTGTATATAATCATCAGTTACTTTGTTTTACTGACCTTTATAGTATTTAGTTAGAGTCACTTATTCATAATACTTTAATCACATTTTTCAGTGGATTTTTAAGTCTTAGAGTCAGAAAACATTATTATTATTAACATTATTATTGCAGGAAGCTAATTTCTTGTGCCCTTATGAACCACACTGACACAGGTTCAGTTTTAGCACTCAGATGTGGCACAAATTGTTGAAGAGCAGTAATATTTTTTGTATTATTTTTGAGCTTATGCATAAAAATTGGAACCCATCATTGTGAAAATAATCCTAGTCAAATTGATTAACCTTTCTGTATTTTCCTTTTTCTCTTTTGCTTTGAACGAAAAACCCAGAGATTGTTATCATTGCCACCTGTATACCATAAAAAAAAAGTCTCACAGGGATCAATGATTTCAAAAATTGGAAATATATATATAATGTCAAAAAAATCAAAATGATTAATATGCATATGTATGTAGACTTGTGAGAGAGGCAAAGAACGTGTGCAATCGTGTGTGTGTGTGTGTGCGTGTGTGTGCGTGTGTGTGCGTGTGTGTGTGTGTGTGTGTGTGTGTTTTCCAGCACGTGTTTGGCCCACAGACACGCTCTAGTGATTCAGCCGTTTCTCGGTGCCAGGCAGTCAGACCCGCAATGATCCAACATTCGTGTCTCTCAAAATCACAGACACTCTGAAACCTCGCAGTTACAAACAGATGAAACACAGCACCAAGGGAAATACCTTAATAAAATGTACATGTGATATTCCTTTAATATGGTGTATTATATTACAAAACAAAACAAGAGAGATTTAATCTGTGATGCCTGCAATGACTCTGCAGATCAACTTTGTGCTCTCTGTTAAGTCAATTTCCTCCACGCTGTTGGTAAGGTCACTTCAGAAAATTACACACTGAATAGATTACCTTTCAGCCTGGACTTCCACAGAGCATGTACAAGTTTCATAATGTCAACGTTAAAGGAAAATAATAACAATCTGCAGTGATAAATGCCTTGATTTATTCATCTGGATTCCCACTGTGTTGTTTTATTATCTTGTTCCAAAGCCCAAGACTTCAGTACAGACAAACACTCTAGAGAAATAAACTGAAAGATGGAAATGGAGATGCCATCTCTCTCAGATGAACTGGCAGTTTAGATCATGAAAAATACAGATGCAGTCAAACACAGTGTGCATCACAGTGGGGTAATTTGGAGCCCTGTGTGTTGCCAGACTTGACTGATTGTTTCCAGAGTGTTTCTTGATGCATATTCAGGCATGAAACAGCAAAATGCAAAATATCTGTCGTCACTGAGTGACATTGATTGCTGCAACTGCTTAATGCTGCATATAAAGAGAAAATAACATGTCATGAAGGCATATGGTTCCTGCTCTGTGATGACTTTTCATTGCCGGACTACCTGTGAGCTGCAAATGATATATTATATTTTTACTCCAATGTTATGTTTTTAATATGTAAATATTAGATTTAATTGATTATGAACACATGCATTACGGAGGGTGTGTGTCTGGTATAATTAATAGACTACCATACACTCAATTTGTTCAGCACTTGCAGTACATCACTAAAAGCCTTTGATTTACTTTCCAAAATTGAGGGATAATTCTTGTACACATTAACATGGGATAAAATAAATGTTTTTTTTATTATGAGTGGGATTTTGGTAACAAACTAAAACTGAAATAAATAACAATTTCCTATTAGGCTCACTGGGGACAGTTAGCAGCAAACGTTATGGGATAAATAAATGAATTAATTAAATACAAAGCAAAAAAAATTTCACAAAGCTCAACAAATCCAATGATTTTACCAACTTGGCTCTAGATTCAAAATATAACCACAATTGGATCTCAGGTGTTTGGCCCGGTTTTTACCTCTCCCTCTCAGGTACACACATGAACAGCTCTATTTTACTGTTACTGGACACAACACCAAAACTAACCAATAGCCAGTACCAATACTTTACAGAATAAGTTAAAAAAGCTTAGCATTATGGATAAAATTATGTTTAGTGATACATGTCATTTATTTTGTAATATTGATATATAAGATAATAATTTTTGTGATTTCTGCGTGATCCAGAGCAGCAAGCACTACTGCGCCAATAACATTACACGCTACCTCACCCCTAGCTCCTAGACAGGAGAGCAACCTCAACTGCAGCCTATAACCACACCAGGCCAACCTACTGGCAGCTGATCAACGAGCCGGGCAAACATGTTGCAACAAGAGCACAACAAGCATACATTTATTCTCCCGGAGGCCAAAACAACTGGTCATGATTGAACCTTGGAGGATCACATGGTGGAGATGAAAGAAAAGAAACATGCACAGTATCAGGACCTTCTGGATTAGTGTCATGGTCTAGGGTGGCGATCAGGCTGCCAGCCAGTGTGAGTGGGTTGCACAGGCTTTGTTGGCTGACTGAAGAGTTTTAAAAATGAGCTTTGCAAAAGGTCAGTATATATCTTCATATTATAAAAACAGATTAAAAATCTGAAAAAGTAACCAGACAAGAATGTCAATTAATCCAGCACGATTGGCAGTGTTTACACACAGAGGAGATTTCCTTGAAATGTTTGGGAGCTACCACGAATTTATTTTAATCCAGTGTATGATTGATGGTATTTAAGAACATTTTTTGTTGGGGGATTGTACTTCATACACATTTTAAAAACTAGCAAATGTATCATTATTATTGACAGACATTGACAGTACTTCTTCAGTCTTCAAGCATTTTCTCTTTAACAGGTTTTTGCACTGTTTGGGTTGATTCATATCACTGGTTTTTATAAATGTACCTTTTTAATCTAGTAAATAAATTGGTCTCTTGCCATTCCCTCTGAAGAGTTTTCATTCGGTTTGCCATCAAACAAGCCTGGCAAAGGATGAGTATGTACCTTCACATGTGAAAAATAGACTTAAAAAGGAACATGATAAAGTAACTAGACAGGAATGTCAATTAATCCAACAAATTCAATACATGGCAAGTCAAGATTCTTGATGCCGTTTAGTAGACCTGCTTATTGATGTATGTGCCATGGGAATACAAGGGTCTTAGTAGAAAGTTTATTATTTCAGAGGAATGATGTCAAGTCCAGTCCGGTTTTATTTATTTAGTCCAATGCCCAGCTGAACCAACTATTTTGTAATGCCACTGTATGAGCAGGTGCCAAGCCATGACAGGGTGACACTAAGCCAACATGCACATTACCACAACTCTGAAGCTAAATCAGCTAAATGGCTCTCAACCCTTGTTTATTTACACATGTGCTTTTCCTAGTGAGACATGTCAAGAGGTCCCCTGTGAAAGACCTATTAGATATTTGTAAATGTTGTTGTGAGAAATGTAGTTTGAAGATTACTGCGGTAACTGTTAAAATAAATATTTATACAGTACTGTCATAGGTACTGTAGTTCCTATTTCTCAAATGAGCGTTTTGTGTGAAATTCGTTTAATCAGACATCGATCTGTGGAGAGAAACAGTTCTCACAAGCTCCCAGTCTGTAGCTGACCTGTAAGATGCCTTACAAATGTCATTCCAGGACAAGTCAAGCATTTATTTCATTACACAAAGGCCAAATTGATCATACTGTATCCTCTAGTATGACAGCGCAGTGACCCGGCTTATGGAAAATGTTGTTTGGTGACAATGATGTTGATTATGAGGAAAGTGATGATGATGACACTGATGATATTTCTTATGATAATTACACTGATTACTACTTTGGGCTTAATCACTGTGGATGACTGTTCATGATAAAATATATTCCAACAGAGGCTGGTGTCCTTACATAGAAAAAGAGAGATGAAAAGATCCAGGATGAGTGTTGCATGCTGACTCATCACTAGGTAAGGAGGTAAAGGAGATGACAAGCGGACAGCTGGTGGCTGGTGCCTGGTGGCTGTCGTATTAATGACGATGGAGACTCAGAGATACAGGGAAGTTCCACCTGCAGTCTTCTTGGAGGGGTATTTGCAAAACCCAAGTATACACAAACGGTGCGAAAATTTAAAGTTTAAATTGGGCCGAAAACTGCAGCTCCTGACATCTACATCACACCCTGCCACTGCTCACCTCCATCTCACAAGGTTTACAGTGTGTCTTGAACGTCCTCTTTCTGACACTGGCTCTCACTCACCATGTAGCCCCTTTACTTTACTGGTATTGCAGCTGTGGCCTTCACACAGCACCAGGATCCATACACATTTCCCAACCGAGAGAGGAGCTATGAGCCATTTCTCCTGGCACAGGAGAAGTAACATTGTTAATTATTTAAATCGTGTGTATTTCCAGTAGACTTATTAACCTAATTGCATTTTCTGCAGAGTAAATGCATAATCTGCAGTGAAATCAGGCCATGCACAGTCAAGGCTGTTGTTCCAATTTTATTTTCAGCAGAAGTCCAAATTTTTGTGTTGTGTCAAGTTGATTATTAAAATAGGTGTTTAGATTTGCTTCATTCATGCAAAAATATCTGCAGTTGTGGACTTTTACTGGAAACAAAAATAAGCCAACAGAAAAAAGTCACGATTAAGAAAACACTCTTTGTTGTACTTTATAAATTACTATAGATATTAGATTAGAATAGAATAGATTACTATAGACTATTACTATAAATTACTGTAGATACCTCAGTGAAAGAACAGATCTGTTGAACACACACACACGCACACACACGAGTTTCACAACAGCTCACCATACTCAAGTCATGCATTTATTTAATTACACAAAAACCAAATTGATCATAATGTATTCTCCATTTTGATGACCCAGTGACCTGACTCATAGAACATGTGTTTGCTGAAAGGAAAAGGATGAAAATGATGTTATGATCAAAATGATGATTGTGACAATGCTGACATTTCTTGTGATAATTACACTGACCACTACCTTCAGGCTGAATCACACTGTATGACTGATCATGATAAAATATTGTCTTTCTCATTTGACAAGGGCTCCATCTTCTCACAAATCCCAATTTTATTTAATACTGATGGAAGCAATGAGTCCACGTTATGGGCTGGGCCAGTTTAGCCCAGGGTGTATGTGAAATGAACACAGCTGATGTAGCCATCTTCAGGTGGATAAAGGTGGATGGCCAGTCAAAACAGTGAAACACACACCATATACCCAGCATGGCTAGCTAATAACAGTCTAACACAATAGCTGGTAGGCTACAGAGTTTGCACATATTATGACATTATGGAGGAAATATATCATTATCAACGCAAGTCATTTTTCACTCAGTAAGAAGTAGTAAACTTAGACTATGTCACAGGCTATGAGGAAAGTGGACATAATGTACATACACTGAAAACTCAGTATTCAGATAAGCTACTTGTTGGTCAGTGACAGATACTTATAAATCCATCCAACCATCATCTATACCCACTTATTCCTAACCAGGGTCACAGGGATCAGCTGGAGCCTATCCCAGCTGTCTTTGGGTGAAAGGCAGGGGTACACCCTGAACAGGTCACCAGTCCATCACAGGGCCACACATAGAGACGAACAACCACACACACTCACACTCACTCCTATGGGCAATTTAGAGTCACCAATCAACCTGACATGCATGTTTCTGGACCATGGGGGGAAACTGGAGTACAAGGAGTAAACCCATTCAAGCATGGGGAGAACAACTTCTAAATACAGGATTTTCTAATCAAGATAACTTTCCATGCAGATGAAAATTGTGGGCAAATCTAAAACTAGTCCAATACCGGTTATATCAGCAAATAGGGTTGACCTACAAAATAATGGAGTCATATTCCCCCCCTGGCTGGAAGTAGTTATGGCACTCACTTTTTTCATGTCCTTACATCTCTGAATATTAGCTTATAATAATCATTATTCAAGTGCTGTCTTGTTTCTGCTGACATTGCTTTTTCTTTCTTCGGTTTGTGGGAAAAGGTTTGGTCTCCTGCTGTTCCACCAGCCGTCCCTCTGTGCTGGTGCTGGAAGAACTCCCCACAAACCAACAAGCTACGGTGAAAACCTCTGCAGCAAAGTGTCTTGTGATATAAAATATGAAACCAAAACCGTACACCATTAATGATGGCTGAAGATGTTTTTTGACAATATGGATCAATTTACATGGGAAAATAAAACTACTTTTACTTTTGTCTCACCATCAGTGACTGACTCTACTGGACTGATACAGTTCCTTGCAGGCTGCTTGTTGGTTATCCTGTGAAATCTGCTAAATGAACTGGGACATAGTTTTGTACTTTTCATGCATTGTTCCCCTAACATTCGGTAGAGACTGTCATCTTCCTCTCCAAGTGAAGTATAATAACTTTGTTGATCCTGCAGTTTTAGTTTTCCCAGTAACTTGGTTTTCATAAAATACTGTGAAACTAATGACATTCCCATCATTAAAGCTTATCAGTTACTGTTTGCATGTAATATGTTAAACTGAGATGGTGAACATGGTGAACATTATATCTGCTTAACGTCTTCATGGTATGGCATGAGCACTTAGATCTAAGATGCACTTGTCCTGCACTGTTGATACGTGCAACATCCATCTTGGAAATCTGACTTCATGGGGAGTTTCAGTCAAAAAAATTCTGACTTTCCATTTCAAGTGAAACACATCATAACAACCTCTTCATCAAAGCAGATCATCATGGAGCTACTAAACATGCTGTAGGCCTAATAGCTTTACCCATAGATTTGATGTGCAAATACTGTTGATATCATCAAAGGTAAACAAACAGCTATTTACAAGACAGCTAGGAGTTTGAGCAGCTTTTAAGATGACTTATTTGACTGGTTTAATATTACACATTAAAGTCAGTAAGAAAATGAGCTCTAGTCTAGGTTCAGGCTGGTACACAAGGTCATTAGCACCACACAGACTGGCTTACTATCCAATACACCTGCACACACATTCACAAACACACACACACACATCGATTTGAACATCCATCTCCATACGTATTAGTGCTTCAGTGGTTGCAGGCTGCCTGTACCTGCTTATACAGACCACAGCACCCAACAATCAGCCTTCTCGCATCTGCTGTTTTATAACATATGTGCTAACTGTCTTTCATGACGCAGGAATTCATTTGAATATATACTATGCCATCTCAACATGTATTATTTTGCCATACACAGTGTGATCAGATAAAAATAATACAAATATGCTCAGATTATTCCTGGGTTGTAGTGGTTTGGCTGACATAACGGTAAACAGTAAATGAGTGTGGCTAGAAATAAAACGTACACAAACACCGAATTTAACTCACAAAGCAAGTAATTGAGGTTCTTTGTTTGGTTACTGCCTGTAGCCACGCAGGATATGAGACAGCATGTAGATGAAAATACCCACTTCATGCTGCCACAGTTTATCTCCACTCATCTTTAATTGGTATGCCGGTGGCCTTGAATTTCAAACCCCTCCCCTGCTGTAGCTGTTACACGACTTCCGCCTGTGTGACCTGTATGACTCAGCCACTCTGTGAACACTTTTATGAAGAGCCTTTTAGGGATTCATATTTGGTGGATATCAGTGATGCATTTTTATTTCTGTTTCTTCTCCAAGCCTTTATTTCCAGATGAATATAAGAATTTGGTATATATTTAATATTAGGACATTTTATGTAAAATATGGTCTTTGAACAACATTTTGACGACAAGCCTAAACTAAAACTGGAAATAACCAAATTACCACAAAAATTGCCACACAGTGCGCCATGGGGAAACCTGTGTCCATACCATGGGCAGCTGCATAATTTGGCTGTTTGGCAACACAGATTTGGGTTTCATTGAAAAAAAAAAATAAAAAATTTGCATATGAATAAGTAAACTCCTTTTCAATACTGGGACCACAGCATGTTAACTGAGGACATGGGATGTTTTAGCATAGAATAATTTACTTATTCATATAGTCTAAATAATTCTCATATCAGCATAACAATTGATTCATATATAACCACAGAAAGTCAAATATTAGGCAATTCAAGTGTTTCTTTTGCTCATTCTTGAAAGTAGGCAGGTAGCAAATTAAACACCTGCATGAAAATACACCAAAATAAAAGAGAAAATGCATCAGTGGAAGAAATGGCTCATTTCAATAAAAACAGCCTTTTAGACCACACACATATAAACGCAATAAAGCCCAGGTAACTAGTTTAACAAAACACTTGTGTTTACTTAAAAGACACGTTTGGTAAATAGGGGGGGGGGGGGTTATTAACAGAGTTCTTCCGTGTCTCGCTGCTCTTTTCTCTGTCCCATTAGCATTGTTGGGAAACTTCATATAGTGGCTAGCTTATGTAATCATAACACGGGCAGAGGAGTGGGCTTCCAGCCTCCTAATGGCCTCATCAATGTAAATCCTCTAGATAATAATAATAAAATGAAATGTGGGTACATACACATGCTAATCCTACACACTAAACTCAAAATGATCCACGCATATAACTTAATGCTTTAGACTTCTAGTCTGCTAATATATATATTATACATATATCTTTTGTGGTGGTGCTGTTTTAAAAAGTCAAATAAAAAAATAAAGCATTAATAGTTTTACTTTCTGTCTTCAGGTGGTTTGATACCACTAGTTTTAAAGGAACACTTTTATACAGTATGATTTTGGACAGTGTATATGATGCAAAGAGAGAAGAAGGTTATAAGTTGGTATATACTGTATGTGTGTGTGCATGGCCAGCCTGGGCACAAAGACAAACACTGATTTAATTGAAAACACACACTGTACACTGTACTGTATATTTGCTGTCCCCGTCTGTGTGAATGTGCCTATTAGACTACAACTTTTAAATGGTAGCAGAACATTAATAAGGTGCAGCTTCCATACTGATAAAAAAGTCAGGCATTTCGAGGTGATGGTTAATGTTAAGGTAAGGGGATAGGAAATGCATTATGTCAGAGTGTCCTCACAATTACAGAATGACAAATGTATGTCTGTGCAAAGCTGCAAAAAGCATGATGAAAAAGACTGGGCTGAGCTTCCACATGTGAAGTGGTATGAGTTTGGCTGGTGAAGTCATATTGGCACACACACACACACACACACACACACAAACATCCACAATCTAGAAAATGCAGCAAAGGAGCACACTCTAAACAGATGCACTCCTGACACAGCTACAGTACACGTCGCACATGAATGATACTGTGTAGGCACACATTTACACACATGGGATGTGCATAGCCTGCTGCACCGAACATCATCTTTGCCTGTACTGTGGAACTATGTTGTGTGTAAATTAAACACTTTATATCCTTGAGTGGCATCCAACAGTGTTGTCCCCATCAAGGAGAGCTACAGTGCTGAGCTTGCCATGCTGCTTCTGAAGCTAAAATAGGTTAATGATGCAATTTGTTACACAAGCAAAGCGATAAAAATTGGTTTCCGAGCTTCACGTTGCTCCACATGGCGGCATGGAAATGGAGCTGCATAGAATATGGCTGCAGTGAGCTCAGCCTTGGCTGCAGGGCTTCTCTGTGCATCTGTCAATCACACAGCCTGTCGATATGAGCCCCAGTGCCCATTAGTCCTGCACCGTATGGTGCTAGAAGCAGTGGGAATCTGCTGTATGCATGCACACGTGTTCATTAACCCACATACATCTAATCTGTCCATCCAGTTCTAGTGTAGATTAAAAAAAAAAGGAGTAAAGCTAGCTTTCTGGTATATCTTCTGAGTTCTTTTATATTTTAAGAAAAAGAATATAGAGATGAAACCATTAATCACTCAGATGGATTAATGAAGATTAATTAGCAATTCTGACAACCATTTATGTCACGTTAGCCATACTGCTACAAGGTAAAATAAGATTAACTTTATTAATCCCGAAGGAAATTCTTTTGCCAAGAAAAATAACAAAAATAACAATATCAAGAAAAAGAAATGAAATATAAATGAAATTATATATAGTATAATATATAATGGTTTCAGTCTACCACTGGATGTACTCCAGCAGGACAACGGTGTCGCATGCAGGGGGTGTGACACATTGCCAAGGATACTGAGAAGTTTCCTCAGCATTCTCCTCTCTGACACCTCAATTTCCAATTTGTTTGTTCGGGCTTTGTCAAATGTGAGGATTTGTAGGTTTTGCTCATTTCCCCCCTAACTCTATATCTGTCATCCTATCCTGTGGGATACAGAGCTGGGCACTGACTGGAGACTTTCTTTGATATTTTACAGACTAAATATTTAGAACAATAACTAAACAAATTAAAAATGGCATATTAATCAATAATGAATGGAAAAAATAGAACACAAAAATACCTATGGTTGAAACATATGAAAATTACATTTGATAGTGTAATTATATTGCTAAATATACAGTATAAATATTGGTCTAATAAAAATCGAGTATGTGTATCATTTAGATTTAGCTCTGCAATAAAATTCAAGAATATGTAGAGGAATTAATGTCAGCTCGAAAACATACTGAATTTTATTCAACTGCAGGCTGACAATCACTGAAGAGAAAGATTTTTACTCATCTGTTCCAGACTTTACCTTCATTACTAAAATTTGTTCAAATTGGAACCCCTCTTCTGTTCTGTTCTGTGTTTAGGATATAAATGTAGGATTGAGCCATGAATGTTCTGCTGTTTTTTTTGTTTTTTTTTCAAGCCTCTTCCTGTTCAAATTGTTCACCCATTAAAAAAAGGAGCCTTCCTTGCATCAAAGACTGTTAATCAGCTGTAGCCCACAAATAATCTTGCGGTCTTTTGTTTTAGCATGGATTTGTATATTTTTGAGACAATGTGCTGCCATTTGATAGATAAATGCCTTTAAAAAAACATATCCTAAGAAGCTATATAATTTATTTTTCTAGTGTCTTCAGTATCTTGGAAAAAAATGTCTTGATAAATCTGTGTAATATTTTGTATTTCTGCTCATATTACTGTTTATTCTCAAGACAAGATGAACACCTAACCAGGCAAAGAGATCAAATCAGCTGAAGAACTTCTCAAGACTTCTTACACACACACACACACACACACACACACACACACACGCGCGCGCGCGCACACACACACACACACACACACACACACACACACACACACACACACACACATATATACACATGCACACATTGACATAGCCATATTAGCATATCCCACTCTGGCATTTAGAATCAGTCTACTGTAACATATAAGTAAAGCTCAGTCAATTAAAGCAAATTAAAACGAGCTTACCTGTATTAACATGGGGTGTTATGAGTAGCTGAGTCGGCTAAGACCCTATTCTCCCTGTATAAAAGGCCAAATGAAGTGCTGTTTTATTGACCAATACTGTAATAGAAGGAAATTGTCAACCTGTCAAGAAAAATCAAAAGAATCATGAGAAGAGCTGTTGACTGTAAGAAAAAAATCTATGACACTGGAACAGATTGCATTTCATAATTTTTTTTTTCACTCTATAGTACATTCTTTTTTTTACTGTCAAGGATGCCCTGTAATTCATTCAAAATATGCTTTCATGCGTTTGTTAGGTTTACATCCATGAAATGTCCTTCTCCTGTGTGTAAAAACTTCTTCTGCATGTGTTTTGCCCTGAAGTGTAGATTGATGTTAATGAATTTAATTTATCACCAATGTATTTTTAATTTATGTAGTACAAGCACAAGAATGCAACAAGAACAAAGCATGTAATGAACATCAATTCAATTATAATGCAAAGATAGTTCTGGAAATGCTTTAGTTGAGTGTAATTTATTTGCCAACACTGTAATTTTCCCTACTAATCCCACCATATTTCCTTGCATAACTGAACATTACAGAGTTGCAAACTCTGCATAATCCAAGGTTCTTGCAGAATCATCAGTTGTCAGTTTTTTGAGTAAGGACAGGGTTAGATAACCTCACATCTAAAACATTCTGGTTATTGAAGAACATCATCTTCCTGGGGTAACAGAGGGGATGAATGGATGGCAGTTTGACCGGCTGTGGGAACGATGAGAGGTCACAGTGATGCAGACCTAACCTCCATCTTTTACTGTCTCTCACCAGCATTCTCTCTGTCTCTGCTAGTCTGGCAGATCTCACACACACCGTTGGTAACTGTGCAGCTAGGTTGTAACCTGAAGTATACAGTATCACAAATTTATGAACCAGGCTCTTTGTTCATCATGCATTTGAGTCCTATAGCCTTAATATTTCCTGTGCTAAGAGGCTTCATTGATTCAGTTTTCAGCCACCCTTAATACAATCCCTCATTTATTTTCCCTTCTTCCCACCCCTTCACTCTCCTTCCCTCTCCTCTCTCATCCCTCCTTTCATTCCCACGCTTTGTCCCACTCCCATTCCTCCCTTCCTCATTTCCTTCCTTCCTCCTTTTCTCTGCCTTCTCCTGAAACCTCAGTGTACTGAGAAGATGTAGCGAGGCGAGACCTCCCGTCATCGGTGGGAAAAAAGGGAGAGACCATCAGCTCACAGACAGAGGGATGCAAGAAAGGTATAGGTTGGAAGGTAGTAGTATAGGCCTGCTCGGTCCTCCCTCCCCCTGCCCTCCCTCCCAGCATCTCATCAACCCCCCTCCCCCTTTCCTGTGCCAGGGTGGTATGACCTGCTGGATTACAAAACAGCCCTCCCATGTGTCTGCCTGTTCTCTGTGCCAGCCGCGAGACAGCGATACCAAGCTCCTGGAGCACGGCTGAGGGTGACAGAGTGGAGCAGAAGACTAGGATGAGAGAGAGCAACAGAGAGAGAGATAGAGAGAGAGAGAGATTAGTGGAGAGTAAAGAAAGAGGGAGAAAGTAAAAAAAAAAGAAGTGGGAAATGCAGAATAAGCAAAGTAAGGAAGCAAGAAGAGAAGAAACGAAGACGGAGAAAGTGAAGAGTGAAGGAAAGAGAAAGAGACAGTAAGGATGGAGATAATATGGGAAGACAAGAGCTGTAGAGTGCAGGCGAGAATGTGTTGGGGGAGCAGAGGAGGGAGATTTGAGTGATAGTGAACATACTGTAGCTGAAAGCTTTTGGAGGAGCAGGACGCTGAGAAGCATCAGCACTGTCAGAGCATGCTCAGCCCTCAGGGACAGCTGGGGGTAAGTCACACACTACTGTGCCACACATGCATGTGCAGGCAATACTCACATGTACAACTGCACTCACGCATTAGAAATTCATTCATACATTTACACACTAAGGCAGTTTTAACATATGGTTAATATGGACCTTTCTGAAAGGCCTAGAGGCTAAATTTCACACATGACGGACGCCTGAATCTACCACACAGAAGTGTGTAAAAAAAATGTGTATTTATAATGAATACTGTTGCACCAGTTAAATGATCTGGTAACAGGTCAAAAGCTCAACCACATTTTTAAAGGTGAAAGAGCCAAAAGGTTTTATCTTCATACCTGGACTTTAATGCTTTCAAAGGTGTTTTTTTCTGTGCTTTTACACCCTGTATATATTGAGCTTGTACTCTTTCTCTTTATTTGCCCAGGATAGTATGAGATGAGCCATTTCATAACATAATAGAAGATACAAAAGACTGATCAAGAAGAGAGTTGTCAGGGGATACAGATAATGGCGTAGGAGAGGAGAGGAGCTTTGGCTCCATGGAATCAGTTTCATATGATGTCTATCAGGCTGTCATGGAATCATTATGCAATCCCCACAAACAAAAAGATGCTTCAAGAAGCTGTGTGTGTATGTGTGTGAGTATTTGTGTTGCACTTCTGGTTGCACTGAAGCATTCCTGGAGCACTCGGTCTTATTTCTAGGCACAAGGAACTGAAAGAGTTGCATTTTCAAGAGGCCGCAGTCCCTGGGAGTTGTTAGGCTGCTGGTTAGTAGAACTGTAGTTCCAATTGATTCCAGCGCCTGAGGGTGAAGGTCTGCTTAACCTAGAAGAATCATGAAGATAGTGTGTTTTATTGTCCCAATAAGAGATGCAAATGTCAGATTGAGTTGCTTTAACCCCCGCCTCCCCAGGGTGGAGGAATTACAGAAAAAAAAAGGACGAAGACAGGGTGGTGGTCTCACTTCTACAGGGCCTCAGGAGGACAGTTGGGTGACAGAGGTCATCATAGTAAGTGGTTGTCATGGAGATTGTGGATGTGCCAGTGATGGAGCTGACACTTCCTGTTGCTCACCTGGTTTGAAGAGACCACTATGGCCACTCTCTACCTGCACCAGATTTTTTTTTTCTTCCCCTGTGGAATTATATTCTGATTTCTATTTGTTGCGCATGTTTTCAATCACGCAGCTGCTCCACATAAAACATTATAAGGCAAAACCATACAGCTTGAAATGCATGGGGAGATGCCAGAAAAGGTGGGGTCATTGCCATTTTTTTTCCTCATTTTGTCCTAGCTTTTGTGCTAACATGGTGTCCAAAATTGTTGTTGACAATTGCCAGAGCTCTGCTTTGTGTTTCTCATTAATTAATTCAATCCAAACTAAATTGTATCTGCGATCAAGGGTGCACTGCTTTTGTCTCATTAATTCGGCTGCATTAAGACCGAAACACAAAGCTGAATTTAACCCTTTTACATAAAACACACCTCTGGTTAAGCATCTATAATGTAGTGTAGTAATAGTGTCTCTTTGCTAAGTCACTGAATGGTTTTTTTTGCGTTATAAATGACACAGGCAGGATTAAGTGTGTGTATGGACTGCCATTAAGGAGTTAGATAGCGCATTAGTAGGCCAGGACAGAGCAGGTATGGTACATGTGCCTCAACCCCCCCCCAACCCTGCGAGGTCCCTGCATATCTGGGCTGATATTTCTAGACTCATGCACTCTGACATATTTTTTCTCTTCTCTTGTTTTATTTTCAGCCCTTATCTAAGAGGAGATCAGTATATTCACCCCACCCCTTCATCTAACAGCTTCTTTCATGTGCTAATAATTGCCCAAAGCGGTGACACTGATAGCATAGGAGTTTATGTATTTGGCCAGTTTTTCTGCCCTGAAGCCATTTCTGCCTCACATGCCAGCAAGCAAGAGATGATTTGAATATTTAAATGCACAAAGCCGTTACTCCATGCAACCATGTAACGCAACAACCCCCGAGCTGTGAATCATTATTAACATATACAAACTCACATTGTAAAACATGATAATATTCCCCCCCCATTAGATCATCTCATCCTGCTGCTCGGAGAACTGAGAACTGCTTGGAAGCAAACCTGGGCTCTGAGTGGGTTGAAAAGCTGCATGGTTGGTTAAAGAATGCCCTCCAAAAGGTGGTAGTTTACAAAAAAAAGGCCAATTTCGAATCAGGTGTTTCACAAAAAACTAGATGCCCCCGATCCAATTTATATTGTTTAATTTGACCAACAGTAATTCAGCCTGTTTATTTATTTATTTTTTGCTAATTGCTTGGTCATCCTGCCTTGTCTCCAAAGAGGCTGTGAGGCGCCAGCCGTGTGAGCTGGGCTGCTCTTTCTCCCTGCTGAATATGATGCCAGGATACAGCAGTATCATCGTGCACGAAGCTGCTTCTTGTGTTTCATATGGCAGCACTGAGCACTGACCCTGTGGTTGTGTGAACGGGCCACTGAAGGAGAGGACTGTAGCATCCAGAATAGGGCTCCTTGGGTGTGGCATTCACTGAGAAAACCTTAGAAGACATCTTTGTGTCAATGCAGTGAAATACCCAAAAATCTAAACCTAGACAGGGAATTTTGAAAGCTTTTACAGCATTTTCTTCTTGCCATTGACTTTTTTACAGACTGTTGTTATATTTCTTGTATGGATAGGTGTGTCATGATAAAGATGGCGACAGATAATAGATCAGTTATTACATTCTCTAATAGTCTGATTTAACAATTAGTTTTTATTGAATTTCATATCTTGTGTAAATAGTGAACAGCCATACATCTGGTGAAATATACATTTAAGATTCATGCCAAAGTTTCTTTTCAGATAAAAACTATTTAGAAAGTCAAGCTTTTCATAACATATGTTTTTTAGTTATATTTTAACACATACAGCGCAAATCATTATTTCTATCACCTCAGAAATTACGTGTTTCAAGGTATTTTGTAAATGTCAGAGTATAATTTTTCAAATTAAATACATAAAACATAAACAATTAAATCACAAACTAAATGTGGTACATGTTCTTAGGACATGACATGAGTGAAATGTGATTGAAATGTAGCTATTGACCTGATAGAACATATCAACAGCCAAGGAATTACTTTGTTTTGTGCACACTTTTACTTTTGAATACAAAATTATTTATGTAAGAGTAATAAATAAGCTTCTTGATTATTAGGGGACCAGGAAAGCCAAATAGGTTAGACAGGAACTGTCATTTCATTTATTATATGTCTGTTTACCGTGATATGTTAGTATGCTGACAAACATCTATCAGCTAAACAAAAAAGGAACTTTATTAAAAAATGCAAAACAAATTGCACAATTCATGTATTTCTCATTTCTATTTGAGGTTTTAGAATATCAACATTACATTCTTAAGAATGCCAGATGGCAAAAAACCTCTTTATATTAAATGTCTAAAGTGACAAAAATATGCTGTTAGTTGTAATAGATTTAGCCTGACAAAAAATAGGAATTTATTTTATTAATTTTTTAATATGTTTTCTATACATATGAATAACCCTACCTGAGGGTGGCACAGTAATGACAGTGTAATGGCTAATGCAGCTTTTAATATTATTTTACCACCCTGCTGCATCAAACACCTAGAGGGGGAATTACAATAGAAGTGCAAGAGAATAACATTAAATGGCAATTAATTACCTTTCACCAGAAATCTGATTCACACATCACACTATACTCATTTGGGCATCTGTATGTGTTTCTTTGTTCTCCATCACAGTCGACAACAAAGACACTAAACAACAAATACAATTATATTCTCATACTCTGACGCATGTGGAGCATTTTGTTTTAGACAACAAAAGTGTCATAAAAATGTTTAAATTTCAGTTTGATTGCTAATGACTGCTTTTGAACCCTTTAATTTTATTGAATGACATATTTGAAGATGTGTTTAACAAAATGAAATAATGAAAGCTTTGAAAAGCATATCTATTAATTTAGTCTTTTAATTACAAAATAGAATTAAAACAGTGCAACTTTAAAAAATAGGATTTGCAAAATCAGTGATGTTGGAGGCGCTTTCATTAAAAATGTAACACATATGAAACAAATATGCAATTTACAGATACAGTAGTTCTATAGGCAGTTTTCGATGGATAAACACTAGATAGATGTGTGTGTGTGTGTGTGTGTGTGTGTGCGCGCGCGAGTGCGTGTGTGTGTGTAAGTGTATGTGTTCTTTTAGTTTTAATTAGTTAGATAGATTGCAAATGTTGCTCTGATAGAATCCTGACCTCACAAGCTTTTCTGTTTTACAGCAGCTCTGCTCCTGTTTCCCTGTACAAGCGCAGTGAGTATGCGGGAATGAAAAAGAAGCCAGCTAGACTTTTTGTCTCACACACAATCACACACTCTTACCAGGTTTTTTATTTTAAGATTTAGATCTATGCTACTGTAAGATTTACATCAAGTCAGCTCAGTCAGAAAATGCAGACAGCTAAGTTGGCAACTTGGAGTTCTGCAGTCAGCAGAAAATAACCCGGACTGGCCTGGCTCAGACCAGCATGGCTCAGACCAGCACAGCTTATCCTACAGCATATTCCTCTGTTCCTCCAAACTGCCACACACTAAAGCATTCTGTTTCTGTTTTCTGAAAGTAAAAGTCAAAGTGTAAAGCAGCCTGGTCAGCATAGTCATGGTGTGACACGTCATTGTTGATAATATCTTTCACTCCACAATTAAACACCTCCATCTCCCTCTTCTCCATCTTTTACTGAAGAGCAGAAATCATCCTAGTCCTGTCCAGTGGACTTCGATTTCTCTTGTGTCCTCATCGGCCCTGTGTTAAAACATCCACCAGCCTCCTATCCTGTTGTAATGGCACCATTACTATCCATCAATAATGCAGAGAGGGTAAATACATGTAGCCCTACTGCCCCTCGGGACTAATAAAATGGACGTGAGAGCTGTTCACTCCCCAATGGTTGTGCAGAATGAGGGGTTGTAAAGGTGCTTGTTTGTTTATCCTAACACCTAACCCACTTGGTGGAAAAAAAAAAAAAAAAACTACAGATGTGTGAATACACACACACGGGCACACAGTGGCTGCATTAGTATAGCGAGCAGAGATATACACATGCAGAGATGGAATAACACACATCAGACATTGTTGCAGTGTGGTGCACAAATGAGCGCACTGTACACAGAATAGCTGATAAGGAACAGGCAGTGGAAAGAAACCACATGCTCTCACATGCATGCATCACACACATCACATGATCACATGGTCTGTGAGTAGGAGGCTTTGTGTGCTGTAAGCATATAGCAGTGGAGGATGAGTGTGTGTGTGTGTGTGTGTGTGTGTGCGTGCGTGCGTGTGTGTGTGTGTGTGTGTGTGTGTGTTGGAATTCCTGGAGTAGAGGGAGGCTGCAACAAGGTAGACTGTTGATGCTGCATGTTTTTTAGCCAGACACAGTGAGACAGAGTGTGTGTCTGAGTGTGTGTCTGAGTGTGTGTGTGTGTGTGAGAGAGAGAGTGCTACTCCTACATGTTCCCATCCAGACAGAGCTACGACTCAGTGTGGGAGGGGTTATGAGAACAATGATGGGTTCTCGGCTCTCCCTCCTGTGTGATGACTGTGTTTGTGTGTGAAGAGCGAAGGACTCTCACATGTGGCTCTGGAACTGAAAGGTAAGCCCCCTTTTTTTTTCTTTGTCTTTGTGTTGCTAGATTCCTTTACTCACTCACTGCATTTCATTACCAGAACGTATATTTTTATGAGTTTTTAAATTCAATTTCTTCTTCTACTTTCTCTTCATGACTACAAATAGTTTCACGCTTACTATTAAAGCGTGGGATGATTAATCTATGCTCATATTTCTTTGTTCCCATTACCGGACTTAACGGTTGTCCCTGCTCGCCTTTCACTAGTTTTTTGCACTTAGATGCTTAGAGTGACTTTTAATACATTAAAGAGCTTATAGGCTCATAGTAACTCCATCATCCACACCTACAATTTGTCATGTGCCAGTTTGACGTGTTTGTGTATTGGTTTTAGGCTGCAACGAACCTTCAGAAAAACCCCAGAGATAACGTACCCTCAGTCCCAATTTGTCAAAACGGTTTACAACGGTGTTTCCTGAGGATACATCCTCCATTTTTTATTGTCTTCCCACGCTCTGTTCACACACATACACAAAAGCAGAGGTAGAGATGTCTACACATGCAGAATCAAGTGTAGCACATATGCATGCATCCTACACAGCAGCTGCAGCATTTCCATATCAAAGATTGTCTCCCACTGAAGGAGCCTTAATGGGCGGTAAACTTTCCATTATAATTTGTTTCAGGCTATATTAGCTCCTGGCTGGGTGTTGGATGACATCTGAGGGACAGAGAGGAAGAGCAGGAAATGGGAGGGGGCAGGAGGGACAGAGAAACTGGAATGAGATGAGGGTGAAAGGTAAAGGGTCGTGGAAGTGAGGTGAACACATATGAAAATGAAGGAAAAGGACTGCTGAATGAATGAAGTGGAGCACAAAGGAGTCAGAGGGAAGGAGAAAGGAGGAGGAGAGAGTCAATGTGGAGTATTTTCACATGCCTGGCTGCTCCCTGCAGACAGCACACCCCCCAAGTCCAAACCAAAATACACTCACACACGCACACATACAGACTACATCCATGTCCTCCCTCCCCCCAGCCTAAGCGCATGGACGGCAGGCAGGCAGACAGGCAGCCGTAGCGGCCCTTTGTTTGACATATAGCTGCACACGAAGGTATCCAGACCTGAAATAGCGATGGACAGTGGAGGCATAACACATACACACACACACTCTCATCAGGACCACTTCTGATTGGCTTAAACTAGACTTCACACTGATGCTGGAGAATACCACAAGATCAAACAATACCTTTGGTTAAACTGCAAACGTTTGTGATTAGAAGGAGAATTTCTAGATTCCACTGACTACTACTATTTACTATAATGCTCCTTTCAAGAGCAGCTGCATGAGACCTTTGTTTCTGAGACAAAAGAGATGGAATTGACTCTGGAGAGCACATCAGCTCGCTTTGAGGTCGCTCCTCCTTAGGCGATGTGACTCGACTATCACGGAGATTCTCGTAGAGACATGACATGAGTCGTTAGGCTGGATGTGGCGATTCATTTTTTTGTTTCCAGCTTTGCATTCAAAAGCCAATGCCAGTTGCACCTGCTGTGTGAGGAAAAAAAGCTTTGATATGCGTAGTTTTAGATTAAACGCAGCATTTTGGGATGCTGAACAATGCAGGAACGAAAGAGTTACATTTTGTGCAGAATCCAGTCACACTCTGATCATAGTAATAAGCTCGGACTAATATGATTGATGCACCAGTGTGTGTTTGTGATCAAATCAGTCATAGGTTAAATGCTGGGTGTATTGCCAGGGCAGGAGTGCACCAGCAACTACTCGCACTGAAATGGAAGAAATGATAAACCCTCACTTATGCCTTTTAGTGGTCTCATGCCTGGACTGGCACCTATTATGAAAGATTAACCCTACCATGGCAGAGCAGCCATCTTTGTTTACTGCTAGGAGTCACTTTGTTCTCACAGGAAATTAAACAAGAGACAAAGAAACAAACTGATAGGAGGAGAAATATGGCAAGAGAGGAAGCCTATACTTTTGTTACATTGGCAGCAAAGGCTTCTACCATATTTCAGGGGGATCCTTTCAATGAGATGACAAGCTTTCTGTGGTAAATGGATTTCACACCACACTCCTCGCAACAGGGGATTTAGGGCGCTTGCGGGTAAGAGAGTTATATCCACCACCAGAATGTCAGCAGTTTCCAATCCAACATTTGAACTGTAAAACACTGTGGAAAAAGTGGTACATGGCAGTTCATGGCATTAGCCCTGCTTGGTATCATCCAGAAAACTCTGCAGCCAAGAAATTAGGAATTAGGAAAACACTATGCTGGTATTTTAATATGATAAAACAGACATGGTTAGTACAAAGCAATTCTATTTATAAAAGTCTTTGGAATATAATAATTCTAAATCTTGCGTTTTTTAACTATGAAAGTCATTACCCCACTACCTAATACCACACACCGAGCTTAGCTGCTTAGAGAGAGGGGAGAAAGAGTGAGCAGGTGAGAGAGGAAGAGGTGAGGCTTTAATTCCAGCTGAGGATGGCAGGTATGTCAAAACCAGATAAAACCAGATGCTAATTGAGTGACAGAGTTTGCCAGTGAGTTTTATCAGCGTGTGCATGTGTGCAGACTTGTGAGAAACCAAGAGGATTTATGCATGTGGACTTAGTCTGCCTGTTAAATTGTGCTTTTCCCTGTTGGTTTTGGCCTTGTTTGGTCGAGCTGTGCATCCCACCGGGAAGCTGGACGTAGCAGGGTGAGGAAAGGTGAACCAGGTCCATGATGACATAGCATAAAAAGTCTCTCGATCCCAACAGAAAACTTGAAGGGCTCTGAAAAGTCGCTGTGGACCTTTACACCATGTCAATGTTCTTGTTTGTCACTTGAACTGTCTGTGAATATCCTGAAATTCTAACACCATTCAAAAACCTGGACGGAAATTTGTGTTTTCATCTATTCTTCATTGAAAAATGTGTGCAATAGTAACTAATCTGTTAACCAATACCCAGATGCTCTGGTCACTTTTAAGTGATGCGGTCAAAGGCCAATGCTGTGTGTGTGTGTGTGTGTGTGTGCGTGTGTGCGTGCGTGCGTGTGTGTGTGTGTGTTTGTGTGTGCTTCAGCAAACAACCCCTGTCTGGTGCTTTTAGCAAAGCTGTGAGGACACATTTACTGTTTTTTGAGGAGCAGACTAAGGTAATTTTGACCAGACCCTGGAGCCTCAGCACTCATCTTTCTCTTCCAGTCTCTTTTTTAGGCTGCCCTAATTCCATATCCTCATTTCTCATGGCGGAGGTGAGGGATTGTTGCAGCACAAAGTACTACATTCAAAATGACTTCAGCAGATATTTCTGAATGGAGTGCACCATAAAATATATTAGGCCTCATTATGTTTCGCTGACTGAATGTACCTTAGTGGCATTTACCAGGTTTAAAGGTTTCAGTTTCAATATATCAAAACTTTTCAGTAGAAACTGGTTCTAGTGAAAACTATGGGTTATCGATGTTCATGGGAATATTGTGTTAAATTTTTCAATTGTTTTTAAAACCACCTCATTCATTTATGTTGTAGTGGAGGCAGACACATACTGTATAGACCTGTGGTATATGTTCTTTTTATTATTTATTTATTTAATTGGGACAATGCACATTCATGAATATCTGTATTGAGACAACAGCAGATGTAAACATGCCGGATTATAGCCAAAATGCTAATTTGCATCCGTAGTCCGTAGGCAGCTAATAAATACATATGACAATTAAGACATACAAGACATGCATACATATACAGGACATACAAACAAACAAACAAACAACAAAAAACAAAAAGACTGGTTCGCTTTCAGCCACTGTTTGAGTTGATATTTGAAAGTGAGAAACGTGGAACACTCCCTTATTGTGAGCAGTAGACTGTCAAACTTTCAGAAATAAAACCAAAACAATTAAATAAATCTTTTGCAGTTTCCATGAAATAATCATTTGAATTGCTGCACATTATAAAAGTGGTTTCTGGCATAAAATGATATAAATTCTTTATAGGTTGTCAGTAATGTGTAACTTCCATTTTAACTCTTGATTCTCTATATGTGTCTTCCCCCTTCATAAACATACAACAATTAGTGTGTGATTACATCCAGAACCTATGAATTTAAAATAGCAATTTCTTTCCATTTGGCTTATTTGACTATTATTAGTCTGTTAAAAGGGAAAAAGATGTAATTCAAATGATGTAATTCTGTTTTGACTGTACCAGTTATTGCAGCCTATTTACAAACATACTGAGTATTTTATTCTACAACAGAATAATTATAATCTGTCATTTTATAATGTGCTCAAAATAATGAGAGATAGATAAGAGGTAAGTCTTTTTTAAATTTGTTTTTATAGCTCAATAACCCACAGACTTCTTTTTTTTTTATTTCAGTGGCATATATAACACAAACACCATCCTCATGTGTACTTACTTTTCATATAAAACAGTTTTACAAAGAGCAAAAGTAAGTAAAAAATACAAAATAAAAATTGGTAAATAAAAAACTAAAGATGCATAGTTGTAGCATAGCCTTTTCAAGCCTTTCATCAGTGTTTCTGTTCTGTTGTACTCTTCTCCATGCCCTATAAATTCTTCAATCCTTTCTTTCTTTTGTTTGTGGAGTTTGTAGCTTTAACCAGACCACTTATTTATTTTATTTTCTATGAGCAAATCCTTAAAAAAACAACTTTTTGTGGTTTGGCATATTTTCGGCAAAGTAGTATTTTCTGATTAAATGATTTTGATCATTAAGCTTTTTGGTCAGACATCTATGTGTAAGACCCCTTTTAAAGTCACTGAAAGTCATTGAAAGATTATTTTTGTAAATGAAGATGTTTTAAATATAATATTCATATTTTTAATATGAATGTCTTTAATATTCAAATTGTTTACCAGGAGATGTGCATGTGTGCGTGGTCGTTCAAAATAGCATGAAATTTTGTGATTATTTTTTAAAAGAACTTTAAATGAACATGGATTGGCTATGCTATAATATACTGAATAATGACCAAGACCTGCACCGTCCTGTGAGGATCTATGTCCACCAGACTCCTCCACTACCATGGATAACTGTCTCATCTCAAAGGCAAACTATTCAGATTCCATTTAGTCTTTGTTCATGCTTAAATCAATAGGAATCTGCTCAGCTATTACATCCCAACAACCTCCGCCTCTATTGGTCTAGAGAAAGCAGTTGCTTTCTCCCGAACCAATCAATGCTGATAATCATAGTTGGGACATAGACAGGGAGCTGTGGGCTATAGGCTGTATGACTAATGAGCTTATTATCAACACAGAGTGGACCTCATCACAGCCACACTGCCTGGGAGAGACACAGTCAATAGGGAGCTAGCACACATAGATAAGATATAGGGACACACACACGCACACGCATGCATATACATGTGCACATACACACACACACACACACGCACACACACAAACACACACACACACAAATTTGTCTCAAACACATGTATCCAAAGCCTGTATGTATTCACTGATCACTCTTAAGTGATTTATTACACTGAATTTTAAAAAAAGCTACATGTGTGCGTGTATGAAGTCATAGTCAAGCCTGTGAAACACTCGCACCAATTACATTCTATTGTTAAAGAAAAATAAATTACTATTAATATTTATATACTTTTAATATTTGCTTTCTTCCAGCAGACTGGCTGTCAGCCTTTTGTTTGGAGTGCATGAGGTTTTCTACCTTCAGCCCTGGAATCAGCTGAGCGGTAGGAAATTACTGCAAATTAAACTGTTTACTGCTCTTCTACTGCCTGTTTACTCCAACAGTGTGCAGCTAAAGGTCAGATTCATTTGGCTTTGATTATGTTGATTTGAACAGCTTGAAATTTGGTTGTTCTTTTTTTCAGATTTCATTCAGATATTTTCACAGGAAACACAGCATATTTTAGTAAAAGACATGGTTATGACATAGCACTCTTAGATTACATAACGTTATTCATTTCACACATTTAAAGTGACCTCTTACAAAGGCAGACAAGACAGCAATGTCAGCTTTTATGCTAAAACAACACTACTGTACAATCTGGATGATACACTACTGACTGAGGCTTAATCATGATTACAGATTAATTGTTGTCTCCAATAAACTCTTACTGAACTTGTTTGTGGTCAGGTAAAAGGCCACTCTCTACACTTCAGTATGCCGCTGCCTGTTTGTGCAGTCAGGGCTGGTTTCTCACAGCGGAGGCACTGTGGCTGAGGGCATGAAGCAGCAGAGGGGAAACTTCTCATTCTGGACACTCTTGATTCAGCTGAAACCAAGTGTGGACCATATTTAAGGGTTACTGTGACATTTAGAATTGTCCATTTATTGTCAATAAGTAACTATTCTAACCCCCACAGGAGCAATAAGATAGACCTGTCGCAACTGATTAAAAATTAAGAAACAATAGAGAAAAAAAAACATTAAAATGGCAAGGGTAATTAAATTCACTGATCTTCCCATAAAGGATTTTAAATTTTAGGTTTAAAACAACAGTAATAACTCATTCTAGGGTATTTAAGTGAATACACTAATATGTGGCTGAATTTACAGAACTGAATAGATTTCAGTTTTGTTAGCATAAGCAGCTAATAGATGAACAGATGGATAGGCTACATTTCAGCAATTGAAGGGAAGGAGCTTTAAATACAGATGAATACAGAGTTGGTTTTCAAGTGAATCTGTCAGTTAAGCCCTGGCTCCCAAACCTTTTGGCTGGCGGCCCCTTTAAACAAAATTGCTTCATGTCCCCTGGGAACTGATCAGTTTGCACATTGTCACTGTTATCAAATTTCCATAAAGAACAGAATGTCATCTAATCTTTATATTTTTTCCTCGCTCTCTTCACTCTGTAAGTATTATTTAAATAAGACAACAGTTTGACTAAAGTGATACATGCAGTCAATGACAAGATCTTATATATTAGTATTAAAATTGAAATTGACAGCCAGCTGAGGTACAGGGCCTTCAGGCTAAGACAGACTGCTCGGAGAAATGCTCTGTCTGTCCATTCAGCAAATCCTGCCCCATTGGAACCACTTTCCTACCTTCCTCTCTCTCTCTCTCTCTCTCTCTTTTTTTTTCTATCACACACACAGTCCCTTGGGAGCGTGGCACACATCCTGCTGTGTTAACTAGAGGGATAAAATAAACTGTCGGCCACATAGCACTGCTCTCAAGGAACTCAACAGCAATCCCCCCCCCCCCCCCCACACACACACACACACACAAAACATTCTGAGCTTTCACTCTTATCTCTAAAAGTTTTCATCTTATTGTCAAATCTCCTCAAAATCAACAACAACGTTTTTGTAGACTAGAAGACAAAGCTCTTTTCTTAAAATGTTTCAATTAATTTTGAGTGGTGGGTTTGATACAGTCTGATAATCCTGTCTCTATCTGCTTAGTGGTCATGAGTCACTGTATTCAGTGTGCATTTGTACCTTCTGGAGTAGTTCACAAATTGCATAATTGCATAAATGCATCAAGATAATTTTAGTTATGCAACTCACACATCCAGCTCCTTGTGGGAGTAATCATTTAATCACTATCTGACTTCATTTTTCTTCCATCATTTTCACATTAAGATTAATATAACAAGAGATCTCTCCTTCACCTGGCTCCATCAGCTAAGCTATATTTCACTCTTATTACAGATCCTATCATTTAATGTGGCCTGGAAATGACTCCAGCCACAGCGTAGCCCAAAGGTAGTTACCACAGATTTAAATTATTCTGCAAGAAGGATTATAGAAAGTGACACACAATTTGGGACGCTGAGCCTCTGAGTTCACGTGGAAGCTAATTAGAAAAAGCAACAATGTGGGTGCTGGTAATTTGGCACCACTGGGCCTGCAGATGACAACTCAATTTGGTGTCAGTCAGAGCAAGATATCACATTCCTCAAGCCTGCTATATGTGTGTGTGCACAGAGAGGGCTCGTCTCAGTATGTCTCGTCTTCCTTTCTTTCTTTTATATCTGTCTTAAACATGCCTCATTTTTTTCTCCACCTCTTCATCTGTCACGTAGCTGTCTTTCTGCTTGCATCCTCCTGTCTTCCATCCCTTTTCTGTCTCTCTTCCTGTCTGTCTATCCATGGATGCCAGCTGGTTCAGTACTGCTGCAGTGTGCCACGCCTGCCAAACATCCCGTCAAAAAGGCGAACCAGTCTAGAGTCATTCACTTTCTCTTTTTTTCTCCTCTCTGCAGCTGCAATACAATAGCTCCCCCATCATGAAATTATCAGCAGCTCCATGGCCTCGCTCACCATTAAGTGACACTCCACTTTGTCATAATGTGCCTTTGACTTGCAGACACAGGTGGCAGGAATGTTGCTGTGCTCTCACAGGGCTTCAAGCACTGAGCTACTGATAAAAAGATGAACAAAAAAAAAAAACAGTAGACATATGAATGACAATATAAATGGCATGAGGCTTTATAATTAATTGCTTGCAAAGAAAAAGAAGCTTAAGTTTAAGGATAAGGCTAAGCTAGTTCTAGACATGAGAATACATGCAAACTCCAGTTTGAAGTAAATAAATTGTTGCTAATTCTAGTTACTCTAATTTAAACCCTATGCTTTTATCCTTTTCAATTGTATTGTTTTGCTCTGCATGTCCCATATTGCTCCATATTTCACAGTCTGTGTTTCATATCCACAGCAAAGAAGAGCTGCCATTGAAGCTTTTAGCAAGTATTCCTGAAATAAGACAAAATAATGATTGATTATTGAACTAGATTATTGATGAGATTATTGATTATTGACCAGACTGGATGCTCTGAATAGTATATCTAAGAACAGGATTGTGTATGATGGAACTACTCAAAACAATCTACATAATTTGATGATAATAAAGGAACATGTAATGTGTTTTTAGTAGCTGGCACGACACAGATGTAGATCAGGTTCAGATACACAGTTCTTGTTAGTACTGCACATTCGCTTTTGGAATTGGTCTTTCATGGGATTTGTTGATGCATGTGTGTGTGTGTGTGTGTGTGTGTGTGTGTGTGTATGTGTGTTAGAGTACATGTACCTATTTTCATTGTATGTGCGTTCCTCAGTGCATCTGTAGCTTCTTCTAAGCCGCAGAGACTTTGATAGCAGCCCATGCAGAGCGACAGACACAGACCAGTGGCTTCTTCTAATGAGCAGACTGTTGTTGGTCTGCCGTGGGGACCCTGCTTCAGGGCTGGCACACCCTACATGATTTTATGAACTAATTAAGAACTGAAAGTCGCATTCTTAGACAAGAAAGTAAAAATTTATATGGAGCTCAAAGAAAACTACTGAGAGAGGTTAAAAGTAGTATGAAACTTTTCATTACAGTCTTTTGCATGTATTTGCATTCAGAGTTAAAGGCTCAGAGTGGTCAAAGTTTGAACTGTCAACAAGCCCAAAAAAACACTCCTACTTCTAGGCATTAATTATTCTTCATGCTGCATTGCTGCTGCGCTGATGGACCTGAAGATACTGTCATTTTCAGTTTGGAAGGTAGATGTGGATTGTTCCAATACTTACACATATGCAGTCTAGACACACATAGTGACACCAGCTGTTCGCTTAGACTTCCAAAGTGTGAACAGAAAAAATCCATTTAGATTAACCAATAGTGTATCTGTCGGCTGGGTTCAGTTCCAGTAAATGAAGTAAAACACATTTTACCTTTAGTATGGATAGAAGTATAGAAGTATAAAATTACAAAACAAGATAAAAAGCAATCAAGTAAATTACAACTACCTTGAAACTGTACTTGGGTATAGCACATGAGTAAATATACTTAGTTCCATCACTCTGATAATAAGAAGCAATATCATGTGAGATCAGGTTCTGAATGGTTCTTGAAATGGGTGTTGGTGCTGCAAAACGTAAATTAATTATGCCTATCAACAAGCTTGTTTTGCCTTTAACTGGTTGCACAACCTGCATAATATTTGCAAATACAAATCACCAAATCTCTAAATCAGCTGAACTATTTTAAATGCTGTGCTCTGTTCAATTGTCCATCAGTGGAGCTCTTTTTCCGCCCTCGTTCTGGGAATCCAGAGAGATGCAGGATTGGCAGGCAGGGCCGTTGTCTGCATCATATCTGTCACCTGTCCTGCTCGGCAGCCAGCTGCTCCTCCTGTGATAAGCTACAGTTTATTCTGGGGCTGAAATACTGGACTCAATCTGGCCATCCGCCGATCACTCAGCCTGTCTGTTGCCTCACAAACCACAGCCCGTATTCCTTGCTTGTCAGTCAGTTGGTCAGGACCAAAGCTTGTTTGTAAATCTCTTTTTTTTCCTTTTTGGTTTTAATTATCTCAGTGCTGCTAAATAACTTTAATTTGAGTTCAACAGCAGTCATAGAATCATTTCTGTGCATGATGGAAATCATTCACCAAAAAGCCTTAAACCAGTAAAACACCTGCTGAAGGCATGAAAAGAACTTCAAAATGGTGGTAAACTTACATGCAATAACTATCATTATATATATATATCCTGTATTTAGATTATGAAAAAGAATGTGACTTAATGAATGGATGGCTGAATGAAGCATCTCTGTCACTCTCCTCATTACTCAGTGTCAGCCACCTTCATCTCCTCATTTTCTTCCAACTGCTTACAAAATGAATGATGTTAAATCAATAATGCCAATGTCAGGCCCCATCTGAATGACTGATCTAAGTAAAATGGGCAAGGCTCCATTAGAAAACAAAAAGCTTGCTTTTATCGAGCAGCAGGCAGACTCTGTTTCGCTCCCTGTCTTGTTCTTTCCCACCCTCTCTCAGCAGAGCAGAGTAAGCACAGTTGTCTGAAGGATGGACATACGGACAGGGGAGAGCAGTGTTAACTGGGTGTGGCATTGCTGTTTCACAGAAAGAAGCTGCGGCCAAGCTGCAGCGCTGCCACTTAGCAGCTGGCTAAAGGCCATGAAGTCAAAACCCTCCCAAAAGCAACTAAGCCAGCTACACTGATTTTTCCTCCTTTTGCCTTTAGTTATTCAAGGAAAGCTGACGAAACATGAGCCCTTCTACAGAACACATTCTGCAGTTTTGATGCTTAAAGTCTCACCAGGTAAAGGATAAATCTAGTTAATGAGTATTTCACAATGGTCGGAGAAATATTAAGATATTTTATAGAAAAATCTCAAGGTACAACTACTTTACTAGAGGTAAAAAGCTTGCATTCAAAATCATTTTTAAGTTAAGGACAGAATGATACAGCAAAATGTAAAGTATGAAAAGGAGAAGTAGCATGGTCCCTGTCACACTGTAATTATGTCAATGGATTATTATTTTAAATATATTAGTGTGTATACACGCTCAGTTAGAGGTAACCGTAACTACTTTTTATGCTGATGGGCAGTTACATTTCTGACTAAGATTTATATTTTTAGAAACTGAGAATATATTTCATATATAAAAACCTTAATCTTCAAACTAACCAGTAACTACAGTTGTCAGATAAATGTAGTAGAATAAAAAGATCAGTGAAATCAAGCAAAATATAAGTTTCAAATAGCAAAAAAATGAAAATACTCAAGTAAGTACTAGTGGCTAAAAATTTATAATAAAAGTTTCAAATTTAAATAAAATACTATTTTTAGCAGTTAAATATTTGACTTTCAAAAATCATGTGTTTTCCTAAAGACAAGACAATTAAATTTTATACATGTTTATAAAAACAATATTCAGGTTGCTTAAACTTGAATTAAATTAAAGATGAAAAATTTTATTTCAACAAAAAGAGCCGGGTTAAATTTAATCAGACCTCTGTCCTGTCAGATTAGATTCTGTCAGAGGATAGTGAAAGATATTTGAACAAAATAAATATTTAAATAAATATTGTCAGAATAAAACCACACACTGTACAAAGACAGCCAATTACATAATGAGATCGAACCATTACACACAGCAGAACCATTGCATACTTTTAACTGCAAATAACATGCAGGATTTATTGATTCTGTATGTCATCCTTTAGCAAAGAATATATATGATAAGTATTATTCTCACCTTGAGAATACATTCTGCTTACGCTCTTGTGTTAAATGAATTCACCCAGTGCATGTACCTATATTTTCTTGTACCGGGCAGAGTCATCATTCCAGAGGTGTCTGCTAAGCACAAATATTGTGATGAATGGGATGTAGATGAAACCAGCAGGAGAGCTGTCGGGCCTGTCAGAGAGAGACGCCAGTGCTGGCAGAAGCTGATTTTCCACCAAAGTGTGATTCAATCGGGGGCGTCACAGAGAGACAGACAGCCAGACAGACACATGGATGAAATCTTCTTTGCTCTTTGCTTGGATGTTGTGGGATTGGAAGAAATATCTCTGGGGCTTGAATTAGCTTCTGTGGTTACTGTGTTTCTAAAATGCAGCATTTCCTGAATACACTCCCTATTTGATACATGCTATCATGAGTGCTGTTCTACGCAAATTCATTTAGATAAGTGAAATGTGCAACCTCTCAGCTAAACTGATCTGAGAGTTCAAAAACATTTACACTGCAATATTGTGACATGCCACTGACCATGTTCAATTGAAACTTTTTGGAGTTAAGATTTTAAAAAAATCAACAATATTTAGAGGTTGGCTTTAAGATATCACTGTCTTTCAGCTGAAGTCCTTGATGATGATATCTGATGGTAACAGCATCGGAAACCTCCTCCGTCCATTCCTGTCTCCTAGAAATGACATTTTTAAACAACTAATTTGCAGCACTAAATATGCTTTGTAGAAAACATAATGAAAACAAAGCTCTGTTAAAGTGACTTGTCAAAGTGGATCAGAGTTTTGGAAAATCTGAAATCTGGCTGTATTATCTTTTACAAATGAGTAAATGTTGCTAATTTGCACATTTGACAAGCTGAAAGCGAAAATGTTGATACCGAATTTACCAGTAATGTGTTTGTTGACATTGTTTTTCATCTAATTTCATTATTGCAGTCCAATATCACCAGATGATTCTTTCACTTTATTCTGTTTATCTTTAGACACTAGGACCCAACCATCTTCTGGCAACTCAGGTGCAGTTCATACACATGAACATAACCCAGACAGTAATTATGCCAGTCATCCAGTTATTGGAAAAACAATCTAATAACATAAACTGTAATTTCTAGGAGACTCAATTGTAGTTATGCCTCCCACCTACTGGTAGCTATATATATATACATATACACACAGGTGTGTCTGTGTGTGTGTGTGTGTGTGTGTGTATGAATCACCTTTTGGCTTTTAGTGGACAAAAAAGAAATCAAAGCAAAATATTTTTTTCTAATTGAGCTATTATTTCCAACTCTGCATAGCAGGTGTTAAGCTGCATAAAAACTTTGTGTTTCAAGTGCCAAAGACTATACTGAGATAAGTGATAAGATCCAGCTTCAGCATGTCTAGGCTACTGTGAGATTTGTAGACCTGGAAGAAAATCTCAAGATCAATTCTGACATTTAGGGGAAGCTACGCGTAACACTGGAGCTCTGGAATAATATGGTTGGGTATTTGAGGATGTATAAACGTTGAGGAGGGCCAGGGGGAGGAAGGGCTTTATCAGAGTTCTTCCTGCCAGGGATGAAACCAGAAATGATGTTATATGTATATATGTTATTATAATGTGAACGGTTTGCTGTAAATATACCCAAAGCCCGATCTAAGGAGCCAGTGAGTAACTAAAGACAAGGACATTAGACCAAAGAAAAAAAAGAAAGAAAAGAGATTTTGGTCAGATAATTTTTTTCAATTAAAAACAATGAAAATCAATGATAGCCTCTAAATAAGCCATTGCCTAAAAACTTTAATCCCTTACTGCTTTCAGATTTTCCGAAACTCTGATCCATGTCATCGTCAAGTCACTTTAACCAAGCTTTGTTTTTGTTCTCCTAACACACACGCTTTTGTTTTCATTCCTCATGGGGACTACACACTGACTTACATTAATTTGCTGAGCCTCATCCTAACCTTTATCATAACCACTACTTGTCTGCTCCAGCTCATAATCCCCCAGGTTAGTTTAGATTGTTACTTAAATGTTTGTGCTTCTCCAACTTCGTTTGCTCTTTGAAGGCGAGCGTCTGGGTGGGTTTTCTTTCCCCCTACATTCTGGCCCTCTTTTCCTGCTTTCTCACTGAAGTGTTTCTATCCATTATGCACAATGACATTCTTTGTCTGAAGGACACTGGCATTCAGCCAAGAGCTTCCGCTGGGCCGGCCCAGCCGTTTAATTGAAACCATAAAAGAACTTTCTTTTGGCACAAAAGCCCTTATGTGGGCTTTGTCGCAATTAGATTGACTAGAAAGGCCAACGAACCTGATAAAAAGGGATTAGGAGAAATGTATTGCTGGGATATTATCTTGACTGTGACACAGCAGCTTGTGGAGGATTTAGTAAAGACCTAACCTGTCCTGAATTGGTCAAGCAGAAGGACAAGCCAATGATTAATGCAGTTGTCAAAGCCTATGCTTAAAAACCCAATTTCACAACAAGAGCTGTGTAACATCGTGAACACTGTTGTGAACTGGCAGTGCGAGGGCTCCAGTAATCTTCCTCAGTTGTGCTTTTCTCCAGACAAAAAAATAATTATTTGAAATGTTCTATATGTCCAGCTCTTGTAGTTTCCTCATTGATCTTTAACCGAAGCTGCTGGTTTGCTTCAGCGCTGCATGACTGCCTCCTTAGAGCCAGACAAATAACTCCTAACAGCACAATAGCATGATTAATGTCATCGTTAGAATGATAAGGGATGAGTTAAACTGATTTTATTGCACTTGGTTAAGTCAAGATGCAATGAATCTCTATTACCTTAATGAATTTAAACAAGAGGAATGTAACTTTGTCTAGATATTCAAATGATGTATTTAAACTTTTGTAAGGAACATTTTATTTAACAATAGATTAACTGAATTCATGTAATAGAGAAGGTGTCACACAGTGACAATTCTGCAGTTCCACTCAGCTCTGCCGGACATTTTAGTTTGGTTTAAGGTATCTCATTACTTCGATTAAATCAGTAAAACCCTCTGATGAACCAACTTGCCCACCACAGACACAGTTAATGACTAACTGCTGATATTTAAAAGGAGGCTTACCTTCATGAGGTCCTCAGATACACCACCTCAATGCAATGATATTTCTCTGTAGCTACTGAATGTGCAATTATTTTTCCGTAGCGTCTTTAAAAGGTGATAATATCAGTTAATCCAACTTTAAATAGCCGTCGATAAATATAGGCTCAATTTAAATTAAATACTTTTTTAAACCTACTAATAAAACTTACAATAAGCACTACTGAATCAACATTTATGCAGCAAGTAATAAATCATAACGTTATCAAAAATTAAAATGTGCGCAGGCTTTGTATATAGATTCTAGTGCTCCACTTGTACATGAAGCTATTTGGCAGACACCAGATGTAATAGTTTAATAAGCAAATACAAAAAAGGTACAACATAAACAAATTGCATTTTGTGTAATGAGAACGTTTTGGTATTAGTACTTAAGAGTCTTAGTAGGTTCAGATCTAACACAATAGAACAGACCTACTGGGAAACTTATTCACTAAAACTTCATGTTATGCTAAAACACCAGCTGAAGATCATTTTACTGTAAACCCACTTCACCATGACATGATCACTGTAACCCAGCATACATGCACGGAGGGCTGCCCAAAGTGGATTAAGGCTTGCCGCTGTGAAACCAAAGTTATTCTCAGCTCCATCACGGCCCTGTCCTCAATACCAAGGTACTTTATAAATAGGCAACCAAATAGAGCACTCTAACATCTGAGGGCTGCTTTGTGTTCCACTGTGCATTTACACTGAAAGGTTTGCTAAAGATAATCACTCACTGTGTTGAAAGCCTGTGTGTGGGATAATACAAATGCTTTACACCTATGTTACTGAAATCATTGTGATTTTTCAGGATTTCCATAGGTCATTCTTGGGGTTTTAAACATGTTTTTTAAAACATGCTCATTTTCCAGCTCTAAATGATTTTGGCTGCTTCTGTCTCTTTTGCTGCAGGTTAGGACCAGCTTGGTGTCAGATCATCAGACAGACACAGTGAGTGGGGAGATAAGAAAGCTGCTGTATGCAAACTGCCCTCTTGTGGAAACAGCATGTACTGCACTCCTGCTGTTCTCTGTCCTGATTTAGTCTCTTCCTCCTCCAGGCATAATGTCTTCTTCTTAACCACTACCACGGCAGTCAGTTGCATTAGCTGAGGACATAAGTGCTCTACAGACAAAAGATGAGTGTTTGCTCAGTATTTATCTCAATGGTTCAAGGTGGCTAGACTCCTTTAATTTCTGTGGTTCCACCATTAGCCTCCCAAGAACAAAGAAGTAACTGAAGCTGGCTGGTGTTTTGTCACTGAGTCAGTCAAGATGAACTCATGACTGCAGCCTTCACAGTGTACCACATCACTACGTGTGTGTAGGTGGGAAGGGTCAGCTGGTGTTGTGAATCAGGCCGCTGAAATGTCAGGCACGGCTTCTTCACAACACCAGGGTTCCTCCCCACTGCTTCCTGCTGGGATATATGAAACCGCCGATTACTGTAAATGTTTCTCCTCAGAAACTCTAGACTGTATATCCAATATGTTTCAATAAATGCTGGAAACAGAGGCTGGAATGACACCTGACACTTCACCCAAATGAATACTGTATATTTATGTCAGTCCTAGTCTTTCCACAACAGTTTAAATACAGACTTTAGATGCACTGTAATTATGTATAAATATCTGTGCTTGTTTGAGCCTGTAAAATGATTTACATTAACACGTAGATTTTTTTTTCTTCATCATAGCATGTGAAACACATCCTAAGTGGCAAATGTGAGACTGAATTACTTCTTTCACAGCATTCTTATTGAACAATGTTGACTGAGGAAGAGCTTGAAGAATACTAAAGCATATGCATTTGCCCACATTGAAACCATGAGACAATGTGCTTACTGTCTGTATCATCTAGATCTTCAGTCATGGTGATGTGTTTGGTAAACAAATGTCTAATGACTAAAGGAACAATATATGTGTATGTCTTCCACATTAATACTCTTAATATATCTTCTTACATGAAAACAAATACATGGTGTTGCATTGTACAGCTTTTACTATGAGACGCTCACACTTACAGTACTGTTTGACATACTGTATGCACAATAAATGAAGAAACATGAGCCAAATGTACTGTACTGTACCACTGCATTCACTCACAGTCAAAAAATTCTGATAGTTAGATAGATAGATAGATAGATAGATAGATAGATAGATAGATAGATAGATAGATAGATAGATAGATAGATAGATAGATAGATAGATAGATAGAAATTATTAATAGATAGGTACATTCATGAGTTTGTAAGGCTTTATTTGAAAATCCTTATGAAAAAGGGAAAGATGTGCTTGGGATGCAGATAAACAAAAGCATTGTTATGGAGGTTACTTAATCACACTGCAGAGCATCACACAGTAGTCTTGTTAATTTGGGCTACTTCATGCAGGAAAGTGATGAATAATTTGGTTCCCTCTATGTAGTTGTACCTGGAAAAGGAAGAAAAGATGGTTATGAAAACTTCAGTTGTTGGTTTAATCATCTGTATTAATTTTTTTTGCCACTACCCTATTAGCACTATTGTCCACCTCATCATGCATAACAAACCTCATCCCTGTTGCACTCTGTTGCCACCAGCAAACAAAGCCTGGAACCAGGCTAAAATGTCTTTATTTATGCTGTAAGTTCTCACATCATTCATGTTTGTAATGCTTTCACATTAGACAAGTCGAATATGACCTTGCACAGCTTTTTGGACAGCTATTCTGTTCTTTCTCCAGATGCTGTCCATCTGTGCTAGAGGTGTTACTTGTTATCACCTGGTGTAAAATCAAATGTGTCTCTTAAATAGGTGCACTTGTTGCTTTTTGTTTCAATATTTAGAGCCATTTCTGCTGAATTTATGATTAAGTTCCTGAGTTGTTTTTATACGATTTATATTCTCACATATCTGCATTCAATTTGATTCATTTTATCCTGTCATCCTTAGCTTATACTTAGTTTACATATGATGAATGTTAAGTTATATGGTCATTTCAGAGCAATATTGTGGAAGTAGAAGATTAGCTATGGATGCTAAGATGACTAACTGAAGGGTTCATTTAAAATCTCTAGTAAAACCAAATAGGAAGAAAGAACTTGTGGATACAAACTGGCTCATTTTCTCATTTTGGGAGTGCGGCCCATCATCAAAGGCTCCGATCGGCAACATGATGATGCCTTTTCCTGTCACATCCTGGAACATTCTGGCTATGGGGATGGTTGCGCCCTCACGGATCAGGTCGGGGTCCATGCCAAACACTAAATGAGAGGATAATTCAGATTTGAGTGTCAGGGCGATTGAGAACTTTTCAAACAACTGCAAAGCACTTAAAAATTAAAAAACAAAATCCTCAATAAAATAAAAACAATGTAAGAATTAAAATGAGACAATAATAAAAGGTAATACCATGAAATCACCTCCATAACAATTTGCTGTAAAGCCAGCTAATCTTTGCAGTTTTTTTCATGACCTCTGAGTCGCAGTGGCACAGACATAATCAAACAGCAGGAAACTGGCCAGTAATCTTAGGCTATAGTGCTTCTCAACAAACGCTTATAAGTGTATGTCTTTACAGGGACATGGCAAAAATGTCTTTGTGAAAAAAGATAAAAGCATGAGCTCAGTTCTACATTGGCAGTCAGAGATCCAGAATATAATGATGGATGGCTGAAAAAGACTAAGATTCGGTGGAAATGTAAGAAGCTAGAAGAAGAAGTTAAACCTGCAGAGATGCACTGGATTGATGTGAAAAGCATGAATATACCTGAAAATAAGAACTTTGAGACTGGCCCATGAGAGGAGACATGATATGACATACAGCTTCCATATTTTTTGACTTTGTTTGCTCAGTCTCTGTACAAATGATTGTAGTGATCGCTGTTTTATGTGGGTGATGGGTGTGGTGTGCACCTCTCTTGACAGCAGTCTTCCCAGCCTCATAAAGAGGGTGCTGAGGGTCAGCTAGCCAAGGCTTTGCCCCGATCACCATAGTGACTTTCAGCTTGTTGGGACTCTTCCTCTTGGCAAACACAGAGTGAAGGTAGTCTGATACCTAAAGCATCAAAGCCACAAAGATAAAGAGTAATGATAGTTTAGCGTTGATGATAGCGTTGGATTGTTCACCCACTAATAGGGAACATGAGCTGGGTTTAGACCGTCGTGAGACAGGTTAGTTTTACCCTACTGATGATGTGTTGCTGCAATAGTAAGTTATTGTTATTATTTTAGGACATGACATGGTTATATTTCAATGCAGAGCATTCACATTTTGTTTTACCTGTCTTTTGACCATAGCAGGGTCCATGTTGGGAACTTGTCTAATGGAGAACTTAGCAGTAACCTTAGATGGGATGACAGTCTTTGTGCCAGGGTCAGAAAAGGCGCCCTCAATGCCATGGATGGAGACAGTTGGGTAGCGCCACATGTGGGCCAACAGGTCTACCTATAGGAAACACATGAGCTGACTTATTGCATTCATCTGGTCTTATGATAAGGTCTTTTTCTAGAAAACCCTATCACCTTGTTGCTGTACATCAGCTGGCTGACACCAATCTTTTTCTTGTAGTTGTCGATGTCAAACTGGATGTCCTGGTACATCTTCCATTCTTCATCAGAGAGGGGGGCCACAGCCTCCCGAATCCCAGGAATCAAGATCTTACCATTGGGGCTGATCAATGTATCTGAAGAGTAGAGCAGCAACAAAATAGGCAATAAGATAAAATAAGATGGTGAACACAACCTACTTCCCCCTAAAAAAGGGTCTTGTGTAGTTCACCAAACATGGTTAAAAGAACAATTAAAGGAGCCTATCTAAAGTAGAATAAGATGTTTTCTTTGTGGGCACATATTAATTCAGATGAATTAATAATTCAGTTACACACTTTAATACACCCACCAAGAATGCCAATGAGGTCAGTCATCGGTTCAATCACAGTGCCACCATACGCTCCAGAATGTAAGTCCTGTTTAGGGCCTTCAACCTGCAAACACACCAGAGGAAACATTTACCAGAAAACAACATGAAGTAACAGAGGCAAACCTGTCAAGAATTTTTGTATGAGGTAAGAACTGTTGTGTTTATAATGCAGGACCTCAGCAAGGAAGTAGCAGTTGCCTCTGGTGCCGTAGGTGAGGGCAGGTTGTCTGCTGAGCCAGCCGCAGTCTGAGATGATTATGTAATCCACATCAGAGAAGAAAGTGTCTTTCTGGGTCATAATCATGGTGTCCAGGCCATTAGAGCCCGTCTCCTCCATGCCTTCGATAACAAACTTTACGTTCACTGGCAGCTCCTGGTGGACAAAAAAAGCAGTGCTATTCCTTAACATTGACAGCAAGTAACTCCAGTGGAGGACGAGGTATTGGAGAAGCATCTTATCTGAAAACAGCTCAGTGCAATCACACATTTTTGCAGTTGTGATGATGTTTCAGGCTTTGTCACCTCCAGAGTCATGGGCTAATAGCTTTATCAACACCTGAACAATTTCTCTTTCACTAATATCACCAGTACCTGGCTAATGTAGATACTCAGCTGTATATTTTCTTACAAGACAGACTGCAGCAGTAACTTTGCAGAAAAAGTAGTGACTTTGCAATTTTGGCTGAAGTTGAGTTCTCCTCTCTCACTCACCTGAGGGTACACAGATATTTTCGCTATAAGTGCAGAGTATTTTACTCATTTTCTTTTGTGACTGTCTTGCCTGAGGCATCTTTGTGTGTTTCCCCGTTTTTATATTATATTGTTTTCAAGACAGCTGATTTGCAAATAAATGCTTTAATCTGTCCCTTTGAGGTCACAGTGTCTTAGTGGCTCCCAATCCCTGAAACATTTAAGTTTACTAATCTGTGATATGGTTCAGAATAACAGTGGTATTAGGAAATTTCTCTCACCATATTGAGGGCCTGGTAAGCCTCCACAGCATGGATCCAGGCTAAAACAGGAGCCTTGTTATCTGATGCTCCTCTTCCATACAGGTTACCTAAAGGTCCCATCACACAAACATAATTAGATTTATCCAGTTAATGATTATTGCATAGCTTCTACATTTTTGTTTTAATTTTCAGTTCTTCAATTGTATTTATACATTTTCAGTTAAACGTTGATGCATGCATTGGATATATATACTAATATATATATATATATATATATATAGTGTAGTGGGGCCCATTTGCAAATTATCTTTGTTGATTAATCTATTATTCATTTTATTATTGATTATCCTTGGTAGATCTCAATCATCTAAGATGTTCACATCAGTTTAGCAACAGTTTCTTTCTTATTGCTATTATTGCTGCAAAAAAAACTTCTATAGACATGGAAAGGACCTGGAGTATCTAACTCTAAAGCTATACATTTAGAAAAAAAGGTACATATTTGAGGATAAGCTGTCACATTTTTAGAAAATCTGGTAACCTCATATCTCTTTTCTACAAGAATAAATCTGTCAATAAATCAGGGTTACAGCTTCCAAATACCACTGTGCATAACATAGCATGTGCACTACCTCTCCACTGTTCTGTTTACATATTCAAAGTTCTACATTTATTTGTATTGGCACCTTATTTTTGTGTACTGAAATGAGCACTACTGACTTCTGAGGATTTTATGTGACATATATTTTGCTCAATAAAAAACATTTTGATTAAACTGATATAAATAAAAGTATAAAATGTCTATTAAAAATGATGCTTGCATGGTTCTAAGATCTGCACCACTACATCAGAAATAATGCAGATATCTTATGCACAGCTGTATATAATATTTCCCATAATGCATTCGTAATTTTTGGTATCTCAAAACTAGTAGAGTTTTATGATAAGCTCTGTGGGTTTGAACAATGTTAGGCTGCACTGCATCGAGTGGTAACAATGACTGGAGAGTTCAAAAGCTGGTACCATTAATGTCAGTCAGGTTATAAGGATCCGTTGCCCAGCCGTCCTCAAGTTTTGCCGGCTGAATGTCCACATGGCCATAGACACACACTGTGTGTTTGCTGGGGTCATTGCCAAACCGAGCTGTCACCACTTTAGGCAAAGTTAACATGATCCCGCCAGGAAGCTGTTGGTATTAAAAGTGAAGGTAACAGGAATATCAATGCTTAACAGTGTGTAACTGTATAAGATGGATAATCTTACAGGAAGGTAGAAGAACAGAAAAGTGTTCTGAAATGAACACATCCCAACGCATCTTGTGTTCAAAGGTCATCAGCTATTGGTTGCATTCACTACAACAATATAACATTGCATGTTAGTCCTCCTAATTACTGTGGAGAAGGTGAGGATGTTGGCCACTGGTCTGACCTAAAACGGTCCATAAATTTAATGAGTTTGGGAAGCAGCTTTGATGTGTTTCATTCGCTAATGAGGACGTAGCTTGAGCTCAGACTGCTTCTCTGCTTTTTTGAAGTTAGCAGCTTGATTGCCACTGTCACCCTCAGTTAAGGGCAAACCTCTGTGTTTGAAACACTTAAAATATTTTCCAACCAATAAGAGTGGTGGATATATACAACACTCTAATATATTAGACAGCATTTATGAAAAGTGTAGTGGGGCCCATTTGCAAAGACAGCTCAGTTACTGACTTCTTGTTCTCCAATGTCCACCAGCTCTACAGTCCCTCCCATCTGCCTCAGCTTCTGAGCAGTGGTCTCCATCATGCGGTGTAGGTCTGGTCTTTTCAAGACATTGCTGGAGTCGCTCTCGATCGCAACCCATTCCCGCAGAGCCTGAACAACACACACATACACAAATCATCATCTTGATCTAGTCCTTCTGCCCACCTCAAGTATGTGTCATGAAAGGTGCTCTTGATTGACTTTATGTTAAGAAATTTGTGGGACAAAAGAAGAACAACAGCTATTTATGCTCTTCATATAAGGCTGCTTGTCATACTGCCATACTGCCACCTTCTGGCTAAGATGGCATTGTGTCACAGCAATATTCAAATATTCTTGCAGCAAGAATTTAGGAATTTTGTTACTCCCTGTTGGCACATCATTGTGATCAAATTCAGGTCTGAATTACTTAACATTTCACTATGTACATGCAAGTTGAAGGTTTCAGCTACATTTCTATTCTTTGCTTTCTTCATATTTGTATCTTTAATTTTTATTCACTTTCTAGGGAGAAATAGGTTTTCATGCTACAAATGAAAAAAATAAGGCTTATATATAGAAAGCACCACATAACAAAAGACACATTATTATGTCTCCTTATAATGTACAAGACTAATAATTACTAAAAAATTATTGATTACTTGATAAATTACTTGTCTGTGCCAGATGTGTGAATGTGGCTGTAATTAGTCTAACTGCTGGTGCTGAATAAGGAGAATATTCAGAGCCTGGAGCAGCCTGGAGTTATATGGAAGTGCATTAACCATAAAAAGTGTTACATAATCACGTGCAGAGACCTTTTCTGGATCATTTTCTTTTGCAACACTTGTGTTGCAACACAGTAACAGAGTTCAGAACTTGACCTTTGCCGCTAAAATATATATTGTACCTCCACATATTCTTCCTGATGGCTGTCAACATACTGCACCAGCTCTGAATACTGGAACGCATGTGCAGTAGAAATGACCAGCAGGATGGATGGCAGAACTGGAAGTTTCATCTGTTGCAGGAGTCAGAAACTGAGTTACTGATATTACTGATGGTTTTATAAAAGTGTTTTACTTTAGATGAGTATGTCGGACAGTACACAGTAAAGGCAATGTTAAAAAAAAAAAGCTTAGCCCTTCAGGTCACTAAAAATATGTTATCCGCACCAGGTTTGGCAAAACCGAACTGAAATGTCACTGTATTTGTCTCTTGTCTGCACGCTGGTGCAATGCATGATGTGTCACTAATCAGTATCATTAAAACTAATATCATTTTAGCTGCTATTAACACAAACTCAAGCATGGCACCATCTAACAAGAGGAAACCATGGTTTTGTTTTAAATTGCTGAGCTATTCAAATTGCAGTTTGAACATTTTAAAGAGATTATTATAGTTTTATTATTTAGCAAGCTTTAATTCATTATGTGGAATTTATCAGTTTAACATACAGTCACTACATCTCTTAGTCCTGGCCCTCAGAGCCCTACTCTCCACGCCAAAACAGTGAAAGGAATCTAAAACTAAATAAATAAATAAAAAATAAACACAAAACATTAAAAAACACATTTTTCATACTTTTTTTTTATTGCCAATGTTTTTTTTTTTTTAGTACAAATGCTTTAATGCCAGAGTTTTCAGTTCTAGTGTGCCAAGTGTTATTTTTTAGTGCAAAAGTTTACAGTCATGATTCTGGCTCCATATATTTGCACACTGCCGGTTTGCTTTTGGTACATGTTGACAATTCCTACCAGGTCATAACCAGCAATGAAGACACACAGCATTTTAGGTCATAATAGTGATAAGGACCTTCAGTGAATGCCAGGTAAAATCAAATATGCCTCATTAACTTTTTAAAGTAAAACACACTCAGTGGATAACCTTTTGTCTTACCTTAACTGCAGCTGGTGTGCCTGACAGTCTCCTCAAACAGGCGGACTATGATAATGCGTTGTTGCCTGAACATTTATATACCCTGCCCTCATATCAGACTCCAACCGGGCCGGGGTCACACATTTCCTGAAACTGTGCCAAGATGCTGACAAATGATTTTTTTTTTTGCTGACAGGCACAAGAATTATACTTAATCAATTGATCCTAGTCCAAGAAAGCACAGCAGGGTCCAGCAGGAACAAAAACAGTATGGTGAAATGATCAAGTTCCTGTTGTTTGTGTTTTGGAATCTCCAAGCAAATCCCCAGGTACACAAGTAAAATACAGTAGAGCAGCTTTTCTTGATCCATATTAGGCAGATGTCCCATTGTGATGAATGTAAGAGTGAGCAACATGTAAGCATTCCAAGCTGACATGCCGCCTTATTACATAATTAGCCTAACAATGTTTGTCTGAAAATATTTAATCCAATCACCTCTTTGTATTCATTAGATAAATTGTCTTAGATAAAATATGTCCAGGAAATGTTTTCAGTCTCTTTCTATGTGTCCCAGTGTGAGACAGAACAAGCTCTACACAGAGAATCATGTTATGTTTGTTTCTGTACCCCTGCGCCCCCACCACACAACTGAAGGTGGGTGCTCAGAAGGTTGCATTCTGCAATCTCACCACCAGTTGCTACTGCATCTTTCCCATTTTACATGTTACACTTTTAATGTTGCACTAATAAGTATATATCATATCTATATGTTTATTTTAACAATGGATCAAATGGAATATGCCAGAAAATTACCACTTAACCATTTTACAGTTTTTAAGCTCAGTTTTAACTTTAGATAAACTTTACTGTTAGGTGTCTCATCAACTTTTCATCAACTTTGTTTCCAGTAGCCGTTTCTTTTTTTTTCTGTCTTCTTTTTAAGTTCAGCAAACAAAATGAACGGCAGATGAACATTTGAAGAAAAATTACTTTTATTGTCTCTGCAAAGGGGATTGTATTTACTTCTTTTTAGTTAAAAATCAACAAATTATGTAATCAAAAGACAAAACACAAATTTTTTATGAGTTGTTTATTGTTGTAGTTTTTTTTTCTCTCTACCAACTCACCCCAACAGGTCAAGGCAGATAGCCACCCAAACTGAGCCCAGTTCTGCTGGAGGTTTTTTCTTCTGTTAAAGGGAGTTTTTCTTCTCCACTGTTGCCAAGTGCTGCTCATAAGGGATTTGTTGGGTTTTTTGTTTTTGTAAAGCGCCTTGAGGTGATTTGTATTGTGATTTGGCACTATACAAATAAATTGAATTGAATTGAATTTAATTGAATTATTTTTAGTGTTCATTGTAAAACCAGTCAGAGCAAAACCTGTTACAATCCATCGTGCTATGGCTTATACTATCTTCATCAAAAATGTATCTGATGTGGTGAATGCATAATGGTCTAATCCTTGAACATAAGACAGTTCCCTCTTTTTAAAACATAAACTACGGAAAAAAAAAACTAAAATCAGACCAATAAGGTATTTTTATCTAACAGCTCACACACCTGACCCAGTCTGTATGTGCATTTTGTGAAAATGATCAAATGGTCAAAATGATAATTTTACCAGAAAATGGTATTTCTGCCAGTTTCCTAAACTGGAGAACTATAGCTGTAAGTTAGAGCTAATGTTCCTACATAAAAAAACTGTATAGGATAAATATTTGTACAATTTTGTATATTTTTTTTGTTTTCCTTGATTCCTTCTTTCATTTATTTATTTTTTGTGCTTATGTTTTTCATGTATTAACTTGTCAAGCTATCATTGATTTCCCATCAGGTTTCCCATCCAACTTGATTAAAAAGGAGGAACTCCTCCTGCCATTCAACTCAAAAGGCACACATTTCCAATCCTGTTGACAGTCTAAAGTCAAAGTCCATTCAAACAAAGTGAGTGCAGGTAAAAGTACTTCATTCATAGTCTCTGCTTGACCTGGTTGTTGCGCGCTCCCGCGGAGCTCATGCACTTCTCCGTAGAAGGGGAAGTCTCCGCCCCACTCTGACGCGTAACGCGTCGTGTACTTTTCAAATAAAGATAAATCTAATTTTGTTGCATTTACCTTATAAAGAGTTACATAGAGTTATAGATAATATATAATAGCCGTGTGATTATTTTGGTGTTTGTCCTCATAATATAGAAACAATTCTTTTTGTAACCGTTTTTACGCGGGAGGTCAAAGGTTACAAACAAAATGGCTGAATACCCTGCAGTTCATCCACAGTGATATCACCGGAGCTTTAGATGGGATGTATTAGGTTGTTTTGGCGCACGGAGACTGTTGCGGGCACCATATGGATGTGGATATGAGTCTTCTGTATAGTACGAAGTGTTAATTATGCTCGGGTCAAATATATGGATACGGTCACTGTAATTGTAATAACAACATTGTAACGTAACACCCAACTGTAAGCTTCGGGAGAAGTTACCAATGGAAGATACAGCGGTCGTTATACAGAGGCTAGTAACGTTAGCTTATCTTAGTGCTCATTGCTGCGTTTGAGTCCCGGCCTCGTTGTTCTGGTTTTCAGTTTTTGCCAGTGTCACTGTACATCCGAGTGTACCTTTTGCAGTCTGGCTAATGTACGAGTTTGTTGAATGTGACGCTAGCGAAGTAGCCCAACACGGCTGGTAAGACAGAAACTTGACGGACCCGGGATCCTGGGATGCTCGACCTCCAGCCAACCCACCACAACTAATTAACGAAGATGAACAGGAAGAAGGATAAAGGATTTGAGAGCCCACGACCATTTAAATTATAAGTACTTTTTGACTAATTCTCTTAGGGTGAAATGAATGACACGGTGTGAAGTCAATACCAGTTGGCTAACGTTAGCTTAAAAACAGTAACTTTAGCTATTGATTAACGTTAGCACGCGTACCGTAACGTTACAAAGCGATGTGAAAATATTTGTGCTTATTGAATTAGAGGGAGTATATGATACAACGTACAGATTAACATCACATATTGACGTGGTTTTTCTGTCATTGCTTTCACGACCCACCAGGTGGTGTGCATCAACAACATCAACTTCCAGAGGAAGTCTGTCATTGTGAGTAACAGTAATGTTAGCTAAGCTGTACCAGAAACACCACACTGCAGTATATGTTGACTCAGGTGAAATCCTATAATTCAGAAGTTGTATTTGCTAGATACTAGGCATAAACAATGTATCAGATTTAGGCCCGTTATTGTGTTAGAGCCCTACAAAGTAATGTTAAACTTAAGTCACAAGGATGTGATAAGAGTTTGCTGCAATTGTATTTGGAACAGATTTTCAGAAAATAAAAATCAATTGAGCTACCATTGACTATTGCAATCCTTTACCACCACCTTCTTCTTCTCTGTTATGTCCTTTAGGGCTATGTTGAGCTGACCATTTTCCCCACAGTGGTCAACTTGAACAGGATCAAGCTAAACAGTAAACAATGCCGCATTTATAGGGTTCGGGTCAACGAACTTGAAGCCCCATTCATTTATAATGACCCCACACTAGAAGTGTGCCATCATGAGTCCAAGCAGTGAGTATATCAGGATACCACCATGTTCCTCTTGAACTGTGCATACCAGATTAGTGTTGAGAAAACTGGAAAATACGTTTTTTTGTGATACTGAGTTGTGGGGTAAGAAATTTATAGGTGTTATTTAGCAAGTAAAGAAAGCATTAGAGAGTAAATGTTTTTTAGTTGTCTTGTATATGACATGGGCATTTTTTATGAATATCATTGTGTGTCAGCTTTAAATAGAAGAATAATTGGGGCAATAATTATCCTATTTTCTAAATGTCTTGTGTGTGACTGCATAGGAGGAACCTCAACTATTTCTCAAGTGCCTATACAGCAGCAGTGAGTGCTGTGGACCCTGATGCAGGACATGGGGAGCTGGTCATCAAAGTTCCGTCTGAACTCTGGAAACAAGGAGATGGTAGGAGGCAAAGCATGGAGAAGTAAAATTTTTTTTGCCATGTTGGTAATGTAAAATTAAGCATTTACACTATTAGAAAGTAATAATTTTGTTAATGAAAATTCCAAATTATCACAAGATTGGTGTAAAATTCCGAAATTATAGTTTTTCCTTTTGACATGGGTTGATGTGGTCACATAAGGATAACTGCGATGACATTTAAACTATGACTGTCTAAAGGAATCTAATCTGCAATGTATCAACATATATGATACCTAATGTCCACATATTTTGTGTCTCCAGATCTGAAAGTTTTTAAGGTTTACATTGAATTTTCCTTGGACCAGCCAAAAGGGGGTCTCCACTTTGTTGTACCTGATGTGGAGGGCAGCATGGCAGAGAGAGGAGCTCATGTGTTTTCCTTTGGGTACCAGAACTCCACCAGGTATCAAAATGAGCTTACAAATCCTGTTTTTACAAAAGTTAATTCAAATAAAATACCTTGTTTTTAGTAGCTGGCCTATTGTGGAAAATTGCAGTTATTTTATAACTATATAACTATACCCCCCCCCCCCTAAATTCCATAAAATAAATAAATAAATTCATCTATGTACATATTGTGTGAACTGTTGTTTTTGAAATTTCTTGTGGCTATCAGCATTAGTCATTGTAGTCTTTTTTTGCCCGTGCTCATGAGTTTGTTTTCTCCCCCAGATTCTGGTTTCCTTGCGTGGACTCTTACTCAGAACTATGTACATGGAAGCTGGAGTTCACTGTGGATGCTTCCATGGTGGCAGTGTCTTGCGGTGATCTGGTGGAGACCATCTATACACATGACATGAGAAAGAAGACCTTTCACTATGTCCTCCCCATCCCCACAGCTGCCCCTAACATCTCCCTGGCTGTGGGGCCTTTTGAAATCCTTGTAGACCCCTACATGCATGAGGTGGGTGAGTTTAAAGGATGGTATTGCTTAGGTAGTTTGGGATATTGGAAAAAGAACACTATATTGCTTTTTTGCGTTTACTTTTAGGAAATCAAATAGTAAGGGCAATATTACCTAAAATTTCTGGCCAGTGTTTTCAGTATCAAAACGAATAATTTAAAGAAACCAATAACTCAATAACTCTTTGAAATAATTAGTTATTACATTTCCATTCATTTTGAATGCACTGAGTTATTATTTGACATAAAATTAAAAAAGACAAACATTAAAAAGAAATCTGTTAAATGTTTATGTAATTTGTCGAGCATAAAATGCCACACAGTTTGTTGTAGCCATGTACGTAAAAGCGTCAGCTATTGTAATAATTATTTTATTGTAATTTAAGAATACAGTTAGTATTTTCTGTTAATGATCACTAGATGTCCATACAAGCACACATACTGTACAACACAAGGTAGCAGTATTGAGCTTCAGGTTTTCTTCATTTCAAAATGACCTTCTATGGCACAGTGTAGTTAAATAGGTTTAATTACCAGGGGATGTATGTACAGCCAGGTAAATGAAGTAACAATGGAACACCATTGTCAGCGCCAGAGAAGACAGATTGCTGTTGTTGTTCTCTTACTAGAGAGTTAGCTACTTCAAGCTACTTGAACAATAATAGGTCCTAATTTTTAATCATAATCTTGCATTTGGTTTTGCCCCTCTCAGGTGACCCATTTCTGCCTGCCACAGCTGCTGCCACTGCTCAAACACTCCATGTCTTACCTGCATGAGATTTTTGAGTTTTATGAAGAGATCCTGACATGCCGCTACCCTTATTCCTGCTTTAAGACTGTGTTTGTGGACGAGGCCTATGTACAAGTGTCTTCCTATGCTTCCATGAGCATCTTCAGGTAAGATAGATGAGATAGTATGTATTAGTAGTATATTGTTTCTCCAGTCCCCTGTTGTTTCAAGTCAGGACCTGATTGGTTGATTTCTGTACTTATGTACATGTCTGTGCACATAGAAATGTGGACTATGATACTTAGGATAATTTACAGTAAACTGTCATGGATGCAGGCTATAGTCCTACTATATTCACACTTTTAATTTTAGTTATTGCTTCTGTCTTTCAGTACCAACCTGCTACACAGTGCTATGATCATAGATCAGACCCCACAGACTCGCCGTTGTCTGGCCCAGGCCTTGGCCCAGCAGTTCTTTGGCTGTTTCATTTCCAGGATGTCATGGTGAGACTTCAGTTTTGGTAATGTAGCAAAGCTAAAACATACAACCTGAGACATAACATCTAACCCACTAGTCAGATTTACCATTTAGAGCCTCCAGCTATTGAAGACTGTCATTGGCTGTGCAGAGACTCACTCAGAAGAATGTTTGTGAATCACAGAATATGGTGCAAATTAAAATAAAATCAAAGCAACAACCAAAATATAAAGCTTGTTAGTGGAACAAAACATAGTCGTTGTGGCTGATTGTGAAATTTGCAACATCCTACAGCTGAAAGGTGCTTTACTAAAGGTATTCATATGAAGTGAAGAGCTAATATACTTCGAACAAGCAATTTTTTTTTTTCTGGACACATACACATCTATCTCTATAATCCTATATGTCTTGAGGCAGATTTGTCTTTCTTGGTCATGCATCTCTGAATCCATTGCTGGAGCATTAAACCAGCGACATTATCTCCTTTTCTGATTCTCTGCACAGTTGCTATTGTCAGTTTTATTGGGACTGAGTACAACACCATAAATGTCTTTAAGAACAGACTGTCCAAAAGCGTGTGGTCTTATCTCCATTAGTACTATTCTCTACTGTCTCAATGACAGCATGTCACCTTCAAGTGTGGAGCAGTTCTAAAAGACTTTGCCTTTACATGTCATTTGACAGTGTGTTGTATGAACTAGGCATCTTTGTGACTTCAGGTATCATGTGAAGATATGTTACATACACCCTTAAATGCTCATACAAAAAGGCTGTCATTATTGTATGAAGCAGACTCGCACAATGTACGAATCACTTTTAATGGAGCTCAGGCTCATGCAGTTTCATTGTTTTATTCAGGTCTTTTTGAGAAGTACGTTAACATTTAGCCCTCGGAACTTTGCATACAAGGCTGATGATGAATGATTTGCTCCAGAAACTTTTTTGTCAGTATTAGGAGTCAGGCCAGCAGTAGCCTGACTGACTCTATTCACCAGTATTTTGGATCCTAGTGTTAATGCTTGGCAACTTAGCCAGTGTGGTTGTTGCGTGTGAGAGACTGAGAAAATAGTTCGAGGGGGCCAACAAAAGGACCTTAACACTCCTGCAGCACCTTTATAACACTCTAGTGCTCCTGCCTTTCAACAGGTTAAAAAAACAACACAGGGTATATCAAACAAAAATGGTAACAAGAATTTCAGCATAACAGACGAGCTCGTAAATACTTTGTGAATTACAATTAAAAATCAACATGCGCAGCTTTATTGAGGGTGTTTTGTTGGAATAAGCTTTAGATTTTTTCAATCACTCCTGTCTAGAAAAGTCACCTTACTAAAACTTCAGATTTCTGGAGAAAACATAGCAGCCAAGTGGCATTGACAAAAAGTTCACAGAGATATTCAAAAGGTATTTGGACAGGAAATTCCATACAAGTGGGGAATACTTTATATGGGAACTATGTCTTCTAAAAACACAAGCTCAAATTCCAAATGTTTATTCAGGATTCTTAGTGTTGCTGGTTAAATAACAATTACTAAGAAATGGCTGAAGTCATAACCCCTGCCAGTGATAGCTGTTCTTTATGACATTTTATCATGGAAAGACTATATCAAGGTCACAGATTGAGAAACTTGAGAAGGTTTGGCAAAACTAGATTAATTTACGGTAATTACTTTGGTTTGCCTGTTGTTACAGCTATGTTTGACTGTTTTCTGGAATTAGCATTTGTGGGCATGCGCTCAGGGCTGATGGCTGAACTTCATCTAGACCTTATTCAGTAGAGGGACTGCAGTTAACAAAAACAGAACAGCTCCTATTACTGTGCATGAAGAATTTTTGGATGTCCCTCCTTTACCTCGTTATCCCCCACTCTCCTCCTCTCCTTTGCTCTTTTCTTATGTCCATCCTCTAAAACACACATCAGATGTTGGGCTTTTGCTTAAGTTGTTGAGCTGGCTGTTGTGTAAGAAAAGACCTCAGCAAAGTCTGTCAGATCTCTTTGATTTTACCAAAACTGGGTACTGAATGCTCACAGTTAATGAGAGTGGGGGTTAACTGGTCCCTGTAATTGAAAACAGCCTGTGCTCAGTAGTCAAGAGAAGGTGCAAGAAAAAGAAAAGCTACTCTTTTCTAAATTTGTGAAACTATATTGATAAATATTAAAATTTGCTTGTAAGCTTTGAAAAACAAGACTTTGCTATTTTATGTTTATGTTTAATGGAAAAATAAACAGGGTTTATTCTGAATAAATGTCAACTGAGATGTAGACAGATTTGGTCATGATAGCGTCTGAAGGTTTTATTTTCTCTCATGCTGTGTTTTTGGACATTTTTCACATTTTTCACATATGACATGTTACTTCTGTAGGGCTGATGAGTGGGTATTGAAGGGAATCTCAGGTTACATCTATGGCCTCTACCTGAAGAAAACCTTTGGAGTCAATGAGTATCGACATTGGATCAAAGAGGTAAAATTTGAATTACATACCTGTTGCCAGTTTTGGAGTCAGACCATGTTGTTATATTTTAAAGGCTGATCCTTTTGTAACACTGAAAGGGCAGAGCAAGTAATAACTGCCTAGGTGCTGCAACGAATACAGTACATGGACACTGGGAAGTTAAGGCAACCACCTTCTACTATTTTCTGGCATTTTTAAAATAAATGATTACCTGGCAAAATAATTGGAAGGCTAATCAGTAATGGCAGTAATTATTAATTGCAGCCCCACAAATTGCCTGCATGATAAAAACAGAATAGCTTTATGCAAAACAGAAATTTAATAATTTCATTTTTACTGAGCTTTTGTAATTGTTAATAAATTTTGTTTATTAACAGGAGCTGGACAAGATTGTGGAATATGAATTGAAGATGGGAGGAGTGCTCTTGCACCCAACCTTTAGTGGAGGCAAAGAGAAAGACAAGTAATATATACATTTTCTACTTGGACCCTTTTGACTTGCAGTAATCTAGTGGGGGTGTGTGAAGTGTGAAATAAGTAATTCTCTGGATCAATGATTGCACTACCTGTTTCTCTCCAGTCCGACACCCCACCTTCATTTCTCCATTAAGCACCCCCACACATTGTCCTGGGAGTACTACAAGATGTTCCAGTGTAAAGCCCACCTGGTGATGAGGCTCATAGAAAACAGGATCAGCATGGAGTTCATGTTGCAGGTGAGAAAACCAGAATTTTCTTGTCTTTTCTGTGTAACGTCAAACTAAAAAGTGCTTTAGACTTTCAATTCTTTCTTTTTGCTGTTGACCGCTATGCTGGTCTCCTTTAGGTTTTCAACAAGCTTCTAAGCCTGGCCAGTACAGCCTCATCCCAAAAGTATCAGAGTCACATGTGGAGCCAGATGCTTCTGTCTACACATGCTTTCCTCAAGTCCATCTCCAATGTCTCTGGCAAAGACATAGGCCCACTCATCAAACAATGGGTGTATCCTCTATCTAATGGAGCTCAGTTTGACTTTATTTTAAACTTGCGATTTGGTTCATATGACTTATCCATGGTTTCATTGTCCTCTGCTGTCATGCATCCACTTCAATTTATGCACTTGTATGAAATGAAACTAATATTAGGTTTATTAGTTAAAAACATTATGCCCACACCAATTGAAAATTCACTTACTAAAGAATGTACTACAATATAAATATTGTAAGCTGTAACTTGCTAGACATCACTACCTTTAATTGTGATTCTAAACAGTCTGTGGTTTCTGCAACTGTTCTTTGTTATTTCCATATGTTTTCAGTCTTAACCCTTGTTATCCAGTGATCAAAGTGGTGTGGTGAAATTCTTTGGCAGTTTTGCCTTCAACAGGAAGAGGAATGTGCTGGAGCTGGAGATCCGTCAGGACTACACATCATCTGGAACTCAGAAATATGTGGTGAGCATTAATATGCTGCATGTGGAATGAGTCTGTTGTCTGTCTGTGTTTAGAAGAAAAGCCATGACTTTAGCAGATAGATGAAGATGGCAATGGAAAAGATTACATGCCAAAAAAGGCTAAAAGAACTATTATTATCAAAAAACAGATTCAATTCATTGCCTCACTGCACCTGGATCTGAGCTTTCTATTAGATAATCATAATCCTTTCTGTTAAACTAATCCTATGCATACTTCCCTGCAGGGCCCCATCAAGGTGACAGTGCAAGAGCTGGATGGGTCCTTCAACCACACGCTGCAGATAGAGGAGAACAGCCTCAAACATGATATCCCCTGCCACTCCAAGAGCAGACGGTAAATACACAGTTTCATTTTCTCATGATTACTCTGTATTTTAGTTTGTATACATTTATTTATTATATTACACTAAATGTAACTTTATCTTTCATTATACTACACTATGGTGTAATATATAGTTGAAATATGTTGTTATATACCAGGAGTGTGACTATACACGATATTGGCCTCATGAGAACAACACAAGGATGATATTTGAATACTATTTTTAAGAACTTTTCAATGATGAAAAATATAACTGGAAAAAGAGTGAAGAGTCCTGAGTTTATTTGCCTGAAAGTCACAAAATCTAAAACATTGCATTGTGAATTGCTTTTACTAGGGCTGCAACAAAAGAGTATAAGTAATCAATTTGATTAATCAGAATTTTACAGAAGAAAAGTCTGTTTTCAATGTGTGTGGGTGTGTGGGTGCATGCGTACATGCATATGGGGCGAATTTTCAGGTTGAAAGACACAGCAGCTAAAAAAAACAGTCTGTCCTGTATAGACTTTAGCTGTCTTTAGAAATTCACTAAATACACCACTGGAAATCTGGACATGAAGCCTAAATGGGGGGGTTAAGGGTGATACAGGTCTCATGCCCGTGTCTTAGAGTGAGTTTGGACTGACATCAGATAAAGCTGTCTGCTGTCTGCTCAGTGAGGTTTGAAAGGATTCATTCCTAAAATAAGTATTTCATCTTGAAATTCAAATTAAAAGAGACCCTGTGGAGTTTTCTTGGAACCATTACATTCCCCAAAGCAATGAGTGAACTTGTGTCAGAGAAGCTGACATGATGTTTTCTAGGTGACTCTATTGTAGCTTCAGGGTTTCCCTCCTATGTTTCATTGTCTATATTTCATTATAACTGAAATGTGAGTCACAGATTTTCAAAGAGAAAATTCCTTCATGTTCAGCTTTAGGTTTTGGTCGTTAACAGATTTTTCTTTTGATTTCTTTTCACAGAAACAAGAAAAAGAAGATTCCTCTGATGAATGGAGAGGAGGTTGACATGGACTTATCAGCAATGGAGTAAGACATTACTGCTGTCACTGTTTGCTGTCTGTCAGTTTTTAAAACGTACTTGACCATTGTAGCTGCAACAAATAGTGCCTCAAGATGCTTGGTTGTCAAATCCACGATTCATATCATTAATACCTTGTTAAGATTAGATGTGTGAAAGCACTAGAGGTTTGACATAGCTTCCATGGGAGAGGTGAGGTAGTTCACATTTCTTTCCTATTCTATGTCCTCTGCAGTGCTGACTCCCCTCTCCTCTGGATCCGCATTGACCCAGACATGTCCATTCTGAGGAAGGTGGAGTTTGAACAGGCTGACTTTATGTGGCAATATCAGCTGCGCTATGAGCGGGATGTGGTTGCACAGGTAGGCTATTGACACAAGTGCAGGTTTTTATGATGGCTTTCGCCTTTCAACATTTGTAAATCCTTAAACTCACCTACTTTCTTTTACAACCACACAGACCTGCATTTTGTTGTTTGTTTATCTGCAGCTACAACGGATCACTACATTTTTAATGTGTAATTCCAGTAGGGACAGTTTCCGATAGGTGATTCCATTTTAGATTCCAGTCCTCAGTTGTTAAAATAATTAGACTTGTTAGTTCCAGTGCAAAAGAAACTTTCATCTGTCTTCACTGTTTTTTAGCCCAGAGCAATCGAAGGCGTTTGTTACAGAGCCACGTTTTCAGCTGGTTAAAATCAGATGCATTTAATTTACATTTCATACCCTGTGTACTGCCACCATTTTCATTTTCAGGTCGTGGGTACAGGTCATGAGTATTAATTAGGCTGTGTAGTGCTTCTGCCTTATCAGCAAGTAAAATCTGACTAGACACCTTTGAGTTGGAGTTCTTTTAGACTCTAGCTTCTTGCAAATGTTCCAAGGTAAGTGTAATAACATTTGATGAGGCACTTGAATGGATTTGGATTTAGTAAGCAGATTCTGCACTAGATCTGAAGTGCTGTTGAACCCCTTTTTTAGCTTCTGGTTTGATGTTCATCAGATAGGTTTTCTTTTCTAGGAGGAAGCCATCTCAGCACTGGAAAAGTTCCCAACTCCTGCCTCCAGACTGGCTCTAACAGATATCCTTGAGCAAGAACAGTGTTTCTACAAAGTCCGCATGCAGGCCTGCTTCTGTTTGGCCAGGGTAAGTGTTGGTGTGCATGTGTGTTTTTGTTACTTCCACAACATTGGAGTATATCAAGTTTGTACAGTGATTTTTACAAAATAAAGGGCAAGAGTTTGTCATAGTTAAGGTAGAAGAATTTTTCAATTAACATGCGACACTAGAAAGTGCCCTCCTATGACCCAGAGTCAATTCACCACACACCATCTGAGAATGATTCTGGAATCTGTCACTTACACACACATTTAATAGTTACAGCTACCATGGGTGTCACTAAAGCTTTATTTTATACTTGCAAACAATTAATTTCCACTTGATGCAAAGATAGTTTTGACTTCAGCCTGACACAATTAGTGTCATTGTCACACACTTGCTTTTTCCATAACATGTATGGCACATCTCTCACAATGATGTAAGTTAGTGTCTGGCCCTTTAATAACTGTTTAGGCAACAATGGAAAAGCCTAAACTTTTACCAATTTTCTTGTTATAACAAGATATTATAACAAGCTACTTTTCTCATTTGATGAGAAAAGAATGACAGTTTGGGAGGTCAAGATGATGGAGGCACAGTGAGTAGAACAAAAAGAAGAAAGGTAAAGTTGCTTTTCTGCTGAATCACTGAAACTAGCATAACTCAGCTCTGTTTTGAAATTGTGTCAGAAATTTCAGTTACTTTCACTTTTAATGGTAGGTGACAGTGTCCAGTGCAAAGGTTGTGTTCCTCTATTCCAGTAGTATTTTGGTAAATAAAATCAACATTTTTACAAAAGCTTTAGTGAAAACAATATTGTGAAGGGGCTACAGTATAAGAACAACATATAATTTTACATCCAGAGAGGCCACCCAGCAGTTTAACCCTTGCTGCACTTACAGCTCAGTTGACTAAATAGTCCTGTTCTGTCACTACAGGAAATTCTCTACGCTCTGGATTTGGTCTGTTCAAACTCTACCCCCCTGGATTTTAGCCACTCAAGTTCCACCTGAACCAATATTTTTACAACATGATAAACGAAGTTGAGGTTGAAATGGCTGCACTTCACTTCTTTCATTAGGTTCCATCTTAATGGCCTTTGGTATATACTACTGCCATGAGTATTACACACACACACACACACACACACACACACACACACATACACACACAGATTGACATACAAGCTCATACACAGAAACATACACATATTCTGACATGCACATAAACATAAGCACTTAAAGACTTGCATACCCACATTGACCACAAAGTAAAATATATAACTGACTTTAACCCCTCTGGATGGACTTGGCTGGGTTGGCATTTGCCTATATGTTATTGGTAGAAAATGTGGGAAGGAAGAAGGAACAGCCTGGGTTTGAAAATTGGTTGGGGGTGAGTGCACATAAAAACTGACAAAAGCACTCATGTTAAAAACACTGACACAAAAATACGGATGTGTTCATGAATATGTGCATACGCATACAGAAACATTCCAGTGTATATCCCCCTTCTTTATTTATCCAACCAAATGACAACATCCTGTGTCAGTGACCTTTTGCCCTATATACATTAACATAAATCCCCCAATATCCTGTTAGAACTCAAAGACCACTGGAACCACTTGTCTTCATACGTGTGGAAATCTCACATGCTACTTTTGTGAGCATTTGCCTTTTACTTTCGTTAATTTCTCACCACAAAAATTATAAGCTTGTGTGACATGTTGGAATGACAATAAATGTTATGGGAGTTATAACATTCGTAACTTATCATTTGTCTGCTGCACAGCATTTTTCAAGTGACTACTGTATACGTCTCTGTTTTTACTTTTCATCTTTTGCAGTAGAATATTTAATTGCTTCCTGTCTCTATTTGACTGTAACAGCAGCAGATGGAGGACAGCTGATGGTTTCTGTCATCTACATGTGGCAACTTGAACAGAGCTGAACAAAAGCAGCTGTAGCAAAGTTGTGTTCATCTGTTTTTGTGTCTTTATATAAAACTTGCAGATAGCCAATGCCATGGTCAGCACGTGGCAGGGCCCGCCAGCTATGAAGTCCCTGTTTACCAGAATGTTCTGCTGTAAGAGCTGCCCCAACATCGTCAAGACCAACAACTTTATCAACTTCCAGAGCTACTTCCTGCAAAAGGTACATCAAAGAAAATGCAGTGGCAGACACATGTTGTTTCTCACTAATAGCTTCAATAGCATTTATCACCACCAAGCCATTGTCAAAAGTCTGAAAACTCAAAGTCTCATTGAAAGTGTGTATACTCCTAAGTTAATGGTATCAACGAGATGAAGTCAGGAGATAGCAAAGTCAGTTGTTCCAAATTGGAGGTGTGAGTTAGAGCTGTCATGCCAACAGGTTGGAAAGGGTTACAAAGTAGTCTTAGAGACTTTAGATATTCATCAGTCCACAGTAAGACTGTAAATGTAAATGTCAATGATGTAGTTCTGTGCATGCTCTCCTTAGAAGTGGCCGTCCAGCTAGCATGGCTGGGTGAAGAAGCTGGGTGATACAGCAAGACATTCTGTAAATGACTGTAAACACAGAACTCTAACTATACAAGGAGCCCTGAGTTTGTTTTTCAGCAATAAATGTCCTGTTCAGAACATCTTTGTCTAAAATGTTTACGTTAAAAGGTAAATATCAAGTAATAAGTCACTGCATCTTTAAAACTCTCAAATATTTGATATTACCCTCAAAATTCTATTATTGGGCTCAAATGATGTCTTTTACATTTTTTTACAGCCTTATCATATCATCTAATTGCTGTTTTGTCTTTATCAGACAATGCCTGTTGCCATGGCGTTACTCAGAGATGTCCAGAACCTGTGTCCCAAAGATGTGCTCAATTTTATACTTGACCTCATCAAGTACAATGACAACAGAAAAAACAAGGTAAAGACACATATTCACTCTAAGCTAGTAACAAACATAATCTATTATTCATCTGCATCAGGACCTTGAATGGTTAAAATACTTCTTTTGGCATATTAAAAACCTAAAAAACTGTTTGTTTAAAACTTTTTGTTTGAAAGTTGCCAGTAGTAAATTTTTTTGTTCCAATGATCAGCATCCATCAGAAGGTATTTTAATTTCTTGTCCTGCTCCTCTTACCTGTCTTCAGTTTTCAGATAACTACTACCGTGCAGATCTGATTGAAGCACTGACCAACTCTCTGACTCCAGCAATCAGCATCAACAATGAAGTGAGAACAGTGGACAACTTAAATGCGGATGTGCGTCTGATCTTGGAGGAGATCACCCGATTCCTCAACATGGAGAAACTGTTGCCTAGCTTCAGAAACACCATCACTGTCAGGTGGAGTGAACTGTGCGATGCTTGAGGACTTTCTCCTAAAATGCTTTACTTCTGGTACCACAAAAAACAATTACATGACTATTGCTCTAAAACAGAGTAAAGCTCTAGCTAGTTTCCATCTGATCAGATGACGTTCACTTAGTGATCCTCACTCACTCCAACCACAGGAGCCACTTCTATAAGGAAATTCATATAAAGTTATACATCGATAATGGCAGCCAGTGTAACTTTCATCTTATCTTGTTTGCAATGAATAACAGAAGAACAGGGACTTGCAATTAGAATAATAGTCTAAAAAAAACTGGAATATTTACTAAGATTATTATTCAGCCCTAATATGCTTAATTTTTACTATCATCCCCTTCTCCCCAGTTGTCTGAGAGCAATTCGTCAGCTCCAGAAGAATGGTCATATTCCCAGTGACCCATCACTCTTCAAGTCCTACGCCGAGTATGGACACTTCGTAGACGTTCGCATCGCTGCATTGGAGGCTCTGGTGGACTTTACAAGAGGTATAATATTTAGCATAAGGGGCTAGCTTTACTAAATGTTTTAAGTCTTCCAGTCAGCCATTATTTATACCAGCCTATAGAGGGTCACAAGGGGGCTGAAACCAATCCCAGCTGACATCCGGTGAGTGGAGAGGTCACCAGTCTGTCACAGGGCTGATCCATAGAGACAGACAAACACTCACATTCACACCTATAGACAATTCAGTCACCAGGTAGCCTAACCTGCATGTGTTTGGACTGTGGGAAGAAGCTAGAGTACCTGGAGAGAACCCACAGGGGCATGGGGGGAACATACAAACTCAGAAAGGCCCCAGTCTGCCCAGATTTGAACACAATGCACTAGACCACATGGAAAATGCCATATAAAATCAAATTTAAAAAATTAGTCATAAGTATGCAAACTTAGTTACTTTTGATATTCTTTTCCTATTGTGAAATGTCTGTCATTTGTGTTGTTAGGCTACATCTAGTTTATAGATTCCCAAGACACATCGAGGACTTTCAAATTTTCAAGTTTTCAAGTTTTATAAGCGTGGATAAAGTTTGAGTTCTGATACATTTTATTTTCAAAACTGTCATCATAGTGCACTCTCTCACTTACACAAGCTGCCTGTCTCTCTCTCCCTCTGTATCTCTCCTACACTACTCATATTATGACTTCTCCACCTGTGCAGTTTTGTTACTCCGGTTCTCTGTTTAACTCCTCTCCTGGCACGATTGTCTTTGAGAAGCTCTTTATGTGTTTTTTCATTTCTTTTAAGTTGTTACCAAAATAACTCCAAGCTCTTTAACTGAGGCTCAGCTGTTGCTGGTGCATGCATTTAGAGCAACAAAGAGGTACAGGCACACAATAGGTGTCTGGTTACTAAAACATAACCCACACCAGCCAGAATCCAGATTTTTTTAGTTGCTATGGTGTTAAAAGAGCCTTAAATCAGAAGCCAGGTATCTTTTCTGGCACTGTTTAATTTGGCTATTTCTTCAGTTTCCCCTAGGATGTTTTTCAAAGTCTGTTGTGTGTATTTTCTCTCTTTGTTGTCTTCCAGTTGAAAGAAGTGCAGCAGAGCTGCAGTGGTTGCTCAACATGGTCCAGAATGACCCAGCCCATTATGTCAGGTCAGCTACCACATTGTACCTAGCAGTCAAATTTTAAACCTGCTTTCTCCTGATGCTAAATATTAGCTGCTGTTTACTTGATATGGTGCTCTTTTCCCATAGTTAGCATTAATGTAATAGGAGTACCTTAAAATACATCATGCATAAGCGCAAACCTGCAGCTTATAGCAATGCTGCCTTTCTTCATTTGTTCTGGTACAAAACCCTGTTGTAAGTTCTTAATAAATAAGAACACCTGCAAATCAAATGTGTCTATTTGAATTAGCGCCCTGGCATAAAACACTTTTCCAAGTGAAACATAATACAGTAATTACACATCCTTTGTACATTGAAAGTTATTGTAGTTGTTGAAAATACGACTCCTATCCACACACTGCATCACATCCCTTCCTAAAGTGATTCACTGTAAGTAAAAGGTAAAAGTAGCTACAGTCCTGTTCTTTCCATGTGTCATGGAAACCATGAACATTTTGAGAGTGATTTTCCAGTCTGGAATAGTCATGGAAAATCACAAAAATAGCAAAATGTCTCAACAAATGTTGCCATCCTGAAAAATAAATTTGACATTGTTTTCCTTTTTCTGAGAGTGAAATGTCAGCTCTCCACAGCTGCCACCAGAAATTAAGATGACTGTATATTCAGGGACCAGATGAGGTTAGAATGGCAGGGTGAGAATATTGGGCTGAAACACTCCCACAGAGATGTGGGCTATTAAATGAACCACAGATACACCCTCTATTGCAGTAGTTCTTTATGAATACTATATATTTGACCTGCTGTCAGGAAGCAGAATGAACATGGGTGGCAGTGTGTAATGCATAAGAATCTGGTCTGCTTTAAAAGACACTTTCTTCTTTATGTGACATACCGGCCTTATGTCACTGAAAGTGTCCTGAGAAATCAAAAAGTGGGAACCCTATTAAATCTTTGGATTTCTATAATCTTCCTGTAGTATATTTTACCACCTGAATAAGTGATGTACATTTAAATGACCAACTTCACCTGTTCTTCAATACAATGTAATGTAATTTTGACTGTGCTTGCTTGTTTGTTGGTCGATCAGACATAAGATCCTGGTTATGCTGTGTAAGAATCCACCTTTCACCAGGACAACAGACTCTGCTCTGTGCAACGAAGCCTTGGTCGACCAGCTGTGGAAGCTCATGAACTCAGGTGACACACACTCACACACACCTGTGCTCTTTATAAAAGGCAAGCTGTTAAGATCTTGATGACATCTTGTTGCTGAGGCAGTTAGCAATCCTCAGTCTTGATAAAAGCTAATAAATGCCAACTCAAGCAAAAAAGGGTTTAGTTAATGCTTGTACAGTTGTGCTCTCTATTCTACAGCCTGCACAGTATATGCAACAAAAACAAGAAAGCTTGCATTTAACAACTCTTTCTTTGGATTCATCAGTAAATTAATGTGATCTATAAAAAGAAAAGCGATAATGAAGCTGTTTGTGTGCTACTTTATGCCACTGAAGAAAAGTATCACTCACATTATTAGGCTACTTTCTGTCGAGCAAAGCCAGAAGTGCCAGTTCACTACTATACTCGAAAATACTAACGCAGAATATTTTTCACAACAGGGGCCTGTTTTACTTTACTCATTCTTTTCTAATGGCTCTGGGGCTCCAGACTTCTGTGGTGACGTTTCACTGGTGCTGTCTGAAAGTTTTCAAAACAGTGACTTCAGAAAGTGCTAGGAGCCCATCCAGTTATTTTAGTGCTATGAACTTGATTTAAAGTGCATCTTTTGAACAGTGTCTAAAGTATTGACACTTCCCAGCAGCACTGTTGGCTCCACCCCTGTGATGTGGAACTTTGGAAACACTAGGGCTTCTCTGTGAGCTACCACATTCAGTATCCTGGCACGAAGGGCTTTAGTGACCGAGAACCCATTAGGGTTTTCCAGTGACAGAGATGAAAGAAAAGCTGACTTACCACCAGTACTCTGGTTTACTAGACGTACTGTTATCTGAGTTGAGGGACCTCTTTTTTTCCATTATTCAGTTCATGTGATTTCTATTCTCCAGTTAGACAGAGAGAAGCACAAAAATTGCAACAATATCCTCTCCAAATAAAGCCAAATAAGGAAATAATCAAAGTTCTTGAATGTCTTAAAATAAATACATGGTCTGTTGACATTTTTCTTTCAGTCATTAATATTGTTGTCTCTAATCTTCTCATACATAAAACGAGGGGAAACGGATCATTTTCTTTCAGAAATAAGACTTGAATAAATGACTTTCCCCTACCACATGTGTTTGACTGGACAGATTTCTGTCACATTACTGAAGCAGTCTGCTGTTGCTCAACTCCCTGACCCTGTCTGAGCGCTATTTAGCCCTTTATCGTGATCCCAGTTTTTTAAAGCAGGCAAAAAAAAAAAAAATGGTTCTGCCTTTAATAATTCCAAAGGAGGAATGAAACAATCAACTGCTAATTTTGCCCATTTTGACTTCATTATTTTGCTTTTCACAGGAATAATGCTGCTTTGACCTGAGGATTTTGCACAAGCAAACTGATTAACAGATTTTTTTTTTCAGATATCTATCTGCAACCATCCCTATAAAACAGCAGTTCACTCAGACATGTGGCCAGGAGAGAAACCCTGTCAGGATCTTTGCACATTGTCCTCGTTGGGATCAGTTAGCTGCATTAGAAACATTTCCCCTGGCAGTTCCCTGTAATGATTTTTTGCAACTCTTGTGTTTTTCCAAATTAGAGCTCTAGTGAGATGCCATATTATAGCTGCAGCAATTTGATGATATCTTTTGCTTTCAGTTATGTACTGAGGAAAGATTATGGTCTACTTTTTGGTGCAGTGTCTCGGCAATACGCACACATAGCACTGCCTTCTATTGTGTCCTCGGGTTTCATTATTTCTTTCTCTTCCAGGCATTTTTATGTCTTTCAGTTAGCTAGCCAGGCCATGGCAGTTCAGTCTGCCAACCTAAATATATACCCCCTTATATCCCAAATACAACTTTTGTGATTTTCACAATTCCATATTTCTGGTTTGCATTTTACATTTACTGCAACATGTTATTTAATTGGTTGACCAAGAAGCACTAAAGTTGAACACCAAGGTATTGATGATTATTATTTCTAGTGAATGAACCTTTGTTTCTCGGTCAGTCCATGTGGGTTGCTGTTAGGTAGCATGACTGCTGCCAGTTTCAATACCCAGTGGCCAGAATGTGGTGATTTAACATACTATGTTATGTTGGTTGTTTTCTTCTTCTCCACTCAAAACCCGCAGCCCCTCATGTGTTAAACACTGCACTCACAGGATGATGTTTCAGTGGCTGAAGGTCAGTGCTGTAAGAACACAAACTCAGAGTACTTTCTGCTGCTGTTGGACTTTTTACTCGACCTTCTCCCAAAGCCACAGTCCACCCCCCAGCGTTAGGCGCCTGGCTTATGGATTGTCAGCTTCAGCAATATTCGGTGTTTAATTCATTTCAACTTAACACGCTGCTATTCAGATGGATCATATTATGATGCCACTCGTGCCACTAAGACATGATTTTTTTGTGTCTAGTTGTGCTCATATTGTTTGTGGGGATGTCATCTAGAATGTGCGGTTAGAGAACTTGCAGTGTTCAGGGTTGATGTTGCTTCTGGAAATCTATGCCCTCCAGGCCTATGGTGGCTTAATATCTCTAATATCTATTTTCCCACTTTTCACTTTTCCTCCCCGTTACTCCTTGTCTCTTTCTTGCCCTTTGACTTCGACTCTGTCCCCTTTCTCTGTTTGTATGCTTGCATTTGTTTTAGTGCCTTCAGTGAGGGTTGCAATTTTGTAATGCATACAATTTTGACAATGCAATTGAATATCTGTGTTTTGTAAGTATTTCCCGGGACATGTTTGGCCTAGTTTTGATAGCAGACAGCAGCAAGGTGAGAGGAAATGAAGGGCAACAAAGGAGGGATGGTATTCCACAATAATCCTCAGGGATGTTGACATGGACAGTGTCTTAGTTTACTATATCATCAGGACACCCCACTACCCCCCTGGATGTCTGACTGTAATGCTTTTCACAGGTACCTCTCATGACTGGCGACTTCGGTGCAATGCTGTGAATCTCTACCACGCATTGTTTGGTCTGACTCGGCCTTCCTGCCTTCCACTGCCAGAACTGGGCCTCGTGCTCAACTTGAAGGAGAAGAAAGCTGTGCTCAACCCAACCATCAAGCCTGAAATAGGGATTAGTACTGTTATGGACACGCCTGCTAGTATAGGCATCCATGGTGTCGGCATGAGCTACACAACTGTAAGTGATGTGAAGTTCTCAGCTCCCGGATGTATTTTGGTCCTGAATTCTGTAATTTCAGCAAAGCAGCACGTGAAAGACATCTCTGCCAGTGGTGATGTCATGTGCTAGCTGCTCGGTGGTCTTTATTTCTTTCTGCTTGACTGTGTGTGATTTAGTAATGCTACATTATGATTTTCAAATGGCACACAGATAGCAACTACGTCATTAAAACTATGTTGTCTTGGGTTAGACCTGTGTAATTATGGGTACTGCAGTGCAGTGTAGCCAACATTATTTGGCTGTACCTAATTCTCATTGCATCACTACCCAGAATCACTGTAGTGATTCATCATTTTGGCTACTGTGGCTATGTTTATATCTCTGTGACATCTGATCAAACAAGTATTAGACCACCATGGACCCAGGTTTACTACAGTGCAGACTGATATTATCAAATCCCATGAAGCTTCTGCAAACTTCTCAGAGATTCTGAGAGTGAAATTCTTAGACTGAATCATTTTCAATGTGCTGCAAATACAATTATTCATGTTGGATAATTCTAAATGAAAATTGGTAAGCTACAGTAAAAAGATATTCAGGGTTCTTTGCTTGTGTCGGGCAGGTTGATGAAGAGCCAGATCCTATTTCATTAGGGGTGTGTGGGGTGGGCCAGCCCCCTCAGGGCCTGAAGCGGAAAGCTGAGACCCCATTGGGCTCCCCTCCAGAACCAGGACAGGTACTGCAGCAACAGGATGATGATGGGAGAGGAGGGCGCTACAAGATCAGGGTAAAGGACTTTTGGCTTCGTTTTGTTTCTACATCTGTCCTTCCTCACTTTCCTCTGCCCTTCTGTCTTAAATACTGTGTTTAGGTTTGTTATTTATGGACTTTGGTTCTACCATCATCTACAATTTTTTGTTACTACTTGCATCTCTATTATCCACAAACGCTCAGATAAATAATAGTTTGTCACCATTCACTCTTGTTCAGGAATAATTAAATGCATGTCAGCTGATTTTCATACGATATTAATATGTAGTTCTGTCTTGTTGTAGTTTAACACGATGGAAGATGAAGATATTGATATGGAGACTGTTCATGATAGTCAGGCATTCATTCACCATCACCTTAACCTGTTAGAGAGACCCTCTACACCAGGTACGAATATACACACAATACTTCATGTATCATATTTAAAGAAAATCACTGATGGGACATCGTCACGCTCTTTCTGTTTTTAGGTAAAGAGCCACCATCAGTGGAACAGCCCATGTTGTCCATGCCTGCGACGCCGCTGCCAACCTTCTCTAAAGAGACAACCTCTTCATCCTCCAAACATGGTGGCGAGCACGGCCACCACCATCACCACCATCACCACGAGCACAAGAAGAAGAAGAAAAAGCACAAACACAAGCACAAACACAAGCACAAGCATGAAAGCAAGGACAAGGAGAAGGACAGAGAGAGGGATGCCCTGCACGCCTACAGCAACAGCCCGGCCAGCGGCAGATCCCTCCGTTCGCCGTCTCTGTCTGATTAAATATCTCCAGAGATGTTCAGTTTCCAGCCACTGTTGACTCAGTCAGGGCTAATTGGATGCATCCATTTTTCAGCAGCAGGCGTGTGTTTATGGAGATGCAAAATGGAAGCTAAAACAGGTCACATTTAACTAAATATTGATTACTAATGTTACACAGCAAGACTCATTTGGGCCAATTGTTGTTGAGAAGTGTTGTAGTCCTCAGATAAATGGTAACAGCAAAAACAGCAGTCTCTGTTGACTTACAAAGGAAACGTAGTGAGGCTGCAGTGTCATTTAAGATAAACCCTTCTGAGGATTCCCTGTGTCCATGCACCACACGCGCACACACAGACCCATGGCCTCAGGAGTTTGTGGACTTTGAACACAGCTTCCAGGCCTTCTGGGGCATGCAACCACATACACCTCTCTCCACAAACAGTCAAATACAGTGTTTGCCAACCTCATATACTTTTCCCTGCATAGACACCAGGCTGGTGTGCCTCATCCCCACAGCTCAATCCCAGCATTCAGAGAGTGGCTTCTGTGGGGAAGCATGATTGATCTTGGTGTGGATTTAACCATTCTGTCTGGAATGGGCCTCCGGTGTCTTAATGTCCTGCAAATGACTTTTCCCTGTTTGCTCACAGATGGAAATTAAACAAGAATTTCTACTGTACTGTGAAGTTGAAACTCAAGGAACACTGGTGTGTTTTTTTAAAGTACTTTTGTTTCTCAGTGGTCACTGGTGATTAAAGATGCTTTTGTATTCATTGATGTTTTGACTTGAATCCAGCTCCACAAAGTAATTTATGGCTAGGTTTACTCTGGCACTGTGGGTTTTTTGGTTGATTCGATGATTTTAAATAATGAAAAGAACATGAGAATTCAACAGCCCCCTTTTGGCAACCATAAAGGCATCAAACTTTGTGATTGAAAAAAATAATACATTTTTCTTCTGTAATCAGCGTAACAGTGCCACTGTTATTCATGTAAAGAGTCTTAATTCGTATTCCCATTTTTTATTTGTGAATTTCCTGTTTAGTACTTGTGAAAGAGGTGTAAAATATAAAGGCTCTTCTTAAGCACAATAATCTGTGAAAGCTATGAGACAATGTTGCTTACAGTAGATGAAAATGTTGAGGAAGGAGAGAGCAGATTCAAGATGAAGCCAGAAGACTTGTGGGATGTTAAGGATGCAGGTTTGTTTTTAACACACATGAAAGAAAATAATCTTGGGGTTGTGCAGAAGTTGAAATGTTTCTTATGTTTATTCTTTTGTGGAAACTGTTGCAGCACAAACATAACTTAAGGTGAACTCACCCTTCACCCTAAGCAGGGGGTGTTGTTGCATACACCCTAACTTTACCCTACCCTAACCTCCTCCTGAGTTTTGGGATCCTACCATTTTGAATCGTAGTTACCTTGTTAGGCAAGCCTACTGAAATACGCTGCTGTGAAAATTACTGCCCGGGTGTTTTACATATTAAAACATGGAGAAGAGTATGGTAACATTGATTTTTTTTCTTTGTTTGATCTCCTTGCATCGTCCAAATCCTTGGGAATATAATTGCCGTCCTCCGTCGCAACACCAATAGGATTCCGGTCCGCGCCTTGCTGTCCCCTCCCTCTGCCTTGTCTCTCCTGCGTGCCTCAACGGTCCTCTTCTTCGGTGGTCCTTCATTTTCGGAGTCAGCATCACTTCTTGTCCGACCTACAGCACAGGACTACACTGAGCCTGACAGAGGAACATGTTGCTGCAGACGCTGGTACGGTATTAAGAACGTCTCCACTTCTGAAATGTAGACATCGCTGTGCGTAATTACGCATTTAACCCCGATTTTTTGCAGTTTGCGTTTTACCTAGTGGTCAAAGGATATTGGTCTGTTGTTCTTAGCTTTTAAATCTTCTCCCAGTCCCACCTCATTCTCTCTTCCTGCTGCTAAGCATTTGCAGAACAATTGTAGATTCGTTTGTTATTTCCAAGTGACGAACGATTCGTGGAGCTATCAAAGGCGATTGTTAAGCGGATGCGGGTGGTCCCTATTCTCTTTCAACTGAGCACTGCACTAGACTTGGCAGGTCATCGTGAAAATGCACTCAGAGTGACCTGTGCGGGGAACAATTCTACGAATCTGTGCGTTGCTCAGGTGTCCAGATATGTGGTTCCACTGCTTCACAAAGATCCATTTGATAAGTTTTGAAACAGTTAGTATAAGCTGACATTTTAAACTAACCTTTCTATAAAATAAGAGATTTTGCAAATATCACACCATTTTTTTCATCCTATCAAAGTAGAAGAGATTCGTATCATTAATTATAAAGAAAAAGCCGACCTGAACAGGCTCTGCATGGGAGTAACGGCATTTCTAATGTCAGATTGTTTTGTTGTTCCAGTTTGTTTGGGTCCTGTCAGTCCTGTGTGGCACTGATGTGTGTAAGGGATTCGTCTATGGTAGGCCCAAACGAGGAGGAGAGGACGGGACTTCAGCCAAGACAGAATGTGAGTACACTGTTCCTTGTTAACTGGGATTCATCTCTGAAGTGCTTGACCCTGAGCTGGCAGATTTCACGGACAGAGTTGGCCTTGAAAATGACACCAAAACCCTCCCAGCTTCAGGCGGTGTACTCTGTAACTGACATTAACCTCTGACCTCTTTGTAGGAAGTATAGACAAGAGCAAGGATCAGTAAGAATCAGTAAAGTTATAAATCAAAAATAAATATGTGTGGCCCTTAAAATCAGAGTCACATGGTACAAGTACACTTGGGACAGTTGTTTTGCTTTAGTGGGGTTGGTTTGGATTTCATAAAAAGAGCATTTCCTTCTTTCTATTTGAATACAGTATGTGGTTACTGCCATTTTAATACAAATAAATGTATGTGCGACTCCTTGGCACAGTTTTCATGCGTCTATGAGCTTTGAGGGATTCAACCAAACAACAATAGGGATGATTAATCTTTTCAGTTCTGGCAGATCATTTTTTGATAATTGACAAATTGATAACTTTGCAGTCTTCTGATCCCTGCTGTACTTTGAGGAACACTTAACATTATGAAATATAATCGTTTCATGCTTTGTTGCAGAGAAAATACACAGTCTCCTCATGGCGCTCAGTACTACAATTGTATCACAATTCCCATATAATAGGTGTCAGTAAGTCAAAGACCACACTAGTAATCAGAAGTCATTTTGATATCCAGTCCTTTGGGTTGTTTATCAAAGAAAAATGACAAAAACTTACGTTAAAGTGTTTCACAACTGTGTTTGACACACAGTAACAACACACATGTTCAGTAAATTCAAGCAGAGAAAAAAAAAAAAAATCTCACACACACACTTTAATTTGGTTGCCAGAGCAGCTCAGCACAGGCAATGCGAAGTGTATTTTGGACACACATTAATATATCTTGGCCAAGTGTTGGTAGGACATGCCTAAAACTACGTGCCAAGACACACGCAAAAAACAACTTCTGAGGTTTTTTTTATTAGAGCAAAGTAAATGTTGAAGCCTATGTGAGCTTTAAATCAGCAATCAGTCCAAGATTCTAAACATGAACAATGTACAAGAAGAGAAGCAAGCTTCACCACCAGCAGCTGCAGTCCTGGAGGACTTTCTCTGGCTCGGTTTATTTGCTGGATTATTTTCTATATAAGATGTCTGCCAGTGGATATATGAAATGAGTGAGCAGAGTGAAGGTGATTGGATGGGGGCACAACGGATCACTGTGACCCTGTGAGGTTGTGATTGGGCAACCTGTGTGTTTTTGAGGAGAGAGGGTGTGCTTGTGTTGCTCTACCTTGAGTAAATATTAAGAGCTCATTTTCTGCCCCAGGTTCTCAAACCCTGTCAACACAAGAAGGTGGATTTTTTTTTTTTTTTTTTTTTTGCTGTAGACTTTCGTAGCAGCGTGCAGTGTATTTTGCTTGTTTTTACAGAGCTTCGAGACATCACATACTGTCTCCTTTTCGCTTGGTTTATAAGATGGTGTGTGAAATCGTCAGTGGTTAAACAAGTTGAACTAAAATGTGTCTTCCACTACATTGCTCACCTCACATTCTCAAATCTACATCTCTTAACACTTATGGGCAGCCCTGGGCTTTTCACTGAAAGATATTAAAAATACAAATATACTAAAAACTGCAGTGCTTTCAATTTCCAAATATATTTACAACACAGTAAAATGTACAAACACTTAGGGTAGGAAGTGACTATATACTTCCTTAAATTCAAAGCTTATTTCAATATTCATTGAAATTAGGATTTATTTTTGAAATATGAGTTATAGAATAAGGGCGAGGTATATCCCTTTGCTGACAAACTATAGTGTTGTGTTGTTTGTAGAAACTAATAAGTGGATAATGATGAGCTGAACCTATTGAGGAAAAAACCTTAAGTAGATAGAAAATGCCTGTTTAACACACTGGTTCATTTTTTTACTTTGGAAAAAGACGTTTCATCTAAACAGACCAAAACAAAAAACTCTACTTATGTTTTTTTTTTTTTTTTCCAAACCTTTAACCATATCTTTAACTCATGTTTTTTTTTTTTTTTTTTTTTACTTTTCACTTGTTTTTTCCATCATAAAGGTCAAGTACAGTGTTGGCCACCATTCAGACCATGCTTTGACACAGTCTAAACTGCTTTGCTCGCTAGGCAGCATAAATAAAACATAACATCTCGTTTCTTTCATATAATGTACATACTGTACTTGCAATAAATGTTTATACTGTAGGTCCACGGAGAATACAAGTTCAGTCTGTCTAACCCTCAGGTCTCCAGGATGTCTTTAGTTAGGCCAAGGGGCTCTCACACTGGGGTCAAGACCCAAAATGAACCACTGTATGTTGGGCCCTAAATGGACAAGTGTAGTATTGTGTTTTAATGACCCTGTGTATCCCCACAGTGACATAGTATAACCACAGGTTTTAGTCCCAGGAGAAGATTTAAAGTCCAGTATAACCACAGGTTTTAGTCCCAGGAGAAGATTTAAAGTCCAGTAACTCTTGAGTTATTATCAGATAGCCTTGTAAAGTCATAAATGAAATTGCTACCATATTTTGTTTGCCAACTACATTGTTTTGTTTTTGACCGTGTATGTTACCATCGCACTGTATTTATGAGTTCAGTATAGGTTGATGCGTTTAATTTCCTCTAAAAACATGTAAACAGTACAGCCTTTTATTAAGCTTTGTGGCTATATGCAGCAGCTTTAAAGATCCCTCTCTGATTTAGTTTTTATTGTATAGTGGACTTTATTTCCACTCTGCACTCTACTTTTTCCGCTGTTGAATCTGTGGAAGATGTTAAATTCATCAGCAGTGGCATTTATGGGTGCCTCTGGGCTCTATATAAGAAAGACTGTATTTTTAAATAGTGGACTGTAAATGGCAAAGTTTCAGGTTCTGTAATATGATATATTTAAAAAAGAGTATAACAATGTGAGCGTACAAAAATATACACTACATAATACTGAGGCAAGGTTTTTGAAATATAGCATTATAAATATGTTGTCACTAGTCTGTAATCTCCTGAAAATACCAATCTTAATCTTAGAATGAGTCTTTAAATCTAAATAGGGAGTGGGCCACCTTTCACGGAGGCAGACATACTGTGCCACTATGTTTCTACAGTAGCCTCGAATGGACAAACTAAACACGGTTCTTATTCAGGGAATCATGTTTTGTTTTTAAAGGCGACAGCCACCGTATCCTCTGTCACACCTGGAAACTGGGAGGGGGGTATGAGGGGTGGTCAGAAGGTTGCATTCTGCAATCTTACCACTAGATAGCACTAAATCTTTCTCATTTTACACACCTTTAAGTCCAGACTCAGTGAACCAGAACGGAATTAGCTTAATTCTGCGTATGAATCTGTTCCCAAAGCCACAGTTCACAACATGAGGACACACTATATGGCACGTAAAGAAACAAGTTACAAGTTTAACATTGATTTGTGCCATAAACCAAAGAAAATGTGAGAATAATCATACCAAATTCACTTAGCTTGATACAAGACCAGTTGAGTGCTGGGAAATTAATTCCATCCATTATCATTTTTAGAGAAAACATAACTATTATATGTCAAATTGATTTAGAATTATTGAGTCCTAGTTTATTTTGTATACATATATGAATAGTTATTGTAAGCTGTTGTTATTGTAAGCAGTTTCAGATGTTTTTTTTCCACACTGGAGATTTAATGTGCAAACTTTTTCAGTGCAGATTAAAAAAAAACAAACTCTGAATCTGTTCTTCTGTCGTCCTCAGCTCGCTCTGTGCCTCAGTACGTACCAACATCGGGCTCCTGCAGGAGCAGGTGTTTTGAGCTGGTTGAGCAGGAAGCACCACATTGTCGTTGTGACAACCTGTGTAAGACCTACAACAGCTGCTGCTCTGACTTTGATCAGCTCTGCCTCAGGACAGGTAGGCCTACTCTCTCTTCCTCCCTACTGTCCTCCAGATTGCCTTTTGTTTCTAAGCTGCTTTGCCTGCTCTGTCTTCACACTTTAATCTTTAAGAGCAAAATTTAGCTGATGAAACTAGACTTTACACACACCACTCCTTGTCCTTTGCTTAATAGGTATTTATTTGAGCAGTAGTCACACCAGTGAACAAAATTAGAGTAGCATAATTTAAACTCAATTGCACAGTTTCAGTTTCATTTCAGAGATATTCCATGCGTAGAGAAAAGCAGCAATGGATATTTTCCCATCATTTGAAAAACAAAATTTGACTCCCAAGATTATTGGCAGTGTGTTTTATTGTCACATCAGATGAAAGGGACTCAAAGCTGGTGCTGATGCTGCAGCTTAGGTCAGAGAAGCCAAATAAAACAGTCGCAGATTTTTATGCCATTAAGCTGGAGGAAATACTTGGACATCCGGTGTTTGATATCCATCAGGTGGCCAAGACTTTTGATCCAACAAAATGAAAAATCAGCTGTCTAATGCAATTTTCATGTGTTTCTGTGATACTGATGTTTTTTATTTGTGTGCATGAGAGAGAGATCTGTATTTTTTTTACAGTTTTGAGGTACTGAGCTTAGCTTTAGTATTTATGTTATATACTACTACTTCTGTCCTGCTACATTTCAAAGAGAAATATTGTCCTTTCTGCTCTATTCCATTTATTTGACTATAGTCAATAGTGACTTTACAATTTTAAGATTAACATGAAAAATATAAGGTTATAGAATATGTTGCAGTGCTACAGGTTACAATACCAATAGTTTATACAATAATCCAGTGATATAATAAGAAAACAGAAAAAGAGAGTCAATTTTCATTAAGTACTTTTACTGCTTTAGGTACATTTAGGACAGTTGTTTAGGTAGGTCTACTTATGTAACAGTTTGAGTACGTATTTATATAAGGTATTGCTTCTTTACTTCCTTACAGAATGTATATACTCTCCTTAATCACGGTCTACATTGATAATAAACTTGAATCAGTGTCTTACCATCAGTATATTGCCATGCTGGACAGCCAGTTATCCATTTGTATTTCTGTTCTGTTCTGTTGTTAAACTCACTTAATTCATTGGACATTTTTCAGTGAAAGAATGTTCGTTCTGTTCTGTTGAAATCCAAAGTCATTTCCTGGTGAGACAAATTATTGTTTTTGTTTGCAAAGCCTTTTAATCAAGCCTTACAAATATCTCCACATACCTTTCAGGTCTGATTGTCCAGCTGTACAGTAGTCGTCTGAGCTCCAGCTCAGTGAGGCTTTGCCATTATGTGCATGCGATTGATGTGGACCCATAGAAGTTTCTTACTTGTTGCAGGCTATAGCTACATGTATCTGCTGCTAATTCTGCCTGTAATGTATTGCCATAACTCTGTTGGTTTATCAACTTCCCCTCCCTGCTACTACCAGAGTAGGTGGTCTGATTTTTTATGTTCTCTCCTTCAGCCTGGTGGTCTCTAGCTTACCACTGGCCTTGCCACTGTAATCATCCCCGTGCCAAAAAGTGATGATATACTTGTTTTTATGGTTGTCTTTAGGGCTTTACCCTGACAGGCTCAAATGCTACTTTGAACTACAGCTCACATCTGGTGTTCTATGTTGTCATCTTGAAAATGTTGCCAAATTTTCAAAACACACAGTGCATTGCTGGTCCTATGCTGCAATTCGCTCCCACAGTACACAACCCTGAGATTTCAGCCTACATTATATATGAGCGTTCATTTTTCAGCGCTGGTGTTTTCACTACTACTCCACCAGTCTACACTTGTTGTCCCCTAACTGGATCTTCTCTAATGATCATCTGTTCTTTGAACTTAACTTTCTTTTTTGTTCGCGCACACAGAGGGAGGCTATGAGTGCAGGAAGGATCGCTGTGGGGAGACTCGAAATGAACAGCATGCCTGCCACTGCTCTGATGACTGTCTGGCCAGGGGAGACTGTTGTACCAACTACAAGACACTGTGTAAAGGTTTGCCATTTGACTACATATAATCTGGATCAGAGGTTTAAAGGGACACACACAATCTAATTGACAATCCAGTCAGTAGTGGAGGATCAACCCACTGACAGACCAACATCTCTAGAGCCAGGTGCTGTTAACACAGCTAAAATATTAAAATCCTGTGTTGCATTCTTGTAGGAGACAGTTCATGGCTGCAGGATGAGTGTGAGGAGATCAAGACCCCTGATTGTCCAGCTGGGTATGTTTACATCTGAGCAACAAAGCAGAATAAAGTCATAATGGCACAACCAGACGTTTTTATATGCCAAATGTCTGAAGTCTGAAGTGCTAAGGATCGAACGAGGCTGACCCGCTTTAAAATCATTTTTTTCCTCCACTGAATTTTGTGTGCATGCAGGTTTGCACGTTCACCCCTCATCGTGCTGTCAGTGGATGGATTTAGAGCATCTTACATGAAGAGAGGAAATACCGTTATACCCAACATCGAGAAACTCAGTAAGGCATTGATGGGGAGAAAGATTTGTTTTATCTCAAAGATCGCTGAGATGTAGACATGATTTTTTTTCATTTCATTTTTTTTCAACAGCAAAACTGGGGGAGGAGTGAGATTATTATTATATGCACTAATGAGTATGTCATTAATATGTGCTTTTCCTTATTTCTTTTTTCAATGCTGTTCTACTTTTCAGGAACATGTGGAACCCATGCTCCATACATGAGACCTGTTTATCCCACCAAAACCTTTCCTAACCTCTACTCCCTGGCTACGGTATGGCACAGGGACATTGATGTTGTCATGCTAACAGGTTTTACCTCAGTTGCACTGCTGCAGCATGGCATGGTACATTGCTCAGAGTAACTGAGGTGTAATTAGACTGGAACCATTATGATTTCAGTGGGCTGAAATATTGTGGTAACAAAGGAGCAGAAGATCACATAACTTGTTTTGTATATAAAATCTTAACCTGGAAACATATTTGGCTGAAAATTGGATTTAAGAATAATATTTGAGTAAATGAGAATTGACATTTCATCACTGGAAATGTTTTAAATGGCTACCATTAGCACTGAAACTGGGGAATAATGGTATGGATTCAAGGTATATTCCAAGTATAAGCTACTATGATCTTTAAATGTTTTGTTGGAAATGCAGCGAAAAGAGGAGCAACTGAGTAAAATTATTAATGAATTATTAATATTTTTGGCCAAAGCGTGAATATTATTTTTCTGTTGTTCTCAGGGTCTCTATCCAGAGTCTCATGGTATCGTTGGCAACTCCATGTATGACCCTGTGTTTGATGCCACCTTCACCCTGAGAAGCCGTGAGAAACTCAATCATCGCTGGTGGGGAGGACAGCCGGTAAGTTTCCTCTTCCTCTCCTCTTTTCTGCTCTTCTCTCCTCTCCCCTCCTCCTCTCTCCTCTCCTCTCCACTCCTCCTCTCTCCTCTCTTCTGCTCTCCTCTCCACTCCTCTCCTCCTCTCCTCTCCCCTCCTCCTCTCACCTCTCTTCTGCTCTCCTCTCCTCTCCTCTCCACTCCTCCTCTCTCCTCTCTTCTGCTCTCCTCTCCACTCCTCTCCTCCACTCCTCTCCTCCTCTCCTCTCCTCTCCTCTCCCCTCCTCCTCTCACCTCTCTTCTGCTCTCCTCTCCTCTCCTCTCCACTCCTCCTCTCTCCTCTCTTCTGCTCTCTTCTCCTCTCCTCTCCACTCCTCACTGCTCCTCTCTTCTCCTCTCTCTCCTCTCCTTCCATCAGATCACAGATCAAATGCCATCTTTGAAGCAAACTATTGTAGGAATATCAGGACTCGGATCTAAGCAACCAAATCTGATAATCTTTATCTATTGATTAATGACAGCTTGGGTACAATCACATTAAACATCCTCATTCTGATTTGTGGAACTGCATAAACAATAAATCTGTACTTTTTCTTATAATTGGTCATGACTATATTTTATAGAAGAATGACTGGTAATTAGACTATTATTGGACTCCTAGATCTGGATCACAGCACTCAAACAGGGATTGAAGGCTGCCACCTTCTTCTGGCCTGTGTAAGACTGCACACACACACACACACACACACACACACACAGTGTGTTTTCATTACTCTAGGGACTTTCCATAGATTTATATTCATTTCTTTGAGACTTGCTCGAACCATAACCAAACAACACAAACACAACCTGTCTAATCTTAACCCTCACCCTAACTTTAACCTAACCCCAAACTTTCACTAACCTCACACCAAGTCATCACCATAATATTCAGTGATTTACATGTTGAGTCCCAGCATCTGGTTCCCCTGAGGAAGGCCAAGTCCACACAATGTGAGTGTGTAAGCAGGTTTTGGGTCCCACAATATGAGCAATACCAGGTGCACACACACACACACACATGCACAAAACTCAAATTTCTGCTTTAAGAAAAATAGCGTCTCAGGACAAATAACCCTATGAATCACCACTTCCATAGAATTAGATGTTCAAAAGGCAACTTTTTAGCAAATTCTTTTCCTTCCTTTGCTAATCAGTGCAGTCATTTTGCAACAAATTATTAATTCTGGGTCTTTGGTTGATGTATATTTTTCCAACGATGAATCACAAATCTTTCAATTCTGCTTCTGAAGTTCAGCATTTGAGTGAGAAATCCAGAAAATCCTTGTTCTTTACACACCAAAATATATGTATAAATACAATACATCCTCAACTGAGCAGAATTTAAAAAAAAATCAGTATCTTATTGTTGTGTTCAATTCAATTCAATTCAATTTTATTTGTATAGCGCCAAATCACAATACAAATCATCTCAAGGCACTTTACAAAAACTAAACTTGTGTTATGACAAAATAGTTTCTGTGCCTGTTGCCTTTTGGAAGGTCAGCTTTGGGTCACTAAAGCTTTGTCACAACAGACATTTGGACTTGGATCAGTAGCAGAAACACATGTCTTAGTAAGTCATGACCATGTGACAGTGAGTTTGCACAATATCAACCTCCTGAAACTGTGAAGCAGTCTGAGTAAGAAGTAAAGCAGAATTTGGAAATGATCTCACAATCACAATTAGAAGCAGTTTGTTTATTGCAGTGAATTTTGGTAATTCTGTCAAGACTTTGACAGCAAGGTGACCCATCCAGAACCAATTTGTGTATATGCTCTTCGCCATAATTTACCTACTCAATATATGAGATTTGTGACTTATTATAAGTAATTGCTGCCCATCAAATGGTCAGTTCTCATATGAATTATTTCAGCTTGTTGTGTCACATAGTTGTCAAAGTAGTAACATAACTGAGCTGCCTGTTCCTTGAAAGAGAACTGAGTTCTCATGTACTGTAGGAGCACCTGAGCTCATTTAGCATTGTTCTCGCCTGGAGTGTGAACTCCAGAGCTTAAATAAACATTTTTTGTGTTAATGTGCTTTAAGAACAACTGCAGATGAATTCAGTAAACATTCAGAGACTGGAAATTAATACAGAGACAGTACTGTCAATGATATGGAGCTGAAGCTCATCAGGATATGCAACTTAATGTTCCTGAGACTAAATCTATAGTCTGCAAAACATAAAGCAGCCCACATTTATCAGTACAGGGAAGGCTTTGATGAAGCAGGAGGCAGATCTCAGCAGCAGGATGGTGTTGGGCTGTTTTTACAGCAATTTGTGCAAATGGGCTTGTTTACACTATGCAGGATTTCTCTGTGAAGCAGGGTCGCAGACGTGCCATTCCATATGACCATGGGGGGCCATCGTGTAGTTCACAGTGCCTTACTAACAGTGGGCACTGACAGAGGTGTATGAGAAAGAAGGAAGAAAAGGACAAAGAGACACGCATAAGCATATTACATTGGGGAAGAGAGAGTGCAAGTGCGTGCTGATATTTCTGTGTGGCTGAAAGCCTTCTTGTACAACACTTCATGTACAACACATAAAATAGTTTAATCTTATAGCACCACTGTGGGGATTAGCATGGTAATGGGGACCAGGCATTGTTGCCTGTGATTAAAGGTTGCTGGGCTCAGCTTCCTGGGAGGTCCTCCCCAACCACAAGCACAGGAGGATAATAAGAAGGAGGGGAAAAAAAAAAAATATATATATATATACAGTGGGTACGGAAAGTATTCAGACCCCTTTAAATTTTTCACTCTTTGTGTCATTGCAGCCATTTGCCAAAATCAAAAAAGTTCATTTTATTTCTCATTAATGTACACTCAGCACCCCATCTTGACAGAAAAAAACAGAAATGTAGAAATTTTTGCAAATTTATTAAAAAAGAAAAACTGAAATATCACATGGTCATAAGTATTCAGACCCTGTGCTCAGTATTGAGTAGAAGCACCCTTTTGAGCTAGTACAGCCATGAGTCTTCTTGGGAATGATGCAACAAGTTTTTCACACCTGGATTTGGGGATCCTCTGCCATTCTTCCTTGCAGATCCTTTCCAGTTCTGTCAGGTTGGATGGTGAACGTTGGTGGACAGCCATTTTCAGGTCTCTCCAGAGATGCTCAATTGGGTTTAGGTCAGGGCTCTGGCTGGGCCAGTCAAGAACGGTCACAGAGTTGTTCCGAAGCCACTCCTTTGTTATTTTAGCTGTGTGCTTAGGGTCATTGTCCTGCTGAAAGGTGAACCTTCGGCCCAGTCTGAGGTCCTGAGCACTCAGGAAGAGGTTTTCTTCCAGCATATCTCTGTACTTGGCCACATTCATCTTTCCTTCAATTGCAACCAGTCGTCCTGTCCCTGCAGCTGAAAAACACCCCCACAACATGATGCTCCCACCACCATGTTTCACTGTAGGGATTGTATTGGGCAGGTGATGAGCAGTGCCTGGTTTTCTCCACACATACCGCTTAGAATTAACGCCAAAAAGTTCAATCTTGGTCTCATCAGACCAGAGAATCTTATTTCTCATAGTCTGGGAGTCCTTCATGTGTCTTTTGGCAAACTCTATGCGGGCTTTCATGTGTCTTGCACTGAGGAGAGGCTTCCGTCAGGCCCCTCTGCCATAAAGCCCCAACTGGTGGAGGGCTGCAGTGATAGTTGACTTTGTGGAACTTTCTCCCATCTCCCTACTGCATCTCTGGAGCTCAGCCACAGTGGTCTTTGGGTTCTTCTTTACCTCTCTCACCAAGGCTCTTCTCCCACGATTGCTCAGTTTGGCTGGACGGCCAGGTCTAGGAAGAGTTCTGGTTGTCCCAAACTTTTTCCATTTGAGGATTATGGAGGCCACTGTGCTCTTAGGAACCTTGAGTGCTGCAGAAATTCTTTTGTAACCTTGGCCAGATCTGTGCCTTGCCACAATTCTGTCTCTGAGCTCCTTGGGCAGTTCCTTCGACCTCATGATTCTCAATTGCTCTGACATGCACTGTGAGCTGTAAGGTCTTATATAGACAGGTGTGTGCCTTTCCTAATCAAGTCCAATCAGTTTAATTAAACACAGCTGGACTCCAATGAAGGAGCAGAACCATCTCAAGGAGGATCAGAAGAAATGGACAGCATGTGAGTTAAATATGAGCGTCACTGTAAAGGGTCTGAATACTTATGACCATGTGATATTTCAGTTTTTCTTTTTTAATAAATTTGCAAAAATTTCTACATTTCTGTTTTTTTCTGTCAAGATGGGGTGCTGAGTGAACATTAATGAGAAATAAAATGAACTTTTTTGATTTTGGCAAATGGCTGCAATGACACAAAGAGTGAAAAATTTAAAGGGGTCTGAATACTTTCCGTACCCACTGTATATATATATATATATATTGGCAAGAAGGATAATGGAGTTGAAAATGTAATCATAGACAAATCATAGGCAAAAAGTGCAGAAAGAGTGCAGACATGGAGAGAAAAGGCTGCTGTCAAATGTTAATGCAGTGAAACCACACCTCCTTGCTCCATGCCCCCCACTGCCTCATACGTCAAGCCCTGCTCAGGGCCTCAGTCCTGGGCTTGATGGTTGACAGCTGTAGACTGTATGACAGCCAGCAGCTTGGTTGGTGGCCTCATCTCTACACAGCCAGCATACAGGCAGCATTTGAATATGAGCCCCATTAAAAAGTGAGTGGGCTTTAAATGTGTTCTGCTCACTGCTATGAGGCTCTTTGAGAGTTAAAAGAACAGTTTGGTGTTTAATGGTTCAGTAGGCCAGCAGAGAATGGTGAATTACTCTATTGTTTATAGCTTTGGCTTGGTTTTCTTCAAATGTTAATCAGTGCCACCCTTTCTACATTGTGTGTTTTTCAGTACCATCCCATTAGAGAGGAGGATACTGACAATGCTGCAGTGGCTCCACCTCCCTGAAGGAGAGAGGTATGTTCACTACATTTTGGTTTTCTGACCTCTTTATTCAATTTGCAATTCCAATTACAATTGGAATTTCAACATGCAATTTGAAAATGCATTTTGCAGTTGGCATTTCAATGTGCAAAGTGGCAGTTCAATCCACAATTCACCTTGAATTATTTTGGGTAAAATTTAAATGGAAACAGAATCAATTACATGTAATATTGCCATGGGTTTTTGGACTGTTTATTCAAATGTGGCAGTGAAACAGCGCCCCCAGTGGATTGCATTCTCATTTTATTGTCAGCATGCTCTTTCCTTGTTAAAACTCAATCCAAAATTGAAACTGTCACTCATTCTTTAAGGCGATCTATACCTGCATCTGCTATAACCTGCCCTTACACTGCCTCTGATTGGCCCACTCAGACCATAAGCTTGACCAATAAGGGCAAAATGCATTTTCAAATTGCATGTTAAAATTGCACATCGAATTCCCAGTTGTTAAATGACTTGCAGGTTAAATAAAGAGTCCATATGCTTAATCTTTCTGTTTTCTCATACTTTAGATATTTGCTCAGTTTGATATCAAACAGAGGGGGAAACATTTTCTACTAATGAAAATTGGCAATGATATCCAATTTATAAGGGAATTCTAGTAGCATTTTTATTGTTGTGTTTGTACTCTACATCTGCTTGATTTTAGATGATATTTAATGTTTGATAAATCACGTTTCTATTCAGCAAAATATGGTATTTTAAAAATTGTTTGGTATAATTGTCAAAAGTATTACTCACACTTCTAATACTTCTGATGGCTGTGTTGTGTTTCAGGCCCTATGTTTACGCTATGCACTCTGAACAGCCTGACACGTACGGACACAAAATGGGGCCGATGAACGCAGAAGTGAGTGTTGTGTATCTGTGTTTGTACATTACTGTGGAAATGTTTTCAGCGCTAAAAGTAAAGTTGGGATGCTTTCAGAAATACCATGAATAGATTTTTCTAACTTCATATAGTGCGCAGTAAATGGACGATACCTAAATCTCCATTTTCCTTTAAAACATCCATCAACTGTGCGCAGTTTATCGTTTAATGTGCCCAGAATATTTGCACAGAACTGTATGCGGGATGCGTGTTGAAAAGCACACTATGAAGCACGCAAATTCAACACGACGACACACATGGCTTATCTTAATTTGTGTTTAATGTTCTATCAAAACACTGTGACTGGATCACTTTGTGCGTTCCAGTTAAACAACCCCCTGAGGGTGATTGACAGAATCGTTGGCCAACTGATGGACGGACTCAAACAGATGAAACTGCACCGCTGTGTCAACATCATCCTGGTGGGAGATCATGGTACCGACATGCACACCAGCACAAACACACGCTGTGGTATCAAATGATCAGGCTAAAATACTGTATTTATTTGAAACCTCATATGGAACGTATCGTGCATGCTCAGTACCACACTCAGCTCAGACAGGTAGGCCCCTGCTCAAAAACAGTCGCGTAATCTTGTTGTGTGTTTTCAGGTATGGAGGAGGCCCACTGTGATCGCACTGAGTTCCTCAGTAACTACATGACCAACGTTGATGACATCATTCTCATACCTGGGTCCCTCGGCAGAATACGCTCCAGATACCCCAACAACCCAAAATGTAAGCGAGAGAGTGAGGGATCAAGCAGAAAGTGTAGTTATTTTAGTTTTTTCATGAATTCCATCCCCCCCAATGCAGCACTCCATTACTCCTTCTCGGAACAGCTCTTAAATGAACTAGAAGTGTGTTTGGGGTCATTGCCTTGCTGGAAAACATATGATAAGTGTAAACCAGATTGGATGGCATGTTGTTGCAGAATGCTGTGGTAGCTATGCTGGTTAAGTCTGCCTTTAATTTTGAGTAAGTCATAATACAAAGACATGTCTAACAAAGACATGGCGTTTAGAACTGGCAAAAAACCTCAAATTTGGATTTATCAGACCAAAAGTCTTTTTCCACTAATCTAATGTCAGTTCACTTTGTTTTTTGGCCCAAGTCTTTTCTGCTTGTTCATCCTCCTAAGTAAAGGTTTCTTTGCCGCCATTCGACCATGAAGACCTGACTCACACAGTCTGCTCTGAACAGAGGATGTTGAAATGTTGAGCTGCTGTAAATCTGTGGTTTCTGAGGCTGTTAATTATAATGAATGTATCCTCTGCAGCAGAGGTCTTCCTTTCCTGGGATGGCCCTCATGGGAGCCAGTTTCTTCATAGTGTTTATTGGTTTTGGCAACTGCACTTGGAGATACATTCAAAATTTTTGAGATTTTTCAGATTGAAAGCATTTCTTAAAGTAATGATGGACTGTCTTTTCTCTTTACATAACTGAGTGTTTCTTGCCATGATATGGATTTGGACAGTAGCTGTAGTAGCACTAACAGGGCTATTGACTCTGACCCACCCATCCTCTGCACGAGACAACCGATGGGTTAAAGCTCATTGAGTAGGCAAGAAATGACACATACTAATCACGAGTGTGCCGAATGATACAAGCTATTTTGGAAATTTTAAACTATTAAACATATTTTGTTTTTTGGGGTTTTTTTGGTATGTTTTTTTATTTTTACTACATAATTCCATAGGTGTTCTTTGTAGGTGTGCCCAAACTTTTGTCTGGTGGTGCTCTCTGTATAATGCACCGCATTTTAACAGCAGTACTAACCATAGACTCCAAAATAGCCACTGGTCAGTACTATGACAGTTGAAGTTCATTACATTTATGGCTTTATATGTTAAAACATACAACTGATTTTTGTTGTTGATTTCTCACCATTGTTCTTTTTTCAGATGACCCCAAGGCTGTTGTTGCAAATTTAACAGTAAGTGAGGCATGGATGAAATATACGAGAATTTGTCTGAATTTCAACAGAATTGATGAAGATTTTTATCACAAGAGAATCATACTATAGTAGCAATAATAATATTAAACATGCAATAATAATTCCCAATGTTTTTTTTTTTTTCAGTGTAGGAAAACAGACCAGCACTTTAAGCCATACTTGAAGCAGCACCTGCCTAAGAGACTGCACTATGCTAACAATCGACGCATTGAAGGAATTCATCTACTGGTGGAGAGGAAGTGGCATGTTGCCAGGTACACTACCATCACTACCACAGGAAATGCAATTGTATATGACTGATATACAAGTCCTCCTAAACACTGATAGTTAGGAGGATAAAATGGAAAAATGACTGAACATTTATCATGGTGACAGTAAATTTTAGATGTTTCAAAGTGTATTCAAATTATTTAAACCTTTTAAAAAGCATTTTAACATCACTCTAATTAATAACATTTCCAAGTAGCCTAATTTATCCTAGATATGACAAGCCTAGTTAAGACATGTACTGACTCATGAACTTGTTAATAATGTGTGAGAACAAGCAAAAACCACCAGTAGTTCAATCATTTAACTCTAAAGCAGTCATCCGGGTTAAGGGGAGGTTCTAAGCAGTCTAGAACTAGAATCTGTGACTGCACTGACTATTAGGAAAGTGCCCTAACTTTGTGCACACTCAGTGTTGATGTGGCATTGTCTGCCCAACCTTCATTACTGCACATCTTGCATTACTTAAAAACACATTTTATGTCAACAAAGGCTGCTATTAATGCATCAAATCTGAAATTTACAGCTGCTAAAACAATGATTTTCTGAAATGAACTCTGACAGCTGTTTGATTTTATTCCATTGATTCAGTGACAAAGTAAACAAACACAGCTAATAGCCACAGCTAATGGTACTGTCTATGTGTGTGTGTGTGTGTGTGTGTGTGTGTGTGTGTGTGAGTGTGACTGTACGTGTCTTGCATGGAGCTGTCTTGCTGTTTGGGTTGGTGGACTGTGACAAACCTACGTTCTGTCTGACACACACACACACACACACACATACACATGCAGGACTGCTAAAGAAAGAGACCTTTGAGGTTTCAGTGCATCACAGATAACTGGGTTAAATTGTTGGCACTGGACTTGTGAGCAGAGTGCTGGAACATTTATACACACACACACACACACACACATTAGCACATACACACATACACACTAGTAATGTCTGCGTAAATCCCAAACCAACTAACTGTTCACATCAAATGTAAGACCAAGTTTGACTCAGCTAGTCATTTACATTTTCAACATGCTTGTGGCTTCACCCCCTAAACACACACACCCATATGTACACATACACTCACATTACAGTGTACAACTGGAAGTAGTGTTTAATTGAAACTTATTAAAAAGTGGCTGTTTTTCAATTACAGGACTGTGGTTTGAGTTTAGTGAAGGAGTGGTCCTGCACTTCAACTCTATTCTCTACCACTGTTTAACCTGGTCTTTCTTCACCATCTCATGTTTGACACCTTGAGGTCACTAGGAAGTCAGTACGTCAGTCCTCTAGTACTGTTTGATCTTCTTTTTCCTTTTTTACACTGTACACTCAGATTTCTACCAGTCTCAAAAGTTTTTGATACTCTCTAAGCACTCTGGACACAACGAGATATGTCAGAATAACAACCCCATTTTCCTTTTAAATTTCATAAATAATTCCACATAGTATACAATAATCCTGGTCTGCTGTACAAAAACCCTCCAGCTTCTGGTTCTGTTCCATCACTAGACATGGTGATTATTTTTTGCAAGGAAGGAAGGAAACTCTACTTGACACCAGGTTTTTAGAAAATGCTATTGATTACAGGAAGGTTCCTGAAGGGAGGAGGTACTGTGGCTTCTATGGTGACCATGGATATGACAACAAGATCAACAGCATGCAGGTACTCCTGATAATCTACAGTGGTGTGGAGAGGTCATTTGACTTTTAATATCCAGAGCTTGTTGATTTTCTACACCTTTTCTTACATACTGTAGTCATTTATCTGACCTGTGTCATCAACTTTTATTTTCAGACTATTTTCCTAGGGTATGGACCTACGTTTAAATTCAAGACAAAAGTTCCAGCCTTTGAAAACATCGAGCTTTATAATGTCATGTGTGGTAAGGCATGTTTTTGTGTTCTCTTGTGTATCTGGTAGTGTGTGCACATGTGGTTTGATTCACATCAACTTGATAATTATCAAATCTTGTGAGCCGAAATATGTTTTTAAGGTGGGTGATGTTTTATGTGCGACTTCAGTTACTCACTTAGCTGATGTGAAACTGACTGCTCTCACTCTCAGATCTTCTGGGTCTGAAACCAGCCCCCAATAATGGAACCCATGGAAGTCTGAACCACCTCCTGAGAAGTCCCTCCTACAGACCCACCATGCCAGAGGAGGTTTCCAGACCAACAGCCTCTGGCCATGTTCCTGCAGGAACAGAAGACCTGGGCTGCAGCTGTGATGACAAGGTCAGCCATGATGACTTTGTGGCAAAACCTGGGCCCAGATTCCTGTAGACGTCTGAGAAGTGTACCAGTTTTTAGGAGATTGGCTTGTCAGTCAGCTCACTCATATTAGTTATAAGAACAGCACACCTGAATGAAGAATATTTCAGCATAAATTTACTGTTCTGTCAGTAAAAACAATGTGATAAATGTCCCTAGACATAATATAATGGGAATTGTAATTGGATCCTGACCTCTGGCTTTGTATCTTATGTTCCAGCTCCCTCGTGTCTAAATAGTCTGTAAGAGTTCTGTTCCTGTGCAGTATCAGTAACATTTTTATTTTTCTGTATATTTTATTTCATTATTTTTCATCATGGACAATACAAAAGACATATATTTCAGAATTGTGTACAGGTCTGGTGTTCCACAAGTTTATGGTTGACCCGGGAGTTAATGCTGGAGCTGATGCTGAACTCCAGTGTGAGCTAAAACTGACAATCTTAATTTTAAATGAGAAAGGAAAGTAATTGAAATGCTCCATGGGTAGCAAATACTGTATATCTGACAAAAAGGTTGTCTTGACTAGATTTGTAATGCAGCTTTAAAAGCATACGATCACAGTTTTTATAACAAGAACTGATTCACAGCAATCTGTGAGGTTACTTAACTGTAGGGGCTTCAAATCCAGCTGTCTTTTTGAAAATGTCTGTAACTTTTATGTTTTGTTTCTAAATGTGTTTTTACACAGCATACTTGCAGAAAGAATCATGTGTATATGGGCCTGCCATCTATGACCCAACCCTATACAGATGATTGTAAAAATGTGCCTGCATGCTTTGTTGTGCCTTCTGTTTAATTTTCTTAAAAGCTGAAATAAGCTTGTTGCAGCTTTGCTTTGTGCTGCAGAGCTGGAGTCAATTCAAATCTAGCTTAAGTAATTCATTTTAAACAAAACCTGCAATTGCTAGCAAAAAGGTAATCTCTCTTCTTATTGATCCATACCATTTACCATTTTCAGCGTAGAACATTGTCAGCCTATTTGTGAGATATGAATTGCTTTAATTGAAGTGAATTGATCCCAGCCCTGCTGTGCTGTTCACTTTGTCTATGCTGTGTTTTTCCCATGTAGATCTCTGGCAAGAGATTGTTTCAATCTCCGATCTTTTTGCAGTTGCGTGTAAAAAGTAGGGGCCAGAGAGGTTTGAAAGTGACCCTTGTACGAGGCTATAACCTGGAGTCACTGTGGCTCTGTCTCTTACAGAACAAAGTGGAGGAGCTAAACCAGCGACTGAGGCAAGCTATTGATGGTCAGTCTTTCATCATGTTACTGAAAACGTGTCAGATAAATGCCCTGTCCTTTTTTGCAGTAGTGTATGTCATAACTGGAGGCTGATGAAAATGAAATGACTGACTCAGTGACCATCGCTTTATACACAAACAGAAGCAATGTTTAGAGCCATGCAGCCTATATATAACCAGCCTGTACTGGTATTAATGGTCAGTTGGTAGGATTTATAATTACATATGGTGATATTAAGTACCAAAATCTTCAATGACAACCATCAGCTATTTCTAAACAAAACTGTATCAGTATCCTGTACTTGAAGAGATAAATCATGTATTAATTTTTCTTATTATTCCTGTTCATTCAGTGTCAAGTATTATGACTTGTATGCATATCTTGTTGCATTCCTCTCCTCTGCTGTGTCCATCTTTGCTCCTTTCAGACAGCAGGAACCTGCTGTACGGTCGACCTGCTGTGCTTTTCCGTACCAAGTACTCCATCCTGCACCACAGTGACTACATCAGTGGCTACAGCGAGGCTCTCTCTATGCCACTCTGGACGGCATACACCGTCAGCAGACAGGTGCTGTACACCACATACTTTTTTTCCCCCTGGCTGGAGGCTATTAGGAATATTTACAGCACTGTGCACTTTAAATTGTCAGGTGAACGATCAACTGAAGTACCTCGGTCAGAGGACAGTATGATAATGTATTGTAAAGTTTCAGTCTTTACACCAATGAGAAAAAGATTCATATTGTACTATATTATGTTAATAATAGATGAGCCAGCAACAGCTAAAATACTACATTGGAAAATGAAAGCAATATCAGTGAAGCTGTAAAACATGGAAAGGTCACTGAGGTTAATTTTGCATTTGTTTTCTGCTCTTCATGTATAATACACTTCTCTCAGTAATGACATTAGCACAGATTGACGCTGTGCATCATCTGCTGAGCACCATCTGCTGGCAAATCTAGAGTTGGACCACTTATTTGTAGAGTCTGTCTCATTTAGCAGACTCATAAGAGCCACAGTACAACTGCTGAACTACTGAAACCCACCAATAGTTATGATTAGATGTCAGCAGATCTATCTCCTCTGTGTGTGTGTGTGTGTGTGTGTGTGTGTGTGTGTGTGTGTGTGTGTGTGTGTGTGTGTGTGCGTGTGGTCCTCCAGGTAGAAGTATCTGTTATGCCTGAAGCTCTGTCTAACTGTGTAAGACCTGACACCAGAGTCCCTCCAGCCTACAGCCAGTCCTGTACCAACTACAGAGCAGACAAACAGATCACGTACGCCTTCCTGTACCCACCACGTACGTTTCCAATCACAGCTTAAATACTAAAGTCCAAGTGTGTGCTGAAAAAAATATGTCAGAGCTTATTCATTTTCCTTTTACGTTGAACATTTGGGATCTCAGACGAACAAATTCACAATTTTCACATTCAGTTCTGATAATTTTGACTGACCTCAGTAATTAGTACCTCAGTAATCTGTTTTCATTTACCGATTAAATGCTTAATGCATTGGTAAAAAAAATACCAATTAAAAAAGAATTATTAAAATAATGATTTGTTTGCTATATATTAGTTTAAAATAAGTCAGCCTCGTACATATCGCCATATTCAGTTATAACATTTAACTCACCAAATTCATTGCATTACTATACATGAAATCATTTCTAAATTATGCTTCTTTTTTCTTTACTGACAGAATTATCATCTACGATAGACAAAAAATACGAGGCTGTCCTCATCACCAACAGTGTTCCCATGTATCCTGCATTCAAGAGTAAGTCAATCAACTAGTATCTAGGAGCAGTATCCAGCTCAAACCTTCTGTCTTATCATTTTGACTGTGTTGTCGTTGATAGATTCAGTGATATATTCACTGCTTTTCTATCTTTTCCTCACCTCTCCACCCATCCTCCCTGTTGTTTCCCACATCCCTCCCTTGTTTGTGTCTCTACTCCTGCTCTTTCCCACCTTTCCCTCTCAGGAGTATGGGGATACTTCCAAAGAGCACTGGTGAAGAAATATGCCACTGAGAGAAATGGAGTGAATGTACTTACTGGACCTATATTTGACTACGACTATAATGGCGTCAGGGACTCGTTTGAGAAGATAAAAGAGTAAGAACATTCGTTGTGCTTCACTTTTAGTTCAACGTGCATTACATTAGCTATACTGAGCCCTTGAACGCAGCACGCAGGACACTTCCGTCACCTTTTGAATGGTAGCTATTGAGGGCCACTTCCAGCTAAGTCGGCTGTTATGAAAACGAATATGTGATTAAAGAAAGACAAAGCAAGTTTAAAGTCAATTTGCGACCTCCGTGTTAAATTACATTTTTATCTTGTTAAAATGAAGGAGCTAGCAAAAATAGCCTACCCGGACTAAATGTGTCAACAGGCAAGGGGTTGTAATGGGACGCATCTAGCAAGTGGCTAAGTGTAGGTGTTAGGTAAGCTAATGTAATGCACACAATACAAATCTTTTTTGCAAGATAACGCAAAAGTATTGCGAGCGAAAGCAAAACAAAGTCTAAAAACATAATTTCCACCTGATACTAAAGAGGCCCGCACTAAAGGTTTGTTGATTTGTTATATATTCCTCAAGGGTGCGCTATCGCTTTGGGTCAGCTCCATTCTTCGTGCCTGCGCACTTAAGAGAAATTAATTTACGCCTACCTGGAGCGCGCCCCATCACCCGAACCAAGTGTCTCAATCACGTCCGCAGCCCCCAGATATAAAGCGGCGCTTCGAGCGAGTTCTTCATTTTCTTTTATCCAGCGTAAGTAATAAGAACAAGATAAGGTTCTTCAAAATTGACTTCGCCAGACTGTGGTGTCTCTAGAATATGTGGTGAGTGTCGTACCGGCTTCATCTTTGGGGACAACCTGTACAATCGCTGCGTGGGCTGTATGGGAGCGGAACACGCCGACAGGGCCCTTTCCCCAAGAGTAAGCTGCGCACTCTACAAGTAGCTGCCCCTCGAGGCTCTCCGCCAGAGGGCGGAATTCTTTATTCTTGCCCTGGAAGATTGCTAGCAGACTGAGGACACTGCTCCTTCCTCTACTCTGCCCTCCGCTCCCCAGCAGGGGCTGTAGCCAAAAGTGTGGTCTGTCCTGTCGGTGGCACGAACCATTACAGGAGCCGACTCTAGGGGCGCTGTTCTGTGGCCCGCACCATTGGCCTGTGTGGCCTGTCGGTGGCACGGACCATGACAGAGACCAGCTCTAGGGGCGCTGTTCTGTGGTCTGAGTGGCAGCAGTGTGGCCTGTCTGGTCCGTGCCTGCCAGGTGTCTGGTCTCTCTCAAGGATTTGAGGTCTGTGTGGTCTGTGGTCCTGGTGGTTTGTGTCATCTATAGTTAAATGCAAGTCCTTGTATTCCTGTCGCATTGTATGTGAACCACAAGGAGAGAGAATGTCTTATCTGGAACTGTGTGGCTCTTTAGCTCACAGAAGTAAGCAGATACCCCGAATTCAAGAGATAGTCAGATGGAGTCTTAGGCATCTGTTTTTATTCACGAGCCCGTCAGCAGTGTAGCCTGATTGAAATGCTGAATTATGTATGAAATGCTGAATTACCTGAAGAGCAGGTATTTTCTCCGTAGCTCACACGACCACTGCCAATCATAAAGCAGCCGTGGCTGATTCACATACATTCACCTCACAGTGCAACCCCCTCACAGCTGTCCCGACTGGGCCCTGGGGTGGTCCAGGGCCACACCCATAAACTAATTTCTCTTCTGTGGACATGACCCATAGTGATAGTCATAGTGATAGTCAATAGGGCCACGCCCAATTCACAGAATCTCGGGTTACGAAATGTAACCAACGTCTTCTTTCTGATGTGTATTACAGGTATACCACTGGGACAGTACCCATTCCCACACACTACTTTGTGGTCCTGACCAGCTGTTTAGACTTCACACAGGCTGCAGACTCGTGTAGTGGTCCGCTCAGCAGTGCTGCATTCATTCTGCCACACAGACCCACCAACGATGAGACCTGCAATGTAAGTCAGACACTTGTTTAAATGCTGTGTTTGTCAGTGAATTGTGAATGATGATGGAACATTTACACACATTTAAAATAAAAGAGCACAAGGTGTTAGATTTGAATCAGAATTTTGTCTTTTTTTCCCCCTTCTTATTTTTGTCATGTAGCTATTAAAGTGAAGTAACATCCACAGAGGAGAGGTAGGGAAAGGCCATGTTAATACTAATGTTTCCTCCTCACTGGTTCCCTGCAGAGCTCAGAGGAGGAGTCTCGCTGGGTGGAGGACCTAATGAAGATGCACACAGCTCGGGTCAGAGATGTGGAGCTCCTAACAGGCCTGGACCTGTACCGCAAAACCACCCGAAGCTATTCTGAAATCCTCTCTCTCAAAACCTACATGCACACCTATGAGAGCGAGATCTGATCTCTGTGCTCTACTAACATTAATCTTGCTGATCTTTTTGAACCGTGGTGGATGTATGTGGTACAAAGAGGGGATGTGATCATCTCTGCTACACTGGCCTACGCCAGCTGTAGCTCTCATCGGGATGCCGTGGCTGTCATTTGCAGCTTTTCTGCAACATCCATGTTGTAGCCCTTTCACTGAGCATTTGGTTTAGTCTCATCCATCTCTTAAGATACAACTTCAACACCACTGAGCTGTTAGCTGTGGTACTGTCCACTGGACCCTACTGAACAATCACCTTCTTTTTTTTTAATTTTTTTTTTTATTAACCTTGGTGTCCTTTGTTTAGCCCTACAGCACAGACAGCAGAAACACATCCTGTAAGTCGACTGTATACTGGAATATTATCTTACACCAGTTTATGTTTAAAGCAGTTGGATTACACAGCTTTATCTATAAAAATACATCATATTAATGCAATATAAGCTAAAAAAGGGTACATAACCAAATAATACCTTTTAGTGGTGCCCATTACCAGAGAAATTTGCAATTAGTGACCAAAAATTACACATTGAACCTTTGGCTTTTGGGTCCCTGAGGCTCAATTGCAGATCAATTGCCCTGTCTGCACATACTATGTGTAGACACGTTTCTTATTTTTCATTAGTTCATTTTACATCTGTCATCAGTACTACACAACTCCTACACAGATGTTTACACATTCTGTAGATGGACCTTTGATAATACCTTCTTCAAAGAATTATCAAAATATTCTCTAAAAAAACAGTACTTCATACATGTGAAAAATTATTACATGTGTTAAAGATAATATAATTTGCACTACAATAATCACTTCAATATTAAAGCAGGATTGTTAAACTAGTGCCATGAGCACATAGATTTCCATATGATATAGATCCACTCTGAAATTGTTTACCTAATATACTATGTCTGCATCGAACAGTGATTACAAAGAAGTTGCCTTTATTTTTTTGACATGGAATTTTAGTACAATGTGTTTGTGTGTGTGCAGAGTGTATGTTGAACTGGAGGTATTTTCTAAGCGTGTGTGTGTGTGTACGCATTTAGATGTGAATTTTTTTTTTTTGTTCTGTGCACAATAACAATAATGTCAATGACAATGATTTTCCCTAAAACATTAATCTCCTGTGTGACTGACCTATTTATGCTTTATGTGAATGTCATCACAATAAACCGGTGTTTTACTAAATCAGCTATGATGCGTATTTAGTTACAGCAACTCACAGCTGCATGCGACAGAGCAAATTGAACAAAATCATTCCCATCTGTATGTTTGGATGATGAATGTAAGTCTAGCATTAAATGCAGCTGCTACTATACCATGCATGGCAACTTCACCACCTTTGTATGATCTTGTCAGCTGTTTGCTGCAACACATCTGGAGCAGCTGTCCTATATCTTGTTGAAAACTTAGGTATACTTCACTAAATTTGACAATGACCCAATACACCCCAGGGATCACCAACTATGTAAATACTTATTCCCACTTACAATACATAGTAAAGTGGTGATTCAGGGCTGGTCCTGCAACAATATGCATCTTGTAGTGATCTTTATTGCTGCAGTTCATATATTCAGTGGTGTTTTTTTTCCTCCAAAAAACACTTCCTCTAATAGTTTTGGTAATTCTTCTGTGCTGTTGCTGGTTATCTCTACTTCGTCTCTATTTTAGAACGCTAAAACGGTGCCCATCTGACCGCTGTGCGGTGAATCATTATGTCATGACACGCACGCAGCCTACGTGTCACGCACTTGCACAATTCCGCTATCAGGTCCCCACCCGCACATCCACACATCTCCAGTTATTTATATTGTATATTATTAACGCCCAATAAAAGGAATATAGCAGTTTTTATTTTTGATGTGCACATTTCCGTGAGCGCTTGAATGCAGCACGGAGTTGTGAAACCGTGGTGGAGAAACGTTTAAAATACTTTCACTTCCGAAAAACCTCAGGGGATTGTTCGCTATGAAGAGAACAGTCCATGTAGTTTACAGAAAGCAACCCACTGATCTAATTCCTTTGAACGGGGGATTTTTTTTTGTGTGTGTGTTTGTTTTGAATTTGAAAGTGTAGTGTTTGCAGCGCTTTGGTGTCGGCGCAACAACAATGGTAGGATTACATTTTGTTTCTACTGCAAACCTTTCTCAGGGATTAGTAACGTCCCGAACAAACACAACTGCTGTATCTGATGGCGATGACGCATCAGGTTGTTATTTCAGCTGCACGTGTAGATGTAGAGAGAAAGGATTTATTTATATTTTTTTTAATTTTAGCTTCGAATGTCAAAAGGAGTCCTCAGTAAGGCGTGTCGATTAAATGTGAAGAGTTTAGGAACTTGTACCACATCGCTGTCAGTGGTCTGATCTTTAATGTAGTTCACTGATCGGCAGCTAAATGTGTCAGCCCACAGAGATAAACATGCATCAGATGTACGTTAACATCCTCACCTATCACCGGGAGCTGCTGGTGTCCAGGCTGAGGAGCGTTCAGTGCGTCCTGGACAACCTGTTGGTGTGTGGCTTCCTCTGTGAAGAAGATGTGGAGATTGTACAGCGAACTGTCACCAAGACAGATCAGGTAGGAAAAAAAAAACCCAAAAAAACAACAGTTTTATTTTCTAATATGTGATTTTGAATTTCAATCCCAAATAAGATAGATTTGTTATTATTTTTATAGGTGCGCAAAATCTTGGAGCTGGTCCAATGCAAAGGGGAGGAGGCCTGTGAATACTTCCTTTTCATCTTATATACAGTATGTGATGCCTACATAGACCTCCAACCATGGCTGAAAGAGATCAACTACAGCCCAAGCAATGACATGTCAGGGATGAAAGTGGTTAACACAGATCCAAGTACGTGTTACAATGAAGTGTGTAACTGTTGCACAGTCTCTAAAACTGGCCAGATCTTGTAGTCTTGGTTGCTTTTTACTTTATCTGATTTTTTTTTTGATTTTTTTTTAATGAGAACTGTTTTACTTTGGTGGTTTGCACTTACGTGGGATCATGGTGTACGTGAGCAACATGTTGTTCACTCCTTTTTCCTTTAACTCCCACACATTCTTCTTGCTCCAGACCTTTGTATTGTTTCCACAAATCAATGGTGCTCCTTTATTTGTGAAAGTGATATGTTTGATAGTCATGCAGTCTGGTATGTTTTGTGCAACTGTCCTGTTCCTTCTAAACTAAACACCAAACCTGTCATGTTTTTGCTGATTCAGTGGAATCCTGGCATGGCAGCTACAGTTTTTTTTTTTTTCATATGGGTATCAATGAGATTTATGTTCTGTGTTTGAGTCTGATGTCTAAACACAGTTTAGGAGGAAGCTCTAGTAACTATGGAGACCAACTGATTAGTTTGAGACAACCAGCAAAGCCACAGGTTACTTGCCTGTCCTCGGGTTTACTGAGGCTCGGTCCGTTCTGCTGTGGGCTGGTCCGACTGCAGTCTGCCGGCGGGGTTTCTAGGAAATACGTAGGTGTTCTCCGGAATCCTGGACTGCAGGCCTGGAGTCCATTCGTCGCCTTTTCTCACTCTCCTTCTGGCCGCTGCAGGGTTGTCTCATGAAGTTGGTTGATGTGAGAGGGTCAGCTGGAGATGTTTGCTTGCTGCAGGTTGCTGCTTGCTTGCCCTACTCTGCGTGGGCAGTAAAAGCAGTCTCTACTTCATCTTCATAGGTGCTGTCTTTCTGAGGTGTTTTTCTCTGTTAATTAAGAGATTAACCTATTTTTTAAAAGTTTTAAGAACATTTTTCTAAGATGGGAACAATAATATCTTTTTCCAACACATGATCGACTTAGTAACTAACCAGAGTCAATTGTTACAGCTACATCATAAATGAAAATCCAAACTTCCCATAGTTATATGAATTAGCTACAAGCATGAATAACAGATAAACAATAGCACAGCTTCTCCATCACACCGTAGTCTGTCAGTGATTCTCTGTGTAAGTGTGGTCACACATGTCACATATTTAGCAAAGCAGAAATAACAATAACAAGACCAATTCATAAGTCATTGTATATGTTTCAGGTCTTGTCTGAAAAGGGAGTAGTTTCAAAGTATTTACAGCAGGATGTAAAGCAAAAGGGGGGGGGGGGTTCTTTGTTAAGAGCCAGTGATCTGCTCCTTATCAAATGGAGTTTTGACAGTGCAGTACTTGTTGGTGAGCCTGTTGTTTACCTTAGTAGGTCACTAAGAGTTTTAGCGCCATCAATTCCCAGAGGGTAAAAGTCTTGGAATGTGAAGATTCCAAGACAAATATTTGCTCACCATCCCCTTTCCAGTCTGAGGTTATAATCAATATTTGTTTATAGGAAAAAATAACAAACAAAAGAAACAATAACTGCATTCATCCATCTTTCAGCAGTGAAATTGTCAGCAAATGCCAATGTACCAGTGGTTTGAGTCAAAAGAAGAACAAAAAATGTCTAATTGTTCAAATGCGTTATGTCTGAAATGTAACTTTGGTTATCAGTCATAGCTTCTGTGTTGCACTAATTCATGTTTATTCCCTTTAAGTCAGCAGGTATTGTAAGAGGTTGAGGCATGAAATGAGCCGGGACACGTCTTTCATCATGTCGTATGGCCAGCAAGAGGAGACCCGTCTGGAGGACCTCTACACTGACACTCTGATGGAACTGTTGAGTGACTCCAATGAAAGTCTGGGCTTTGTGGAGAATCTGGACCAGTTCCTAGGTGACCATGCAACATTCAATCCCGAAGGTGAAGTCATCTATGTAATGGGGGATGCTGGTGTAGGGAAATCTATCCTCTTGCAGAAGCTGCAGAACCTTTGGTCTAAAAAGGAGCTGCAAACGGATGCCATCTTCTTTTTTAAGTTCCGTTGTAGGATGTTCAGTATCTTTAAGGACACAGAAAAGATCTCCCTCAGAGACCTTTTGTTCAAGTACAACTGTTACCCAGATCATGATCCAGATAATGAAGTGTTTGATTACATCTTGCGTTTCCCAGAGAAGGTTATTTTTACATTTGATGGCTACGATGAGATTCAGGAGGATCTAGACCAGCTGAATGTCCCTGAAGTGGTGTCACCAGAAGATAGTGGACACCCCCTCCAGCTGCTCATTAGCTTGCTCTGTGGCAAACTACTCAAAGGCTCCCAGAAGGTGCTGACAGCCCGAACAGGGATCGAGATCCAGAGTAGGGTAATCAGAAAGAAGGTGGTTCTGCGGGGGTTCTCCCCAACTCACCTGAAGACTTACATCGACCTGCACTTTAAGGAGCAGGAGCACCGAGAGCTGGTGTCAGTTCAGCTAGATGCTAGCCCCCACCTGTGCGGCTTGTGCTCCACCCCACTGTTTTGCTGGATTGTATTCAAGAGCTTTAGGCACTTGCACACCATGCACGATAGTTTTCATTTGCCTGACACCTGCATCACGCTCACTGACATCTTTCTCCTGCTCTCTGAGGTGTTCCTTAGCCGCTCGGCTTCACCCGCTCCATCTCTGTTGAAGAAAACCACTCGATGTGCCTCAGATACATTCAAAGCAGGACTTGGGCCTCTTGCTGCTTTTGCCAAGCTGGCACTTCAGGGAATGGAGCGAGGTAGCTTCATCTGCAGCCAAGAGGAGATCACTGCATGTGGTCTGACAGAGGAGGACCTGCCCTTGGGATTTCTTAGACCTGTCAATGAGTATGATGCCAGAGGAAGCTCTGCTAACTTTGAATTCCTCCACATGACCCTCCAGTCTTTCTTGGCGGCATTTGCTCTAGTAGTAGATGAGCAGGCTGCTGCAAACTCCATTCTTAAGTTTTTCACAGAGTGCAGCAGGCAAAGAGACCCATCCTGTCATTCTTTTGACTTCTGTATCAGTAGCTCTTCAAAGCCCAGTGAAAACAAGCTATTTGCAACTAATGAACACCTCCAGTTCATTAATCTGTTCCTGTGTGGGCTGCTGTCCAAGGCTCATGCTGGTCTGATGCAGTATCTGGTGTCTCCAGTTTTACTCAAGAAAAAACGTAAGTTGCTAAAATCCTACCTGTCGACTAGTGTAAAGTCCCACCTCCATGGCTTACCGCACTACAGTGGTAACGAAGGCAAAAAAGTCCATGTTTTGCCCAACTTCCTGTGGATGCTGAGGTGTATCTTTGAGACAGGGAGCAAAGACATTGCTCAGATGACAGCGAAAGGCATCACAGCCAGCTTCATCAAGCTGGGTTACTGTAATGTCTACTCAGGTGACTGCACTGCCCTGAACTTTGTGCTGCAGCACCGTCAGAAACTCCTGGGGCTCGACATGGATAACAACAACATCAGCGACTATGGGGTGAAGCAGCTGAAGCCTTCATTCTGTAAGATGACAGTAGTCAGGTAAGCAGTACAAACTAATATAACTACAGTACCTTCTGATCTCCGCTGACTGACTATATATAATACATGGAACGCTGTGCACTAAAGGAATTGCTTGTCTTCAGGCTTTGTGTCAATCACCTGTCAGACAGCAGCATTGAGATTCTTGCAGAGGAGCTGTGCAAGCACAAAGTTGTGGAGGTTTTGGGGTGAGTACACCAATCAGTTCTTCCAGCATACAAAAAGAAAAAAAAAAAATTATTCTATTGCAATATTTTTTTCTTTAAAAGTAATTCATCTGAAAGAGTACCACTGACACCCGCTTGATAGAAGTTTTTAGTAAGAAGTCACAGGTTGGGAACCATTCATTTAATGCCTTGTACTTATTAATTGAATCTGAAAAGGCAGCAACTTTGAAAACAGTGAAGTAAAAAGTGCAGTTTGAACTAGGGCGAAGTGGAGTAGAAGCATAAAGTAGTATTAAATGATCATATTCAAGTAAAGTACAAGTAACACAAATGTGTAGTAAAAGGTCCTCTCATCAGCTTTTCTGGAGCTTTTGATGACATTACACAAAATCCCGGTTGTCTAGTAATTGTAACTGTTGAGAGTTTCATTTTTCTGAACACTATATTGTAAGTGCATCTTGTTGGCTTATGTTGTTGGATGGAAGGTTCATTTTTGACATCAGAAGTAGAATGGTTGACATGACATGTCAAGTTTTATTCCTGTTAGTTTTTTTGGGTAAGGCAGGAAAAGTCCAACTGAGAGGAATTAAAAAGGACCAGTATGTAAGAAGTTATTATATATCTGATGTGACATGTTTTCTTCAGAGCTGCTGTTCATTTGTTACAGTTTTTTTTTTTTCTTTGTCTTCAGGCTTTACAGCAATCACATCACAGATGTTGGAGCCAAGCTAGTTGCTCAGATCATTGAGGAATGTCCAAGGCTGCGAGTTGTCAAGTATGTTTCTAACTTGTACTAAGAAGAATGAATCATAATTCTAAAATGAACATCTTTGTGCGTTAAACTGATACTCTCACTATCTTGTCCTTAGGATTGGTAAAAACAAGCTCACTAGTGTTGGTGGGAGGTATCTGGCCAGTGCAATCCAGAAGAGCACTTCTATATTCGACGTGGGGTGAGACTTCTTCGCTGGTTTATACGTTTTTCATAATCAGCTGATGAAAGATCAGTACACGCAGCTTGTTTGTATCCAGCTGTTCGCGTGAAAGTGCTGAGGTTAGATTGAAAAAGCTGGTGATAACAGAGCAGTGGCTTCAGTGAGACAGGTCTGTTGGTGTTTCTGTGCTTTGGGCTGCAGCACATAGAGGTTTTGATGCTTTGGCTTTCAGAATGTGGGGGAACAGCATTGGCGATGAAGGAGCAGAAGCGTTCGGAGAAGCTTTGAGGCACCACCCAAGCCTTACCAACCTCAGGTGAGAAGACGGGTGACTGCAGAAAAGTTGTGTAAAAGCCACTGTTTAAATTGAATCATTTCTGTTTTCTAGTCTATCAGCCAATGGTATCACATCAAAAGGTGGGAAGCTCCTGGCAGAAGCACTGAAAGAGAACAGCGTCCTCAAGATATTCTGGTGGGCAAGTCACTTTTCTTTTTAGCTTAGTGATTATTACATTTCTAACACAAGGACTCTGTGTAGAAGAAGACATCTATGCTGTTGTAGGTTGGTGCAGAATGAGCTGGCTGATGATGCAGCTCCACCCCTGGCTGAGCTGGTTAAGGCCAACACAGGCTTGAGTCACCTATGGTAAGAAAAAAAAACACACGCAACACGCTGTATTTATTCATGTGACGTCACCACAGACATGTAATTGCTTAAAACGTACCTGCTTTGCCTATTTGTCCATAGGTTAATCAACAATCAGTTCACTGCCTGTGGGATCCGACAGCTCGCTGAGGCCCTTGCTCACAACACATTACTCAAAGAGATCTGGTGAGGAACAGTTCTCAGTGTATTTTCTTTTATCCTAATATCCACAAAGAGTCACTGGTGTGTAGCCTTCCATCAGTTCTAACACTGAATTTTTATCCATCTGTCAAAATGTTAATAAACTCTCAGCTTCATTATAATGGAACTATAATGGAACCAGAGTAAGTTAAGAAGAACAGTGGTTTTCTAGCTTTTATTCTCAACATTTCATGTGTAGAGCAAGACTGCGTCGTTTCTTCTTTCAAAACTTACATTACGCGTTGATGTTATAGTGAGGACGGCACATACAAAGAGCCTAAAAAAAGCATAAACAAGCAGACTGCTGGATGTTTAAATAAGATACTGTTCACCATAGACAATGGTATGTTCATAAGGTGACCCCCAACTGCCCAAAGAATTTGTTTATATATTGTATATATATCAAAAGCATTCTTCTTTTATCAGTGGTTTTCTAGAACACAGTACCATATAATGTATGCTTTTAGTCCTTCATCCTGAAAGGCAATTTGAGTTAGAAGTAAATAACAAAAAATAGACTTTTTGTAAAATGGTTATTATGGCACAGGGGTGGTTAAGTGCCTCATGTTTAGTGAACTCCATTTATTGAACACTCCTAACTCATTGTAGTAGTTGACATGCAGCTGACAGCATGATCACCCTTCCCTCTTGATACCTTTGTGTTCTGCCTCTGAAGGGGAGTGAATGTGAATTTGACTGAGAGTCTGATGGTGTCTGGTCATGTTCCTACAGTGTGAAGGGCAACCAGCTCTCTGCAGAGGAAGAGAAACAGTTTGAGGCAGAGAAAAGGCTGCAGTTCCACTGACTGGACCCTTCGCTGGACAAACGTGTTGAGTAATGTCTGCATGGGAGTAAAGCTGTAGCATTCCACTGTAGGAATGCACAGCGTTAGTAATAACAAACTGTACTGTATAGTGTTACACTGTATGCTCTCACCTGCACCTGCTGTGGCCACAAAGTCTGCTGTCTTTGAAATATCGTATATCATCTTTTGTTAATGACGTTATGATCTGAAAAAGAGGATGTTTACCTAGACTTTTGTCAAAATGTTTGACAGTTTTCCATACACAAAAACATATAAGTAAAAAGGAAGTGGAAGCAGTGAAGAAAACAAAAAGAAAATGACTTCCTTTTTCATGAACTGTTGATTTCAGGCACATTTTGTTTTGTATGAATATTTGCTGAGAACAATTATTTTATTTATTTATCGACGGGAGAAATGTATAGGTATATTTCAGTCTGGCGAGCACAAATGAAAGATGACAGCATACTTTTTGTAAGAGAAATGTGCCAACTGGTGGTTAGATATGACATTTCCTGCATGAAATTGTCTTCAGTATTTTGTATTTGGCTAAAGTGAACCAAAGTAGTGAGTAAAAGTAATAAAGAAAAAGTGTTCTTGATTAACAGACATTTGTTGGAAAAACACAATCCTTATCCACATTTCCTATGATGTCCTTTGTCTGTCCAGCTGCACTATCTTTCCTTTGGAAAAGTCAAAGTAAAGCTTCAAGGTTATTGTACATCACAATATGGCTGGTAATGTAATTATGGATGCAGTTTAAGTTCAATGTGCACAGCTTTCTTAAAAAATGCTATTACTAACACAGAAATGAATCTGAAAGCCAGCATGCTCATGGGAATTTCACTTTCACTTTCACTCAAAAAAGGGTAGAGGGTAGAGTAAAACTAATAAAATCATTGCTCCCTGCAATCCTTCATCCCCACTGCCCTCAGGATCCACAACACCTTAGCCAGTGGCAGATGATAATTGACTACTGTCACTACTGACTTACTAAAGTTTATCTCGTCTTGTCTTAAATAGCTGTTAGTTTGAAGTGCCTGTTAAATGTACTATTAGAGATAACAGTATTTAAGTTTAAACAGATTTAACAGACTCGTGTAACAACCCCTCAGATGCTAGAATAAATTAGCTAACTGTAGTCTTGTAGTGCATTAATAACACTGTGTTAGTTTTATATATGATAATGTACATTTTAAAATGTAAGTGCATCTGATATATAATCCCTTCTACTTGAGTAGGATTTTCAATGCAGGATCTTTACTCGCAATAGAGTATTTTTTACAATGGGTAGTGTTATCCCAGGTTTCTTTTCAGCACTGTAGCCAGGCTGACAAAAAGTCACAGCTCCGTTGAGCCCAGTGTTCCCTTAGCTCTCAGCAGTGATGAATTTATGAGTTTCTTTACAAATAAAATCACAACTATTAGAGATAAAATTCAGCAGATGCTTCCTATACCTGCAATAAATGAATCTTTTACTACAGTAGCTCTTGAATCATCTGTAGGACCTCAGTTATGTTTAGACTGCTTCTCTCCTATAGATCTCTCTGAATTTACATCAGTAGTTGCTTCATCGAAATCATCAACGTGTCTCTTGGACCCCATCCCGACTAGACTGCTTAAAGGCACCCTGCCATTAATGAACTCATCTTTATTGGACTTGGTAAATTTATCTCTAGTATCAGGCTACGTACCACAGGCCTTTAAGACTGCAGTAATCAAACCTTTACTCAAAAAGCCTAGTCTTGATCCAGGAGTCTTGGCTAATTATAGACCAATATCCAACCTGCCATTTATTTCTAAAATCCTAGAAAAAGCTGTTGCTAAGCAACTATCAGACCACTTACACAGGAATGAACTATTTGAAGATTTCCAATCAGGATTTAGAGCACATCATAGTACAGAAACAGCACTGTTGAAAGTTACCAACGATCTTCTCTTAGCCTCAGATAATGGACTTGTTTCGATACTTGTCCTCCTAGACCTTAGTGCAGCATTCGACACCATTGACCACAACATCTTATTACAGAGACTGGAGCATGTGATTGGTATCAGAGGAACAGCGTTAAAGTGGTTCCAATCCTATTTATCGGACAGATTCCAGTTTGTTCATGTCCATGATGAACCTTCCACACGAACAAAAGTTAGTTATGGAGTTCCACAAGGTTCTGTGCTAGGACCGATTCTGTTCACCCTGTACATGCTTCCTTTAGGATATATCATTAGGAAGCACTCTATTAATTACCACTGCTATGCGGATGACACTCAGTTATATCTATCTATTAAACCTGTTAACACAAACCAGTTAACCAGACTTCAAGCCTGTCTAACTGACATAAAGGCCTGGATGACCAGTAACTTTTTACTTTTAAACTCGGAGAAAACAGAAGTCATTATATTTGGGCCTAAAAATCTCAGAAATAACTTTTCTAAAATTATAGCTACTCTAGATGGCATAGCCCTGGCCTCCAGCACTACTGTAAAAAACCTTGGAGTTATTTTTGACCAGGACATGTCCTTTAACTCACACATAAAACAAATCTCTAGAACTGCATTCTTTCACCTGCGCAACATTTCCAAAATTAGGAACATCCTGTCTCAAAATGATGCAGAAAAACTAGTCCATGCATTTGTTTCCTCAAGGCTAGATTACTGTAACTCATTACTATCTGGATGTCCTAATACCTTAATAAAAAGCCTCCAATTAATCCAGAATGCCGCAGCCAGAGTCCTGACAGGAACTAGCAAGAGAGATCATATTTCTCCTATATTGGCTTCTCTTCATTGGCTCCCTGTAAAATATAGAATAGAATTTAAAATCCTTCTTCTCACATACAAATCCCTTCATAATCAAGCTCCTTCATACCTTAAAGACCTCATAGTACCATATTATCCCAATAAACCACTTCGCTCTCAGAGTGCAGGCCTACTTGTGGTTCCCAGAGTTCTCAAAAGCAGAATGGGAGGCAGAGCCTTTAGCTATCAAGCTCCTCTCCTGTGGAGAGTGGGAGGAAACCGGAGTACCGGGAGTAAACCCACACAAGCACGGGGAGAACATGCAAACACACAGATAGGCCGGGTTGCAAATCCAGGACCTTCTTGCTGTGTGGCAACAGTGCTAACCACTCAGCCTCCTTGCTGCCCCTGTTAAGAAGTCTGTGTTATTAAAAAATTTCAGTACAGCATCTACCTTTTTCTGTGTGCATCTCTCCACCACAGCTTCCAGTGAGTCCAGCTTCATACCAGTCACTGAACCAGTTTTTTCCACCAGTTTGTCCAGCTGCCTTGCATCTTTCTGCTTTATCCTGCTTCCCTAGCAGACTGCAGCATAAAACAGCAGACTTGCCAACAAGTACGTCAGTCAAACACTGTGTGAAGTTCAAAACTTAAAAAAACTTCAGAGAAAAATAAACATGATAGTTGGTCCCAACTGCTTTTCAGTTGAAATGAACTCTTCGCATTAGTCAATTCAATTGCATTAAAAGAATTTGCACAAAAAATACAGACTATGAAAAACAAGCAGATGAACTACAACATATAAACATTTGTTTTTACTATGCCAAAATAAAATGTGCAAGTTATCGCAAACGCTTGATTGCAGTTATTAGGTTACGGGGGCAAACACTTTTTCACACAGGGCCATGTAGTTTTGGATTTTGTTTTCCCTTAATAATAAAAACCTTCATTTAAAAACTGCATGATGTGTTATCTTTGACTAATATTTAAATTTGTTTGATGATCTGAAACAAACTGTGACAAACATGCAAAAAAATAAGAAATCAGGAAGGGGGCCAACACTTTTTCACACCACCATGTCCAGTGCCAGGGTGCATTGTTTTTACCAAGTGAAAAAAACCATCCACTAAATCACAAAGCCATTGTACTTTTTAAAGTGGTGATTTGAGCTCCATGTTTGAGTGTTTCATATTTGGAAAAATGAAATAGAATAGAATATGACACTCTTCAGGCTGATTAAACAGCTGTATTTTTACAAAAAAAAAAAAAAAATCAGGTAAGCTTATGGCATTAAAATTCAAAAAGTAAAAGAATGATTGGTGTCCAAATAACTGGCTCTTAGTTGCTTTTTGTACATTGTTTTGCAAAAAGGAAATATCTGAACACATTTTATGTATGTTATGATTATCACTTTTTGTTAAATACATATTGAACAGCACACATTCTCTTTCCTAAGTACTGCTCAAAACTGGCAAAAACTATAAAAACACTAAAAAGCTCTTGAATGGTTTTGTAATATAATATAAGGCTTATCTTAGGCCGCATTTATGTGTATACATTCTGCCCATCAGACTGGACATACAATATTCCTGTTATGAATAAACTTGAGCCAATACACCGTGCTGTGACTAACACTAGCAGCACAGTATATGGGACATTTCTGCATATTTAAATAGGGAGATTCCTGACAGTGAATTTGAATTACGACATAGAATTGGCTCATCCAGCTTAGGCAGACAAGTACGTTCAAGAGTAGAGCTGAGAGGTAAAATTAGTTAAGATATTCAGAGCCACGATAGCCTTTACACAAACTGCTAGTGCTCCCGTTTAATGTATAATAGACTAAGTTTTAAGTTTGTCTGCCTCATTGTTTCAAATTTCACCTCCTAACTGAAGGGCATATTTCATATTTAGTCATTCTCTTTGGAAGGGTGGGTCAGTCATTGTGCTATTGGAGAAACAATAAAAACAGGAAGACAGACAAATGAATGTTATCATCATATCTATTAAGGCCAGATATGTTGTACTATTCTTCTAAAATTCACAGCCAAAATAAAGGACATCACTAGTCAGTGTTGAACCTGCTCACAGAAATCAGTTGTATAATCAGTTATGAAATGAGGACGACAATAATGATTAGTTGTCACTTCAGTAAGATTAAAGTCTGAGATGAAGGTACAGTAAGAGCCCTGTTTAATGTTCATGGCTCAGCCAAAAGTTCAGACTATTGCTGCAGAGAACAACATGAGTAGAGTCCACACTGCTGCTCCCACTTCCAGACTCTGCACGGAGGAACTACAGGACTCAGCACCGCTGTGTGAAGGGACATGGAATCACAGGGCCCAGCTAATTTCTGTGTGGCTGTCAGATTTACATATACAGTATGATGAAGCAGTGGTCATGAGTGTGCCAGAGTACATCCCAAAACTCCAAAGTTTATAAACTTTGTTTTCTGCAGGGACCCTGTTATGGATCCTTTCTGTTATCGCAACCACAGCATGGCATAACTCCCCCAAAAGAAAACAAACAAACAAACAAACAAAAAAAAAAGAGTATGATATTGTCACATACATGCTAGAAGTGCTTTAAAGGGAAATCTCAGGTTTTAGTATTGCACTTCCCATAATACAACTTAATAGCATCTCTCATTTGATTTACAGTGATTTCTAAATGGGATCTGAATGCTACTTAAAACTTGCATTCTGACATGAATGGTATGTATAAGTCAGAACAGCGTAATTATGGTGAATCTAATGTGAAGGTTGACAAATCTTCAGTTAGAGGCTTCAGCAGTTTGAGATAGACATTTTAACTTCAAATAACCTTTGAAAAATATTTTTGCACAAAATGAGGCCTAGCTTTCCCTGCCACTTACACCAAAATGGCTTTAGGAAGGAATCTATCATAAGCTGGAGGAATGACTGCAGTGTATACATGGCCTTACAAAAATGCTGAACAGTGGAGGCTCTTCGTTAAGATTCCGCAAAGCTAGAGGTCAGGACAACTGGTTGATACACTCACATATGGTGATGACCTATAATGATTATATTTCGCAGAGCATGTAAATGAATTCATTCATATGATATGACAGACTGTGTCCACTGTACACTGCCACTGATAGATAGATGTGGTGGGGGGGGTTCAAAGGGAATTGACCTGGAAGATCAGCTGCTCTGTCACTTGGAAGAAAAACTTAAACACACACACACACACACACACACATATACACAAACACACACATTTGGAGGTTGGAAACAACCAGTACATTCAAGAGTTGATGGATCAGAAATTTTCACAGCTGAAACAGGATAGATTCTGTCTTCGACTACCATGCTTCTCCTAGCTGGATGTAACCCTAACTACAGAAACCGAGGGCCAGATGGGACACTTCATCTCTTGTTAACCAACAATTTTGAATGAATACATCATCCTATCATCATTTAAAACCACCAAATGAAACTATAGTTATGTAAGATTACTTTTACAGTTGCTAAAAGCAAATAAATAAGCAGCATATTTGTTTTTCCATTATTAAAGCGATCTCCAGGGTGGTGTAAGTCATGGAAAAAGGAAGGTTGTGGAGGAAGAAGATATTAAATTCAAAAAGAACTTCGGAGCTTTGGGATCCACACTCAGTGATCTCTGATAAGTTCATCGTCACAGGCTGATGATGAGCTTACCACTGAAATCAACTGTGATTGTTTAACATAGCATTAAGAGTCTGTACACTATTGTTATTCAGTGGTGGAGGTCTTTGGGCAAACCGAACCCCAGAAAGAGACTGGATCAGTGTTTCAGGGTCAGTTTTTCCGATGTTACTCAGTCCATTACCTTAGCCAATGTGTCTTGGGGTCTGAATAAATTTGAACTAGAGTTTGGATTGAAGCTGCCAGGAGCCAACAACAGTCTGCTCTAGTTCAGTCAACACAATCAACAACCAAGCAAGTGACTTGAGCCATGACCACAGCCATACCTATTTCTCCCACAATGTGTGCCCACTATTCAGCAGTTTTAAATCAACAGACCAAATGATGATTTTTTTCCTGCTAATGTTACAGTGAAAGATCAACAGGATCTGCTGAATCAGCAGTTCTGGCTGAACGTGAGCTGGTTCCCTCACTGGTTATTGTTGCATTGTTTTATTTCTCCCTATAGATAAAGGCACCCCTCACACATAATGATGTCTTGAACTTAAGGTTTCCAGTGTGTTTATTATTTTGCATAAGAGTAATGAGCACAAAAGTGCAGACTAGGTGAGTCTCACAGGCCGACCTGTTTAAAACAGGTATAGTGAGCAGTGTACACCTGCCATCAGGTGCAACAAGTTCCAACAAATCAACCATAGAAACGGTGCATGTAGGGCAGATTTCAAACAAACAAAAAAAGAGTTCAGGTTTTAAAGGATTGCTCCAATGCTTCTTTAATATTAATATTAATATTAAAGCTGCACGGTTGCTCTCTATGCTCCATTTCAATGACGTTTGATATGATGTTATTCTTTGAGCCCGGCACTGAATATCTGTTTACACAGACAGCAATAATCACTGACTCAGCTTGAGAAAAGTATCATCTGAAATTGTGGTTATTACTCTTCTGCATTACAAAACATTATTCTGTGTGTGAATGAGACTGAGGATAGGTTTTTGCACCTGAAGACCTCCACTTTATGGTTTAAGATTTAAAAGCACTGCTGATTGTGTTGTTTGACAATATTCACAGTTAATTGGCACCATTTCTGCAGCAGCTTCAGTTCTGTAAAAGTCCAAGCCGCTAATGCAGACAGATATTTCCGCTGCTGCCTTGTCTCTGGCTTGTTTCTCATGAAGAGTGGCAGTTGTGCACATCCAGCTGGCTCTGCAGACAGTCTGCAGTCCACTGTGCCACCCTGCTGTGGCTGGGCATCATTACAACAAGGCACTGGTAGACACTGATGTGGAGGAGGGGAGGGATAGAGTTGGCGCCTCCGGGACCATGTCCACCTCCTCCAGTGTCCTGGTGTACAATCAGCTGATATCTGCTGTCCAATGGCCAGTCAGGAAGAAGAGCCCTGCCTGTCATAATGCCCTGTGTGTGTGGCTGTGAGTATCAGGGCTATAAGATGTGAGGTGGAGATGGGTCCATCCAGCCTGATACTGAACGTGGATGTGCAACACAAAACTGAAAGTCAGTATCCCTGAAGATTGCTTAAATGAGATTTGGCACAATGTGGTACTACATTAGTGGGGAGGAGGGCGTTGACTGATCACAGTGGTCACAGTGTCCAGCAGTCTCATTGCAGATCCACACCTTGTATAGTATAGCCCGCTCATTATGGGGTTCCTGCCATCACACAACCAACAGATATTCATTTGCAAAAAATTATAAACTGTTTTTTGAAATGTCTGCAAAAGCTACAATGACTATCCATCACCTTGATGGTTTGGACACAATTTACCTGTGCAAAGAAGCTTTAATCTGATGGATGCTCCGGACATGATCTATTCACTTCAAACCACTCGTCGATACATCTAAGAAAAAGCAATAAGGAAGTGATAGAGTATTTACTGATTTAACTTAGCTTGGTAAGGATGTTTGTTTGTGATGCTGGTGATTTTTTCATTTTTAATTCTAATTACTAGTCAAACTATTAACTGTACAGGGTGTAGGAATGAGTCATGGATGGAAAATTACAGAAGATGTCATTTTGGCATCATCCAGTTCCAGAAATAGAGAATCTGTTTATGGATGGACTATATGTACAAGATGCATCAATGCATTCGTGTATAATAATGCAATATCTCATTAAAGCCGTTACATATTGTTGGCTGGCAAGGTATTCTATGTTGTGCCTGGTCAGTGTTCGCAGTAAAACAGAACAGATTTAAACATAAAAACAAAAATTGTTGCTTCAGGCACTGATGCATCTGTACAATCCATAAAATCCAGTTTGAGTAACAGACCCATGAATTTCGAGGCTTTTAAGACAAAATGCTGCACAATGGTTTTTAAGAATTATCCCATTCAGGAAAGTTCTCACTGCAAAAAAAAAAAAAAAGTTATCCTTTGTCTTGCAGATAGTCAAACAGTATAATTATTAGTACCTGTTTGTTAACATTGAATGAAAGAAATAAAGTGCTGCAGCAGTTCCTAAGCAGAGCTCCCTACCCTTTATGGTAGATGCAGAGGCAGGGCAGGCGAGCGATTGTGTCACCCTGCACCAGCTCTTCCAGACAGATAGCACATTCTCCTGTGTCCTTGGTGAGGACATCCTCTAGAAAACAACACACACCACACCACATGAAAGGCATAAGTAAGAATTATAGTATCCTCATAACATAATGCCACTGTAACAAAACACTTAGAAAGGAAATTAAAATATTTAATCTGTCACTTTTAAGCACCACAGAAAAAATACATATACAGATTATATTCTTACTGTATTCCTTTTAACTGTCAGTTGTCTTAATTCAATTCATATCAATCTAGACAGACAGACAGGTAGCTTCTATTTCAATTTTCTGCATAAGTTCAATGCAATCTCGTTCCATTATGTCTTTTGTGCAAAATTCACATTTTGTCCTGAGGGTGGTGCTAGAGGAAAGCTCAACAGATTTTCAAAAATAAAAGGAGCATTTTCTTCTGGTAACTATAACTACCTGTGGCATACCCACATATCCATGTCACACACTGCTGAACCATCACCACATAACAGTATTAACATACATAGAAAACAAAAGCTCCATTTGTCAATTACTGCATATGCTCACTATTTATTTATTTAGTTAGTTATTTGTGTTGAATAACTGAAATGAAAATCTAATTTTTAATAATACCTGCGCATGATATGATACATGTCTTGGTAAAGCAAGATAAGATTTCATTATTCTCTAGGAAATTCACTTGGTTGAGCAGTACGGAGGCAGGCTGACTAATTGTAATGTACATATATAATTTCATGAGTATATTTCTTATTTGTGCACTATATGTACTATACACACATTTTACGGTAATGAGTATTATACTGTATCATAAGGTACTATGGATGTTTTTACAATACTACTTACATGGTAATGGCAAAATGGCAGGTATATGCTTATAATGGAAGACTAGAAAATCCTCTGTCTGTGCTGTGGCCTTCCTATTTATAATGTTTATGTGTTTAAAGCATTTTTTTTTTTTAATATGAATTCTCACATTTCTGAAATATCCCAGAAGGCAGCATTGATTTGTTGTCTCTCTTTAAAATAAACGATACCACAGTCAGTATTGTTCACTATGTTATTGTTCTATGAATTAAATGGCCATGCCACCCTTGTGTACAGTCTGTGTGTGTTGTTACACACAGCATTCATGATGCCCTGCTATGAGTAGCATTGGACTAGGAAGTGAAAGGAATTGTGTGCACCATTAAACCCATCACCTGCAGCAAAACACATTAGGACTGGCCTTATATAACAGTAGATTAACCCACATAGGCCTAGAAAAGCTAGTTATTATGGGCTGCATCACATGGCATCCAGCTCAGCCGTGGGGACGCGTCTTTAACGCATTTAGAGTGTCAGTCAGCCATTCACTCACACAGCCACACACAGAGCAGAAGAAAACTGATACATGGTGCAGATATGAGCCTTTTTGGAAATGTTACTAAATGTTTGTTTAAGTTGCCACAGATTCTGTTCTCCATCATTATGCACACTGGAAGATACAGTAGGACAGATGGGCCCATCATTCTGCTTGTGAGCTCACTTGCATGTTCACAAATCATGTTAGATGTGTTTAGTCGTGATAATCCTCCCAGTGCACAACAGAGTGAACAAGCAAAGAAACAAAGCTCAATTATTCTAATCAATAATAATAATAATAATAATAATAATGCCAATAATAAATGTGTTGTTTGGTCATGAAGTGTCAGGTTGAGAACAGTCCAAAACTAAAAAAATATTCAGTCTGCAATGACATCAAAACACAGCAAAAGAGAAAATCCCTACACTAGAGCAGCAGTAACAAGCAAAACTGACTTGAGCCTTAAAAGATTATCATAACAGCTGCTGATTAATTTTTCAGCTATATACTAATCAGTAAAGGGCCACAATCCATGGGTCACAGTTCCACTGACATTAATTTTTTTTTAAAGTATATTTTATTTTGACATTTGATTCTTTAGCACTTTTCACTACTTGAGAAGGGAGAACTGTGATCAGTGGGGAAGTGGTGCTTCAAAGTTTTGCTTCTACTGCAGCAGGTTGACCTCTGAGCTGTACTTTCTCTGTCTAAGGTGTTTATTAGCAGGAACAACTTGGCTCTGACAGTGTCAGCAGTTTGTTTTGCAGCAGGATAAAAATCAGAAATGTGGTCTTGAAAAACCTCAGGCTCTATAATGCTGCCGCCTACAGCTGCTCTTCGTGAGTGTCTATCAGGAAACAGTGGTGGGTATCTTAGGGGACCAGAGGTGTCTGTGTGTGTGTGTGTGAGTGAGTGAGAAAATAAACAGTATTTCAACAGGTCACACTGACATGTGGTCTGGGGAATTTTTCATCTCGTATCATTTCCTCTTTCAGCTGTGATGGGTTCCAGCAGTGTGATCTGAATAACTGTGTCAGTTACAGTCAGAGTATGCCAGTGACAGATGGCCTTTTTTATGAAGTGACAAAGATACTTGTTTTTATGCTGTATCTCTCCCGACATTACAATGACACAGCTAATACTAGACTAGCATAATTTTACGTCAATCAAGATTAAACATTGTTCAATATTTTGTTTCCAAATGATTTAACTATTGAAATATTGCTGGTAATAAAGGCTGGTGTCTGATTATGTAACTGTGTGTACAAATTTTTAATGTCATCTTTTTGGTCAGTCCTTCAAAGATCTGTTTGAGGGCTGTTTAAGTTTCTTTATGTGAGAGCTGTTTGAGTCTTGGTTTTAGGACTCAGGTTAGAGTTAGGATAAAGGTTGGTTAGGGCTTTGTGTGTTGCATCAATGAATGTCCTTGCAACTATAAAAAGACCAATGTGTGTGTGTTGGTGTGCGTGTGTGAATGTGGAGTGGCCCTTGAATGGCTAAAACAAACAAATAAGAGCAACATAGGTATGCTGATTACAGATCAGGTAATACACTTTTACGTGTGCGTGTGTGTGCGTGTGTGTGTGTGCGTGCGCGCACGTGCGTGCGTGCGTGTGAGAAAGAGAGAGAGACTCCACATCATGGTCACTGAGCCCAGAAATCACAGCTGTTTTGTGGCATTTGTGGTCATTTCAATTAGATAATCAGTCACTCAGGCCTTCTGCCTATGTATTCAACAAACAAACACACACACACGCACACACACCCATCCACAAGCTGGCACGAACTATGTTGCCTTTCAGCCCTTGTCTTTACACCACCTGCTCCTAACTAAAGGCTAAAGGCAGTTTGAAAGACAGTCTCACAGGGGAATATGCAGCCATGGCAAAAGGCATGTTTGGTAGATACAGTACAGTCTATACCCATACAAGCAGCTGTGTAAGGGTGTAGAAATTGTGTATTTAGCTAAATGCATCCCAGTTTAGCATGATATCATGACCAGAGACAATCCTCTGAGCTCCATAAATATCTGTACTGGCAAGGGTATACACAACAGGTATATCATGTGACGGATGGACAGGAAGACAGAAGAATCTGCCCCAGCTGACTTCCTGTAAGCTAAGCCAAAGAGGAACTGGACCTGACTCTGAAATGTTCAGATGAAAAGGAAACATGGAGCAAAGTGTGAATTTGCAAGCTGAAATGTCTTGAGTCTTACTACAGAGAGCCAGAATAACAAAATAACTGTCTGTTGAATTGTATATTCATCTACTTAGATGAAATCACTGAAGAACAATGCTGTGCAGTTTCACTGCAGTCCTGTCTCTATATAGACATGGAGAAAAAGCAGGTCTGCCATGAGTGTCTACTTCAAAACGTCCACCGTAAATAGAACTGCTGCGATGCTTGTGCAGGTTGCTATAGTTAAATCAGCTCTTTGACTTCCTTCTTCTCACTGCTGTTACTATTGTTGTTGTTCAGGTAATTTCCTCCTATTGGAAAGAGCTGGTCATGTGATGCTTAGCAGCTTACATACACAGTTCCCAAATCACAGTTATTACAAAACCAAATGCCTGCCAATCTATGGAAGCCCAAGGTGTTCAACATTCAATAAATTATGAAATAATTATATTACATAAATAATATAATTTGACTTAATTGAAGAAATCATTAAAACTGGCTACATCTTTTAATTTTAGACATTCTTATTCCAAAATACCTTTTTCTCAGTATGTCTGTGACATACAGAGCTCTGCCAATACATCTACCTTACCAATATAATCGCCATGTTTTAGCTTATTACACATTTAAGTGTTATTAACACTGATATTGGTAATTAAAGCTGGTGATGCTGTCACATATTTTGTCCACCAGAGAGCAGTGACAAATTTCAACTGAAAAAGTCCCACTCAAAACAGAATCACATTTCTTCAATAAGGATTTTTATTAGAAAAACGGTGTGTTTGTTTAGGTTAAAGATAAAATAAGCTGAAGCATTATTGCTAAATGTTTTCAGGCTGCAGGGACAGCTTGCCACCAAAGTACAATAAAAGGAAAAGGCAGAGGCAAACCAAGGGACCATATATTTTATTATTTTCAATGTGTGACTGGAGAAATCAATCTGTAGTTGCAGGAAGATCTGATTCAGCAGTTCGTAAATGTGCAATAAAACCTGATGGTATGGTGTCACCTGTAACTTCAACCATGACCTTTGGCAGAAGACCATAGTAGGGGGGGGGAAAAACAACCAAACAAAAAAGTCAAAAGTCATGTTAACTCATTAAATATATAAAAGTAAACCAGATCATTGCTAAATAAAAGAAGAAGCTCCCCACAGGCAACTGCAGTGTTAGTCTCCAGTGTTGGAAATATTACAGGATGATTACACAAGATTTCACAGGGAAGCAGACTGCAGAGGATCTAAGTTACATAACCAGAACCGATTGTCTAGTTTCATGAGAAGGTCATTTTTTGAATGTGATGATCACATTTAGGATAACTATTAGACAGTAGAAGGAAGGTGACAGTGTATATTATTTGAGATGTTCATATATTTCCATAGGCTTTTATGTGTTTCAGGATGAGAGCACCATTTTTGTTATGCACGCCTCCATAACACAGTGATGTGCTGTTTATAATTATGGTTTTCGACATACAGCATAGTATATAATGGATTTATTTGCTCAGGTTTGCATGTGCTTGCTTTGTTGATAATATGCTCGCAATGTGAGTTAAAACAGAATAGTGAGTCCTACCATTGTATGTCACTCTTGGTTTGGTTAAACACAGGACCAGGTGAAGATCCATCTCGTCTGAGGACACAAACTTGGAGCACACAGGGCACTTGAAGCCTGGAAGAAAGCAGACATGCATTATAATGAACAAGAGAATAAGATCACCTGCAGACCGGAGTGGCACTGTACAGTGGGTTGAGATATGAAACATCACAGACAATTATAGGTGTGCAGTTATAGCTCAGGTTGAAATTCAGTTTTCATAACAATTCTTTTGTTATAATCTCATACACGAGACCAAATGCTGCCGTTTGCACTGAGCCCTTTGTCACAAATGACCTTCATTGCAATCCTCATCCATCATCTGCTCGCATAACACTTCTGTAGCAGGGAGCATAAAGTCACACATCACTGACAGGTGACATCAGACAGAGGAGTGTGTGTGGAGCTCCCTGCAATGGTCAAATATGTCCATGTGCTGTGATACTGATGGGACAAATAGATCAGTGCAGCCAGAAGCAGACTCCCCTCTGCTTGGATGACCTATTTAAGGAAATCACACTACTCATGTGCACATGCAGGATGCTGTCGCTCAAGATCTTCTGGCCATCTGCTGACAATTAGTCTAGTCTAGGTGTATTTGTTTGAAAGAAAGACACAGGGATGAATTACAGGCCTGCACAACTTAACAAGTCATTCTGACTGTGATGACTCATCCAATAAACTGTAAGGGATGTGCTCTCCAGGACATTAAATTCCTGTGTGTGTGTCCTTGAACACAGTTGTCTGAAGTCATACCTGCTCTAGCATAAACACTAGAGACCCCTAAAGACATATATTTCACCTGGAATCATTCACACAGGATGGAATACGTAAAATACAAATGACAAACGTAATTTTGGACCCTTGAGCAATGTATATCTTTTACTTACCATCTATTGTCCAACTGCTTTGGAGAGATTCATATCCACAGAACTGATGTTAACTAATGTGCATTAAAAAAAAAAAGTAGTGTGATCTGAAACATCTACTGCTTTGAGACCCACTTTTTCTTGCATGGAGAGAAGAAAGCATCCTTTGTGATGTTTTTGACTTCAGTAAGAAAAGGAAGAAAAAACAGAGGAAGAGCCACGATATGACACTGTCAAAAGTAAACCTCATGTCAGTTTGGACCATTCTTCTGCCTCTTCTATTTGAGGAAATTGTCTGACCACTTCATCTTAAGAAATTATTTCACAATTTACACATACTCTTCTGTTTGGCTATCAAAAAAAAAAAAAAAAAAGAAAGGTTAATTTCCTTTTGTTTCCAGAAAACACAAGACTTGAACTGGGGCTTCAAGACCAAGAGCAGCTATATGAAAAGTGTTGGCTCCTGATAATGTATAAATTGAGTATGTATATCTTTTAAACCCTGCTGCAGACAAACACACAACTCATGTGAGTCCTCATTTGTAATGCCAATGCTAGCCAATAGCTACTTGGCCAAAGCTTGAAAACTTTACAAACTGTTAACCAGAAGTCTTTACAGGTTTTACTGTATATGCAGCTTATCACTGCTCTCCATTTAATCTATTGTTTGGAGAGCATCCCAGAAACCATGTTCATTATCCACTATCCTTAACTCAGCTCTCCCAGCCCCTGAATCAGCAAATCCTGGACTCTATGCTATTAAACGGTATTTATGAATCATCACTTTATTGATCAGTTCACTGATCATTGATCGGCATGGGTGCACGTCACCCTCCCTCACTCACTGCATCGCACACTAATTACAAACATACACACAAGCACAGCCATGCAGACTCACCTTAATCTTCACTTGACTTTTTACAAAAGCAGGCAGATTTTCAGGTAGACAGAAAACTAGCTGGGGTTTGGAGAATTTACCTGCAGGTCTTTCAGAGGGCAGACATCAATCATCACCTGCTCTCTTTCTCTACCTGAGGTGCTCCTCTCTGCCATGTGACAGCAGAGTTGACAGCAGTATTGTTTTTCAAAAGCAGAAGCTGTATTTCTTGTACAGGAAGAATGTAGTCACAAGACAAGGCACAAAAAGAACATAAAACGCTATTTACATTTATAACTGTAATTAACTCATCATGACTCTTCCATGCACCTGCAGATCATATGCAGCACAGAACAGGGGATAGAAATCCTCACATGAAACCTTTAATTTCTTTGACTTGCTTTTTTAATTAGCAGTGAAGAGCAATGAGCATAACCTTCAGGCCACAGGACTTTCATTTGCTGGCTGTTACATTCCTTGGCCTCACCAGTGGCAGGTTAGATCAGGTAATATTAATGTAACTTCTGCAAGTAATGTGACCTCTGAGTGTCAGTAGTTAGTCAAAGGCTCTTCCTGAGATAAAAAGAAGTTTCATTTTGCAGCATCACTCAGATTTTGTTTGTGCAGTTAAATATTTTAAATAAATCATCTTAATCCAGTTAGTAAATAAATAGAACAAAGTATCCATCTATCCATCTATCTATCCATCTATCTATCTATCTATCTAATAGATTTGTGACATGGATTCCATACTAGATTTGATAAAATGCTATGGCACACCATCCCTGGCTATGTGTCAAACAACTAGACAAAAAGCTGGGAAGCAGAAAAGCGAGGTTTAGTGCTGGAGACAAGTGAGGTACGATGAGCTGTGAAAACAGTCGGCCTGTTGATGCATGTATAAGTCATGCACTCCAACAGACTTGGAGAGGATTAGAAAAGAATAGAGTGAAAAAGAAATAGGAGGTGGGGGGCCGGATAGGCCAGCAACAAGAAGGGTATAAATAAACCTGCTTTCAGCTGCTGGGAAAATGGGTTTCAGCAGGGTAAATGACAGGAGGCCTTCATACTGTCAAGCTAATATAACACTGCCTTCGACACAATGACTACATCGTTGTGTCTACTTCTCTCTCTCAGTAAATATTAGCATCACACACAAATGCAAAGCACCAGGAGGCAGCAGTGGAAAGACCAAAATATCCCCCCCAGGTAAGCTAGAAAATAATACCTTCCATTGCAGTCCAACATTGTCACCTCAGAAATGATCAAAACCCCCTAAGACAATAAAAATTAAAGAGCCTCTCCAGGATGTGTTGCTGCCTTAACACACAAAGTGCTAAATTACTCCTCTGAAACAGACTACAATGGAGAAAACTGCATCTTGATTATTTCAAAACCCCCTTTTGATGAGTTATAACCATTTCTGCTATAATAATGTATATAAAAATTATGTGTGCTCTAGGGGGGATTTCCACTGTTTCTATTTCCAACATTGTGGTCAGTAACTGACAGAAAAGGTTCCACCAGGTGGTGTGTGCTGTTAATTATTTGCCATCTGAGACTGAGCAGATGGATAGCACTTCAGAAAAACAGAAAGAGAGGGGAGGTTCAAAAAATTGGCAAACAGACCAAAGGCTTTAAGTGCCTGCTAACTGGCTCTTTATCCTGTACATGTGGACTTGGCAGGGCTCTATGATTGTTGTCACAACAGGCACTGAATACACTCAAACACAGGAAACCTTGTCTAGTTAAACTGGAAAGTACACACTACCTGCAGTGCAGTGCAGTGCAGTACAGTGCAGCGTAGTGTAGTGTAGTGTGTGTGTGTGTGTGTGTGTGTGTGTGTGTGTGAGAATTAGGCCTGGTCCTATTTGTGGCTGTATTGACAATTTGAGTACTTGAAACACAGTGAAACAGTTAAAAGCAGGTGATTATATGATAATCAGAAACAATAAAAAGTCATAAGAGCTTCACACCACTTTACTGTGGTCTCACTCATACACAACATTATATTCTGACCCCCACCCCCCCAATTACACTCTATAGCTGCGTCCACAAATCACAGCAGAGACAAACAGAACAAATAGTAACCATGTTGCCAAGGTTCAGGAAGCTATTCCCTGTGAAGACACAAACTACTGCATTTGAACAGTTCCTTAATTTTTGCTCTTCAGGCAACACTCAACACTTCTACTGAAATCAAACAATGGATAAAAAAAAAATATAAAAAGATCTCAGCTTTAACTTGAGTGAGTTCATATCATTATAGAAACAACTGTGTGGCTGATACATCTGTCACACAGAATATAAACTTTTTTTTTTAAGCAGGCAGCTGTAAAAAACACAATGAATGGTGTTCTGTGTCTGCTGGATGTGTAAACACACAACTGTTAGCCCTATCAACTTAATGAAGGGATAATGATTATAAGATGTTATATTATGATAATGGGCTCATTACCATTATGTGCTCATTGTTGGCTTAATTTATTAAACCACAAAACAAATTAATCTGGTTGTCAAAGACTTCACTGTGTACTGCTCCACATAATAAGTGAATATGGCATTGAATTATATTATGTAATTACCAAATACACCTGCCTGTCACGTTTTCCTGTTTCAGGTTTGTTTCCGTATGATCTCTTTCAGTCAATAGACTGTTATACATAAATGTAATTTAATTCATTAAAAAAGTGCATTTGTGACAAATTTGGATATTTTAGTCTCTTAGTATTTGACTGGTTGGCACAGTGTGGGCCCAGCATTTGATCAGCTATCTTCTGTTTTTTTTTTGTTTTTTTTTTGGAGTAAGATAGCAAGGAAAGTACAGAATGTGTGTAGGAAGTGGAACTCATTTCTGAGATTTTATTTTCAAAGAAATTTTTAAACAGCGGGAAAAAAAGATCCCTTTAATAACCAGTTTTTCAGGGTTAATTGGTCATAAAATGTGATCTGGTCTTCATCCAAGCCTGAGGATAGACAAACACATTGTGGTTAAGTTAATAAAACAAAATGATGTGAATAATCTCTCATGTCTTTACTGAACACACCCTGTAGACATTCACAGTGCTGGTGGAGAAAGCAACTGAAGCTCTGTAAACTCTGAGCCCATTCCACAGCATCTCTGTCAGGTTCAGGTCTGGACTCTGACTGGACCACAACAGCAGGTGGATTTATGGTTTGAAATCAACCCAATAAATCGATCAATTTGATCATGAAAATTTTAATCCAACTGAAATTAATCACTAAAATAAAATAATTTTTATCATATACTGGTATCAAAAATGTGATATAAGCTGTGGGTCTGTGGGTCAATCCCTGGCTTCTCTAAGTTCACGTGTAGAAGTGTCCTTGGGCAAGACACTGAACCTCAAGTTGCCCCCGGTGGCTGTTCCATTGGTTTATGAGTGTATGAGTAATTGAATAGGCTCATAGTGTAAAAGCACTTTGAGTGCACTTGACCATTATGCAAGTATAAGACCATTTACCTTTTTCATGCTGCTATCATTAAAAAGCTTGACTACTGTAAGTCTATGTTGGAGTAAATCGGTCTCCATTAGCCTTTCTCCAACTCATTCAGAACGCTGCAGTACTTTTGTTAACTGGCTTTTTAAAATTTGAACATGTGACTCAAATTTTACACTTCCACTACATTGGCTGTTTTTTTTATATGTTAATGTTGTTCATTTTCAAAGTCTTATATGTGCCTACTTATCCAAGCCACTATCCATAAGAATGTGTAATAGATGTCTTAGGTCTTCCACACATGTACTTCTGGTAGTTCCATTGTCACATGTTCTATATTCTGGGGAGATTGTGCCTTTCCTGTGGCTGCAGTGAACTTTTCAAATGGTCTCACCAAGTTGGTTTAGCCCATGACACATTTGTCTTCAAGTCTAAGTTGAAGAGTCTTCTTTTTATCTTGGCTTTTGGTCAGTAGGTGGTGTTATCCTATGACATTTTAATTTTGTTTAATGTTTTGATCAATAGTTTTGAGACTGATGTTTTATATGGACCTTGTGAAGCACTTAGGGCAATTTGATTTATGCCGTGCTATAAAAATAAAGGTGACTGATTCACTGATTGACTCTGTAATACCTTTAGTTCTGTTTACAGTCCTGCTGCATCACCCAGCTTCTTCTGAGCTCCAGCCAGAAAGAGCCACCCTGAGATTATTCTGTAAGAATTTCGATAAGCCTGGGAATTCATGATGAATTGAGATTGTGCTTTATCTGGGCCTACACAGGCCCAGATAAACCACAGCAGACACACATCATGATGCTCCATCCAAACTACAACGCCTCAGGGATTGTGTTCTGATGTTGTAGTACAGTATTGTTAGAAACCTATACATAATAAGTACTAAGGTATTTTTATTCCTCTAGAGAGGTAACAAGCTCCTTGGTGAAGCATTTAGATGTAGCCTTTCTTCATGATAAAGCATTGTGTAGGTTGTGTAGGTGGTGTGTCATAGTTTCAAATAATTGTTTAGCAAAAAGAAATCCACTTATGTCTCAGTGGAATTTCCGGAGCTGTGTCAAACAGTTGGATGACTATGTTCAACTTGTTCTAAACACTGACCGTTATTATTAATATTGGCTGACTTAGTTGCACCTCAGTTGATGAGCTAGCTGAGGCACGTTATCATTTTTGTGGAGATAAAATAGTAATAATATGTAGTTTTATAAGGCCTTGCAATTATGCTTCATCATTAACAAATGAAAGAAAATTCAGTGTCACCTTTACATTAAATATTAACTTCGCTCCACATGGCTAATTTGCATACGTCAACACGACCACATGGCCGACACAGTGGACACTGAACTGATGGACTGGAAATCCCTCATTAATCTATTCTTCCGGCCCTGTGATGGACTGGTGACCTGTCCAGGATGTACCCCTGCCTTTCACCCAAAGAGAGCTGGGATAGACTCCAGCAGATCCCTGTGACCCTAAATAGGAATAAGCTGGGAATAGATAATGAATGAATGAATTAATCTATTTTTATGGATATGTGATTTTTTTTTTAAAATAACAACCAGGTTCAGTGCAGAACGTAAGGTCAAAAAGACAATTAGCTGACTCCACTGCCCATAGTAACCCAATATTCAATGAGAATAATGTTATAAATCACTATGCATCAATTTGCACCTTTTATTCGATTATAGATTCTGTAACTGGATGTTAGCTATTTGGTTGACAGCACAAAGAGGGCGAGAAGGGGTGAGAGCAGGATGGAGTCAGCAGAAAGGCCCTGTATAAATGATCTGCACACCTGGCGCCAGGTAGTGGAAGTGAAGTGAAACCAACTCAGGAATGTAGGTCTAATGACTCTCACCTGATTTACATAGCTCACCTAATGAGTCTATGGGACTAGGGGTGGAGTGAAACCAAGATAAATTGTAAGATAAATTGGAGTTTCCATACCAGCTTTCTCTTAGACTGATGAACCCACTTGGATGAACAGTGAAATGTTTCGACCAAAAAACTAGGAATCCAGTTGCCATGACTTCACAGATGGGACCAAAATACCTGAACTTCATTGCGATCACCAAGATTAGGGTAAGCTTTCACCAAACTTAAATCATCCAAAAAAACCTTGCTGATCTGTGGACCAACTAATCCGTCCTCAGGATCCTAAATGGAGAAAACTATCATCTTAGCTGTGTCATTTGACCCTAAATTAGACACTATGCCATGAAGCTTCCAGCAATACGTATCTCACAAGGACTGGAGAATAATTACTCACTAAATAGAAGATAGAGGGAAGCTGCAGCTGCCAAGCCTTAGGCTGCATTCACACTAAAAAAGCCCCTTAAAGCAGTACAGTGTCTTGTAAGGCTCAAAGACAGGATTTTACAACAAAAGTATGTCCTTGCGATGATCCTTGTGACGACAACTACACATTGTTCTACACATTAAAGCACCAACTCTAAGCTTCAAAATATGAAGGCCAACATGTGAGACATACACTAGGCCAGCACGTTTGCTGACAACACAGTGCAGTAAGGTTTTAGATACATCTCCTGCACTATTAAAATGAAGGACTTCAGCGGCAGAGATTAGAGGAGCAGGTTAAGTAGCCACTGGCTTATCTCATCAAGGTAGATTTCAGCTAACATGGACTGACTCAGCCTCTAAAACCATCACGGTTCCATTCTGTGATGCATGATCTCCTCAAACCTCCAATAAGACACTGTACTATAGTTGTTACTAAGACAGTGAGATTGAGACCACTTGTACGTGAATAATGACAGAAACAGTAATCAACTGTCACACAGTGCTCTGTGTCCTCAGTGCTTTGTGGTTCTTTGCCAGCACGAGTGTGGAAAGCTGGCATGTATGATTGCATGTATGATGTATGATGTATGATGGCATGTATGCTCTTTACAGAAACTAGACAAGCAACTAATCCATCCTCACTTTGCAAATGGACATCAGCTGGCTTCTTTGAACAGTGTTGTGGCATAGAAGCAGCCTCCTGCTGATTTTCATCAAAAAAAAAAAAAAAAAAAAAATAGCAGGATAATTAGGGGCTGTTGGTGAGGAAAAAAAAAAAACACAAAGAAACAAACACCAAACCACACACCACACCATACATTTTATAAGGCACATAATGATCATGTGTAATCTCATGGGAAATTGAAACTTTATTTCTATAAAATGTTTTCACAAGTGTGTGTTTGAAAATATGTTTAACTCCCACCAGGTCAGGTTTAATTAATTATACAGCCCAAACATCTCCTTCCAGTTTGATTTAAAAAAGTTAACCCTTCATGGTGGATTGTATAACTATGACAGGTGCCGCTCAGCTAATAAGCGTTGATGGCTTCCTCCATTTTGGACACATTATTTTAATGAAAAGCAGAACCGTCACAAATTTGTTTGTAGCATATGTAGAAAAAAGGTTAACTGCCACAACAATCAATGCCACATTTGAAAACATGTGCCAATGATAAGACCATGCTATAAGTAGAATATTTCACTACAATACTCACTTATCACTGTGTGTGGAGGAGCTCCTGAGTTGTGTAATATCACAGAGGTGTCATGTTGTATGTGAAATCTGTATTGATTGATCCCAGCTTCCCATAAACACAGGGGATACTGTGACTGCTTATTTCCTTTTAAAGGGTGGTCCATTGTGAGAAAGATCAATAGCATTTGAAGTCATAGGGACAATAATCTACATTAGCCAGAAAATCTTTATGACAACAAAATTGCATTGCTATTTCTGATACTTATCTTTAACAACTGATCAACTGTATACATCATTTGATTAGGAATCATTAAACAGAATTTACATAATGAACCTCTTAATTCCCAGATCAAAAATAACATTTTATAGCTCATTTTAAAAATGATTACTCTATTGTTTAACTTTAATATTCACAGTTTGTGTCTAGTGTGTAACATCAGACCTTGTCTAAGGTCAGTTACAGTACTCCACAAGAGCAGACAGCTGGTACTGTTTAACCTCAGCTCAAACAGGGTCAAATGCTGCATGCGCTGTTTGCAGTCTGGTGTCTGTGTATTGATCTACTGACTTCTGTTTTGTAGCTCTGGGGAGGCAGTCATAGAACAATATTCTAGCACTCCTTTAAGAGCCTTGTAAGATTTATTTCTCAGCATCCTCTTCGCAAAATGGCAGCAAAATAATTTGTTCTCAAAGTAATATGTGCAGGTTTGGGTTTAGAAGCTTTTGATTTCCATCTCACGAGAACGTGATCTACAACATGACTTTAAGCCATTCCAGTTCCCTTCAGATGAACATTAACTAAAGGGACATAACAGTGCTGAGATCAGTGATACTGTGTTGCTCCTTTTCCAATGGCATATGCCACTTTAGAAGGCACATCACTTCACTGACAATTGCACCTTCTTAAAATAATCTCTGGAGTGATACAATGGCCAGACATTCACGTTTGTCACTTTTGACTTTTTGTAACTGTTGGCCAAACACCAGGCTTGTTAGATCATGAGGAGGAGGATAACAGTTAAATCAATATAGTAGAGCTCAACATTTTGTTTTGTAAATGTCAACCAAGTCTTTAAAATTCATACACACACCTCCTACCTAGATTGTTTTTCTAGCAACCCACTAGCTAATGGTCAAGTGCCGATTTATACAATGGGCAGTTTAACTAGTGCATTCCCACTTACTGCAAAATGTACCTAAACTATACTAACAGGCCAGGTATATCATGATCAAGTAAAGTGAAACTTCATGAAACAATGTGTGACAAGATTCTTTGAAGCTGTTTTTAGTGTAACTACTTAACCACAGCCACAGCAGGCCAGTCTGGAAAAAAAATACTGTTTACTATATAAACAAAGACTGCAAAAGTCAAACTGTCATTCAGACTCCACATGACAGTCCTTCAATAACACTTAGAATCTAATTAGCTAACAGATCTTTAACATCTAAAATTATGCCCAGTAGTTATTAAAGGGCCCAAATTAAGCATTTTGCAGCCTTAATAGCTGAGGAAGAAAAATAATTGACTTAATATTTTTAGAAAGAAGCAGACCCTTTCTAAATGGAGTCCAACTGGGGCCATGATGCATTCCACTTTGAAATACATCTGGACCAGTGCTGTTATTAGGCATAATCATTCAATCAAAAATAATAATTAAAAAAAAAAATGAAGTAAATAAGAAAACTAGCACATTAAACTGTATAGGAAACGAAGCTGATGGCCAAAAGATGAATGTATTACAGACATAACTTCTGGTTGCAACGCATACCAATGGGCAAATTTTCTGACTCCTGCAAATTGTCCCCTAAGTTACACACACTGCTCTAAGTTTAAATTATTTAAGTTTAAATTATTGTGTGGCCACGGATGGATGGACAGACAATCATTTCTCATAGAAAAAGTTAAAACTCCTTGAAAAGCTAATCGCAAAGTACAGTATGTTATCTTGATATTCACATTAACAACTGTACAGAGACTGAATGGACAGTGCCTAAGGTGAACTGAAAGAAATTTACAAAAGAGAAGGTAAACAAACCTGTTTTAGATTGCAATTTAACCTTTGAGTGTGTGTGTGTGTGTGTGTGTGTGTGTCTGTGTGATAACAGTTTATATAATAAATAATGTAATAAAAACAGGTGAAACCTCCCCAGCCAACTGCTGCCTAGCTCTCACCAAAGAAAATATAAGCAATCAAGACTTGGTCCTTGATTATTTCAGTTGCTAAAAACAGCCCTGTTCTAGTCTGACTTCAACATTCAGCTCAGGTAGTTGCCACTTGAGAGGTACTTTCACTTGACGTGCAGCTCAAACTCTGAGACAGATATCTTAGTATTGGGGCAGATAAAACAAACCATCATCATGGCTAGATACTACAAGAAACACGTAAGAAAATCGGCTGAGTAATGAGGCTGAACAAACACTTAAACAAATTACCTTCGCACATTTTACTGTAGCTTCAGGTAAATGTATAACGTTAAAGAGCTTGTTGGAATCATTAAATTAACTCATCTGTCTCAAACCCACACACGCTCAGAGGCTAAAATGCAGGCCTTGCTATACCAGTCATGAGTTTGCAGGATCAGATGTAGAATTAATTTTGTGCAGGTAACACAGCTGTATTTCACATATGGTTTCAAGCACCAGCTTTCAGGTAGCCGTTTGGTTAAATGTGATGAAGCTCCTCTGCTCTATGTATATCAGAGTGTTAAATCTTTAAATTAACACCATTAAAATAGAAAACAGCAACCCACCTGCTAGCACAGCTTGCAGACACACAGCGTGTGTGTACTTGTATTATTCCTGTAGTAGGATAATAAATCTGCTTACACAGTCATGTTAAGGTGAGGTGATGTTAGGTTTAGGATAAGGGCTTGGGTTAGGGTTAGGTAAGTAGTGATTATGGTAAGGATAAGTCTAAGAAATGTGTATAAGTCAGTTTAATGTCCTCTGAAAAGATAATGGTGTCTGTGCATGTGTACAACTGATTCATCCATGCACCCATTATAGAGTAAGGAAAGTTAATGAGATGAGTTAATTATTAGGCAACTGTGTGCTGACTCACACTCACAATAGCAACCTGTGTACACAATGTGTGCTGTGCATGCAAGGGTTTTATTCTAGAAAATACAATGTCTGCACGCTCACTGACATGCAATGCACTGACATTAAACCGTCGCTGTTTAAGTGCTTAATACAGTAAGATCAAATACAGCAAGACTAAAGGGACTGCAGGATAATAAACATCTCGTGCAAAATTATCACTAATGGTTTCTCATTTACTAAAAATCCTGGATGTGTGAGGAGCAATCTCACCAAATCCTACACTGAAACCCAGCTGATGCACTCCACTGATTGTGGAGCCTAACAAATGTTTTCACAGTTCATAAAATAGCCACTTCTTTGCAATCCCTCTCAAGTTCGGTCAGGTTGGATGGGGACTGTTGGTAGAGAGCCATTTTCAGGTCTCTCCAGAGATGTTCCACAGGGTTCAAGTCAGGGCTCTGGCTGGGCCACTCTAGGACATTTACAAAGTGGTCCCTAAGCCACTCCTGCGTTGTCTTGGCTGTGTGCTTAGGGTTGTTGTCCTGTTGGAATTAAACATTCAGCCCAGTCTGAGGTCCTGAGTGCTGCAAAACAGGTTTTCATTGAGGATATCTCTGTGCTTTACTCTATTCAGTTTTCCCTCAACCCTGACCAGTCTCTCAGTCCCTGCTGCTAAAATACACCCCCATAGCATGATACTGACACCACTATGCTTCACTATTGAGATTGTATTGGGCAGCTGATAAGAGGTGCCTGTTTTCCTTCAGACATAACATTTAGAATTGAGGTCAGTGTGTTCAGTTTTGGTTTCATCAGACCAGAAAATGTTGTTCCTTACAGTCTGAGAGTTCTTCAGGTGTTTTTTGCAAACTTCAAGCAGGCTTTCATGTATTTTGCACCCGAGGAGAGGCTTCTGTCTAACCACTCTGCCATACAGCCCAGATTGGTGGACGGCTGCAGTGATGGTTGTCCTTCTTGAACTTTGTCCCATCTCCACACAGGATCTCTGGAGCTCAGTCAGAGTGACCATCAGGTTCTTGGTCACCTCTCTTACTAAGGTCCTTCTCCCACAATTGCTCAGTTTGGGTGGAAAACAAGCTGTTGGAAGAGTCCTGTTAGTGCCAAACATCTTCCATTTGAGTATTATGGAGTTGGCCAACCATGTGATATTTCAATTTTTCCTTTTTAATAAATTTACCAAATTTCTGTTTTCACTGTGTCATTATGTAGCACTGAATGCAGATTGAGAAAAAAATAATAATTTAAACAATTGTAGAAAACTGAAAAAAATGAAGGGGGTTTGAATACTTTCTGAATGCACTATGTACAAACAAAATATGTTTTAACACCATCTGCAGTCTCTATAGTGACAGACTACAAAATAAATGCTGTCAGAATGATCTCAGTTGTGAAGCCGTACCACAAAGAATACATTTAATCAACAGTTACTGGTGAATCAGTTGACTGAATAGCTGGAGAGATTCGCTGTGGATCTGATGTCTTTACTGGTAAGTCTATTATTCCGCTGGAAACTGTCCAGCTTGACTGCAGTTTTTTTTTAACACTTCTCTTGGCTGCAACAACCTGCTCTCAAACACTTTCCTAGAAAGATAAAAATCATCTGAAATGAGCCTATTGTCTTTTTTTCCTGTTTTTATCTTTCATCTGTGAGCAAACATTTCTGACAATTTCAGTTGGTTTCACAAGGAACTATGGGGGAGAAAACAACCAATCAGCCGCACCATATCTGTGCATTTAAAAACTAATATGTTGCTCTGCTTGAACCAAAACTATCACTTCCCTACACAGCTCACATTACATTAGCTGATCTGAGCTGATTGGACATTCCTGTCTGGCTAACCTGCCATTTATATATCTGTTGATGAGTACAACTGGTCAGTGCAGTTTACCACAGTGCATCAATGAAATGAAGAGGAACACATTCAACTAGAGGATCACACTGTTTATTTAACAGTGTGGGGATTAGCTCACACATCAAGGCATCATCCTTGCACATGAATCCCATTAAAACCAGGAGGTGCTACTCACTCACTGGACACACACAGTCACATCAACACAATTGCTTCCCAGGAGGTCCGCTTATTGATCAGATATTCCCAGTTTTAAATCAGTAAAATCTTAACTTTTTGACTTTTATTTAAAAAATTGCTGACTTAAATACATGGAGGACTTCGGAATATTTTGTTAAAAAAAAGGGTCAAAACATGATTATATCCCCAAACTCAAGTACCAAATGAAAGCAGGGGTAGGCTGATAAATCAGCCAATGGTAGCTTATTTCAGATACATACGCCGTTTCAGTATCTGTGCGTACGTGACCTGATAAGTAACAACAAACTATACAGAGATACCAAACTAGTACTAAAAACATTCAGGAACACTGTTTTACAGTATGTGCACCAGAGCGTGCAGACAGTACTCGGTGTGTTTGTCATAGCCCTTATATCACACAAGTAAGGGGCCCGCATTACAATTGTTTATGTTAAAAACAATTACTTTTATCAGGTGATATTTTATTTCATTAGATTTTTAAACACTCACATCAGTACCAGTGTTAGAATTCCTTCCTCATTCAAGCTCTAAAAAAAATGTTGTGGTGTTAATACTGAAACTCAAGAGTTCCTATTGTCACCATTTTGTATAAAAAAAATAACATTTTCAACCCCAATACCCAGCCCTACCCTGCACCTAATGATGATTTTCATTAGTGGTGTATTTGTTCATTTTTTCATATTAAATGATAAATCCTTGGGATGAACTGTCAGTTGAAAATCCCTTATATAAGTTCTCGGGGGTGATGCCTTCAGGTTGTATGTTTTCTTCAACCAATGGACCAAAACCTCCAGTTATTCAGTACATTGTGTTGAAACAGAAAACTGTTACAGGGTGAAACTAACAGATAAAGTTAACAGATAATATGATTATGTGGTTAACTAAATGAATAGATGTGACAAATCTAAAGTTCTTACACATGCACATTGCAGTTTTTGGGGGTCATGACCTCAGGTTTGCATTGCACCTGTCATGAGCAGATATGTTTCCAGGCATGTTTCTGCAGTAAAATGACCTGATTTCTGCTCATTTCATGAGATGCAGCCTGTACTTGCTCTTGAGTAACACTTTATGCAGTAGTGGGAAACACTTGGGTTTGGTCTAACATCATTCTACGCATTTGAAATTAACGGTATATCATCTAAATTAGAAGAAATGATTGCAGGAACTGTTCAGAGCTAAAAGCGTTGTCACTCCGCACATTTAGATTGTGGTGACAGTGACCCCTCATCCTGAACCACCTGCCAAGATCTGCTGTATATCAACAGTTCAGTGAATCCCTGAGCTGTGTCAACACTGCACAGCGGCTCTGCCCTCTTACCTCCGAACAGATGAGGCGAGAGGTGTGCTGGTAACGATCCTATCAGCAGCCGGGGAGCTTCTTGCCCTCTGCCTGAGCGCTCCCTGTCCGCCGCCTCCTCTGGGCTGCTGCCGCCGGACTCCGGGGAGCTGTAAGCTCCGCTGCTGTTCGGAATGTTGATACCGGACTGGGGTCTGGTCCCAGAGCTTCCAGAGCCCACCACAGACCTGGCCCTGGCTCCGAGGTGCTGGCTGGTGCTGGACGTGGCTCCGGAAGCTCCGGGGGCTCCGGTCGCGCTGTACTCATGGTACCTCGTACCCCTTGCGGTAGTCCTGCTAGCGTTACTGCCGTTACTGCTGGACGTGTTAGAAGGCAGATCGGAGCCGGAGTAGGCTCTGGTCCGTCCGTTGGCAGCGGGGTTAGCAGTCGGGCTGCTCTGCTTTGCCCCCATGTTAACCTCGGCTGATTGGGTTTTGAAATATTCACGAGGCGCCCTGGGAGCCGCTGCGGGACAGTGCACCAGATCTCCGCCTGAGGCAGAGGGCTTTACAGGACAGGCGTCCTGGAAGAAAACACAGGCAGAACAAACTGCGTCGCTATGATACCATCGAGATTAGCCAAACGCTAGTTAGAGAAAAGTTGAACCGGCCATCTGTGACACGACCTAAAGATGTGTGCAAAACTTTACACGCCGCCACCATTGTATTCCGTCAGTAGTTGTGGTCGTGCCCCAGGTAACGTGGGTCTTTCCTCTGTGGACCCGCCGGTTCCTCCTCACTGTCCTCTCCGCCTGAGCGGCTCCTGAGCGGCGTGCGGGAATGAAGAGCTGGGCTCCGCACGGCTCCCCGTCTGACAACACATTTTTCAAAAGAAGGAAGCGACTGAGGGGAAAGTCCTGCACAGACTCTTATCCAGGTCTTATCAGCGGCAGAAAGGAGACTAGATGTGCGGGCTAGCATTTAAGCTAGCCGACCTCACAAGTGTTTCCGCGGAGAAGTTTCAAAATAAAGGCATTGCGGAGTTTTAAAGGCTGCGGTTTCAAATGTTAGGTACACCAAACTGGCCTACATGTTAGGTACACTTCAAACTGGCCTAGTGTGCTTATTAGGTTGAGGCTGTTCCGTTTTATGGACAGTGAGTTTGTGATATATGGTATTAATACTGAGAGGCACAATGTCATCAGTAAACAGCAGAGCATCTAGTTTAAGCTACAGGCTACCGGCTAACAATGACAAATTCAATTCCATTCCATTCAATTCAACTCAATTAAATTCAATTCAATTTATTTGTATAGCACCAAATCACAATATAAATCATCTCAAGGCACTTTAAAAAAAAACTAAAAACCCAACAAATCCCTTATGAGCAAGCACTTGGCGACAGTGGAGAGGAAAAACTTCCTTTAACGGAAGAAAAAACCTGAGTGGATAGAGGAGAGAGAAAAGAACAGCAACAATAAACAACAAATAGACACTGCAGGTTGATAGGGCCAGTAACTGCACATCAGCGATATACAGCTCCAGGACCAGGAACACCTGCAGAAGGTACAGAGAGAGAGAGAAGGAGAGAGCACAAACTAGGGGAGAGAGAGAGCACAAGGTTAGTGACATTCAATGGCGGAATATACATATGAGGTGGGAGGAGAGGAGGAGAGGGGAAAAGAAGGGAGTGTTAGGGTTAGGGTAGGGGAGCTCAGTGCACCTATGGTCCTCGGGCAGTCTGGGCCTATAGCAGCATAACTAAGGGATGGTTCAGGGTTACCTGAAGCCAGCCCTAACTATATGCTTCGTCACAGAGAAAAGTCAACATATCAGCGTTAAGCATGTTTAAGTTTAGTTTGGTAGCATGGTAGCCTACTATTATCTTTCTTTTAACCACGGTACTGTAGTTTATTGTAAAGGTTTCTGTAAGTAAACAACCTCAGACGTATATGATCTAAGTTGCCAGCACCAGATCAAGTTTTTTTTTTTTTGTTTTTGTTTTCAGTGTACACATTACTGTTGGTTACGGCTGGATAAGTGCTGAATAAGACTTATTTGCTCAGTATGTTCCAAGCTTTGAGCTACATTTTCATGCTCTTATTTTGAGATCCACCCTTAGTTGGGGGTGGGGCTGATGGTGTGTTTACACGGAAACTTGACACGTCTTGGACCGCCGTGTCAGCTGACGTCACCAGCAGCGCAGCCATGGATACAAACATGTATGTGTGTCAAGGAGTGGGAGCCTCCATATTGGAACGGTGAGTGTGTTTGTGGTCAGTTCAAGTAGAAAACACAGAGAAATGTAAATTTAAACAAAGAATATTGTCATACCTGTTTAAATGTATTTCATCTTTCAAGTTTTTGTTTTGTTGAGAATATGCATATGAAAATATCTACAAAATGTTATTGCAGCCAATTAACAGTTCTGTAAAAACTAATTATTTATAGCCTACTTACTTAATAATTACGAAGTTATATAGATAATTTCAACTAATCAACTACCCTGTAACATAAATATGTGTAAAGTCAGTCGGTTATGCTGATTTTAACTGTGGATATAGGCTACCTGCTGCTTTCAGACGCGTACGTGCGCAGGAGGCGGGGCAATACCGTATCAATATGGCGACCTCGTTGACGCATCACCGTAATAATCAAGCACACTTACTTGTATATATGTCCATAAATGTCTAAGCAGCGCAGTCATGCACGGCGGGAACGTCAGCATACACGGTTTCTTGTTTACTAACTATGCAGGATGCGTGCGCAACTTTGAGCTTGAAAACGTGTCATAGAGCTTTTCTATGGACATTTTCATTGTTAAGAAACAAAGCTTATTGCTGAAAACAAGTTTTAGCCAGGGCAGTCAGATGCAGAGGGCAGTTTGTGAGTTCCTGAGATACCAAACATATGTCACTCATTCCTTTTGCAACTTGTGCAGTTGTAGGCAGAAAAATAGCGTTTCATGTTGTTCTCATAAGCTCCCATAACTGACTAAGGGTGAAATTCCAAAATTCAAGATGAGAAATTCAAAACTCCATGGTCGAGCTGCCAACCATAAGCAGTTGAGACTGACTGAAATCAACCAGACCTCTGTCCTACCAGATTCTATTTTATCTTGACTTTGGATTAGATTACATTGCTTTTCTATCTCTAGTGCTCGTATAGCAAGAATTAAAATACCTTTATATTGTTCAGATACATTTTTCTTGCACATGCATACAAAGGGGAGAGGAAATCTGACTGGGAGAGAAATTTTGGTTTATTACCCAGACACAAACAATGAAAATAGTTGCCAGATGCAATCGGCAAAGAGGTGTGGCATGCTGTGATGCTCCATCCACAATCTAATAAAGTCACAACAGCACAGCAAGTCCTCCGTTAGAAAGCACTGTTCACTCCCACTGAGACAAAGTGCTACCAGACCATACTGTTCAGCGTTCAAAAAAATCTACCTGGACACAGGTGATGTCATCACAGGCATTAAATCTGATGTCAAGGACCTAACTTTTTATTTGGTGTGTGGTTGCTACTGCCATACAGGAATCACTACATTTGTGAAGATGAAATATGGTACTAAGTCTGCAGAAAACTTCAGTGATAATTCCCTGAGGGTTTCTACCTTTGAATGCAGAATGGCTTTCTGACAACAACAGCAGAGCTCACAGCACCGATCCCGCTAATCTCCTGTGTCTGCAAATAGCCTGGGTTACCTGTCGATCAATGGCCACAACAACCATCGCCACTGGCATAATAAACAGGGGGACAGCGGCCACACAGCTTATTGTCTTTATGAGCTGTCGTTGTGGCAGATTTATTAAGAAAATGTGGCTGTTAAATGGCAGGAATCCATCTTTGACCTGTGCTGCCTATCAACTATATTCAAACATTAGGCAATGGGACACACTAAAACTGTCCACTGAAATCAAGAATCAATTTTAGTATTTATAGCAAACGCAATCTGGAATTCATGTGTAATTACCTTTAGCTGCTAAATGCTCCATAACAGTGCGTGTCTGCCAAGACTGGACTGGACAGCACACTGTGCCACAATGTCATTAAATGCTAGCTAATAAACAATAACTACCAAGCATCATATAATTAACCAGACATGTAGAATATTAGTCTGACTGGAAATAGTTTATTGCCACATTTTCAGTGCAAAACCATACACAGCTTTCACAAAATCCACAGCTTGTAATACAGATTATATGATAATTATATGATCTTGTATCACAGATTATATGATAAGAAACGATAAAAGCAAAGTTTTTCTTATGATTTTTTTTAATTGATTTGTTTTTATTATGTGTCAACCTATAATACACTATATGATTTCTTCTACTGTTAATAAGTATTTCAAATCCATTTTAATCATTAAGAAAGGTGGAATCACATTCAGCACATTGTACCACAATTAAATGCTGAGCATACACAGCTATATTATACATACACACTCCATTTACTCTAATTCCCCTTCATCGAGGGAGATGACTAGCATTTGGAAAAGTAGGAAAGTGGAATAAAAGTATCAGTGAGACATTAACAACCAAGCATTTCATCATTTGGATTTGGATAAAGGATGTGGAATCATGTCTTTGTGAGACTTGATATCCACACTGATCCCATCCCCTCTTTGACCAGACTGATCTCTGATACTTCAAGGCGAAGTCCATATATAGAGACTCCTTTTCAAATCCATCACCTCTCAGCTGCAGATCACACCTTTAACATGAGGAGGACTTCATGTTGCATCATAGATGGCCCATCCTGCCTTAGCATAAGATTACATCCTTCTGGCATCACAAATCCTATGACAGGGTCTGTGCTTTATTTGCTTAGTTTAGTTCAAGATATTCAAGTCACAGTTTCATTTCATGTTTAACATAGCAGCTTGTAATCAGGACAGTCTCCATTTTAATGAGGAAGTATAAAGTGTCTGACAGAATCCCATAATCAGAGAAGAACATTGCTTACCCCTGCTGGCCAACAAAGAGACTACAGCTTCCAAAAAAAAATCTACACATATGATAAATCAGGTTTAATGCATAGGTATCAGAAAGTTGAGATGGGAATGGTTCAACATTTTAAGACTTAGCTTCAGAGGTCTGGGCCTTCACAGGCTTGGGCAACACATTTTTTGGTGTTTCCCATCCATCAATGTTAATCCATCTCCATGTTTACAGTGTCAAACATTGACCACTAGTAAAATATGCTATCCTTTTTCACAGCACAAACCACCATTTAAAATAACCTGCAACAGCAAACAGTGCATTGCTCACATCTTTTCACATAAGTTAAGAGCAGTCCGAATATGTTAGGCATGTTTGCACAGGGGGGCATAGGGTAGATCAGTCAAAAAATGGAAAAGAAAAATTCTATACTTCCTGCTCCCAGTGCAGCTGAACTTCAGATTTCTTAATAATAGAAGAGTGTAAGTATATCATGGTCAAAATACTATTAAAAAAATAAAAAATAATAAGATTCCTGGTGGCTTTTGAGCTGGAAATCGTCAAGCATTTGGAATATAACACCCACCAGCTATGTCCTGTAGCAGATCCTGCCTAAGTGTTAAAATATTAAACATAAAGGAAATAGCTGACACAACATCCCTCAAGCTGTGACAGCTCTCTGTGCTCTATTGACAAACCGTTTCACCTCAGGCCTGTGTCACCAAGGCGACACAACAGCTGGCTGAGCGGGTAACGAATGTGGAGAAACAACACCCAAGCTCACTGTGCTTCATTTCAGGGTGATATTAACAGAGCAAACCCATACAAAATGCTTACTAATTCACTATAACAACGAACTATACACTGAAATTAACACACAAGTAAACTGTAGAAACTGAGGTACATAGTGAGAGAACAGAAGTCCTAAATCTAAAGCGCTCACAAGGTGTTCTCAATGCAGGATGGGTCTGAATGAATCTCATTGAATCTCCCGACAGTTTGGACTCCAGGAAATGTTACGTAAAAATACTTCTAGGAGACAGTTTTGTTGGATTTTGATCTTCAATTCATACAAATCTGTTTTTTTGTCCTAGTTCCCTTCACTCTCACATTATGCTGTTCCTGTGGTGCATTCTTAGGTAGTCTTCCTATTAGCAATTGTGTATTGTATAATGCAGTATAAATCTTACCTGACTACATATGTTCTAATATATTTTCTGTGTAAATGACATCCATCCATCCATTCATTATCTATACCCACTTATTCCTATTGAGGATCTGCTGAAGCCTATCCCAACTCTCTTTGGGTGAAATGCAGAGGTACACCCTGGACAGGTCAAGTGTAAATGACAGATAATAGATAATTTGCAGAGGTGGCAGAAATACTCAGATCCTTTACTGGAATAATAGTAGAAGTACCACAGAGTATCACTCCTCTGTTTCAAGTAAAGGTCCTGCATTCAAAATGTTACTGCAGTATAAGTACAAAAGTATCAGCATCCAAATTTACTTGATGGAGCCAAAGTAAAAGAATTGTACTGAAGTAAATCTGCATGTAGTAAATGAGTAAATGTACTGTTGTGTGTTGTTCTGTTCCACCACTGACACCATTAGTCTATTACTTCATCAGAAAGGGAATACTACTGTACTTCATATCTGCAGTCTGAAAATGATGATGATACAGCCTTTGGAAAAACATTACCATTAACTCATCACTTCTGTCCAACAAAGAATGATTTAAGTCATTTACAGTTCACAACCTGTAAAGTTATCTATTAAAAACACTCTAGGTAGGTATTAAAACAGCATTTCATTGAAACAGTTTAAGTATAATCTGGTTTTAGTGGTATTTCTGGTGAACAGTAGCTCTTTGACATGTTTTTGAGAAGTGAATCTATGGTGTGGAATTATAAACAAAATTACTTCTGATACACAAACATATATTGAAATCACAGTACTATAATTCAATGCCCAATTTTATAGTTGTATAAAACTATAACTTTATCTGTAAATACAGTATATACACAATATGATACATAAATGAATAAATACATAAATAATAAAACCATATATGCAGCAAATTTTTGTCAATTTATTTGAAAAACAAGCAGAGATGAAGTAGAAAGCAGAGATCATAGATCCACCCACACTGTTTGATTAATGTGACACCACAACAGTGAACCTAAACCAATCAGCTCTATGAGCTGTTTTAATTCTACAGCATCTAGTTGAATTTAGAAAACTCAGCACTGCCTCCACCATCAAGCAACCCAACAAGTCGAAGTCCAGCATAGAGAGTTTGAGTGAATGTGGTCTGGACTCTGTGGAGGAGAATCATGGTTTTAGAGATACTGTAGAAGGACAGAATGCCTGCTCTGTGATCCAGGTACACCCCTATTCTGGAGGACTGACGACCTGACACTGGAGTGCTGATGTTGTTGTGCCAAAATTCGTAACAGTTTTGTCGACAATTTAATGCCCAAGATTTGTCATTGAGTCCAAATACACATTCATTCATGCTCCCGGCTCTGCTGATATTCTTGTATGCGACTGCTATGTAAACTCCTGTCCCACTCCACTCCACCTCCCAGTAACAACGTTCGGGCAGACTCTCTCTACTCAGGACCTGACAGTAATGAGTGAATCTGTCTGGATGACTAAAATAAAACTTATTTTGTCTACTGTTACTTACAGTTGCTTTTCTGTTCTCCTCAGATAATAACAGCTGTGTGTGTGCTGTGTTTGGATCCAGTGTGAATTTCTGTGAATGTCGTAAGAATCCAGCTCTGGTCTTGGGCTCTGGTTGTGATAGTAAAACACCAACTTCAGTCAGTGCCAGTGAGATGTTTGTCCAGTTCTTCTTCAAATTGTCCTGTAGTGTATCTCTGAGCTCTGACACAGCTGATGTCACGTCCTCGAAGTATCTCAGAGAACGGATATTGATGCTGGATGATTTTGTAGGTTTAGAATCACAATCAGAATCACAATCAGAAGGTTCCGAAGAATCCGAAGAATCTGAAGAATCCGAAGCAGAAGCTGAAGCAGAAGCAGAATAACTTTTATTGCCAAGTATGGTTGACACAAAAGGAAATTGAGGTTCAGTGAGGGCTGACAGTGAGGGGTAGTTATGGAGAAACTGGATGTAATTCTGCGTATGTGAGAGCTGCTTCAGATCAGCATCTTTCCTCTTTAGCTCAGTGATCTCCTGCTCCAGCTTCTTCTGAAGCTCTTTGACTCGATTCACTTCAGTTTCCTGTTGGGATCTGAGCAGCTGTTTCATATCAGAGAGTCTTTTCTCCAGGAGATGGATCAGCTCAGTGAAGATCTTCTCACTGTTCTTCATTGCTTTATCAGCAGAGCCAATGATAGCACTAAGCTCCTGTTGAAGCAACTTCACATCTTTCTCTGTGTCTTGGATTCTTCTCTGGATTTTCTGTTGATGCCCCTTGACCTCTCTCTGCCTCTCAGTCCTTTCTGTTTCAGCTGAGACTGTGTCGTGGCCTTTATGTTCATCCACAGAGCAGAGATAACAGATACATTGCTGATCAGTGCGGCAGAACATCTTCATCACCTCATCATGATGAGGGCAGATGTAGTCCTGTAGGTTCTTGCAGGGCTCCACCAATTTGTGTTTCTTTAACTGAGCTACATGATAATGAGGCTGGAGGTGTTTCTCACAGTAAGACACCATACACACCAGACAGGACTTGAGGGCTTTCAGTTTTCCCTCAGTGCAGACATCACAGGCCACATCTTCAGGTCCAGCGTAGAGGTGATCAGCGGGAGGTCCATTTTTCTTCAGCTCCTTCACTAAATCTGCCAATATGGTGTTTTTCCCTAGGACAGGCCTCGGTGTGAAGGTCGTCCTACACTGAGGGCAGCTGTAGATATTCTTCTTGTCCCAGAATCTTTTAATACAGTTCATGCAGTAGCTATGTCCACAGGGAACAGTCACCGGATTCTTCAGTAGATCCAGACAGATCAAACAAGTGAAGGTTTCCACGTGCAGCTGAACTCTTTTCTGTGCCATTTCACCTTTCAGCGGTACTGACTGTGCGACTTTGTGATGAGCGCAGCTAGGTTGAGCTGTGATCTAAACAACAGTGAATGGTGCCTGTCAGCTCCTGCACCTCCCCACATGTTGGTTACACCCATTTTTAAACTGTAGATCTAAATTAAACAAGGAAATATGTAGACAGAGTGGAGCTACTGAATGTGATTGCAAAGGGAGCGTTATCAGGCTGAGCCTCATTCCAACCCTTCTTTTATTTTCAATGAAATCTCAATTAGTAGTAGTGCCTTTAACTATTTAAATACTTATTTATTTTATATATTTCTGGTCTCAGTGTTTGTAATAGTTCCACAATAGTTCTCTTTTTTAAACTTTTTTTAAAAAATTAATTTTGTTTGGTTGTATAGGTTCAAAAAAGATGGACAACAAAGTGAGGTATCTAAACTATAATGAAAAAAAAATTAAGTTGTTATAATGTTCCAAACATTAATTTATAAACATGTAGCAGTGTCAAACAAAATGACTAAATACATATTTGAATATCTCCAGTTTTTTATATTTCAGACAAAGAATATCCAGGTGAGACATTTATGTCAGTAACATCCAAAGCAGACTTCACATAAAAGAGCCTCTATAACAGAAATCACTCCCGAAGTTAATTCATTAACGTAACAGAAACTGCAATGGCAACCGGCAGTTTATTCTGCTGCTAAACCAGAGCTACAGGTTTTATCTGAATGACGTCACAAAGAAGCCACAGAAATCTTATCTGAACTCACGCAAACCGATTAACAGGAGAGCTTCACTGGTTCCTTCCAAGGCTAGGTTTGGTCCCATGAGACCGCGAGGGCCACAGATGATCTCAATGCAAACTTTATTACCTGTAGTTTGAAGTCTGCAGTAATAGTTCTTTCTTTTGGGTGACATTTTCACTCGTGTTACGCTATGAGTTAAGAGTTTAGCGTGAACATAAATATTTTTACTTTTCCAGTGATACAATATTATTTTTAATTGAATCAAGAGTGCCATCTAATGCTAATGACTTCTTGACAAAATTACTGTAAATATACACATTACAGGACAAGCCAGAGGAGTAAAAAAAAGTGTGATTTATAGTCCAGAAAATACAGTACCTTGCGAGTCAGATTACAAACTGATCAAACATTTTTTTGAGAAATTAGAACATTTAAAGGTTGTAAAATATCTATTGACTCATGTGAGGGAAAATAAATTTTCATATATATATATATATATATATATATATATATATATATCACACTACACACACTCACTAGTGTGTATATATATACATATATATATATATCACATACCACCTTTTGTTACAACAGACAGCCTCCCTGTGTAAACTTCACCTGTCAATCTTTACCTGTTTATTGCTGTTTAGGGCCACAGGGACCTGCTGGAGCCTATCCCAGCTCTCTTTGGGTGAAAGGCAGGGGTACACCCTGGACAGGTCACCAGTCCATCACAGGGCCACATAGACACAAACAGCTACACAGCTACGCACGCACGCGCGCACACACACACACACACACGCACGCACACACACACACACACACACACACTCTCCTATGGGCAATTTAGAATCACCAATCAACCTGACATACATGTCTTTGGACTGTGGGAGGAAACTAGAGTACCCGAAGTAAACCCATGCAAGCACAGGGAGAACATGCAAACTCCACACTGAAAGGATCCTGCTGGGTTTTGAACTAGGAACTGTTTTGCTGTGAGACAACAGTGCTAAATACTGATTTGGTGTCAGGAGTGGGATGGACGCATGGTCTGGACTCTAAAGTATGAAGACTAGCATGTTAATTCCTCCCCCACAGGTTAAGAAGTTTTCATCCTGAAAAGTCCAGCCACCGATCCAAACCAGGTAACAAAAGAACAGACTGATGGTAAAATGGCAGAATCAAGGGCAGGTAAGAAAGAGCTCTATATAACTCACTGCTTGGTTGTGTCACGAGTTGATGTCGATATAAAGGTGCGGGGAAGAAGGAGAGGCGGTAGGACCCAAATGCAGACAAACAAGGCTTTATTCTTCCTGGGACTTCCAGGGCAAACGAATACAAAACACAAAGGAACCGGGTGAGACGGTAACTAAACTAAGACCGGATGAGACGGTCGAAACTGAGGAAAGACCGGGAGGGATGGTCGTCAAAAAACTCACTTTCTCTACAAACATCCACAATAACTAACTATCACAGAAACTAACCACAACTAATTTCAACAAATGCTTCGGCGGGGAACAAAGGAAAGAGAGAGGTATAAATAGGGAGAACACAAAAGGTGATTAAACACAGGTGAACCTAATGAACACAAATAACCAATGAAGCTGCCGGGGACCAGTGCGAGGGAAACGGAAGTCCTTACAAAATAAAGGTCCCCCGGCAGGAAGTCCCAAATGGGAATCATGACAGGTTGAGTAGGCGACAAGATGTCGTCATAGTAGTCATCGTTTGGTTGTTGATTACTGATGGATACAGTGCAGTGACATAATCTGGTTTGCATGAGGAAAGACAGCACCAGAAGAATGGCTATCAGAGCATGGGTCAGTACTGGGTAAAAGAGAAAGTGTGAATAGAAATTAACCAAATGGAGGAAACTCAGATTTCCTATAGAGAATAGTCTGACAATTAGCAAAATTAAAGGATAAACTTGAAAAGAGGGAAAATGAGAGTAACATAGGTTTTGTCCAGTTGCATGTGGAAGGATGTTAAGTGTTACAAGGTATGATGATTAGAAGGCAGTATAGGGATGGAGACAGAAAGCCTAAACTAACAGAAACAGAACACATAGTGCCTAGACCAAAAGATTGTTCTAACACTGATTGTTTATTTGAGTTACATAAAGTGTATCCGTACCTAGATTCTGCTCTTCCACTTCCTCTCCAGAACCAAGCAAGCTCTGCAGGAGCAAATGGAAGGAAAACTCCAGCCACTGCTCCCCGATTGGAGAATGAAGCAGCAACACACAGAGCAGCAGGAAACGACACGTCTTAGGTATCACTCCAGCCAAGTGTACATATACAGGAGCGATATATATATATATATCACTCCCTGAGACTGGTCCTGGAACTGTGAAAGGACACCACATGGAGACCACCTGATCTTCCTGCACATCCTGCTGATGCTGTGTATGGACCAGAGAAGAGTTACCTGGAAACTGCTGGGTTTCTGCCATCTGTGCACACGGTAAGGTAGGAGCTGATATGCCATAACACTGCTGCCTTTAATTAAGTACAGACGCTCTGAAAATAAAAAAGCTGTACATGAAGGAGCAGTAGGAACTGAAGAAGAACTGAAGAATATGAGAAACATATTAATGTAAAGGCACTAGAAGCACTGCGATGAGGTTATGTGTAAGGTGGTCAAAACATGAAAATTAGTTCATCTGTTTTAAGCCCTGAAATCAGCTGAAGTGTAACTTAAAAAACATAATCAGTGAAAGTTAACTGTTCATTTACATGCAAATATTGTTAGGTCCAGTGTAGAAAAAGGAGTCCAGATATTAGTGGAAATGAATTAGAAGACATTTGGAGTCTGAACTGTGGGAAAGGTGTGACTGAGCAAATGGAACATGGAGAAGTGAGTGCAGTTTCAGTGGATTGAAAGATAAAGAGGGGAACAATGAACTGAAGGAGGGAGAACATCTAGGTGTTCTTACAGCTGGCTGGCAAATAGGATGGACAAGCTGCTGCTTCTCAACACAACCAGGAGACAGCGGAGGCAAAGCCAGAGTTACAAGCCTGCACTGATTGGAGTGTTTTTGAAGCTGCAGCCAGAGACCACTGTGACATCTTGCATCAATTTTTGTGAGGATGTGTGCAGACCAAGACCTTATGTGCATACAATAACAATAAACCATGGTTCATATCCAACCTCAGGAAACTGTGCCAGGCCAAGGAGGAGGCCTACAGAAGTGGGGACTGAGCCCTGTTCAAGCAGGCCAGAAACAAGCTGAGCTACAGTGACAAGCTAAAAAACAGCTTCTCTGCCAAGGACAAACACGTGGATCCTGTTTGTGGACTTCATCTCAACACCATCAAACCCCCGAAGCACCAGAAGCTCACCCAGCTCACAGTGCCTATCTCCATCTGTCAGTTGATCACCAGCTTCCTGACTGACAGAAGACAGCGGGTGAGGCTGGGGAGCATCACATCCAGGACCCAGACCATCAGCACTGGCACAGGGATATGTTCTCTTCCCGCTGCTCTTCTCCCTCTACACTAACGACTGCACCTCAGGTCAGGGGACCCTTCTGTGAAGCTCCTAAAGTATTCAGATGTCACCACAGTCATTGGTCTGATCCAGGACAGTGATGAGTCTGCGTACTGGAAGGAAGTGGAACAGCTGGTTGACTGTTGCAGTCAGAACCATCTGGAGCTGAATCCATTCAAGACTGTGGAAAAGGTAGTGGATTTTAGGAGAAGCCCCCCAGCTCCTTCCCCTCTCACCATCCTCAACACCACAGTGTCTACTGTGGAAACCTTCAGGTTCCTGGGATTCACAATTTCCCAGGACCTGAAATGGACCTCCCACATAGACCACATCTGGAAGAAGACCCGGCACAGACTGTACTCAGGAAGTTTAACCTGCCACAGGAGCCGCTGGTCATATTCTATACCGCCATCATACAGTCTATTCTCTGCACTACAATCACTGTGTGATTTGGATTGGTTACTAGATAGGGCTAGACCGCAATGGGCAATCCGGTCTGCAAAAAGGGAACATCGGAGCCGATCTAATAACACACAATAACTCAAATATATATTTATATATCATATTTCCTATATTGAAAATATTGTAACTGCCAATCTGACTGGCGTCAAATCTGCAAGGCTGGAAATTCACTCCTAACTTTGAAACATTGCCCCAGCTGCATCCTGGGGCCAGGATTTGAAATTTGGTCTCCTAGTCCTCTGTCCCTCTTCCATCCATCTTTTCACTGAGGCTGACACATCAAACACCTCCCCTGAAGGACCCTCAGTACTGACACAGATCAGATCCCTCACACCCTTGACACAAACTGTGTAGACTCGTCTTCTCTGGTAGGCATGGTATACACTACATGTATATTTGTACCTACCTCATGTAAGATGTCACACCACTGTTACAGCTATACTTGAATGCTTGCAACCTTATTTTCTCTAGTTCACAGATTGTACATATTGTATATATAAAATTATTCATGTAAGAATCATGTATATGCTGTACCACTTCTAATATGTAGACTTGTAGTCTAAACTCCTATGTTCTTTTTTTAAAGTTGAACTTTTATGTTAATTTTTGTACATAGAGAGAGCTTAGTGAACCAGAGTCAAATTCCTTGTTTGTGCACACAAACATGGCCAATAAAGCTGATTCTGATTCTGATATTTCCTCAGGTGTATGAACTATGCATGTTTAGCTCTTTTTCACCACTGGATGGCAGTGCTGCTTTATTAAAATTAACTTAGAAAAAAAGCTATGACTGTCAACAGTACCTGCTGTTAAGAGCTGTGTCCATGTCACATTGTTGCAACAGACTAACTGGTGATAAGCGTTTCTCAGCAGTGAGCTTTAGTTTAAATCTTCATACAGCTGCATGTGAGCAGAATACGTGATCAGGTGTAACACACTAACGAGACAGACCTGTTATCAGTCCTGCTTCATACACCCAACAGAGATGGTATGTGTCGTGTTGATCTTTGGTGTGTACAGTTTTACTGTGTGTAGTTATTTTATTGTATTTTTTAAAAACATGAGCATTTGTCAGACACAACAGAAATAAACACTAGGCTGGGCTCTAGAGTAATTTTTATATTCAAGAAATGTAAGAAATGAAACAAAGAAAAATATGCGCTGAAAATAAAAACAATACTTTTATGTTGAAAATAATGAAATCACAGAGTCATCACCTGGCTCTGCAGAGCATTTTAGCATCTTTCAGCTCATTGTTGTGGATTTCTAGCTTACAGCCTTACTGCTTTGGACCACTCCCTTTGTGATAATAATGCACAACTCGTTATGAGCTGTTCTACTGCCATTCGTGTAAATTCTGATCCTGTGTAGCCGCACATTTTATCCTATTACCTAAGTGACCCCTAAGTGACCCTAGTAATACAGCAGCACTGCCTCCGTGTGTTGTGACTGCAGCCCAGTACCACACTGCATTCCAGACAAAAACTTAAAAAGAAGAAAAATGCACTTAATTAATTGCCTGACATATTTTCCACTCCATATCCCAGCCAATTTAGTGGGACGTGTCAATCAGGTGGATTAAGCCTGTTTTTCTGTTAGCCCTGTGCTGACAGTGGAAAATGATTAAAAGGGGAGATTATGTGACAGCAAATTTGTGTTGATATCATTAAACTTTCATCATCGACTGGGTTTAAAGCTCTAAATTGCTTATTAACTCAGCTTTTTGTGGCTGTTCGCCTATCAACACTTCAAATGAAACAGATATCAGAGCTGTTCCCCTCAAACCCGCAACATTCTCTGCAGTAGAAACATCCTTTGTCTGGCTGGGAGTAGAACATGGACACATGGGCAAGGATTTTCCCTCATTTCACCCCCATTTCTGGTCGTTCTCTGTAGCGTATAGTCACACAGCCCGTGCAGCTGTTGCAAATTTGCAATGGAAGTTAGTGAGTTAATAATGTCTATAAAACATGTACAGTAAAAGAACCAATGGGTTTATCTGGTTATATAATTAATTTTGTCATTTTCTGCTTATTGCATGTCTAGTTTATCAAATATCCAAGGCCCAGATAAATCTGAGGGTGCATTGTCTAAAGCTAGATATCTTTAGCTGCTAGATTTTAGCAGAATAAAGCCACACCTGGTGTGGTGTTACCTGTGGAGTTGCCAAAGGTAACCCATTAATATTAATGTCCAAATAATACCCAAAAAGTGTACTGAACGAAATGATGTTAACTGCATTCACCCCACCCCAAAAGAATAACTCATAGTGTTTCTTTAAAAATATGTCAACACAGGGTGGCTGGTGATTTTTATTTATTTATTTATTTAAATTTTTTACCTGGGATGGGCGACAGTCACTGATGGGACACACGTGGATATCAGTGTTTTCAAGCTTGGTGCATCAGAAGAAGAGAATGAATCACCTGAAAACCTTATTTTACCTTTAGAGCATGTCTTCATTCGTTTGCATCACTGTTGCACCATAACCTTTCTGAAGGTCACCAAGCTGCACTGTCTCTGTATCAAAACCGCAAAATGGACTGTTAAAAGTAAGCAATAGTATAAAAACAAATTACTGTGATTTTTTAAAAAAAAATATTGTTATATTCACAGTTTGGACCTTGAAAAGTAAAAAAATAAAAAGAAAATTGTAAAAAAAAATTACTTAGTCATAAATGAGTGCAACATATTTTAATTCAAAGATTTATTTAAAAAAAAATACTATAAAATATTTTCTTTTCCAGTTGAATGTATTCAGTTCAATTTAATTTTATTTGTATAGTGCCAAATCACAAAGCACTTTTTTCATGTGTGTCTGTACAATACGATTGATCATAGAAAACAACGAAGCATATAACAATTAGTAATTGAATGACCTGCAGTAATGTACATAAACAACATGTGTTCATGAGGGCAAATTGCCAAAGTAAACAGGCTTTTACTTTAATTTAGCTAATCTCAACTTAGCTAACTTGCAATTAGCTGTGTTGGGTTTGTATGAGAACATCCATTGTGTGGTGTGTTCAGCCTGCAGGCCAGCCATCCTATACCATGGGAATATCTCTTTGCCTTTGTTTGGTCTGTCAACATATCATGCCATAATTTACCTAAGACAAGGGTGTTGCAGACAGCAGCCGGCCGAGACTCTGCAGAGAAGTTCCCCAGGTGAGGCTCCGCTTTATCACCTGGCACACCACACACATGCACACGTATGTATACATCAGGGTGTCACAAAGAGTACAGGTTTATCCTCAGGATGTATGCAGACAGAATATAATACCAGAAACAGATCAGAAACTGCACAGTACACAGCTCTAGGGTCAGTGATGATTCTGAACAACTGATCACATTTCTGCATGTACAACATGGCTGTGTGAACCGGGGAGGATTTCTTAATTGAAACTGACACTATCTCATATGTCACATGAATACTGAGGACTAGATTAAGGCAGGTGAAAACAGGCCTCCTCTGTCCTGTCAAATTACAGCAGGAGAGATTTACTCCAGAGTTACTGTGGTGGTTGTGTTTCACTCACTTTTTAATAATGATCTTCTAAAGTAGGAATTAAACCCTGTTTGAAATCCTTTGCAATTTCTGCACAAACTGGTCACCATGGCTGCCAGACAATCTTTTGTAATTATGTACATCACAGGGCGTGAGTGGATATGAAATGATGGTGAGTATAAATACATGTTCTCTAACCAATCAAAAATGTAAAGCAGTCTCCTGCTCAGTTTTCTACAACACACAAACATATATATACACACACACACACACACACAAGGCAACAATATGTTTTTATGTCAATACATATTCAGCAGTAATGTCCCTAAACACAGAACAACACATATATACAGGGTGGGTTAACATTGTGCGGATGCCAACACTGTAATAATATTACAGTTTTAGGCTGTACCACATCACTACCTGACAGTTGTGTAAAGTATTTTGGTATATGCAGTGAAAACACTTGTTAAAGGTAATGTATGGATGTATGTGTGTGTGCGTTTCCCTGTCAGTGATCAGTAGGAGAAAAGTGAACATTGCTTTCCCTGTGACTAGCTGAGGGCAGGAACTCTGCCAAGTGTGCCCTGTCTCATCTACATGCATAGATGGCATAGTATTAGCATAGTAATAGCAAAAGAGAAAAAAAAAGCGCAGAGAACTAACAGGAGATATTTGGCAGCTGATACTCAGGGCCCAATTACAAGCGTTCGCCTGCATTCTCCTTTACTCAGGGGCTTTCTCATCTCACAGCCCTCTGCTCTGCTCAGCTCGGCGCAGTGGGCCTATCTTCAAACTGTCAGCCTGTTTAGAGCTGAAGATTGCTGTGTGTGTGTGTGTGTGTGTGTGAGTGTGTGACAGAGAGAGAGAGCGAGAGAGAGAGAGAGAGAGAAGAAACAGACCAGTTCTGCACTAATGAGGACAGGGACAGAGACAGCTAGAATCCTCTCTACTGCCTCTCGCCTCTGCAGCTCTTCCCGCAGGAGGAATGGAGGAATGTAAATAAGCTTTCCGTATTGTGACGAAGTGGGCAGGCTGGAGATCTGAAAGGTGTTCTCGAATAAAATGAAGACGTGATTTCAAGGAACCTAAACAACTGAATGGTTGTACTGTTTCACAAGCCTAACTCACCACTAAAATGAAGTACTACACAGCAACAGTGTACAAGACGTGGATAACATGTCAGATACAAATTCTCAGTTTACCACGAAGAAGACCTGTGTTTAAAAATGTGCAGGATGTATTTGTATCTAAATGTATTTGGTTTCTTGTCGAGGCACTTCATGGTATATAAGCAAACAAAATAAAGAGATCAGCAGTAGTTGGCCAAAACACCAGGCAAGTTAGGCAGAACACAAAAGCAAACAAATGACAAAAAAAGTATATGATAAAAATACAATAAATAAAGTTACAGCTGGGTTTATAGGGTGGGTGGAAACGGATCTCCGAATAAACTATGGAGTGAAGGAAAGAAAGGGGTAAGCAGGGTGAGGGACGTTGGGAAGGGCTGGGGTAACTGCAGGGCATGTGGGTGTGGCAGGACCTCAAATGACAGAACAGAGAGCGATTGACTGGATGAGTTGGATTAGTCCAGGTATATAATCAGTTCTGGCTGAAGTTAATTTTTTTGACCCATATAATCAGGTCCTTGCAATTTTTGACGGTTCTTGCAGGGCTAAACACTTAAAAAGTCAGTTTCTTTTTTTTTTTTTTTCCAACACTAATAATACTAAAGAGGCATTCACACATCAAAGGCCCAGGCCTGGTGAGAGCACTGTCCGGTACTTAGAGCCGTTATTCCATGTCACAAAAAACCCAGCATTTAATGGTGGCACCACACTAACTGTGTATGTGTGTGTGACTTTTAGGGCTTATGGACTACCTAGGAAGCCTTTGCAAATAACTGTCATAGGTAAAGCTAGTGATCACATTGGTCTTGTTAACAACTGTGCAAACTAGAATCCAACTAGCTTGGAGAGCTTTAACTGCCTAGTGTCAGTGTTTGCTCCACTGGATATTAGTGGTTAATATTCCGGTTGCGTATACCTGGGCAACTTGCTTGCAGGCAGTCACTCCTTCCAACTAAATGAATTGTTATCATGGGCTTCGTCATTGTAGTTACAATATGTGCCAGTTTTAGGCACAAAATCAACTGAGTAATGTTTAGGGAAATGTAGTGAGTCGGGTTAATAGCTGTCATACTCACTACGGCTGCTAGAAGCTGTAACATGTAGCAATGATATGCACCTTCTGGCCTATCGGGAGGTTTGAGTTTGCATACCCGTGGGTATGACAAAAACTGATAACAGCCATTTCATGGGGTAATAACATTCAAATTGGCTCTCACACATGTTAAATAAATATGAGCCAAAGACAACACACTGGTTCTAAATTAGTCTCCATTCAAACAATAAAAGCCTTCCCCCAGCTCCATGTAACTTGGCGGTACATCTCTCTGCTTGTTGGAGACAAAGGTGTGGCTACATGAGAAGAATTCAGCACAGCAGGGTGGTCTCTTTCAACATACTCAAAAGTTATGCTGTGGGGTAAGTCGGAATGTATTCTTCTGTGCTGTGTCCCATGCAGCATCTCCTCCATTTGAAAAACAGGAAGGGCCCTGCAGCTGCAGCAAGGAGAGAAATGATCGAGTCACCTGGGACCTTTGAAAAACAGGAAGGGCCCTGCAGCTGCAGCAAGGAGAGAAATGATTGAGTCACCTGGGACCTCAGTAAAAAGAACAGAGAAAGAAGCTCCTACAGGACCACAGGTCAATATCAAAACAGGCAACTGCTCCTATTTACACACTATCATCCTTAGGCAACATCAAACTGACCCAGAAAGAAAAAGTCGGGGAAAAAAAAAAAAAAAAAAAAAGTGGTGAGTGGTATTCAGACTTACAGCTCTATGCTACTGAAACTGGGAGCAAGTGCAAGCTTTTACTTTTTAGAGGTTCTGTGGCCAGAGGCTTTTGTGATTGCACCACTGCTATGTTTTTAACGGCCCACCACTTTGGTCCTCCCTGAAGTCCCCTGCAGCTATCAGATGGGTTGCTATGAAATTTGGTACGGACATTCATAGCCACTTGGTGATAAACACTCAGTTTGGCAATCCATAATTTTCCTAGTGCCATCATTTGTGTTACATTTATGTATCTGAGCGAAGTATTTCCCCATATGATATCTGGCTTTCCATCTTTAGTTATCATTGGGTCAAAATGTTTTGCAGCCAAAACTTCATTTATGATAAATTATCTGCAAAATCGATGACATTCACAATCAAGTTGTGTAAGTGGTATTTTGCATCAGTGTTAATTACGATGCTAACCTACTACGCTAATCTAAACTAAGATGCTGCGAAAGTGCTGTGATATCAGAAATGAAAAAATATAAGCCCATGTAGTATTTTTTGTCTAGGAATTGACAAAGACATATGATGCTGACACTTTTTATTTCACACAAATATGAACAATACATTTGTTAAAGGCCATTCCCTTAAAGTAGCTCAACATATTTTCCACAAAATCTTCCCTTTGGCCAGTCCCACATGCAAGCATATAAATTACATAAACAATGGGATATTTGGTCTTCCACTGCTGCATGGAGATTGCTGGTATGATTAGGAACAGATCATATTTTATCTAAAGCTGTGTTTCGGTCTCTGAGTGTCACATATGTTCACAATTAGCCAGGAGACGAAGGTCCGGCTGCGGTCGGCCTGTGGGAAGGGAAATCATGAGTTCATGATCTTTAAGGGATTACAGCTGCATCTTGGGATACTTTGTGTGTATGTGTGTGTTTGTGTAAAGGCGAGAGATGATCACATCTGTTTCTACATCAGTGTTTCCTTCCAGGCTATCTTGCATCCTGTAATTAACAACTAGTAAGTTGCAACTGCAGCTTTACTTGCACTCTATTGTTATCTAATATTGATAGGTGTGTACAGAAACAGACCTATACTGAGAATATGTCCACAAGTTAAACTGAATACGCAGTTTATGAATTACACACAATATCTGCTCATTTATGTGCACTAAACACTGATCCAAATCCTCTCTGTGCTTGAGGCTCATGTGTGCCCATGAAACTACTGCAAATATTTACGAACCTGTGTCAAATTCACTGCTCACATTTTTGAGGTGTCATTTCTCAGGGGTACTTTAAGGCCTGGTATGCACATTAATGCTACTGTACTTCAATATCTGAATCCGTCAAATCAAATAAAACTAAACTCTTAGTTACAAACCCTCAGTGAATTATTGAACTAGTTAGGTCATTGTCATTCAGCTAACTGTATTAGTTTTATTGCCTGCAACTGTACTGTTTTGGTTTAGTGTCACTACTCTCATTAACCTTGTTTCCAGCAGCACTAGGCAATTTTTTCACTGGCAAAACTATTTTAGCTCATTATTCGGCACCAAAGGGCTAATACTACTCACTAAGCTGGTGAATATAGTGATACATATACTAATGAGGTTGATACCTATTGGTGGAAACCAAAACCCAAGCAAACAGACTATATTTCATTCTTACAGAGGTTAGGTGCTCATAAACAACAATTTCAATAGTTGGCCAAATATTATATTAATTAAGATTTAAAAATATAATAAACTGATGGTGCTCAGTAGGAAGTAACAGTTGTGTGGTGTTCAGGTGGCAATTCTGACCACTGATTCACTGTAGTGTCCAAAAAAGTTTTAAATGTGATTTTCTGTTACCGTATGTTCGTAAGTCAGCCACTGGGCTGTAAGGCAGTATTGAAAATCATATGAACAAAATAATTTTGTTTTGTGAAGACAGAGCCAAAGAGCCATCATGCTCGTTTTACTGCTGTCTCAGCTGCCCCGGGTGTGTGAGGCCCACACACGTTAGTGATGGCAATGTTTCAATTTTCAACCTATGAAATGACCCATTTGGGCTTAAATAGAACCCAAATGTTAGAGAAACACAAAATAATAACAGGTATATCAGTGAACCTGATACTGATTAGATTTCCCTGTGTCAGGATTTGTGTGAATTGTACTGCATGAAGAAACTGAATAACTGCCTTGCATTTATTGTTTTACAAATGCAACATGTCTTTATATGATATCAAATTTCCTACAGCTTGCAAAAGAGGATGACTGAAATGCACCCTGTGTATGTACATCAAGCTGGTTAGCATGGTTGAGTCAAAGGAGATGGAAAAAATACAACCTCCTTCTCACACAGCTTAATCCAATGGTTTGTGTTGCAACCCTGAAGGTCCAAAGTTACACAAAGCCAAAGCTGAAAGTGATGCTCAGAAGACAGAGTAACACCCTGAGGGATGCAGTCATCTAGGATTACTGGGCTGGATAGTCAGCATATCATATTGCCACTTCCTTTCTTTTAGAAAGAGCACTGTGTCAACTGGATGTTCTGAGGCTACTAACTCGTATCTGTTTCAGCTCATTGACAGAAAACTGAAATTTCATGAGAGAAAAGATAGATTCAGTTGTTTCTTCACTTAAAGATGCACATTTTTGCATTTAAAGGACTTAAACCTTTTCATGTCAGGGAAGACACTTGAGAAACTAGAAGAACTTCAGTAAGTGAAGAGAGGATGTGATAGCTGAAAATTAAAAGCCCAGAAAAGTGAGATTTAAGTGAATCGATCCTTCAGATGTAATCATAAATGCTCTCAGGTAATGAGCTTTACTTTGAAACACTGCAATTCAATTCAATTCAGTCTAGGCCAGTATGGAAGATAAACATGCTAACCACCATTCTGATCTTCACACCCTTATTAATGCCATGTCCCACTACTTCCTGCATAGACTATTGCCACTGAAGGTTACAGTACCCTGCAGAATTATGAACTGTGAGACTGTGCTGATATTGTGTTACAGCTAATTCCCAAACTTTCTTAGTTTCCCCCTTTCGAATTGCACAGTTTCAGCTTAATTACCTGCTCTGTATCCATGCAGCAGCAGTCTCTTTGAAACACTGTGGTTTCAGTCAGGAAAGGCTGCGCTTCAGTATGTGAAAACAGTATCACACTGAAGACTCGGCTGAAAGAAGCTATTTATTTACAACCACTCACAGCAGTGTTTGGCATGTCACAGCTTTGTTTATTAGGAACACAGAAATTTCTTTTGAGAAACACAAAAAGCTACACAAAAAAGCAAAGTCTTTTTCACTGGTAAGGCAGATTCTCATAGTACACTGCCTCAACCATAATCTAACATCTTAGTCCCTTTGCTCTGTATGTAATCACATAGCTCCTGACAACTCTACAACTTTGTTTATATGAGAACTGACCAAGTATGCTCTCAGAGCCTGCTAATGAGCAGACACGGGGATATGGTGCTAATATAGAATATATGGAGTGTCGCACATGCCATACACTCTATCCTCTCTGACGGCTACCTATCAGAAGCATAAAGCAATAGAGGTAGCTGGAAACCTGCTGTGTTTTGTAGGTCCTATATGAAGCTTCATGCAGCGCAATTAACAGATTGCACGGTACAGACAGGCAACGGTAGTTATTGTGTTATCATGACAGGAGTTATTTCTGTGGTTTCATAGGAATTTCTGTATCATGGGTGTAAATTTGCAAACATTGCTGTGCAGTCTTATAATTATCACACAGTGGCACAGAGTATGCTACAGGAAACATGGTTCAATAGAGCAATAATTAAACAAAGAGCCTTTAATTATTTATCATTATGAAGCACACCAACAACTTTCAACCTCACAGAGTCTTCAGTGCAAAAAAAAAGAAAAGCATCAGAATTGCTTTCATTCACTTGCCTAATTTTGCAACAATTAGGAATATCTTAATGCAAAGCGATGCAAAAAATACATAAATAAATGAAAAATTATTAAAATAAATTAGTCCATGCAATTGTTACTTCAAGGCTAGATTACTGTAACTCATTATTATGAGGATGTCCCAGTATCTCCATAAAAAGCCTTCAGTTAATTCAGAAAGCTGCAGCCAGAGTCCTGACAGGAACTAGCAAGAGAGATCATATTTCTCCTATATTAGCTTCTCTTCATTGGCTCCATGTAAAATCCAGAATATAATATAAAATCCTTCTTCTCACATACAAATTCCTTCATTATCAAGCTCCTTCACACCTTAAAGACCTCATAGTACCATATTATCCCAATAGAGCACTTTGCTCAAAGAGTGCAGGTCTACTTGTGGTTCCCAGAGTTTCCTTAGTGGAATGGGAGGCAGAGCCTTTAGCTATCAAGCTCCTCTCCTGTGGAACCAGCTCCCAGCCTGGGTTCAGGAGGCATCTCCTCTCTTTTTCTCTCTATAGATTTATATGCCACCATTGCCTGTCATTACAATTGTGCCTAAGATTAACTAATGCTTTTCAGCTTTCATGCACAGCTGCACTGTACGGGGCACTTGGGGAAGCAAGAGAAGCTTTGAAAATAATACTTATAACACATCATCACTCTTTAAGTTGATATGGTGAACAGCAAATATGGAACAATCACAGTCATTCATTTGGAGCATTGCTTGTGTCCACTTCATGAATGCATGTCACATACATTAGATGTCTTTTGATTATTTCGTAAAAAAGACAGTTCATGTTTTTACATTGTCATTCGACACATTATTTCTAGTTCTTTATGTGCTTTTAGTATTGTTCTGAAATGTCTAGTACTGTAAAAAGTCAGTTTGTAAAGTTCTACAGGAATGTAGAATAGCTACTGGACATTGGACATTTTTCACAAGCAACATATCATCCAAACATTTTGACACTAAAATAAACCACAAATCAGGAGAAAATTAACATTGATTGAGATCTGGAAACATATTTCTTTCAAAGAAGAAAAAAAAACTGTGCATCTGTGTAAGTCTTCAGCATCAAGTTTAACTTTGGTAAGATTGAATTATGAGCTGTGCACAAATGTGCAAGATTAATATGTTCTGGGTCTGTACTGGTCATAACTTTGCACTCCTCAGTCTAGTATTGCCAAACGCTCTCACTTATACAGCCTACCCTGCTTTTTATACACTACCAGACTCCCTCACTTTTAAATGGGAGTATTACTACCTTAAGTAGTGTTAAAAGGCACACAGTTCTGTATGACAAAGTTTGGCTTTAGGCTGTGCTGGTGGTGACTGACACATTTCCCCCTTGGGATTAACTGTAACTATCTTCACTTGTTGCTTTCTACTCAGCCTGACTGAGCTTTTACTCAGCTTTTTCTCTCTCTGGGTAATTTCTTATTTCTCATCCTGACATGGACATACGTACACGTTGGTAAAGAAAATAGTAACATGTTTTTTCATGTTACAGCTCAGTTCTAATGGCCAGAAAGATGCACTAATAGTCCAAATCCAAATAATTTCAAATAGTGTTAAATGATTTTTTTGTTTTGTAAATACTATGAAACAGGTATAGTCTCTCTGACATTTTGAATAGTCATTATATTTTGAAGATGTAATGTTTATATATATATATAATATATGGCTTTGACCTACACGTGCGATATTTTTTGTTAGTAGTAAATGGTACATTACTTTCACTTGGAGTCAATTATAAGTAAAGCAGAATTTCTATTTCAGTAATGGTGTTTTTAGACTCTCCAGCCATGCTTGCTGTGTTATGTGAACTTCCAGTTTTCTAAGGCAGAAAGAAGCAGAGCCAGGGCTCAGTTCACCTTGACAGCTCAGCCCTAGGGAGGGGATCTGGGTTCAGAGAGCGGGACAGGCGAATGCTACTGAGGTGTGGAACACACAGGGCCAACAGGGTGAAAAAGCTTGAGAGGAGGGGTAAAGGAAAGGGGAGGAATGATGTTTTGGCTTGTATTTGACAGCTGGCAAGCTGAAGAGAAACACAATACACCAGTGGGAAGGCCAGATGGGGAAAGAGACGTGTGAATTCACATGTATGAGTGTAAAATGCGCTTTAAAGACTCCTTGTGGGTGAGTATCTATTAGATCAAACTCTTGGAGGATGGTGTGCAAGTGTAAAAACATGCATGTGAAAGAAGCTAGGTTGATAATTAGATAGCTAGACAGATATGAAATTTACATAACCGCACACAGATGGCCTCTATGCAGGGACTGAGTGAGCGCTGCATGTCCCGACACACCTTTGAAGTGTGAGGTCAGCTTTTTCTGCGCTGGATGATCTCTCATTCTCTCTCACACACATCATATCCTCCATCATAACACCGTCTCCCTGTGCAGGCCTCATGTAGGCATAGTGGGAAGCGAAACAATGATCAGTGTGAGAAGTCCTGCAGCAGCTTGGTCTGCTGTGCATGGTAATCATTGCACATTACTATTCCATCTATAGTGGTGTCTCCGCTTAGAGTGCACAGACCACTTAATTTGTGCTGGAGATGTAACTCCGTGGCAGATTTGGCTTCATGTTTGGAAACCACGTCTTCTTGTTTAGTGATTTATTTTGGTTGCCTCTCATTTGCTGCTTTTCCACTGCTCTTGTCTGCATGATTACTACAGTTTGTGCCCTCTGCTGTACCTGTCAGCAGACCAACCTAGGGCTCTGTTGCACATGCGGGTGTTTTCACATGAACTTTGTGTATGGCTGTTGCTCTTGTTGCATCAGAATTCTTATGCAAGATTCGCAACATTTATTTAGTCACTGTTAAAGGTTGACAATTCACAAAATAAAGCAAAGAACTACTGCACTACATCAGTATTGATGCTTTCAAAAACAATGCCATGCAAATCTTTTAATTTATAGGTTAAATTCTTTAAAAGGGCAGTATATACTGTGCTCATCCTTTGCATTTAAAGCAGCTGCAGTTCTTGGCACACTTGCACAGAGGTTTTTACTTGGCAGGTATGTTCCAGCATGTTGGAGAACATGCAACAGTTGTTCTGTGGATTTAGACTGTCACAGTGTCTTGTCTACATGGAATTTCAGATTGACTCCATGGTGTTGGGATCAGTGCTCTGTGGGGGCCAAACTGTCTGTTGCAGGACTCCTTGTTCTTCTAGTCTCTCATAATAGGGCTGTATGAGTCAGACTCTACGTTTGGGCCCATCATGTTGCAGAATGAGTTTAGAAAGAATCAGATGACTCACTGACTGTACTGTGTGTTAGATAAGAGACTAAACATGTAAAAAGCGGAGAACTGTACACTGCCCCTAACAATAAGTCTGGCTTCTGCAACTCCCATTACCTCACCTTTGAATATACTGACAAAATCATTGTTTCCGTAGAGAGCAGAAAACGACATTTGAGGTAATCCTCTTTGGCAGTGCTCTTTATTTTCCCTGGCGACTATTACTGTGTTGTCACTAGGCACCATCACAGCCACAGACCACCCCAGAGTCCTCTAACCTAAACAACAACATACATCCCTATCTTAACCCACAAGAACCCGAACAAACACAAGCATCACAAACGACAGTTTTTAAAACTGTCACGAGTACACAAATTCACACATTTTCACATGACTGCACCAGGATGTTTAAAAGGTTTGTGAAACTTGTGTTACTATGAGCTCTTATGGGTTACAATACAACCCACAGGACCATTCCAGCAGTATGCTTACTACACCTTTGTCAACATGGTAACAATCAGAACCACAGTTATGATTATGGAGTTGTCATGGTTTCATTAAGTTTAGGCACCAACACTACTTGGTTAGGCTTAGAAAAAAAAATGTGGTTTGAGTTAAGATAGCCTTTGTTGACATTGTTGCAATAATAGTTTTAAAAGTTTTTTGAAAATCACTGCTATTCCCCAAATCACCATGTATCCTGTGTAAAATGTATACAATATTGATTTCAAGTATACAAACTCATTAATTTATGGTTTATAATACTATGTGTAGCTATTAGTATTATGGAGATTACCTTTTGGATTTATGGTGATAAAAGGGAACTTTTGTGTAAGCTAATTGGAACAACTGGTGGTGCCTGGTACTGGTGATACTTTCTATTCGAAGTGTTCAAAGTTCCTAAAATGAGCAAAATCTAGTAACCTTTGATATTGGCTGTATACTGAGCACTTTTATTGTCTTGTTTAACGTTGTGAAGTGCTATGGCTCAACTTGTAGTTTAGTTCTGCTATAGAAATAAAATCATTATCAAGGTTTTTTATCTGTGATGGACTGGTGACTTGTCCAGGGTGTACCCCTGCCTTTCACCCAAAGAGAGCTGGGATAGGCTCCAGCAGATCCATGTGACCCTGGTTAGGAATAAGCAGGAAATGGATGGGTGGATGAATAGAGGTTTTTATATGATTATATGAAATTAAATTATATTATCAACACTATACACACAGAATACTATTTTGTAGTATTATTATACACAATATTTTCAGAAAAAAAAAATACATCACTTGCAGTAGCATCACATCTGTACTAAGGCTTGCTGAAGAGTTTTACTAAATTGCTTCTCTTATGTTGAGCTGCAGAAAAATCAAAGACTCATAGAGGAGTTTTGGAAGCTCACCTGGGAATTTAGACTGCACCATCCTGTGCAGAGCTCAGTGAAACTCATGTCATTCTAATAGCTGGTATACATTTAACAACTTTTGCACAGCCGCAGCATCAGAGTGGGAGCCAGCACATCTAACACAGTGTTGAAATTACATGCCCGTCACTCTCTGAGGTATTGGGGTGTGTTTGAAGTTGAGCAGCTCCAAACTATAATTCTGTTCTACTGGAGAAAATTCTTGTCCCTGAAACATCTTTAACAGACTCTTGAACAATTTTTTAATAAGTCAGCATGATAAGTGAGCAATATGCCTGCATCTCTCCTTCAAAAATACATCCTGTAATTTATCTGGTTTTTACACATATGCCCAGCTTTTCAGGCACCACTACTGAAAGTCATTACTCAAGACATGCAATGACTCCCCCTGTCTCCCTTTCACCGCCCCCCCCCCCCCCCAACTCCACAACACCGACTCCACGTTTAGCCGTGGGGCAGGATATCTATAATTCATCTTTTATCTGGCACTCACAGTCCTGCTTGCTGTTCCACAAGCCATTGCCCACTTCACAGGGTAAAGCCGCCTGCTGCCGCTCTCTTTAATACAAATCTCACAGGGCACCTAGATATTGATTGTAATCCAGGGTAAACAGCCTGGTTTGCATAATCATGCATTTCACAAGTGAGCATCGAAGCAGACGATGCTGCAACACTCAGGCTTTGGTTTCATAGGAATATGGCATGCCAAACTGGCACCAGCACCATTGCTTTATAGGGTCTTAATGTCAACAGGGGGTCTCAGCCTGAATCGTATCAAAGGAAAAAATGTTGTTATAGGAAAAACTGTGAAAACGTGTGTGCTTGTGTGTAGACATTAGAGCTAGAACAAGTAAAAGCCCAAAGCTTGACCTCCCTGTGTGGTGCAATTTATGACTTTTTCCAGTTTAAAGTACATACAGTGTGCTGAATGAAAGCCAAACATGCAAATGTATGAGGTCATGCTGTGTACTCTATCCATGCAGTAAGTTATTTAACCTCCATCATTACCCAGAAAGAAAAGTATCAAAAATGAAAAATACTTCTGCAACACTAATTGACATGCTGGAGTTTGCTTTATTCAACTGTGTTTTTGAACAGGAACTTCTCTGGGGCTCATTACTTAAATGCCAAGTTTGCCCATGATGTTGTGACAGCACCCTCTTTCCACAAGAACAAAAAAAAAAAAAAAGGAAACACTCACTGGGTTGGGAGGAAACCTCTGTTTATAGGTGGTACTTTAAATTCTCAAATTATGTGTTTGATCTCATTACTCATGATATGTGACTAATGCCGTACTTGTACTTTTCAACTAGGAGAATGCATGTATAACCTTTAGCTACAGATTGTAGCCATGTGGTGCTCCCTTATATAATAGTTCCACAACCATTCCTCCTCTCCATCCATGCGGTGAAAATCCACTTGTACCATGACCACAGCGTAAGAAATACAGGAAGCCAAACTGAGTCTCTATCTGTGCTAGCAGGCACAGCAATGCCTTGAGATGAATGCTCATCTTTACCATCATTTTTAGCATTAATTTATCATGTTAGCATGCTACTATTTTCAAAATACACAGCACATCTGATGCTGCAAATATCTGGATATCTAATTAAAACCTGTCCTGGGCTATTAATAACGGGCTATTAATAATATACACCAAAGATCTTAAAATTCATCCTGAGGGAGACCTTACAGTCTCTTTCCAAGCTGTGGAAAGTATTAATGCTCATGTAAAAAAATAAAAATAAAAAAAATAATTGTAGAAAGCCTCTGTTTCTCCAGACATAGCTAGGTTTGATTTTATCATTTCATCCAACAATAGTTTAGACATTTCCTTCTGGACTAAAATAATGGATCATCAATCAACAAAGGCTTGCATGAAGCCAAACTGTTGACAGGGGCTAAACATGATTCTGTGTAAAAGTGCATCCTAAAGGTCTAATGAAGCTGCAGTGACATCAGGCTTTGGATGTCTCAGTTAGCCAAACTTGAGCTTTATATTAAGACATGAGACATGAGAAAAACAGGACCAGTTCTTTAGTATGTGAACAAGATGTTTAGACTCCTTGACAAATTTCACAAAATTATTGTTGTTATTGTTATTATTAGTAGTAGTAGTATTAGTAGTAGTAGTTTAATGTTGTAACATTCACTGTTAAACAGGGAAAAGCTGTTTAACAGTGAATGATCTGTCCAGAGAAAGCAACCAACACAAACCAACTAACCTCACATAACCTGGATTCATTACTGAGCTCACTATCACAACATCTCTTTCTTAGGTTTGATTGCAGAATTCTGGCATATCGACAAGCTGGACAATGCCTTTTTAGAATTTCACTGAAAGTGAATAATGCCACTACATTTCCACTTCTAAGAAAACCAAAAAAATGGGGGATCTGTCTGGTCCTGATTTCGCTGTTTTCAATAAAATCTACAATACATAATCAAACAATTTGTTTGAAGCCAAATACTTTTGGGGGTCAAACAGAGTGGCTGTCTAGTTTGTTTTTTTTTTTAATAAATATTTTATGTGATCTTTATTTTCTTAGTAAACACAATCTCCCAAAAATAGTCTGCAAATAGCATTGTCTACCTTGACTTGTAAAAGAAAAACTTATTTTAACCCTGATCTGTTTACTTTGGTTTGTTGAGGCTGGTGTGAACAGCTGGGCCAAGACCACCAGAAAGGACTGAACTACAGTTAAATCTATCCGCTTATCATGAGGACTAGGTCAAGGAAGCAGCCTCTAGTTCTTGCAGTTCCTAGTGAAAAGAAGAGTGACAGATAGCAGCTGCAAAACAACTATTCCTACACCTCAAAGAGTTCTATGACTTTGCTATTACAGCAACTTTACCTTTTCAGCCCTACTGGTGGCACACCTCTAAGCATAACTAAACTACCAGTGTGTCGTTCCTACTGTGGTAGGTAATGAACACTGAAGCCTCTAGGAGCTGAAAGTGACTAGATTGAGTAGCTACATTAATGGCCCTCAGTTGTGAGTCACTGTCTTGTCTGCTAATCTTCGTTTGTTGTGGTGTATGTGTGTCTGCTTCACTCTTCCCTCTACATCATCATTCAAGAACCACTGTGAACGTCAAAGAAAAGCCCCCACTGACCAAAAGCTCTCCAGCCCATTATTCAAGTCAAAGCAAATAGAAAAATAACCTCTTAATGAGAAACCATGGTACTGTAGGTTTAGAAAATCCAAGACACATAAAGGATTTACAAAGCAGGAGGAAACAAAATAGCTCCTGTACAGTATAATCTGATATGTTATATGAAAATATACATTTAAAACAATCTTCTGATTATGTGACAGGTTGGTATTAGTGGAAACCGTTGAGATTTCATGGCAGAAGAAAGCTTTTTTTGTTTGTTTTTTTGTTTTTTTTGTTCCAGTTGCCTAGAATCCACAACCTTGGGTGGGCTAAATTGGTTTCCGCTGGCCTGCTTTGTAGCAGAGATCAAGTCTGTCTGAACTTCTGCCAGATCAGTTTGGCACCCTAACCCCCTCAGTGACTCTGTTTTTGTCCTTCTGCAGCCTTGCGAAGGACAGATGGATTAGCACATACCTTTTAACTCCACAAGGGTATAAAGTTGTGGCTTCAGTGCTATTTCCAGCACCATGCATTGCTACCATTGTCACAAGGACACTTTGAAGAAAAGAGTGCAAACAACTTGACACTAGACAACTATCACACAGCATTATATGACATGAGCACAGACTATTCTCAACAAATGATGTGATGATTATGTTTAGCCACCACTTAACAGACCAGTGTGTCCACCCATTCCCCTGCCATTAACCCTCACACCCTGACTTTCCACATCATCATTATGTTTGAATCAGTGTTTGCTAAGCAATCAACGCATTCATGTTTGGTGCTAGGTTGGAATGTTAGTTGAAATTGTAATTAAAAGAAATTTTAGTTACTTCATTCTGCAGCGATAGTGCTGCTTTGGTCATTTGATGTTATAAAACCTCATTGTGACAAATGTAAGATCAGTCTCCAATAAAAATGGACGAGCCATGAGCTCAGTGAGGATCAGATCAGAGAGTTTAGCCTGGTGTGGTTCACAGAAACATGGATAAATGAACTCATTCTTGACTCTCTTGTAACTTCAGAAGGGTTTCAGCTGGTGAAGGCAGACAGACAAGCAAAGTAGTGCGGACGCTCTAGGTGGTGCCTTCACTGGCAGGCTGCTATACCAGGCATGGACATTAACACTGAGGAGAAAGGACACTGAGCAGCATGTGACTGCTCATTTGTCTGCAGCTGTGAGTAGAAGACTGTGGAAGGCTTAGACTGACAACATGTTTGAGGGAAGGAGTGGACCAGTTTTTGCATTTCCAGTCCATCTTTGCAAAGATAGTCCCCATGGCACTGCAGACTAACTTAATTTAGCATTAAGACTATTTCTAGTGCCCACTAAACAAAATCAAAACTGTCAGAATTTGTGCATATTGAGTTTAATTGATTCTTTTTTTTTTTTTACCCCCAGGGGCCCAGAATACCCATGTCAAGCAAAAGCAGACAAAATGCCACTGCAGATTGTCTAGATGTTCATGTTCAGCGTTCAGAGGCTAATAAGGAATCAGTGTTCACTCCATTCCTTTTTTAAAGAAACAACACTAGCAGACTTCACAGCAGACATTGCTTAAGGGTTGAAACACTTCAGAGAGTCTTCTTTTTGGAGCTTTCAAGGTGGACTGCTGCTGTGTCCTTATTAACTTAGTCCCAGTTTATTTTAACATTAATACTGTGATGAAGGTTAGTACTGAATCAAGTCCCTAACCCCAGTAGATTTCGACCTCAACATAGTCATTCCATTTTCATCTCCATATTTGCCAACATGTTCACACTACATTTTTAATCTGGTTAGCATGTGAGGTAAACTTTCTAATGTCCTTTAGCAAGAAGACAAACTGCAACGCCTGAAACACAATGTGAGACCAGATTGGTTATATCACTGGCTGATGTGCTTCACTTCACCCGTACATGAACTCATGGTAACTAGAAAGCTGAATAACACTGACAAGACCTGAGCTGAGTAAATAAATGATGTTGCTCAGGTGTGAAGTTCAGAAGTTACTGCATAAAAAGCAGGTTGTATTAGGAAAGGGCAGAATAAAAGTATACAGATCCCAACCGACCAATCACACATTATCTACATTGTGTATGTACTTGCTGGTTACGAAGGCAAATTCAAATCTCATGAGCATATGATTCTACTTGCTGATAAAAAGAATATAGAGTCTTAAAGAAATCAATAGCATGCCTCATCTTGGCCTCAGTTCATACTGAGGCCAAGATGGTTCTGTGGAGATAACACAGAAAAGGGGAAACTTGTGTGAAATGATTTTTTGTGTCAGTGTAAAAATGAGATGAAAGAAAATAATGTAAATGTGATATACAGAATGAGCTTGATGAATCAGAGAGCCGATTGATTTCTCTTGAAACCTGTAAACATGTTGGCCTTTGACAGTCAAGGCTTTGTTTTTCATATTTAATCTAATGGCAATTTAAGAATAAATCTGTCGATCCAGATGTTTGGTTAGAAAGGGTTATTTCACTGAACGCTGCCATGCATATGCATATTTACTGAGAATGATTAATAATTATTTTGGTGACAGTTACTTTTGTACTTGGATAATGTTTATTCTAGGTCAAGGAATATCATAATTGTTACAATTCCAACAGATGGATCATGGTATCCCAATCTTCCTTTTTCTTATTGATGCAGTGCGTTCATTCTCTCTCAAGAGAACCCATTTCTAACCTAACTTCTGGTAAGATTTCTTATAGAGATATCCTATGTCCATTCATCTTGTCTTTTAATAATAATGTCATATTAATGGAAATTCCTTCATTAAGGTGACCTGTATAATTCAATTCAATTCAATTCAATTCAATTTTATTTGTATAGCGCCAAATCACAATACAAATCATCTCAAGGCACTTTACAAAAACTAAAACTAAAAACCCAACAATTCCCTTATGAGCAAGCACTTGGCGACAGTGGAGAGGAAAAAACTCCCTTTAACGGAAGAAAAAAACCTCCAGCAGAACCGGGCTCAGTTTGGGCGGCCATCTGCCTCGACCGGTTGGGGTGAGTGGATAGAGCAGAGAGAAAAGAACAGCAACAATAAACAACAAATGACACTGCAAGTTGGTGGGGCCAGTAACTGCACATCAGCGATAAACAGCTCCAGGACCAGGGACACCTGCAGAAGGTACAGAGAGAGAGAGAGAGAGAGAGAGGGAGGGAGAGAGCACAAACTAGGGGAGAGAGAGAGCACAAGGTTAGTAACATTCAATGGTGGAATATACATGAGGTGGGAGAGAAGGGGGGGGTTAGGGTAGGGGAGCTCAGTGCACCGATGGTCCTCGGGCAGTCTAGGCCTATAGCAGCATAACTAACTAAGGGATGGTTCAGGGTTGCCTGAAGCCAGCCCTAACTATATGCTTTGTCAAAGAGGAAGGTTTTAAGTCTAGCCTTAAAAGTACAGAGAGTGTCTGCCTCCTGAACCCAGGCTGAGAGCTGGTTCCACAGGAGAGGAGCTTGATAGCTAAAGGCTCTGCCTCCCATTCTGCTTTTGAGAACTCTGGGAACCACAAGTAGGCCTGCACTCTGAGAGCGAAGTGGTCTATTGGGATAATATGGTACTATGAGGTCTTTAAGGTATGAAGGAGCTTGATTATGAAGGGATTTGTATGTGAGAAGAAGGATTTTAAATTCTATTCTATATTTTACAGGGAGCCAATGAAGAGAAGCCAATATAGGAGAAATATGATCTCTCTTGCTAGTTCCTGTCAGGACTCTGGCTGCGGCATTCTGGATTAATTGGAGGCTTTTTATTAAGATATTAGGACATCCAGATAGTAATGAGTTACAGTAATCTAGCCTTGAGGAAACAAATGCATGGACTAGTTTTTCTGCATCATTTTGAGACAGGATGTTCCTAATTTTGGAAATGTTGCGCAGGTGAAAGAATGCAGTTCTAGAAATTTGTTTTATGTGTGAGTTAAAGGACATGTCCTGGTCAAAAATAACTCCAAAGTTTTTTACAGTAGTGCTGGAGGCCAGGGCTATGCCATCTAGAGTAGCTATAATTTTAGAAAAGTTATTTCTGAGATTTTTAGGCCCAAATATAATGACTTCTGTTTTCTCCGAGTTTAAAAGTAAAAAGTTACTGGTCATCCAAGCCTTTATGTCAGCTAGACAGGCTTGAAGTCTGGTTAACTGGTTTGTGCTAACAGGTTTAATAGATAGATATAACTGAGTGTCATCCGCATAGCAGTGGTAATTAATAGAGTGCTTCCTAATGATATATCCTAAAGGAAGCATGTACAGGGTGAACAGAATCGGTCCTAGCACAGAACCTTGTGGAACTCCATAACTAACTTTTGTTCGTGTGGAAGGTTCATCATGGACATGAACAAACTGGAATCTGTCCGATAAATAGGATTGGAACCACTTTAACGCTGTTCCTCTGATACCAATCACATGCTCCAGTCTCTGTAATAAGATGTTGTGGTCAATGGTGTCAAATGCTGCACTAAGGTCTAGGAGGACAAGTATCGAAACAAGTCCATTATCTGAGGCTAAGAGAAGATCGTTGGTAACTTTCAACAGTGCTGTTTCTGTACTATGATGTGCTCTAAATCCTGATTGGAAATCTTCAAATAGTTCATTCCTGTGTAAGTGGTCTGATAGCTGCTTAGCAACAGCTTTTTCTAGGATTTTAGAAATAAATGGCAGGTTGGATATTGGTCTATAATTAGCCAAGACTCCTGGATCAAGACTAGGCTTTTTGAGTAAAGGTTTGATTACTGCAGTCTTAAAGGCCTGTGGTACGTAGCCTGATACTAGAGATAAATTTACCAAGTCCAATAAAGATGGTAAAGGTAAAGGTATAGTAATCTATATTCACTGCATATAATGCCCTGCCCTATGTTTGTTTTTTTTTTTTTTTTTTTGTCTCACAATCATAATGTCTCATTGGACATACCTGTCCTGTCCACTTTTAAAGTCAGCTGTATGTTATAGCCTTTGTCACTTTAGCTCAGGATATTTCTTTTTTCCTGATGTACTGATGCATATGTCCGTAGTATGTTAGAAATACTGTACATAAAGGTGAAGGGGGAGGCCAGTGTGTCATCTATCCAAGTCGGCATAGCAGCTGAACTAATAGATGTGCTGCCAGATAGACAGAAGGACCGGATCAGGCGTTCAGCATCGTCTTTACATATGCAGCTGGAGCTGGGAAGGAGAAGAAATGTTTGGACCTGGTGCAGAGGAGTAAGTGTTTCCTTTGACGGGCAGTATCAAGGGAGGCCTGAATAAAAATCTTGGTCGTATTAAAAAAAAAAACAAAAAAAAAACAACTAAAAATCACATCTGCAAACAATTTTCATGTCTTCAGAGTCTTTTTGTTGTGCTTCCAAAATGGAATCCATTACAGGTAAAACACAGTCAGCTGCTTTGGGATCAAAGGATATATGATTGGAAAAAAGTAAGGATGTAATGAGGCTTGTTTTTTTTTTTTTATAATAAACTACGTGCATGCGATGACGTGAGAGATCGAGGGTGCAAAAGGGTGTTTTAAAGGCAGGGAGAACCATTTTATAAGACACTATCAATCAAGCAAAAACTGTATGTTATCCAAGCACTTCATTCCAGTTTCAGAATAAGAAACTCAAGCAAGCATTGTTCTGCCATCCTTTGAGCTGCTGACTGATCAGACTGGAAAGTATGTGGTGCCACAGCAACATGTGCACACTTCAACAACCTGCATGCATGTCAAAATGTTGTGGAGGTGCCTATGAATTATAGATTAGAGATTTATAAGCCTCCAACTGTGATAAATTTTATTTTGCCATCATTAGTGGGATCTATGAGAAAATACTACATGTGCGCATCCAGTACACACATCTGTTCACACATACCCCCATCAATGTCCATGTACATATATTGCACGAAATGCACATTGCACTACACAAAATGAACTTTTTGGGGAGCTGACTGCTCACAACACCAGTGTACCTTTAAGCAGAGGACATGAGCAGTTTACAGTGGTAACAGTGCCAACCGATAATAAAATGTGTAGTAATTAAGAAAATAATTACAGTCAGGAATAGACAACATCATAAATCTGCCTGCTGCAGCTAACTAGCTAATTAATGTCTCCTCTGGCTGGCTTTTCCATGGTTATGCAAAGGGTCTTAAAGGGCAAAGCTAGGGTTATTTTGTTTGATCTTTTTAGCAATGAATCCCAGTAAAAAAGACCAGAATGGGAGTGTCTGTAAATATGAGCCTGCCAGTGCATTGGCTTCACGAAGTGCCAAGGAACACAGGTATGATCGATGTTTTCTTTGGACTGTGAAAAGCTGAATTTTGATAATCACAATCACATGTAGTGTGTTACACTGGTTTCATCATGTACTCACATAGTCAGTTGCCAGTGTGGATGACACTGATGAAGCTTGAGGCTCATGTAAATGATCTGATTAAATTAAAGCACTCTGCTGGGAATCTGCAAAATTTTCCTTATTGTCAACAAAAGACATAAAAAGCCCAAAACTGAAAGCGTCTTAGTCTGTTTCTCAATACTTTCTAACATTCCTACAAGGGTCTATGGCTCTTGGCATCAACTTTCTCCTGAAGAAATAAAACTTAAAACCACAAAAGAGCTCACAAACAGTTTTTATCCAAATGTTACTCAAGTAAGAAGAAATAACCCCATATTTTACAGCTGGAGGACAGTGGGATTGTGAAACTAAACTATAATGTGTTGGTGTTAATGAAGGAATATCTCACCCAGTGCAACACTGTGGCTCATTTAAATGTTTTCAACAATGGCCTGAAGATTAGGACAGATCAGGAAAACCCAAAATATATTTTATTGTAGATAAGTTCATTGTTGCTTTTAGTCTTTTCACAGGATTTAATGACAATAAGAAAATACAGCATATCACCAGTCAGATCAACATGGTTCATTTTGACAAAATATGAAAAGGTATGAAAAGGACATAATCCTTGCACAGGGGAAATCTCAATGCACCCCAGATCATTTCCTTATGTTCCGGCCTGGTGGACATTATGGACAATTCAGGGAAGGTCAATAACAATACAGCCCCCAGATTCACAGGACCAGGTGAAGAAGGTAGCTTGTAAATATTACAACATTGATAATTGGCCAAAAACAAACTTAAAAACCCATGGTGTGTGATTTGCTCACTTCTGTTGCACAGTGCTTAGTATGAACAAAAGAGACTGGCTGAGTGGCAGGGTGTCCTTTGGATCTGATAACAATCTGAGTTGGCTGGAATTCCTAGGAATTCCATTTGAGGAGACACCCAGGAGCCATGTCTCACTGGGCAGGTCTCTCCAACTCCCTGTCAGTGACTGGCTATGCTGACAGGTCAAATCAACACTCTCAGTGCTGCTCTGCTCTCCACATCCTCATGACACACACACACTGTACCTGTACATACGTACACTCACACTCAATCATTCACCATCCTCTGACTGCTGTTTGGTCTTATCTCATACAGGCAGTCATTAGGAAACTCTGAGTGTTGCATATAGTACTGTAGCAGAGCATACAGTAACATGAATAAATATATGATCATTACATATAGAAGTTTTAAGCTCTGATGTATAAAAAAGGTAAGCAGTTTGTTTGGGTTGCTTTTGCTTCCTCTGTGTTTTACCTCTGTGTTTTCTCACACCCTGGGCTTGGTGTTTTGTATCTTTTCTTATCAGTGAATTCCTATCAGGTCAGTCAAACGTGGAGTACAGTGATCTAAGACATTTCTCTGCTGCTCAGCTCAGCGAGGATCAGCAGGGCTGGAAGAATGCAGCACTGCCGTCTTACTGTCTTCAGTGATTAAACTATGCCTGTGTGCATGTGTGGGTGTGTGGTTATTTTGCTAGATGTTGTTGTGAGTGTAAACACAAACTGCATACAATATACATATATAAACACACACACACACACACACACACACACACACACACATATATATATATCTATAGATATATATACAGTATATCTATAGATATATATATATATATCTATATATATATGGTAATAAATGTGCGCATAACATTGCATAAAATAATGCTGTGGTGATTTCTTCTTCTCCTTTTGGCTGCTCCCTTCAGGAAGTCGCCACAGCGAATCATCTGCCTCCATTTAACCCTATCCTCTGTATCCTCCTCACCCACACCAACTATCCTCATGTCCTCCTTCACTACATCCAAGAACCTCCTCTTTGGTCTTCCTCTAGGCCTCCTTCCTGGCAGCTCTAACCTCAGCATCCTTTTCCCAATGTATTCACTGTCCCTCCTCTGAACATGTCCAAACCATCTCAATCTGGCTTCCCTGGCTTTTTCTCCAAAACATCTAACATGAGCTGTCCCTCTGATGTCCTCATTCCTGATCCTATCCATCCTCGTCACTCCCAGAGAGAACCTCAACATCTTCAGCTCTGCTGCCTCCAGCTCTGCCTCCTTTCTTTTTCTCAGTGCCACTGTCTCTAAACCAGACAACATTGCTGGTCTCACCACTGTCTTGTACACCTTTCCTTTCATTCTTGCTGACACTCTTTTGTCACACATCACACCTGACAGTTTCCTCCACCCGTTCCAACCTGCTTGCACATGTCTCTTCACTTCTTTTCCACACTCTCTGCTGCTCTGGACTGTTGACCCTAGGTCCTTAAAATCCTCCACCTTCTTCACCTCTACTCCCTGTAACCTCACCGTTCTATTTGAGTCCCTCTCATTTACACACATGTACTCTGTTTTACTGCAGCTAACCTTCATTCCTCTCCTTTCCAGAGCAAACCTCCACCTTTCTAGATTTTCCTCCACCTGCTCCCTGCTCTCACTACAGATGACAATGTCATCTGCAAACATCATGATCCACGGAGATTCCTGTCTAACCTCATCTGTCAGCCTGTCCATCACCACAGCAAATAAGAAGGGACTCAAAGCTGATACTTGGTGCAGTCCCACCTCCACCTTGAACTCCTCTGTCACCCCTACAGCACATCGCAACACTGTCCTACAGCTCTCATAAAGACCCATATATAACAACAACAATGAATATGACAATGGGGGTCAGTAAAGAAATGTCACAGTTCACGTGAGTATCATGTGATAGCATGATTCCTTACTAGCTAAGCTGTTTTGCCTTGATTTCTATAACCGATGACTACACACTCTTGTCTACGTTGTTTTGCTATTTTCTGCATGTGTTTTTGGAATTCTGTAAGATAACCACCAACTATTTTATTGTCCTGACACAGAGATGGCACTGTGTAGAGGTTTGGCTGAGCAGTACATCCCAGATTTTTTGTTTTTTGTTTTTAATTCAGGCTGCTGCCCTGAGATTCATTTAGTCAAACTAATTAGAGGGTTGTGTCAGCAGCACTACTAGATTGAGTAACACACTATAATTCTGGTCAGAGTTAATTTCTTTCTCCTCTCACATGATATTTGCCACACACAAAGCTACACTCATTTACCAGTATGCATGTCCATTCACATACACCACATGAGCACCAATGCATACACACACACACACACACACACACACACACACACACACACACACACACATTGTGGTTAAGTCTTGACACAGTGTATCTCCACTCGTGTTTATGTCCACATATGCAATCGTGGTATTATCCACCAAGATGGAGTCATTTTGGCTTCCTAACAGGGGAGAGCACATACATCCACAAACCAGTCCCGTCTCCTAGAAAATTACAACTTCAGCAGTAAATTTGTTTTCCTGGAAGTGTAATTGGAACCAGACTATGTTTTCTGTGAAAGCAACAAGGATATGTTGTTAATTTGTTCATAGTAAAGATTTTAGTAAAATGTTCACAGACAACATAATTTTCCACCGAAATATCAATATCACAGCACTCAGTTAATGTAAAAGATTGTGACAAAAAAAAAATAAAAAAGTTTGCATTGATTTTAGACATAACTGTTCCAAACTGTGGACTTTTAATTTTAAACAAAACCATGATGTTTCCTAACTTAAAGCAAAGTGTTTTTATTGCCTGAACCTAACCACAGACTGGACAATGGCTTTGAACTGTGGTGTGACAGCTGTGCATTTTTTTTATGCTCACTATTCAAAAACAGCCAGGTCCTGGAGATTTCTCGACTGTGTCTCATTCATTAAAAAAAGTTGCCCTTCAACATAATCTGACCAGCGACCCGCATAACAGTTATTGTTGCAGTTTAAATACATATAAATGTAATTTCTAGGACTGAAACACCCACTGGGAAACCATGCACAATGCAACACAAAAACGTCTCTGCTATTTTTGAAATTACATATTTTATTCCAATCTTTCCCTAAACCCAGCGACATGCTTTTGTGCCTTAACCTGGCATGTATTACATAACGACTTACTGAGGCAAGCAGGAAGTGGAGTAGGGCCCTATTAACTTACAAGTATGTTCCAAATAACAACTACTATTGTACAAGGTAAATAAATAGCCACACCAGTTGTCTGCAGGTCTGAGTCGCTGTTTCACATAATACAGCTCTTGGTCTGCACCATCCAGTCAGCATTTGCTGAAGTGTTGCCATCATGGATGAATATGTAGGACTTCTTCACTCTGGATCAAACTGGTGGACTGTCTGACTGAATAAAGGTATATGTAAACACAAAAGAAAGTGTTGTCGCTTACACAGAACTGCATCAAACTGCTCATGCAGGTTGGGTCATCACATTCACATTCCTTGCATCAGGAAGTGGAAATTTTCTAACATAGAAGAAGAAGGAGCTTGATACATAGACGTGGAAACAAGGAAATGTACCCTAAGTGAAAACAAGATCAAGAAAAATAGTACTCTTGCCACATGAGATTAATATCATATTAGAGGGGGCAGAGGCAGACATGTCAGGTTACACTGATGACACGAACACATTTTAGGACAAATCATATGATGAAATTGCTACATTTGCCATTAAGTCCACTTCTATTAAAAAAAAACAAACATACATGACACCACATTAATATAACTGATTTCCTTCCAAACAAGGTTCGGTCCAGAGCTCATCCTTGTCACTGTCAATGTCACTGGGCAGGACACTGAAACCCACTTTCATCCCAAATGCTCAGGTCAGAGCTTAGCATGTTAGCTCACTGCCACTAGAGTGCAAATGGCTGAATGAGAGGCAAACTGTAAAGTGTTTTTGATGAAAACACTATGTAAAAGCAGCCAGACCTTAAAGGTGTGGTGTTTCACCATTCAGTTAGTGAGCACTTTCTTTGGTCATATGAATACAACACAGAACAGGTAAAAAAAAATAAAATAAAACAAAAAAATCCTTCATATCCAACATTTGCTCATGTAGGATGTTTACATTACTGGTTATGGATTACTTCTCACAGTTCAGAGCCAGAGATGAACTGACCTCTAAATTGCCCCAGAGGTGTAAATATATGTATTTAGGTATCACTGTACAAAGCTGCTTTCTTAATTTGTTTCGAAAATTCGCTGTGCACTCTACATCACCTGCTTATCTCTGTGCAGGAACATTCCAGACGTTCCTGTCAGCGCCTACAGAACAAGTCCACCCTCTCAGTGCTGGCTGTGGACTGTGTTTGATCCTGAGGTCATATTTCTGGAGGGGCTGGATGCTCGCTGGTTGGATAGCCCCACTTAGAATGTAATCAATCATGACTGTAACATAACCACTGCCTATGAAACTAATGTGTAATGTGTTCATTTGTTTCTATTCAAATTTGATGGTCAGGCCTAGGGGCTGGGAGCCTAGTAAATCTCTTACATAGTGGCAGGGTATCCTGCTGACATGACATAACATCTGCTACATGTCTGTCTGACCTGGAAAAGGCCTCCTTCCTGTGTCGGTCTCTTTGAGGGTTTGTGACGTGTACCTTATAAAAAGCCTGGGTTTAAGGATGAAGGGTATCATATGATGGATGGAGTAGAACAGCTCCCAGTTTGTGGTTTCAGACCCTAAACAAAATATGACTTGAATTGAACCAATGTCCTGAAATAATGTCTCTGTCCTTTATGTTATTATTTCATATCAGTTTTCATCTTCTGCAGCACACAACCCTCCTACAACACAGCCAAGATGGAGACACTGCCGTCCTCTACAGATGTACTATATTTCTGTATTATACTATGGATATACTATATTTCTATATTCTTTCTGTTTAGGGACAGTAAAGTGTTACTTTAGTCATCACTCGACTGTTTATGTATCATTCAGGTGGGGTTTGATGTTGACTACCTATGACTGAGTTTCAAACTCTTGATATTCTGTGAGCAGTTATTTGTGATGCAAAATCATTTGCCCAGGCATCGGGTATGAATCAAATAAGCAATGTTTAAGATCCAAAAGCACTGCGCAGGGCCTGCAGAGCACACAGCATAAGTAATTCAACACATCATTCACAAAACACCTTTGTATTTCACCTGATGAGGAGCTTCAAACATGTCACAGTATGCCGTTCATCTTCAAAGTGGTGCATAGTTTTTACTTTATTAGGAACTTCCAGAGACCTGAAGGAGAGAAAGTTGATCTTAACATCAATAAATTATTAGTAGACATTAGTCAGGCCACAGAAAATAGCCACTGAAGAGTCCGGCAAAAAAATAAAAAATAAAAAATAAAAAAGGGGTCTTTGCACCAGACCTACAAAGCTGAGGTGAACAGCACTTTTCCATTGATAATCGCCTCTACGTTGATCTCTCTTTGTTGAAAATGTGGCAATTTTAATCAAACCAGTTTGTCTCACAAATCTGAAGTTCTTCTGAAATGTATCATTTTTGTCTGTTTACTGAGACTCTGATAACTACACACATACACAAACTGTGGTGCTGACCTTACGTTTGTGTCCTAGCTGTAGATGATGCTGTAGCAGCAGCCCACAATGATTTGAGAGAGGACATAAACATCAAGTGTAACAAAACATTGGGCTAAATCTAGGACAAGTCTTCCCCACAGGAGCCTGCTGTGAATGATATCATTCAACAGCGTACAAAAAAAAAAAAAAAAAAAAAGAAAAACCCTCTCAACTGTACACTACTTATTCTTATTCATCCAGTATGTTCAGTACACCGTACAATCATTGGACATATTACATGTGAATTCCTCTTTTGTCTACACTACAATGCCATATCATAAAGTAGGCTAAGTAGACTCATGGAGATTGTAAAATAATTTTTACAGCCCTGGTGAGGAAAAACAAACAAGAGCCTTGTGGTGACTAGTGGGAGTGTTTCAGTCTTCCTCTGCTGAACCTGAACCCAACCATTTTAGTTTAAGAGGCACAAAGGCAGGTAGAGGAAGTGGGAAACATTACAACATGCAAATGAAGGAAATGTCTGGTAGATTTGACCAGACTGCTATGCACACAAACCCACACCTATATACAGTCTCTCCTTAAAGCCAATCATGCTGATGAAGACATTAAAGGATTTAAAGGATTGTTGGACACCTTTTTGGTGGAAATGCTCTGAACGACTTGGGTTTGAGGGTTTGAAAAGATGAACTAAGCCAGAATCCACCATCGACCAAAAAAAAACCTCTTACCTCTTTTATTTTCAGCAGAACAAATGCATCTCAGCGGGCAAACCATTTTGCACACCAAAACAGTTTATTCTGAGTCATGTAACTGCATATGCAATCAGATCAGTATCCATGCAAACAGATAATGTGCACTCTCTAATCAGACCGATTTAAATGAGAGAGAAAAAATATACGGCCCTTGTGATTTTTAGAAAGTTACAAAGCTTGTTGCGTGAAGCTCCACTCCAGCTTTGCAGTACAAAAAGGAGATTTTTAGACACTGTAAAGGCCCAGTAACACCACAAATTAATTTTGTCCAGTTTTAACAGAGGGCTTTTCTGAGCTGTGATGTTCTGACCTACTCCAACAACTGAGACTTTAGAAAAAAAGGAAAATGTCTGTTTCTTAAATGGAATTTTTCTTCCTTAAATCATCCTTATTGCTATATCCTTATACTTTGACCACATTGGTAGCTTGCCAACAAGGGCTCACCAGGGACTCAGCTTGTTTAGCTGCTTCACACCATCTACAGAAAACATGGGCAGCACAGGGAAACATAGACTTTCATAGTATTCCTACCTGAGAACTGTTTAGATTGCGTTATTAAACTGAACACATCAGCTGAAATAGAGCTACTTTACCCATCTTTGTAAAATAATTTTTCCTCAGTAAAAATCAATACATCACAAAGCCATAAACCACAAATAATGAGTACTACGAACAGAGTGCATGTATTATGTACTCAGTAGAACAGATTTAGAAGTTGGTTGTGGTAGACAGAGGATATAGCCTTTCAGCTCTGTCTCTCTAGTTTGACAGGATGATGGATTGTTGCATCGTAACATGGGGTGTGAAGCCCCAGGGATAACTACCATACAGAACTGAATGAATCAGTGGCAAGGAAGGATCACAGTAACCTTAGACAGAGATCTGCTTCAACACAGGAAGAAAAACATCCACGCTCTCAATATTCCTTTTATTTCCAGCTAAGCTGCAGAGTCTTACATCTGAATATATGTTAGGACACACAGATATGTAATTACACATGTTAACGCAGCCATAGAGTGCAGTGTAATTAGAGTGCAATTACAGTAGTGGAAGTCAGTTCTTGTCAGCTTACAGCTACAGCTTCTTATCACAACATCCTGCTTGTGGTCTCATCTCCGGACCCACCAAGGACATTCATACCTTTCCGAACAGACTGACACATGGATGCCTTTTCCTCCCATGTGCTGAAAAATCCGACGGCATGCTAGGCAATACAGATAGTTGTCATTGCGGCGGTGGGATGAAAGATAAACACATATCCAGAAGTCCTGGGGTTACTGCCAGAGGCCTGATCACAGGAAGGAAAGGCATGAGAAAATGGCAGGGAGGTAGATAGGGTCAGGCCAGTGAGAGGTGTGGGAAGATGAGGGCTGGGTAGTTACATTTCTGCAGTGCACATACCACTGTAGTGGTGCAACAGCTGCAAGCTGACAGGCCACCCTGCCCAAATGCAACGGAAAGGATTTAACCCTGATGGCCCATTGACACTTACTGCCCACCTGTTCATGCTCTTAGAAAAACATTCCTTTGTGTTTTATTGGGGTCAAAGTGTCAGATATTTGGTTACTGATCAAATATGATACAACTCACTCTCTTCAGTTTATGGGAAAATACCACTATGTGGAGCTGTCATGGCCAAGCATGGATTTTATTTAATATTATAATTTAATAACATTTACATTAGCTGCTTGCAATTTAGAAAATATGTGATCAATTTTACAATATAACATACAGATTTACAATTCAGATTTACAGCATTCCTATAACACTGTTAAACTCACAAAGGACATTTTCCTTGTAAAAACTTGGTGCCTACGTTACCCATAATGCAACATGACTTCCGATATTTGGGGCAGAGATTTGGCTGTGTTAGGCTATTAGCAGCTACAGTAACATAGCCTGAAGCCTCTAGCCGCAGGCAATGATGAAGAGCAGGCTACAGAGATGGTAAGCTCACCTCTTTCTAACTCCACACATCTGCAGTGGCATCACTTGAGGACATTTTGCAGATTTCACACGGCAGATCTGGGCACTTTGGGGGTCAGACCATCTGCTGTGTGACTCCTGGTTCTGCTATATAAATATAAAATGCATATAGGCCTATTACACACATACACTATGTTGTACTTCTTTCAATAGTACATTGACACTATGTCTACACAGAACGCAGAGTGAGAGCAAGTTCAGTCTGTGATTACACAGAATGTGTTCAGGCATAATCAGTTGTAAAGTCATCTGTGGTTTGGCAGTGCACTGCACACAATACAATATCACTGTAATTACCCACAAAAAAATATGAGAAAATGGACTTGGAGTGTAAAAATATGCTTCAGACTGTGTTCATGTGCACAAGACATCATGTGGCCTGACAAATGGATTATTTCAAATGTTTATAATGAAACAGAAACATATTGTTTAAATGCATAAGATTAATAACAAATGCCTTCAGTGAAGATATTAGTCACAATTTTGAATTGAACTAAATTGTTTACTATACATTTTTATAGATCCACTCAAAACATTTCTACACTTAAACTATGTGCATGACCACCTCCAATCTCCTTCAACACCGTCAATTTTTCTAACATTGTCATAGGACTTAGAGCCCAATGACAATAAAAAATAAACTGAAATTTTAGACTGTCCCTAAAAAGTCCAGCATATTGTTCTTGGATCCTATGTGAATTTTGTGCTAAGACAAACCCAAAATCAAGAGGAAAGAAAAGTGAGGCACACTGAGGATGGTGTGCCCTCAGTGAATGTCCTCAGCAGGCTGACAGAACATTATATACTGCTTTACCAAACCAGAGCTTTAACCAACCAGAGCAGAGATTATATTACGATTAAACTCTAGCCACACTGATTGGGGAAATTTGAGATACTCCGGTTCTAAAAACTGAAAATGGCCAGGGCCTGGCTGAAATGTCAGATTTCAGGACAGTGAAGCTCTGGTGACTGATCTCATTTCCACCCACAATCCCTATTATTCCTCCCCTCCCCATGAATCCACAGTGAAGAAAGCAGCCCAAAACGCTGTGCTGTAACATAAGTCTAGGCAGCTGCACTCCGAAGTGGAGGCTTTTAACAGATCACCGCTTCAGTCTAAAGGAGAAAAGACAAAGGCAGGACAATGTTTCTCACTACAACGTGGTATAAATATTTATTTCTGATTTCAAATCAATGTATAATAATTTTAGAAATCTTTACCCAATCACACAGAAATCTGTAAGTGTACAAAAATTGTAGGTTGTAGATATGGGGATTTTAGATTAAAATGAAACAAAAAATATAATTGAGCAGTTAGTTTAGTAGTATATATTCTAAAAATATAAGCACATAGATGCAAATCTATGCAAATCATAACCAAGGATGGATTTTATGGATAACTATATAGAGAGATTTGCTAAGAAGCTGATACACACCTCAAAAATCTCACCATGTCATATCATTTTTAATAATGTAACTGCATTATTTTCTTAAAAGTCACATCAAGGTTTTAAAGAAAAAATAGCTCAGCTGAAAATAATGTGTTTATGCCATTTTTATATGATTTATAAGTTCCTGTGTAAAATATGGGAGGAAAAGAAAGGATGAAATACTACAGCTTGGTTAGAACAGTGAGTGAGTGAGATAAAGATGTACATGTTATAATAACATATTAGAACATCTCTTCAGAGGAATTCCCAGTTCGGCGCCAGAAGTAAAAAGAAACAATGCACAACAGTTTTGTTCTTTTGTTTCCTGCAAGTCAATTTTTGCTTGTGCAAAGTTTCACAGCGGTCCAGTGAAATATGAGTGAAGCAGTCTGCGTACAGAAACCAAACAGCCCTGTCAAAGGAACGGTAAAAGTTCTACTCAAACTTTTAGCAAAACCTCCCACTGTTTTATTTCACTCAATCACTGATACATACACACAGGATGTCTTACAGGATGAATACATGTTTCAACAGTGTCTTCTTCAAATGATATTTACAAGACTGAAGCAGCTGTCAAAGTAAACTATTAAAACTACTACTGAACTGTAGCAAATATGCCAATAAACTCTGCAGTACATGCATGCATGCTATGGCTACCTTATATATATCCATCCATTTTCTATACCTGCTTATTCCTCAACAAGGGTCAAGGGGATCTGCTGGAGCCTATCCCAGCTCTCTTTTGGGTGGAAGTCCATTACAGGGCCCTTTATATATATATATATATATACTGTCTGCACAGTCCAAAAAGAATAGCTATGTATGTGTGTGTATATATATATATATATATATACATAGCTATTCTTTCAAAGAGGAAGGATATATATATATATATATATATATATGTATATATATATATACATAGCTATTCTTTCAAAGAGGAAGGATATATATATATCCTTCCTCTTTGAAAGAATAGCTATGTATATATATATATATATATATATATATCCTTCCTCTTTGAAAGAATAGCTATGTATATATATATATATATATATATATATATACATAGCTATTCTTTCAAAGAGGAAGGATATATATATATATATATATATATATATAAAGGGCCCTGTATATATATATATATATATATATCCTTCCTCTTTGAAAGAATAGCTATGTATATATATATATATATATATATATATATCCTTCCTCTTTGAAAGAATAGCTATGTATATATATATATATATATATATATATATATATATATATATATATATATATATATATATATATATATATATATATATATATATATATATATATATATATATATATATATATATATATATATATATATATATATATATATATACACATACATAGCTATTCTTTTTGGACTGTGCAGACCGAAAATAAGTAGTATTGCAAAGAGGAAGGAGAGTACACTTAAACAGAATGTGCCCACCTCTGCAGTACACCCTTATATTAGTAAGTGAGGCCTGACAGCAGTCAATACTAGCCTGTGCTTGCCTGTTGTTTGCCTGCCTTCCGTTCTGTAGTCTGAACGAACAGGTGTTGGAGCCAGTCTCTGACACCAGAAGGCTCTTATCAGAGGGGAGTGGAGGCCGTGTACCTGCGTTTTTTTAGACAGGTCATCTCCTGCTGGAGGAAGACCTGCCATCTGATATCCTCTGTCCCGGCCTTCACCTCTCCTTTATTACACCTCCCCACCCTCCGCCCTTCTGCCTCTGTCTGCTTGTCTCAAAGAGCCTGGCTTGCAATACTATAGACACTCTGTTCTTAAGTGGTCTGTAGAGTCACATTCACCTGTATTGTTTTGTAGAAAAAGTGCCTCCTCAAACCTATCTTTACTTTTACTCTGCTGAATATAGTCGCATCACTTTATTCTCTTTTTCAGGTCCTTAGCTTAAAATGTCATCATACAGTATACGCTACCATAAAGACATATCTGTCAGGGGTGCAAAATATTGTGCTACTGTCATTTTTAATTTAGCAGAGTATCTACCGAGATCCTCTATGCATAGAAATGAGCCACATGATTTACATAAAAATGCAGATGATTTACCTAAAGTGCACCTATATAAGACCTGATTTCTCGCCCGTATGTTTGGAAGGCAAAAGAGCATGAAGAATGTTTTATGTTGCCTGACTTTATTGCAGTTTGCTGTCTCAAAGTGTGACATTATCTACTGTCTACGTCAATGTTTTCTCATCTTGTTAAATCATGGACTACTTTGTTTTAGTGAAGCCTTATGACAAACCACTTGACACACAGCCTTGTTTGTGTTGTGCCAGTAACACATAGAGTTTTGACCTGTGTTTTGCAATTAAATTGAATAAATTATATTTATCCAGATGGGTACTTCAGCCAAATAGGTCAAGACTCTTGGATGTAGTTTGAATCCATTCCTACCCTCAGCATGTCCCTGGCTGAGTGTGCAGTGATCCTGAGATAATGGAGGTTGGAAAAGAACAGAGTGTGTTTTCATAACAGGACAACAGGCTGTCAAATGCTCAGATATATTGTCTGCTACTTGGAGAGTGACAGAGACTGACCCTTGAGGTTTTTGGACCCTCGTTTCCCTGCAGGGATAACGACACTCTTCCATTAACCTTTGACAGACATAAACACAGCTCTGTGCCGAAGGAGGATGTCATCGGTTTACAAGGTAAACATGAGCTGGATGGGGTTTATCAGGCATGTCTGCTCGCTGTCAGCCTCGTGGATAGACACCTACTTTTTAACTTAAGGAATCTTAGTGTGTTACCATTGCAGTGAGTAGATTCATGGACATGCTGGTTTAGGTTTTATTGTGGGGAGTTTTTCCCTTTGCTTGTTGAGGGTTTAAGGGCAGAGGCGTGCAGTACAGATTGCAAAGCCCTCTGAGGTGCGTTACGTGGACCATGTTAAAAGTAAAATTTGACTTTACTCACTGTGTTGAAGGAAACTTTGGATGCTTGTGTTTATGTTTCTCTTAACTTTTGCCTGTGTTAACACTAATTCTGCTTACAGATTAATGAGCACGCTTTTCTCTTTCTGATTATAATATTTAAGCATTTTCGCAAAAGAGCTCATTTGTGTTTTTCGTGATTTTGATCTCATGTATGTGCATTAAATATGAAGCTTGCAACAGGATGTTTTTAGTCTAACTTAGTACACAGACCACACATACTGTAATTCATCTTCAGAAAAAGAAATGATTTCAGTACAGTTTCATTTGTTGCAAATGAGCTTTGAGAGACAGGAGTGGAGGATTTCTTAGCCTATCAAGATAAAATGACTCAGCTGTGAATATTGATGTCATTTGTGCCTGGTGGATTAAAAGTATACCAAGAATATCTATACTATAGAAGGATAACGACAATGAAGGAGGTCCTCATCAAGAGGTCATGGCTGTCAAATGACAGTTACCAATGTACCATTAATCAAGCATCTGGCCACAGTGTCAAAAGTAAACAAATACTAAATTAACATTTTTCCACCTTGGCAACTTAAGACACATAGAACCTAAGAAGGTTTTTTTCCACTTCCAACTGACCTTGAATGAACGCAACATTAAAGCACCCTTTAAACTGCGATGTAATGGTCCTTAACTGTGATGTGTTTGTGGAGAAATGATGAGGATCAAAGACAGAAAATGATATATCAACTTAAGGTGACACCAGACTTTAAATTACATACAAAAAAAAAATGTTTACTTTCCAATCTGGAACATTTTCATTGGAAAACACTGATAACGTTGATTCTGACCCAACAACCTGCTAGTAAATACACATACTTTGTAACTGCACGCACACATATGCACAAACACACACATAAATATCAGTTAGCTTTGGGGAACTTGTGAGGGATTATCAACATCAAAGTCAATAGAAATGTCAGCCTGGCTATCTTTGGAAATGCCAGCAACCCTATGCATATCCGTACCACACTACCAATACCACACACACATATACACACTCTCTCTGATACTGACACACACACATACACACACACACACCTGCCCCTAGCTGAGGAGGTGATTAAAGCTGCAATGGCGAGTGTGGCTTTTGATCTCCAAACACACTGGAAAGCACTTAAAGGCAAAGCCCAGTTAAGCAGCAGACACAGATGACATCACACCCAGTCATGGTCTCCCACAGCACCACGAGGCCCCTCCCTGCAGTGCTATCAACTAGATTAACAGGATTAAGCAAATATACCCAGCTCAGGTCGGCACTTGAGCTGAATGTATTAGTAAAATCTAGGCATTTTCAGGTCATCTAAAAGAGGTGCATGGACTTTCAGGAGGTGTAACAGTCAGGAGTCTGAGCAATGGATCCAGCAAATGCTTATGCTGAACATCTGTGTAACGCTAGTGCCAAAATGAAAATTTAGTAATGTGAAATAATTCCCAATTGTGTTTCTAATATCACTTTTAACATTTCAGGATTCATATGACTTTTATGTTTCCAAAGTACAGAGCAGGATTACAATGGTCTGACTGAGCTCACTATGGGTCTTGGTGTCCAGATGATGACTTCTAAAGCATTCCAGGAATCTCTGACCTTTCCTGTCTTGCTTCCAAGTTTCCTTTACATTTGTGGTGGATATTGATGCATAATGCTAAGTAACACATTCATGTCAATCCTCTAACAACCCAATCTGACTGGATAGTTTTACTTTTCAAGGACATTTTTTAATCACCTGGAAACAGTAATACCAGCCAGAGAAAGATATTTCTAATAAATACACAAAGTTGTTCTTTTGTCATTGAAATCTACAGTACAAATCTTGGTATTAGTACTCTTGAATTAGTTCTGTTATTTGTCCACTTCACTATAAGTGATGTGGTTTCAAACCGGTTGCAGTCCCTAACAAATTTCTAGTCAAAGGCTATGTCTTTGACTTGAAATTTGCTTGTGTGAATGATGGTCTGACGTATACTAGCTCATGTCTCACCAGAGATCGCTCGCTCCTCAGAACTGAAATAAGAGCTTTGTGATGGCCCTCAACCTAGAGGATCGAAACAATTTCTAGGTGAAGTTGGGAGACAAAAAGAGAGGAAAAAAAAAGAAAACTGGGTTGTATTCACACTCTTCTCCCTTTTTACTGAATACAGTACAGAGGAAGCTTTGTTGACCTCTCATCTCTCACTCTCATTCACTCATCTTTATCACAGGCCAGTAACTGGAGACTGCAAAGCTTCTCAATCTGTCCTGTGACCTGCATAGCCTGGGGCTACCAGCCCTACACACCTCACCTTCAATGTTCCCCTGTAGCTGCACTCTTACCCCCCCCCCCCAAACTCCCCTGCTGCCTGCACCTCTGTGGGCCAAAGAGGAAACAGGGAGAATGGATCACATTGTTTAAAAGTGAGCCCCCCACTTCCCCACCCTGCACTACCTCAGGTATCACAACACACAGAGCTCCAATTTAAAAAAAAAAAAAATCTCACCCGGGACCAAACACGCTAACACACAACCATTAATTTATTTGTTTTTAAAATGTAATCAGTTACGTGATAAGCAATGAGTACTGTTCAGGTTAAATTTTATTTAATGAATGCAAACCATCCAGTTACAACTTAAATATTGATGCATTCTACAGTTATTAATAGCACACATAATAATTGTAAGGGAAATATGTATAATATATAATATTTGTATAATTAAATGACCATTTTTTAAATAAAATGTCAGTAACTTCTGTGAATTCTCAACATGTAACATTACATACCAAAACAAATGCAAATAAAGAAAAACATTTTTAAAACTGTAATAAAACTTGCCATTTAGAATCTAAGCTAGAATACTTCTGTTTTATAATAATTTTGTGTATAGAATGTCAACTTTAAAGCTGCAGTAATCAATCATTTTACACATAAAGACAGATCACAAGACTACTACCTATTTGTGAAAGGGGTCACCCATAGTGGGGCAGCACTGTGGCTTGGTGGTTAACACTGTTGCCTCAGAGCAAGAAAGTTCCTGGTTCAAAATCTTTCTGTGAGGAGTTTACTCCAGGTACTCTGGTTTCATCCCATGGTCCAAAAACCTGTATGTCAGGTTGATTGGTGACTCTAAATTGCCCATAGGAGTGAGTGTGAGTGTGTGAGGTTGTTTGTCTCTATGTGGCCCTGTGATGGACTGGTGACCTGTCCAGGGTGTACCCCTGCCTTTCACCCAAAGAGAGCTGGGATAGGCTCCAGCAGATCCCCATGAGCACTAAGTAGGAATAAGTGGGTATAGATGATGGATGGATGGATGGATGGTTCTTCCATAGTGTATAACTTGGAGAATGACCTCTACAGTTCCCTTCATTTGTGAAGTATTCTTTCAGCCTATTGTTTTAGATTTATGACCCATGATTATGACATTTTTCTCAGGCATTGGTGGAGAGTGAACAAAAAAATAAATGCTTATATTGATCTGTGCCTGCTGGGGAAATAATTTAAATCAATTCTAAATGTTATAGTGCTATATAAAGTGCAAATTAATAAATAAGCATATAGATACCACAGTCATAGAAAAAGAACTATAATACGTTATGGATAATTTCCTAATCCTCAGCCAACACTATTTCAACTCAATGGAATGAGCGGATTTCCCACAGCACACATATAGTTGGAAAATCTTGATGCCTGCTCTGTGAAATGTGTGGTTGCCGTGAGAGTTTTTGGACTACATACTTGAATCCAGGAAGCTGGGAAACCTAAATCCTGCCGGTGTGGTTCACAGTTCAATCAGCTTTGCCATGACACCGCATGGAGTAGTGGCTCAGCTCCTTGGTTAATTAAAATGGACTATGGGAAACTGCAGTGGCTACCTTGGCAGATTCAAATACAGTCTAAATCATAGAAATCTCAGCTTCAGCATATGTTTGCTATAAGGGGAGAGGAGGAACTCCCAACTGTCCATGTGCAGCGTACTTAATGTCTTAAACAGAAGAAAGACACTGGGAGAATGATTAAAATGTACATAATGTATTTTCTGTGCTTAGTTCTATCGAGACTTCAAACTAATTTCTTTGGCAAGAAGTTCTGAATGTGTGAGGAAACGTGATTCGGTCCATGTCTGTCATCACTAAGTCACTGATGTAGTACCTATGTGCATTTGCAGCAGTAATGGGTTGTGTAGATGGACAGTGCATTAATGATGATGGTTAATGATGATGAAGAAAATACTAAGTAATTTGCTGGAACCTAAACAGTGCCGAGGTTGAAACAAAACACCTTACAAACCTCTGGCCTAGAAAAAGTTATAACCCACTTACCAAGCGGGTGTTTGCAAAGTAACCAATGGGCACTTTTGAGGTATTACTGTCCATTGTGTGCAGCCCATCAACTCATTAATCAGGAAGAATGCCACAGCCCCACTTCACAGCTATAGAGTTTTAACTGGCTGGAAAGATCCCCAGACTCTCAGGGCAGACAACATCAAATAAGCAGGTTCATTTTACAACTGGATAATGAGAGGAAATAGTACTGGCCCAGTTTGAGTCAGACTTCCTTCGTTTTACAAATGGTCTAATGTAGATATGTATACAGCTAATTGGCTGGTTGAGGGAGTGCAGAGATTTGAGGTACTGTGTAAATCTCAGGTTACTGCAGGTGATGAATGAATGAGTTTCCTGTCATTGTAAGTAAGAGAAGCCTCAGGGTCTGCGCTCCAAACAAACTCAGCAACGCTCGGCACCAAAGACCAACCTGATAGGACACCACTTACATCCATACAGAATGCTAGAGGAAAAAACAAATAACAAAAGCAAAAACTTGGAGGTTAATCCTTAAACCTCTTGACTTTGTACTAAATGTACTAATATACTATATTTGTCCCTCAAGTTGAAGCAAGTTAGTTTTAAGAAACACAAACAATTCATTCACTTTCTAAAAATGAAAAGGGAAAAAGAGATGACATATACTGAGGTTTAAGTGATCTGTATTTCTAGCATTTTGTCAGCTATGTCTCTAAGGAAGAAAATTAGTAAATATTTTGAGTTAACATACAAAGTTTCCCTGAAAAAAGTTTCTTGTATTTCATTAAGTTTATTAGACCTGATCTGGTATTTCTTAAATACAGTTTCTTCTATGTGGAGGCACATTTCAAACATTATGACTATTATAGTGTTTTTTATGGTTTAGACAACTTTAACCTCCTGGCTATAGGATGAGTGATGATGATGGTGTCGGGTAAAAAATAGAAAAAAAAAATCATCACTGACTTGACATATGGGGCCATGCTTACATTTTTAGGCCAGAATTGTCAAAAAACACGATCTTACCCTAATCTTCATTTCAGTATTTTAGTAACCAAAATCCAACCGCATGTACAACACAAACATAGCATGTTTCCAGAAAGGAGAGCTAAAAAGTTAGCTGTGTACTGTGCACTACTGTCATCAGAGAGGCAAGTTAACCAGATGGATATTTCCCCAAACTAAATGATTAGTCTTTATCCTTAGTTATTTCTCTTGTAAAACTGAAAATGGGATGGAGATGTTACATTAGTGATATGACTTGGACAAGGAACGTGAAATTTACAAAACTTACAAATGAGTCATTTTTTGTAAAAGTCACATGTTTTTGTAAGCACTGACAAACTGTCATTCTTAAAGTAAGAACCAGTGTTTTGTTGTTCATGCAGTCATTCTAAAGTAACTCATTTTAATGCTCACCCAACTGAGCAACTTGTCTTTCAGTGCTCAGAGTCAAACACTGGGGAAAAGCAAATGAGCACAGATAAACTGCTGCATCACTGCTTCACCCAGTTTTCACTGGTTACTTTTACCACTACATTCTCTGATAAAGACTCTGGTCACAGACCAAAACAATTGCCTAGTGCAGTTAAGTGCAACACGAGCATAGTTTGATTCATTTACTCCATATGTCCTGTCTGACAGCATTAGGGCTCAGGCTTGAATTGTGAAAACCATTAAACAAACAGTTTATTTAAGCAATGCCTGTGGGCACCCACAAAATAACAGAAACTGAAAATAAATATAATACAGAGACAAAGGGAAACTGAGGCATTACATTTGTGGACTGAAAAAACAGTGAAACATGGATAAAACTAGTGAGGTACAGTTTTTAAAAAAAAATACAGACCTCTTCGCCTGTGCTGCAGGGCTGTTATGAAGACAGCCTGGCTCAGTCTCTGTTTTTCTCCCTCCAGGCTGTGGCAGGGTTCCTCCTCACCAGAGGTAATGATGGCCCCATTTTAGGCCAAGATTTGGAAGGAACAGGAAATTCTATGGCTATCCTCTGAGAGGTGGTTATATTACTGGGACACCACTAATAAAGGCTGGTGCCGGCCTGGGATTCCACATCTTGCACTCTCTTTTCTCCCCCTCTGAAGTCTCTTTCCAACTCTCCCTTTAATTCTCTCCCTGGCACAAAGAAGGAATGCAGTATTTGGGGCTCATCAGAAAGTACATCCATCTCAGAGAAGACACAACAAAATGAATAGGTCTTTGTGTGTTTGCTGCAAGTCATTGACAGCTACTTGTGCTATGGTTCGACCCCAGCCCCACGCCCCAACAGCTGTTGTGTATAAATCATAACAGTCACACTGCAGATTGTTCACTTCCCAAGCCTGTGATGAAGCTGCCAGCCACACTCTGGCACAGTATGCTGCTCAGGCCTCACACAGTGTTAATACTCACACAATCCATCTCCCTTCATCCAGTGTATTCAGTCTCAGCCAAATATATCTGTTAGATAAAGCTTTGTGAAGGACAATGTCTGTCTTCGTCTCACCTCAGGCTGATGCAAGAGGTATAGTTGCATCCCGTTCTGCAAAGGTGCTATATTATAGACTTTGCATCAAATTTGCAGTCAATAATTTGTCAAAGTTTTCAAGGTCTAATAGAGAAGTTACAATTATAAAAAAAACCCAAAAAACAAACAAACAAAAAAAAAACAATTTCATTTAAATAGCCATTTTATGAAGCTTTCAAAGGTATTTCACATACTGTTTCCAAAATCAAGTATACATATACTGTATAATGTAATGTATGTAATATGCTGCCAATCAATCACCTGCTGATCTCCTGCAGAAACATTGCATTACAGTCAACTGTCTGCCCGTCTGCAAAATACACTCCTCAAAAAATTAAGAGAACACTTAAATCACACATCTGATCTTGATGAATAAATTATCCAAGTTGAAAATCTTTACTTACATAATAACCAGCGTCAGTGGAAACCAAAACCATCAACCCATGGGGCGCTGCATTCAAAATCACTCTGAGAATCAAAGTGAAAAATTAAAATCACAGGCTGATCTGCGTTGTGACAGTTTCATCACAGCAAGTCATAATGTGACTCAGCAGTGTGTATGGCCCCTGTGTGTCTGTTTGCACTCCTAACATCTGGGCATGCTCCTAATGAGTGAGAAGATAGTGTCCTTGGGGGGGGTGGGGGTTCACATTATGCACTAATACATAATGTTCCAGGGCTGCTGAGTTGGATTTAGGTCAGGGAAACATGATGCCAGTCAATGACATCAATTCCTTTATCATCCAGGAGCTGCCAACACACTCTGGCCACATGAGGCTGGGCATTGTCTTACACCAGGAGGAACCCACGTGAGAGAGAACCCAGATTTCATCCTGGTACCTCACTGTATGGCATGAAGATCTGTGCAACCTTTACAGATATGCCTCCTCAGACAATCAGTGAATGACCAGCAAACCATTCATGAATGATAATATTACAGTCAACATTGTTTTTTATTTATTTTTTGTACTGTTTACTTATTTACCTTGCCTTTCTTCCAATTTGCTGTGGACAAGTAGGTAGTGTATGGTGTGTTTATAGGCCAGCAGTGGTGCCTTGCAGTAAAAAAGAGTGGAAAGGACTGAGAAACAAGAAAGCTGCAAATTTTAAAGCTTGGAAAAACTTACCACCCACATGCACAGATTTCTTGTAGTCAGTAGTCAGACAGTCAGGAAGGAGCAGAAAACTTATGATTGAGTAAATACGCTGAACCACACAGTGAATAACTGTTCAGTAACCACTTGAGTTCTGGCAGTAGAAGACCCTACGAATCCAGTGAGAACGCCAATTATCATGTGTTCTTTTACCAAAACAAACATGCTGTCTGAGGGGCATGCCTTAGGGTTTTCAGCTGGGCCCATATTGGGCATCAATGACCGTATAGTTGTCCCACTAGAAAAATCCCACTGTACAAGACACTATTCTGCTACAGATAGTCAATTAACTAATCTGTGTCAGGAAGGGTGTTGGATCAAATTCCAGTACAGCTGAAAAAACAGGAAAAACATGAAATTTGGAATTAAAAAAAAAAAAAATACTGTCAACATATGTAATTAGTGTGCTGGTTGTACTGTGCAGCTCTAGGAGTTGAGCTAAGTTGATGAACTGAATGTATATGAGGCAGGGTAGTAAGAAAGAATATGCAGATTTGAAAACTCAAGCATAGCTCATCATAAAAAGAACATGTTACATACAAAAGATTGCATGGCATGCTGCTGTATATGCATTCTGTCAACTGCAACATGTTATTCTGTTCTATAGCCATAATCACAAACAGTTACTGACTTTAGAAGATTAAACACAAAGCTTGACAGCACAGTGAACTGACTGCTGTGAGATCACATCTATGATCCCATTTTGGGTATGGAGCATTGTTATAGAATGAGTCATTTCACAAGGTCTAACCCCCACCAACATGGCTTTCATTACCATGTCCATAGCCTTGAGTGTGCTGGCATACACCCTCTGCTCCTCCTCCTTTGGCAATATACACACAGACACACACACACCACAGTGCTGCAGTGTGGATATTTATACCCAGGTCTGTGTTTCTGATTAGGACAGCTCTGCCTTTGCTCCACCACACAGAGCTCACTGGAGGAAATTGAACTCTGGGTTCAATCACCTCACAGACAGTCCCCCATAGTCCCAGCGCTTGTTATGAAGCACTGATGGGGGAAATCCTCAACAACATTTATGCAATAATTGTGATCTTTCTGTGGTGTAAATGATAAAACATTCTTTTTAGCTTCTTGTTTCAGTCCCCAACTATTTTTTTTATCAGGCCTGGCAAAATCTGTTCCAGTATTAAAAAGTGCAGGAAAAATACTGTTCTATACTGACAAACCCCATTCAGAAGCAGTCAACAAAATTTAATCAGTAACAGTGTTTTCCATGTAGGAGTACAGGCAAAGTGAGCTGCCATGCCATTTTTTCTTTTTTCCATTTAATAGCATTCCATATGTACTCATTTGGAAATCATCATTAGCACTGGGGAGTCCTTGCTTCAGCATGATTCACTCTGACAACTTTGTTAAGAAAAGAAAGAAGAAAAAAAAAGGCAACTGTTACCTGAGAATTCTTTTACGCTTTTAATGGATTCCATACGTAGACTGAGGTTTATGGAAACAAAGCATTAACTTTACAAATTCTTCATGCAGGCTACTCCAAGTTACGGTAAGCGTGTGTTATTTAATGTTTTCTTACATTAAACCACAATGCCACTTAATTTGTCTCTTGTTTGCACTTTTCACTAAGCTATGTTACACCAAGGTTATATTAGCTTAACATAACATTCTGACCATTAAATCATCACAGAGCTGATCTGTGTTATATTGAATTTAAAGGAAGCGCAAGATTTCCCATAATGCAATTAAATTCTACGTTATTTGGCCGCTATTAACACTAATACAAATCTGGCACCACATGCTCAGACAAAATATTAACATCTTTCTCAACTGTGGAAGCAAATTAAGATAAGAAGGAGAGAGGAGGTAGAATGGTAGAAGAAGCGAGTGAGCTGAGCAGCACAGGGGGGGCTCGGGGTGTGTGTGTGTGTGTGTTAGGGCTACAGCGTCAGCATAGGCTAACGGGTATGGGTCAGTTGGAAGCTGCAAACACAGAACATCTGTCTGGGACCCAGAGTGGTTAAAGAACCCCAAATAAAGCCCATAATAGTGTCAAATTACCCATGGTAAATTCCATTTTGTTGACCTCAAAGATTAAAAAAAAAAAAAAAAAAAAAAAAAAAAAAAGGTTTTTAAATGGAAATGTGTTAAGCTTAGATTTTGGTTATAATTGAGTTTTTTTAAATAAGAAATATTTATGAAAACAGCACTAACTACAGTGTCTTTCATAAACGACATAATCTTGAGGAACATCCCAGGAGGCTGTCATTGAGGCCGCCTGTGAGACAGACGGGAGAGATGCCCAAGATGACCATATGGGGTCAGGTAACCACAAAGTGGCCTCTTAGCTCTACGCAACTTTAGTTAAAGGTAAAATTTGATTGAACTGAGAAACACAGGCCTGTAATATTTTCAAATGTAAAGCTGTTGCTTGTTATTTTGCTCACTCTCGGCAGGTTCTGACACAGCAGCCACTGAGCCGGTCTTGTGAGTTGAACATGAGGTGGCAGTGGTGCTTTCAAATGTACTGTCCGGTCAAACATGAAAGTACTCAACCACACCAACTATCCAGCTCTACTCAAGTTAGTAGAGATGCTGGACAGTGACTAGTTTGTCAAACTTAAAGTAACTATATGCTATAATAGAAACAGTCACCCTTAATATAATTTAACTAAGAGCTTTTTTTTTTTTTTTTTTTTTAAAGTGTGGAATAATTAATTCATTACAGGTCTCATCACATTGTTGATGAAATGCTGGAAATACTGGCCAGTGTTACAAGCACCAATCCCTGGAGCCAATAAGAACTCCCAGGCTATTAGGCTTGAAATTGATGAGGCAATGCACGTTGCTGTTATTAAAGAGCTTGATGTGAATGTTTTGTATTAACATATATACATATATGATGTGACATAAAAGATGGATTCACCTGATATTTATCACGTCAATAATATTAACAGATCAATTTATTCAAGGATAATCCAGAAGCTCTTTTTTATAATTCTTCGGACTTAGTGTTGCACTTCTTGTTGGGAAGGCAAACACGACTGTGGCTGACATCCATGAAATCACTGACGAGAAATGCATTACCAAGGACAGAACAGCAAAACCGAAGGCAGGATCCACACACCCCTGCTTATCTCTGATCTGAAGGTTAACGTACTGTTAAACAAGTCTTCATTTTTTCCTGGATAATTGCCAATACCCATATCAGGTTTTCATTGTTGCTTTATTTTGCCTGAAAGGTACTAGTTATTCCCACTCAGTAACCTATAGGAGGTCAAAAAGACATGCTGGCTCTCTCAGCAACAGGCTGAAGGAAGTGGAGCACAACAATTGTCCTATATGGAAAAGGGGCTTTACTTTGACTTACTTTAACTGTGCTGTACTTCCAGCTGATGGCTGCCTCATCTGGCTATGTTATTCAAAGGTTTTCAAAAGGATGATGTTAATTTCCTTGCTATGAAAGACCAAGTAATATTATTTAATCCATAGGACTAAAGAGGCAAATGATCATCAGCCTCCTGGACTCAGCCACACTCCACACTCCATATTCACCTGCACAATCCGAAATGGGTTGCGATCACTGAATATAACAGCTGAAGAGGAGAAGAAGAGGCTGGCGGTGTGGAAATCCTGCTGACTACAGTGATCAGAAATTTCCTACAAAGGTGTTTGGAATAGCAGCAAGATATTAGAAGCTTGAGAAATAGTTACAACAAGACTTTCTTTCCTTAAACAAATCACGTAGTAGAGGTTGAGGGATATTGGATTTTTATAACCCTTGCCAGTGCTTGTCTTGGCCAATGGCCAATATGCTGTATATATGATGATTTTTTTTTGTTGACTAATACGGACCAAGGCTGATGTCCAAGTTGACTACACAATGAAGAGAAAATTCAAAGAGATCATGATAGATTAAAGCACAAGGTGAAAATTTTGAGTTGATTTCAGCCGCTAAAACGCTGTGTGTGGCTCATCTGTTCATCAATGAGTTTTCCTCTATCTGTATAGCTCTTGAATGCATGGTCACTTTCTGTTCGCCCTGTTTTGCTCCTACAGGTATGAAAGTGCAGCTTTAAAACTCTAGCCCTTTTTTTTCTTCTTAAACGTCTCATCTTGCAAGGAACAGTCAGGGTTGAAAACAGACGGTTTCCATTAGGAAATTTCATGCCTGCATAGTTTCAATCGGGCCAGCCTCAGACACAGAAAAATGGGCACAAGAGTTTGAACAGTTCCCTCTGAGCACCAAACAACTGGAGGCTGAATGAAAACTATTTCATCTAATCCCTATATTGGACTCACTCTGTGCTCTGAAAGTTATTTTTCACAGTTGGTGAACAGAGTAAAAATTCAGTGCACACATAAACAAGAACGTTAATTCCATAATGCGCCTGCTTTGTGCCTTTCTTTTTTGGTGTGGGTGGGAGGTTGTGTTGGCGAGGGGTGGCCTACCTTGCCACATGAATGGTGGGTGAAACACTGACTTCCTCTTTGCTCATGTCATAATTACTATGGACACTGGAGGATACCTAATTATAGTGAGTAAGTGTCGGTTGTGATAAACCCCTGCCACAAGCAACACACACGGTCGTTTTAACAGGAGGACAGTCTCAAAACGGCAAATAATCTGCTTCAAACAAATTCCTCTGAGTGACAGTAAGAAATATCTTGGCTCTGAAGCTGTGCAGTGGCAGCAGACATGACAGCAGCGCAGTAATTGAAATTTTCATGAACCGTGGATTTGACTCTATGGTTTTATGTAGACTGAAGAAGAAAGCAAGTGAGAGAGAGAGAGAGAGATGCTAGTAAATTGGGCAGATGTGGTAGTTGGAGATATGGGTGAGAACTGTGAAAGATAATCACATCACCCCCCACCCCCCCTCCATCTCCCAAGACAGCGTCCCAGTGATTGACACTGTGTTTGGAGCTGCTCTCTCTTTCTCTCAAGTGAATAGCTTAACAGTTCCATCTTTGATACCAGAGTCACACACTATCACAAACCTTCATTATGAGTTGTGATAGTGAATTAACAATCACTCCTTAGGGAGGAATGCAAAGCCTCTCACTCTTCCCATACAGGCAGCAGGACAGTAACAAGGTCATGTACAGGTATATAGGTTTAAGGTATTCAAGCTATCTAAATTGTAATGCAAATGATCTCTGAACACATGCATGTACCTGCTGTCTTTCAGTGCACGACACCAACAATTGAAGGAAAGATGAAGAGATGAAAGGAGAACAAGTGAAAGGCACTGATCTGACTTGTGCAGCATAGATAGTGACATTTGTGGGTGTATGAGTGAGAGACAGCCTAAGAAGTATATAAAACAGCACATCAGTCATCCACAGGTGGAGACAGACAGGTGGAATTCACAGCATCAGGCAGCATGGTGCCAGCTCATTTGGCGAGATGCTGCTGCTCTAAGAGTAAAGCTGCGAAAATACATAGCTGACCTTGAGGCAGTTTTAAATTCAACAAGGATGAGTTAAAAAAAAATCTCTGGATAAAAACAGACAGTGGAGGGCCATTTTCCTCAGGTCTGCAGTTCTGATTGCTGGCACATTCTAATAAGTGCCACAAGTACCATCATTGTATTATAACAATCACTTTGGAAAATAGTTGTGTTACTTGAACACACAAAGGGGGTCTTTAAAATTAGAACCAACTCCATTGCTATGAATATAAGGTAAATTATTATTTTACCTTTCGACCATCAGATTTACCAGTTACCATATCAAGTAACAAAATAGGCCAAATCTAAGCTCTCGGAGTCATTGTTGGCAACACGCCGCAGATGAGCAAACTCATATATGACCATAAGGACAAATCCCTATAGGTCGACCTCAACTTGTACAGATGTTCTGCACCAATCCGAAAGAAAGACATTTAAAAAAAAAAAAAAAATATGTGAGGTAACTGCAGTCGATTCATCACTGGCGCCACACCATTCAAAATCCAACTCCTTCCGTGAACACCCTCTTTCTCATCTGTCACGAAATCACCTACATAGATTGTGCTGTATTCTCATTGGTCTGAGGTAATTTAAAGGATCCTATACATACCATTACCTGAGTGGAAAGAATGACATAAACACAAAATACATCAACACGTAGAAATACCGTTTTAGTTTACAGTTGCACACAAATCCTGCCTATTCTGTGTGGTATTTCTTGCTTTTGTGATGCCTTTACTTGAAACTCAGTGTGATGGTGTCAGTATTAAGAAATAAGCTGCATGTGCATGTGGAGAAGTGAACATATAAAAGATGAAATCAGACCAGTTGCTCCATTTAAATCTGAAGTCAGGGTACTACTCTGTGTCTATGAGTGGGCACGGGCACTAATGTAACTAGACAAGATTGCAGTACATTATGTTAGTAGTTTATCAATAACAGAGACACAACAGGCACCAGCCCTTCAAGAACACCAGTAACCTGAAAACCGATATTCACAAAAATGTCTCCAGAAATAAACTCACAACAGGCATCAGGGTATGATAGCTACATGACTGAAATCAGATGTGTCTTTGTAGAAGCCGAGCATCACAGTGCATCATGTATTCTGTGCTTGCCTAATTTTCTTGACAGGCAGAATCTATTCCACACTTTTCTCTGGTGGCAGACAGTGATTAAAGTCATTTCCTCCTGGCTCACACCTTTGGCCAGCAGTGAGTGCCTAACATACAGATTACCGGCAGACTGCATGCTTTCCTGCATGCCCCACAAATCCAGACACTATGTACATACAGTATATTCAATTTCATGATATATAGTTTTATGACTGCTAATGCCTCAAAGTCATGTCAAATGACTTTGCTTCCCTCAATTCAATGCACAAGTGTTGTGAAGCAACTTAAGACTAGTGACAGGACAGGGGAATTTCAGGGGCTAGTTGGATTTTAGCCAGGGTCAGAAAAATTGTGTAAAATTTAGCATTTTATTTTTTTCCTTCTTTTATCCTCCTACAATATCTGTCCGCAATAAGTATAGCACTAAATAAAATTTTTAAAATGTCATTCACATCCTACCAAATTCCAATATAAAGTATTCATGACTTGACTTGAGTGAAGCTACAACCTTGTATTTCAGATGAAAATAGTGTAGTTTTTATCCCACATCTTTGCAAATTAGGAGTTTATCAATAAAATTGTCAGATTATGTTACTGTATAACATGCATGCAATATATTCCACCTTGACTTTCTACAACATTGCAGTGCCGTTTCAATATATCAGTTAAAACTACGTTGTACTTTGTAAAGCAGTTAGCGATAATGCATACAATTTATTTCATCATTTGTAGTAAATGGGCTGCAAGATGCATTATACTCAAAACAAAGGTTGTTTGTGTTTGAATACCATTCTTAGACTGATGTTTGATTTTCTTAAGAAACCTCCATTCTCCACGGCTGTACAAGGCATCGATAGATATAGGTATTTGATCACACAGAGGGAGGCTCAAACGGGGACCTCTGGGCAATGACAAGCTCTTTTTTCTTTTTAGTTTTATGTTCACTTAGTGGCAAAGACAATCGGTAAAACCAGAAACATGTGGCAGCAGTAGCAGCAGTGATTTTCCAAATGGCCTCTGGGAAAACACTTGTAAAACTGGTACTCCAGTATCTTATGTGACTAATTAAGCTGGACAGTGACAGCCAATTAGTTTAGCATTCCTTATAGAGTGCACCCCAGGGGCGATTCTAGGATTCTATCTTTGCGGCATTAGCCCCTCAGCAGGTGACAGTGATTCTTAAGATGAGAGATGGGGCTACCAGGTATAAAGACCTTTTATAATAGTCTCACGTTACCAAAAAAGTCAAATTGAACAAGGTTCTAATATGATAAGTGGATGAATCTTTTTCATGGGGTCCTTCCCAATCTACCCATATCATATATAGTTGATAAGTTTCAACATACTTATCAACATACTTGTATGTTGATAAGTTTCGGGAGAAATTACATTTAATAAAAACATATAAACACATTGTTTATGTAATGTTAGTACACCAACGTATCATAGAGCCGGCTGCAATAAATGTGGTCAAATAGAGTGCTTATGGCATTAGTAACTACTTGTTCCTGACCATCTATCCACAGTTTCACCTGGTTCATCTTCCTCTTGCTCCTTTTCTCTGTGTCCATCCTTCTCTCTTTGTGCTATCATCCAAAAAGAAAAGGTAACAACCAAACAGAGAATTGCTGCTCAATGCACTGGGGTTATTTTACTGTAGGTTGTCTTACTGTCTCACCTAAGCCTGTCTGTATTCTTATAAAAAAGAAACATATTCCATCTGTAGGGGAGAAAAGACATTTCCAGTGGGTCTCTTTGGTTTAACATAATTTCAATAGATTATAAATACATGGAGGCTACTGTTGATAGGCTTTCATCAAACCTAATTACGTGGTGGAGATTGAATTGAGATTGTTCAAATCAGTAGATTATATTGATTGACAAAGTAGTCCCTTAGTCTGTGGACAAAAGAAATGGCCATATTTCCAAACCAAAGTGCTTTTGGTGCACTTTGAACATTATCAGCAATATAGCCCAACTTCTGCAGAAACAGACTGATAAATAGACTAATAATCAATAAACTATTGACATACATGTCTGCATTTGTACTTCCTTAACGTTTCGATTATTAAGCCTACCTCCACTTTTTATTTCATTGATGAAAAATCGTCATCAGTTCTGATTGTTAACTCAAAGTTATGAGCACAGACTGACAGCGTCTCAGTGGCTCAGACGCCCACCAATATGAGACATCCGACTCCTGCATGTAATCTTAACTATTTTATTGGTCCATTTAAACCTAAAATAGTTTATTCCATCTCTAAAAAGCAATCCCGCATAAATCTAAGGTTTTAGGACTACACCACTTCACAAAATCATGATGATAATCACTTTATCTTGCTGAAGCACCCCTAAAAATAGCCTAAACCAGCACATGGTGCACCCTAAGGTGATACTCAGTGGAGCAGGCTGAAGACATCAGGCAAGTTTAGAAAGGCCTACAGCAGTAAAAGTTGCTGCTGACAAGCAAGATGCTGCTGTGACCTCAGGGAACAACAGAGTCAGTCCATTACACACTACAATTAGGCTTCTAAATGTGTATTTAACCCCCATCCCAATTGCACACAACGGGTGCTGTCAAATTTAAGAACCAAAGCAATAGTTTTCCTTTATTTTATTCATTACTGACTCACAAAGTTAAGGCAATCCATTGACTGTCACTTCACACTGGGCACTCTGGATATACACATGCATGGACATAGATAATTCCCACAGTCAATAATAAAGAAAATATTTAATAAATGACATCTGATATTAATCAAGCCAAAAAATGGTATTTCCTAAATGCTTTTCTAATTCCCAGCTGTGGAAAGAAATCTGATTAGGAATCACATTACTATATTACTATTACTATTTTTAAAAATGTACTCAATTTATTTAGTATTGCACTTCTTTAAAGTTGTGGGGCTCACTAGAAAGAGGTTTAAGCGGTAATGGTGAAAATCAAAGAAGCATAGGCAGAGATGCCCAAACTTTATTCCCTAGTACAAGTCACGATTCCGAAATGATGGATACAACACTCCCTATAATGAGAATATTTGGTTAAAACTGTCCTTGCCTGGAAAATGCCCACATCTTTCAAACTCCACACCCCTTTCTTTTCAACAGTCTTTGTTTCCAAGAACAACATCAATGTATTGATGGTGTATCATCATCAAAGTTGTTCTCTCTTACTAACCTCAGTAAACATCATTTTACATTTCTAATTGATATCTCTTCAGTCAGCAAGAAATACTTCCCATGACAGCTAAATGAGTAACATGAGTGCACCTTCAAATGTTCCTTACATCACTGTACAGTACATGTGACCAGTCACGCATTTTGTTCAAATAATTTACTTTACTTTTCTGGCCAGTGGAACAAGATGTAAACACTGACATCTGATCACTGTTTAGGTTTCATCTGGAGTGATGTTTGCATTCACCTGATTACCTTAAATCCAATCACCCCTCTCTCTTAGCTCCGTTTGCAGCTCTGGTCTCTACCAAGTCCCGAGACAAATATTTGGCTCTAGTTGCCGAATGCTCCACTATGATCAGGAGCTATGTAGATGCTTACTGCTAGCTGCTGGGTTTCTATACCTCTGTCTTTTAAAATGGCTTCCTACTGCAGTGAAAAATGAGGTGAAGAGAGTTCTGAGATTAATAAAGACAAAGGGAGCTGATAGTTAGCTGATAGTTAATATGTCAATTATTATATCTTCCTTACGCAAATTACTATGACTTTCCTCAAACATTCACTGAATCAATACTTACCACTTCAGAAAAAATTCAACTGAAAAACTGGTTAAATACAACTATCCTTAAATAAAGTCAGTAAATCCAATGTTTTTTTTAAAGATGTGGAAAAATCTTCCTGTAGAATGAGATTCGTTCCCCAGCTTTTGATACAAATCAACATAGTGCAGCAGGTTACCACACTGTCTAATTGCATGCATTTTAGATTATTCCTGAAACATAGAAAACTGCAATCAGTGGAACTGGGATTATGATATTCCACTAGAAAGAAAACATAGTTTATAAAAAGTCTTAAAGACTGAAAATTAGATGGGGGGGAAGAAACAGCCTGCAGATGAACTACTGTTGGAGAAATGTTTGCCGTTCTATAACAGGAGCAAGAATGCTGCCTTTGCTGCCAGATTTTATCTTTAGTTGCCCCAGAAGCATGACATACGTAAAACAATATACTGTATGTTCATGACCAGATTGTACAGTGGAACCAGATGTGTTTTAAAAGCTCCTGAGCAGAGCAGGACTGTGAACCCCACCCCTCCTCCCAACCCTTTTTTCAGTTACAGGCTGCTGAAATGAACACAGACTGCAGAACAATCAGCCTTACAACTGCTGACCCTTTCCAATGCTTTCTTCTGTCTCACACTCTCAGTATTGATGTTAAAGTCCACAGCTTAAAAGGGATTCACAAGAAGCTCCCTGCAGATACACACAATAAGACTCATGGAAAATACTGTAACTGTAACTCACTATGGGGAAACTACACACTGCTGTTCAGTATCACTGCATCAAGAATAGGTTCCAGAAGAAGGGCAGTCTTCACAGTTGCCATATTCATACGACCGTTGAGACCTCAAAGGGCATTGCAGTTGTGGATTTAAAACCTGTGTAACTTTAAAAAAAAGGGTGTGAGGGGCAGCTGGGAACAATGACTGGGGCAGCTGAACCCTTAACATGGCTACCACACAAAGGTGAGAGGCTATTTTAAGGACTAGTCATTAGTTCAGCTACAAACAAGGTAGGTGAGTATTTCATTTTTAACCCACTAAAAAGGTTAAAGAGGTACATAAAACAATAGAACAATTTTTCTTTTTATGCAATTTGCTGCAATCCTTTTAATAAAATGTTGCACTTTTATTTCTCTCTATGGTAAAAACTATTAGTGAGGTAGTTATTACAAGATAAAATTAGCTGTGTGTTGACAAGGTACCCCCTACCTAGATTAGTAGTAACTAATCTCCATTTACACTTAATCAGAGTACTCGTGTTTTCCATTTTGTGCTATTCTACTTCACTCAGTGAATGTGGTAAGTCGTCGAATTAGTACCATGTTTGTTTAATTTGAGCCTGATAAAATTACTTACAGGTACTTGAGAATGGTAACATTCACTTAACATTTTGAAGTATTTCATAGTTGCCTATTTTAGATTTTTTTTTAATTTTTTTTTACACTATTTTAAATTCCAACTTTATTGTATTTCACAATAGATTTTAGTTAGCATCACTGTGCCCAGCCATATCTTTAACATGCTTCTTACATGTTAATGTAACAGTAATACACCAATTGAAAATGTAAAATAAAACCTGAAGTCCGTTATGCCTAATGAGTACTTTTACCTTTGATACTTCAAAATACATTTAGCTGCTTGAAACTTTTTATTTGTAGTAGGCTACAAGAAAGTGTGTACAAATATGCCAATTTAACAACAAAAATGTTTTCTTGCAATCTGCAGTCTAGGCTAGGCTTAGCTTAAACATGAATAAACGGAGCTGAAGGTGAAGTTGTTCTCATTTGCATCTGATTTAGCTTAAAGAAATGTTTCTTTTTACCAAGTCTGTCTTAAAACAGTACATTTATATGCTTCAATGCACAATGAAAGTCTTTGCGTTTGTTATTTTCCTCCTGTCCATACTACTCTTGAAGCAATGCCTTACCACATTGTCAATGCAAGACATGGACAAAATCCAGCGTTCAAAAAGAAAGCACTGTGCTAAAACACAAATGAATTTGTAAAAAGATCATATCATCTTTAAAATACCCATCTGTTTTCACTAGTATGATTCCCTTTAGCTAAATGTTTCTTTATAGAAAAGAATTGTGAATTTTGTTCCCTACCTCTTAAATTATAAGAGGATAATTTAAAAAGATTAATAACATTTTATGCTCCACATGGTATGTGAGTTCTGTATTAAAATTGAAATGTGAATATATTATTTGATATCAAATAAGCACCAAATAAGCACCTATAGGGTGCTTCTTACTATTGATAAAAGGGAAAAAAAGACATTTTACAAAGCCTTTAAAATTGCAATGGTGAGATCATTTTTATTCTCATAAAGCAATCAATGTAGCATATATATAAGATTTTTCTATAAATATAAAGGTTCTCTTCATAGCAAATGCAAAGGAAATTACTTCAAAGCCATGACTGTTGTAGAGCCGTCGACACAATAAAAGGATTATTATGAACGGAAGCGCCGTGTGGAAGAGCATCTGACAAGAATACAAGTCATGATGTGTGCGTGAGCCGAGCTGCAGTGACAGAAGCCCGTCTGCATATCAACACAAGGCTCTCTTTCTCCTGCAGTGGAAGACATGCAAACTGCTGGCTGCTCTTCAGTCCCACAGTGCACACAGCTATGTTCACCAGGATCAAATTACTGTGCAGATCAACCCAAGACTCCTCTCAACAATAACTGACACATTCAACCTCCAATAAAGAACAAAAAAAAAAAAAAAAAAAAAAAAAAAATCAATATCTTTTGTTACAAACATTTGATATGTGCATTAAAACAACCTCTCTGTTTATCACCTCACAATAGATCCACAAATACAGTGCTATGTTTAAGTCTGAACACCCCTTAAGGAAATTCTCTAAATGTAAAAAAACAATTGTAAAACATGATTTTAAAACCAATAAAAAAAAGTTAAATGCTTTGCACCATTGGCATTTAATGATGTGACATTTCATTTTCTTTTCAAACTTTATCTAGTTTTTAAAAACATCACGATCTTTAGTAGGCTTGTTTACTGAAGGTGGACCCATGCTACATCTTAAAATGCTACTGACACAGTTTTTAGCTTTGTCTGGCAATAAAAGTCTAAATTAATGTGATTCAGAAAAAAAATTCAGTGATGCAATTAATCTGATGTCTGTGTTAACCTGAGTTAGAACACATGTTGTTTTCATAATGAATTCATCTGTAGATCACTGGCACATTTCATTTTCTTAAAAATACCAGAAAATGCCCTATAAATGTTGAAATGATTCGTTTTAGCCAACCAATAACCAAACCTGCAAAAATACTGAAATCACATGAAAAACAAAGTAGCAAGTCTTCATTTTTGAGAAGCTGATAGATAACTGCTGCAGATAACTGGAATTTTTTTGTTTGAGACTTTACTGAAATTAGTAATTATCCATATAGTGACAGTAATTGTTTCAGTTCTACTCTGATGAGTCCACCTATTTTTGCACATTGTTAATTAATTTAGTTTGTATTAAACACATGGAAATAAAACCCATTGTCTCATTACTTTGGTGTGTCATAAAACTGTACAAAAAAAAAAAAAAGTGAAGGTAATTGTGTAGCAAAACATTCTATAACATCTCAAAGGGTGTCCAATGAGTTTACATAGCACTGTACAGTATGCAGAGAAATGATTTAAGTTTAAAATGTGCTACTGACACATACAGAAGAATCCTGCTTGAATTCTGTTTTCCAGCACTGAATTTGAACAGCTGAAATTGGCAGGCACATTTTTAAAATTCACTAAACACAAATAAAGACCATGCTAATGCCATTTTAAGGAGAGACCACACTAGCCTTTTTGCATGTTTAAGGTCCCGGTAGCAGATATCACTTACTTATATATTTGAATATATTTAGCTTTCTTCCAGGCAGTCCCTGGTCTCAACACATTTCACTTCTCAGAGTATCAGTTTTTACAGCTGCAAACATTTTATCCCCTTTCATTTTATTGTTGTATAATAAGGCAAGGCAGCCATTTCAATTTAATCTAGTGATGGAACTACACTGAAACGCCAAAAATAACATACCTTAAACAAAATAAAGCTCACTCAGGAGAATATACACTGTTTTTTTTTTTCCATATTGTAGTGAAAAAGAAAAGTTTCCAGGAAAACAGGAGAAACAAAATATCTCCAGTATCGCATGAATATGTGGATTAAAACATGCAAAAATGCTGGTGTGGTAATTTAGACTAGTGCGATTTTGTGTAATTTATTTGGAAGGGCTTGTGTTTTTTTTTTTCAACTGCAAGGGCCTGAGCTACAGGCCAAAACCATCTGTCACAGTGACTCACATTCACAACCTGTGCACGACGCACAGGTTGTCCCTAGACTGCTGACGTTTTTTTCCTCCAGAAACAGACAACTGCTGTACAACAGACACAAACTACAGCTGGTTTAATCAGGATAAGGGGGAACCACGAGGAAGCACTTGTGTTTCATGGGACTGCTTAAAATAGACCAACCGCTCACAGGCAGTCCACTGATCAAACACTCCATGTGAAATACTCCCAGTGGTGTCCACAGTAAGTCAGGTCACGAGACCTAGGGATCCTTGATGGTCAGCTGGCTCTTTGTGATGATTAAGTAGTTACATTATGTCCAAAGTATGAAAAAAATGTATTTTTTTTAAAAAAGAAAATTTTAAAAATCTTTAAATACAAATATATACTTACAAAAATCTCACAAATGTATATGTACATTAAAAAACATAGACTGTCTCCTGTAAGTCAAAAAAAAAAAAAAAAAAAAAAAATCAGATGAAAAAAATTAAGGAGTATCATTCAGTTTGTCACTAAGCAGTCTGTGAGAGGGCTGAGGTAAAACCCCATTACACCGTGGTCTCACCCTGTTTACTGTTGGCCAGTCTCGTGTAAAACCTTCTCCAGGAGTTGAGGGTCTTCCCAGACCAGATCCAGAATCCAGATGTGATGCCAACGATGAGTGTCATTAGATACTTTATCATGAAGACAGTGAAGTCAGGGCTCATGTTGGGGTGGTTTTGGACAGGACATGGCACGGCATATGTCTTACATGTCTGGCTGATCCACGTCCTCTCCCACTGCTCTCTGAAGGCCTGCTCGTAGAAGTAGCAGGCGATGACGATGGTGGCTGGAACAGTATACAGCACGCTGAAGATCCCTATCCTCACCATCAGCTTCTCCAGCTTCTCTGTCTTGGTTCCATCATGCTTCATGATGGTCCGAATGCGAAACAGGGATACAAAGCCTGCCAGAAGGAACGAGGTTCCAATGAATAGGTAGACAAACAGTGGTGCCAGCACGAAGCCCCGAAGGGCATCCACGCTGTTGATACCAACGAAGCAAACGCCGCTCAAAACGTCTCCATCCACCTGCCCGACAGCCAGGATGGTAATGGTTTTGATGGCTGGCACGGCCCAGGCTGCCAGATGGAAGTACTGAGAGTTCGCTTCTATGGCCTCATGGCCCCATTTCATACCCGCTGCCAGGAACCAGGTGAGAGCCAGGATGACCCACCAGATTGAACTGGCCATGCTGAAGAAGTACAGCATCATGAAGAGGATGGTGCAGCCCTCCTTTTTAGTGCCTTGCACTACAGTCCTTATGTCATTATCAAACCTGTCATTACACACCACCTTGTCCTCCAGTAAAAACCCAGTGATGTAGGCAATAGACACCATGGTGTAGCACCCAGAGAGGAAGACAATGGGCCGCTCCGGGTAGCTGAAGCGCTTCATGTCCACTAGATAGGTCAGCACCGTGAATAACGTGGAAGCACAACACAACACGGACCAGATACCGATCCATATTCTCGCGAATTTGAGCTCCTCCTCGCTAAAGTACATCATCCCGTGAGATCTCTTTGGCTCACACGGAGCGCCGCAGTTCTCCTGCCCGAGGAAGCGGTAGTTCAGGTAGGGAGGCACCCTGAGAGACGCCGGGCACCTGAACTGACCGTTCAGGGGGTCAGAATGCGTTCGCTCGGTGGGGTACGGAGCGAGGCTCTCCGACTCGGTGCGGTCCGACATGTTCTGGCCGACGCACAGCTCTCCCGCGCCGTGCACGGGGAAGGACTCGCAGGCGAGGCTGTCGGGCCACTGGAAGCCGAACTTGTTCATTAGCGCCTCGCAGCCCTGCCGGGCGCGCTCGCACAGGGAGCGACACGGAGGCAGCGCCTGCTCGAGCACCGTGCACACGGGCGCATACATGGAGCACAGGAAGAACTTTAAATCCGGGGAGCACTGCACTTTCACCAGCGGGTAGAACTGGTGCACCTCCAGCCCCGCGTCCTCCTGGTTGGTGTGACCCAGGAGGTTTGGCATGATAGTCTCGTTGTACGCGATGTCCGTACACAGCGGAATGGAAATCGGTTGGCAAAATCCGTGCTCCGGTATAGACATTCCGCGGTCACCGCCGCCGTACTGCCCATTTACTCCAAAAATCCCCGCGTTGAGGAACAGGATACAAACCAACAAAGTCAAAACTGTACGGCGGTGTCCGCAGTGGACCATGGTGAAGAATTTATCCACTGCCGTACTTTATGTTTGCTGCTTAACAAACTTACGTTACCTCAGCAGGCGGGCAGGCTACTTCCCCGACAGCTCTTTGTTGGCGTTTCTTTCAAGGTGAAAAAGCAGCTTTTTCCACGTGAATTTCAACCGGCCCTCTCCCCCGGCTTCTCACCAGGCCGAGGAGACAGTCATCCACGGTTTTTAACCAGAAACCAGGATTCTCCGGGTGAAATCCACAGCGGTAAATCGTATTCCTCCAGGAACTGATCCAGCGTTCGGTCTGCCCGACCCAACGTCAGTCTGCTGTTCAAACCTGTTCTACTCTCCCTCACTCATTCCCACTACAGTCAAGTACACTGCCAGTCACATGGCGTCCGCTCCAGACTTTCGAAGTAAAAGTCCGTCATCATTTTCTATCTATCTATCTATCTATCTATCTATCTATCTATCTATCTATCTATCTATCTATGAGTTTGTAAAGTAATCAGAATTGTGTTCAAAAAAACAAAACCGATATAAGCAGTTTTGAGAAAGCTAAAAAGAATTGTATTTTAATTACTAACGTCTTCACAATCAATAGTCAAAACTTACTTTGAAGGAAAAGAGCTAAATATATATGGTACCCAGTTAGATAAATATTACTGCACTGACAATTTCCTCTTTACATGTTTCAGCTTCAGTCTTTACATGTCTCTCTCAACCCTCTCCCCCCCTCCCTTTCTCTCTCTCCCGCTCTCTCTTCTCTCCCTCTCTCTCTCTCTATCACTCCCCCCTCTCTCTCTCACTCTCTCTCAGTAGGACCTAACAGATGGGGGTAAGGGAGGATCCGCATTTTTCCCAGTGTTTGCTTGGATTGCACCGGTTCATTTCAGTTCGCCTCTGCACTGTACGAATGCTGGACGAACATTGCTGCATCCTTAAAGGACATACTAGTGTTTCTGAAAAGTTTCACCCGCTTAACTAAAAATCTCTCACTGCTCATCAAACAGAACCTTAATTACCTTCATTTGTTTTAATGTGTTTTCCATATACTTCAAAAGCAGCAATTTCTTTATGTTAACAGTAAATGTTATATAGCAGCTGAAAGAGAACCAAATGCTGTTTAACAGAGAAAGCAAATTTTAAAGAAAATGCAAATAAAGTACTATGTTAAATTGAAGTCTATATTTAAGTTTCATGGACCAGTGTCATCTGTCTAAAGTTCCAAACCAGTTATCCTTCTCTCTCAGTGCCCTAATATGGAAGCCCAGATCAGTTATTGTAAAAAAAAAAAAAAAAAAGAAAAAATTATCTGATATCTGTCATACAGAGGTAATGAGATATCTAACTGATTTCAAGATATAATAACAAAAAAGGTTGCCGGTATGGTTGCTTGAGGCTTCTGTAATAGGGCTATGACAGGTTAAGTTTTGGCAGATTACTGCAGTGACAATGCTGCCTGCCTTAGAGGAGCATTAAACTTAAAGATAGATGTGTCTTTGCTTGAATGTTCCACCAAACTGACATAACTTGCATCTTCCTCTCTCTCTCTCTCTCTCTCTGTCAGTCTCTTCAATATTTTTTCACTTGTTTGCATAAACACAATTTGATTTGATATAATGCGGGTGCTATAGCAGAATCAGGGAATGTGTGTTGAGGACTGTATATTTTGGATTTTCTCTCTTCAGTGTCTATGTCTTTTGACTTCAGTCCCTTTGGAGGCTTTATAAAATATTCTTCCATGTGCGGTAAGACTCTGCATCACCTAATACACCTACAGTTGCTCTTCTGCCTCTCAGGTATTACTACAGCCATGTCTGGAGAATCATCTGACCATGTGACCTGTCTTCATGAAGCTGATGAGTTTATACCACACTGACATTATGTGAGATGGTTAGCTGAGATTCATAGGTTTCCCATGATCATTCATGTAATCTGACAACTGAAGTTAGCTGTATGATTACAGACTTGACAGTGCCATGGTTAAAATGACTGTGCTTTGGCACAGAACCATATCCATTAAATCTTGGTTTAACTACCCTACGTTGAAGGTCAGACTGGTGAGTGTGAGGTGTGCATACATAGTATGTTTTTAGTTTGCAAGCACCTCTGTGTTATTAAGTGCCAAGTCTGGTATATATGAGCACTTTCAGAAAATATGGGGTTTTCCAGCCATAATTATGAATTATGGGTGTTAGTGTAAATACTGATTTCAAGTCAGAAATGGGTAATTATAATATTTCAAATATGACATTTAAGCCACATTGACCTGCCAATGGTTTGGGTTTGTGAGAAATTGTGTTTCCTGAAGGCCAGTAAAAGGAGAAATATTAAGGGAGCAGACCCAGGCTAACAATCCTGCTTATCCTGCTAGTGGTGACTTTTTAGTCTGCCTGTACAGCAGTGATGTAGAGTGGCACAGCAGTGCCAACCTGGAAAAGAACCTGGAAGTTCTGGTTTCACTTCATTTTTCTCCATAGTCTCTAGTTTTACGTTCATATCACTGTCACATCATGCCTCCTCGTACTGTTGTCAGTTATATTAGTGTTGTCTTGCAATTCAGCTGTAAATGATCTTGTAAACACAAGTTGCTAATAAAGAGGTAGAATCATGCAAAAACATTAGTACTATAATTTCAAATGGTTCCATAAAAAAATTGTGTGGGAATAAAATATGACTGAATTTATTTTCCAAAAGCATAGGGCACTGGAGGAATACTCCCTGTCTGTCTTTGGGCAAGAGCCTTGGTTTTCCCTTTAGTCTCTGAGACAATGATAAATCAAAAATTGGAGAATGGAAAGGACAAAAATTTTAATATAGCCACAGGTGTGAAATATTGTGGAAAATTCAGAGAGCGATCATAAACACATCTGAAGCATTAATAAATTTTATTTCAGGTAAAACAACATTAAACAACATTTACAGAAGGACATTACATCTTCCATAATAACATTACATACAGGTTGTAACAAATGCAACAGATATTCTACTGTATACTATATTGTTTCACTTGATGAAGTGACACTTCTTGTTTTCCAAACCACTTGTGAAAATGTTGTATTTTCAGTGCAGCATACAAAAAGAAAAATAAAACACAGGAGAAGCTTTGTTGAAAAAAAGTTGCAAACACAGATTCATTACTCAGCACAGCGAGGATGCACGCTGGAGCCAACCTATATCCTTCCGACACTACTTCTGTCCACAAGATAAAAATGCCAAAAAATAGATGCCTTATATTTATATTCATCATATATGTATGTTCATATATGACTTCTCTTTGATAGCATTGAGGGGATGTTTGCAACCCTGTATACAAACATAGTGGAAGCATCACTATTTCAGTTCATAGAAAGTGTCACCACCTCATCAATTTCCTCTAACATTTCTATTGATATTTTTCCTGTCACAGTGCCAAATGTGCAGTTCCACTTAGTCTTTTCTCCATTGGACTTTCTTTGAAATATATGAAGAACATTCAAGTTTGTACAGAGCACCTTCAGGAACTCTGCCCACACAGGACTCAAAAATATAAGTTTTATACAAGACAGCTGCCAAAGCTCCACAGAAGTACTGTAAGTGCTGGGGTGGGGGTTGAAGCAATGTGTGCCACACTGAAAGTGTGCACAAGAAAAAACATACCAAAAATAATTATTCAGCTGCTAATACTGCCTGCAATCCCTTAAAACCACATGAGGCTGGGCAATCTTAGCACAGCTCGATGGTATTAACCCTCTTCTGTCACGCCGCTTTACTGGCATTACCCACCGCCTCTCCTCCCCCTTTTTTTTCTGCCACACAATCACAGTCTGGGTATGACACTGAAAAGCTGCGAGATAACTTCAAGTACAGCATTTATACAAGCTCTCCTCAATCTGTGGTAGAGGTTCAAAACTGGGGACAATATTTACATTTGTAAGAAGGGCTGGTTTGCTCTTTGTCAGGCAAAGCAAGGGTATATATACTGCATATATTTATATATTTATCATTAAGGGTAAAGCAAGTGCATAAATGTAACCATACAGGCTGGAATGTAGGGCAAACTGATTTTCCTTTAAAGTGCATTTTCAAAACACTACTGGGGAGAGTTTAGCCCATATTTATTTATTTTTGCCTCAGAGCCACTACTCTCTACAGTTGAAAAAGGTAGACTGGAACACAGTCAAATGTCAAACCGCTGTAAGTCTCCAATTCTTATCTCTGTTCTACTCTTTAAAGGATAGGTTGAAATATTTTCATGTCTATCATAACACATTATATTCACATGAAAATGTAGGTTGAAAGAATTCTATATTACTTTAATCATGAAGCCATTTCCACATTAAGTACACTGTAAAAAAAATAGGGGACAAAATCCAGGTTTTTGTTCTGTGCAAAATGCATTCCAAAGTTCAGCTGAAACTAATATTCAGCAGCATGAAGCCAAGTTTCCATTCAAATGCAGTGCACATTTCAACATCAAGAAAAACAGCACAAGAAACCCGCTACTGGTCCACAGATATTGGGAGCTGGGAGCATCGAGACAGAGAACAGTGTGTGGTGCCATTGATGGCAACCTCAAACTTTGGAAAAGCATGTGTAAAACATTATGGGAATATAACATTTATGTTATTTTTTATGTAATAATTTAACAACAGTTAAGGACTTTTCATGTACAATCCTTTTTTGTCTCTCCCTGATTGAAGCCTGAATGAGAAAGTAACATATAAATTATGATTTATTCACCAAATTTCCATTAGCAAATTTGTTGCATTTTCCACCTTATCCAACAATAAATACTTAACATACTAAATTTTTGTGAAATTTGGACTTTTATTTTTTGCAAATTTTTGAAACTTCTATTTTTGTATGTTCAAACATAAGAGATACTAACGAATGGATAGAAATTCACTTCAGGGGAGAGAGAATTTTAATAAGTTATTCCTTCTCTCTTTTTCCAGACAGTGGTGATCTCAGACTCAGGGCACAGGGCTTGATAGATAGATAGATACTTTATTCATTCCCCATGGGGGAAATTCAGATTGTCCTGTAGCTCTTATATTAACTTAGTTATTTATTAATAGTTCTTCAAGGTCGCATGTTGCACTGGCTACCTCAGCATCCCTTTACTGTGTCCTGTCCAGCTTTTCGGAAAATTCATTAAGTAATATTTGAGTAGGGTTTGACCAACAGAGAGCAGAGAAGACAACTCAGCAATGGGTCTTAACTTGTTTTTATAGCCAGCATATTAGCAAACTGTTTGCTGTTGTTCTCCAACAACAGAATTACATTGAAACTTGATCCTAGTCGCCTGACAAATCTAGGGCCAGTATAGTTTGTCATTTTCACTCTAGTTTGGGCCTCCAACTCCTGAGAAACATTTTGGCAATGATTGTTCACACAGATCAGCTGAGGCTTCGTACTTCAGAATGCATTTTGGCATACATTAAATGATTTAGTTTCCTATAGTTTAGTTACTCTGTGACAGTATCATCTCATGTGAGTGTTGTGTTAGGATGGACATGTAAAAATCAGAACCTAACCTTGAATATGACAGACAGCAAAGCAAATACCAGTTGGAGTGGGCATGGAGGGGCTGCAAGGTTATACTGTACCGTAGCTGATTGGAGTAAATGGATGCAGAAAGTTCAGCCTAGCAGGCAAAATGTATATATTATAAATGCATGTGTGAGAGTGAATGTGTTTGAGAGGCCATGCAGCGACATGATAATTATACACAGTTTTGGATTCTCCATGGCATCATATTTGCAGCCTTATCTTTTTCATTAATCAACAGTGCAGGGCCAATATTATTATAATGTTTCAGTTGATATCAAACTGAAGAGGAAGCCATTGTAGTGATAGTACTTCACAATTACCACCATACATCTAAGCTGTAATATTAAGATATTTTCACACAAAACATCAAAAGAAAGACCAAAATAACAGTTTGAACATCTTTGCAGATGATACTACATCATACATCTGTTCTTTGTCACGGTGTCATAAAGAGTCTGAAAGCATTTCTAACATGTAGGATGTTGAGGGCCACACATCTCGGGGAAGTCTCTGCATGAGGGCATGTGTTGGTGGTGGAAGGACTGATCAAAGTTATTCACCACCTGCACTACAACCACTGTACATACTGCAATGCACTCATCACTACACTCCCCTAATGTGTCAAATAAGAATTGCAGATCAGTCTAGACATTTAACTCGTGAACTTAAAAAGTTGCAGTTATTATTGACAGAGATCATCTGTGTCTGATAGAATATTGCAATCTTCTGATGGTATCAGAGAACGTGAAGGGGAGGATTGTCGTGGGCCAAATCAGATAATAGACCACACAGCCTATTGCCTTGGTGTTTTACTTTTTTGTACATTAGCTCATATATATGAATGGAAGCACCAATTTTTAGCTATTGCCCATGTTTAATATACTCTCACACACTTGCACACATACCCCTTTTAGACACACACACAACAGCTGTTACAGTATTGCATCTAAATTTTTATGGACACTGGTTGATGCTGTCCCTGTTATGTTATGTGTGCGCCATCAACATCTCAGGAAGAGATAATTTATGTAGTTATGGAGTGGCTTTTCAGTTGCAACACAAAAGCCATATCAGCCGGATCTGGTTCCATCATGGAGGTCTACCGTGAAAATAAACAAAAAGTTTTTGGCAAATATTCTTATGTATTAAACTAAAATGATAGTCATACTTTTCAAACTTCAAGTATTGAAATATTCAAAATTTAAATAAATATTGCACATTTGAAACCATGTCTAAATTATTCAGAATTAAAAATAAGGGCAAATGAGAGCAATATTGAAACATGCAATACATGAATCATACAAACTGCACATTTTTTTTGGAGGGGGGGTAGACATGGGGACTTGTACTTGGCTTTAAATTGCACACCGTGACTTGAGACTTCAAAAGACTTGGGACTTGACTTGGACTCCAGATTTGGGGCTTGTGAACAATCTCAATTTTTTAGTGTGTCAACATAAAAGAGATGTGCAATAAGCTGAATGTCATTACAACTATGAATATCATTTATAATTTATAATATTTAATTAACCTTATTTTTTTATCTTGGGTGTGTGGTTCCTTAATATAGCACTTTCCTAAGCATCCTGGATGGCATGTAACAGATAAAAAAATGTTCATTTCAACCAAAAGAAACCTGAGACATGATTTGGACTCTGTCACAAAGACTTGAGAACTGAGTTGGACTTGCAAAAAATTACCTATGAGCATCTATATTGTGTGGCCTGAGGCAAAACCACATTAGTGTCTCTTTCCTTGAGCCAAGTGGCCAGTTTCATACTCTTTACATTATGTCACAATGTAAAGCTCAGGATACAACAAACAATTATTGACCTTGTTTGCAGTTCAAGATGTCCTATTAACAGTTTTACAGATGTTTCTTTTATAATTGTACTCAAGAGCTTTTGGACTAGATATTGTTGCATGCAGTACCTAGGATGGCCACTATGGGAAAATAGCAGTAATCTAGTAACAATCTGGATTTTTTTCCTGTTAAAATGAATGGAAATGTCTTTATGAATCTATGCAAACAGGGATGCTGTGTGACTTCATTCTGCTGAAGCCAGATGTACACAGGTCCCAAATCTCAACAACACATTTTACAGATCTGCATACAACGCAGGGAGTTCAACAGAGGGACAGTTTTTTTGTACCCCATTTTAAAACCAAGTCATTGTAATCCCTAAATCAAACCAAGTACGTTTTGTGCCTAAATTTGGGATGCTTTTTGTCTCTTACTGTAAACATGACAACAAAGGTCCAGCAAGTGATAATAACTTACTGAGTTGACTAGGAAGCTTAGCAGGGCCTTCCAAACCATAATCTATGGTCCTGTTGTCAACATGATAATGGCTATATAATGGACTGTTATAGCTTTACAACAGATTCTAATGAACCATGCGAGCAGAATTGTACATTCACAGTGACATCAGCTGTTTTCAGCGACCACAGACCCAAGGACCTCCAATATGGCTACCAGAGGACATGTTACACCACCTGAAAAGCCTCCATTATTATTATGACTGCTGTTTGCAGTTCTTCAAATAAGAGTTGAATCTATACTAAAAGAAATATATAACTTTAGGATTCAGTTTTTCTTTACACTGACTGCATTATTTTTGTTCAAGAGATGCAGTTGTACCTAATATGCATGTCTCCTGTATGTCTTTGCTGAGTTGTGTTTTGGAGAGAGCAGAATTGTGGTGAGAAGATGAAGCAATATTAAAACTGTCCACTATATAGTTTCTAGATGAGTACATCATACATACAAATATACATTCTTAAATAGGAGGCTAGTTACAAACACAAAACACAATATGTACCAATAGTAAAGTCCTTTTGTTTATACTGTGACAAATGATATACGAGTTATTGGAACCTTATAAAAAGTAAACAAAATTTGCAAATGATAGCCTGAAATCTTAGGTACCGTTCATAATGCACACATGCATTCATATTTACTCACTGCTCAGTCTTTATCATGTGCGCGCGCACACACACACACACACACACACACACACACGCACACACAGACACACACTCACACACACACACACACACACATACAGACACACTCACATATTGTGAGGGTAATAAATAAAGAGAACTGGGGCTTTTTCACTCATCTGGATCCTCCATATCAGCATCTTTATCTTCAGCCACCTGAAACACAGAGAGATAAACCAGTCTGTCAGATACTCCATATATTTGAGTTTGTCAAAACCATTACAGCAATTAGAGCTCTCATTTGTTTTATGGTTTCTTGCAGCTTAGAATCAATAGTTAGCTGACACAAAAATGACCCGTATGGTTTAAAGTTTACAAGTGATCAGCTCTCCCATTTCCTTTTTTTGCAGTGAAGGGATTTTTAGCTTGGTCATGAATCATAAAAGTATTTTATGATGCACTGAGACCTACGAGAATTATACCACTTACTCATGAGTCGAGATTCCTGACATTTCACTATATTTTAGTATATCTTTAATGTAACTGTACTTTACTTGAGTAACTTTTTACATTTTTAGCTATTGAAATGTCTAGTCCACTATAATTCAAATACAAGTACTGAAGTATTTTTGTACCTCACTACATTTATTTGATAACTTTATTTACTACTTATTTTGAGGATTCAAAGTTATAATAATTATAATAAAGAAATTATGGGAAACAGAGAGGGACACACCGTAAAGACTGGGGACTTAGAGTTGTTGCTAGTTGTTTTGATTCACTTCGGAAAAGGTCAGTCTAGCTGCTTTCTACTAAGCTATGATAACTTATGTCCTGACTCCAGCTCTGTACTAAATGCACAGACACAGGGTTGATGTCAGTCAATGAAGTCGACCTTCTAACTTGGCTTGTTCTAGGTCTGATTTTGACTCAAACTGAAGGTTGACTGTAGTTACCAATCTAAGGTCAACTTTACATTTAAAGGACAATATTTCCACATCATGATGTCTTGATGGCACAGAAGAAATAACTATTAGAAGAAAGAGAAGAACACACAGGAGATAAATCCAAAGAGCGTGAAGGACTGGGGGTGGGGTATAGGTCCCAAATGGAAGATGAACAAGTGGGAGTAGAGGAGTAAAACATGAAAGGAAGGGACTTCAAGATGTCAAGCAAGAGGGTGGGAAGGTGGAGAGAGCACAGAAAAAGGAGGAGGAGAGGATAGAGAAGACAGAGCAGAGGAACACGAGGAGTGAGCGAGAGAAAGAGGAACATGACTAAAGAATGGTGAGTAAAGGCGTGAGCTGTGGACTAATAAATAATACATAGCCTCGCTCATGTCCCTCGACTTTCGTCTTTACTGCTTCATATTCTCCTTCCTTCGTTTTTCTCATGCTCGTTCTCTCTCTGTCTCTCTGTGTCGCTCGCCCAGCCTTTGGTAGTCAGCTCCCAGTGGAAACCAGCCCATGTATGCAAGGAATCTCAAATTGGACGAATGTCTCATTTATGTGCTGTTCCTGTACCTTTCTAGCTAGAAATATGTCCATACATTGCGCATATATTCATGTATAGGTGTTTCGACACTTCTGTGCTTTTGTATCAGGAGTGCGATATAAAATCAGTATCTTGTGGGTATCTGCAGGTCTCTAAAAATGCAAAACAGAATTGAGAGAACATTAACATCCTTGTGATGTATAAATTCCCTTTTGATACAGAATGTTAGGATGGGATTAATTGTGTTGAGGGATCACTCTAAAAATGAAATCAGAAGGATGCTAGTTATTACAAGTCAGAATAGAAGTAATAAGGACTAAAATAGGACATAAAAAGCCACACATTTAATTCTCCATCTTTTATCATAGTTCTTTGCACAACAGTACTTATGTAGTCTTAAAAATAGGGCTGATGGTCCAGTGTATCTTGTATTAACCTTATTTAAATCGATGGTCCTGGTACAGGGAGACATCTTCCAGCATCCTCAGGCTGAAGAAATTTGTACCTCCAAATTGGAATTCATGTTTTTTTATACCCATTTGTAATGTCAGAGACTCACTAACACTGGCGCTGTATTAAGTTGTTTTTGGAATTCATACAGGTGCTGAAGGTTACCTTTGGCATCCATTACACATCCACATAGTTTTTGTGCACCTTTGGTAACTCATACTGACATGAAGACCACAAAGTATCTGATAAAGCATTATTATTGGGATGAGTTGGACTGGTCCAAAATCACAAAGATAACCATTCAGATTAGAGACTGCTTTGGAAAGGATCTCTTTCTCTTTAGGATTTTCTAGCACTTTCTGTTGACATGCAAATAGTCATTATTAAACATACATAGTGATGGTGGAAACAGTAATGGCAACATCAGACTTCTGACGTCAGCAAACTTCAGCTGGAGTCAGGTGTTAGAAACTTTAGAGTCTAACCAATGAAGAGAGAATGGAGGTGTGGTTCAGATCTACCCTGTGTTCTAAAAACACTCAGACTGTCGGTTTGATGTTCACAAGCAGCTTCAGCTGATGTGAGCCACTCGTCACAAAAGAGAGATCTCAGAAGACCTACGATCCAGAGTTGTTGAATTGCACGGAGCTGGAAAGGGTCACAGAGTCATCTCAAGCACTACATCAGTTTTTCCTTGTCCTCTTTCTCTAGACCCAGCAGGACAACAAAAACTGCAGGTGAACAGCTTGTGTGAAAGGATTTAACAGCCACAGCTCAGCCGTCAAGGCCAAGGTCACTGGAGCAGTGTCCTGTGTGTGTGTGGAGATACAGTAGCTATGTGCAGAAGAATGAATGTAGCCACTCTGTAGCCAACAACGATTTCATTCTTTTTAAGGGCTCTGTTGTGCTAAGAACAGATGCAGGCTTCCACTCTCTTGGGATCAAAGAGCACCGAGTAGGTGTGTTTGTATGTATGTGTGTGTGTGTGTAACAGGGGGTTCCACTTGGGAAGCAGATGGAGCTAGTGGGTGGGTTTTGTGGGGAGGATTTAGCAGGCGTGGCCAGCTGCTGGCTGTCCTTTGATACTGACAGTCTCATCCTCCCCCCTGAAAATGAAATCCCTAATATTCACAGTGTTGGCAAAGATAAATACACAACAGACAGATGGGAATGCACAGAGAACAAAATGACTAAAATAAGCAACAGGTTGTTATATAGATGAAAGCTAACACAGACTGAAATAGTTTTTTTTGTTTTGTATAATAAGCATTGATAGTGTTAATAAATATATAATAAATATATTTCAAAATATAGTCCTCTTTTACTGTGCCATGTTTTCTAAATCTAAACTTGCTGCTCAAACTTTTTCCACATGAAGTTAGATTAGAATTGTATGTAATGTGCAAATGTGTGTTTTGGCAACAATTTAAAAAAAATACTGATTTATAAAGGACTTGTCTAAGGTGTACCCTGTACCCCTGTCTTTCACCCAAAGAGAGCTGGGATAGGCTCCAGCAGATTCCCGTAACCCTGAATAGGAAAAAGCGGGTATAGATGATGGATGGATGGGTGGGCATAGATAATAGATTGTTGATTTATAAAGGAGATATTAAGATATGAAGAAGTGTTTTCATTCAAATAACTTTCTCTGTTGATTAGCAGTTTCTCAAATCTCTTATGTTGAAGCTTGGTTCAAGCCGAAGAAAATATGTCATATCGATCCACATTTATGCAAAGGACTATCAAATTTATGTGCCACTGAAACGCAAAAATGCTTACTGTACAAAATCACTTCTAAAGTCCTTTGGTGAAATTAAAACATGGATGACCCTTCATTTCTTGCATTTCAATTTTTTTTTTTTCTTTTGGCTGCTCTTGTTCGGGTTTGCCACAGTGGACCAATTCATCAGCTTAATCGATTTGGCACAAGTTTTATATACAGTTAGAGACATACAGTGGATCACCCATGGGTGACAAACCCTTGCTCTGCTGCGGAACCCCAGGGGTCACAACCTCTGACCCCTCTCCGAGCAGGGATGTCATGTTATGTCTGATCACATTTAATGAACTGAGTCAGACTGCCCTTTAATACCACTCACTGAACACCCAGATATGCAAAGGTCATGATAGTTTAATAAGCTGCTTTATGGTGGGTTATCTGTACGTGTGTATCTATGTGTCCGTGAGAGAGTAAGAATTGTATTTGCTAGATATAAAACTCCTAAGACTAGCAGAGTGATACACTGTATAGATCCAGCGCTGAAGATCTGGGGGGTTCTGCAGTCAGTAAAGAAAAATCCATGCATCCCAGCCATCAGGTCACTGATGTCGCTCTTGTGAGACAGCAATGAATGAACAGGAGGATCTGTAATGAACTGGTGCATTGGGGAACAGCCTCACACTACATGAGCAGCAGATTCCACAGAGGCTCTGCCTGCTGATCTACACTTTGCAGCTTTTTGCTGGGAAAGTTGTTTTAGCTCCATGCTCATGGCTTACAGCCCTAACACACCATCTCTGAATGGCACCATCGAAGCTATAGGGATTTCAGCTGTGAACCTGAAACATGAGCTACTTAACAGACTTTAACTTCCTTTATTTAAAGATGGATTCCAATGTGGTTTTTAGATTCAAGTACCAAAATCAGTACAATGACTGTTACATTTGACCATTTTCATTTCAAATAGGCCAAAACAAAACTGACATTTAAAATGCAAATCTAAACCTATCAAATTGAAGTCCTCCCTTATTGTCTTAAAAGTTTAGTGAGCTGTGGAATTGTTGTATTTCTGTCCTTACGTGGCTACTTAGTAATTTGGTTATTAAAGTTCTCCATATGCAGTTGTGAGGAAAAGGGAAAATGAACGCTCATCTCCACGGCTTGAGGACGTGCCAGCTCTCTCTGCTCTAACACAAACACTTTCTTCTTTGTTTTTCTTGCCTCAGTTCTCTGGGCCAGAGTCACTGAATATGAATCTTTAAAGCATGCATAGACCCCCCTCCCACACACACACACACACACACACACACACACACACACCCTCACACACACACACACACACACACACACACACACACACACACACACACACACACACACACACAATATTCCAGCCTACACTATACTGCACATTCATGTGTTTCCTATTACTCCATATCCTGGCAGTACACTCTTTCTGCTCAGTTTCTGGAGAATCAGCAGTAACTAACTGGAATCACACCACCCGACAAATTCTACACACATATAGAAACCATCCACTCCCACATTCACCACTATACATTCAACATACAAACACTAACTCAGGAGCATTTGCAACTGTAAAACCAGCATACAGACACACTCCTGCTCATGCTCACTTACACATTCTCAAACCGCTGTGACCTGGTTCTCCTAGTGCAGGTGCAAGTTATTATGCACACATTCCTGCATGCACTGAGATCTTTGGGTTTAGATGGCAACTAATCTGCAACAATATCTGCCATACTTTGCATTAGTTAATGTTAATAACCGCAATCATCATACAAGTCCAACAACACTTCAAACAAGGTTATTTTTAGAAGGGTGTAGTACAGCAAAGGGTAACACTAATAATATAAGTATTAGTATAATATTATTTTGAATAGGATATCATTTTATACTCAGTGCCACTAATGTTGGTAATAATGTCATAATAACAATTTTTGCTCATAAAATAAAGTAGCAAGATCAGGAGCAATTTTCATTCAAGCATACCCTAAGGTTATACAATCTTATGGGTGCCACTAAACTATAGGTTGCTGGGAGCAGTTTAAGTTTTGCTTAAAACATATAATGTCTGTAACCTGACATGCAACAATCTGTGTAATTGCACTGATCTTATCAACATTCGTCACCATTTTTGTGGTCATTGTCCTGATGCTATATTTCAACAATGAAGTTAGGTAGTTACGAGCATATTCATCAAGATGATTTCCCATTTTTAGAACTGAGCTACTCAACTCATTTCTGATTTGTCACCTAAGAAGCTTCAGACCTTTATAGTTCTGGAACAAGGCTATAGGCCTAAATGAAGGCCTTTATATAAGCTGTTAGAGGATCTGACCTTATTCTTTAATGCTTTTCTTTTCCCATTGGCCACTCTTTTCTCAGATCTTTCGAATTATCCTTTAAGGTTAAACTATTCCTAGGAGGCATGAAACAAAGCATGTTGAGGTGATGTCCCTTGATTTTTAAAGAAAAAATACTACTGCATGTGCATCGCCTTGTTGTATATGAAGTCCATTACTTTTTACAGTCTCTTCTCATGCTACACATAACAACACAAAGAGCTAGTGGAGTAGTACAGTCCAAACAGAAATGAGAGGTGTTCTTAAGTAGAGCCTGTAATAAGTGATTGTCGTTCTTTGCATTTTCTTTAAAAGTCATGTCCTGTGGTTTTCATGAAGAAACCTTTCACCCTGGTTTGTTTTTCATAGCTTGTGGACAACAGTGCAGATCTCTGGCAAAGATTCTGGCTTCATAGACACAACAATCATACAAAAACTCACTTTTGAGTGCCATTTTTGTAAAAATGTCATTGGCCTCATCTTTTCAAAAGCAGCTGTAAAATTCAGGGTTGTCTATCATTTCTAAGGGCAATCACAAGAATACATTTTCAAGTGACTTTTTCCCACATTGTTAAGAAATACACTTTTTACAAGAATGCCAGAATGGTATCCGATCTGGAAACCTTTCTGACAATACTGAGAAATACCACTTTGGGGTTATTTTTATGAGAGTATGTTGCCACTGTGAAGACCATTAAACCATGAACTATGAAGTCATCAGGGCTAGTTTTATGCTGTCTTTTGGTTGCATTGAATTGTTTTGCATAAAATGCCAATACTCAGTCGATCAAGTCGATCCAAAGATCTTCTCTGGTCTAACAGGAGGCCCTTGAATACATTGTGGGCTGGACTCTTTACTTATGGAATATAAATATATAAGACATCAGACCACAAAGCTTTGAAATTAGCAATAATAGATGTTTGCTATGCATGCATACCTGGAAGAGAAGAAGAGTAGAAATGGAAGCTAGACCTTAAAAACACATTAAAACTGTCTTTTATACCCAGGGCACTGCTTTGGATTGACACTAGTCCCTTTTTAAAAGCATGGCAAGTTACAGTCGCACTTGAAGCTAAATTACCACTGCTTCTTAACTCGGTTTATGTTCTGCTGCGTGTGGAGCTGTGGTGAGCAGTAATGAGTGTATACTGAGGGTCACAGAATGCTCTGGGTGGAAACGCCTTCATCCATGAGCTTGCAAACACACCCACTGGCTGGGGTTTGCCGGGTTCCCATTCCATAAATCCTTGTTTGGGGGTATGTTTTTCTTGTCTGAGGCCTGGCTGACTTCCACTTAACTGAAGTTTATGTAAGGTGATGGAAATGCTGAGAGGAGAGTGGAGGATGCAGATTGAAAGAGGAGAGATTTAGAATTTTACTGGGAAAGGAAAGTAAAAAAAAAAAAAAGCTGGGTGTATTTGTCAAATGAAAAATTAGTATAGGCTTTAAAGAGAAAAAAGATAAAAGGGAGCTGATACTGGAACCAGACTCAGTAGTAAAGTTAGGAGCCAGGAGAGGCCACTGCCTGACATTTGCATTAGAGGTTTCATTGTGATGTGCCACTCAGCCTATAAGTGGCTATAAGTCACACCACAATATATATATATATATATATATATATATGTATGGTGCTCCATGTGTGCCTACAGAGCATGCGTTTAGGTACAGTAGTGAATTGTGTGTCAACTCTTCTTAAAAGCACTTGGAGCCCAGTACACAGTCATTCTAGTTATGCACGTAAAACAGGAAAATGGACTTGAAGGATTTACAGGCATATTGTGAAAAAGCAAGCTATTACGTGGCTATGTGGACAGCTGGATTTATTAAAACAGGAGATTATCTGTTCCATCAAACGCAGATGAGACAGACAACTGAAAATCACAGCTGAAATGCTGTGACTTTTGAAAGTTTGTGGCAACAACTTTGGGCTCTGCCAGGTATCTGAAGCCTTAAGTAGGGAAGACTTTACAGTAAAACGATTTCAAACTGTTTCCAGTTTAAAATGTCCACTGTCCGAAATGTCATTAAGAAATGGCATGTATGGAAGGACAAAAGCACTTTCAGATAAGACTGTATCTGCTGGACAGAAAGGCACTCTCATACAACTGCATAGGAGCTGCAGGAAGGCTTAGCTGACCCAGGAGTGTGAAGGTACAGTGTGCAATGATGATGGACAAACAAGATCCACAGGCGGAGTGATTGGAAGGAAACTGCACCTACAACATCATCACAAAAGGTCACAAAAAATCTGATTGCACATAAACTGCTTACTTCTTTTTACTTGAAAATCAATAAAATATGTAATTTGCCTGGGGTGCCCAAACTTTTGCCCACAACTGTATATGTATTAGTAATTCATATATTATGGTGAATCTTTTGTCCATTCCATTTACAAAAGCAGGTAAATAACAAGCATGATGCTGATGATGCTACTTTTGTGTTTCGTTTCCTGCCAGTTTTTTTTTTATAGCTTTTTAAGTCTGATTCCACAGGTTTTCCCTTTTCCGACAGTTCTGACTCAATTCCATTGATAATTCAGCATTTCACTGTAGATACACTAGCAACAGTAACTGTTTGTACTGAAATCAAGATTTCATTAACTTGAGGGCGAGCAATGTTACTATGGCAACTTTAGTTTATTTCCATATGAGTAGACTGTGAGAAAATGACTTTGTATTACTGTTCACCTTGGAAATCCTTTTGAGGTGATCCTTGTAACCCTCTTAAATACAGAAAAAAAGCAACACCTTAAGGGAAATGTTAAGAAAAAGATTAATCCAGCCAGGCACTGTTGTATGAGCCAAGGATTTGAGGAGAGCAATAAACCTAAAGTAAAGAAACCGAGATGGGTATTTACAGCGGGGAAAATGCAGGGTGTAGACAGACAGTAACTTTTTATTGTGGGCCTAATGCAGAGAACAAATAACACAGTTTAGCTTTGTGTTTTTGATCTTGGAGAAGATGCCGCTCTGCTATGCTGCTCAGCATGGGAATGCTTGTCTCTACAGGGAAGGCACTTTCAACAGAGTATAACTCAGCCTCAGTGCAATGCAGCTTTTAATGAAAGGTATGGGCTTATGTTTCACGCCTGAGCCTATAGTGTGTGTTATCTGAGCAGACAGTATGGTGTAAGTACAGAGCATGGGGAGCTGATGTCCTGTTAGAGCCTGGGTGTGGTGGTGTTCCCATAGAAAACCATATTGACAATACACAGGGTTTCAGTCAGCCAACACCACATCACCCCATAGCTCCTGATAAACCTTAGGGGTTTGTATTGCATGTCTTGTGTCTTGCGTTTGTCACCAAAAGTAACAAATTCCATGTCTCTAAATAAAGCTCTCTGAACTTATATACATATTATGTATGTGCATTAGTGTATAAAAAGACTTGCATAGCTAGTGATTTTATCTTTTGCATGACTACCGTATTTTGTGTACTATAAGTCATTTGCAGTGAAAAAAAAAGCCTTGTTGAACAGGAAAAAAAAAACATCTATAGGTCATATCTGTGTCACATTTCGCATTTCTTATTATACTATTTACAGGCTAAAATAGCCTATGAACAATGTTGGCTAGGCATAACAACAAGCAGAAGGGCATTACTGAATTTATTAATCTGAAAAGACGGTATTTAACAAGACACCAAGAGTTTTTGAGCTACATACTAACGTGTAGAATGAAAATACTGACATCCTGATACTAAGTAAGTGATGTTTACTATGTAATTTTTGCTTGTGAGTATTGGAAAACCCCCTCAAAAAACGAATTATGTCAGAGAATCACCGAGGTAATTACAATTCATCCTGTGGGGCCCACAAATGTCTGCACCAAATATGAGGTATCCATTTGAAACATCTCTGAACCTAAAATGTTGATGTTGCTTTTGGCACTATAGGAGAAGGCAATTGCCGAAGACAATAAGATTCATCCTCTTGGAACCATGAATGTCTTAACAAACCTTTACATGAATCCATCCATAGGAGGTAGAAATATTCCACTGGATAAGTGAAGAAGAATGCGAATGATTCGGTAAAAGATTTGTGGGAAGTTGCCACCCAACCTTTATAATACAGAGTTGTGCTGTTGTAATAAACCAAACCGTCTCTCTATTGAATCAGTATGGGGCACAATTTTGTCCTGTATTTCTCTGCATATATTTGAGTGCATAAATTTAGTAACCACAGTGGTGAAAACATAATATTAAGGAAAATAAAAACCAGTTTTGAATGAAAGCTCAGAGGAATAAAGGCAGGCTTTGTCATCTTAATGCATGTGGAGCAGCTGTGTGGCCCACTGTGGTTCTGTGGCCTCATCTCCCTCATGTCTGCCTCTCTCCAGTGACTATGGTTTTATTCGGTCATACGGCTCCGTCCGTCTGCTTATTATTTATGTGTTCATATCTTCATCATTGTTAAACGCCGAAGCAGCTGTTGTGGACTGTGGTAGGCTTCGCAGCCAAAATAGTAAAAATAATTCTAATTATTATTTATTTACTATGTTTTGTAACTTGGAATCAGCACCAAAATGCATCCAGCTTTAAAAAGCCATCACTATTCTCCAGTATTGACACACACTTGCAGATTTAAAAAAAAAAAAAAAAACACACCTACATGTTTTACATTGTTTTTACTTACCATGTATGCCAAAGTAATTACATGTACATTTGTTGAATTCTCTCTGTTGTAAATTGGGTCTGACTGCATGCCTTTTGAAGTTAGGGTGAGAGAAGTTTGGAAACTTGGCTTTATTACAAGTTAGGGTGTTTCATTTGAGGGCAGTTAGCTTTGTTGAGACAGCTGAGTGTTTGCCAAACCCATGGTGAAAAGCTCTATTAAATTCATCATCATTCCCATGACAGCTTCAGTAGCTGTTTCAGGGTTTTTTAAAATCTGTGTGTGTCTCTTTGCACGTCAGGCAACTGTGCCAGGAAAATCAGCGGCAAGACAAAGTCTGAAGGCCTGGTAACAGCTCCTGGAGGTTTTAATATTAAACACATCCCACAAGATTTCATTTTGGATGGAATCAATATCAGCTGATGATTTTGCTGTAGCCTTTGTCCAGAAAGTGCTACAATAAAAGGGTTCGGTAAAACAAAAGGAGCTCAGTAGATTTCTTGTCAATTGGTATATTAGATTATGAGTCATCTCACATCAGAATTTGAGGGTGGCACTGGCAAAACGTTTTATCCATCTCCAAACCGAAAACAGTTCATCCTCTGGAGCAAATCAAACTGCTCAATAAGCTTCACTGATTTTAATATTTATGCACTAGAGGAAAATTTGACTTGTGGTGGTATAAAATGACATAATTATTTCTTATTGTCTGGGGATAATGAAAAGCAGAGAGCAGTGAGCAGAGAAAGGGGGGACACGTTTGACCCCTGTGATCACTTATCTCCCTTTCTTTCGCAGATGAATCAGTTGGGAAAGGCCTCAAAGGGCTCAAATCAAGCTATAACTACCAAAATAAAGGAACAGGGCTTAAACAAACACCCCCAGTTTGATGAATTGGCAGAGCTAATCAATACTGTTGCCTCAACTTAGCTGGATGGACAGACTGACGAAGCAACATTTTCTGTATTTAGGCTCTAACTAAATAAATATAGTTAAACTCAGTACTAGCTACTTTATTTTAAAAATACACTTGTAAATTCTGCCTTCTCTCCATAAAATATTCTAGGGAGGACTTCAGTGCCTCTCTATGACCATTTAAAACATTAAAGCCTGAACAGTGTAGAAACACTGCACAGTTTGATCTCTTTGACAGTCTATTTATATAGCGAGGCTTAAACTCTCACCCAACTGAGGCTCACGACGAAGACATCAACACACCGCAGCTAGTCTAATCTCTCACAAGATAAACCTGTCATCAAAATGATGGTGGAAAAAACAGGTCTGTATTACTTTAAAGCCTGTTTTCCATCTTACTTTATCTATTTTTTTCCCAATGTCAGCAACCATTCCTGTATCTAGACATTCAATTCTCATACTCTGTGACAAGTGGCCTTGAAACAACCATGTAGGAGTCATGTCAAGGCAACTACAAGACATGTTAATGAGGTTTGGTGACAATGTAACATAGAGAAGTGAGAGAGATCCCAAATATGCCATTCACTGCCACAGTGACACAGGTTAAACCTGCTTCGTCAGTCAATCTCCACGGGCCACGCTGCATCAGCTGGCCCTCCTTCACGACAGGCTGGATGCGGTACAGATGCAACGTTTAAATGTTATTTCGCTAACCCACTGACAGAGCGAGCGTGCAGATGGAGAGGCAGAGGGGTGAAACTGAAACTTTAATTATTCACTGTCTCTCAGGTTAATAAGTGAATGGTTTAAAAGTAGACTACAGACTGGAGGTTCTGCTGACAGTGAGAAGCATGCTGACAGCTCAACACGAGCCAAACATGTTGTCATGTGTGCAGGTCTGCTGCCTGAAATATTCTCTTTCTGTGCTGGTAGAACACACCGTGCCAGAAATGTCCTACCTCTCAAAAAGACAAAACTAAGTCAACTAAATAGCTTCCTATCCTATTTTGAACTACAGTATGTGTGAGCATTTGTTTGGCTGAGGTTAAGTCAGGGTAAAAATGTAGCTTTTTAAGTTCCGCATCGATTGGTTGTAGGAGCTTTTATTACAGTGAAGCTATAAAACTGGTTAGTTCTCTCTGCCAAGGACTGCATGGGAACTTTTCAGAATAAAGGCAGCAGGGTTCGCCTGGAAAAGGCCTTTACTGAACAGGTACAGTAATATGGTCAGCACAATGGTTTGATCACAGACGCTAGCAACAACAGATTGGACTTGAATTTTATAGGCCATCGGAAGTTCTGATTCTGCCTCTGAGCACATTCACTAATTCACAGAAGAAGAAAAACAAATGTCATCATAAAATATTTATACTGAATTGAAGAATTTGCAAATTCAAATGACGACAAATGAATATTTCATAAGAGAATATAGGAGATTTAACACCGTATAAGGAGGCACAAATAATGACACTAAACAGTATTTTGGAATAAAAGTGATGATTGAGCATTTTTCAAAATAAAACTTATTGATTTTGATGATTCCTGAGTGGCATGAAAATATTAAATCTGTTCAAGGGCATACTCATACTCCCAAGGGCATGGACCCCTTTGATACTATTGAACCCAAACCAACACTGCTACAGCTGTGGAACTAAATAATCTATAACTGTGGCCTTTCACAGAAATGTTCCTTATTAGTTTCACAAACACAGTAGCCCTACTTTGGATATTCAGTTTATCTTTCTGCTGTATGTTTGTGCAAGAGGTCCACAACAGTTGAAAAGCTGTGAGCTTCTTGAAATGCTGACTGTGAAAATCTTTATTGTGTATTCAGACTGAACACAAAATTAATCTAAGTGTCTACTATTTGCCGAGGTTACAGAAAGACTGTAGTCATAAAGAAACCAGGATGCAAACTTTCTGTAAGTCAAACATGTTGCATGACCAACCGCCTGCTCAGACCTACATCCTACATCCTCTTGGCTACATAAAGCTTTGAAATGACAATGTGGAGAGCAGACTCCCACTGAAGCCAACTGTTTAGGGGTTGTAGGGCCAAGTGAAGAGCCAAGAGGCCAGTAGGATAATTTTAGAGCTCTGTGGTGCCACTGGGAAACTGCTGCTTCCCTCTGTTTGGGCTTTTTGTAGGCTAAGTCAGGCTACAGATTAGGTGATTTTAAAAACATGGGAGACCACAGTCAGTTTCAACCAATTTTTAACATATATATATATTTCTCCGAACGCACACTCTAGATGATTCAACCAGACCAGGATAACATACACCTGCTGTTTATAGATTTCATGTTGGTGATTCCACACGCATGAGATTTCACAGAAATGTGTAATCAGATGTGTATTTGTGAACCATCCCTTTTCATTGCCCTATTGTGTGTTATGTCTTGCAGGATACATTAAGAAGACCCACGTGTTGTTGCCATAATTCAACTATTTAGTCTTCTTTTTCAATCAGGATGTGTTGTAATACACTGCCATTTTGTGAGCTTTAAAAGTACACAAAGGCAGACTGATGACTCTTCCAGGACTTCTTGCTATCATTGGCTATTGTGGGTATTCCATCAAAGCCTCCTTGATCAGGAGTTGTAAATATAAAACATGTGTAATATTTATAATGAGCAGTAATTGTATTAACACCACATACTTGAGGATTATTTGGACAAATAATAGGTTGAAATAAGCCTTGAAATGGGCCATGCCCGCCTGGAGAGGGCAGTTCAGGCACAGTTCATAAAATCATCTAATGTGTAGCCACTGTAACTTAAACACACACTCCTCATACATTTCATGCATGGCTTTTTTTTTTAATTTCAGAAATATACAACAAGTGATGGGTCTTGAATTGATAAATGTAAGGCCCGGTAGTTGTGGTGGTGTTCTGTTAGCTCTGGTGTCACTTTAACTGTGAATCACCGCTTGTGTTGGGAAGACTGGGTGTTGTGCCCACACTGGAACATGGTTACCATATCCTATTCCAGTGAACATTTGTTTGGAAAGCCACCCGGACATTTTGAATTGTTTTAATGGAGATCTGCAAGCCATTGTTCAAGCTTGAATATTTACAGAAACATGTGAGATGCAACACATTTTCTAAGAGTATTTGCACACATGAAAACATTTCTTGTATCCAAAATTTTATACAAAAGGTTTATTCAAACAGCCACTGCAGCACATGTTGCACTCCAAATTCAATTAAGGTTGAACCCAGAAGACAATACGCAACAATAAGGTACTGTAGTTACATTTCCATTATTGCCATTCATAGACCTGTGAGCTTATATCCAATGCTAAATGAGGCACCTAAGCATGTTAGTCTTCCTCCATCACAGTGGAGGAGCTGCTGTTGGAGGTTGTGAAAGCTGCTTTATTGAGGCCTAAACGGGTGCATTTAGTGAGGAAATCAGCCTGAACATACCTTTCTATTTCAGTACATTCTCCTCTCTCTTCCTAATGGGATTATAGGCAAACAGAGGCACAGGGGGCATGGCACATAGAGCAAATTTAGGTATTTGGGATGGAGGAGTACACATGAGTAACAGCCTAGAACTGCATCAATTTTGTGTATGTGTCTATTTAATTTGCTTGTGTCTGCCATGTTTGTGGACATGTCCAGTATTTTTTCGGTGTTGTATATTGCATGTGTCTCTAAAGGTCTCTAACCACTGGACACATGACCATTAACTTTGGGATGGACATTAATGGCCCCCAGAGTGCTACATTAGGTTTTTAACTTTGTGAAACGTGATCAGCGTGTTGAATGATTGTGCAAGGTGTGTGGCTTTAATGTGTTACACTAGAATTTATAGATCTGCAGTTAATGTTTGTCTGTTTATTAACAGTAACCGCAATCTCTTCCTTAATTCCATTATTTAATTGCACAGAGAAAGCAGTTTTCACACATTGGCACTGGATATCAAAAATGCCACCACTGTAGGTAATTTGGGCTTTTGCTAAATTGTTTAAGGTTTGGATATTTTAAGTGCTGCTAAGCTGATTTTCCTGACATTTAGGGAGATTACCTCCATAGTTTTTTTTAAGCTTCAAACTCAGGACAAACATCATTGTTAGAGCTTTATCAGTACTAAAACAGTAAAATCACCAATATGTATTTTTTAAACTTTCCTATACTATAGTTAGGTCATATCCTAAGGTATGTTATGGGTAATAGTAGAAAACTAGAAAAAAAGGAGAAAGTTAATTGCAGACTATGACTGGATGCAAACACACTACAAGCTCCAATTTCTATTGGCCAGTAAGTTTGCATTGCCCAGCAAATGCAATTTATTACCTTTCTTCAATTGGAGAAGGAATTAAAGTCCACTATGTGTGGGTAAACATGAAAACTGGCATACAGAGAATGCCACACACAACACTACGCACACAACTGAATTTAGTCATGCAATCGTGAATACCCTTACACATTTTCCTTATAAAAATAAAGAGCAGCACCAGATTTAGTGGAGTTTCTTTCGCTCTATGCTCAGTCCTCATTAGATTTTATAAAGGAGAGAACAGAGTGAGAATGGATAGGGATGATCATTATTATAAGCTATCTACAAGCAGTCTAAACCCCTCCTCCCCACCAGCTGTACATTCCATAATCCATGTTCAAATGCAACACTGACCACAGTACTGTCATCACTGGTACTGTTCGGTGCCGGCCTGGGGAATGTGCTGTGGGTTTTTGTTTTTTTTGTTTTTCTTTTGGAAAAATTTGGAACAGAAGGGACTGTAATTTGAAGGACCACTGGTCTGGATAATGAGATATGTATTCCTCTCTCTTACAGATAGAAATGCAGACAAACACAAAAACATCCAAATGAGAGACTGAAAAGCTGCTTTTGAGCCAAATCCTTGTTCAGTCTAGTTTACTTCATCTAACAGGGAATGCTGTGTTGTGATTAAGTAGGAAAAAATTACACCCTGTGACTCTTTTAATAACTCTTCTTTTGTCCTTGCACAGATTCTGCAAGAGAGCAGTTCAACATGTTGCTGTTTGGCCTCCGGTTTACAATCCTGTGTGGTGAAGATTTAGTTCAGCATCGCCCCCTGTGGAGAACACTATTGTCAAGTGTATTAATTAGCCTATTTTGTGTAAGTATAACGATCTGCATAGTTTAGTTAATTTACGGAGTATGCATGAGAATGATGGAGGAGGATTGCAGAGGAGGAAATCTGCTTGGGAAATTTGTTTCATATTTACATAATTATTTAGAAGCTCCTGCTGATGCTGAAACTGAAATTTTGGGCTTTAATTTATTCCAAAAGGCTTGTGTTTGCTCAGGGATCATGCAAAGGGACTCAGCTGGTTAATCAAGCATATCTATAATTCATTTTTAAACATGCAGTCTGGCACTGAGGCTGTTAAGATGAGCATTTCTAAATATAATATTTTCACTTTCCCCCTGTGAAATTGAAGTCATATATTCTAAAGATGGGCTATATCAATAGTGTCCAACCTAAACATCATGTAATAGCAGGATTTTCTGAGGATGAGAATATAGCTCTACCGCTGCCTCCTCACTCCCCCTCCTCCTCATCCCTCCTGCCTCCATCTCTACACCCCTGCTGAGACCCCCCAAGTCAGTCTGAGGCTGCTTACACAAACAATTAGAAGATATTTTTGGCTTCCAAAAAAGTCATTCAGTAATTGTGCCTTCAGTTAGAGCAGCCACTTTGTTTCAAGCCTGCAGCACACATGCACAGACGTACACACACAAACGTGCGGACACACACGTACAGTCGATGAGCAGAGACTGAGGAACAGATAATCTTTATGAGCCTCACAGTCTATGACAAACCACCAGAGATCTCATTTACACTAAAAAAAGACTAATTCCCAGGCAGCTCACCAGTGAACAGGCAGCCAAGCTGTACACTGGGCTTTCACTGATACAGTTTTTAAGCCAATACTAGCATAGATACATATCTAACATAGATCCAAAAATTTATTCTATTATACATTTTGCGACTGCAGTAATGAAAGTTCATCCTTGACCTGCAGAACATTAGACAAAATATTATAGTTAGGTAGTGGGCCATGTAGAAAAATGGCCCCATTCTCAATCACACCTCAGAGCACTGATTGGCAGACTGTTGCTCCACACAATGACCTAAACTAGGCTAGACCTTTGCCTAACATTGAGCAGGCATTATAGCAGCAAGGTAACAAAATATGTGATGGATGATGCAAACCTCAGTTTGACATCAGAGTTTTGTGCTTTAATTGCCAATTCATAACCCCAGATCCCCTCAGTCAAACCACTTCCTACGCATCATAACAGAGGTAGGTCACACTAAATGGATCACATGATTAGAGTTTAAATGATTAGGTGAAAAAACTATAAGAGGGACCCAGGTTTTCAGCCTTCGCTACTCGTGTCAGCCGACCTAACCATCCTTACATTCGCTGTTAGCTGTTGGTGCTTGATAAGGCAGTGGGGCAGAAAGTAAAGCAGTGACTTATAGTGAGCAGAAGAAGCAATGGAGAGTGAGGCAGCTCAGAATAACTGTTAAGCTCTAATCTTTTATTAAAAGAAGCTGAGCTGCTTGTAGGCATAGCGTGCGAAAAATGCTAACTATTTTCTCTTTGGATCAGGAATTCAGCTAAGCAAATACACCGAGTAATAACATAACCTAATCAGATTACCCTAGGTGCTGAAAAAATGGGTGGCTTTGTGGGGGTAATCAGCTTTTTCCTGAAGAGCAGAGAGATGTGATGTCCTGCTGAGAACAGATGTATAGTTGCATCTGGGTAAACATCGCAAAGGGTTAATAAGCTGCCAACCAACCCTGGTGTTGGGCTTTACAGGGGTCTAGAATTTGCTCGAATATGGGGCCAGTTTGAGGGGGGAGGAGGAAGGTGGACCTCATTGTCTCTCACTGGGACAAAGTGGGCTCCATCACTCCCTCCTCCTGCCACTACCACTCCTCTATCCCCCACAGTGCTGCAGCTTTAGGTTCATCTCCCAGGATACACACACAGCTTCTGGCAGATACACAGATACACAGATACACAGATACACACACACACACACACACACACACACACACACACACACACACACACACACACACACACACACACACACACACACACACACACACACACACACACACACACTTAATAACAGGCCCTGCAGTGCAGAAAGTGTAGGGCCAGGCGTGAAATCACTGCACCGTACTGCCACCACGATGAGTCAATCTATACCTCCTGTTTCTCTTTGTTCATGCCTGTGTGTGTGTGTGTACTGGTTTTCCTCCAGGCCTCACAGTGCTCTATCTTAGACTAGGTTGGCTGTCTTTTGTTTAGACTCTTCTATAGCTCAGCTCTGACACACACCTCATGCTGTGCATCATAAACACAACATCAGAGGATTAAGTTAACTTTCCTGACTTTAAATGGCAGGATCTTTATTGAGTACATTTCCATACACCTGTTCCTGAGAACATTTTAAACGTGCACATCAAACATCTGTGCCGTTTTGACTCTGATTTTTAATGTGCACATTCAGATGGAAACTTAGCATATTGATAGCTCATTATCATCAGCTCAGTTTTTTTAAACAAAAGCTGATGTTTTATGAGATGTTACCTGCTCCTAGCTACCTGCTCTTCTAGTAGCTTTTTGTAATTCTGGTGGTTTCTTTTATCCGTCTTTCTATTCTAGAATTCACATCCTTTCATAATTTAAGTTATGCAATGGTATTTGCTTGCATGGAAAAAAAAAATAATAATAATTCTGCATCAATGTAACTATTCCATGTGCACTGTTTAGCATTCCCTTGTACTGCTTCTGATCTTTACGTCACTAAATTACCATTAACATTAAGCTACAACAACCTTGTGAGTAATACTGTTTGTTAACATCAAAAGCATTAAGTAACAACGTTAAAAAATGAATTATATATATATAATAAATTTTTTATATATATATATATATATATATATATATATATGTAATCTTAAAATATTAACCATCTCCATTAAACATGCACTGAAGTTAGTGATATGATATGTATTTTTAATACTGTAAAAATAAATGTGTCCCACAACAAGTAATGTGTGTATATCTAAAGCCTGATACTGTATATTGTACTATGTGGAACAGAGCACCATTGTTGCCCAAATGCTATCACAAAGACCTCAGTAAGCCACACTGTTGCACTGGGTGTGAACCCACACTGTATTTATTTTGACTCACATGCACCATTCTGCTGCCAGAAATGCTGTGTAGTGTGCCAAATGTGTATTAATCCAGAGCTGAAAATAGTCTCCAACAAAAGCTGTGTTTTTTTTTCAGTCCGAGTAACATTTATTTTAAACTACAATGCCCAGCCTTTTTAGGAAATTGCTGAGCATTTTTAAAAGCTGTGTTTAAAGATTTACGTTTTACTGTGGGCTTGGAGGTAAGTGCCATAAACATGGAAGGGAGGCCAGAAAATACAGGTTTTAGTTTTTATTGTAGTTTAAGAACCTATGAAATTTTTTGATAAGTAAAAAACGAGAATGAGTCAACCTAATTGTTTGCGGCTAAAAATGGTCATGTCATAAACCTGGACAATACTCACGTAACAAAGAGTGTGATTCATATATTATTAAACAAATCTTTTGCAATTACAAAAATTAATTGCCCAACATTTGTAAGGACACAGAGATACTGATACCCTCTGGATGCACCAGCACTCTCAGTTCTAGGTTGATAATACCAGACAGAAACTTTGCATCAACAGAGAAATACTTCCTGCATCAGTTCATTGTTTTGTTCCACTAGAATATTTTAGAGTCTAGTGAGTGCCAGCAGTTGCTGCATTGAAGCTGTGTGCTGCTCGTTTTCTCCCAGTAATCACAAGGTTTTGGGCTGCAGCATTATGCTAACGTGCACTGGCAAATGGGAGGGGCCAAGGGGCTGCTTTGATAAGTCAAGCATGGTGAACGTGAATGAGGCAGGGACAAGCGAGGCAAAACACACATTCATTCCTCTCACAATGCTGAGCAGCACTTTTAATTAAACCTTATCCAACATGATGAATAATGCAACAGCTTCCTTGCAATCCACTGTCTCCTTTCTGTTGCTCACCACGCTGTGTTCAACCATCTCACACAGCCACATGCATACATTAGGCAAAGGAATGGCAGAGAAGAAAGGATCTGCTCTTTCTCCTGCACAGCACAATACATATACAAAATGTTTTAGTGTTGACTAACACTGGGTTTGCACAAATGAGCAGGAATGGTTTAGACTGTATGATTGTGCGACATGAAGAAAATGTTTGATAGCTGCTTTTTGTTGCTTTGCTTGAACTGACAGGGAGGAAGCAAAGCTGTAGAAAGTTTACACGTTGCTGTTCAAAACGCACTCTCACACCACGGAGATACAGGTATAACTTTAAAATCTGCTTCAGTTTCGATAAAGGGCACAGGGCTCAGTGTGAAGCTGATGGAGACAAAGTCAAACATAACGTGTTCCCCATGGGAGAGAGATGGCCTCATTGCATCAAACAAGACCAGCCACTGAGAAACACATCAGTCCCCCTCTTCTAAACTCATGGACACACTCCTAAAGGGATAGAGAGAGGGGTAGAAGAAGGGTGAAAGGGCTGGGAGGGAGGAGGAGGGGGCTGCCGGTCAGAGAGAAAGGCACCAAAAGGGATATTCAGAGCATTGAGGAGTGAAAGAATTGTATGGGAGAGTGAACCCATTACAGGGCAGACTGGCTGGGGCATGGGAAGACACGGAGTGGGCTGAAGGGAGGTGCAGGGTTGTATTTAGTCCAGAGAGGATCAGCAGAGTGAGGCTTTGCCAGGAAACCTCTGGCCTCAGAGACTCCGCTGAACCCAGACAGAGACAGACAGACATGGTAAACCAGACCTGCTCAAAGCTGCAACAGACATGTACATTTTTTCACCTACTTAAGAGTTAGTTTTAGTCCTTAATGCCACAATGTGGCAACTTATCAGTTTCTTTAACACTTCCACACTGTGCTCTGCATCCACTGACTAGACTTTATAAAATTTTTAAGTATTTCCATTAAAAATACTGTACACGGATATGGCTGTGGATTATTTTGAGCAAAATGTGTAGTTATATTGAAAGAAATGTTTTCAAAGTAATTTCTGACCTTTTATGTCTGTTTTGTGTGAACCTTATGACATCACAACACCTTGCATTGCACTCAGGCCCAAATTTACATTATTGGAATTGTTACATGTTTGTAACATACTTGTAACAACAATAACTTATCTTATCTCTCATACTCACAGATGACCAGCTAACATTTTTAATCAAAATTTTAGTTTTACATTAAAAGTGTTGCAGTTTTTGATAGACTGGAGGTCAGAAAATGTCCAGATGAATTCTGCAATCGGTCCAGGAGCAAACAACATGCAACTACAATGATAAAATTTTAGCAGAAAAAGTAGAGAAAGTGTAAAGCCGGGGGAAGGCATGAAGGGTTAGTGGGGGTAGAGAGGCGGGTTGGTTTTTTTTGGAGAGGAATGTATTGCTGCAGCAGAGCCAGCCAGACATCGCTGAGTTGTTCCAGCCAGTACCACAGGCCTGCATGGCCATGATAAAGCTCTGCACTGTCAGGCTGCTCCTGGATCAGTTAGTAAGGAACCATGCAGAGGTTGGTGAGGTGGGAGGAGTCAGGTGGGTAAGGACACATTGAAAGAGCATTGAACGTAGCAATATTTGTGTATTGTTGGTATACTAGTTAAAATCTACACATTTTAAAGCTGAGAAAAAACAAGAATACAAAGAATGAATTAGATTTTAAAAGGGCACATTTTCCATTCATCTGCTACTACCTACATGTTTTATGTTTAGCAAAAGCTGGCAGAGCACTGATACTGATAGATTCTGCATACCTCAAAATTATATTCAGTGACAGTGTTTTTAAAATGTTTGTACCTCATCTGCGTGTGGCAATATAGTTAAGGTTAGAAAAAGATCGTGAAAATGTTGAAAAATGTGACATCTAGCATTTGGCTGAGTTTGCTATTTTTTAATACACATGATGGCATGATATGTAGTTCTTTTCCTTCTACTGGAGACACAGTAGACAGGGTCCCTGGAAGGGTGCAAAACTACAGATTAGGATATTTAGATCCCAACCCCACTAAACCAAGCAATACTACTAATCTCTTTTTTTTTCCCACTGCATGGCACCAGCTCAACTTGACTATATTGACTTTTGGTGCCAGATACTTCAGTTTACGCTGCACTAAATTGCCCTGATGTCATGACACACAAGAACAATGGAGGGGTTGTAGCTTTTATTCTAGGTATGTGCCTGTTTGTTAGAGCAAGAAGACAAATTTTGTTTCAGACCACAAGACATTTTCGCACCATGATGACGCAGTTGCATTGACAAGTCAGTAGACTGCAATGCTGTCATGTCACCTCAGCTCGCGGTACCCGGTGCTATCCACCCTTTTTGCCTGACAGGAAACCAAAAAAGTCCATTAGAGAGCAGAAGTTACGTACACATACACAGCAATGAATAATGCGATCCTACAGTATGAGGTATGGAGTGAAATAGTGTGATTGAATAATAATAATGGAATCCTGTCATATTAGGTATATATACATATGTATTAAGTAGTAGTAACTAGTAGAACCATAAACTAATATTTTATTTTGCTGAAAAGAAATTCGCATACAACCTGAGCAACATTTTAAACATAAGTGAGCCAGAGGTCAACCAGGCACATGGCTTAAATGAAAGGAGTGTTTTACAGATCTTATGTTTAGTATTCATCAGCATGTCAGGGAGTGAAGGCCGACCTGTCCTGCCAGCAGAATAGGTACTCTTATCTCACTGCAGGGGCAGTTCAATTGAACACAACTTCAAAAGGGTATTAATAATCATAATATTTCCTTGCAATTTCTCTAAACAGGCCAAATGGCAGGGAAACTTTCCCCTGCTTCTCCTTTAACACTCCTCCCTTTCATGCATTGACATTAATTTCTTGCCACTCTATTCCCCTGCAGTGTGGGCTCATGAATACTGGACCCAGTGTTTTCAGAGCACTCACTCATATACAGGGCTGCAGTGTGCCGTTAACATGCAGATTCACCAGTGAGTGTATAATTTGTGAGTTATGTCCAGCTCAGATCAAGTCGGTCTCCTGCTGACTTCCTGCCTCGGCTCACTGATGAATGATGGCAAACCAGATCTGGTGGAGTTCAGCTATTTCCTATTAGTCATCATTTTTTAGGGTTATTCTAGATTTATTTTCATGTCAAAATGTAACCTTATTACAGAACTGGCCAATTTGATGGACATTGAGTTTACTTTGCCAAATCTACGTTTATAATGTCATGAATACAATTAAAATCAGTTACATTGCAACATATTGTACATTGTATAAATAGTAGTTAACAAATGAGACCAAACCTCAGGCACAAAAGCATAAGGTTTAAGGAAAGATCATGGCTTGGGTTAAAAAAAATACTATCACTGACTATTAGTGTGAAATGGAAAACAAGCACTGATGTTAGAGCAGGTGGTGAGTGGCTGCAGCTGCTTATAGTATTTGGTACAGGTTTAAGACAAAGGATCTGAAACAGTAATATCCAGATTGAAGTGTGCTGTGCTTGTCTTCATTGGGTCTCACACCCACAATCACTGAACACAAGCTCATCATCAGATTACTCATCAGATAAGTTCTTTGCAGAGCATATTTATCCTTCCCTACAGGTGCTGAAAGAAAGGACACATTTTTATGTGGTTTTGATGACCTTGTGACCTTTCTGAAACCTCTCTGAGGACAAATGTTACATTTCAAGGTGCTGAAACTGGAAAAATCATTGCTATGTTGTTTGCAATGAATATTGTGCATATATATATGTATATGTGCATGTGTGTGTATAGTAGGCCCACACAGGCAGTCAGACATAAGCTCATGCCATCACACACAGACTGTTCAGTGGACAAAAGCTCTGCTGTCCACAACCTACAGCCTTACATCCTTCACACTTTTGTTGTAAAAACATGAGAATACATGGTGTTATCACCAATTCTGTGCATATTTTTGAACGGAGTAAACAGCATAAACCAGTTGTAGGAAGATTTGCAGACTTGGGACTGGCATTGAGCAACGTTATGAACAAGTCAGTGCTTATGTGCAAGGTTTGTTTAAATCTGGTTGGACGACTGGAATGTAAAGCCCGCCCCATTGCAGATAAATGGCTGTATTTGGCCAGGCTCATTTAAGGCTGGAGGAAAAGACTCCCTACAGCAGACCCACATTCTTTCGCTAAGAAAGGAGTAAGTCTGGCTGGCCATGCAAGAAAATATGTACTGCTGTGGTATATAAATGATCAAGTGGATCTGAAAGGAAAATCACAATATCATTCAGTGAGTTAGATGGCCAAACATGTCAGGTAGAGGCAGGGCCATTTTTTTCTGAGGATAATCTAAATGTGTTTTTGATAAAGAGAATCTTCATGGGACTTTTCCACTAGCACTACTCGACTCGACTCAGTTTGGTTTTGGTTTTCCATTAGGGGATAGTACCTGCAGTAGCAGGTCATTTTTTAGTACCTCCTTGGCACTACTCACGAAACTACTCCATGCTACTCGTGAGGAGGTGCTTGGTGGCGTCATGACGGTTTCATGGGCAGCGGAAAAATGACCAAAACCGAGTGTAATGAAAAATGACCAAAACCGAGTCGAGTCGAGTAGAGACAAGTAATGCTATAACTGTATAATGGAAAAGGGGCAATAGAAGCATTCCCACTTACATTCAATCTGGTTACTTAACATCTTGATTTACCTGCTAAAATTTCTGCTTAATGGCTTAGTGTGAATGAAACTGGAGGAAAGTCATATCCAAGTGAGTTAAAATCTTTCAGCTTGATTGAAACATTGCACTTATCCCAGGGTTTAGGGCTCTACTTCAGCCATGTACAGAAACAAGACAAAAAAGAAGGAAAATGTCAAGAGATCATAATCATAATCAGAATAAACTTAATTGTCCCACAGGGGAAATTTGTCTTGGACAACAGTGCCATACATCGCTGCATTCACATTAATGTTCTAATGTTTTTTTTTTGGGGTGGGCAAGCACAGAAAAAATTCTACATTACTGACTGATTGAGGTCAGACCAACTATGCATAATCCTCATAGTGTCACCAAGGGGCCAAAGTTCAATTAACTTAGTTTTTTGCCACTCCTTCACCCATCTGCTACTCAGTTGTTATTTAGTTGAAAAAGGCTGTTTTTTTCAAACATCTTTGATTACTCCAAACTGTTAACTGTGATGTGCCTTTGACGGCATCATCCACAGAAAGTCAGAAATGAGCCAAAGCTATGCATTACTTTACTGAGCAAAATAAACTAAATAACGCTTTCATAAACAGAACCAGCGCTTGTGCCTGGACTTTATAAACCTGACTGACGTCAGTGAAATGTGAGCTCTGTCAGTCAGGAGCCATGTTAATTTTGTGAGATGACATTACAATTGGGCCCTGTGATGGACTGGTGACCTGTCCAGGATCCCTGTGACCCTAAATAGTATGAAACAGGTATAGATAATGGATGGATGGATGATGGATATCACGATTGTAAGGTAAGGATTTTAGCTTGGGAAATGACACTGGGCAACAGCATGGTGTAACAGTGGTTGCTCCTGTTGAAAAAAAAAAACTGTTGAAAAATCTGTGCTCTGGGGCGTTTCTTTGTGGGGGTGTCTATGTGTTTTTTTCTCTGAGTACTCTGGCTCACTCCCACAGTCTAGTCAAACAGGCTAGGTGCGTTGGTGACCCTAGATTGCGCAGTGTGAATGTGAGAAAGTAAAAAAAATATACACAAGGCAGGTTCCCACTCCTGCAATCAAACAGCTAAATAAGCAGACACGGCCTCATTGCATGAGAGTGCTATGTATGCTACTGAATGCTCTTCTTAAAATGCTTGTGCTCTAACTCTCAGATTTGACTTAGCTACTCTCTGCTGCTGTCATAAAACACAAGATTGAGCATGTCTGCTCTAAAAATATGCTGCAATTCAAGGTAGATGTTTTGATATAGGCAGGAAGCAACATACAAGCACGGCTGGACCATCCCTCTCACAGCTCTTATCCCACAGTGTTTCAAATGGCAAGTTGGACTCATTAGCATACTTCATTTGACATTATTTCACTCAGCTAAGAAAAGAAGCTCCAGATCTGTACTGTAGAGGAGCTGTTGGCTGCAGCACATAAGAAGGAATTGCTTTTTCTTTTCTTTTTGGAGGAACAAAAAAGAAGGGAGGTACATATGCAATGCTCATTAGGGATAGCCATATGGCAGAGGAAGTAGGAGGGGGAAAAAAAAACTGGGAGATGGAGAGATGGAGTGAAAAAGGTATGACACTTTGTCTGCATCTCTGGAAAACATCCTCTGTTGTTGAGATTTGTTTACAGCTATTTAGGGGGCCCCACCAAACTGCTGTCGTATTATTTTGCCATCTCCTCTTCTGTCAGTTTTTCAGTTTTCCTCTGAAGGGTAAATGTTTGGAAAGTGAATGTTTTTTTTTTTTTTTTCAATATTGAGCAAGAGTTCTTCTCTTATGTGCATCCAACTAACTTTATGCATCATGAATGTACCACCACAAAAATACAGAAACCTATCGATAACCTTGTTAATATCACCATGATAAGCTTCTTATGAAGGGAGAAGGATCGAGGGCTGTGAGAGAAAAAAAATGAGACTCCTAGAGGAGAACTTCTGATAATGGGATCTTTTCCTACATGTCAGCCTGATGGCCTCTGCTGCCTAAACTGATCAACAAATTATACATACAGTAAAATAAGTCCTGCATTTTCTAGAACAAGACCTAATTTGAAATAGACACACAGTAACAAAGCAGTTCATATTCTCCACCTACTTTAAACTGCAAATCTTTATTCTCGGTTGATGAATAACATGACATCTGATACCCACATCAAGTTTATTTTTATTTATTTATTTATTTTTTTGTTAAGCTCGCTCAGACTACTTAACATTAATTTCGCCCTTCTGTCAAGTTATTCATGAAATTACGATAATGATGTGCTGCTCTCGATGTTTGTGAATTTAACCAGTAAAAGTGACAGTAAACGCTTGAATGTTCCGCATGCTGCTCTTTGCTAATGAGAAATAGTTTAGTGAAACCTGTATATGTTGACCACCTTAGTACATAAACTCACAATCACTCCCAAATAATTTTTCACATTCACACACTAATTTTCACATGCGTATGCGGTGGAATGCTCACACTGTAGAGTCTGGCTGTCATAAAAGACAACAGCACTGCAACACAGTCAGACTGAGGTTGACAGAACACAGTAGAGTAAAGGAAGCAAGGAAGCTGATTTAAACTTTATTTTAGTTGATACCGATACTTTGGGGTATCATCTCAGGACATTCCAAGTTATAAAGTCTGCTCAGATCTACTTATGAATTACACAAAGTGATTATGCTCCATAACCCTCCTGCACAATGTGATATAGCAATAAGAATAGCGCCACACCAGTCACTTTAAATTTATTGTTTTATTGATACCAAAAATGTAAACGGACTGAACTGTGGGTAGGTTGGTCCCATCGCTGTGTAGCTTCTACTGTACTTCATCGAGAAGTATAGTGTTATGGTATAATGTATAGTATACCAGTATAATTTTGACTGGGTCTTGGTTACCAAAATTGCCCTGAGAAGACTTCTACTACTACTACTACTCAGAGATGGTGTGGTCCATATCACTCGACAAAAACACTGATGTTCTTACTTTATACTTTATATAATATCTATGCATGGCAACTATTTGCAGGTCTGTGACATGATGCAAACCGCAGCCTCCTGCATGAAAGTCTGACACATTTTAAACCCATCTACCACTCCGACTTCCCCCTCACTGCACCGCTTAAATGGGACTGAGCTTTAGAACTTAACATGAAACAGGAGATGTGAATTAATCCAATAAAAACATAATTTAAATCCTAAAGATACCAAGCTGCTTTAGTCAACTATGGATTATATATTTTTTAAATAAACCACAGCAAAATGAAATCAGCTCAACACTGTGGATGTATGGTTGGTGTTGGCAAATGGCAGAGATACTGTATGATGATTAAAGAAAGGAGTGAAGAGAGAATGATAAGAAGTAAAGATGAAGCGTGGAGCCTTGCAGCACATTTTAATGTGCGCTCCATGCAGCCTACGAGAAGTTAATATGGAAAGACCCACATAGAACAAAAAAATCTCGGATGAAAATGTTCAGTTTTTCCACACACATTCAACACTTAACTGCAGCTCACAATCTGTGCATGTTCACATCATGCAGTAGGTTTTCTAAGAGCCAGAGCTGCAAACTTCATACAGCATTATCGTATCATCACATTCATGTAAACATGAAACGAGATAAACAAGGTGTGGAAAGTGACTGCATAGTCGTTTTAACGAACACTCCAGAGCTGCAGTTAACATCTTTGTGCCTTCACAACGGTTTTCCATGAAGTTAAGGTGAGGTGAAAGCCCATATTACCGACAGGCACTGAAACTGTTAAATTATAAGAGGCATGAGAAAGTAAAAACCAGCTGATTTGACTGAAGGCTCTCTATTTCTCAAGGCTATGCCTGCGGTTATCCTTCCTTCCCCCACCCTCTATTTCCCCCCTCAGGCTCACAGCAGGGATATACTTTAAATCACTTTGTCCTCTACTTAGAAAAACTTTGACAGGTTGTTTTGTGGACCACACAAATCTATTTCTTCCTGTTACACAGCCAAAAATACTCTTTCTCTGTCCTGTTAACTTTGGAAGTTTTGGACACTGGTGGCTTTAGTTGAAAGACACTGCAAAAGAAACACACCAGGAGAAAAAATATAGCTTTAACTTTCAAACAGATACCTATGAAGATTCCTTTCAATTTAATCCTAAAAAAATGCAGCATGTTCAGTGAGACAATACCTTACAAGTATATGTGTGTGTGTGTGTGTGTGTGTGTGTGTGTGTGTGTGTTTTACTGGCAGTAGCTTGCACCTTTACATTCTGGACACTACAGTCTAGCTTTGCCTGCAGCTGTTATCTTCAAAGTGACACAGTGATGCTTCAGGGCCAGAGCGTTGCGTCGCCAACCTGTGATGGCTGACTGCACAGACACACTGCAGAAAGACTGCTGCTTTGTGTGAAGCTCAGCCAGGTGACTAGCAGAAGCACATCGTACAGCAAGAGAACAGCACTCAACCACATGACATTTTTAATTCATCGGCCTTCAGAGCGGCTCTGACAGCCAATGAATTAAAAATAAGATGGTGATTGTTGGTCGTGAGTAATGCAGGCTAGTGGGTGAGGTGCATTAGTGGTGACATAGAGTTAAAAAGGCTGTCCTCAACAGAAAGACAAGTGTCATGCCATTTGCAGAAATCTAACTTAATTTTTCTGACATGTAAATGCTTGTTGTCAAGCAAACACTGACTGTTATTCCTTTAAAAGTGGCACAATCATTTTGTACATTTTTTTCGTTACACTAAAGTCTGAATACATGACAAAACATCACTTGACAATGCTGACCCAGCTGGTGCTGCCCTGGTAGATCATAAATTAAGACGTACAGGAAAAAAGTTATTTTGCTGCACATTCTTTTGGTCACAAGCCTCACATTATTCCTGTGGAAACACACAGATTCACTTTCATTTTTAGTCTTAGACACGAGTTAAAAAACTAAAAGTGGTTGTAAAAATCTATGCAACAAGCCAATAATTGCATGTTTGACATATTGTGGTCTATTTTATTATGTTAGCAAACTGCTGCCTGTTTAAACATCCAGCAGACACTGGACAACAATATTTTCAATAACACTAGCTGCCCGCTGCTGCTGGAAACAAGGCTGATGAGAGTGGTGAGACTAAACCAAAGTGATGCTCCTTAAAAACCAAAACATGCAGCTGAAATATGCTACAACTTTAAGCAGTGAGCTTTAAGGTCTCAGAAATGAAACAATGAGCTAAATCCATTATTCCGGTTTAAAGAGAATAACACCAGGGAAGACTGCAATATCCAAATTTTATATCTCAGTACAGATCTGCAACAATTTTTCTGCCTTTGAAGATTTGCTTTTAAAATAAAACCAACTAATTCTTGTTTGGATAGAGGCACTGAGCTGTTGATTTGACCTCTTTCATGTTGCTTTTTGCTCCCTGATTGAGTCAATGTTTCATGCTTTGTTATGTATTCAGACTGTGACTGCACTGCGTCCAATTTTTCCTACACTCCATCCTAGAGTGTTGCTGAAGCTCAGAGACAGGACCATGGCGTCCCACTTGTTGTTGGGGCTGATAGTTGAACTGTGTGGTCACTGAGTGGATTGATGGGGAGAGCCATTGCCTACCCTCAGCACCAAATTGCATCAGCTAATCTTGTGAATAATGCAAAATCATGAATAAACATAGATCAATGCAGTGCAATACTGTAAAGGAGACCTGCCCCCCTTCTCTTCTCCACCCCTGGCTCCATTTTTTCCAATAACCTCCTTGTATTTCTTTCTGGCTCTCACCCCTTTCATCACAAAAACACTCTTTCTTTCTTCCCTCCCTGCTAAAATCAAACACTCCCACTATTCCTCCATTCTCTGTCACTCTCTCTACGTCCTTTTCTTTTCCTCTCTGGCCATAGCTGTGACAGACATTGTAGTGCTGTATCTGCTCTGTCTCAGTGCAGGCGAGTCAGGCCCGGCCTTCACTCTCAGCTCAATAGCAGCCCGTTTTTTTTTTCCCCCCTCAAAGGCAGCCATCCAGCCAGCACAAAGCCTGCCCACTGGGAATAGACCCACAAAAGAGAAAGGGGCTGCTCGCCTTCTTTGCTCTGCTCTGTCTGAAGCGGCCTGCCTCCACCACCTCCTATAAATAATACAACGCTGCCTCAACAAAAAGAAACCCTGCACTGCTCCTGCAAGCCCCTGCTTCCATCTCTCCTTTCATTCGCTCCCTTCCTCTCTAGCCCCTTCCTCTATTTCCCATCTCCTCACTTCATTTGTCTCAGATTTTAACAGCCCAGTAAAACACTGCTTTCAGAATGGGCTTATACGCATTGAGCTAAATAATGCGTGTTCTTATATAAACCATGCACACCATGATATAACCAGTGCTGCAGGAAAACTAATGAAAAGGACATGTTAAACAAAAATCCGGTCAGTGGTTTGATCAGTCTTCAACATAAAAGCATAATATATACTTAGCTACAAGTAACCATAGTAACAATATATCTGGTAATACACTTCTATTTTCCTTAGTAGTAAAACTAACCAAACAATCAACTGTGTAAACAAGCTACCGACAGGTTTTATTAACAAAATAAATGATTTAAACACAGGCCGCATTTTAGTAAGTGGTCATTATGATAATGTTAATGTGTCCAAACATATCTCGATGCAGAAAATAAGAGTTGTGTGGGAGGGCAGAGGAATTCCATAGGTTAGATTAGGTACCAGATTGGTCAGACAGCTAAACAATGAGCTGAACCTTATTATAAAGCTCCCTAAAGCCAAGCTGAGTTGCAAATTATTCTCTGTAGATTTATCAAAGGACCGACCCCTTTCAACACTGTTGCAAAGTTTTCTCATTGCCTTGTCACAGTTACTGTAAATTTACAGTATCAATAACAGCTGCTTTAAATATTGAAACAGTCAACACTGACATGAAGCAATCACATCATAACTGTGAAACCTGTAGCATAATGTCTCCTGTGGCTCTGGAAGGAGTTACCCTGATAGTGGAATCAGGGATAGTTCTAGGCTTTAAATTTAAAAGTATTCAAGACAGAGAGGGTGTAACAGGGTGGTGTTATGAAAAATCAAGAATACACTTTGTTTGGAATTGACTATGGATCAGGATTCCTTAGTCTATGCTGCTCCTCTCTTGACCATTACCTCAAGAGTCCCCTAAACCCATGATGGTTCCACAGTAAAAATGTAACTCAGTCTTTCTCTTACCTTCTCTTACCTTAACCAAATATATGGCTGCCTAAGAGCACACTGGCTGCAGGCTATAGACCACAGTGCTCTGCTCATAATAATGTGATATCAATAATCATGTTGATATGTAAACAGTTACACAACAGAAATTGTGCACTCAACCCTTGGGACTCTTGGGTAATTTGTATTTAACCATAAAAAATATTTACCATGCCAATGTTTGGTATGCTTTTTTTTTTTCAGCACAACCAGTACTTTTGACACAAGTTGATGACAAGACTCAATATGGCTTTGTTTTTATGCTACTTTGTCCAAATTGGTGATGTGATTTGATTAGGCCAGCATGATCACCAACGTCTGACTCTTAATTTGTACATATGAAGACCCAGGAAAATGAGTTAAATGGTTAAATATAAATATAGTGATACTCTATTGTTTTATTTCTGATTTTCAAAACCAATCAAAACACCTGGTGATGAAGTTAGTTCACATAAGTACAGAAGCTACGATTGTTGGACTGTATGCATTATGTTGGTGTAATTTGTCAGTGTATTAATGTGAATGTGTGCACAGGGATTAAGCTGCTATCAGTGAAGCTCTCCCAGCCTGTCAGGCTTTAGGACGGGCCTGGACAAAGAGGCTGATTTCAATGTAAATGCAGCAGCTGAGAGGACACAGCTCTCTCAGTGGGGTGACTTCCACCCTCTACATGTGCGCATGCACACACACACACACACACACACACACACACACACACACACACACACACACACACACAGAAACACCACAAAGCTCCAGATCAGGATAAACACACTTCAGCATATTCACTGGTGTAGTAAATACAGGGTATTCATCCACCATCTACTACATGTTTAAGAGGCGTGTGGGCTTTGTAGAGGCAACATCAAGAAAAAAAAATGTTGAAGAATCTTAAAAGTTGGAGATTAGTGATTGAAGGGTTGCTGTGTCTGGTGTTGCATTGCACCTGTCGGTAATTATAGATATAATCTGGCCACTTTGTCGTGGCCCTGTGTGCTGGCCCTCACAATCCTGAGCCCATCCCAGTGAGTGGCCTCTGCACCTCTTATTACATGCAAATAGTGCCGCATTACCTAAGCGGTGAATGAAACCCCCGTGTTTAAAGAAGGGGGCGCCCTCTTCGCCCACTTAAAGCCATTCCTCCATCTATTAACTGCTTCGCTGGCGACAGCACAGATCTCATGGTGTCAAAGTAAAAAGAAAGACTGTGGTAGAGATGATGTTCTTACATTCTTTTACATTCTTTTCAATAAGTATGCAGTCAATAAGTATGCAGTCCATCTTGTTCTACACTTCAGATTAAATACCACTCTTGCTAAAATTACAAACATGATAAGATAAGATATACAATAAGACCTTGAAAGAATAAAATAAAAATAAATACACGTATGTTTTTTTTAAGAACCTGCCCCGTTCAACTGAACCAGTTTCCCATTAAAGTTGTACCCTAGATTTGCTTCTGTATGTGTGTTTCATTTTCTCTTGGTGAGTGTGTGAAAATGCATGCTGCTGCTGCTGCTGCTGCTGCTGCACACTGTATCTGCATCTTGCATGGTAATGAGCGCGTACCTGTCAGGCAGACATGTGCGGGATGCTGCCTCAGGTCAGTGTTTGCTGCCACAGGATGCCTTTCCATGACTGTTCTTTCGTGCACACACCTGTATGCTGTCCCCGCTCTCAGTCTGCAGCTTGACATTTGGTACGGTGAAGATAGAAGACACTGCAGGGGGAGAAGACGCAAACAGATTAAAAGACTGTAGGCTGAGAGAGAAGAAAATGTTTCCAAGTTAGTTGTTAAAGATAGAGATGTTATTAAAAAGTGAATATTTAAATATTTACTTGCAGACAGAGTCTTTTTAGGTTTTTAATATTTTTATAATAAAAATTTTAATATTTTGAACTATTTTAAATTGCTGCATGAGACATTGTACCATTGCTCATTTGCCTTTTGATTGGACCGCATTAAAATAAATGCTACGAGACCATAACATATATGATCCTAGTGGCAGAAAATACTAAATTGCCAGTTGAGATCTGAATTAGGCTAAAGCATTTGATGCCATTGCTTCCAACATATATGCAGGATGTAGTGTTAGTAGGTCGTTACAAAGAATGGTGCTGAGAAAAGTACTTAGTCTTTCATGAAAAAAGGAGGGAAAATCATATTATATATTATCATATAGTCCTGTTCTTTTACACTGAAAGACCTTAAGATGTACTGCAATATGAGTCTTCCTCTAACCTATAACTTGAAACCTGTTTTTGGTCTAGGTATTTATATAGTCACAAATAGTTTTGGAAATCAAAGGATTTATATATTTTCTAGTAAGATTTTCACAAAATTCCAAATGGATGTCAGAAATGATTGGTAAATGTTAGTCACACGAAATCTAAAAATATATGTGGCTTTTCTGTGTGCTCAGATTCAAATGAAAGCAGTCAGAAACTTCAGCTGCAATGCAGGCTATAATATGCATGCATGCACCTCAAAGTTCCCACTGAAAAATGGATCTTTATTTTCTAACTTGGTGTTTTGAAACATGATCATTTGGGTGTGGTGTAATCCTCAGGTCCAACTTGTGACTGTTGACGTAAAGGAATGCAGTACGAGATGGAGCACAAATTTTGGCTCAAGCTTAACACTGAAAAGAATGAAATATTGGACACAATTGTAATTCCCCCATACCCAACTGGAGAGATGTGCCTCATTTGTTGAAAATCTTTGTGCTAGAGCAAGAATGGCCAAAGCTCATGGGTATTGTAGTATTTGCCGCTAAGATCTGGTAGCTAAAATGTAAATGATCTGGCATGCTAAAATAGTATGTGTGTGTTGAAATGGTCCTATGGGTTGTATTCTGAGGCAGGGACAAAAATATATGTTGTCATTTAGGCTGGAGGACCAACTGTTGACAGTAATATAATGCTATTACATTGCGCCTGAACACTAAAGTTGTCATTACAAGAGGCAAATGAAATGGTAATTTAGTAGGGTTGAAATACAACAATCTCTTATTGTTTTTTTGTTTATATTTTGTGGAATAATGCAGATACACATACTTGCTAAATTCTGAGAACATTAAGAGCACATCCTCTTTTTTTTTTTACTTGGACACAGAGAAAGTTGCCACGACAGCAGTGGAACTGGAAAGCAGTTGTTCTGTCCAAATGCATTTTTTTTTTGTGTCTACACATACATCAGAGATAAGACAGACCCTCAAGGCCGTTGCAATCACTTCTTGTAGTGCCAGACACCCATACACTCTCACTAAAATCAAATTAAAAATGTCACAACCCAGTCCACACAGCAACAGCATCCTCAGGAGCTCTATTGTCTCAATAATTCTGTTATTGTTCCCAGTCCACTATATCTGGTTATTGTCTGGATAAAACCATAATACATATGACATGCACAGTTGCCCACTGAGAACATATTATCCATCCCCGTGGATAACACAGGCCATTTACTCGAGAGGATCAACCATTAATGAGATTGTTTTCTTGGCCAGTAGATGTTTTATTTGGTTTGGTTCTGACTGTTAGTGGTACTGGTTGGTTTAACTATTAAGCAGTGTGTTTTTATTGGGCTATTCCATGTGCCTCCATTCTTTTTTGGGGGAAGAACGTGATTATTATGCTGTGGTTGTAGCCAAATATTCACAACCGGAGTAATTAGCCAGTTCTTTATCTCACATTCATTTCTTATTTGCATAATTGTGACACATCCTTCCCCCACAGAAGTGCAAGAGGCAAATCCACACTTGTCTTCCACACACGCACGGAAGATACTTTGTGTTTATCCACTCCTGTCCTCGTTTTATGGAACTGTTTTAATTCACTCGTTCTTCACTCAGTGACTCTGCTGCTTTGCCTGTGTGTCTCATGGAGAAGAAGGAATCAGAGAGGAAGAGAGAGAGAGAGTGTCAGTAAGCATAACAAAAACCAAAATGAGCCATTTTTCTTCTCTCTCTCTCTCTCTCTCTCTCTTAGTGACCGCTGCTTTCTGATTCTTTTCAGACATGACAACCTGCTGGGTGCTGATAACAGGATTAATAATGCTGAAAAATCCTAATCAAGAGGAATTAAAAAGGAATTCTCCCATTAAAATTACCACCATGTCAGTGGCAGCACACTCAGGTTTGCTGAGTGGCCTTTTCACTAATGAAAAACAGCTTAACTGATTGGTGATGCATGTGTAAGCAGAATGTGAAATAATGCCGACATCCAGATGTCTTAGACTCTTACACCTATAACACACATAGGAAATCAATAGGATTACCACAAATGAGTTTCCAAACTGAAGACGTTAAAGCTAAAATGCCATGTTTTTGTATGGTACTGTGTATTTTTCTTTAGAAGGTGCTGTTATTTAAAGAGTTCCTTAGTGTGCTGTTGCTCTGGGCAAACAGCAAGTCAGGAAGACAGAAAATCAAACTGAGCATGGTGAGGCAGCCAGCAGAGGTCTGGCTGGGCTTACTGTCCCAAAGGCATGCACATAATAAAACAGGCTTTCTCTGCATGAACAAAAACAACCCCAGGTCGCTGATCGCTGCCTTCTTTACAGAGAGAGAGAGAGGAGGATGCTGTGTGATCCAGTGGAGCTGAGGGAACTCAAAGAATGAGAAAAGGAAAACACAAAGCAGAAAAGGACTGAGAGAGAGAGAGAATCCAAAGAAAGAAAGAAGGAGGCCAGGTTTCTGACCATCAAGGTAACTATACTATTTTAAAGAAAGCAAAACAGACCCTGTGCCCAATTAGAGGTCATTTTTACTCACTCGGGACTTAAATACATGCTGTGATACATACAAGCAAGATCTTTAGACAATTATTATTTTGCTAGATTCACTGACATTACAGTATAACTTGATTACTTCATGCTGAATAAAAGTTAAAATTATAATGATTCTCAGGCAGGTTCTGGAGTTTTTTTCAAAGATTGTCAAAGCAGATTATGCATGTTTATATGTAGTGGCTATGATGGCATTCTTAGAAAGTGTAAGCCTCACTGAGTCCAACAAGCTGTGTGTTGAGATTTGACTGAGTTATGATTCAGGGTGTGATTTTAGATGCCTCCCTGAGCTGTGTACAACATCCTGTGTTGCTAAGTAGACCAAACTATAATAACCTTAAGTGTTATTGTTAGACCACTGGCATGTACCTCTTCTATCTCATGCAGTATCTCAGCCTCACATCTCTCCCCTCCTTCAATCTTTCACATGCCACAGGGGAGGTTCTATTTGTAGTTTGAAAAACTCTTATTAAAGACCTACAGTATTATGTGTTTATGATGACCTATGAGCACTACTTCAACTAAACGCTTGCCTGTGGTCATATTATCGTATTATGATAATACATTGTGCCATTTCCATTTGGTGATTACAGTTTTATGCATCGTTCTGTAACATCCAGATACCTGCATGTAAACCTGACAGCCATAAAGCATTTTCTCTACTGTCCTTTATTTTAAAGCTTAATCAGTATGGTTGGTTACGTACTGTCCTGCAGCTCCCAGAGCCGTGGAGGAAGGTTACTGAAGTACTCATGGTTCAGCGCTGCCTGGGCTGACAGCCGGTTCTTTGGGAAGCACTGGAGAAACCTGGAGGCCAACTCCTCAGCATGGTCAACGTACCCCAGCCTAACACAAGTAAACACACATCAGACAGCGTGACCACAGATACATACATTTACAGTATCTATCATACAGAAATACAGGGAACGGGCAGTCAACCTAGTAAGACCCCAGAGAAACCACTTCTAAATCATTTATCCCTCTGAGAAAGCATCACGCTTTCTCCAGAACTGCTGACAACAAAAAACAACCGTTTTAATTATGCTCTTGGTTTGCTGACTCCAGAGGAAAATCTCTTCACACACATATATGCAAAAGAGCACACGCGCATGCTTACACCTTTCTCTTTTGAACTTTCTTCACACACGGTGACTAGGTCACTATGAGAAAGAAAACAGTGTTCATTAAAGCAGGAGCCAAGACGCAAGTAAAGTCAGTGAGTCTGTGTTTATACCGGGAGTCAGTGAACTCCTGAACCAGCCCTACCTAGCAGTGCCGAGGGGGAGAAAAGATAGAAAATAAACAAGGAGCAGTAATTAGGCATCCACTGCATTAAAGAAAAATGACGTTATTCAATGCAGCTTGCTGGCCCACTGCTCACAGTACTCAAGGGTGCCTCTCATGTTCTGCAGGCTTCTCATGGTTGGCTCCCCTAGTCAAGATCTCTGACAGCCACTCCCATGACTCTCAATGGGGATCTCAACTCGACTTATCAGCAGGGAGACAGAAGGAGGATAAATCTCTGTTCAACTCATCAGCGCCACTCAGCAAAGAGGCAGAGATAAAGTTAATGAAGTCCATCAGGGCCTCTCCGTGCCTCTTTCTCATACAGCTGGAACAGTCTGCGTAACTCTAAGGCAAAGTTTAAAGCAAACTAGTGTGTGAAAATACACTGATGGAAAAATGCTTTCTAGATCCCATTGATATCAGCTTTTTAGGCCAATGCTATTTCTGTATTTTGATGTAGATTGAAGCACTTCGTACACAACGTATATATACCTCTCAAAGCTCTACCAGTGTGCTCTATCATTGGTGTCATTATTTGGACAGTGAGAGTTTCAATACCTAGACATTTTATTTACTTCATAATTCCATTGGAAGTCCATTTGATAGCCCAGATGTCTTCTAAAATGTAGAAAATAATATACAATGTATAAAAGCCATTTGATGAGGTGTTTGAAAACTTCTGCCTGTGTGTACATGTGGAGATATGAGCATGTTGTTTTTTGTAAGATGTTAATATACAGGAGGTGCACATTCCTTCTTGTTATCGCTGTCAACAAGCCATAGCGAAAAAGCGCACATCTGCAGTAAGAGCGATAGGATCTCATGAAACAATCAAACACCTCCAGGTGATGACACATCTGCAGCAGAGAGAAACATTCCTTTGTCAGTGGTGCGTGGTGAGTGCTTTTCGGACTACAAAAGCATCTGGGAAAGGTGAGGTGCAGGCAACATCCTTCCTGTACCTGCATCCTTCCCTTACTGCAGCAGAAAGTGAGCAGTATTTTTGCTTGAGCACTGAAACAAGATGGACCTGTTTTGGAAGAAAGCCTGTGTGTGTTTTTGTCTGAAGACATCCAATGTAGACCTTTCACTGTGTCTGACTCATTTTAAAATAAGGCTGTTGTAAGGTTGGAACTGCACATGGGCCAACAGGCCTTAGCATGCAAATATCATAGCTGATAATATGGAAGTTGTTGAATCATATGAATTAGAGCAAGATGATACCTACTGTTTTTTTTTTTTAATTTATAGCTTAGGTAGTAAGAGTTGTCCAGTTCATGTTTGTTAGTGATCTTCCATTGGCTAAGGTGTTGTTGAGCCAGTCCTGCAGTGCAATGCGGTGAGTCATCCACTATTTACTCTTCTTAGTAGTAATAAGGGTAAGAAAAATGTGTTCAGGCTTATATCTGACCAAAAATCATAATTCATTGAGGTTCAAAGTGCTTGATAAACATGCCATCATTTATTTCCATCAAATGATAGATGAAAGATTTGATGGACTGTGAGAGTATTATCAAACCTGCTCTATTCTCCATCCAGTTGTGCTTAGAGTTTTCTAACTTACACTTGGAAAAAAAAACAATCCTTTACAAAATAAAAATAATAATAATACTAATAATTATTATGATATTATTTTGTCTATGATCCACTTTCTACAAAAGTTTTTTGAAACAAACAAACAAACCCAACGCTTTGTTGGGACCATTGGTGCACTGAGCTCCCCTACCCTACCCGCCCCCCCCTCCCCCTTCTCTCCGACCTCATGTATATTCCACCATTGAATGTTACTAACCTTGTGCTCTCTCTCTCCCCTAGTTTGTGCTCTCTCCCTCCCTCTCTCTCTCTCTCTCTCTCTCTGTACCTTCTGCAGGTGTCCCTGGTCCTGGAGCTGTTTATCGCTGATGTGCAGTTACTGGCCCCACCAACTTGCAGTGTCTATTTGTTGTTTATTGTTGCTGTTCTTTTCTCTCTGCTCTATCCACTCACCCCAACCGGTCGAGGCAGATGGCCGCCCAAACTGAGCCCGGTTCTGCTGGAGGTTTTTTTCTTCCGTTAAAGGGAGTTTTTTCCTCTCCACTGTCGCCAAGTGCTTGCTCATAAGGGATTTGTTGGGTTTTTAGTTTTAGTTTTTGTAAAGTGCCTTGAGATGATTTGTATTGTGATTTGGCGCTATACAAATAAAATTGAATTGAATTGAATTGAATTCTACTAAAGTGCAACATGGGCTTAATACAGCTATTATTTTACTATATATATATATATATATATATATAAACTGTATATCTATGGTTCTGTATGTTTTGACTGATGTACATGTGTAAATTGCAACATTGCAGATAAAACTAGCTGACTGATGGCACAAACAGGAGAGCAAGACAGGGTGAGCGTTACATGTTCATATCAAATTCATCATTCCCTGGCCTATGATAAAAGGCAGTAGAGAGGAAGTGATGGTCATTAACATTCCACATCACTTTCTTTCATTTTTATTTCCTCCTGGACTGGAGCAGGGCCAGGAGTCTGGGAGGGGACAGACAGAAAGAGAGAGCAAAAGCAAAATCTACCGTTGATCACTCTAAACTGTTTTTGGTTCCAGTGGGCTTTTTTAAAGTGATGTGCAATAATGAATGAACAGCTAAGTCAATGAGATGGTTAGTGGGACCTCAAAGTGTTTGTCTTTGTCTTTTAATTTTCCAGTTTTATATGGATGCTATGTTGCAGATTCCAATCCATTCACCGCAAAAAAACCAACTATCAACATGTGCAGAAACTGGGAGCAGGCAGTTAAAGAAAAAACACATTTTAGAACAACTCTGCTGGGATGCTGGGACATGCCGAGAACATACAGAAACACAAAAATGGTGTAATTCAAACTTCATGAGGAACTGAATACCTAATTGTAAAATGTAACTAATATAATATTATTAATAATAATATCCAAATAAAGATGTTCTTGATACCCTAACTGTATAATTTCCAGAAACAGAATGGAAGTTTAATTTTTGTGTATGAAAAAAAACAGTCAATTAAATTCTCTATAGTTTATCAGAATACTGGAAACTTGAGTCATTCAAATTTTCAAAAAGAGGGATTCAAACCACATAATATGAGATACAAATAAATCAGATCTAAATTCACTGGCATTTAAATTTCAGCATTACCAATATTCAGTTCATGTAAAGTATTACTTTTCTCTTTAATTTTTTTGTACGTGTAATCAGACAGGTTGTAAACAAATCCCTTCAAAAGTCAAAATTAGTGGAAAGAGAAAACAAAGATGAATAGTAGACTGGCTGAGCAGCTGCCTCACACCTATAGGTATTATGAGCAGCAATACAGGTGAGCTAACTTTTACTTTGACCTACAAATTATCTGACTAAAGTGTTGGCTCATTTACAACCTGTAAAGTAATGTTTGTTTGTTTTTTATAGCAATTTCAGAAGAGACATAAGAATGAGTACAACATCATACCAGACCTATGAAAATAAAATGTAATCTATAACAAAAGCAGGGGCTGTGTAGTTCATTTTCATGCACGGGCACCTTAGCAGTTTAATCAATATATTACTCGATGTGCTTGCATAAGTAACAGCAGGCTACGTTTATCAGAACCAAAGCACTCACTCAGCATATGCAGTCTTTCATTGTGATACACAGAGGAAATGATTCAATCTAAAGGCTTACACCCAAAATGGAAATATTATATTATATATTCTCTATCATTTCAACTAAAAGATCCTGCTATTGACCAAGGACACAAAGTCACAACACCAAAGGAGTGAATTGTGAATTCATGGACACTATCTCTGATATATTTAAGGTCAATAATTTGTGGCTAAGCTAATTAGCATCAGATTCTCCTAAAATTAAGGATGCAGATAAGCTATGTAAATACTCAGAATTACAAGAAGAACCCAGGTATTAGCAGTGCTGTGTGATGATGGCTTTACTTGTAGTACTGTATCTTTCTCTGAAGCAACTACATTTTGTGATTATACCTGATTAGACAGCTGACTTTTACTGAAATCACTTGCGTGGCACTGCTCAAAAAATCCCTTCTGGAAAAGAGGTCTGTCTGCATTCTATGTTCTCCCCTCCAGATGTATGCCCAGGGCAAACTGTGGTGCACATCTGGGAGAAGCCCTGATAATGCCACAATGCCCTTTTCCTACCATATGGGTCTGATGTCCCAGAACAGAGTCCCACATGTGCATTGCAGGACGGATGGAAATTAGGGGAACCTCATTTGTATAGAAGGAGTCAAGAGTGTGTGAGCTGTACTAAAAGTGTGTCCATTGAACATGGAAATGTACCTTTTAGTACAGGGACAAGAATGTAATAACACTTTTTTTCCCCTATTCTGCTTTTATTTTTTTATCTTGTGCATCACTTGCTGCTATGACAATGTAAATTTCTCCGCTGTGGGACAAATAAAGGTTATTCTTCTTCTTTGCTTCACTCATATACTCAAACTCTACACACCCAGATTCAAAACTTAGACAGGAACAATCCACTTACTTATTCCATGCTTGTCTGAGCTTCTTAGCGCTGTACACTGTGAAGCGGTCTGTAATGAGAAAACAGTAAACACACAGTTGAATCTGCGAACTCAGAGCTGCCATCTGGTTAATGTACATTGCCTTATCTCATTAAAGTCACACACAGGCTGCATTGCTATGAAACACCTTTAACCAGAACTCTAAATCTAAAAGCAAACCATGCCAATTACACTGTAAAATCAAAAGATTGAAGGCTTTGAAAATAAACTGCAAAATAATTCATGACATAATTTAATTTCTCAAGTTGTGTCAAGGCCTTTATTTATCAAAATGTGCTGATATAGCAGATATTTTAACCCATTCACCGTTTTACTGTTCATTTTAAGTGCATAACAAAGCCACGCCAGTGTGCTGGATCATCTTAAAGGAATGCATCCGTATTATTGTTTTCCTGCTTTAACATACTAAAACACAAAAATCCCTTCTGTGATAATGGTTTATTCTCGGCTTTGTCTACCACAGTAATTTTAAAAGATAACTATGGGATAAACAGGGAAACCAATTCAAATATTTGAAATTGTATTGCGATAAGTGTTAGTTGGTGTATTTGCCTGCCAAATTCATGAGTGGCTGACATAAATTCTGAAATGCTCTTGAGTAGTACTGGATGAGCTATGTACTTCTGCTGCTGAGCCAGACCACATTAAATTGTCATATTTTTGAGATGAGTTTGGTTAGACAGTCTCTCCATCTTTCCACAGCTATGCTTATTATTCTGCGAGTGTGCACGTGGGGCTCACTGTTCCCTAAATCTCAGCCAAAAGTGCCATGTGGAGACACAGTCAGGCTGAGCTGCCAACCGACTGGCTACCGCACAAGCTAGCCAGCCACCCAACAACTAGTCCCCTCCCATGCTGCCAGCCTAAACCTACTAGCCAGTAGCCAGTGTCAACCGCTAGCCTGCCAGCGGTCTGACACTGGGTTCTGTCACCCAGTTGAGTGCCTGACCACAGCTCCCTGGGTGACACAGGTGAAGCCCGACAGCCAGAGCATCCATAAGCAGAGAGAGGGAGTGTGTGGAGGTAACACTTTTGGGTATGATATATATAATTTCATATTTTCTCTGTCTCATACCTGATAAAAATGTACAGTGGGTACGGAAAGTATTCAGACCCCTTTAAATTTTTCACTCTTTGTGTCATTGCAGCCATTTGCCAAAATCAAAAAAGTTCATTTTATTTCTCATTAATGTACACTCAGCACCCCATCTTGACAGAAAAAAACAGAAATGTAGAAATTTTTGCAAATTTATTAAAAATCACGAAAACTATAGACTATCCTAAATGTACTCAGTATTCAGACCCTGTGCTCAGTATTGAGTAGAAGCACCCTTTTGAGCTAGTACAGCCATGAGTCTTCTTGGGAATGATGCAACAAGTTTTTCACACCTGGATTTGGGGATCCTCTGCCATTCTTCCTTGCAGATCCTCTCCAGTTCTGTCAGGTTGGATGGTGAACGTTGGTGGACAGCCATTTTCAGGTCTCTCCATAGCTCAATTGGGTTTAGGTCAGGGCTCTGGCTGGGCCACTCAAGACCGGTCACAGAGTTGCTCCGAAGCCACTCCTTTGTTATTTTAGCTGTGTGCTTAGGGTCGTTGTCCTGTTGAAAGGTGAACCTTCGGCCCAGTCTGAGGTCCTGAGCACTCTGGAAGAGGTTTTCTTCCAGGATATCTCTGTACTTGGCCACATTCATCTTTCCTTCAATTGCAACCAGTCGTCCTGTCCCTGCGGCTGAAAAACACCCCCACAACATGATGCTCCCACCACCATGTTTCACTGTAGGGATTGTATTGGGCAGGTGATGAGCAGTGCCTGGGTTTCTCCACACATACCGCTTAGAATTAACACCAAAAAGTTCAATCTTGGTCTCAGCAGACCAGAGAATCTTATTTCTCATAGTCTGGGAATCCTTCATGTGTTTTTTGGCAAACTCTATGCGGGCTTTCATGTGTCTTGCACTGAGGAGAGGCTTCTGTCGGGCCACTCTGCCATAAAGCCCCGACTGGTGGAGGGCTGCAGTGATAGTTGACTTTGTGGAACTTTCTCCCATCTCCCTACTGCATCTCTGGAGCTCAGCCACAGTGATCTTTGGGTTCTTCTTTACCTCTCTCACCAAGGCTCTTCTCCCACGATTGCTCAGTTTGGCTGGACGGCCAGGTCTAGGAAGAGTTCTGGTCGTCCCAAACTTTTTCCAGTTGAGGATTATGGAGGCCACTGTGCTCTTAGGAACCTTGAGTGCTGCAGAAATTCTTTTGTAACCTTGGCCAGATCTGTGCCTTGCCACAATTCTGTCTCTGAGCTCCTTGGGCAGTTCCTTCGACCTCGTGATTCTCATTTGCTCTGACATGCACTGTGAGCTGTAAGGTCTTATATAGACAGGTGTGTGCCTTTCCTAATCAAGTCCAATCAGTTTAATTAAACACAGCTGGACTCCAATGAAGGAGCAGAACCATCTCAAGGAGGATCAGAAGAAATGGACAGCATGTGAGCTAAATATGAGTGTCACTGCAAAGGGTCTGAATACTTATGACCATGTGATATTTCAGTTTTTCTTTTTTAATAAATTTGCAAAAATTTCTACATTTCTGTTTTTTTCTGTCAAGATGGGGTGCTGAGTGTACATTAGTGAGAAATAAAATGAACTTTTTTGATTTTGGCAAATGGCTGCAATGACACAAAGAGTGAAAAATTTAAAGGGGTCTAAATACTTTCCGTACCCACTGTATGATGTGTTTCAAACCATCTTATAACATTTTAAATAAGCTTTTGTTAATTGCTAGTTTTACTGTCCTTCATTAAGACTGCTGAGATTCTCAAATGAATGTAGTTACACAAACTTTGGATTGATCTTAACAAAAGTGGAAGACTAGAGAACTAAATGTAATTGCTTATTGCTTTTGTGGGTCTGCAAAGTCTTATAGACGCTCCAAATGTGTCCACATTCAAATATAGTGACATGCCTCTTTATACCTTCTTGATGGTGCTTATTACCAGTGATTAAATCATAATGTAAACAATATACATCTTTATAAAAGGTGACTCTTTTACATTTACATCACAAGATTTAAACTGATCTCAGTAAATGGTTATACATATTGAGCAAACCATACTCAACTTTGAATTAGTAGAAAAGTAAAATGTTTAATGAGAAATGATTGAGTGTGCGCACAGACTGTGTGTTTTAACTCAATTTTGTTTTTGTTTCTGTATGTTTTTTCTTGTACTTCTGAAAGCAAGATCAAGGTAGCCGATAAAGATTCAGTTTACAGATAAAATTGGTGGAGCTTAGAATGCATAGAAGCCTGACCTTACACATCAGTAAGTGAGACAGTAAAGCTGAGGGAGAGAGCTAAATTGAAAATAAGAAGGACTTGTGGAACCCTTTCATACCCACAAAAATGTGAAAAATCAGTGGTGCCTCCACTCTGAGGTCAAGCCACACTGTCACAGCTGAGATCCAAACTAAAGTGATGTATAGTAGGATGGAATTAAAACAAAAAAAAAAAAAAAAAAAAGACGGAAAGTATTATGTATGTGGAAGTAATGGTGAAGTGTAATGAATCATAAGCAGAAAAGTGAGAGTCACTGTGTTTTGGTGAGAAGATAACAGTCATCTCAGAGGAGCTCAGTGCTGCTGTGGAAAATTCTCTTCAGTGCAGACTGTTGCAATACTGCCATCTGCTGCATTACAGCCTCTGTAATGTGCTGGATTTTAATGTCTGTCAATCTTATCACAGACATGCTGTTTTATTTTTGAGCACAATGATTATGATATTGGAATTACAATGATCTCTTTAAGGATTAAGATTAAATAGGTGTCCAGATTAGTAACAGACCTTTGTATTAGCCTGCTGTATACTATACTCAAGCTCAAAACTGATTACACTCTATACATCCAGTGAATTCCACTGATTAATATTCAGTTTTGACAGTAATGTTCATTTCTTTATATCCTTACTTTTCCTGTGCTCACTAATTGCATATATATATATATATATATATATATATATATATATATATATATATATATATATATATATATATATATATATATATATATATATATATATATATATATATATATATATATATATATATACATATATATATATATATGTACAGTCAAGCCCGAAATTATTCATACCCCTGGCAAATTCTGACTTAAAGTTACTTTTATTCAACCAGCAAGTTTTTTCTTGATTAGAAATGACACAGGCGTCTCCCAGAAGAAAATAACGATGTACAAGAGGCATCATTGTGGAAAAAATTATTACTCATTTTTTATTTAAATTTGAACAAAAAGTGGCATGTGAATAAAAGTAACTTTAAGTCAGAATTTACCAGGGGTATGAACGTTACTATATATATGTATATATATAGTAACTTTTTGACACCTCCAGCTTAAAACCCCAAAAGTCATAAGGATCATTTTGCTTGAGGCTCCTAGGAAATCATTCCTTGAATAGTAATTGTTAATTATTAACCCAATTAAGAGACTTGTTTTAAGTTAACAATAGCATAATGAAATTTATTCCTACCATTATGTAACCTTGAGGAGATTTTTTTAAATCTGGTTTGAACATTTAAAACACATTTCCAATTATTACTAATGAATTTTACATATTACAAAAGTATCTTACCTAAAATGTGTTTATAACTCTTTACTGATTATAATATTTTGCAACATATGTAGATTATATCATTCTCGATTGCTGTGCTCTTTAGGCTTTATGATATTTTAACACCACCATAGGATTACTGTACACAACGTCGCTGCTAAGGGCTCCCTCTTCCTGTGTTTGCTCAAAGCACAAACAAAAATCACATCAGATCTGCAGATGTCCTATAAACAGGTGCAGTGCTCAGAGGCTAGCACCAGGCAAAGTTGCCTGCATGCATGTGTGTTTACGTGGCTCAGGCAGCTGCACAGCTGTTTAACATATTGTGTTAGAGGCTAACAAGAGACAACTGTCGCCATGGCCGCAGGATGAGATAACATTTGTATGTGTTGTGTGCATGTGACCATAAGAGTCACCCCAGTTGGTCCCTAATTGGCCACTGGAGATAGGAGGCTGGAACACAGAGCTTTGTGATGCCTCACTGCCCCACACCATTTCTCTAACCCTCTTTATGTCCATCCAGGCCTGTCCCCTCTCCTCCACTCCAGCTCTTCTCCTCTCCATCAGCTAGCACTAATCTGCAGTCCCTCTATTCGTGTTCCATCTAAAAAGCCCTAATGAGCTCCCAGAGGACCTGGTTGCCCTGGCAGAGCAGACAGCCCCACTCCTGCTGCCGCTGCATTAATAGAGTACAGTGAGCTTTTGGTAGACTGTCCCATTTCTTATTTGCAGGGAATAGTTAATATATAAGAGTGCACCTGATAGATGACCGGCTTTTGAGCACACACCAGTTGTTTAAGGTTAACATTTTAGTTTAGATGTTGGTACTGGTTCCAATCTAATAGCAAAACTGCAAATATTTTTGCATGTACAGTACTGTGCAAAAGTTTAAGGCACAAAAAATACACAGGGGGTGCTTTTAATATAAATTGGATAAATTGTGTTTTCATTTATAAATTAACTCCATAGCAAATGTCCTGAGTGGAACCAAGCCTAAATCTAATCAGTACTTGCGGTATTTCTTTGCCCTTAAAGCAGCAGCAGTTCTCTTTGGTTTGACCTGCACACAGTTTCTCCTGGTACTTTGCAGCACCTTGGAAAAGCTGCTGCAGTTCTTCTGTAGATTCAGGCTGTCCCAGTGTCTTCTGTCTCTCCTTATATGATCCCACTGACTCCACATTGATCAGGGCTCTAATAGGGTCAGACCATCTGCTGCAGGACTCCTGGTTCTTCCTGCCTCTGAAAGTAGTTCTTCATGAACTCTAGTGGGTTTTTTATGGGCATGTTGTCCTGCACAATGAACCTGGGATCAGTGTGACACCTGATGGCGTTGTGTGATAAGAATCTAAAACATCTAACGTTCCTAAAACTTTTGCACCGTACTGTAGGTTAACAATTATACCTGGGAAATCCAACTTACATTACATACTGTTTATAAAATTCCATTTTTGAAACATAAGCAGCATCCAGATAGGTGATAGAACTGTTACTATACTTTCTCACAGTTTTATATTGAACACAGAATTGCTCCACAAAATACTTTAACAAACAGAAAAGCAAGTGAATGTATGTTCCATGCTGACCCAGAAAGCATATAATATATTAAATAAAAATAGGCTCAGTGTCATCACTTTAGTATATATAATGCTGTGTTGAGTACACTTTTTCATACACCTTTAAAACCAGTAGGTGTCATGCTAACCAGGCCTTACCTGGTTTGAAATGAGGCAATGAGTTAACACCAGGCCATGTATCCTCAGATGGGGTGCCAAGGACCTGAAGAACAAAGAAAAAAAAGAGAGGAGAATGTCAACAAGTGAAATTAAAAAAAAGGACTGTTTATGGTACCTTCCAGTAGTTTTCATGTGCATAAACACCCAGGATACAATTTTCCATGTGTCTTTCTGGTTTAGTGGAAACAAATATTATAGAAGAACTGATTAAAGGAATTCACAATGATAATGATGCCCACCTGAAAAGAATAAAAGGTCTCCACATAAAAATTAATCACAGAACCAAATAAATTTACATTTACATTTTAGCTCATATCAATTTATATTGCAGTTACAAAGTCACAAATACTTCATGCACTGAAGTCATAGAGTTCAATGGTCGTGCACTAAAACTAGTTGTAGCAAAAAGTATGATTTAAGTTTTATAGTTGAGAGATATTGTTGAATAATAATTCAATGAAGGTAAATCTCTGAGTTGCAAAAGGAGACAGCAACTCTGTACTGTCTTTCTTAATGCATGACCTGAAATTCCAGCACAAAAGCCTTTGATTGCTTGTGCAATAGTCATGATTAGTATATCTTTTATGGAAATGTTGGCTGAGTTCTCAAACACACATCCTGGGTTTCTGATGACAAAACCCAGAGCAACGGACATGCCTTCTACATAATCCATCACAGCTAAGTACCATAATAGTTTCCAGATTGCCCAGTGGTTCCTGATCTGCTGAAAACTCCTACAGTGAAGTAGCTGCTCAAGGAATTTCTGGATTTATACTGCCAGTTTTAGGACACTGCATGTTAACACTGAGTGGACGTGTAATGTAGGTTCACTGGGATAAATTATTTTCAGATGACTCTTGTTTGCAGGACTGCAAGACAAAGAAAAGGAAGAGTAAAAGCAAAAGTTGAAGGAATCACTGGATATTTCTTTATATCCAGGGCATTTGTCACACTCCAGTTATGGTGACTTTTATATTATTCAGTTTACAGAAGCATCAAATCCCTATAACTGGTTACAATGAATTTAAGGGCTGACAGAATCTCACCACTGCTGTTACTGTTTTAACTACAATACTCCAGTCATTTGTTACTTATATAAATTTATTAAATTGTATTGTATTAAATCCATCTTTCAGATTTAACCACAGTAACGGTTATGGGCAATGGGCAGATGCGACTTGATGTTGGCTTGCAACTGACACATGCAAGTGATAGTTAATGTAATAACTAAAAATACCACCAGAGGGCAGTAAAGCATCATGAGGCCGACCCCAGTGAGACTTCTATAGGAGCAGTCAGGACAAAGAGAATCTAATTCAATGCATTATTATTCCTGGGTTCCATTCATTACAATCAAAACTTGAAATTTTCCCTTTCTAGAAGTATTCAGATCATTGATTTGGGGCTTTGTAGAAGGGCCCCTGGGAGCAGTTGCAGCTTTATATCTTCCTGAGTAAGTGTCTACGAGCTTGGCACACCTGGATTTGGGTAGTTTAACGCAGACTTCCTCGCAGATCCTTTCAAGCTCTGTCAGATTGGATGGAAGTGTCTGTGAACTGCCGGATGTTTTGTGGGGTTTTAGTCTAGGCTGTGGCTTGACCACTCAAAAACTGACGCTAGTCCTAAAACCACTCCAGTGTTGTCTTGGTGGTTTGCTTCAGGTCACTGTATTACTGAAAGGTGAACTGCTGCCCCCGTTTCATGGTGTGTGCACTCTGGAGGTTTTCTTCAAACAGGTCAAATCCTCTGTGCATTTGGCTGTTTTCATCCTTCCCTCATTTCTGACCAGTCTCCCTGTCCCTGCTGAGTCCCCCCATAGCATGATCCTGCCACCACCATGCTTCACTCTAAGTATGGTGTTAGCAGCTGATAAGCAGTGCCTAGTGTTCACCAGATATAGTGCTTGGTGATTGGCCCACCATGTTCAGTTCTTTAATCATTATTTTTCTTTCTTTCTTCTGGTCCCATTAGTGGTCGCCACAGTGGATCAATTGATCCACATGATTGATTTGGCATTTGGATTAAGTTTTACTCCAGATGCCCTTCCTGATGCAACCCTCTTATTTACTTGGGCTGACACAAAGACCACACTGGTTTTTGCAACCTCAGTGGCTGAGTGGAGCCGCCCTTGGTTTTCCAAGATGGTCTCCTATCGAAATACCAACAAAACCTGGCCCTGCTTAGCTTCCAAGGTCTGACAGGATTGGGCACTCGCAGGACGGTCTGGCTGTTCCTCAGTTCTTTAATTATTATATGTTTAAAATATTTCTGGTAAAAAGTTTAATTGTAGTTATTAAGTGTACACCCTTTTATGTGAGGTACAGTGTGTGACATTTTTTTATTCTTTCCTTGTGTTTTGCCTGCAGGTATTTTGTTAAGACTCAACATGTTTTCCTCAGACTTTTTCTGTCACCTGATTTTATACGATAATAATATTAGATTTTTTTAAACCACTGGAACATGACGCTAAATCTAACTTACATATTCAGAAATCCTGGATGACAGTAAAGAAACAGTATGTAGTGCCTTCACTGATAGAGTAGCTATTGATTCTGCACTTCATTTCTTGCGAGCCACATGTTGACACTTAAGATCAGATCACGACAGGACAGGTGAGTGTTCCTCAGATGAGGGACAGGGGAGGGCAAGGTATGTTGAAAAGGTGAAGGAAAGGTTGGGGAACTGTTGCAGGGGTGATGGGGAAAATGAGGGGGCATGGGAGAAGATCTCAATCTGGTCCACAGAACAGAAATCAGCTTGCATTATTGATGGAACAGTTCAGTGGCCTATGAGGTGGAGAGTGAAAGCTCTGGGTATAAGGTGGAAAGTGTTTATCTGAAAAAAAAAAAACAAATGAGGAAGAAGAAGAGAAGAAGGGAAGGAAGAAAAATAGTAGCAGTGCCTGTGGGGGTGTAGGAAAACTTGCTGCAGCCATCAAACCAGCTTATTGACTGCTTACAAAAAGATCAAGACAAGAAGCAAGACAACTGGAATCAAGGCTGGTCAGTTGCCATGTGGATCGCAATGCAGTCATGATTAGGTCACTGAACATGTTACAGTCTTTTGATTTGTGATAGCAGCAACAGAAACCAGATGTTAAAAGAGACACAACAGGAAGTGAAACAAAGCTAAAAATGGATGGGCTCCATGAGCTCAGTAACACCATTTTCTGTTTTTCCTATTGACAGATAAGAGCCATGATTCACTTAGTTACTAGAAATGTCAGTGACTTGTAAAGCCAAGCTTAAAACTAACTACAGAGGCTCTTGTTTTCAGAGCAGGACAATCTCATCTCTGTGAGCTATATAGAAAAATAAAAGTTCCCATATGCTGGGGCAATGAATTCCAAATCTGGTACACACAGCGTAATGGAGACATAAAAAAGCATGGTGAAAGGGAGAACAGGGTGATCCATCAGAGAGCACAGGGCTGGATCTGTATTCATCTTGGAATGTTTTTCACTGTATGGAGAGTGTATGGACAAAGAGAGAAATAGATCAGAGAGAGAAAGTCCTGACAAAGGAATTTCTGTGAGGTCAAAGGTCCTGACCCTGAACTCTACACACACATTCTGCTGGACATACATATTCTTAACCCCCAACAGCTATATTTCAGACCACCCACCAAGCCAGACACAAACAAAATGCCTGACCTTCACATAGTGACCTCTAATTACATATGTGTTGCCAGAAACAGGAATGAAGAGATTAGACAGATCTGGATTGTCAGTGCACAGAAACCAGGTCAGGCAGAGTTTTAGCATAGTGAGCGAGACAGCTGATAAGGAGCACACATTGAGTTTCAGGATAGTTGGCACTGTTAAAAAAAAAAAAGACAAGAATCCTGTAGCCAACCAGCATTTCTGTTGAAACTGTTCTGCTCTTGAGTTCAAAACTTGAATAACCCTAATGACAGAGCTCTTACTTGTCCTCCTCCCTCCTAGTACTGTAAACAAATCTTAATGTGTTTAGCTAGTGGAATTGCCCTCTAAAGTGTTGTAGGTTTATAATAGTATGCTGAAGAAAGTAAGACCTTTTTCATAACTGAGTGGTTTTATTTAAGGTTTTAGATTTTTTTTATACACTATTGGAGAGGAACAGCTTTGTAACTATGTATTTGTCCACATATCAGTCTGTCTCTCCTAACACTGACCCCGGGCTTCATCTCCTTCTCTCCTCCAAAAATTCCAGCCCCAGCAGATTGGGGTCACCTCCAAGTAGGGGTCAAAGGGATCAGAACCAGAGCCAAGTTGATCAGCTGTCTCCCACTGTGCGGGTGGAATGTGTTCTGTAAGCCCCGACTATCCTGCCTGGGTTTCAGCAGATAGATGCTGGTGTCACAGACACAGCGGCTGTTGGTGGAATGGCATTATTTAACTCCCCAGCAGCCTTATGCTCTCTCTGGAGGGAAGATCAGTTCACATGTGCACTCACTTACTCTTCATAACAGCAATAGACTGAACAGACGGGCTTATCTACAGAGAGGGGGACAGAGTGCACCCCAGCTCCATAGCAGAACTCTTCTGCTAACCTATTCAGAGTTGTTCACTGGGAGAAACAACCTAGATTGCTTAGCTTGGAGGACACAATAGCAATGCTAACATACTAGTAGTGTTCAAAATGTTCACTACTGTCAGGAATGTAATCCCCTAAAGCATTATAGGGAACTGTATTTACTAGACTTTGATTATAATTGTTCTCAAAATGAAAATAAGTATAATAAAATGATAATAATAAAAGGAGCTACACAAAACATTAATAAATGTTTATTTTGGACTATTATATTACTATAAACTGTGTTTATTGGCGGCTATCGCAGTCTCAGTATTGTCTGATTTCCAGCTTTCTAATGTTGTGACAGCAAACCTGCTGTGGTTCACATTTGTGGTGGGCACTTACACTGAGACAAGTTTTCCCTCAGGAATACATATTTACACATGCTTTACCGAAGCTACCATAAAAGCAATGGCACAGTTTAATGAGAATGATAACCACAAGGGAGGGATAACCACAGAAAATGTACGTTTAAGCTTACACTGCATGCACTGGATTGAAACTGCAATATTGCAATGTGAGGGCAATGTGAGCATCTGTAGTCATTAATCAGTCTCTGCTCTGAAGCACAGCAGTAGGAATATTAATGAAACAGTCCTATACCAAGATGTAAACATCTTAATTGCAGTAATTTCTTAGTGTAATTAATGACCATAATCAGATTATTATGACTGTGTAAACTTAGCCAATGTGATAGTGTAAATAATAAACCTTACGTTCAGAAACAATGATTTTATGCAAGGCCGTCAGATTTGCAGTGCTCCCATTTCACCAGTATGAGGCAGCTCCTTGTCTTTTAAATCGTAACCTACACATGCACATCACACACACACACGCACGCACGCACGCACGCACGCACGCACACACACACACACACACACACACACACACACACACACACACACACACACACACCCACACACACACATTCACCTCTGCCTGGCAGGTTATTTCCTGCAGATAGACCTGTCCATATTCATGCAGCTCTTCTAATGGATGTAATCTTTTGTGTGGTGACAGCTAGTTAACCAGCTCGAGTAAGCCTGGCCTCATTCACCACAACTTTAATTCACACAGACGTTCTGCATGAGAATAAAGTGTGTGTGCGAGATAGCGAGGTACAGACACAAAGCCTTTTTAACAGCTGTCTGAAGAAAAGCACAGATACAGTATGTTTATGAATAACCACAACTATTCCATTACTAAAAACACCAGCAAGCTCCAGAAACAGGCTCTTTGAATAAACCGGTGTGTGTTTACATTTTGCTCATGCACATGTGCACATTCTGTAGAGTAGGAATGGTGACAGGCCCAGTAACCTAACCTTAAAGCTGTCAAGGATAATAACACTGTGTCGCATCACAGTGACATTGGCCCAGTGAAAATATCTGGTTTAAAACGTCAAGCACAGAACAGAATGGTTCTTTAAGGATTGATTTCTCTCATAACCACAGAGGACTGATTCAGTGTTTGTTAAACTCAACAGCACACAAGGCTGATTATATGTGAACACACAGAAGAGATCTCAGAAAGCCACCTTAAAGTAAAAGCTGTGCACCAGGACAGGAAATAATTAGAAGGTTACTGACTGTAGTGAAAGATGCAAAATAATTGCGTAAAAAAAAAAAAAACAAAACAATCAAATTAGCATACTCTGGAAAAGATTGAAATCAATCTCACAAGCAATATTAAAATCACTCAACCATTCCAGGTCAGTAGTGCTCATTATAATCATTATACTGTCAGGTAATTATCACTAGTAGACTTTGTTTATGAGGGACATGAGTGAATATTTCAGTGCACATCAACAGGTTTAGTGAAAAGCTACTTTGAGGTTCAATGAAGGGGTCACAGTATCTGGACCACTACTTATTTTATTGGCTGCTGTAGTAAAAGAATAATCCATGTGTTACAGAGTTTAAACCTGACTCTTTTCATCAAATTCTGCTATTCTGCTACAGTTACTGTATGTTTGTTTAGCCAGATTTGCAAGGAAATGAGTGAAGAACTCGATGCTCTGTTGCTTCATTCTGGATTGTAGTGGTTGTCCCATGGGAAGGTTTAGAAATGGGTGTTTGAGCTGTGCAGTAAGATCTCAGTTTATGAGGCATTTGAAAACAGGTGTTGCAAAACATCTGTGGCTGTTGTACTTCAATTAAATAAATACCAAACCAAGTGTTTGTCAGACTCTTGGGCTCTTACATTTCCATAAAGACATACATATAATATTCAATTCAATTCAATTCAATTCAATTTTATTTGTATAGTGCCAAATCACAAGACAAATCATCTCAAGGCACTTTACAAAAACTAAAACTAAAAGCCCAACAAATCCATTACAAATGTACATGCTTACTGATAAAAGTGCACCTGGGCCCTGGATTTTAAGAATTGAAATTGTTAAAATAAAAGCACTATCAAAAGGCCTAATATCAACTAAAAAAAATCCACTGTGTGAACTCAGTATTCAGATGTAATGATTTGCCTATTGACTACTGTTGGAAGCAATCACCATAGTGTATAGTCCATAGGTCTTTAGTCCCCCAGTGAGGCTCAGTTACAAAACCAGAGATATTCAGCAACAAAGCAAACGCCCCATTACACTGAAGGTTGGGCTAAGCGGAGGAAAACTCCAGGCCACCTTGTGACATTCCAGCTTTGCAGACTTTTTGTTAAATGTACCGAGTCAACTCCTGGCAGGGTGCCTTTCGGACAGTGATGGAGGCTGACCTTTCTCTTCCTCTCTTCAAACAGCATGGCCTTTAAGGTTCTTCTGACTCTGCATAATTCATTGATGGTGCCCTTAGCATGAGTCTCTAAGGCTGTGCATCTAAACTCTGACTTGTCTGACAGCCTGGAAGCAGACAGACACACAGGGCTGCAGAGCAGGCAGGCTGAATGGAAATGCCAGGTACTCTGACAGGTAGGGTAGTTTTGTGATCACACACTGCATACCTCCACATTTCCATATTCATCTGTCTTTTACCACCAGCTGACAGCTGAATACACACGAACACAAATACTAAATGTGATTTGAATGAGAAATAGCAAGTATTCAGCTCAATCCCTTAGTACTGCATTTTTTAGGCAATGGTATTTATTTATAATGGTATAAACAAAGGTACATTTCAATAAAGGTGTCATTAAAACATAGCTGAAAAGAAAGTTAATGGGATATAAATTCATGAAGACTTGAATCTGTATGTGACTGTCCCAAAATGAAATAGTTTGTAATGACTTTTAAATGGCTGGTTTTAATTAGTATTTTATTTGACACTTATCAAGAAGAATTTTCTTTTTTTAATATTTATACTAGTTGCTTGTGAATGCCACTAGTACGTAAGATTAGGAAGTTTCTACTCTCCCACTATATATGGTAGTATATATATGTGAGTCAGTCTGAGAGTCCATGAAAAAGGCAAAAGAGTCTAAATCCAGCATGTGCCAAACACCTGCCAAGTACCTTGAAAAACTGTGAACTAATGTGAAAAAAAATGTCAGCTAGTGTACTGAGAAAAACTGCTGCTGCTTTAGGGTAGTCACACGAAAGTTTTTTGATTTGCTTTAGTTTTTTTTTTCTCTTTACTGCACTTAGTATGAAGCCAACTGATAAATAAAATCCATTCATAACATTCATAAAATACTTTTAGTGCCTAATTTACACTACTGTATATAACCTACTGCACTACACACTGCACACATACTGTATATTGTTATTGTGACAATATACTATGCATTTACTTTGCACATAATAGCTGGTTATTTTTGCTTATCATTGCCTTTCTTTTTACTTTGCTGTATTTACTTGCCAGAGTTTTACTAGTTACATAAAAAAAATTATATTTACATAAGAAAACATAGATTCACATTATATAAGGAAGCCACCTAAATCCAAATCTGAAGAATTTGAAGAAATTTGGTGATGTGACCATTGCACAGATGACACTGCTGTGACGTATCAACAGAATCAAAAGGATTGGATCTGACGAAACAAAACAAAACAAAACAAAAAACCTTGAGCATTAAGGCATGCAATGTGAATCATTTAAATGGAGTCAAAAAGGCAAAATTAACATATATTACACATACAAACAAAAATAAGAGAAAGGTCAGAACATTAGAATATATATATCTTTGTCATTTGTCTTGTTACCCTTAAGCGTGGGCCGACCCCTAGGTTGGGAACCACCAGAGAAATTTAAATTAGTCCCACATTGCTACAACAGTAACTGCAGTCTTTTTTGTTTTAACTCGCATATATCTTAGGAATTGTTTCAATTTTTTTCTTGTTTTAAATGTTATATTTTATATTTCATCTACCTTTATTGTGTTTTTTACATCAAGCCCCTTTTAAATGTGTTTTGAAGTGTGCTGCACAAATATTTATTTATTGTATTGGTTGCTTTAACTTCTATGAATTGCTGCCAATCATCCTGCTACATGGAATAGCAAGTACATACTTGGTTTAATGTAGCTAACTAGTCATGCCATTAAACCAAATCTGTATTTGACATTTAAATTCTACTTCAACTGAATGGGTCATCAGTTACACTTAAGATATCCAGGCTCTTTTTCAGCCTGTCTCTAGACATTATTTGCATACATAATTCTCCAGAGGGCCTCCAAGATGCTGCCAGGAAATTTAAAAAAAAAAGAAAAAAGATTCTAACCAAACTGAAAAGCCTGTGTAGGGCAGCAGTGTGCAGCTGAGCCTCATCATCAGTCTGGCCAAGTCGGGTCTCTTTCCTCTCTCGTCCTATCATGTAGTTTTGTCTGAGGGGGGAAGCTGGGATCACTGTAGGCTCAACCCTTCTGCAGATGTGTGCAGGAGGACCCTCTTTTCCCTTCCGGCATAATAGACAATCAATAAGAAGTATTTTCCTTCATCTCTCTCTTCCTGCTAGGTTTCTAAGTTTCATGAGTGATCTCCTGCCTACAGGGCTTCCTCCACCTCTCCTCATTATTTCATCCAAAATCCATCTATTCTCAAATACATATCTCTGGCCTTCAGCCCAGAGGCCAGACAGCAGTGAACATGCTTTGTCTCCATATTTGACTTCTTCCTTGGCTGAACCCCTTTCACAGTCTCATCTCTGTAATCTTCTAGATTAATTATTCAGGCCCTTCTAGCCTATGCATATTAATCCATTATGTCTGCAGTTCTACAGCCTGCTTCAATTAAGAGATTGTGGATGAAATTATGAGCGATGGCAGATCAGGTGATTACAGGGTTTATGAGACCCCACTTCATTTTAAAATATTTATGCCAGGCATCTAATGTAAAGATATTACCAACATGGTATTTCTGCTGCAAATCCAAGGTTTCATCGTGTTTCCTCAGATAATAGATGTTCTGTGACATGATATGTTATCCTGATGAACATTCCAGTTTGAAACAGATTAGCCAAATACAGTATGAATACACCTGGTCAGCAGTACTGCTTAGAGAACTTAAAACCTCATTTTGCCAGTTTAAGCATAAGACTTTTTTCTGTTGTGTCACTGTACACAGAGAAACACAGCACACACAACACTGTTGCAGACTACAGGGTTTTACATAATGAGTCTTGTCTCAAAATGAAACCTAATTGGGATATAAATAAGGGAGAAGCAGTAAGGAGGGCGCTCATACATCGAGTTTCTTCATCTTATATTTATGCTGACTCTTCCGAAGCTCGCAGCTCTGGTGTGAGACTACTTCTGAACCAGATCAGAAGCTACTGCTTCCCAGTTTGTTAAATAGAGGAAAGAAGTCTTGCAGGTCATTCGGATTTATTACTGAACTGTGATTAACACACAGACTTTTTATTTCTTTGATTATGTGGATGTCAGATCTTTTCACATCATAGGTCTCATTTTAAGTAAAAGTGACTAAAATGTAAATCTTACACTTTACATGCCAGCTTTTATGGGAGTTTAGGAGCTACATTGCAGATCTGCTGCTCTTTGAGGTGTAACTGGACAGAAAAAGACTTGAATGGATAGCAAACAGCAGGAACTACCTCACTAAAAAGTGTGTTTCATGTTGAAAGAACACTTGAATATTAGAAGCACACTGATCCTATAGAGGCAAAACAGAGAAACCTCTTTCCTATTCCACTATGTCTTATGTCAAATTTGTATAAGATGGTATGTGTACATGGCCCATTTAAGAAACTCATTTTCATTTTGAAAAAGAAATGTTATCAAAGACAAACACTGTAATTTCTCCCCCACATTCCTACTTGAAGCTGGATACTAAACTTCAATACATCTCACATTTGCACTTGTGCCCTGAGTGCTTTCCCTATTTTCATAGCAGACAGAACTGAGAAACTGAGATACATTTCAAAAGCGCTAAAGAATAAATCAGAATTTTACTTGAGGAGACTTCATGTTATATTTACATAATCTTTGATAAGCTATTTCTGGATTTAAGTTATAGTTTTGCTTATGTTATTATTGTGTTTTTACCCTACCCAGCCAACAATGGATGGATTGTGTTAATCTCATATTAGTTGGTACAGGTTCAATATTCAATGTTCAGAACAGGCTCAAAAACAAGACATCTTTTCAAGGGCACATTTTTCAAACATCAATAGAGGTGAGAACGTGGAGCAGAGCAGACGAGCAAATCAGCTGTGACACCTTCTCTTTGTCAAAATGTAGACATCTTTATGAGACCACTTTTGAACATTGGTGAATGTATGACTGGCTGGTAATGTAAGCGATGCCTCTGTATTGTGCCATGCAAAAAGTCAGAAGACATCAGGAAAACAGCCATTATTGAAAGTCAGCATGTGCTAAAGACAGGCTCACAAACAGATTGGGTGTTGATACCACTGAACAATCAATGAGAGGGACAAAATTGCACCTTGCAAACTGTGTTTACAGCAGAGTTCTTGCATGGCTGCTTGTATTTGCTAAGATAACAAGTATTAGTTTCCAATACTGTAATGTATTGTTCAGTATCAATTTTGAAATGTAGGCATTATATAATGTATTTAAATCTTTATCAAAACCTAAAGTCGGCAGTGCATTCCTGTTGTAGGATCCCTTGCCTTTCAACCCACCACCAATAGTGATGTAGGCTGCAGAGTAGGAGGTTTTCTCCAATGGATGTAGAACACATTAATCACACTTAGACACTGCAGCATCAGTGACTCACCAGGAATATCCTCTCCAGCTGGTCCTGGATGTCCTTCATCCCAGGAAAGGCAGCCACTCCTTGGATCATCTCAATAAAAATGCAGCCCACTCCCCTTAAAGAGAGAATGATACATTATTAAGGCCCCCTTTCAAAAAAAAAAAAACAGCATCAGAGCTAAAATTATTTCATCATTACTCTAAGTTGCTAGTAATTTTTTTCTTCTTAAAGACTGTTTGACATTAAATGACCAGTTCAATAGCAGAACAGAATGAAAGAGGGTGTGCGTGTGTGTGTGCGTGTGCATACACGTGCATGTGTAAACTGTTGTCAGAGCTCATTTGTCAGAGTGCTGTTGTTTCCTGACAGATTCACTTTCTGGCTCAGTGCACAGCCCGTCTCTGAGCAAAAAAAAAATACCAGCAAAGCAAAGAGTGAGAGAGGGCGCGCAATGGCGCGAGCGAGAGAGAGAGGTTACGAGAAATTCATCTCTTAAAATTCCTACATTCTTTCCATTTAACCATTACCAAAGCCTGCTGTCAATGCAAATGGTCCATCCATCACATGACACATCGCATGCAACCTGAGCAGCGAGTGTTTCTACAAGAATACACAGAAAAGCTCCGCTAGCTGGGGTGTGTATTTATATTTCTAGCAGATTGTTGCCAGTCCAATCATACATATGGCTTGATGTGGTTAAAACCTGATACTGAATGATGACATTGGTCCCTGGCAACAGCAACACGATTGCAAAACTTTAGTGAACAGGAACATGCATAAACAAAATCTGTCTGAATCTGAATCCCATTAAAGGTTTTAACAATTTTACTTCTGATAATATTATACCAATATATTACTTAATGCAACTTCTGGCTCAGTTCACATTGCATTTTACCTTTAATTAAACAGTGTTGGAGGTGCTGGGACTGTAACAGCTCAGTAAATAAGTCAGTCCCTGAGGCCAGCTGCACTCCTCGGGTTTTAACACACAGAAAATTAGCCTCAGTAAATACACAGTTAATGGACTCTCCCAGTGGCAGGAGGCCTGGCTGAGAGGAGACGTGTGACACGACAAGAAAGCCTCTGCTGCGCACAAACAATAAATATATCTGAGGGTTTAACATCGCTAACAGCTCCATCTTAACAAAATAATCTGTCTCCATGAGTTATTGTTTCAAACTCTAGGCATTCACTTATTTATTACTGTAAATCTGGCTATTCTTGGATAGTGCAGAAAAATATACTTAATTTCATAATTTATCTTAACCTTTCAAAATGTGATTCCTGAAGTTCCAAAAACACTTGTCCTGGTGTGCACTCTAGATCCACACCGTGATTGTTTTCCTCTTTTCTTTCATATGAAAGCCAAGCTTGCCTGAGTGGAAAATCATTAGCTCATGCTGCTGGATACTGTACATGGATAGATGAAGTTGTTGAAGTGCTGCTGTGTCCCTCTGTCCTTGAGCAGCTGTGACAAAGAATTTCTCAATTTTCTGCATTAAAACCTTCCAAAATGTGCAGGTACTGGTAAACAGGGTAAAGCATCTCTACCAGTCTATTTGTTTATCAGCAAATTCAATAAAGAAATCTGAAAGAAACTATGAATGTACATTATCAGATATTGAATGTGTGCATACAAAGCCTGATATATCTTCCTACTCTGTGATGTTGATTTGGGCCATGTATCCCTGTATGTGAGCACTCATGAGCATTTCATGAAGCTGCTATGTATACTGTCCTTGGTGGTGGCAAGGGAACACACAAATGCAAAAAGGGTGGTAGGAGGTTGATATGATAATGGTGATGGGTAAGCACCACAGAGCACCCAGTGTATTTTAACTCGTATCCGAGGTCCCCATCACATGAACTACTACATTATTTCTGCTTGGAGTAACAGCTGATAAAAACTACTATACTATGCTTTAGGAAAATACTGAGCCTTTTTTTTTTTTTTTTTACAACTGAAACTATACATTTGTTAGGTGCTTTTAAATATTTAGTCCCCAGTATAAAGAACTTAGCTTGGGGCAGAGTGACTCACACAAGGCAACTGAAGCTAATTGATTTGAATGCTGACATTGTATTATCAGCTGTTATCTTAGTTGGGGCACACAGCAGCTGCCTGTAGGCCAGAAGGGGCATATCATAGAAATGTGCTTTAATTAGGTCACTTCTAGTGGCCATAGTAAGTATGACAGCAAGAGAGACAGTCTGTTTAAATGACCTCAAATGTAACTTGATCAACTTAATTTCTTGCTGCTTATTGGCTGTCATAGACATTGATCAAAACCGATCTACAACTATCTTATGTAGGCTTCTATGATTTACTGACAACGTACTCGTTGACAATGTATTTATCAAAGTATGACATATCAGACAATGTAAGGGGTAGAAGAATTAGGTCCTGGATTTACTTCCATCATAGTTGATAATCTTTTCACAGCCCAAGGGTCAAAAGAAAGTCAGGCAGTACTGAGAGGCAGGTGTATTCTAGATGGAGATGTTTTGAAGTGCAGTCTACCATACAGTAACTAACTAAATACTCTGCTGATTTCAGTGTTGGTTCTGACTGATAAACATGTGGCAGCACCAGCTCAGTGAAGTGTTAAGGCAGGTGAAAATAGAAGTTCCTCATCTGTCTTCAGTCACATCCTTCTTCCGTACAGATGGTAGCCTGTGACCTGTATGCTACTGTGATGGATTCTCATGGTAGGAAGACAGATCTGTATGCCCTTTTGGTCCTGCAAGAGATACTTCTTCATGGAAGACTGCTTCCTAAGTGAGAAAGGGGTGAGTGTATCCTGTAGCCTATGTGTATGTATTGCAGGGTGACACTCAGTCGGATGGAACAAGACCCTCTGGATTTGCCCTCTTGCAAATACCCTTGAAGCAGACATACTGCCCCTTTGCCTCCCCAAAGCTCCAACTGCACTTTAATTGGACTCAGCACAATCCAGCTGCTGTTAGTAGAACATCCCAGTTGACTGACTGTCAACATAGAAGGCCAGTGCGGCTTGATGCATACACCAACACCAGAACTGTTGGATAGAAAATTCACAGGCAAGGAATAATAGGTGGAAAATAGTCAGTTTTCCTGTTCAAGCATTTTCTGCAACTCTCTTCAACTTTATTTAAAAAATGTAGCTTTACAAAATGTAAAAAAATAAACTGAATACATTTCATGACGTCAAATATTTAAATTCTGGAAAATATTGTCTCAGTATTCAAAATTAAATCTTAATGCATTTTGTAATTTATTTGTGTATCATGATTGTTTTGAGAATATGTTCTTGTTCTTGTCTTGTTTAGTCATAATTAATTAATATTTGAAGTGGTGTAAACATACTTCAGAGTTTCTCCAACATGTTGAAGGCTTCAGTATCAGGTATGGTCACCAATAAGCGAAGTGCTGACCAGTTTTACACTACTACAGTGTACGTAATATCACATCTATTCTAAAAAAAAATATGTAATTTACATTAATGCAAAAAACAATATTTGAATTCATGCTATTTTCAGTGAGCAAGGGTGATGTGAAAGTTAAACCACAGGGGTCATGTGTTATGTGTAAGAGGAGAAGGTTTTAGTGTTATCAGAAAATCTATAGCTAATTATTGAATGTGTAAGTCAGCCAAAATGAAGACGCTTATTTTTGTCCTATATACAACTTCTCAGCATGTCTGTGTTTTTATGCTCAGTGGGATTTATAGAAGCACTACCATGTATGACACCATGTCGGTGCCTGGAAAGGCAAGTGCACTATGGGGGTTTTTTGGACTGTTTATTTAAATGGCAGTTTTCATTTTCCAACTGGTAATTCAATGTGCAATTTCATCGTGTAATTAAAAAAATGCATTTTGCCATTGGCAGTTCAAATAGAAAAGTAGTAATTCAATACCGAATCCAAATCTAAATTGGAAACTCCTACATCTGGTATGATCTGGGATACTGGCTAATGGAGCGCATGAGAATCAGGATTAAATTACTATGCTGAATGTTACAGGTATAGCTATGTGCTCTACAGCATAGTGCAGGCACACCAACAGCTTGTTGAGGTTCAGGTATTGAGTGACATTTCATGTATACAGTAGCAATGCTATATTATTACTATATGAATGCTGGAGAATGTGTGTTAAAGTGCCTATTGTTTATCTAATCAAAGTCAAGCTACAGTGAGGGTCCTATCAAATGTGAATCACGTATTGTTTTGGACAGCCTAGTTGTTTCATATATATCTGCAGTAGCTCCATCTGTGTGTGTAATATATGTGAATGCGCAGTCTGTTTGTGCTTCCAGTCTCGGCTCTATAATGAGTGTTGGGGTGGGGATGACTGGTATGGGTGGGGGTGTGCAGGAGGTGAAGGATAACCAAGGACACATAAAATAGATAGAAGAAACTAAGATACACAACAGAGATTTGTACATGAACAATCTACAGCATACTGCAAGGATCACACCCTCAGGGTATAAGCTGCACATGAGTGAACTTTAATTGGTTTTTGTCTACATCGTGATATATTTTCTGAGTTCCCTCTGGAAGAAACAGATCTATATCTTAATGAGACTTTGGGAATCTCAGGGTCAGTGGTTTAGGAGTACCCACCACATATCCAAGCAGGTGGAGTAGTCTGTGGATCCCAGCAGGACATCTGGAGGACGGTACCACAGGGTCACCACTTCATTGGAGTAGGTATGGCTGGGGACTGACTTGGCCCTGGCCAGGCCTGAGGGAAGCAACACAACCACACAGACACAGAAAGCATTATCATTGAATGACCTGTACTGAGCTTCTGAAAGCAAAGCAGACAACTGGAGAGTAGCAGCCAACAGACTGACACCCAGTTGTACTGTATAGTAAACAATATGTAGAATATGTGCTGAACAAGATCAGATTTTAATGTCCTAAGCAGGAAAATTGGATTATTGCGTCAGAAAGAATTAGGGAACAGTACTGGAAAACAGAGGCTATAAAACTGTTGAATGGAATGTTGGAATGTAATGCTAGCCAGCAGCCGCTATGTTAGCACTATTTAACATTCACATGTATTAAAGCTACAGATACTAGTTGTGTTTATGTTCCTGTGTACAGTGTACAAAATCCATCAGACTGCCTGATGCTGGCATTGTTTTGACAGCTTTATGCGATATTTCAACATTTAATTAGAGTTGCATTATTTTCTGGCCGACACCTTGTACTGATGACAGGAGAGTCAAACTACTTAATAAAGCGTTTGCTAGCACATCCCATTTTATTGACTCTCATTGGGGTGAAGGTCAGGACTCTGTGATGGCCAGTTCAGGTGTGAAAATGATTCCTTGTGCTCCAAGAGCCACTCTTTCACAACGTGAGACTGATGAAACTTGACTTGGTTGTCCTGAAATACACCCATGCCATCAGAGAGAAAAATTCACGGAAACCAACAAAGTGTTTTCTTAATGTGTCGAACCACTGAAACAGCCTCATCGCTCTTTGGCATGTCTGTGAATTTCTTTAAGTGGGATAAATGACACTTTCTCCAAAAAAATATTTATAATGTTTTTGCATCTCTTTGCGATAGCTTTGCATCTCATTTCAGCCATTTTTTTTCTCTTTCTGGGGTATATTGGAGGTGAGCTCCAAGACCCCCCCTGACATCTTGGAGTTTTGGGCCTATGCCCAGTCAGCCCATTCAGTAATCCATCCATGCTGGTTCACATATAGGTTTTGTGGAAACTGATGGTTTTGCACTAATATGCTACTGGTACTAATGTTGCATCAGAGAATGCTTTTTCCATTACTGGAAACATGATTTGAAGTAGTTTCACTGCAGTACCTACATATTACAGATAATAATCTTGGTCACTAAATGGCACCTTTAATTTTATTATCCTCATCCGCATAATAAGTAGTCACATACTCATTTTATTTCCTTTTCTTTGCTCTACAGCAAATTTCAATGAAATCTGGTCACTTATATAATTTCTGAGCAGCAGTAATAAAGCTTTTGGAATTACCTAAACTATAAAGGTTTAATGGGATGTGAATTCTCCTATAGGAGACAAAACCATGCTGAACCACAGCTGGATGTTTGATGTTTGCTTAATGAAGAAGCTGTTGGTCTAAATGTCGCCTTATTAAATCCTTGCATGTTGTCACTGTGCTGCAGTCACTGAAGACATCATATTGTAAACTATGACTGACATCTGCACGCCGAACCACGTCAAATCTGAGATTGCCTTTCAGAATATAAATTATAATGAAAGACCTCTGAGGTGAGTGAGAAACCGTGTGATAAATATCAGTCAGATGAACCCGAGGGACCAAAATATCTGTTTCTCTTGAATCAATCACTGGGTATTTATATGTTGGAATATGTTTGATCACTGAGGATAATATATGTATAGACATAAAATGTACTGAATTCGAAAATCTTCTTCTATAAGGGCACGAACATCTCCAAATTATTCAAACCCTTCTCTTTATCTACCGTATGCAGGGATATAAACCCAGGTTAGTTAAGTATCTGGTGCCAGTACTACCATGACAGCTAATGTTAGAGCAGAATGCAGATGCAGCAAGCGTTAATGAGGCTGATGGCATTACCTCTTTTTCTCTTCCCAAATGGTTGGAGGGCTTAATTAAAACATTTAGCTTGGTAAAAAAGGACTTCCTGCCCCTGTGTGCTGGAGGAAGAAGGGCAGAGGGGAGAATAAATGAGATGAGGGAGGGAGTATTTAACATTTCCTTGTGTTGGAACACCCACAGAAGAAAGGAGTTTCAGCCAGCATTTGTCAAGGCCGAGAACTGTAATTTCCACACACTGATATAAAGTACAACAAACTACATCAGGCTGCTCACGCAGAGAGGCTATCATTTCCACTGCATGTGTCGTGTGTGTGTGTGTGCACAGGAGGAGGAGGTGCGGGGGTGTAAGCGGAGACAACATCTACTCATCATAAAAGAAAGTGCATAGTAGGAGGTTGGCGTGTAAAATGGAGAGGTATAGTACAGAGTAAAAAGAACAAAGCATGTCTGGAGAGTCTGGAGGAAGTATTACAAGGTGGTTTGTCTGCAAATCACTTACATTTCCCAGCAGGACTCCATACCCAGAAAATAATACCCCATTCAGGCTGACAGTGATATATCATAATTTGTACTATTCATGGATGTGAATTGGTCAAGATATACCACCAGATTTGGCTTTATGACCCCCTTAACTTATATAGTACCTTCCATAACTACTGTAGCTAATTTACATTTGCAAATACTAATAGGTGTCTATCAGTCACCCTTTGTGTGTTCTTTTCCTTTGCAATTATGTTTGTTTTTATCCACAAAAATGATGTCACATATAATTTGTGATCAGATTGTAAACATTTGTATGTTTTTGTTCTACAGTGCTCTGTGCTTCAGCACAGTTAATTAGAAATAAAATCAAGGATACTACACTAAAGAGTCTCAGCTTTAATGTGAGAAGATTTACATCAATATAGAAATAGCTATGTGGGAGATATAAATCTTTAACTGCATAGTGGCTAAACACCCGCACACATTAGTAGGATATATTCATTGTTGGGTTTAATATTTTGTTAGAATTTAAAAAATAATGTAAACACTATCATTTATTTGTTGAATTTAATGTGATACTCAGCAGGGTTAGTGCATTCCTAATATTAAAAAGTACAACTCCACTGACAATTAATAATAATAATTCTGAGCTTTGTCTACAAGATCAGAAACTAAATAATAAAGCAGACAAAGTAAATTCATCTCAAACATGAAACTTGTGTAATCAGCAAGACCTTAATTTACAGTTTCTCCCCCCATGTTGCTCCTCACAAAATAATTGTAGGAGTCTAGTTTGCCACCAGCTCACTATGTGCTACAATTTGTTCATCACTTCAATTTAATGTTTTCATTTACAGATGAGACTGTACCAAATCAGTTCTGTCTGTTTGTAAATGCTGTTCTGCTTTAGGCATAGATGTTGGATGTTAGGGTTTCTGGGCAGACAGACATACACTATTGGTTGAAATCCCACTTAGAAAGTAAGAAGCACAAGTGATACTGGTTTGACTGGTGGCTGTCCTGTGCTTTGACATTTGGATCATCTTGTTCAGTAGGTACGTTGGCAGTAACATGATGGTGGTGTGGACGTGTCATTATACTCTGACCTTCCCTCTCAAAACCTGACTGCAGAGGGGGTTACTGCCTCAAAGACCTGACCTATAGGTTCATATACACACACAAAAGCACACAACACATGCAGACCTTTAGCCATCTTGATCTGCTGTAGTTCAACAGCTGACCTGTTATCCTGTCAAGGTAGCTACTGGGATGAAGGCCACTGGTAAATTATACATCAGCATGTGGCACTCTACACAGAGGGTCATACAATATAGTGCATGTGGATATTGTGGAGGAGGTGGGCTAGAAGCAGGAGGAAGACAGGATGAGCAAGTATAGAGAAAGGGACTAAAATAAGTTTCTGTCCCCAGGGCAAACAGCCCACTGTTCTTTTGAAGTTCATTCAGATTTTAACGGCAGTTTGTAGCTTCTGCCTGCTTCTCCTCCTCCTCTAACATGCAGCAGATTGGGAGATGTACGGTGTTCTGCCAGGAGCTATTAAAAATACTCTTCATTCCACAGAGGAAAACACAAACAACTTCTAAGTTCATTTTGGTTCATTTGCATGATGGTAAAATGCATTATTTTCTGTAGTCATGCTTCATGCTTCATACAACACAGATGTGAGATCGATATCAATCTGCTCATCAAACTCTTGGAAAGAATGTTATCTAGTTATTCCTCAAACTTTTCAGGTATGTTTTCAATATTCACTAATAATGCACGCCACCTTAAGTGCTCTAATCTTTGGAAACTTGAAACATGCTTTATTAGGCCACATATAGGTAAACAAATTAAGACACTGAATAGTTCTATGTCCTTAACATTTGTGAAATTAAGCACACATAATTAGGTCCATATATTAATAGAAAAATGTGTGAATATTTAAGTTCTTTAAGTTTTTTCATGTCAGCATGAGTGTGTGTTTGTGTGTGTGCGTGCACCACTTGCCATTAGTCCAGATCAATTTCCAACACAAAGTGGACTGTAATGAGCTCAGCATTATAGCAGGCAGGTGAAGCCAGTCAGGTCATCACATACACACACACACACACACACACTAAAAAACAATGTGTTTTCTGCTGGTTTGTGAAACCCTGCATGTTATTTTCGCCAGGTCCCAGATTTGGAAAGAGACACACTGTAGAATCTGTAGCTTTAATTTATCTTATCTAACCACTGTCAAAAGACCATCTGCAACATCCAAAAATCCACATCCCAGTTTTGTGCACACACTCCAGCACCGACACTTCTGCCCTGGCACTGTGGTGAGACAGTGGGAGACAGGGTGAAACAGCACACTGGGGAGAGGCAAAACAGACTGCTCCGGATGTGTGCAACATTCCTCCCGCTCCATTGTCACATTGCTTCACTCCTCACACATCATTATCTCAGCAGCTGTTACTTTACAGCACAGCCACAGAAAATAAACACAGACATCAGCTGTGCTCACTGATGGGAATAATACTATATATTATACTAAACTATATACTAAAAACTATTCCCCAGTTTAGTGTAATCTAATGCTTGGGGTGCTTGATCTTTGTGCATCAGTCCCACAGACCTCTGTAGTTGCAGTTGGAGATTTGGCGCTGGTGTTTCGCAAGGGTTGAATAAAACAGGCTACATGAATAAATCACCTTAGGTTATGAGAAACATTGTTGCAACTTTATGAGTTTTTATAAACCAGAATATAATTAATTATTAATCAATAAATAAAAATACAGTCACTGTCAAAATCATAAAAATACAGCATATGGGAACAATTGTTCACAGCAATCTATCTTGTAATTGCTAAGATATTTCATTCAGGGCCAACCAATCAATGCACTGAATGACAGACCTGCCCTCTTCACAGCTCAGCCACTTTAAAATTTGAGTGAATACAAACAACTGACTAGGAAAATACCTGGGCTGTCACTATTGCTGTGAAGGTCCCAGACAGACCTGCACAGACGGTCAATGTCTGGGCCAGGTGGCCTCAAGGTTAAAGTTGAGTTTTGTTTGAGTGCAAACACAAGCAGCCATTCTGCTGGTTCATTCCAAATGGGGGCACATTCACTCTCTCATTAGGCTCTGAAGGCGATAAGTGATGCTCATCTGCTGTTACATTCACTTCTATTATTAGAGGCTTGCTACTAGAAAGTTTTGAGGCTAAAGTTGTTTTGTGTGTGAAGACATAGTGTAGTTGTTGCCAGCACTTATATATGATATGGCTCCAAGAGGTTAGATGAAAATCACAATAACATATTACTACTACAACTTTACAACTACAAGGTGCTGAACTTGCTGCAATGATTACATCCTACATGATTTTACTCATGAAATAAAAATATATATTTATATACACAAGAGATAGCTCAGTTGTGATTAAAATTTACAATAATTATAACATTGCTGTAATTAATGTTGATTTAGTTAATCTTGATAAAATTCCCTGTGGAGATCATCAATAAGATTAAGTCAGTGACATCTCCTGAAAGCAAAGAACTCCAAATTTACTGCTAATACAACCACAAAGATTTTTTTTTTTTTTTTTTTAAATTGTGTCCCGATCTGTCAAATAATTCAAATGAGGGTTCGGACTGGTGTACGGTTAAGCCCTAAAGGTGTGAGGTATTCTGTAAATAAGCACAAGTTTGTTTCTTTGCAAAACTACATTTTTGAATATTTTCATTATTTAGATCCATGTTTGCTAGCTTTCTTCTTCTTTTCTGACATTGTTGGTGTATTGCTGCATTTCTTGGTATGTTATCAGCAGCAATGCTTCACTGATAGATTATTGTGAAACATCTTGTGTATAGCATTGTATACATGTGTAGTTTTATATTGCACAGATATGAATGCAAATCAGAAACTGTAGAAGGACTGCATTTGAATTTATTTCACATTACAGAGTGATTAGCACAATTATTAGCTGTAATGTAAATTATAAATAATAGTAGGTACATTCTAATCCATTCTGCTAACTTCAGACTACTAGCTCTAATAAATCTATGGGTGAATCTCAATTCCCAAATTTAAATTGGTCCTCAGTCGACCCAGAAGTCATTTGGGTGGTCCATGATGAAAGACAACTCATTTTTTCTGCTCTGAAGGAGTGATGATGTGAGGGGCGAGGAGACTGCCTGAAGGAGCTATAACTGAGGATACATGAGTGTGTCCTCTGTGCAAGTCTGTTACAGTTTGACAAGCCCCTTTATTGCAAATCAGTTTGTGATTGGACATTGCCCATTAAGCATCAAGAAAGGGATGTCTCATCCATTTTAAAACCTTCCTTTGTCCTTCATTTCCTTGCATCTTACGTGAGCAGGACTACTCTTCCTCTAAAGATGCAAGGAAACAACACAAATGAGGGAAACTTGGATGCAACTGGTGGAACTGAGATTTTGCCAGATATTGTTGGTGTAAGAAATGCATGAAATACAGTTCCAACACACAAACAATACAAAATTACCCCCCATACACCGCCTAAGTTGACCTCAATTACTTGAAAAATGTGGGCTCCTCAAAGCGTCATTTATGTGGAGGTTGCTTGTGCAGCTCATTAAAAAGTGAATAAACCCAAGAGGAGCAGAAGGCAGCATCTGGATCAACTCCAGCAGGCACATAGTGCACAGTGACTGATCAGAAATCTGTCCTCACTGCTGTGTCAGCTCTGCCCAGCTGCTCGTCAAACATAAAATCTGAATCTTTAAAAGCAGAAAAACAGAGAGTGCACCGATACAACACTAAAAACTCTAAAGGACTGCTGGCGGCCTCCAGATATTGAAACATTCATTAAAACCCTCAACAGGAATGCAGCGAAAACCATAGTTATTTAAAATATTAAAACCCTGAAGGTTGAAATACTAAAAACTGGTGTAAACAACTAGTTAATTCAGTATTTTACTCTGTACCATAAAGTTGGATGGACAAACTGATGAATCAATGCCCCACTGCCAAGGGAAAATATGTCCTGAGCATGAAAGAGAACAAAGAGCAAAAACAGACACGTTTTATTTTAACTACCATTTCAACTAATATTCAACTTCTAGAGCCAGTTCCAGCCAATTATATTAGTGTGGGCTGGCACAAAAAAATAAGGTGGGCAATTAGTGATAGTGTCTCAACACCTAATCCAGTTCTTCCCACAGCCAAAAATAAATAAATAAATAAAAGAAGTTTGAAAACTTTTCAAACTTTGAAAACTGAAAACCACTATCCATATTTTAACATAAAGCTCCATAAAGGATCAGCTTAGTTAAAAAAAAATCTACAGGGAAGAAAACAAAATCAGCTTTAGCTTTTTTTTCTCACTTCCTAATGAGCAGCAGAATCAGAGCATCATATAAAACTTTTTGGAAATTATATATTTTTTTCTCACTACATTATTTAGCAGCAACCAGAAAATCTATATGTACAATTGATTAGTTTAATATTAGTTTCTTTTCTTTCATTTTTTATCTAGTTATTGCCCTGTCCATCCATCCATCTGTCTACAGCATTAGTCTCCTGTTTGCTTTGGCAAAATCCTTAGAAATTCTTTAATTCTTTTTGTTAGGAATTTCCTATGGGCCAAGATCGCTAAATTCCTCATTTTTTTAAGACACAGTGAAATGACAGGGGGCTAGAATATATCACCAAAATGTCGGTTAGACTTTGAGCTTTCATTAGCTGTTGCACAGCAAATACAAGCAGAGATGGTAAACTTTTAAGAACAGTCAGTGTGGAGCCTCAACACGGTGAGCTAAAAGTGTGAGGCGAGTGGTAAAAAATAGTCTGTGCTGGGGTGGGGCTTTAGGTTGGGGGGAAATATCAACTTTTGATTGAGTGGGCAAGAAGCAAATTTAGGTGTGCTAACCCACTCATGTCCACTGCTGCTGCCAGCCCTGTACCATTACTTTAATTTGCCAGCTTATCCTTATCATCTTTATCTCAATGCATTTCATCATTAAAGCCATCCCTCAACTATTATCCCCACTGTGTACTCAGACACCTCTCATTGTGTGTCTCAGTCTTTCTTTTGTCGACACTCTGCCTCTTTCTCCCTCAACCAGTGCCACGGGCCTCAGCTGTTGGCCGTTAGTATTTCTGTTGCCAAGGCCCAGGACCACAGGGAGCCCTGGCTGCCACACATGCGAAAACACACACACACTCAAGCAGCCTTCACCTTCCTCATCTGGCATCCTTTAGGCAAAGGCTGATTCTGTGTTCTGTGCATGCTTGTTGATGAACACAGCGACAGACTAACAGGCCAAGGATTTTCATCCTTGCTCATTTGGTATTTTGTCCATTATTTTCTGCTTCTCATTTCCCTTGCAGTAATGTTTCTGCACTAATACAAGGTTTGCATTATTGATGTAGCTGCCACCCACCTTCCCCTCCCATCTGTGTGGATAGAGGGATGGAGGGGAAAGGGGGGGAGTGGATGAGATGCATGGGAGGGGAAGCAGGGGCATAAGGCATAAGGAAAATGGGTGTTGGCCTAAAGACAATGAATGGATGGAGCGATGGACAGACAAACAGAAGGCTGGATTGTGGTGGTCTGCCTGCATCCCCCAGGATGCCAGACTGGCCATGTAGGCAGTATTTACTGAGCACAGATCCCAGCTTTATCGTGCCATTTCAAGAGTGTTTCCTAATCAAACACATACATACACACACACACACGCACACACACACGTAGTTCTTTCTGATTCTAGCCTGAACCCTAGTTCAAGTCTTGACCTTGAAGCTGTACTTCGAAGGTGTGAGGCCAGCCAAGATGTCCTCACCACCAATGTTGAACATTCTAATTCTTTGCATAATACACATGCACTTTCTAGGCTTTGACATAGATGGGAGGATGAATGCAATTTTTGCATCTCTTTAGTTTTTCCTACATATAAGTGAGCATCCCCACCCGATCTGCAATTAAGTGAAGATTTCCTTGCAGCTATAGTGCACCCTAATCCTGCTTACATGCCAAGGTGCATATCAGCTCATTCAGATCTAGTTTGATCACTATGGAAGAATTTGTCCCCCATTGTCATGCATCCAAGGAGGAGGCGGCTAATCATCTTCTTTGTCTAGTGCATGCATTGATGTGCTACAGGAAGTGCATAGCGGATATTCACCAATATGAGCAGCATTTTGTTCACTATAGACACAGTTGGCTATGCTTCCCTCTCTCAGGCTCACACACTGGCAGACACAGACTCTTATGTGCCCCAACTGGTGTTCAGTTCAGTTTAGGCTGTAGTGTTTTGGTTTTTCCCCATTGGTTGTTGGGCCCAGGGGTCTGCACCACAGTGAGTCACTGTATTGGTCATGTACAATTGGTAAGTTAAACACTTTCAGTTTTCCAGTCAATAGGGTCTCTCACCTGTCTGCCAGAACATGACTGTTTTTGGCAGTGTAAAATAAAAATACTGCAAAGACGTTTAATATGACTAGTAACTAGTAACTAGTTACCGCTGCAGCTACAACTGTCTGTCACTCAGTCTATCAAATACTATATTGTATGTTTATATCCTTTTCCCTCACGATAAATCATACTCGAAAAAAAAAAAAAAAAATCATCAGAAAGGTACTGGAGAAGGATATGTTGCCATGGAGATGGCTTTCCACATGAAAAGGTGTGAATAACTTTTGACGCCTGCATTTACATCAAATGAAATCCTCCAGCTTCATTTTCCTTCTGTAGGGAAGTACACTAAACACTGGCACATAAAAAATGACATCCCTTTACAGTGAAATCGCCAGCGTTAAATAAAGAGTTTTAATTTAATAACTAAAAGGTATAAAAGGTTTATATATATTTCACCTGTCCACATATTAACACAGTTTAGTGTGGATTTAACACTGGTGATACTACTGTGTAGCCTATACATGTACAAACTGAAACTGCAATATGTTGATACATGTCAGCAAAATGTTTCCAGCCACTTTGTTCTGCTGAAATATCTGATCCACCAGCACAAAAGTCAGTTTTCTGACTGTAGCTTAAATTTATTGATTTAAATTTAAGGTTTATTACATGCAGAGTCTTGCAGCAAAAACAACCCTTTCAACCACGGAGTGCAGCTCTAAGGGAAAGCATCCCTGTTCACCTCTGCCAAACCTTCCCTGTAGTTTGTAGAGTGTTACTGTTTCTGTAAAGAAGGTAAAACGTCATTCATTCAAAAAGAATATAATGAAACAATCGAATAGGTTTGATACAAAACATATCTATATTTGCAGTTTATTTGCAGAGGAATGTTTTAGGAAAAAGGGATGGGTGATTGTCGAAATGCAGTCAAGCAAAATTTACTCTCTCAATTGAAAGAAGAACTTTGCATTACCGGCGGAGGGGGGAATCTGGTGCTGCACATGGAGATGCATAAAGTTTTTCCATGGTGGCAGATGTTGCCCTGTACCAGGGTATCAGTCTCAGAGGAGGAAAAATGATCAACTCTTAGTGACGTTTTTCAGTTTTTCAAGGACAAAGTAAATCCATAGCCACATATAGACACTGTTAATGCAGATAAAACACAGCTCTAGCAGTGAATCTATAAACATATTTTACTGTGATAACTGGCTGCTCAAAACTGTGCTTCCTTGAAATAACAAACTGATCAATGATCGATTCAGAATCAATACTACTACAACAATCTATTTCTACTGATAGATATTATGCACATTATGCATCAGGCACAGACAGTGGTAAAATAGACTCATCTCAGTCAACCAGTCAAAATGACCACGAGCTGAAAGTGTGTGTTTAGAGTGTATAGTAACTTCATAACATATGAATTTAAACAATGGTGCAAAATAACAAAACTGATAAAAAATGAAGGGGGTCTGAATACTGTACTTATACACTATACATATATAACATATACAGTTGTGCTCATAAGTTTACATACCTTTGAGGTTTTGACCTGATAATACAGTGTACATGTACACACAAGTTGACACATAAAAGTTTAAATGGCTAATAAACTGTCCACATCTGTGACCTGTTTGCTTGTAATTATGGTCTGTGTATAAAAAGTCAGTGAGTCTCTGCTGCACTGCCTTTGCTGAATTCTGAGCCATGAGGAAAGCAACAGAACTGTCAAAGGACCTGCAAGAGAAGGTAGTTGAACTTTATATAATAGGAAGAGGATATAAAAAGATATCTAAAGATTTGAGAACGCCAATCAGTAGTGTTCAAACTCTGATAAAGAAGTGGGAAATGAAAGGTTCTGTTGATACCAAGCCACGTTCAGGTAGACCAAAAAAAAAAAAAATTCAGCCCTAACTGCCAGGAAAATTGTTAAGGATGCAAAGAAAAACCCACATATAACTTCAGCTGACATACAGACTTCTCTACAGAAAAGTGATGTGGCTGCTTCAAGATGCACAGTAGGGAGGCACTTCAAGAAAATTGGGCTGCATGGTCGAGTTGCTAGAAGAAAGCCATTATTGCGCCAATGCCACAAAAGAGCCCGCTTACAATATGCCAAACAACACCTAGACGAGCCTCAAAAAAGTCATTTGGAGTGATGAGACCAAAATTGAACTTTATGGTCACAACCATAAATGCTATGTTTGGAGAGGAGTCAACAAGGCTTATGATGAAAAGCACACCATCCCTACTGTGAGCATGGAGGTGGCTTTCTGATCTTTTGGGGGTGTGTGAGCTATAGTGGCACAGGGAAGTTGGTCAAAATTGATGGCAAGATTAATGCAGCATGTTATCAGAAAATACTGGAGGGCAATTTACACTCTTCAGCCCGGACGCTGCACACAGGACACACTTGGACATTCCAACATGACAATGGCGAAAGGGGACTTTTTATAGAAATAACTGCAGATTTGTGTGGATTCTGGTTAAAATGTCTGTATATGAGTGAGGCTCCGTTCATATTACCTGCTCACGTGACCCAAATTAGAGTTGCAGGTGTGTAAACAAATCAAATCAGATGTTTCCAGGTTCGATCTGGGCCACTTGCATGTCACGTCCTAGATCAAATTTGTATGTGTGAGTCTGCAAGCACTGTCAGAACAGTCGGCTCAAAATGATCCTGTGGGTTTTCTAGCTCCTCTGCACATATGGCTTGTCATCATCATTCAGTGCAATGCCCTTACAGACCAGTCAATATAAACATGGTGGAGAGCAACAACAGCAGCAGGGGTCAGTTGAGAGACCAGGGCATTTCAAATCTGTTGTGCATTTATAGGCACATACTGCAACAAGCAGCTTTAGAGCTTTTAAGTAAATTGTGTGATTGGATTCACATGGCTCCCATTTCTGTTAAACCTGAACATGCATGGCAGAACTGGATACATGTCACTTAACATACAAACATGAATGTAAACCTTTAACACTAGAAGATCTGACTGAATTGATTAAGGCCTGCGATGTGAATGTAGCATAAGGGCAGGGACACACTTGACTCTCTGTGACAACCGCAGAGTCTGGCAGCAGATGATCCTGTCAGAACGCATCATTGTAGATCCTGCAACATCATGCCTATTCTAGCTTCTCCTTCGTCTCCCTCGGGTAACACTTAATTGACATCAACAGTCGCCGGTGGCAGTTGCATACATTAAATGTTTTAACAAAAACTTTTTGTGAAAGACGGCAGCAGCTAAATCTGAAAACTTAGACTGAAATATGGACATAAACAAACTATATGATTTTATCTGCTGAGTGACAAACACTGACTGACGCAGGACCGACTCAGGCTGAACATCAGGATCAGGATCAGGATCAGGATCAGGATCATCAATACATCCGAATCCCATTCATAATTTACTTCAAGTAAGTGTGTCATTGTGTTACAACAGAGAAAGGAGGGAATATTTAGGAAACATCAGGATTATGTCATAGACACACATGTACCAGACACACAAAAAGAGCATCACTGCCCATCCTACTCACCGAAGTCGGCTAGTTTGAGCTCTCCAGTGTCGCTGATAAGCAGGTTTTGTGGTTTAAGATCACGGTGAAGGATGTACCTCTGGTGAATGTAGGACAGGCCTCTCAGTAACTGGAATAGGAACAGCTGGAAAATATGAGTGAACAAAAAGACTCATTGACGTGTTTCTATGCAAAATACCAGCATGGCAAAGAGAGATCTGGTGACAATGACGTATTTTTCTATCACACTCTGGATAATTTCCATATCACATCTCAGTAACTATCATGGCCAGATCAAAATCAGCAGCATCTTTGATCAAGATCAAAGCCATTGACTATTTAAACATTAATCAAATAAATACATGACAAATAAAGCCCCACAACCTGTAAGCTTCTTGCGGTATGAACAGCCACACCACTTTTTCAGAGTAAAAACAAGTAGTAAATTAGATTTTCCCTGTCTATAATATTTTTGTAATAAAATAAAGTTCTTGTGTACAAAAATGTTCAAATTTAATTAATTTAATATGGATTTAATATGGAGCTTTTTATTTTCTGTGAAAGGTGATAAAGCAATTGATAAGAGCAGGGCCAGACTGTAGCCAGTTTATAGACAACATACAAATCACCAGACCTTGAGCCATTGTGTTTGGTAAGCATTTTCATTTGTTACCCAATATTTGTTGTCCATCACTGTTTCTAGTCCAGTCTATGCGAGGTGTTGGATTTTTGTGTTGATTGAACTGTGTTCACTCCACTAACACCAACAATATTAAACAACAAGATTATCTGATTAAAGAAAAATTATACTTAGTGATCAAATGATTTACTTTAATTCTGTAAAAGGATAACAATTTTTACGCCAAGGACTATACTGACAAATATAATAAGGGTAAAGTCATTCATAATAAATACTCATAAAAATGCATGAATCCACTTTTGCTGACAGGTCAAATAAATAAAGATAGTATTTAAATGTACATTTTTATAGCTGAATTTAAACACAGCCTCTCCACCTGCCTGAAGAGATTTTGAAAAGGAATATCCACAAAGTCAGAGGTACATGAAACATATTTCTTTTGCTGCTGAGATGTGGCAGTTCCTGAGCCCCCCCGCAGCATGTCTATCAACAAATAATGAAGCGTGCAAGATTCAGCGTTCAATTTTATTCTAATTCCAGCATTCCCCTCTCATTTCTCCAGGCTCACTCCATATCACAGTCTCAGCCAATTAAGCAGACTGAAGCACCGTGGAGTCCAATCAGAGACAGACTCTGTTTGGCATCTGGAGTCACTGGGTCAACAGTTTACTATTCCTATATTTTGGTGAGCGAGAAATGAACTTCAGTGCAGAAAATTAGCATGGGAAATGTATGTTTACTCATGTATATCAAACACGCTTCTCAAAAGCCTTTGCCTTGTTAGAAATGCAACTAAATTGTAATGAAAAAAAAAACAAAACATTATTTTGTTCTCTTCAGTCAACTCAAACACTAAACTCTTCTTTTTCTGTTTGGCTTCAGCCGGAGACATCTTAAGACCATTTGAATTCTAATGTTTAAGGAAAAATGCTTTTCTAAGAGCAGCCTCAGGATTTGAAGTTTTATATTCGCTTTATCAGTGTCATTGACAATATTAATAATACTACTAACTTTTCAGCTCCTGCACATTTTAAAGAAAAAAGGAGGTTTAAGTCTCCATTCTTTCTACAAGCAGAAAAGACTTCGTCATTAACATTTGGCTTGCTGACACATCAAGCATCTGCTTTCCAGACAAGTTCACTCAGCTAGAAAAACTGACCATGAGATGGCCATCTGGTTAAATGTATTGAAAGAAACCCTGCAGTCTAAGGTATAATCATGCCAATTATTCACCAGTGTGACCAGGAAGATAAAGATAGAAGAAAGTAACAGAGACAAATAGGAAAGAAGAAAAGCATAATATAATGATTTGTGGGTAAAGGTAGAAAATACACATTTCAGGAATCTCAACATAACATTTGTTGCACATGGATGATACATGATAATGTAATGAAGATCTGAAGCATAAAAATCATCATTTTCTTCCTGTACAACACAGTTATGTGGGGGAGAAGTGAAATATTTTTACTCAATTTAAGTACTGACAGAAAATGAATTACTAATAGTTTTCATTTCTCAAGCAAAAAGTCAAAGATTCTATGGTTTCAGTTTCTATAATATGCTTCATTCAATTTGAATTAAATAGTTTTAGTTTTGAACTGTTGGCCAGACTGTATAGGTGAGACTTTGTTTGCACCCTTAATACAACAATTTAAAAAGAGGGGGGTTTTATTGTGATTTATTAAAATGAAAATGGAACTCAAACGTGCAAATTCACTTCTGCTTCCTTTTTCTTTTTAAAAAGTTTAGCAGTTTCTGTTGTTTCTTCGATGTCTACATTGCATGCAGTGTATTTTAATACAAAAGTATTGCCTGGAGGCCCATTTCCACAAGTACATACACAACACGTAAGGCGATATGACATAATTTCTCTCGCCAAAATTTTACTCCACTTCACTAATCAAAATAAACCCCACTCTTAAAAGCCCAGCTTTTACAATCCCAGTCTTGGTCATTTCTCCACTCTAGGTTTTCCCTATTACTCTGGCTCCAGCCCATATCTATCTGCTCCACAACCAACTTTTCTTGTATTAGACCGCAACTCAGCTTTTATCCATCTACAATGTCATCGATTACATGCATATATTGGATGTCTCTAATTGTAATGTCTTTTGGAAAGCACATTTCCCCTATGAGCCATGGCTAAAGTGTGGTCCAGTACTGTACACCTATTGAAGCCCTGTTTTCTCCTCACCTAAAACACTTGATTTTATGATACTGCACTTGAGTTAAGAAACGAAAAAAAAAAATCCCTTAATAAATGTGAATCTTGTAAACAAAAGTTACAAAATGTTACTACCAATATCTACATATTAGCAGTAATCGCAACTCACTTGTGAAACAAGCTCCTGGTTCGCAGTTCAGATGCCAGTGCATTAATAGTAATAGTTTACTCATAATAACCTGACTTGTCAAAGAAACATGGGAGTCAAGAAACAATTCTAAAGCCTGTCTACTTTTCTTTTCACAAAATCAGTATCCAGGATTATTTCACTGCGATGGAGAAGGTACTGGTACACACTGTGTTATGTCTTTGAAATTCCACACTTACACGTACACCACTGTGAAATATTCAGTGTCATTTTCTCCAGAGTCACATTATACAATTGTTTAGTGGCCCTCGTCAGGACAAGTATCCTGCCCGTCATATGTAAAATCAGACTTATCTCATTTAGTCGGTCTGTTACAGCCTCATAGTAAAAGATTTTTAGTCAGTGGATGTTTTCTGCTGCAATGTGCTCTGAGACTTGGCTTCTCTCCCAGTCTTGTTAGGTATACAGTGTTGTACTTCTGACTTTCTCAGCTTTTTATTTTTCATTGCAGTGTCTCATTGTTTGTACTTTGCTGGGAGAATTTAATAGCCATCTAACCGGTGTCAATGCTACAATGATCTTTCACACAACATTATGTATGGCTAAGGAACCCTGTTCACCCAAAGTCTAAAACACTCCCCGTTACTTCATCTGAATTTAGCTACAGTAATTAGCTACAGCTGATCACATTGTAAATGAGAATATATTGTCCCTTCACTAAAGAGTAAAAACACTATAGGATTTCCAGTGTGTGTGTGTGTGTGTGTGTGTGTGTGTGTGTTTGAGTCGGGGGAGGAGGGGGTCTATAATCATGATACATTATTAGTTCATAAATGCAGGAAAAATGAGCTGCATAATCAGAGTTAAGTCATGCAATAACATAATGTATCACCTGAAGAGTGACCATCCATCATCAGCTCACCAACAAACACTGCCATTTTTCTAACAATGAAACATTCAGTGACATCATTTCAAAGGGAAGCCAAAGGGAAGCAGATTGCTCTATTAAGATAAGCATTATAAAAATGTGTGTATTAGATTTGGTCTGTGATTTCTATCAACAGAAAGTAGCTGCATCTGGATTCTTTGTCTGATATTCAATGTGCAGCACAGCATGACGCAATGGATCGAAATGACAGCAACACACTGATTTGTTTCTCTAGGACAGAAAGAAAGCAAACCTGCACAAAACATGGAAGAGAAAGAAAGATACACATTATAATGTGATGTTAATATGGAACACGCTATGCTGACATGCTCTATGGCACTCTGACATGAAGACTGACTGATATGGGACAAATGAAAAAAGGACAAAGTCTAAAGCACCAAAAGTGGCAAATAACTAGTGACTGAGTGAATAATTAGAAATCATTTTATGAAGACTATGAGTATCTATGCTGAATTGAATTCAGATGTTGAGAAATTGTGCTTGTGACATGTAAGTTCAGATAACCACAGAAAAGATTAATTTCACTGTGACAAGGAGGAACAAAAGTGTAACTTAGTACACACACCTTTGGATTCACTGAAACATCTCCAAAGCAGCATTTTGCTGAAATGAGTAAAAGTGGCGAAATCAGTGAGCGAGCGCTAACATGAAGGAGTGTTAAATGGAGCGAGAAGATCATCCCATCTGCCAGCAGGCATGGAAAGAGTCTATCTTTTCCACTAAACATCTGTACAGTGTTGTCTTTAATGGGCTGAATCAAAAGAAAGCATCAACCTGCACAGTGGCAGTAGCCTTAGTGGACTATAAAGTTCCAGAAATGGCCAGAATTGTTTTTGGCTGATGTTTTAATGAACAGCTGGGTTGTACTGCAGGGCATCTGTGCTTATATAAATGTATAGTATATATAGTAGCTATAACTGCAACACCATGGGCTGTAGAAGTGCCTTTGTTGTTATTCATATGTTTCTATAGATGTGTTTTGAAATCTCAATTTCAAAAACTAAAACTGGTCTGTGGCTGATACAATGTTTTTGCTGGAGACTTTAAAAGATTTACAGTAAGTGTGTTGGATGCATTAATAGTTAGCAGTCTTCAGTGTGACAGGTAGCTGTGATTTCTAACCATTCTGATTTGTAAAACTCTAAAATGATTCAGGATTTATATATCACCCCTAATCATGCATATGTCTATATATGTTGTGAGTAATTTTACCAGACTTCTCAAACAGACCTCTTGAAATACAATGACTTGACTTGCTTTTGACATAGTAACACAGATCATTGATGTCCTAAATGCAAACACCTTGTAAATATTGAATAATCGTGCCATATTTTCTAATTTCAAAGTAGTGTACTACTACTGAGATAAGGACAACATGGACTCACACATACACTGTGGGGTTTTGAGCTGGTTTGCACACCCTGGGTGTGTCCTCAAAGTTTTGGCAAGTGAAGTTTTGTTTTCAATTACATATACAAACCAATGATGATGGTGATGTGCATGCTCTTTTCATGTGATTTTCAAATGAGGGGGAACTTTAATATTTTTATGCTGCATTTTACACAGCTTACAAGTATTTACAACACCCCAGAGTGCAGTCCAGAGTGTGCCATAAATATTTGCGCTGATGTGCCAATCACTGATCCAAGCAAACTATCTGTTGAAGACATACGGTATATATGGCAGAAAACAGATAATCTGTCATCTTCTTTCTGTTCAATTTTTAAAATATGAACAACACTAACTATGGACAATAATCTCTGGACAGTTTCAAAAGCTTAAAACTTTCTATGAGGTGTCTGAAATAAGGCATTTTGGAACTAATTATAAGGAGTTGTACAATAAAAATGATCTTTAAACACCTACTGTATAAAATGTATATACAGATGATGAATGATGAGTAAAAGTACAAAAAAAAAAAAAAAAAATCAGCTTCCTGGCCTTGATACTAACATGACACTTCTGACTAAAGTGCTATCAGGCGCTTCCCTTGTAATGCAATTGTAAGAGTAATTCCTAGCTGTTATTTAGCTTGTAGGCATGGTTTGTGGGTGTCAGTTTCCCATTGATCTATGGAGATGTCACTGAGAAGCAGCCCTTCAGCTGACTGCATATAATCTAATAAGAAGAGCACTTCAGCAGCAGTCTGGATGAGATCATGCTCACTTGTGTTCAATTACAGCAGCACTGCTAACTCAAGTGAATGGGGCGAGAAAAGTTAATAGTGCTGTGCAGCAAGACAGTTTCCAATAGATTTTAATCTAAATCATCTAAGTTCATGCCGAAACATCAGTACATTATAGAGTGCAGGAACAGACATATACACACCAGCACACACGACCCTCTGGTTCTTGACCAATAATTACATTAGCAGTAAGTATGTGAATGTGTCTTTCTAAATGTTAATTCAGTGTAGAAGCAGTCTAATAGCTTTTATGTTGCTGATTAGTAAATATGAGGATGGTTGAGTGACTGCACTTTCTTGTAGTTAATCATAAAAGCCACTAATAGCAGACATTAACCTCTTTGTGATGCTTATGTTCGGGTCAAAATTGGCTCTTTGCTGTCTTTAACAATAACTGGGAGAATCACAGATGTCTTTCTTTCAGTATGACATTTCATGGTGTTTTTAATAAAAATAGTATGTCCATGTACTGTAAAATTAAACACAATATGATGTTTTATATACTGTATATTCTGTATAGAGTATTTTAAAAATGAGAATGAATAAGGAACAAGAACTGATACACTGCATATGTTCTATAATATTTAAGAAAACTGTGTTAAAAATTAGAAGTTGACAGATATGGGTTTTCCTATGGCTGATGCTGATGCCAATCACAGCAGCCAATGGCTGATTTATTTATGATGCTGATTGGATCCAATATGTTGAGCTGATTTTTTTTTTTTTTTTTTTTGATTTTCTGTCTAAATTCAGACGCAACTCTAGGATCTGACTTTTAGGGGTGCTGAGCTCCTAAGCAGATCATTTATACAGGGCCTTATGCCCAGTGCTCTTTCTGCTGACTCCATCCTGCTCTCACCCCTTCTCGCCCTCTTTGTGCTGTCAACCAAATAGCCAACATCCAGTTACAGAATCTATAATCTAATAAAAGGTACAAGTTGATGCATAGCGATTTATAACATTATTCTCATTGAAAGAATTGATTAGTGAGGGCTTTCCAATACTTCAATACAGTGTCCACAATGGAACTGTAAATGACATTCTTGTGTAACTGCATACAAAATATGTGTAACTCATCATAAAAATGGTATGTGACAAAGTGATGGTTTGCTATTCATCCATGTGGTCGTGTTGACGTATGCAAATTAGCCATGTGGAATGAAGTTAAAATTTAATGTAAAGATGAAACTGAATTTTCTTTAATTTGTTAATAAAGAATAATAATAAAACAATTATAATTATAATAATGATAAAGTGCATCAGTTAGCTCATTACCTGGCAAGCAAATAACTAAATTTGCTAATGTGTTTGCCAATATTCACACCATGGAACTGTAACCACACACATTCTAACAATCAGCAGCTCTATTTGCTAACATTAACTTTTCAACACTTGTGGTTTTAACCCTCATCATGAAATCTACTGCTACCTACTTCTTCTTCTGCATTGGTTTTATGTGGCAGATTACATGACAAGTCTAAAGTAACACATTTGCAAAATCTAATGCTACTTAATAACAGGCCTATTAATTAATCGATATTATTATTTTTTGGTTTGCCAACACTGGGATGCCTGTAGAAGTGCCTCTCTGTTAATCACCTTAATATAATCATGCTATTTATGTATAATTGGTTGGCCAATTAATCACATTAAGTTCATTTTGAAACACTACATATAAAGAGAAATGGAGGGTAAAATGTACTATAATAGCGATACAGAGAAGACGTAGAGAGAAAATATGGTATGCAGAGTCATCTAATGTTTAAGCAAGCATAATGTTTTCCATGTTCATGTTAATTCACCATTTTAGTACTTAGGAGGTCAGAAGCACCACAGTCGACTGACTGATGTATCTTCTGAGGGCAATGAAGGTCTGCACTAGATTTCATGGGAATCCATCTGTTTTAGCTGATTAGATATTACAGTCTGTGCCAAAGTGGTTGAGAAACTTACAAATATAGACATTGTGTAGATCCATGCCACTAACAGCCCTATCAACAGACTAGAGATTGCAACTCAGGGATCTCACCAATAAGTAACAAAGTCTGCAGGAGCCAAGCAACACCTCGCTCTGCTCTCCCTGAATAATCCTAAATTATTCATGTGAATGAGACTGCTGTCAGCAGGAAAAACACATATTATTTATGTAAATCCTCAGCACCAAAAGGTACAAGTTGTTACGCAACAGAGCGAACTGTCACTTTTCACTATGATGGAACCTATGTACTCTCCCAGCACCACCAATACCAATGGTTCACTCAATCATTGCTTCTACCTGTTCATTTCTGCTACCAGCACACTCCTACAGACAGGAAACATATTACACACAGTGAGTACTCCCTCATGCAGTGTTACAGTACAGAGACAAGGAGTGACCAGCCTTTCCAACCCTGCCTGACAAAAGCCAGCCAGACTAGCTCTTTTACTATTCTATGCAAAGAATTAGTCTGGAATCTCTTCGGTTTTGATCGAATTCCAGAGGGGGTGGACGGATCAATGAACACAGAATAAACCAATCAGAGAAACAAGCATTTTAGTTCCTATGTAGTCACACATGTGAACTCCGTGCCTGAATTTTTAAACTCTTCAAATACATTATCAATAATGTCATTTTCATTTAGGTTCATTTTTTCACACAAAAGCTTAATGAAATCAGACAGTCAGATAATGGATGCGTTTTCCTGAGCTTGTGTTTAACTGTTATGAGGTTCACCATCAGTAGCTGAAGTGACTGGTAAAGGGACAATCCAGATAACTCACTAAGTTCAATAAGAACTGCTGTTCTAGCTCAGTTGCCATCAGCTTTGCACATACCATCATTGGTCACATAAAAAAGGAATGCCATACAAGCTTTTGTTTTTTTGGTTGCAGCTCTGGTTTGTTTCCTCACCTGTGCTCGGAGAAGGACTTAGAAGGCATACTTCAGACTAGACTCACTGACATTCTCGCATTTTGGGGTTTTTTTGTGCTGTAGATGTGAAACCTCAGAGACTGTGTATTTGTTGATGATCAATGAGTAATTTAACTTGAAAGCAAAACTCTCACAAAAAAAAAAACAAAAACAAAAACAGAAGGTAATTTTTAAATTATTTTTTTAAATTAATCATCTTAAACCCCCACGGATATATCTTGGTATACAAACCCCCACACTAATAACCAGTGGACCTGTTCTCTCAGAGGAATTCATTGTTTCAAAATCCAACAGTTTCCTGTTTTTATTTATCTGTTCATGACGGTGAAGTCTTTTTTATGTAGGGAGCACATTTAAAAAATGTATTCATTATACAAAATTTCTCGAGCACAGCATGATTATACAAACTGTACCTTGACATTGTCAGGATGGAGACCTCCAGGGTGCTTGTCCATGTACTGACACAGGTCAGTATGCTGTAAAATAAAAGCAAAACAGCACAATGTTAATGAAGGATAAAAAGTTATGGACAAGCATGAAAATATAAGATGATTTATCCTGATGGTTGGGTGACCAATATGAAACAGTTTCTTTTTGTCCACATATTTTTGCCAATACAGTACATTTCCTTCTTAAGGTCAGGAAGAGAAATCTCCTTTATTCTCTAGTAGGGATGAGCATTTTAGACATTATGTGATTCATATGAAAGCTCAGATCTTCCATCCACGGACTCATATGACATGCGCAGAGTGGCCTGCCCTCCACTTCTGTGTTTTGTTAGTAGATTGAGACTGGAGGAGGCAGTGCCTCTGCAATCACACTGATATTTACAATATCAGCAATCTCCCAGTGCTGCCCACGCTGCCAGAGCCTGCTCTGCTGAATAATTCAGAATGGTTCTCCAACATGGACATGTCTGTCCATCTCACTAAAAGCCTTCTCTCTATGTTTCCATTTCTTTGCTTTTAATATTCTCCTTTTTCTCTTTGTAATAGAGTTCACTGCTTTTCCCCACATCTGTATGCCCACTCTGATTATGTATCTCACCCTTCCCCTTCCTTTGAGAGGAGAATAACAGACTAATATTTTTGCTTAAAATGTCCCCCATACTCTGTACAAAACAGCACAGCACAGGGTGACTGCAGCATCGAGCACATGATGATATATGAAAACTTTAAAACCAGCTGTCCCACATACTTGCACAGCTTGGAATTGACCATTTTAGCCAAATGAATACCCATTAACCACCAGGGTAAATCCATAACTGGAAAAGAAAGTAACTGCAAATCTCTGTTTATAGCTGAGGTTTTGACATGTGTTTTATGTATCAACAGGGGGCATCACACTATATCTCATGAAATGCAATAGTCATTCAGAGCTGAGCAAGCTTGTTTTGGTTCAGAGGCTAACTCAGCATTTCACGAACAGGGACTGACTTGAATGTAAATGTGACCATTAAAGGTTGTTGTCAATTGGTACATATGCAAGAATATCAATGAGGATTTTGCATATTGTGAACCTTGTTGTTTTACTGTTACCCACTGGCATTTCTATTTAGAAATTGAACTAAACAGTTTTCTGAAAATTAAATGGAAAAGATGCCCTGATTAAGGTCCCCTGGTACTGGACAATAATCCAATATTATTCGGCTAACCCTCAGTGGGCCAGATAGGATTTGGAAAGAAAACAGAAGTTCGCATGCAGCTTAGCAACACTTTAAAGAGTTGTTTTTGATGTTTTGTGCCACTTTTCTCTTGCTAGAACACTGTGGATTCATTTAAACTGTTATAAAGATATATGGATGCTGAGACTGAAATATTCCCCATATGTTCCTGTAGAGAAGAACTGAAGTTTCATTTCTGGGCTTTCTGCTCACCACCATCGTGTTAGCAACAGAAGAGGGTAGCCAGTGAAAATCACATAGGATTTCAAATCATACTCCTCGACTATAGTCTTCTGAGCACTACAGGCAGTGTGATGGTGAGTCAATGGCACAGACCACCAATGGGAGCTGTGGTGATTGCCAGTGTAGTTTGATAATAGATTTTTTGTGGCAGATTCATATTTAAGAGCTTTTAAATAACAATATATTTTGCCATAATTATTTTTCCACAGTAGCACATAATATTGCAGTTAGTGGTTTGTTAGCTTTTTTAGCAAACCAGAATCAAATCTGAAGGCTCTTGAAAAACAGAAGTTGAAGTAGAAGATTATTTCTCTACAGAAGGACTGGCACTCTGCTGTAACATGTATTAATTACAGCTTTAACCCATTGCCTGTAATGTTTATCATCTCATCTGGTGAAAGCATCTACTAAAATGAGAAGATGCTAATAAAACATTTTCTAAATTGCTTCTTTTTTTTTTTAATGAAAAACAGATTTGTTAGCTTTAGAGTTTAGTGAATCCAAAGGAACTTTACCAAACAGGGACCTTTTCAGTTGTTTTTGGTGGGCAAAATAATGGATGAGAGCTGGTATTTCTGCACCTTGTTTTTTGTCTTACAAGTGAATATTGATAATTTATCATCTACTGATATCACAATACTATCATTTGGCTCCAGATGCCATTTGTTTAATCAAATACAATTAGGTGACACCCAGTAGCAAAAAAGAAGTAGGTCAAACTAAACTGAGCATCACAGTTTAGTTGTGTTTAAAATAAATAATCATCACTAATCAAATTTCAAATAAACAGTGCCTTCAGCTCCAGTGCTGACCTTGTAGATTCTGAACTGACGTAGCTCAGAATATTTATATATGACTCTTTCCTATAGTTCAATAAAAAGTGTAATTCATATCCATATTATTTTACAGGACAGTAGTGGAGTGACCTTCCAAAAAAATGTCCACTTGACTTCCTGTTGTGGGCACACCAGTCCCTGCTTGCTCATCGAGCAAGTGGAAATATCCATGTGCCCTTTAAATGGGAGTAGGCTAATGAAAACATCCACATCTCATGTTGCTCTAGTATAAAAAACTGAAAACTGCAATCAGCGAGCACACACTGAAGTCAAATGAATCTAGACAGTAACAGACTGTGTCTTTAGTTTGTGTCTCTGTGGTTTCCTTTCCCTCTGAACAAACACTATAAACAGATTCTCAGCCTAATTTCAGACCTTTTCTGTTCCATCCGTGAAGGATCCAAACGGATGATCTTAGTGCCCCAGAGTGCAGACTCACCACATATTCAAAGACCAGAGTCAGGGTTTCCTTGGTGTGGATGATGTCATGGAGGAGCACGATGTTGGCATGCTTCAGGCCTTTCAGAAGAGAAGCTGCAGAGACACAACAAAATATAATAAAGACCGAGAATTGATCTGAGCTACATATTAAGATACCAGAGGATTTGCTAAAACCTCTGCCCTCATTAGCAGCATCATTAGAATTCAACGCAAGCTTACTAGGTGCTTCCTTACATAAAGGGGATTTTAAAAAGATTAAAACAGAAAGAGAAACTACAATGTGGATTTAATGTTGGACATTCTCACACTCACTTAACCTGTTTATGATGTAGTAGACAATGTTACTAAGTAGAACACTGAGATAATGTCTCAGGGAGATGATCGAATTGCCTATTACTTTACAAACAAGGTTCAGAGAGTTTTACTGTGGAGGCTGGGTGTGATCAACACATTATGGGATGGACTTGATAAATCTTTCACACATGATTCACTTCATCTGACTCACAATTTAAGTACAGTCAGGGAGGACTGTGCAAATAATAACAGATATAAATGTGAAACACAAATACATGTCTTTATTTTTAATAGAAGTCTACTAAAAGGGAAAAGGCTGTAAAGATTGTTAATAAACGTCCTACTGTTAACACTTCCTTATCAACCGTATACTGTGTATTTATGTTATATAAGCATCTAATGTAATTCTGTAGTAAACATACAGAAAAAGTTATTACTAGGTCCTCGTCCATTATTTGAAAACTCATCAAACAATGATGATGTCAAACCAACATTCTACAGCCTGTTTTCGTGACATCTCCAAGAGGGCTGTCATATGCCTCTCACACAGTAAGATAAAATAGTAAAAATAGCTTGCACAGCCATAGTGGGCAGATGGTAGTAAGCCTGATAGCGGTAGAACTCCGTCACGTTTATCGCCTTCTGGTCCTCTGAGACTGATGTATCAGTTCACTGTGTAGTCAAATAAATTGTGGGTTGAGAGAATTTATCACTTCCTGCTGTTTAATTGAAGAAAAAGTCAATAATTTTACACTGAACTAATGATTTAATGTTGTTTTCGTTCCTAATTACATGAATTGCTCGCATGTATTGCCACCCATATCACACCCACAACAGTGAAGTACACGAGCATCAACAAAAAAGGGGTAAGTATTAAATTGCATTGAAAATGTTGGAAAAATTAAGAATAATAATTTTAGTTACCCCTTTCTATCAAGATTAGATGTTTTCATCAGACTTGAAGAATGGAAAAAGCTGTGTCAATAATCATTCAGATTATACACTAGCAACTAATTCATTTTTTTTTTCTTTTCCAGAATTTACAGAGACGGATATGCAGGAAAACAAACAGCTGACTGGCCAAAGTGAAGCAATACAGGGAATAGTTTCATTACACCACAGTGTGACAGTGGCCTGACAAGTGTAGTTTTTATTATGAGACATAAATGGGATTTTCAAATGGTTGCCTTTGTGTTTAATTTAGCAAATACAACGTTTCTTCCGAAGGGCACATGGGAATTTTGACAGACATATGCCCTAAGAGAGTGGAGTGATGCTGCCTCATGAATACATTCATCCTGTATGAGCACCTAAAGGCTGTTAAAGAAATTTCAGATAAGCAGATCAAAGACAGGATTCCTCTGTATAAGCAGGAGGTTACCACTACAGTCAGATACCTCAAAGATCATGTCGCTAATTTGAAGATCCCCACCCGTTCCCTCTCACACATGCACCTACAACATCACTGGTATTGGGCATGAATGTATCTACTTTTAATAAGCATGGAGACACACAGAAACACACACAGAAACACACACACACACACACACACACACACACACACGCAGGGACACACACTCCAAACTATGCCTGTGAGCAGATCAGAAAGGCACTTTGAAATTGAACTAATTCAGCAATTCCTGAGCAGGAAGCTCCCAGTGCAGTTATGTGAGCAGCATTGCAGACTGCTACTGAATAAAGTAATACATACAGAGTAGAGGAAAGCAGTGTGTGTGTGGATGGCTCACAAATCAAACACTGATGAAACAGAGCAAAATCATTTTTTGAATCTATATTCAAATACCAGTTTGGAGCATGGGAAGAGTGTGTCTTCTTTGGGTCCAGCTAATTTACTAGCTGGAAGAATTTTAACTGCTTCATATACAGTAAGTGGCAAATATATGTCCACTGTCAATGCAGTAGTAAGTCTTATTCTCACGTTTATCAAGACAGTAACACTTATTTATACAAAACTCTTTATGACTTGCACTGAGAGCAGACAGGAATAATCTGAAGTGCAGATCATTCAAGTGAAGGTTTTACACTGTAACTTCACTCTTGACATTGTTCACTGAAACTGAAGAGGTCCTAAAATGAAAACTGAAAATGTATTATAAAATCATTTGTAGGCAGTGGAACAAATATTAGCTGTCTAGAAGTAATGGCTAGAGAAAATAAGTGGGTTTAGTGTTTCAGAGGTTGCTTTCAGGAATTCAGTAATACAAACGGTGTTGCCCTCAGGCAACAAACCACACACCACCCCTTTAAATTTTTTAAAGTAAAACATCACATTAAAAATCTGATGAGAATTCTGTGACCAATGAAATTTGAGATGGGCATGGGTTTGACCTTTTGTCTGTTGCTGTACTATCTACTATTACTCAAAGGAAATGGATCCACGAACATTTTTTGGGTATAAGGAACATGATCGAGCAGTAAGGCTCATTACTTCCGACAGTGAGCTTGAGGAAAGTGACAGTGAGGAGTGGACCCCAGAATCAGGTTTGAGGGAGAGTTAGGAAATCAAGGTTTAGTCAGTAGCGTAACTTCTTGTATGAAATGAATGTGTGTGTGTGTGTGTGTGTGTGTTGTGTGCGTGCATCAATGGATGAGGAGAGGTATATGACCTATTCTAATTTTATGCATCTTGGTTTCTTTTGAAAACCTTTTAATGGCCTGTCTGATGACACTGTGTCTGTGGATGAAGAGGAAAATAAAGATGATGATAATATGGGGCTGTGGTGGGACACATTTTATGATTGATATATTATCAGGGACCCCTAAGATACCCAGAAACTAGGGTGAAATTTTTTTTTCCTCCAAAAATAAAAATTCATGCCATTGGGAGTTAAGTTTGACAAAATATATGACATGAGGCATGGGATTACTACCATTCCCACCCACTTTCCTGCCCACTATGGCATCAATCCCATGGCCTCTAGCATTTTTTTGTGCGCATCATGTTCCCATACCCTCCTGAGGCCTAATGCTGATTCTCCCGTGGTGAAGAATTTAGATTAGATGACACACTGCATGAGTTATTTCTTGTGTGATTTGGCACCTGAACTCATGAATGATTTTTAGAATGTCTACCGAATAGGTAATAGAGCACAGCATGCAAAGTACTTGTATTCCAGTAATCTTCAGAGTAAAAGTATCTGTCCCTGAAGTGCTTTGTATTCATAAACTTCTCACCTTCTCTAATGGCAGTGAAGGGCGTTCCTTCCTCCTCTTGCAGTCGAATCACCTTCAAAGCCACAAGTTTCCCATTCACCCTGGCAACAGCACAGAGGACAAACAGTTCATGGGAATCCAGTGGGTTTATTTTCTTTTTTTTTTTTTTTTGTAACATTGAAAAAGGATCTGTTAAAAATCAGTGCCAGAGAACAGCAAGGATTGTTTATAGATTAAATGTAATTTAGCAGCAGTGGAGTGAGACCTGGGTACAAGGCCATTGCCTTACAGAATGAAGCTCACCAATCAAAGATGTTATAGACATCATTACTGAGAAGAATAGCATAGAGTTTAATACACTTAAAGTGTGATTTAATTAAACCATACATGCAGGATAAGAAAAACATCAATCCTATAGCTATAAAATAAAATAAAAAAAACACATTTTATGGGTGGAACTGGTAGAAAAAGAATATTTATATAAAACTATAGTACTATAGTTTTCCATTTAATTAATTTAATCAGTTGTTCAGCAATGCTACTGTCTAATTAAGTGTAGTAATCACTTTCTGCATGAGTGGATTTTATGAACTACAGAGGAAAGGGTGTGGATTAGACAGTGACTCGACATTTACATACGACTTACTTGCTCTTTCCTTTGTAAACTGTAGCATATGAACCCTCTCCCAGTTTCTCCAGCTTTTCATAGGAATCTGCCTTTCCAAACTTCGGGCTTGTAGGCTGAGAAAAAGAAAACATATGAAAAGATAATATGAAAAGATGAATTCAGCGACCCGAAAAAGTCTTGGAGGATTTCACAGAAGACATTGCACCTCTATGAGTGATATTAAAATCTGAAGGCTCCCCACTGTATTATCAGGGCACTGTAATATCAGTGAGGAGGACGAGAGAATTTCACAAAGCCTTCAAGTAAGAACTCTGAAGATGTCTTTTTCATTTACTCGTCAACTTACAACTTATAGACACTTTTACCCATCTCAGGAGTTGAAGTGGTGAAATTGTATCTACAGCATCTTACCCAAATGGTATGAAACGGAGGCTGGACCATTTTAAATCTCTAACCTAATGAAGGCTGATTTTAATCGGAGGGACAATGCAATGCGCTGCTTGTTACCTCACCATGCTCTGCAGCACTAATAAGCTCAACAATTTGGAGGGCTTCTCTAAACAAAACGGACGTCCTCTTGAGATCAAGCAGGAAGTGAAGCAACTCAGTCGGACAGTAAGTGATTCTCCTCCTGTTGGCCTGAGAAACCTCTCACAGAGTGTTGCATCCCAGTTAGCTGTGCTGAGATATGACTACAAAGGAATTTCCTTCAAGGACATTTTTTTTGTGCAGCTTTCTGCATCAAACATCCTGCCTGCACCTTCGCAGAGAGTTTGAAACTGAACACAAAGATCTTTATTTTCTTATGACACCATTACAATGGCTCAACCTCCGTGGAATTACATGGCAGTAAAAGCACACCTAAACACAAGGAAAATGAAGGTTGATAACCAGCCACTTCAGGGAGACACATGCTGACCACATACCACTTCCTGTCGAAGGCACTGCTGGCCAACAGCACAAAGTTTCTAGGAGGGCAGTTCACAGAGGACCTCTCCTGGAACGCACACATGACAACAATCTATTGCAAAGTACATCAAGGTCCTGACTTCCTGTTTCAATTGGAGAAAATTAGCCTCCCTCCACCTGTCATCACCACGTTCTACAGAGGTACTATTCAGAGCACCCTTACTACCTGCATCACTGTCTGATACGAAAACTTCAAGTCTCTGACCATCTGCAAGGCCCACAAGACCGCTGCTATGCCAGCCTCTTACCATCCAACCACAGGTACAGATGCATTAGCCCTCCTGCTGTACGTCAAAATGTTCAGAAGCTTCTTCCCTCAAGCTGCAAGGATCCTTAACAGCTTATGCAATAGAATTAAAGACAGACTCCCAAAAGCATCTTTACAGCAGGAGGAGAAAATACACCTGACCTGGTTTACCAAGTTGTTTTGGTTCATTTAAGAGTGTTGACTGACTCTTACTCTTAAACTTTCCTACTTCAAACAAATCAGAAGTTAACAGAAGAGGAGTTATTCATAAAAACTTAATAGAAATTAAGACCACTCCTCTTATTGAACAGAAAAACAGAACTGTCAAATGTGGATTATTAAATATTAGGTCCCTTTCTTCTAAATCTCTGTTAGTAAATGATTTGATAACTGATCACCAAATTGACCTACTTTATCTTACTGAAACCTGGTTACAGCAGGATGAATATGTCAGTCTGAATGAATCAACCCCCCTCAGTCATAAAAATTATCATGTTCCTCGAAGCACAGGTCGAGGTGGAGGAGTAGCTGCAATCTTCCAGTCAAACTTATTATTAAACTTTCATCCTCAGAACAATTATAACTCATTTGAGAGCCTCACTCTTAGTCTCTCACATCCAAACTGGAAAACACAAAAACCAGTTCTACTTGTCATTTTGTACCGTCCACCTGTTCCTTACTCAGAGTTTTTAACTGAATTCCCTGACTTCCTGTCTGATTTAGTGCTTAGATCAGATAAAGCCATTATAGTGGGAGATTTTAACATTCATGTAGATGTTGAAAATAACAGCCTCGGCATTGCATTTAATTCTATATTAGATTCAATTGGTTTCATTCAAAACGTTAATAAACCCACCCACTGTTTTAATCACACCCTTGATCTTGTTCTGACCTATGGCATCGAAATTGAACATCTAATAATTTTTCCCCCAAATCCTGTTTTGTCAGATCATTCTTTAATAACTTTCGAATTTAAAATGATGGATCTTGCAGCGTCTGGAAGAAAATTCCACTACAGCAGATGTTTATCCGACAACGCTGTTAATAAATTTAAGAAAATGATTCCATCTTTATTTGCATCTATGCCAAGTATAAACATAGTGGAGGGCAGCTGCCTTAATCCTACTCCCTACCAAATTGATCATGTTGTTGACAGCGCTGTAACCTCACTGCGTGAAACGCTTGATTCTGTAGCCCCTCTGAAAAAGAAGTGATTCAGAGAAGACTAGCCCCATGGTATAATTTACATGTTCGTACCTTAAAGCAGGCATCACGAAGGCTGGAAAGGAAGTGGCGTTCCACAAACTTAGAGGAAATTTTTCTAGCTTGGAAAAACAGTCTACTAACATATAAAAAAGCTCTCCGTAAAGCCAGAACTGCATACTATTCATCACTAATACAGGAAAATAAGAACAATCCCAGGTTTCTTTTCAGCACTGTAGCCAGGCTGACAAAAAGTCACAGCTCCGTTGAGCCCAGTGTTCCCTTAGCTCTCAGCAGTGATGAATTTATGAGTTTCTTTACAAATAAAATTAGAGATAAAATTCAGCAGATGCTTCCTATACCTGCAATAAATGAATCTTTTACTACAGTAGCTCTTGAATCATCTGTAGGACCTCAGTTATGTTTAGACTGCTTCTCTCCTATAGATCTCTCTGAATTTACATCAGTAGTTGCTTCATCGAAATCATCAACGTGTCTCTTGAACCCCATCCCGACTAGACTGCTTAAAGGCACCCTGCCATTAATGAACTCATCTTTATTGGACTTGGTAAATTTATCTCTAGTATCAGGCTACGTACCACAGGCCTTTAAGACTGCAGTAATCAAACCTTTACTCAAAAAGCCTAGTCTTGATCCAGGAGTCTTGGCTAATTATAGACCAATATCCAACCTGCCATTTATTTCTAAAATCCTAGAAAAAGCTGTTGCTAAGTAGCTATCAGACCACTTACACAGGAATGAACTATTTGAAGATTTCCAATCAGGATTTAGAGCACATCATAGTACAGAAACAGCACTGTTGAAAGTTACCAACGATCTTCTCTTAGCCTCAGATAATGGACTTGTTTCGATACTTGTCCTCCTAGACCTTAGTGCAGCATTCGACACCATTGACCACAACATCTTATTACAGAGACTGGAGCATGTGATTGGTATCAGAGGAACAGCGTTAAAGTGGTTCCAATCCTATTTATCGGACAGATTCCAGTTTGTTCATGTCCATGATGAACCTTCCACACGAACAAAAGTTAGTTATGGAGTTCCACAAGGTTCTGTGCTAGGACCGATTCTGTTCACCCTGTACATGCTTCCTTTAGGATATATCATTAGGAAGCACTCTATTAATTACCACTGCTATGCGGATGACACTCAGTTATATCTATCTATTAAACCTGTTAACACAAACCAGTTAACCAGACTTCAAGCCTGTCTAACTGACATAAAGGCCTGGATGACCAGTAACTTTTTACTTTTAAACTCGGAGAAAACAGAAGTCATTATATTTGGGCCTAAAAATCTCAGAAATAACTTTTCTAAAATTATAGCTACTCTAGATGGCATAGCCCTGGCCTCCAGCACTACTGTAAAAAACCTTGGAGTTATTTTTGACCAGGACATGTCCTTTAACTCACACATAAAACAAATTTCTAGAACTGCATTCTTTCACCTGCGCAACATTTCCAAAATTAGGAACATCCTGTCTCAAAATGATGCAGAAAAACTAGTCCATGCATTTGTTTCCTCAAGGCTAGATTACTGTAACTCATTACTATCTGGATGTCCTAATATCTTAATAAAAAGCCTCCAATTAATCCAGAATGCCGCAGCCAGAGTCCTGACAGGAACTAGCAAGAGAGATCATATTTCTCCTATATTGGCTTCTCTTCATTGGCTCCCTGTAAAATATAGAATAGAATTTAAAATCCTTCTTCTCACATACAAATCCCTTCATAATCAAGCTCCTTCATACCTTAAAGACCTCATAGTACCATATTATCCCAATAGACCACTTCGCTCTCAGAGTGCAGGCCTACTTGTGGTTCCCAGAGTTCTCAAAAGCAGAATGGGAGGCAGAGCCTTTAGCTATCAAGCTCCTCTCCTGTGGAACCAGCTCTCAGCCTGGGTTCAGGAGGCAGACACTCTCTGTACTTTTAAGGCTAGACTTAAAACCTTCCTCTTTGACAAAGCATATAGTTAGGGCTGGCTTCAGGCAACCCTGAACCATCCCTTAGTTAGTTATGCTGCTATAGGCCTAGACTGCCCGAGGACCATCGGTGCACTGAGCTCCCCTACCCTAACCCCCCCCCTTCTCTCCCACCTCATGTATATTCCACCATTGAATGTTACTAACCTTGTGCTCTCTCTCTCTCCCCTAGTTTGTGCTCTCTCCCTCCCTCTCTCTCTCTCTCTCTCTCTCTCTCTCTGTACCTTCTGCAGGTGTCCCTGGTCCTGGAGCTGTTTATCGCTGATGTGCAGTTACTGGCCCCACCAACTTGCAGTGTCTATTTGTTGTTTATTGTTGCTGTTCTTTTCTCTCTGCTCTATCCACTCACCCCAACCGGTCGAGGCAGATGGCCGCCCAAACTGAGCCCGGTTCTGCTGGAGGTTTTTTTCTTCCGTTAAAGGGAGTTTTTTCCTCTCCACTGTCGCCAAGTGCTTGCTCATAAGGGAATTGTTGGGTTTTTAGTTTTAGTTTTTGTAAAGTGCCTTGAGATGATTTGTATTGTGATTTGGCGCTATACAAATAAAATTGAATTGAACTGTATGTTTGTGTGTTAATTTTTACAGTTCTTAGGTTTAGTCACCCATTCGTTGTTTGTAGCTATGTCTGCACCATGAGAAATACAGTATAAATTTGTTCCCTTTCATGTATGTCATGTGCATGTATGGAAATGCCAATCTGAACCTGAACTTTTTGGAAAAAAGGATTTCTCATTAAAACAAGGATATTTTTCAAGTCAACAAACAACAAACTTAATTTTTAAATGTTAAATGTTTGAGAGACTTTGTTTGGTCTTTTCTGCTGAAAAAACAAACACCAGAAGGGACAATTTACAGATTTTCATAATCATAGCAGACACAATTCATTAGTGTCTCACAGCGATGCTGACAGGCAATCAGTCAAGCCTCATATCACACTTATTAAACCTCATTTCAGTGCACATTCATTAGGTGATTCACATTTGGAGCAAATTAAAAAAGGAACTACATATGTCTAAAAACCTGAAAATCTCATTTATATTATTAAGAAGAATCGTGTTGTTTGCAAACAGGCTTCAATTAAGCGTGTGAAGGAATACAGGCTGGGAAATTTGTTTCAGATGGAGAACAGAAAAAGAGCTCGGCTGCCAAAACAGAACACCTGAGAAATACAGAAAGTAATTTGTGCTTTGACAGCATTTGAAAACCCATGTTAACATTTTGAAATGTGTTTTCAATTAATCAGCGTTCACTGATGTCACAAAATAGGTGTTTTATACAAATCAAAGGATTTGACCCCCTTGGTTTATATTGGTTTAGACAATTTTCTACATTTAAACATAACTGCTGTTAGATGCAAACCATGGGCATAACTTCCCTTGTGGTTCAAGCAAAACTGCTTTCCTAAAAACTTTTCAAATTTCTAATTTTGCCCATAAATTACTTCTAAACATCTCAACTACCATGATCCATTTGAAGGTGTTTGCACATGTCAGTTTGCAAAATAGGGAACCCAAATGAAAAACGTTGGCGGAGAAGGAGGTATGGTGAGTAGTGAACCATGATTTAATTGGCAAACCAAGCAATCAGCAGGCAACAGTAAGTTGTGGCCAGACCGCACAGAACGGTGAACACAAAGACACACTGAGGAGGCAGTACAAACAAATCCAGTGGGGCAAACGAAATACCAAAACGAAGGGAAGGCAATGATCTGTACACAACGTCGTCACACAGATTATTAATAAGGTAGGGTAAACAGGTAGGGAGTAAGCAGAATCAGAGTCTAGGACAACAACAGGTCAGAAGGTGAACTGCTTTGTAGTTAACAGGTGAAAAGGCTGGAGAGTGACAGAGTGCTGTTGACAATCTGGTAAGGAGTCACTGTAGATTACTGGCTTTATTACACAGAACAAGCTACAGGTGAGTGTGGATGGAGCTGCCTGTAAAGCTGGAGCATAGACCGAGGGCCAGATGCAAAGATCACAATAAAAGCCTGAAACAGAAAGTTTCAGGGAATCATCACTACATAGATGATAAAAATGTCTATAGGTTTGTCTCACTCATCTTCTGCTGTTACTCTACGTTCAGCCTACGTTAACGCCAAAGGGCATAATTAAGAACTGCTTAATTAAAAAAATACTAATCACCATGCATCCTCTGAAATACAAACGCTGGTTCCATGATAACACACAACTTTTGACAGTTTTTCCACCCACTGTTAATTAATCTCCACAGAGGTCACTACCCACCAAATACTGTATCTACCGCACTACTCCTAAGCAAGCTGGGCTCTATTCGCTTGCTTACAAATTGAACTTTTCATTAGTAACTTTTTATGGTCCCAGAAAGGTTTACTTACAGAACTAGGGCTGGAGTGCCGGCGTAGTTTGGGCGACTCCTTGCCAGCAGATGAGCTCTTGGCATTAATGCAGGCATTGTTCTCAGAGTGGACCCTCTTCACCTGACTGGCTGGCTTCTCGAATGGGTCGAAGCCACTCTGCGTGCGCTGAACTCTCACCTTCTTGTCCTCAGGGATTGTATCCAGGGGCTTGATGACCGAGTCTGTTCCCTGGCAGCTTCGTGTGGACATCTTTGTGACGCATATCTGTCAAAAAGCAAGAGGAAAAGAGAGGACAGAGATGATAAAAGTGGGCATTAAAAAGAAAAATCCATCTGCAATTACCAGTGTTCAGGCCAAAAACTGACTGTGTCCTCATCTTCCAGATCCTGTCTGTTTTTCATCTCTGTCTTTTCCCTCCCTGTTGGGCCTGCTGTTACCTCTCTCCTGGGATGAGAGTCATTTTATCTCTATCTCTCTTTTCTCTGATCAAAACAGCTCTAGCCTCCATTGGCTCCTGATGCAGACATACCGCCGGCTGCTGCTCTTCCCATACGTTCACACAGTTCCACGGTATCTCTGAAACTCATTTACACATCCACACAAATGTACAGACATGCTACAGACTGTGTCCTACAAGCCCATCGGGCACCCACTCAGCCCTCCACACTCACCACCTATTTTCAAACACAGAGCACCTTACCAGCTGCTCCTCCACCGTGGACTGTGCATACTGGACACAAAAGATGTAGGTGGCATGACATGTTTTGCCACAGCTCCTTTAAGATTAAATATTTAGGCCCAGGCTCCCCTACAGGAAGAACATCTAATTACTCTAATACACAAGGAGGAGTCATCTTGCAGTTCACTGGTTTGTTCTTTTACTTGGGCCAGGTTTCATTGAACACAGTGAAGATTTTCCCACAACACAGTCTCCCTTCATTATTCATATGATTTCCAGTTCTAGTCCCTAGCTGACCTGAAGCAATAACCTTCCCTTTTTTACATAAAATTTTGCCATTGGCAGCCATGTTGCCAGAACGCATTGTGTGTGTTTTTTTTTTAATCAAAAAAACCACCAAAGCATCAAATATGAATGGTACAAATGGCAATATAGAGTAAGGAAATATTCCAGACAGCAGCCAAGTTTCTCTGGTCATTTGACCAGCTCAAAAAAAAAAAAAAAAAAAGATTAATTAACAAGAGTTAAGTAAATTTGTGATCTATAGTTGTCCAGAGTAACCAGAGTAAGCTTTCATCTGCTAGAGTAATTATGTAAATTATAATGAAAATTGCAGCTTGTGGCAAAAACTGCCCTCTTTCAAATTGAGCATGCAAAATGGGCCAAGATATACACAACTGAAGTGGAGAAATAAAAAGAAATGAGCAGTTTGGAGTCATACCAAGCAGTCGTAAAACACGGGTGCCATGCATATCCAGTATGCCCCCAGTGAGAGCAGTTTTCATCTGGAACAGCACGTAAACTAACAAAAACAAATACCTTCATTTAGACCTATCACACTACAAGGCATCAATACTTGATGAGAGTGTCTGGAAAAGATGTGTTCAGAAAGGCTTAGGTTCCAGCAATCCACACAAATCATGAGATACATGACACATGGAAAAAAAAGTCAAAGATGTTGTTTAAAACTATAATGGAGATAACAGTCTTAACTTTTTGTATGAAGGGTCAGGATTCTGAAGTCATGTATGGTGATATTGTCTTACCGCACTTTAAAAATTAACCAAAGACAATGCTTGATGGCAGTATATTTTGTTTCAAGCAACCACACAACAGCTGCAGGCACTTTCTAGCAAGCGTCAAACTTTCAGCTTACATGATATGGATGTATGTCCTGCTCTAACTGTGTTAGATTGTATTGAACATTCAAAAGTATCCTTTACAATGAATTAATAGGGAGACTCTTATAATACACCTCTACATTGCACACCCAAGAACACACACACACAACAGCAACAGCTTTATGAAGTAGCATTACATTTCTTCTGGTCTTCTGTTCTGTGACTCTTCTTCATTAACAGCCTCTGTGCTGTGCTTGACATATGACCCCCCCCCTTCACCCTCAGTAAACTGCATTGTTCCTCTTCAATAGTGATTAATAGTGATTATAAAACAAACCTGTGCTTGGTTACAGTTGCCTGTTTGCACGTACCTGTGCCTTTCTCCAACATCTTTACATCATTAATAAACCATGCTCTATATGTGAAATTGGATAAGATAGATACAATTAAGATAAGATAAGATAAGACAAGTTAAGATACGACAACAAACAATAAGAAAAGATAAGATAAAATAAGATAAGACAAGATAAGATAAGACAAGTTAAGATAAGACAACAAATGATAAGGAAAGATAAGATAAAATAAGACAAGACAAGATAAGCTTTATAAAATCTTGAGGGAAATTTCAGGTGAATTTCACCCATTTGTCCACTACATATGGCACTACATTTTATACAAATGTTAATAGTTTATAGAGAATGAAGTGTAAATACTTTGGAGATCCCCCTGACTTTCCCTCTACTGTCACCATGAGGTTGACATTTGTGGTTTTTAGTGAATTATGTGTCATTAGCATAACACCCTAATAAAAACATAATAATCCTACTGTGGTAGAAGCAGCAATACATAACACTGTTTAGGTCCCATAATGGCTGGCCAGAGAGCAGTTGCAGATCCCCTAGGTGGTGGAAGATCTTAAAAGAGGAAAGAGTTGCATTGGGTTCCAGGAGCTGGTTCCATTTGGATCTGGTTTTAATACTTGGATTTGTTCATCTCTGTAGCCAAATCCCTTATGAAATCTTACATTCATGATCTCTTTTACATAAAGACTGCTGAAAATTCACATATGACCACAGACACAATCATGAAAACAGAGAATAATTAATAACCAAAATAATAATGAACAAAAAAAATGTTACATTTGAAAGTAAAGACTCTACCAGTTTGATTGAAATTAGATGCATAAAGCATTTGCTGGCCATCAGTTGTTGCACTTGAATTACAGGAGCATGTCACTTCCAAAACTATTGGGATGAAAAGGAGAAGTGAAGCCAGGAGTCACTGAGATGTTTCACTCTGCTGTGCTCTGCAGACACAATCCAGCACTGAGAACTTTTCACTACAGATGTTTGGCATCAAGATCAAGTATTTAGCAATTCAGATATGTGAAAAATCATGACTTATTGTATCCCTCAGGCCAGCTAGTATTACCCCTTCTAGAACTAGAACAAATGAGCAAATGATTTGCAAAAGCATGGAAATACCTAAAAATATTCAAATGTAACTGAATAGTGAATATATCTAAAACCATAGGCATTAATGTCCTGCTCCAACAATGTCCACTCACCTGCTTTTAGGCTTTCCAACACATGTTGGAACCTGGCTGCAGGGATGTGTTCTCATTCAGCCACAAAAGCATAAGTGAGGTCCAGCACTAATGCTGGGTGATAATGCCTGGCTCAGAGCCAACACTGAAGTTAATTCCTAAGGTTGGAGGGAGTTGAGGTCACAGTTCTGCGCAGGCCAGTCAGTTTCTTCCATACCAAACTGGTAAAGTCATTTAGTCATGGACACTATAATGATAAAATTTGGAAGGTACTGTTTTGTTTCCATTCATACCTTAATAGGTGAGAGCTGATGAAAAACAATGTTCACATCACAACGATGGAAATAATAAAAAAGGCTTACCAAGATCTCCAATAACTGTTCTATCATACTCACATTAACTTATATGAGTGAGAAACACACATCTATGAGAAAACACTTCCTGTAACTATAATTTCTGCGCAGCCAATAAATGTACAAATATACAGACACACAAGAAAAGAGAGAGAGAGAGAGAGAGAGAGAGAGAGAGAGAGAGAGAGAGAGAGAGAAAGAGAGGCAGAAAGAGGGCATTTTGTACTACAACCTGAAAGTAGCAAACCTTCACTGATCTTTGGGAACACAGGAAGTTCTCAAAATGATGTATTTTCAAGTCCCTCACTATGTTGTCTCATTCCATATAAACCTACACAGCTATGGAGGGGGTGGGTAAAAACAAAAGGTAAGGAGTTGAATTCAGTCACAGCTCTACACTGTGAGCAGAAAACTCTGCTGTAGATGTCTTGCAGTGTTCAGCTGTTGAGTTTTTGTACATTGTGTATTCTATATTATGTAGCTGTGGATATATCAACATAACAGCTAATTAGATCATGTCTAACAGTAATAAATACAATAGATTAAAGCTCGATCTTGTATAGCTACACTGATCAATATTTTCATATGAACAACAAAATGGTGCACTGTGATGCTGAATTTATGTGTAATATATTTTAATATAGATATGATTAAAAATCTTTCAAGGTAAAATGATTCAATGTGCAATGATGAGAAGCCCAACTTTGTATAATGTTTTTAGCAGGATGTGGATATCTTCCTAAAACTAGCTTTTCTCTATTTCTGGGATGAGAACAGCACACCACGACAGGAAAACCCTGCTGCAGGTATTGTACAATTGCACCATATTGATCCTAGTTGAAGGACAACCTTGTTAATCACTACCACCTCCCACCACCACTCCTACCAGCATACACAAATAAACTAACAGTGATAATAATTTATTCTGTTCTGCTTGATTTACCCCTTGGCCCCATAAAGAACAATTTAGATACGAGTCATCATAATGTAATGGAAAAGGTAGGTAGAAACACAGTAGGCATGCCCAGGCTTATGCAAGCCTCCAGAGGAATTGTTACTAAACACATTAACATGAACGATGACAAGAACCACAGAGACCATAAAAAAAAGACCCACAAAAAATAAACAACCAGCCATAAAGCTGACCTATGTGTTCTGCTAACTCAAAGCTATGAACCATGTTGACTTGGCCACAGTCAGGGCTTACCCAATGTTAGAATGAATTTCTATTTCACTGAGACAAAGCAGGGCTATCGGTTTGCCTGGGCTCATCATGATAGTGAGATGATACACTAAAGAAGCAACTGGAAAAAAACACCTCATCCTCCTCCCATCCACATTGTCTGGAGAGCGCAAGCCTTTGATTCAGTGTTACTGAATGGCAGATAAAGCTTTGTGTGTGTGTTTGTGCTATATATAGCTAATGTCTCTTCAAACACGCCAGTTTTTGTGTGATGCCTTGATCACGTCCTCTTGACAGAAATTTTAAGCATAGCTGGGTGAAGAGGAAGGACTAACGTATACTGATACAATAATGACTCACAGTTTAACAAAAGAAGACATGATTGAGGGTTAAGATGACATGCGAGTGTGGTGACATTTCAACAGGAGTCATCTGGTCATCTCTGACTACCTACATGTGCGGTGTGAGGCTCAAATGACAAACACGGGCACCTAATAACACCATTTAGCATTAAGGTAAAAAAAACAAAACAAAACAAGGTTAAGGCATGTTGTGTAGTGCAAACTGATTTTAATGTGCCCATGAATTAGAAACAGGGCAACATCATCATTCATTTTGAGTCATGTTTATGGGAAATAGTGAACAACTATACACCTAATATTACCAGGACTTTCCTTTTGATTAAATAGCTCTCGAGAAAATATCAAGCTCTTTACCCTATAACTGGCACCATCAAGTCGCTAACTCTGGCGTCCTTTGGTGCTGGGGAAGTAACTTGGGTTTATCAAACCATTGTATAGGAAAGTAGCTGTATGCTGCTGCAATTGGTGATGAGCCCTGGGAAGATGAACCAAAACATGTTGGGTAATAAAACCAAAACACTTCCCTGAAAGACGCTAAAATGCTGCGTAGAATTACGGTGAACTACGGAGTCAGTTAATGGTGGGAGGGCACTGACCATTGTCAACTGTGATGACAAATTGTATCTCTGCCCACGTACACATGAATATAATTTATTAATGTGAGTGTCTTCATATATTGTAAGATTTATTTTGTGAAGAAATATTGTAATTGATTTTTTGGCAGACTCACCTACTTTTCCATATCCTTGCTGGCCTTTTGTCAAAGTCAGTGTGACTTGTCACTGCAAGTCACTCTCATTAAATGCACTAGCAAAATAAAAAAAATAATAATGTAAGGACATTTTGTCATTTTACTGCAGTGGCTCTTTGTCATTATGAACACCAGACTGAAGATTTGGTGAATAACACTTGTTTATGGGAATTTACAACTGCAGTTTACTGTACCTAGGCAGAGGACAAGATGCTAGAGCCCTGACACAACCTCCAATGCAGCTAGAGAGGAAACAAGAGTGTCAGGACACTTCAGGAAAGACTGTATGAGGTCTCAGAGCCCAACTTGAGCCCGATTGTGGTGACAAAGATCCATCCCAGTGATTGCAGTTAATTAAAAGGGACCCCACATCCAGATCACCCATTACAGGGCTTACAGTATGACTATGCTAAAACAAGGATGAGAGTTACGGATTTTGGTGACAGTAACTGGAAAGCAGACACATAAAACACATTACTGTGCCTAAATGAGCCTGAATATCTATGAGGAAATGCTGAAGATCCAGTGTCAGGTGTTCCAGCTGTAATGGGCCCTTTTGAACATCACAGAAGCTATAGCTTCTGGAAGTGTTACAACCATTTGAAAGCCAGTCAGTCAATGTAACATTTCAACTAGCAAAGTGATGGTGCTGAAAGGAGTGTTCACTGAAGAAATATCTGGCCCAGCTTAGGAAAACTGTGAAAGCATGGTTTCCATAGTGGATGGAAAAATAATAGTTATGGATGCATATCCCTTTGCCAATATTGAAAAATATCTTATTGTTCCCACTGTAGGTTTTCAACACTGGACCTCCAGTTCACCTATTGGCAGATAGCAGTGGCAAAGACCAGATGGGGCCTCTATGACTAAGCCTCCATTTAGACGCTACAAAAACCCCAAGCACATTTTAGATTGAGATGTCCTTAGGGAAACATTATGGATGTACCTGGACAGTGTCAAGTATCAAGTGTTATAAGCTCTGCTTGGGCTGTTTAACTACTACTGCCAGTTTGTTCCCTGGAGTCAAGGGGGCTCCATTATGGTGGACAAATGAGCACCAAAATGTTTCTACTTCTCAGGGAGAAGCTACACACTGCAGCTGTGCCTTATTATCCCATTGTGGAAGGAAAGTACATCGAGCCACAGCACTAGAGCTGTACTGTCCCAACTACTACTGTGGGTGGAAAAGCAAGTTCCAACATGGCTAGTAGCCATCTCACCAGAGGTAATGTGTCATTAGGCATGAGTTGTGGTCGGCAAGACCCACCGACTCTGCTAATACTTAATGGGCAGAAAATTTCTTCTACAAAGAGAACACACTGACCTCAACTGGATCGTCCAGTTCAGAGATCCTGAAGATGTGTTGGCTCACTGACTACAAAGCTGAGACAATATGATTTTAACAATAAACACCAAGTGTGCTGCCAACATTCCATTGTAGGGCTCCAACAAATCCTCGAGGAAATTGAGGAATTCGATTACAAAAAATTTGTTTAATTACAAACTTGTGTTATCAGACCTGCTCTGCCTAGGGATCATTGTTCCACACCGAATGTAATCCGTGTCACACAATCCACTTCAGTATCAAAAGTTGGCACCATGGCAGAAAGCGAAATTGTCTGTAAAAGGCAGAAAATGTCCAAAGTTTGGGCTCATTTCAAAGTTAAAAAAGATGACAACACGATGCAATGCGTGTATTGTAAAGTAGAACTGGCGAACCACAACAGCACTTCATCAGTGCTTCAACATCTGTACATAAAGTATCCAGTTGGAAACATTAAGTAGTGAACTAAATTAATAATTCATGTTAAACTGCAAGTAAGCAATGTGCCAAATAAGCTGACTCCTAAAGCATCCAGTTGTGAACCAGACCGGCTCACCCAGCGGGTGACACAAGGCAACATCATTTCAAGGTAACATGTCATTTCTGTCATGCATTACACAATAGTATTATTGTTTAAAAATGTATTTATGCGATTACTCGGGTACTTGCTGAAATATTCGGTAGAATACTCGACTCCAAAAATAATCGATAGCTGCTGCCCTTCATTGTCTATTCCATGTCAATGCATGCCAAAGAACACACAAAGAAAGCTGGAAAGAAAGGATTTAAGTACATCAACACTGTGAACTATAGTAGGTTACATGGCTATAGGCTGTCAGTTTCCTGACAGAAAAATAGTGGGGGAAATCAACAAATCAACAGATTTCCCACTGCAGATGTTACTTTGCAATAGCACAAGGAAGCTCACTTATTTTTGAGCTGGTGGAGTGTTTACCCTTGAGTGTATCTGTCTGGACAATACAGGTAAGACTGTAAGACTGTGAGGTAAGACTGCTTCTAATTCCCAACAAACTTTACAGTTTGAGTTCAGTGACCACTGCCATCTGGGCTTTTCCTTTAGAAAACCTCATGAACAACCTTTCTGAGTTTCAGCAAACTTCTTGCAGGAAATGTTCTGGCTAGTTAGTGACTCAGCCAAGCTTTCTACCTCCTGATTAGTACGGCCGGCCATTTCCTTTAATTGGGATTCTGAAGAAAAGAAAGCAGACATATAAATGACTAAATTGGCTGGCTTCCCAGCAGTTCCGGCTCCAGGAGAGCACACAGTTACTCAGGAGAAAGGCTGTGATGGGGCCAGCTCCTTAACTCATCCTAAGCTCCACCAACTTCTCTCCTTACCAGTCCTGGAATCTATCTTCACTCATCTTCAACAACACTGTCATATAAGGCTGTGAAACCTGAGCCAGGAATGCAGCAATATAATGAAAATACTTCACTGCAGAGAAACTTTTTCACTTTGTTACAGTTCAAAAGTGCTTGTAGCAAATTTCTCATTCAGCCTTCCATAAAACAAGTTCTGTTCAGGACTGATTACAGTATCTGGATTCACAATTATGCTGTAAAAGCATCAACATGTGTCTGGCATCTTGACATTGCAGTCAGTCAGCTATGGGTAGTGTTTAGATTAGTGTCTCCCATCATTTTTTGATATACTGCTAATAGCTGAGAGTAACCTTTAACAAGAGTTCAGATGTAGAAAAAAGGCCCTTTTTCAACAAGAACCTAAGACCACATAACTTTCTTTTAACATCAATGTCCAACCCTAATCTTATTATTATTATTATCTTATTATTAAAAAGTACTTCCCTGAAAGCAGGGTCTATGGAAGAAAAAAGCACCCAAAACAAAAAATCTTACATTTACATTTCACATCTTTAAGCAGCAACAAGTCACAAAGATTTGAATGTAGCAAGGGTTTAAACTACCCACAACACCAGGTTCTAGGGAAGAAAGAATGGCAGCACTCTTATTCTCATTTGTCCCATCATGTTGAGCCAACAAAGATAAGCAAATGTTACAAAATTTTTGGAGAGAGAGCAGTAAAGCACTCGGGAAGAGACTATGCCGTCAGGTTTTTTGTCGAGCATTCCAGTGCTATTTGGAACAGGGGGTATCAACAGGGGAGCCTGCGACATAGTGGAACAACACTTTAAAGCACCTAAAAGGATGCTGAACCCTTAAGACTAGGAACTGTCACTTATATATTGTACCGCCTGAATGAAATTACATTTGTCCCAAACAAATGGTTACTGAGCCATGCTAGACTACAGTGGGAGAAGAGAAAATTATGGGGAATTGCTGCGATGCTACAGATGTGATAGCAACCTCAAAAGGAGACATTATGCCTGTAGGACGACATAAAACAAAACCTAAATAGAGGAAAATACTTTTCTCCCACTTATTTCTTGAATTTACTAAAGTAACTATTGAATTAGATGCTCTGGCTATTGCTTCTTTGTTATGAGGATTTGGCCCTGTATCCAGACAACACGAGATACACAAGATACCCTGATACTCCACTCCTCCTGTTTCAGCTTTCTTCCATATTCTCATTCTCTCTTTTTGCTGACAGCCTGGTCTGCTATCATCCCAAGGAGCTTCATATGGCCCTGCAGAAAGCCTCCCAGTGCATCCACGACATGCTGCCACAGATGGTAAATGGCCTGTCGCTGTCTCTCTCCCTCGTCATCCCACAGCGCCCACATTCCATCCCTCTGGGTTCTGAAAAGTGTGTTACAAATTTGCCCAAAGTGGGAAGACATATTGGAGAGTGAGCAGAAAAATGCTGCAGTAGAGCATCCCATCCATTAGACCAGTAAACATCAGCACCCATTTCACCACCACAATGGAAAAGCAACCTATTAGCACAGAGGAGATGATGGTAGCAGTGGTGGTGGGGTGACACTACTGATGTTGTTTCATGCAGAAGGCAACATTGTGAATTTGTTGCAAAACTGCAGGGGCTAAACACACACTGCCTTCTCCATTTTTTTCCACTACTTCCTTCCTATCCCCAGAGTCTCTCGTCACATCCTCCCCATTGAGAGACAGAGACTCGGGGGGGGGGGTCATTACTTTGAAAGCTGTCATGCTAGCCTGAGACCTCATCATCACCTCGCAATCCCCAAAACAAAAACCACAACACACACACTCATACACATGCCATGCAAGCGTGTGACTGCAAACCAAATCTGTCCTTTAAATGCACATATGCTGACATGCCTGCACATCAGCACACATCAGATCGTAGAGTATTACATCTGTCTGGGGAATACTGTTCATGCCCAACCACACAAACACGCACTAACAGAAACAACGCATCCGAAGCAAGAGAGGATGGGGGGAGGGAGTAATGACAAGGGATGCAGGACAAAATAAATACCACCTCAGTGTACCTCTTACCTTCCAGGAGGAAACAGCTCACCTGGATCCCTCTGAAGAGCAGACAGAACGCATTCAGGCCAGCCGCTCTCCCTGCAAACCAGCTCAAAACATCTCCCTCCCTCTCTCTTTCTCTCTCATTCTCTGTCTCTCTCTCTTCCCTCTCTTCCGCTCCCTTCACAAGCTGGAAATGATGAGACTGTACTATAAGCAGAGGGGGGCTGTGAAATCTGAGGCAGCGGAGGGTATTAGAAAGCAGCATTGTTTCTGGCTGACAGCCCTGGGAGACTGAGAGCTTGTGGCTCATGAGGGGCAAAGGGGGGTCTTGGGGGGCGGGGGAGTTTGGTTATGGGTGTGATGCAGCAGATGGAAGACACAAAGTCGGTCTGCGAGGACATCCCAAAATCCTGGAGGACACCCACAAGATGGTACAGCCCAGAGGAGTTTAAGGAAGCAAACCATGTCTGCAGCACCAGCAACTAGCAGCTGAGGCTAAAGTGTGAATTTGGGCTGAACTAAGCAAAGGAAAGACAAGCTGCGTTAGCCTGGGCTTGTGTGGTCTGCCACACTGCACTGCAACACCTCATATGAAATGTGAAACCTGGATTTCTGGCCAGCACGAAGCATATCCTATTGCTGCAAGATGCAAAGATAACATAAGAGCAATGCAGTCAGATATCTTCATCACACCATCTTCATCAACTAAAACCTCATACTGGAATATTGCCATGTTCACTATCAGTAAAACTGTGGATTTCCAAATAAGGCAGGAGAGAGCCATGAATATCTTGCAGCACCTCCTGGAGCTTACTCATGGCTTCCACCTAACTTCAAGAGGAAATTCAATAACCTGCACACTTTGATTTACAGCAAATAAACTGTAGACTATAAAGAATCATCTTAATAAGCCCTAATAACGTGTTCCGATACAAGACATTGCCCAATCGGAAGGTCTCAGTGCACAATATTCAAGCAACCTGTAGTACATGCACTAAAACTTTACAATAATAAATGCATTAGCTTAAGTACTTTAAAGGCACATAACAATCGACTCCTCTGGACTCTCTAGGTTCTAGTGACGTGCACACAGTTCCCGAAAGTCACAGAGATGCAGTATTTTTTCCACTGTTATGTTAATAAATAATACATTTTATGTTAGCTTTAGTTCAAGCAGTTAAAGCCTGCCCAGTCCTCTCACTGACATTTTGAAAATCTGCCACAGTGGAATTTAGGGAAAGAAGGAAATGCCAGGGGCCATGGATCAGCTTTCCCAAACTACTGTATGGGGAAGGACCATACATATGGTGCATATTCATTCTATTAAAATTCGAGCACAGCACACACACATTGCAAATGCACATCATTGCATTAGTGCCAATGGATAACCATTTTTTGACTCACTGTACCATATCAGCATTCATAATTCATTCATCGGAGTGACACCAGTTATGGTTGTAAACATGTAGTATATTATTCACTTGTATTAGACACACCGCAACACCTTGTGTTATGCATACAAACCATGACAAGCTGTCTAACTCCAGTTTCAACTACTGAGAAAATTCTCTGCAGTCTTTGTTCTTCAAATGTAATATTCTACATTTTAAATTCATTTGTGGAGGGAGAAATGCACATGTTTGTAGATATACAATATATGTAGTGACACTGGCATCAGTGACTTGTTGACCTGAGATCTGCCTCATGAAAATGAAGATCTTCCACCATGGTAACCTATGCACTGTGGTTAAAGTGCCAAATCAGATAGCAGGACCTCATAATCTACTTGTGAAATTTGTGCTACTTCGAGTAAACTCACCTCAAGCGCACCTTAATTGCACTGAATTCTTTCATGGAATTCCTGACATTGCATTAATATTACATTACAGCTGCTCTGAAATGCATTATAGTGAATAGAAAGTCTTTCCATAGATTGTGTGACTGCTGATGTAATACCCACTCTGCTTCTGTTGTTAATATGCTGTTTTGAGCTTTAATTAATATTCCTCTAGGTTATTATAAAAAAAACAATATGGATATAAATTTAACAAATTAACACATTCTCAATTAAAAAAACATAAATTACAGACATGACACATGAGCATAAATCAAACAAATAAATATATAATCTGATCAGGTTGCTGTACTTGCATTTATCCTGTCATACATAATCCATTTAGAAAATTGATTATTACTACTGATGATAGAATGATTGGTGTACCTCTACTCCCTGCTGTATGCTATTTATGATCTTGTATACTATATCACAGGCAGTAATTTTCAAACTGTATATATATATGTATATACACTCACAAATTAATTTAGCTCAAACTTAAGCACCTGAAGGGACATGCTTTAATAACCAACTTTCAAAGTTAGAAACCTAAGAAGGAACAGTTCAACAGGAGCTTAACTGCAGTGTTTTAGGAATTTGTTAAATTTATTATGTAAATGATGCTCTACAGATAATTCCTTGTACCATGTAACTTTTGGTAAAAAAATAGAGGAAAGCAGAACAGAGAAGGAAAGAAAAACAGAATGAAGAACACAGTCCAGCAGCACTGCAGAGAAACAACTTGATTATCTTGCTTCACCTTTTTTTTTATTTTTTATTATGTCATTTCTGCTAACAACCACTAGGTGAAGTCAGATGAATAAATATGAGAAATCCTTTAAAAAGACCATATATATATATATATATATATATATATATATATATATATATATATATATATATATGTTAAGAGAGAGAGAGAGAGCAAGAAGGAGAGAGAGAGAAACTTAGTTATAATCATTTCAAGTATAATTGAATATAAGAGCACAGGAGTAGTGTGTCACAGTGATTAAACATGCATATATTTTGAGTATACCTCTAAAACCTGTTTCCTCAAGTCATCAGCATTGTCAGCGCTCACAGAGGAGAAGCTGCCTCCCAAATCATGTCACGCTCTGTCATGCTACAAAATACAAATCATCTGATAAAGGAGACTTTCCCTTTGTTCACATTCTTCACTCCTCTTCTGTTTTTCCTTGCTCCCTCTTTCTCTCTGCCATGGATGACCTTGACTGACAGGCTTGTTGCTACAGGAACCACACCATGTCTATTGTGTTGTGTTGAGGCAGGATGGTGTGAAATCCACAATCAGATGGCCCAGATTGGATCTAAACTAGAATCGATTTCTAAGCCACTGCAGAAAGCAATCAGTTAAAACCATAAAAACTTCAGAGAAGATTATTTGCATTTTAACAGGGTTTAACTCTGTAAACACATACACAAATGTGTGCAAGCATGTTACAGAGCAGTGGGGGGTGGAGAGGTGCCTGTTGGTCATTCATTATTCAGCGTTGAACACAAAATGCTCTTCCAGTTCTGGTCCAGAAGCAGATTAAACACACACACAGACACACATGCACTGTATACAGGCCACTGGGGTGACTGGGGGGTCCATCGGGGGTAAGAGATGAGAAAGGGCAGGCAGACGACAGAGCTAACAGGAGCCAACAGCCTGCCTGAATGTGTGATGAGTAAAGAATGACAACGTCAGCTAGAAGGAGCAGTTACGGTACATTCAGAGGCAGACAGAGTCTAGAACACAGTCTTTAGACCAAAGGAATGAAAGTGATGTAAAAGTTCTGCGTGTCAAAAATGTATTTGCCAAGACAAGTGATAATTAATTTGCATATTGTATTGTGTCCAACTGACTGCTAATAGTTTTTAATATGTGTAAGAATAAATAACTTTTCCAAATATGAAACATTGTATGCCTGATAGGATACCCTGTACACATGACCCTGTCATGTCCCCTTACTTCGTATTAAAGAGAAGCTTTGTGGCAATGCCTTGAATCAGTTTTCTGAACCTGACTGGACTGCACAGAGCCCAGACGTGAACCCTATCCTACATGCTTAGGACGAACTGGAACACTGTCCGTGGGCCAGATCTGTGTTGGACCTCAGTGATGCTGGCCCACTCAAGTCTTGGCCCAACAGTACTGTTAAATGCAGAGTTAGTGTTTCCCTATTATGCCAGCATGGAAGTGCTAGAAGGTTACGATTTCAAATCCCGTTCCAACCTGGGCTCTTTCTGTGTGGAGTTTGCATGTTCTCCCCTGTGTCTGCATGGGTTTTCTCCAGGTACTCTAGTTTGCTCCCACACTCCAAGGACATGCTGGTGTGACTGTGAGTGTTTATGTCTATGTGTCAGCCCTGTGATAGACTGGCAATCTGTCCAGGGTGCATCCCATCTTTGACTCCAGCCCCCTTGTGATCTTGAATTAGACTAAGCGGTATAGAGAATGAATAAATATCTGTGTGAATTAAACAAAGCCGTTGATTATTGGGCAATTAAAGCTGCAGGTAAGTGAACTTTTTTGCCTTTGCACAGAACATGCTAGGTGTTTTGATAGCAAGCTACCAGATTTTATGCTAAGCTAAACTAACAAGTTGCTGGCTGTAATGTCACTGTACCCAGCAAGGAACAAATAATCATATTGTCCGTAATGTTGGAGTATTTCTTTAAGAAAATAACAAACACTGGACTTGTTCTTGTCAATCGATTGGAACTTTTTTGCAAGATATAGTTTGTGCATCTGAGTTGTTGCAACATTAGTACTGTTTTATTATTAAAGTTTTAGATACATATACTTTAGGCTATACTGTATAATGCTCCTGCAAAATGTGTGTTTTCATTTTAGGTAGCCACTGGATTTCATTTGTTTTAGTTAAGTTTAAAATCAGATTTAAATCAGATTGGTTCGACCAACATAATCATCATACTACATACTGTATAGTGTATCATTTCAAGTCTAAAATTCTTGTACTGTATTTTTAAAAGGAGTTTGATCTGTGATAGTTGACAGTTGAATGATTATCACTATTAGTATTATTATTTTTACAGAAACATGACTTTAAATGCCTATATTGTCATCTGTGAATCCCCTCAATATATGTATGGAATTAGCTACACTATGTAATAAAAGTGTACTCTTCAACACAAGATGCACTGTTTTTAAGTGGCTGATGGAGAACACTACTGAAGTGTGCAAACAGTCAAAGGCCACAGACTGCACATAATCCAACCACTGAGATCTCAGGCCTCATTAAACAGTAGCTGGCGTGCTGGGAGACCCATATTGATTTATCCATCAAAGACTAATTTCAGTGGAATTTGGTCCTTTAGTTGGTAACCCAGAGCTCAGATGTGGAGCAGAAACAGGTTTGATTGAACAGAGACCTGTTTTCTTCTGAGCTTGCTCATATTCCTGTGTCTGCCCTGACCTGACTAACCCGAGGCACTTTAATGTCATCTGCTTTAACTGATATGGCTGCTAGAAATCTGATAGTATTATTGTCTATACTATTATATTATTGTCTAAGGTTAAACATGAGAGAGAATGAGATTATTATATGAGAATGCTTATTATATTTTTTTTTATTATTTGTCATTATATATAAATTACCATACTGTATAATAAAAAAATCTGTAAAATAATATTACAAATAGTAATATAATAAACTCCTCCTGCAGTATTAATAGGGCCTATGAATATAATGTAACTTAAGTGCTTAAAAAAGCAAAAACAAGACTATGTGAAATAGTATGGAAAATACTTCAGAGGAAATGTAAGAGTGAACAGAATCAAATCATCACCAGCTACAGTATATGTTCACAGTTAAAGCAGAAAGGTCTTTGCTGAGCTGCCATCAGCTTTGTGTTTAGTCAGTAAGTTCAGCAGAACCAAACTGTCAGAGAAGCTGGACATCATTACCAGGAGGTAAACCTGACCTAGAAAAACCCAGAGGCAGGTCAAGCTCCATTGTCTATTTAAAAGAGCCTAGTGTGCCCACAGTCACAGCTGAATCAATCACTGCCTGCATAGTATAACTGTCTGTACACCCTGTATGGGCACAGGCACACCAAGTTGTGAAACACATTCTAGGAGATTCTATCAAGCGTGTATGATGGAATATCAGAGTGTGTTTCAGCCTGCTGCTGACCTTGACTCCCCACTGTTAATTAAAAAAAATGCTCAGAGGCAACAAATTGGTACCTACCTCTCGAAAAAATGTCCCAATCGATTGACAAGGACAAAAGCGAATTATGCCGCAGAAGCACCATATCCACTTAACACTGGCCATGACGGAGAAGTGAATGACCTACAGAGGATGAAGCGCCCAGCTGTTGTTCTTAGCGCTCCAGCTGCTTATATGGGTTTCTGTGTCTGTGTGTGTTTATATGCCCATGTGTGCTTGTGCATGTGGACAAATGTTTAGTGATATTCACACCCCTGCCTGGCCTAAATTCCCATAGAACTCGGATAACACATCTGTATGCTGTCCTTCCCTCCCACCGTCTGTACTGTATTATGATTTAGGATCCTGCTGATGCCCTTGGCTTCTCTGCAGAAGAAAGAAAGTCTCTACGTTGCCCCTTTATCACTTTGTGATGGTTATTTTGCAGGACACTCCACATCGCCTTCCACCTCTAGGCCCTGTAGATCAACTGCAAATCAGACCAAATTACAGACACATGGTGACTCAGAAATTAAAATTGTTTATTGGAAAACATTTTGTCTCATGAGCTCAGCGTTGAAATTAATTTAGGGCTGATTCATAAAACAATAGGTCAGCCTGAGGGGATGAGCCTTCAGACAATTAGTTCTTCATATTCGTGGTCAAACAGCTCATCAGTCAGCTGTTTGCTCGCCATGAGGGATAAATTGCAGCTTTGTGCTGCTGACAAGCATCAGAATGCAAATCAGCAGGAAGATACAACACAAGCACATGACTGCTGCAGAATTTAAAGAAGCACTATAATCCCTATTCATCACTAAGATCACTGCTCCTGGCGCTCAGTTTAGTGCTTACATATTACTGTAGTGAACCTTCAAAAAGTGCCAAAGTCTCAAAGCGTATGGTGTTGTAGAAATGTGACTTCTAAAGCCGAACTGACCTTGACTTCATTTAACAAAGCCTTGGAGCTTCTAGGAGTTAAATAAGGAAGATTATTTAGCTGTGGGGACACTCATGCCAACAAAATAGCAAATGATTCTCTTGATGAGAAAACACACTGACAGAAGCACAGACAGGATTAGGGCTTGGCTTGGCCAGCAGATGGCAATGACTCAACTAAAGGTTTGTACAGTACAGCGATGTCTTAAAGATACTAGACACATCAATGCATCAATACTATAAAGTTCAAGAGTGAGGTAAAGCCACATTTGTTGGCCTCATAAATCTGTTAGAATGATCTGAGTGATAGGATCTTTTATTGTCCTGGTCAAGACAATGACCTCCGGCTTGAATAGCATGTACAGGAGAATCAATTAAAATGAACAGTATTGTGTTAAGCTGACAGTAGTAGTACTGTAGTATTGGTAGTACATTAGTAGCAATTGCTTATCACAAGAGAGCAGCAGCATTAACACTAGCCCCAAGAGTGGCAGTAATTGTAGTAGCGTATATGGCACAGTTGTTCAACACAGTCATCTACTGAGTATAGCATGAGTGTTGATGATAATGTAACTAACTGGAGTCTCATGATCCCCTGTGTTTTACTGCATTTTTGTTTCCTGACCATTAGCACCTTGGAGGAAACATGGACACATACACCAGAGATGATATCATTCCTGTCCCACCCTGAAGAGCTCAGAAAACTTTCAATAACAACCTCACAGTTAGGAACTTATTTCATACTTTTGAGCCTCCCACGTATTCACTTATATGCCAACAGAGAAATACACCTCTGCAAACACAAACACAGAAAGTCATCTGTTTTATGTCAAGCTGGCAAAAGCTGGAGCAGGAGGCCTGTTGTCGCTACAGAGGAATCTAAATGTGACTGCAACTTCTTTTAAACCTACAGAAAATTCCTCCAGGTCAACAGTTTAAGCTACTCTTCAATACTGCCTTCTTTAGTCAAGCTGTTTTCACCTCATGGATCCCCCATGTACGACGATTTTAAAGAAAGACAGTTTTTATTTTGTTTGTCAAAAAGTACTGTAGCTATGGCAAAAAAATATTCATTAAAGAGCCTGTTTTCCATTTCAGAACCAGATGAACATTGAACATGTAACCTCTGAAAACATCTGTCATCAAACATATTCCATTTATATTAAATAAATGAACTCAAGACAGAACACAGACTATATAACAAACAAATAACTAACACAAAGACATTAAAAAAATGCTGCTTCAAAAACTAATTGCTTCTGATGTGCCTAGAAACTACGGGGATCTTGGATAAAAAGATGTGTATGGATGGAATAACTGAAGGAAAACAACATCCTTGGGAATATAAATGTAAAGCCCCACATATCCAGCAGATTTCCATTCGAGGGACTAGCCTTGAATCCTCGGGCTTTGGTAGTGGTAAACTGTTGAATGACAAAGTACTTTATCTGCAGCTAGATAAGGGGAGGTTGCAGCCTCCTGCAGATAGCAATGCAGTCACTGAGGATGAAAGACATCCTTTGTTGGCAACCCATTTTCAGCGAGGGAGCCTGTCAACAAAGCAACTATTGCTGGCTCTGCCGCAGTAAAATAAAAAAATAAAAAAGATTGTCATATGGCCGCCACACTCTTCTGTGGGCTTATTATGCTGTTGTGTGATGTGCTGAAGTTAAGTGTGCCCATGCAGTGATATGTGTCAGACAGTGTATCAACTGATGGCAATGGTTTTGCAAAATTTTGCGAAACACATAAGATCACTAAATATGTTTATTGGCCTCTATGTGCTGCCTATTTTGTAAAGCAATGACTAAAATTTGCAGTTTTTATTTCCCACAAAAGCTCTTTACAGAATGTTTTATCTTTATTTGTGCCCTCCAAATGACTTCTTTCTGCTGTATTGTACCAAAGCAATCCACCTGAGAACTGGGAACACTAAACAGACAGACATACATTTCTTTTTTTAGTGGTTGCACTGTATGTCTGTACTTTACCTTTGTGAGTTTGCTCCCCAGTTTAGTTCTTTTGGCTTTATTTATTCCTGGGCCTTTTGGGTCAATTAGACCCACATGTAAATGTCCTAAGTAACACAGTGAAAGTCAGTGGCTGGTCATTTTGAAAATTTATCAAATTTTTAATGTCCACTTTCTTTCATTAAACATTTCAGAAAAGCCTTGGAGTTAATTATTATGGCAATGTGAGATTAGATTGTCTTAGACATATTCTTGCCCTTATGTTATTATACTGATAGATAATTAATGGGACTATTATGTATTTGAAGCCGTTATAATACTGACCCTTATGATTCACAGTGGTATGCAAAATGCAAACCAATACACATATCATATTTGATTTTACTAACTGCTTAATTACAAGTCCATTTAATCAGCATTCTGCAGTCTTGTCAGCATGTGATGCAGTGCTGATTAAATATTCAGACACTGACATTTTGTGTGTGTGTGTGGCACATTTGTTGAGTGTCTGGGGGCCACCAACACGTTATCCACATTCATGCTTGTTTCTTTGATTTAAATGAGGTTTGAATGAAGAGACCGCCACCATCATTCAAGGGTGATTAGATGCTTTAATATAGGCACCAGCTGCTGCACACCATTTAATCAGCAGTATCAACAAGAGAACTGAGTGCCTCCGGCTCTGTACAGCTATACCCAACACCTACAGGAGTCTCCCTGCTCTCATTGTTCCTCACTTAACACACCGTTCTGTGCATTACCATCTCACTTCTTCAGCGGCATCACAATATTGAACTAAACGCATGTAAACATGCATAAAATAAGATGGTCAAGTTCAGCATATTTTTCCTAAACACAAGGAACTCTAGTCATGCATTTAAGTATAAGGTAAACTGGAAATCTGATTATGGAAGACGTGAAGGGGTCTCCAAAGTTATTACAATTCACAACCAACCTCTTATCTGTTCATATTCTCCAATGAATAGTTTTCAATTCAAAAAACTCTAACAGTTTATCTGCAAAGTCATGTAGCTGTGTAACATTAATCCATAGCCTGCAGTGCACAGAGCAAGATACAATGTTCCCGTGTCCCTCTTCCATTTCTGGCCTCCTAAAAATGTCATAGCAGCTCTAAGGGCCTCCTTGGTCTATTGTTGGGGGTGAACTATTGGAGCATAAACAAATTCACACATACCCAAGCTCTCATGAATGTTTGCAGGTACACAGACCCAAACAAACCCCTGATACACACAATGACCCAACCATGACCTCTTTTTCTAATGGCTGTTGTAAAAACCCCATCCAATTTCAGAAAAGAAAAGAACAATACTCTGTCAAAGAGAAGAACTGGTTTTCGTTTTACTCTAAAGGTCAGAAAGCATGATTTTATTTCTCCTTTCTCCTCCCACACCTTGGCCATTCATTAAAGGCAATATTTATCTTGACATTTGAGGCTGACATCAATTCTTGCTTGCTGCAGGATAATTCAGCAATAAAAAAAAAACTCAAAGCAAGCCTGAATTCTGCCATGTAAAATAAAAGGGCAGAATGAGTTTGGACTGTCAATATGTCTAGCACCTTGAACACTGTTTGCCTAATTGAAGGTGATTTTGAGCAGCTGTGTTAAACATTGAAGTTGTTTAAATATTGCATATAAAGGTTGCAATAAATTTACTGCCTTTGGTTCGACCAGGAAATTTGGAAAGAGGTTTCATTGTCAGGTGTCATATTTGCACATGCAAAAGTAGTCCTCCAAAAATGATAAACCTATACTGTAGCTCATTTTAGACATTTAAACAAAAGACACTGCTACTTTTCAGTTGTGCTATATTTTGCTTTGTATAGCCAAATGATTCGCAAATAAAGAAAACATGACACATTTCTTCTGTTGAGCGTAATGAACATTATAGGCCAGCAAAAAATGTAGATATTCAGTCTCAGTTCACATAAAATCTGCAAGGATAATGAGCATTCTGCATGGCTGTCATCCTAACCCACTAAACTTACAACATAACCATCAGGCTGATTCACAGTCATATTCTATTCCTATTACCCTTCTTATGTTTCATTTCCTGTAATCACCTTCCTTTATCACTTTTTTCTGGTGCACAGTCAGGGCACATTTCCTGCCAGCACACACCAACAACACTTAACTACACAGCATATGGGAAAACTCTACAGCCTTCAGCATGATGGATGTGACATCACATCCAACACCATCATCACAGCGTGCTCCAACGACAGCAGATCACCAGGCCAGCTCCAGATCTCTATTTGCATTTTAATACAGCAGCAATATTTAATCCATTAGGGTTTCTCCAGGGCCGATTAGTGGAGGGTTAATTAAAGATGCGATTAGACCACTCAAAATGTATAATTAGATGCTATCCCTGTGCCTGTGCTAACAGTCAGGGCCTCATGCTGGCTATAATGGCAGAAAAGACAGATCTATTAATATACTCAATACTACATCTCCCAGAATTACCTCTTCAGGATGCTGTGGCAGGTGTAAGTGATGGGAGAAGAAGCCTTGCTAATTTACACAGACAGTGCTAATCCTCAGATTCAGGGGAAAGCTATAACAAGTGATATTAAATTACTCTTCAATATGGAGTCCTCCAGATGGAGGAGTGAGCTGAGTGAGCACATGGAGGGTTAAAAAAGTCTTTTAGTTCATTTGAGCTCAGCCATCATGCTCAGACTGGGAGAATTTCTGACCGAGCACTCGCAAGATAACACACAGATTAGCCTCCAACTGTCACAAATCAGACTGACAGAGCCAAATAAACATATCTAGTGGCCACATGCGAATTGCGACAGTCAGTCAGTCAGGATTAGCAAGTGCAGTGGTCATATGGAGGAAAACACATGCACAGCACTCAAAGTTAATGAGTTCACTGAAGCTCAAAGTCTTGATGTTAAAATAGGGCTCATGGAATGGGAAAGCGTATATTTAACCTTGAGTCGATATATGCATTTACTCATATTTAAGTTCCTAATCTTAGCTTAACCCTCACCACTCTGTTCCAGACCTCTGCTACAGGCCGTACGGTCAGATATGGAAAATCTGGACAATAGATTAAACATTTTTTTATATCTTTGTCACTAAACAGAGGAGGAAAATTCAAATTTAGGGAAGACAACCTTGTTGGATCTGAGTTGGGGCAAACAAGCAGCACCAACCGTGACTTACTGTAATGAGACATGCCAATCAAGTACACATGCCCTCTTCTTTAAGCCTCAGTGGTGCATCCAGGCAGTTCCAGGCACTTGTAAAGCTGGAAATGTCTAAGTAATAAAATAATAAGGGTCTATAGTGCTTTTGGTACCAGCGCTGGAAAGGCACGAATGCTGAAAATATTAAAAAATATAAATAGTGACTTATCTGAGTAAAATAAAATTAAAAGAGTATGCCACTATTAACACCATTCTCTTTTACTCTTTAGCCAACATACTATGGAAGGAGAATTACTTCTACTTCTCATTAACATCAACTTCTATAATGCAGATTTTCTATTCAAACTTAAATAGGCTAATCATTAACTGGTCCCAAGTCCATTTTGACTATCTGTCATCAAATATCAGTGTTCCCTCATACCTGTCATACAGCACTACAATGGGTGCTAGACTGACACAAAACAGCCCAGGTCTATTATTATTATTATTATTAAATTTTATTTTGTATCAAGTGATTTATCAATTTCATGACTGTTCGACTTGGTTCTGTGCTAGGACCAGTTCTATTCACCTAATACGTGCTTCCTTTAGGCAATGTTATTAGGAAGGATTAATTACCATTGTTATGCAGATGACATTCAGATGTATCTATCTATGAAACCTGATGAAACAAATGAGTTAAACAGATTTCAAGCATTTCTAAAGGACATAAAGGCCTGAATGACCAGTAACTTTCTACTTTTAAATTCAGAAGAAAACAGAAGTTATTGTATTTAGGTCTAAACCCTTCAAAAATAGCTTTTCTAACAATACATCTACTTTCAATGGCATAGCTTTGGCCTCCAGAACTATTGTGAAAAAACTTATTTTGGACCAAGATAATTCACACATAAGAGAACTCTCTAGAACTGCCTTCTTTCACTTGTGCAATATTGCCAAAATCAGGAACATTCTATCTCTAAAAACTAGGCTAGATTACGGTAACTCATTATTATCAGGATGTCCCAGTAACTCCATAAAAAGCCTTCAGTTAATCCAGAATGCTGCAGCCAGAGTCCTGACAGGAACTCGTAACAAAGATCATATTTCTCCTATATTAGCTTCTCTTCATTGGCTCCCTGTAAATTGGCTCCTTCTCCTCACATAAAAATCCCTTCATGATCCTAAAGACCTCATAGTACCATATTAATCCCAGTAGAGCACTTTGCCCTCAGAGTGCAGGTCTACCTGTGGTTCCCAGAGTTTTCAAAAGTAGAATGGGAGGCAGAGCCTTTAGTTATCAAGCTCCTCTCCTGTGGAACCAGCTCCTGGTCTGGGTTCAGGAGGCAGACACCCTCTATATATTGAAGGCTAGACTTAAAACCTTCCTTTTTGACAAAGCTTATAGTTAGGGCTGGTTCAGGTGACCCTGAACCATCCCTTAGTTATGCTGCTATAGGCCTAGACTGCCTGAGGACTCCCCATTAAGTATTGAGCTCCTCTTTCCTTTTCCCTCCTTCTTTTTCTATCTTTTTCTCCTCTCCTCCCCCTCACATGTATATGCCACCATTGAATGTCGCTTTCTCTCTCCCGTAGATTGTGCTTGCTTTCTCTTTCTCTCTTTCTGTCCACTTTCTCTGTCCTCTCTCTCTCTTCAAGTGTCCCTGGTCCTGGAGCTGTATATATTGCTGGTGCAGTTACTGGCCCCACCAACCTGCAGTGTCTATTTGTTGTTTATTGTTGCTGTTCTTTTCTCTCTGCTCTATCCACTCACCCCAACCGGTCGAGGCAGATGGCCGCCCAAACTGAGCTCGGTTCTGCTGGAGGTTTTTTCTTCCGTTAAAGGGAGTTTTTCCTCTCCACTGTCGCCAAGTGCTTGCTCATAAGGGATTTGACCCTATACAAATAAAACTGAACTGAATTGAATTTTTATGGACTACATTATTTAAAACTTTGGTAGAGCAGGGGGGAACAAATATTCAAGTGTAACTCTGTAAATGTGTTTCCTTTTTAAAAAAGAAAATGTACATTGATAATGTTATAGGAGTACATCAGTAAAACAGTGGAGTATTTTTTTTAAAAGCCACATTAATCAATCAAATTGAAAATATTACGGTAATGGCAATAAATCTACTGTAGAGCACTTTGTGTCTTTCAGCTTCTTGTTTTGGCGTCACAGCCTGTAACTTCACTGCTTTGTTTCGGTCTCACTGCTCTCACAGTCTCATCTCCAGGGGGGTAGCTGTCTTCAGAGAAAAAGCTCAGATAAACCCAGTGAAAAATACAAGCTCAGCACCAAACTCCAAATGCATACTAATGTTGCTCTGTGTTTGATGAATGTCTAAAGTGTCTTTTTCATTAGTCCATTTCCTGAATCTGAATTCAATGGTCTCATAAATACAACTGATTTGGTCAAGAGGTTTATAACTCATGGTCGGTTATACGGATATACAAAATATGAGCTCGATCCTAATCTTTATTCAGTTCTAAACCTAATCTTCATTGTTATCTTAGAGCTAACAACAAGTCCCTTGGCTAATTCATAGGCAGCTTCTCAAAAACTAGAAAAACATTTTAAACAAATGTAAGGGCACAAACACACACACACACACACACTCAAGTTATACAAAAATAAATGAGAAATCATGGCTCTGTATTTCTCTCCACCCTGGTGTGCTCAGCCACAGAAGGGGGTGTGGAGTGCTGTTCGTTTGGCAGCTGCATCATGTGGTGCAACCCTGCACACACACACAAACACAAACACACACACACACACACACACACACACACACTAACCAGGAGAAAGACACATTCATGGGTATCTTTCAATATTGAAGTTTACCTCAGAATAAAGGAAAGAAACAAGAAAAGAAGAGCTCAGAGGTCAAACAAAAGGGAGAAAAAGGAATCAAATACAGACCTAGAAAACTTGATCCGGCCCTGCAGTGGGATTTGGTAACTACCCTTAGACCGATAAACACCAATGTCACCTTGGTATATAACTAAAAGCTGATTTCCTTCAGTGTGGTCCCTCTTTGACAAAAGAAGATCCTGCCTGACCACAGGCAGTATAAAAAAAAAGCCACTTTATTTATTCTTTACATTTTTTACAAAGTGTGCTTGTTGGGATGGTGAATCTTTACAAAAAAAATTTAATTTTACTTTCTCATAATGGTAAAAATACAAGTTTATAAACCTTTTGAAAGGCAACAAATCCTCTAAGTCTAAACAACCATAGTAGCTACCTGATGTTCCCGGATAATGATCATATCATATCATAATATCTGGGCTAGGCATTTATGAAAATTAATTGCAAAATATTTTAAAAATATAAGAATGTTTCTATTTTCAAGAGCATATAAGCAGATCTAAACAGAAACAGAAATGATGAAGAAATTACTCTACCAGTTTTTTTTAATAAAATGTTAGAAAAAAGAAAAGCTGTCTATCTTTCCATCATTCCTTTTCAAGACTTTAGAGTTTACTATCACATAAGACAAACCTCACAACCTTTAATAAAATGACTATCAATTAAACTAAAATAGGTGCATTAGTCAATTGTTACTGATTAAAGATCAAACTCAGCTCTCAAATGTGTTTATTTTTCTTGATATTTTTTTTATAAAGTTAATTAGTGCTACTGTGTATCTGTTAAAAAAAACTGCTGCTGATATCACACATTAAATGCAGTGCTATCTGCAAAAAAAAAAAACTCATTTACACATCAAATGTCCTGATACAGGTTTAGGAACTAGGAAATGAATTTGCTAAACTGGAAGCAGCAGTACAAGCAAAAACAATAAAATTGCTTCAAAATATAGTGGCAGTTCTAGTATAAATCCATCAAAATCACAAACCCTGCTGATAAACCTTGGTAACTTGACCACCCTGAAACAGAACATAAAACCCAGGCAGTGCTGCTGCATACCTGGCTGCCTCGGATGCCAACACTCAGGGGAGCCCTTACAGTGTAGTCCAACAACATTACAGTATATCAGGAACACAGCAGTTTCATCTATTGCGTATGCACATACATCGCATAAGTCCCAACAGAACTACACTGCAGTACTTGGAATACATTTCAAAGGTGTAAATGTGATTAGTGATCATATGTCTTCTACAATAAACTCCATTAGACATTCAACACTGCGGTATGTTCAGGGGACGGCTACCTCTAAGCAAGTGCACGAGTCAACAGTTGCTGATGACAGCACAGAGCACCCTCAGGTCTGCGAGATGACAAATTCTCCTCTACACTAATGCTGCTACAATCAATCAGACACTGATTGTGTCTCCATAGGCCTGATGGGAGAGAGCCAGGTATCTGCTGAACGCCAAAGGACTGGCACAGGATCAAGCATACAGCTGAGGCAGCAGTATACTTACAAGAAGGTCAAGCTGTCATGTGTTCAAAAGAAAAAAAAAAAAGTAAAATACTTCAAATTATTAAGCTTTAAATATATCCTTAAAATCATACCAAAGAAAATATTTTCTTACGGTGTTTCTCTGATCAAATCAAGAGTAACCTCACTCTGACTCAAGACTTAGGCATTTCTTTTCTACTAAATCTGAGTAGTATAAAGAGGCTTGTATTAGAAGCACAGCGTGAGGGGATGTGTGAATTCCTGGCTGTGATTACTGCCACACAATTCTGAGAGCAGCACTCGTATGCCAGTCAGAGTGCGACCTCACACAATCACACATCCAAGGAGTATAAAAAAGGAGCGAGTGAACAAAAAAAAAAAAAAAAACCATAGACAAGTGTTCCCTGCTAATCTCTTTTGCTGTAAGGTATGGTTTGTTCTAACCCCCCAGCTGTAAGCAGGCTGACGTCGTGCCACCGGCTGGTAAATGTTGTGTCTGAGATATGACAGTAACAATGGCTGTCTGACAATAGCTATCTGACGTGTATTGTGTCTGCAATTAGAGACAGTGTAGAGGCTGTCCATCCTTCAGAAGATACAAACTATGATATATCTAGCGCTGGTGGTGATTTGAGGATGCACACCGCAGTTGTGACGTCCTCCACAATCCAGTCGCAACAAAGGATTCTTGGTTGGAAGCTATTTCTAAGCTGTCTTTCTTCAAGTGGCACAGGCTTCAAGCAGTACCTGTATATGTTTAACTACAAAAGCGTACTGCACCTACAAATGTTACTACTTTCATGGGACAAAATTCACAGCATCAAACATTTCTTGTCGGGCTTGGAAAACAGACAAAACACACCGTATGTGCATGGTAATTATTACAGCACCCTACAACTGATCATAAATGCTTCTCGGGACCACTGGTGCAAAAACAGTCTACAAGCTTTGGTGTACTGTACACAAAAGTACTGCTGACACTTACAGGTTATGTCATTATTGGATATATATGCCATAAAATTTTGACTCTGTGATGATGATGGCATGGATAGTCAGGGGATCACCAAAATTCTTTTCTGAGCAAAGCCTGTGCACTGGCATTACATTTGAAAGTTGTTCAGACATTTCAGTCAATGTGGACCTACTTCAGAATGTATGATTGATACTGTCTAACTACTATTTGTTTTCAAAGACAAATAAATAAATAAAATTCAACCATTCATATTAGAGGTTTCCAGAACTTAGTTATGTCTGTCCGACAACACTCCAGGAAGCCAGGACGTCCAATGAACAAAGCAATTTCTCACATTAATTCAAAATTAATTAACAATAGCAAATTAAAAATTCAAATTAAAAATAGAAAATGTTATTACGTTAACTGTCAATTTTGCTGCCAGGCTTTAAGAAAGCAAGTGTGTCAATCTATGACAAAGCAGACCGAAAAACTGGTTGGATTACTGTTCTATACAACTTTGGTCTTTCATCTTGCCCACACGATGACCCCTGATGATTTTAATGAATTCCCGATTTCTCCTTTAGTACAACAAAGAGGTTGCCATTTCCCAAAATGCAACTTGGGTTAGATGAAAATTTTGGAGAGTCTGATATGTTATACTAGATCCAACTAATGTAGTAGCCTGCATCTAGATATGGATTTGAGAGAAAATCATTCCAAAGCCATCCCATATTTCTAATGGCTATACTATGACTGTCCTATGAACTCTTATCATGACGCCATATGCCTGTCTACTTGTGCACCTGAGGTGTAACCTCTGATGATGAATTTTTCTGCAGATGATGCTGCTAAGCTGCCGATCTGCTAATGTGTCCAAACAGCAGCGAACAGCTGGGAGAGGTAACATTCCACTGCAGTATGAAGTGATGTGAGTGATGGACCAAACGCAGTGTAGGGAAGACTCTAATGTGCACCATGATTTGATCCACTGTGCAGGCTGAACTGCCTCCAAACCACCTTATCCTATTCTCACTCGTCCATCCGAGCTCTTTTATCTCTGACGCTTTTTCTCCTCCTCCTCAGTCATCTCTGATGCTCTTTACCTCAACAAGTTATTGGATTTGTGTCAAGGCTTACATCCCCAGACATGTAGAACATAAAAGCCAACAGAATGATAAACAGAGAGAGCTTTAATCAACACCCGTTTTTTTGTCATTTCAGGAAACATTGTCAATGAGGCGCATTGATTGGAATTTTCCATCAAAACAAACACCAGTAACTGAACTTCAACCACGAAAAACTCTATTTCAAGAGACTCTTTGTTGTTTTACCCTTTGTAGTATTAGGAACTTTTTAGCTAATCTTTTAGACCTTGTTCCTTATAAAGGAGAAGTGATGTTGGAACCACAGAGATGTACAGAGAGGAAAATCCATATATCCACACCCCAAAATGTCAATAAACTGTAATGAAAACCGACCCACCAGATGCTGGCTGCATTTCTGATTTCACCAGGGCTTAATGGTCTGAGAGATGTTTGCTAAATCTGATCAAAAATGTCATTCATCCTGTGAGAAAGTGTCACCAGGGAGAATGCATCAAACATCATGTCAGCCATTTCGTCGACTCTCATACCTCTTCAGCGTCTGTCTCTGTTTAATTTTGTACACCCCATCACAGTTACATAGTGGATATTCCAGGGGTCCAAGGTTTTTCTGAAAGGATCACATTACATTTACATCCACACAAGGAATCAGGTTCTATATTCACAATAGTATCCAACACGTACAATAAAAAAAAAAAAAAACAAAAACAATATGTCATCTGAAGTATAACAAGGAAAAGCACCAAATCTAAACACTGGAGAATCTGGAAGCAGCACATATTTGTCATATTTGATTATCAACCTTTTAAAAAAAACGATTCAATTGTTTACTAATTAATTTACTGACAAATGATGGCAGCTCTGATCCAAACATTTCTCGAGGTATGCACAACTAATAGCAAGTTAAAGATTAAATTAGATTAAAGACACTCGAGGTCAGTGCTGTTCAGGGCTGGATAACGTCAGCTGATTTGTTCTAAATCACAATCACAGCTCTGATTTACAGCTCTGACAGGCTATTTGTCTGTGGTTCATGATTAGTCACAATTGGATACAACCCCAGGTTACTCACACCATCAAACAGAGGAGCAGCAGAGTCCATTGTTAGTTCTAAGTCATAACTAGGAGCAAACTATTTCATATCTTTACATTGTTTTCATATTGGCATTTGGTACATTATCCTTTAAAGCTACTTTGTTTTTATGTTGCAACAATTGTGACCAAAACATGTATTGTAAATGACATTTTACAGCACGGTGGAAAAAGTGGTTAGCACTGTCACCTCACAGGAAGAAGGTTTTGGCTTTGAATCCTGTTCGTCTTTGTGGAGTGTGTCTGTGTCTCCGTGGGTTTTCTCTGTGTACCCCAGCTTCCTACCACAGTCCAAATACATGCAGTTTGTGGTTAGGTTGATAGGTGACTTTACCCATAGGTGTGAATGTGAGTTTTCTCTGTCTCTAAGTGTCTGCCCTGTAATAGACTGGTGATCTATCCAGGGTGTACCTCGCCCCTCACCCAATGTCAGCTGGGATTGGCTCCAGCTCCCTGCAACTCTGGATGTTGCAGGATAAGCAGTAGATGATGGATGGGTTATTCTGTGGTGGACTTTTATTGGCTCACATATACATCAACACAATATACAGTATCTGCAATGACTGATATATCAGCAGATATATCAGCCTGGCCACTTTATTAGTTGGGCTGGAGTACAGTGTTCTAAGCGACTGAAGTGATGGCCAGTGACAAGAGGTTTAATCCAATGATGCCAAGCTGAAAAGGAAATTCACTGGAGCTCATCTGATGTTATATATATATGCAATTCATCTAATTCAGTTATACAAATAGGCCGTTGCATGATATTTGGCTGTCTTCAAAATATTACTTCCAGGCTTTAATGCATAAAATCTGAAATGGTTTGGGTCCAACACTAAATGTAGATGAAGCATTTAAGCAATAATAAAAAATAAAAAAAAAAAATCACAGGGATTTATGTTCTCTGGAACTGATGACAGCATTTTGCTTTTAATGGGTCCTCCAAGGGCTTCCAGTAATTAAGGAACACATTTGTTGCATTAATTTTTGATTCTGACACCAAACACATGATATTATTCAGCTCTAATTGGACGGAGAATGGATAATGAAGTTCGTAAGTGTGACAGACAAAATGGAGAGTGACAAAGAGTCAGAGAAAGAGAGAGACAACATACAAGTGACGGGGAACAAAAGCTTCAAGATGGCTTATAAGAAAATCCTTACTAAAGAAACAGTCATGATGTCTGTCAACTAATAAAGATCCTTGAACAAAACCCGACAATTCCCTTAAGTTGAAAGTTATAGATAATTCTCATGAGACAAATTGCTTCATGACAATAAAATCACATAACAGACGGCAGATTTGTAGAGAGACTCCTTAATAATCGGTCTTCGACAGGCTCTTTCTGTTTAGTACAGCACTTTTAGCAGAGATTTAGATTAAGCTATTCAGGTTTCAGTATCTGTTTCCTTTAAAGACAGAGGCAGATAGATGGAGTGAGAAAGGCAGAAGCTCAGGGAGATCCTCAGATCTTTCATTCATTTGGAACAACTCACATGGGAGCAGAGGTGTCCTTCCATGGTCTGAGAATCTGAATCTTTTTCCTTGAAAACTAAAAATGGCCTTAGTTCACATTTTTTGAGACAATGAAAAATGAAGCTTAGCTTCATGGAGCTATACAGTGAGCTTCAGCTTGCGACATTGGTTTGCCCTCAATACATTCCAATATTTTCAGCTGTTTGTTGGTGGAGACCAAAAATCGAGCTCAAAGAAAGTGATCTATTTGGTGATCCCCAGATCCATTTGGTGTGACTGTAAGCACAAAAGCTGAGGGCTCCTAAAAGCAAGACCGTAACATTATTTTCTTCTCTTCCTTCCAAAAAAATCTACCCATCATCTAACCACATGTAAAAGATGGGTAGATTTTGTCTGTCTTAATAAATCTTTTGTAAGGATTTATGATTTTTGCCCTTTGGTGAATGGGATTCTTTCAACCAGTCAGCTGACTATTTTTTATTTCTTACTAACCACTGTATCAAAGAGAAGCATTAAGAAACTGTTTTTTTCTGCTGCCTAAATACAGTATAGGCTCAGTCCTCTCAGTATGACCATATCTATTATTTAAACAGGCACCTTTCCTATTCACTATGATAAATGGTGATCAGTTCAACAGACACCAGTGGCAAACAAGCTCTCTGCCTCTCTCAGACACAAAGAAAGTATGAATGCACACACTGTGCTGTTTTAAACCAAACTCCCATATGTCCCCATAGTTTAACTGTACACCATCCTTCATGTTTTTGTAAACATCATGTTGTAGGACAGGAAGGAGTCTTCCCCCTCTCAGATTCTTTACATTCTTCCTTAGCAGAAAGGCCCATTTATAGCAAATGGCCCAAGCTAATTCCCACGGCAGTGACTTTTAGAAATGGTCTGTTTCACATTGTTTCACTGTAAAAGTCCCATCCTAAGCAAGAACATGGGCTAGATCTTCTTATCCAAATAATCTCAGGAAGCATGACAAACAGCCCTGCTGCCAAATATACAATTAGTGACGTATGCAATATCTGAGCTCTCATGCGACTTTGCCAACAAAAATAAAGACCTCCCCAAAGTCCAATCAATGAGAAAATCTTACAGTGCCTCCTCATTCCTCCGCCTCAACCACACCATCACACGACGGCTCTGGCTGCAGTGCAAGTGGAGTTATGTCAGGTTTCTTAAAGGTACATAATGCTAAGTCCTGCATGTGAGGGTTGTCATTAGATAAAAGCATCTGGATGTCTCATTGACATCTGACAGTTGGCACCTGTCATCTAACATGATGACAGGTGAGGACTTGAGTATGCGACTTAGACTCGAGTCCCATGTAAGTCACACACATAGTAACTTGAGACTTGACTTGAGCCTCAACTTGGACTTGATGTCTGGGACTTGTGAGCAATGTTTATATAAATATTTATTTATTTTATCTTTAATACATTAACGTAATTTTTTGACAGGCCATGTGTTTAGTGTGCTGACCTCTATTGGTGCACCTTGCCACTGGTGAGTGTAAACTGCAGTAAATTGAATTATTGCCTTGAACATGGCAACCATCCTGGCAAGTGTAGTTCAGTGTGTTATCGAATTTGGTTATTATGACTTCATACAAAGGCTAAACAAATGAATGGCAAAGTGCAAGGTGTGCAGAATAAAAATAAAAGACGGTAGATAGACCACATCAAATTTTATCAGGCACCTCAAAACCCACCCAGACAGGTCAGTCAGTCGACACTTGGTTCAGCTCAACATTGGTAATCTAATGTCGGCTTGTTACTAGTTTTGTAGAGCTTTGTAGTCTGCACAGCATACAACAAGCATTGTTCATTGCAACCATGAAACTTGAGATTCGCCTCAGACTGCCAAAAAATTACTTGTGAACATCTCTAAATAAAACCACAACTTTTTAGAGGGTCCATTCACATCCTCTAAATCTCTGTCTCTACTGTGTACTGTATAAATGGGTATTGTTTTGTAATTTTAGGGAAAAGATGTTTTAAAACATGTTTTTTTTTTCTTTAGTAAAACATCAGTATGAGTAATATTGCACCACAGTAATGCCAGACATATGTTTCAGGTCATTTAGAAACAATGTCTTTCAACTCACCCTAATTGGTCGAGGTAGATGACCGCTTAAACTGAGCCTGGTTCTAATGAAAGTTTCTTCTGTTAAAATTGAAGTTTTGAGTTTTTCTTCTCCACTGTCACCAAGTGCTTGCTCATAAGGGATTTGTTGGGCTTTTTTTGTTTTGTACCTTGAGATGACTGTATTGTGATTTGGTGCGACTCTCACCCAACGTCACCTGGAAATAGCTCCAGTACCCTGCGACCCTGAGTTAGGCTTAATAATGTCAGATTTAATAATGCTGTAAAACCTCTCTCTTGGTGGACAGCTGTGAATTTCAGCAGGTCTATTGTTAAGATAATTTAAAAAAAAAAAAAAAGAATCTACTAACCAGCTACGACAGCAACATGTCTGCCACATGAGCACACAGCACTCTGGTGTCTTATCATTTATTCATTAAGTGATGCCACTCCTGTCACTTGTAGGCAATACACTCCCTAAAGCTTAGAAGGTTTGTCTGCAACATGTACGAGTGGCCATCTGCAGAGGTTGCAGGATGAGCTCTGCTTAATGTACCTTTAACTCAAAAGAACAACCAAGCAGGATTTTCTTGTCAATAAAAATATAACATCCCAGTATCCTCAAACCTATCCTATCAACTGCATCAACTGGCCACCTACACCAGAAAAGTGAGAGAAAAGGTTTGAGAATATGATGTAAAGGCCTAACACCACCCCACTGTCCCCAAAGGCAATACATATATCCTACAGGATGAAATAAAAACTGTTCTGACATGGGTTTGTGGTGACGTATAATTCAATAACCTAAGTTTGACCTATTTAATAATGCATTTTGTGAGGCAATAAAAATTTGTCAATTGCCACTGTAATATCACTATCATTTTTATATCAGTGTGGAAAATGCTGCTACTCAATAAACTGGCCTGATTTATTGCAATATTGGCTTTTGATATGATATATTAATACATATATAATGAGAGTAACTGCCTGGAATAAAACTGTTTCCTACTATAAACAAATAAACCTCATCCATATTTATTTGACTTCTACACTTTGAACAGGGGAGTGGGACCCGTTTACGGATTTCGGACACATGCTTACACCATTCTCCATTGTGTAGAACAGAACAAACACAGGGACACAATTCAACAAGTTTAGAGAACAATCTGGTTAGTGCATTTTGTGATGTTTCATCTAGCAGAGCCCTGTGAAGGCAACAGACCCCGATGGACGTCTGAGGGAAAACCATTGCAACCATGCTCCACATGTGAATATAGTACACTATCAACAATATACACACCTGGAGCCACAACCAAAAAATTCAACTGCAGTGCTGATTGTTCTGGAAACATCTGGTCAACAACAGCTTGCAGGATAAAAAATTAGTGAAAGATACAATGAAGTCACCCTGACTGCGCTAGTGATGTCACTGGGTCCCTAAAATTCACATTTTCCAACCTACCTCATCAAAGCCGCTGTCCTCTTTCTTGAATGCTGCAAAAAAAAAAAAAAGAAAGAAAGAATCAGACTCTGCCTGTATTGACATCTTAAAGATGAAGAAATTCTTGAAGAATGAACAAATAAAAAGTGCAATGTAAAGAAGCAGTGTGACACACAGCCTTGTAACTGTACTGAAATATGTCAGGAGTTCATTTGGTGCTCATTAAAGCTGTGTAGGTGATGGTTTCATTTATGCTGAAGAGGAGTGCATTAGCCCTGATGACAACTTGCTTTCCCACATTGAGATTCATTAGAGAAGGACAGAGACATGTACCAACTGGGACGAAAAAAATTCTAACATACTCTACCCCAGTATGGTTATGGTTATGTTATGGTTAAAAAAAAAAAAAAAGGGGGGTTTGGGCAATATATATTAGAAAGAGAATCTATTTATTTAGACAAATAAATAAAGTTATTAACTAATACTAATATCTCAAATGGCAGACAGCAGGTGAGTATCAGACATGGAGTGAAACCAGGTCTTGACAGAAGGAACCAGGCAATGAGACTGTTTTCAGGGTTTTTCAGGTATATACAGATTTACACCGAAATAGTCACACTGGCGAGTCCCAGGTAAGTAACAGTACTAACTAGTTAGCAAAGTTACTTCTAAAAGCCAGGGGAGAAGCTTTGCTAACACTAGTTTTATCACAGATACCCATGTGTCTTACAGGACCCATCTCCCGCACATCTTAGCATTCCAGTTTTTTTTTATCAAGCAGTTTGAGGAATAAGTGCAGGTACATGATCTTTAAGCATGTTAGGCTTACTGTTTTCTTAAGAATGTTGTCACGCTGAATTTTGTAATCACAGCGTAAGCCAAACCACTACTATCTAATAGCATTCTGATTGAAACTCCTTATGTGATTCATTTGCATCTGCAAAGGGGTATTTAATCTTATCCAGATGGGATAGCCATTAAGACTAACACTCGCTGAGAGCTCATCCGGTAAGAATAAGAAGGCTCAAACAATAAAACCAGTGGAGAGGATAATGGACAAATGCAGAGAGCAAACAGAATTGGTCATGCTGGATCTATGGACTTGAAACTGGTGCCAAACACTTTTTAAGCCATTTATAGCTACTCCAACACCACATTCTGTAAAACCAATTCAGTTAATGCGGCTTATTAGGAATTTTATTTCCATATAAATAAAGGTATGTAATGGCAACCCCTAAAAATTGCATCACAATAATTCTTTGTAAAAGAGTCAGGGGACTCTAAGACTGAATGCATAATACTGTTATGGAGGAAAGTGAAGAAATAATGCATCCTCCCTGACAGTTTGTTTGTGTCTGCAGCTTTCTGAATCTTTCACATAGCACTACTAACATGTGAAAAGTATTATTCATACACATGAATTTTCTGTCTCCTCATGATGGCTACATTACCTAGAATGCGAAAGGCTAAAAGACACAATGCTTTCAGCGCTACATTCAACTAAAATGACTTATTTATGTCAGAGCGAGGTTTGGAAGCATTGTCAACCTGGGAACTGAACCATTAAACTGCACCTTCCTTGTCCTCAGACAGTCAGTACACACAGATTAAACTAGACACTCCAGACAGCTTCGTCTCTACAAGACAAAAAACTCCGCACCCATATGTAAGATTTAGTGAACTGGGTGTAGGAGACACATTATGATATCAAGTCAAGTATAAAAATGTTATGCACCTGCAAAACTTTCTAATGACCGCTTACTTTAATTATATGAGCTACGATTACAGGGGCAATTCAACATTTTGGAAACATGCTTATTGTCTTACTTGCAGTGTGAAAAGCTAGGCTGGTTCTGTCCAAAGATAACAAAATGTGCTTATAGAAACTGTTCACCACTTGACAACATGTTGTCCAATTTGTTTTAGCTTTACATAAAGCAAAACCTAAACTAAACTATTTCTTGGCCAGATACACCTTGCAATTATTGTGTGTGTGACATACAGTGGGTACGGAAAGTATTCAGACCCCTTTAAATTTTTCAATTTTTGAGTCACTGCAGCTATTTGCCAAAATCAAAAAAGTTCATTTTATTTCTCATTAATGTACACTCAGCACCCCATCTTGACAGAAAAAAACAGAAATGTAGAAATTTTTGCAAATTTATTAAAAAAGAAAAACTGAAATATCACATGGTCATAAGTATTCAGACCCTTTGCAGTGACACTCATATTTAACTCACATGCTGTCCATTTCTTCTGATCCACCTTGAGATGGTTCTGCTCCTTCATTGGAGTCCAGCTGTGTTTAATTAAACTGATTGGACTTGATTAGGAAAGGCACACACCTGTCTATATATGACCTTACAGCTCACAGTGCATGTCAGAGCAAATGAGAATCATGAGGTCGAAGGAACTGCCCAAGGAGCTCAGAGACAGAATTGTGGCAAGGCACAGATCTGGCCAAGGTTACAAAAGAATGTCTGCAGCACTCAAGGTTCCTAAGAGCACAGTGGCCTCCATAATCCTCAAATGGAAAAAGTTTGGGACGACCAGAACTCTTCCTAGACCTGGCCGTCCAGCCAAACTGAGCAATCGTGGGAGAAGAGCCTTGGTGAGAGAGGTAAAGAAGAACCCAAAGATCACTGTGGCTGAGCTCCAGAGATGCAGTAGGGAGATGGGAGAAAGTTCCACAAAGTCAACTATCACTGCAGCCCTCCACCAGTCGGGGCTTTATGGCAGAGTGGCCCGACGGAAGCCTCTCTTCAGTGCAAGACACATGAAAGCCAGGATAGAGGTGGCCAAAAAACACATGAAGGACTCCGAGACTATGAGAAATAAGATTCTCTGGTCTGATAAGACCAAGATTGAACTTTTTGGCGTTAATTCTAAGTGGTATGTGTGGAGAAAACCAGGCACTGCTCATCACCTGCCCAATACAATCCCTGGTGGTGGGAGCATCATGTTGTGGGGGTGTTTTTCAGCTGCAGGGAGAGGACGACTGGTTGCACTTCAAGGAAAGATGAATGTGGCCAAGTACAGAGATATCTTGGAAGAAAACCTCTTCCAGAGTGCTCAGGACCTCAGACTGGGCCGAAGGTTCACCTTTCAACAGGACAATGACCCTAAGCACACAGCTAAAATAACAAAGGAGTGGCTTCGGAACAACTCTGTGACCGTTCTTGACTGGCCCAGCCAGAGCCCTGACCTAAACCCAATTGAGCATCTCTGGAGAGACCTGAAAATGGCTGTCCACCAACGTTCACCATCCAACCTGAAAGAACTGGAGAGGATCTGCAATGAAGAATGGCAGAGGATCCTCAAATCCAGGTGTGAAAAACTTGTTGCATCATTCCCAAGAAGACTCATGGCTGTACTAGCTCAAAAGGGTGCTTCTACTCAATACTGAGCACAGGGTCTGAATACTTATGACCATGTGATATTTCAGTTTTTCATTTTTAATAAATTTGCAAAAATTTCTACATTTCTGTTTTTTTCTGTCAAGATGGGGTGCTGAGTGTACATTAATGAGAAATAAAATGAACTTTTTTGATTTTGGCAAATGGCTGCAATGACACAAAGAGTGAAAAATTTAAAAGGGGTCTGAATACTTTCCGTACCCACTGTATTGCAATGGCTCAGCACACCTGCATGTGCCCATGTGACTTTTTGATTTGACTAAAATGGTATTTTGAAAACTTTTAAGAAATATATTAGATATCGATCCATTATTTGTGCTACAGCATAGCCTTCAGAGCACTGAATGAAGAATATGTACCTGTCAAAATATTTAGATTAGTAGATGCTGAAAGGCTGTCAGAGAATTTTTGTTCACTGCAAACAAACTTGATGCTATATTTATTTCCATGGAGCTCATAGAAAATAAAAGAAAGATTTTCTTAAGAAGATGATGAGAGGGACACTGACAGAGGAAAAATGAAGACTGGTTTGTCCAAATTCACTGCACAAAAGACCCCAAAACAGACACTTCTGCCTTAAAACCCACAACAGATCATTAGAGCTTCAGCAGCTTTTCAGACTGCATCTCTCACTGGATGGAATTCGCCTTTTGATCAAAGCTGTGAGAAAAACATTAGGAAGCCGAAGCTGTTTCATACAGAGGTGTGTAACACACATTCACTGTTAATCTAACATCAGAGATGTTCTACCAAACACAGCATTACCCAGTGTTTCAACTGCAGGATAAAGAAGAACCTCGATGGGTGTATTTATAGCAGCCATGAAATAATTCTAGTATTTCTCCGTCAGAAGAAGATATAGTTTGTGGCACTGTTGAAACATATTGCACTATTCTGTCGGGTGTTTCTATTATTTTCTCCACCTTATTTATATTAGGAAATAGCTGTCTATATACAGTTCAGCACAAACTACAGCCTCTGAAATAATCATAGAGCTGAATCAATGAAAGAGTGTGAAGATACACTAAACATTATGTCAAGCACGGGAGGATGTACTGCATTACTTTAGCTAGATGTGCCTAATAAACTGGCATCTGAGAGTGTGAAAGGAATGAACAGATGTGAAAAACGATGTGCTTTCCAGTTCGGCTGGCTTTGCGCTCACATTGTCTTAATCACACTTTAGACTTCGAAGATGCAGTGACACGCTGATCTCACGGCCGCTCTGCAGCTTCTCAGAAGCAGTTGGAGGTTAATTGCCTTGCTCAAGGGCACTTCAACTGCAGTAATGAGGGAGGAGAAGCCTCTGCTAATTCACTTCACTGCTCGGATTTATCCCCCAGGTCCAGGGATCAAACCAATCCAAACAGCAGGAAAACAAGAATTAGGACTTTCAAAGGGAAAACTATAAGTTAAAAAGGGCTAAAATAGGATAAATGTGAGAACAGACTGATTGGTTGTCTTTGCTGCCAAACTACCTATTAGGCCACGCTTATTTAATCGCTCAGTCCTTTATAGATAGAGCCACAAAGGGATTTGTTACACATTTGACACACTTTTAGTAATTATTATACTAAATTTGGTTTAAGAATCAGTTCCATATAATCCATCTGGAACCTCATGATCTGAAAAAACAAAAAAAAAGGAAAATAAATAATACAACATGCCACACTCACATATCAACCAGACAGGTCATGAGGACCAAACCTAAGCTGATAGTTGAGTAAAAAGGCTGAGAAGTCCAGTGTCACTCCATTAAACACGTCCGAAGCAATTCAAATGAAATTATTCAAAATGCATTATGTTGCTGGACACTATAATTTGACATGAGATGCAGCCCTGCCCGCTGGGACCGGTTAGACCAACACTATTACGAGGCCATAAACAATACCGCTGGCTCTTTAATGTGCTTTGTTAAGGCACCCACAGAGCAGAGCGAGGGCCCGGCCGGTGCTCAAATGTGTTGATTTAGATGTGGAGGAAAGATCACCAACAGGAGATGAGCATCAGCACAGCAAAAAGCTTGGTGCCAATCCCTCACCTCCTGAAACATTGACCTTAACCCACTCTGTTCATCGCTCCCCTTTTCTCATAGGCAGCATGCAGCTATTCATTCCCAGCACACGCTGCTTCAAAGGCCTCTGAACCCTGTGAAGATCTCTGCCAAGGCACTGTGTGTGCGTGTGTGTGTGGGGGGGGGGGGGGGGGGGGGGGGGTGTCTTCTATACTTGTGGGTGCCCTAAACCAGGAACCCACAAACATAACAAATTAAGGTTAGGGTTAGATAAGTACTGGTTATAATGTACAGTAAATCAATGTAAGTCAATGTAAATGTGTGTGCATGTGTCTGCATCACAATGTGTGTGTACTGAATACGAGCATAAGGGAGAAAACTAGGAAAGGTGAAATGACATACGACGCGTGTACCTTGACAACTAGTGATGTGATTGTGTGTGTGTGTGTGTGTGTGTGTGTGTGTGCGTGATGTCACGTATGAGGCTGCATTAGCAGCACAGCATCCATTAATGGATGAGGACTATCTTTAAAAATAGAGGGTGAGAGGACGATGTGGAAAATGATGAAGGGATTTGAACTGTAGTTTGCACAAATCCTGCAACAAAAGTATACTCCATATTTTTCAGTACATTACTACAAATCAGTGGTGACAGATTTCTAATTTTAGTGCAGCTTTTCTTTCTCTACAGACTAAAAAACAGGGTTTTGAAATTTATCTGAAATTTCAATCAATCGATAATTTTTTGAGAAATCACAAAAATAAAAGGCAGAACACATTTTGATCACAGGGACCACATAAATTGTGCTTTTAAAAAATATATTTATGTTTTTGATAAAAATAGCAAACAGTAGAGATGTTTGGAGCAATGCGTATATTATACCTCACAACAGCTGCTTACTGTAAAATATTTGTTAAATGACCCTGGATTGACTAGAATTATGACAAACAGTTAATCTTACATACTGTTCATATGGATGATGGCATTTATTGTTGTACATATTCCTGTGCATACCACAAGATCAAACTAAATCTACATGAGACTGGAACACCATATTAAAGATGATACATCAGAGATCCATCAGTGTCATTTATGGCTGAGAAGCAATAGTGTCACCATTACAGGGGTCTGTCCACCAGAGAGCTCTGGCCAGTTGGTCAGTTTTCACTATTCTGTGCCATTTGGAAACAAAAGATTAGTTGGCAGATTATCTGATATGAAAAAAAAGGGGTCTGTTTGGCAAAGCTACTATACCCACAGGTAAGCAGTTTACTGTCATATAAGACTGAGAGGAACACAAGAACCTCACACTGGAGAACCAAACCAGAGATCAGCAAATGGATCTTTTCATCTTCCACAATCGTTGCTGATCATAAACTATATGTCACTGGAAGCAGAAAAAAAAAGTCAGTGGTGATGCGCCTATACTGTACAACTGGAGAATTCAACAGCAGATTTCCAGGAAGACATTCCATCCATGTCTGTCCCCATAAGTGTGTGTGAACTTGAATTTGTTGCTGAAAAAGGAAATGCGGACGGCAGAGGTTACTGTGGGCTCTCCATGGCTGGAAGCTCCAAACTGTGAGCAGACATCACCCCAGTTCCGCAGCTGCTTTGGACATTTCTCAACTCGCACTTTCTTTGCACAAAAGGAAAATGGGTCAGAACATGGAAAATACGTCCCGTTACTCACCGATACTCCTGAAACTCTCGGACAAAGTTCTCCTCAACTTTTTCATTTTGCCGATTTTCTCCGCGGGCTGGGAGGCTGGCATCAGGTCGCACATTTCTCCCACCGACTTTCGCAGCGGACTGGCTTGTAGTTTGAAGCGGGGGAAGAGGACCGGGGTTCGGTCAGCCCTGCGGGGGCTTCTTCAGCCCAGCTGCAGCGCGCTGGCAAACACAGGAAACGGAGCCTCAGCGGCTCTCACTTCTCTCATCAACTATTAAAAACGAACGCCTTCTTCGTCTTTTCTTCTTGAGAGCTTCTCAAGAACGCAACTACATTTCCATAGGCAATAAAAGTGCGCGCAAAAGCGGAGGCGTCCAAAAAAAAAAACAAAAAAGGAGACCATGCGTAATTTGCTGTGCTTTTCTGATCCTGAAAAATCAGATCTAGCTCCTACTTCTTTCCTCGGAGCAATTCGTTCCCTGCTCTACCGCAATCGAGATGTCATTTTTGGGATTCTCTCTCCGGTTTCGACCCCGAGACCCCGCCCTGGATTGGGGGGGATTGGAGGACTCCCGGGGAGCACCACGTTTCTATTTGTTATGGAGGCTGGCCGTCAAAGAGCCAGCACCGCCCTGTAATGTGTTGCAGGAGGAATCAGATTGTTTGTCGGCGCTCCTGCTTGAGACTGCTGCCCTCTGCAAAACCCGGTCATCGTGTGCAGGTCGAGGTATTCCCTAGATATCAGCTTCACCAGCGTTAATGCGCTTTGTCCTGACTTTCACTAGAGAAAACCACGATTAGTCTTTCACGCTTAAATAAATAAACGAACCACGGAGGAGCCCTGGTTGATCATGTAACAGAGAACCAAAAAGTCTCTGCGGAGTCTGGTGTTTTTGTTTACTCTGTTTTTCTTATGCAAATTGGTGGAAACATTTCGGTTTTATAGCCGTGCAAAGAATTTATCATTCACTCTGGCACCTCAGCATCATATCTAATGTTTTTTTGTTGTTTGTTTTTTTTCCACGGGTAGGCCTATATACAGAATTTTACTTTCTTGGAACCATCTGGTCTTCTCTGCCTGTTTCAGAGAATAATATCCAGCCCATTCCTCCAACAATAATATTTCGTCAGTTAACTCACAGTACAGCAGAGCTGGGATTAAAGAGAGCTGTGGGATTAAAGCTATGAGTGCTAATCCAAACCCCGCATCAATAATCTGAATCCTGCAGCAGTGAGCGCATGAAGTCCATTCTGCTTCCAGTCATGTGTCTTTATGTGTTGGCTGCTATCTCCTGTTTGATGTGCACTGCAGTCACCACAGCAGCCGCATGAGTAATTATTCAGGCGCATCAGAAGAACAATGGTGAATCAGTGTGTATACTGTGCCACAGCATGGCTCAGTGTTTGGATCAGGTCTTCAGTTGAACTGTTGGGGTCCAGAAGCACCTGGAAACATCTGGGGAATGTGGAGGGCTGAAATGTTTTAATTAATACTGCTGCCCAATGACTTTGGCCTGAACATGAAGATAATTGAGGCAAATGTACAGCTTAGTTAGTCCTAACCGGTCCTTCATTATACTGCTTTTGTTAATGCTGCACACACATAACACTAATTAAACAGCACACTTTTAGGAAAAGTATATATCAGTGAGGTAAAAAGAGAGGTATTTAAAAAGAGATTAGCATCGGAGCTGCTATGCAGGATGCAGCCAGTGTGCGCAGTGGTGGCATCAGATGGCAGTAAAGTAACTAAATGCATTTGAAAGATTTTTCAGCCAGGAATCCTGTCAGGTAATGTGAGTAGTGAACATGCCTCTGGTACAATAATCACTCCCAAGAGGCTGTTTGTGGACATTAAATGAATAGGTGCGAAAAGCGTCTTTAGTGACTAGACACAAAGGATGAAGACATCCGTCAGCAGACACAGGCACAGTTTGTATCTCAAGGTAAGATAACATATCACAATTGGAATCAATTTTACACAGGCAGTGGAGTCCAGAGGTCTAAACTACATACTACAATTCACTTATGGGGCTGAAAACTAGTACGACTAAACGCAACTAAACTATCCGATGACTGTTCTTTGTTTTACACAGGAAAAAAAAAATTCACTATATGTCCTTCAGAGTTTAAAGTCAACTGAATTTGTGGAACTAGGAAGTTTTTTAACCAGCTGTTGTAATCACATTTTCTCCTGACCTGGAGGAGAAAAATTACTATACCACTATACTATAAAAGGGCTATGGATGTAAAAGTGAAAATGTGGTTCTTGGCATACTGTAGGTATTTACACGTCTGAAGTTCTATAAAAGCTTAGCTTGCATTCTGCAAAGCCTGTTAGTGTAGAAGACATGGAGCTATCACTAAATCAGGTGAGGCCATCTGTAGGTCCATAGGTCTGAGGGCAGAAGCTAATAGACTTCGCTGTTTTATGTTGTGTCATCTGGACGCTGCTCTCATTCTGAGCCTGTTGCTGCAGGCACAACAGCAGACTCAATTCAGTTTATTCTTTTCATATCTTCTGCGCTGACCTTTTACAACGTTCCTCAGATGCTCAGACATCAGAAAGAAAAGCACTTCTCATCTGTCAATGAAAAAACCTCATTATTAAAAGAGCATCTTTTATTTGTGTGTGAAGACGTGGTACAATCATTACTGCATTTCTTAATTCAATACTGTACGTACAAAGTGAAAAGATTGCTATGAAACTACAGCATCTAAAAAGAGATCATTCGTGTAAAGACATCTTGAAACAAAAGTTTGCACAATTGGAAGTTTAAAAACAAGCTTCAACATCTGTCCAACATTAAACACAGCATCCTCAACAAGGCTCACAAGTTGAAATAACAGAAAATTGAGAAATAGTGAAATTTGTCTGAACTGGATTATTCTAGAGTATGGCATTAGGTATTTGTCCTGTTTGTGGTTTATATGAGAAAAGGCCAAGGCTCCTAGCTGAAGACTAGTTCAACATGCTGCCTGTAGAAATCTTCCAGCTGTTTTACTCATTCTCAAACTTGCTGTATGGGTGGTCCGAGTCACCAACCAGACCTGCACAGAGGAAAGAAGAAGGCAGGTCAAGACAGAGAAAACAGAGACCAAATGAAGACACAGAAGTTCATGGTGGGTCAGTGCTTCTGATTTTCCATGCATCTATGAGGCAGTGTTTCTCCAGTGCAGACCACGTTAGTCCAAGAACAGACAGCACAAGGTATTGAGTGTGTGGCTGAAATAGTGCTCTAACTGAATCATTCTCCACAATACCTGACCTCTAGTTGTTCTTCAGTTGGGAGTTTTCCTGCATGATGTCACAATGCCAAAAGACCAAGGCATAAAATGAGCGCTGAAGTGATTTTATTTTAACGCACATCAATTCACCACCACCAATCAAGAGACTTGTGAGGGTTAGATTTGTAAAAACATCACAGTTTAAGAAGCAGAACCTTTGATAGTCTGACTTTTAATCCATGGTATCTATCAAGATTTGTAAACTACATTCTACCATTCCCTAATGCAACTCAACTGTCTTTCCTTACACCTTTGAAATACTGCTGACAAAACAGCAGCTAAGTTGAAGGACTAATAAACACAGCTGAGGGAATTTAAGGATTTCTAAACTATTCCACTGGTCATAACCACAGACTCTATATAAATATGGACAACGCATCACCACTTCCTGCTTTTATAGCCAAAATACTACAAACACACAGGCTGACATCTCGCTTTTGTGACGTATGCTGAAGCCAGACTTTGAACAGTAGCAACAAGAGGTGGAGCTGTGTATCAGACCACCAATCAAAAGCCATCTATAATCCATCCATTATCTATACCCGCTTATTCCTAATTAGGGTCATGGGGATTTGCTAGAGACTCTCCCAGCTCTCTTTGGGTGAAAGGCAGGAGTACACCCTGGGCAGGTCACCAGTCCATCACAGGGCCATCTATAATCCAATACACACCTATTTTTATAACTTATAAAATATATATATCAGGAAAAATTACCATTCATAAACAAATCAGTGTGACAGTATCTATTAATAAAATGACTGAAGTCAGCTTATTATTACTGATTTCATTTGTGATTTGACCTTTTAGTTTGAATCATGTTTTACCAGTTAACATGGAGAGGGCGGGGTTTATGACCTGCACGGCCATAGATACAAATAGATGATTGACTTGCGGTGACTGTGCTTTTGGGAATTGTCGTATCATATCATTATTCATCTTTATACACATATTGTTAATCATAACAAGCAAACATCCACTGACAAGTTCAGCCAGCTGAAACAAAGCAGCACGTCTACAGAGCTGGTCATGAAATGTTAGGACGGAGCAGCTAGACTAAGCTTCTTTTTTTTTTTTAAGCTAAGTTAGGAGAGCTCTGAGAGGATTCCTAATATATAAATACGGCCCCTAATTTATTAAGATTACAATCTTACTTTTATCACTTTGGCCACCGTTACCATCAGAAACCAGAACATACACTTACTTGCTAAGACGTGGGAACACAATGCCACAGAAATCCAATGGGACAAGAAACACAAGCAACTGATTTACCCTAAGTAACCCTAAGACCGTCAAATTTAGGTCTAAATTTTTTGCAATGGCAGCTGCCAGAGACATTTATTTACTATGGGATTTTATTTATTTATTTATTTATTTCAACTTTTAACTGTGTGTATGTATCTAGGGTTCACATCTAATCTTGCCTGTGTAGCCAGGACCACAGCTTTGATACCATACAAATTAGAGCTCTAAATCAGCTCGAATTAACAATTGGCTGGAAAAGGAATTATAGGCTTTAAAGTGTCAAGTATCCCATTTCTTACTTCTACAACTCCCTGTTAGTGAAGCAAAATCAGTTGTTTCACAGCACTGGCTCACATGGCAACACATATTGCATCACAGATTATTTTTTTTAGTGACACAAACAAACTTGTGCCATCTTGTTGAAGAACTTTTGCTTGCGTTGCTATGTGTAGGTCTTTGCTGAAAGCTAAGCTGCATCAAAGTGCAGTCAGTGCGTTCCTTAATAAAATATGTTCAGTGTTCAATAACATAAGCTTGTTTTTATGCTGCAAGTCTATTTTCTTGCATTTCATGCATGTTAAATACAGAGGCTGTGTATTGGGCATTGAAACACTGCCAAAGTACAGATGGCCATAGAACTCAGTATGCCTTCTGTGTAGACATGCAGCACTGAAGTTGCTGCTACTACTCTAACATGCTGTTCACACTGCGCCTTCTGTAGGTAGACATGGAATTTTATATATATTACATTTTATAGGCATACGTCCTCTGTTCAACTTTGACCTGCTTTATTCATTTCAGGTGTGCACACTCAGTTTCAGAAGACACTCAGAACTGTTTTCCTGTTCAATGCAGGTTATTAGCAACAGTGGTTCAGACAAACTGTAAAAATTGCTTACAATTTTTCTGATCGTGTCCTGCTCACGTTTCTTGTCAGATCTTTGTTTAGGAGATGTTACTTTGTTCTGAGATCTTACCTGATGAGTTCAATAGTCTAACCTATGAAAGTTAAGAGCTAAAACAGTAATAAATAAGCATGATCCTCAAAAAAGTGTGCTTTTAACAGTTTGACAAAAACCACACCACTAGAAATGGCAAATAATTACTCACAGTTTCCTCATTCATTAGGTGGCTAATCAAGTTCGACTTTATTCTGAACATAGCACAGGGTTTGCACGTGTGACTGCTGCACACCCTTATAGTTTTGTTCAGTTTCTAGGTTTGTTTCAGTTGGCTACAAATCCCACTCACAGTCACAAGAGGATTTACATTTGATACCAACCTGTGATAAATTATGCTTAAATTGATTTAAACACAGAGGAGGCAGTGTAACCTAGTGACCTGAAATGCCTTGTTCAGAGACTGGGCATATACTGCTGAAAAATGCATTTCTGGCAAGGGGTATGGACATGAAAGTCAATGAAAATGTCCTAAAACCAACTGTGCATGCATTTGAGACACAGCTGACACTAATGCCCCCCATCATCAGGGTTTTCCACTAGCACTACTCGACTCGACTCGCTTTTTTTTTGGTTTTCCATTAGAGGATAGTAGCTGATAGCAGTTACTCTTTTTAGTACCTGCTTGGCCGGGGTTACAAGCAAGCTGAGCTGATACTAAAATGTGACATCAACAGACTGCGGGCCACTGATTGGACAGTCTCTCAGACTATCATTAAAGAGGCTGAAAGTTCATACATACCATACTTTCTGCGGATCTCATCATGCCTTGCCTTTCTGTCCACCTTCCTGTTAAAAAAAAAAAGAGGAATGCAGTTGTTTTACATGTCACAAAGAGATTAATAAAAATAATTCCTTACAGCTATTATGTTCTGAATAATGACAGGAAAAAACCAGAAAAAAAGAGGCCATGTGTTAACTATGTTTCAGTCACTTTTTTAAGGAGAAACTGCTGAAATGCAAAGTAGGGCACAGCACCACCAGCCATCAAACATCTTTTGAAAATACCTTAATTTTAACTCAAATATTTGTTAGGACTACAATGCTGATTTTATGTCAACTATAATTTACCTTATTTGTCCAGCTAAGCTCAGCAAGAAATGCTTTATAGTTAGACTGGAGATCACATTCTAGTCAAAGTTGAGGATGGGTTCTATAAATGTAGGTGAAAAATTACAATATTAATGTGTTACTGCAGGTAGCAACTAAACATTTCCTACATATTATACTTACAACTATGCTTGTGGTACCAATCTGCTGAGGATGCAGGACTAAAAGAATTGTGTGACCATTTAAACAATTTCATCACACGTAATGTCTTAAATTTGATAAAATGTGATAAAATATAGGTAATAATTGCTTGTGCTTCAAAAAAAACACTGTATAACCAGGGAAAATATAGATATGGTGTTTCATTGTTGAATTCAGTCAAAGAATAACTGGTGTTTCGTTGTAACAGCAACTAGGAAAAGACAACATTCAAGCTACAGCAAACCAGCTCCCATTTGATATATATATATAGTCTCATATTATGCTATCAATACCAGTAAAACAAAAACAGAGTAATAGTTCTGGTACTAGCTGGTACCACCATTTAGTCATTCTAAGGAGACACAAAAGCCTGGGAGTAAGTTACAAGTTCATGGACATTCATGGGCTTTTCTTCATATCTGACCAAAGAGCTGGTGTAAATCAGTCAGTCTTTTATTTCCAGGTAGTAATCTGTGAGCAAGGGTGCCTGAGGTCTGCCTTTCATTTGTTCCACTACACTGCTGCAGGCATGTATGTCAGTGACTGACATGTGCCACACTGGCTACATTTAAATATGGTCCATTCAACCTCTATGCTGACTGCTGCTACAGATTGATGCTCGTTTTCCCTCCTAAACAATCCTTGGCTGAGTACAGACAACAGTGTTGTGTTGAAGCCATTTTCCCCATTTTAAACCACAGAATTAATGTTAGTAACAACTGATTGACCAGCTGTTTGACATTTTAACCAGCAACAGTGACGAATAGCACTGTCTGAAAAAAGAAAGCTATCTCAATGTTTTGTACATTTTCTTTTTACCTCACACTAGTTCCTACACTTGCGTGTCAGCACTCAAGAGTCACTATAAATCCACCTGCAGGATGTGACTAAAACCCATGGAAGTTGTACAAGGAGATGAGCACCTTTGGAAAGCTGATGTAATGTTTGTATTATTATGCCTATTAAAAGAGTAAACATGACATACATGTCCCTTGAAAATGTGTAAATATGCCACCTATTCTCAAATGTTAGTCTTAGTCAAAACATGAAATCCACGTGGTGCCAGGGCCATTGCCGGGTAATACAAATAAATAATCAAGGTGAAAAAAAACAGGGTGCAACTAAATTTGAATGGAACTATAAATGAAAATCATTACCCTAAGGTTGGCACATCATTTCTATCAGCGAAAAAAAGAAAAACTGGTGATTTTTATCAAAACATGTCAAAGTGTTCTCAAGTTGACAATCAATATAAAATGAGAAATATGTGCCTTGAAAATATAGCAGTCCAAGGCCATTGAAAAAATGCCAGTGGCAGCTTAAGAGCAGCAATATTACTTAGCAAAAAAGATAAATGGATCAACCCTTTATAGGAGGTAAGGATGAGCCCATGCTCAGCACTGTAACCTGGCTCTGTGGTCACAAGGCTGTAGTGACTAGAAGCAGGGAACTCTTCTATGATGGGTCCTCTCTATTCTTACACAACAAACTGCATCTATATAGGTCACTGCACTCACTCAGACTTTGGTGATTTGATCATGCACACCACAGGAAACCCTGACTAGATTCTGTGGCACGGGAGGAAAAAAAAAAAAAAAAACTCAGAGGCTGGAGAATTCCTCTTGCTAGCTCTTTCACAAACACACACACAGCACAGAGAACCAGGTCTCTGATGCTTCCATCAGTATAAGTGATGGCAATAAACCAGTTACTGACTATCTTTCTGCATGATTGCCCTGCTTAGCAACACATCACCCAGCCATCCTCAGAGGATGAATGCACTGGGAGCAGAGGCACTCAATAGAAACATGGGGCTAAAACATTTATGGAGTATATGAAGAGGAAGTACTGCTCTGCTAACTGTTACAACACACTGCTGGAGAGGTCAGTAATAATCATACTGTTTCTTTGATGGATGGTACTCCACCTGGTCTTATCCACCCTATTTCAGACTACATTACCAAAGAGCAGCTGCACAGCCTTCACAATCCAACTGGTGTTTTGGGATGCCAGGAGAAGAACAGGAAGCTCATCCTCTGGGAAATAGACTTGTTGGGGCTGCATACACAAGCTAGTTGCTTAGAATCCCAATCATACAATGAAGCTTTCTGTTAGGAACTATGAAATAATCTGTTGTAGAAAATCCCATGTAGATCTTGCCAGGATGTCTTCAGGGGGAAAAAAATAAAACGCTCAACAGTGTAACAGTGTAAATAGTACTAAATCTTTGAGTAATTTGTGCCATTCAACATATGATATGATACTGGCAGTTTCATTTTATTTTATTTTATTTTTATTCTCTGCCCCCTCTCTCTGCCTTTGCCTCTCCTTCTAAACTCTAAGGTTCCCAGTGGACAGTCTGGTTTTGGACATTTGAAATGCTATTCCACAATCAGACTGAACTCTAAAAACAAAATAGCCTTTTCCCATATTTTCCCATGTAATGCTTGCATCAGCATTAAAAAAGACAGCTATGGTAGAAATAAAAAGCTACCACAATGCAAAATAATTAACAATATACACTAACATACAGGGAAACTGTATCCTATAGTTTTATATACTAAATAGGTAAACTAAATTCAATTTCTAAAGATATAGTAACCTCATACATAATGCTACCAGAGGACAACGCGATACCTGATGGACACCATGGGCTACGTCACATAGAGGTGAAGAAACTATTCAGATCTCCAGGTAGATACCACTAAATCTTACAAACTGCACCTTTTTTTCTACAAATGAGCCTGCAAAATTAACATTTAACATGTTTGAAATTCATTTAAAAAGATTTTTCAGCCACTACAAAGGCATGCACTCTCTCTTGCTGGTTCTCCTTGAAGATAATATTTTTTTCAGGTCTGGGCTGTAATTCAACAGTAATGTTAATCAACTCTTCAATGTCATCACATTTTAATTATGTCATAATTAAAAAGTAACCTTTTCTCTTTTGTTATATTTAGTAATTATGCTGTTTGAAAACAAAGATAACATTGGAAGAAAATGGACTAGATTAGTTACTGTCAGTGTCACAGCGTGTGATTAAGAGTTATCAAATGCAGACAAACGTACCGCCATATAAAGATATCAATTAAATGAACAGAGTTATAATCTGTTACTGACAAATTCAGCTTAAATAAAGCCCAAAATCAAGTTCTTACCGCTCCTCAGCACGCTGTCTGTTCTCCTCTCTCTTCCTGGAAAATCTCTCCTCATCTCTGTCAGGCCTTAGGACATAAAGAGACATGAAGACAGTATCAGAATAACTATTGTTCAAGGAACCAGAGAACAGCAATCATACTTATCTGGGTGTTGCAACTGACTTGAATCTACAAACTGCTACATCTGTTTTAGGGATATTCCTTTCTAAAGCAGAATATTGAAGTTATAGTTATAGTAATTCAAATTCCGCAGTCGCCCAGATATTGATTTATATTATGATTCACATATTACTTCTGCAACCTGAGAAACAAAAGGAAATTGATGTTCATAAATAAAGTGACACCTATGTCAATGAAAGTGAGAATGAAAATACTTAATTTAATGTTAGCTGAACAATCTGAAGGTGGGAAAATACAATTGTCTGTAGGTAGAGTAAATAACAAGGAAAATACAATTGTCTGTAGGTAGAGTAAATAACAAGGAAAATGTAAAAACAGAATCAATTTAAGTAAATGTTCAGTGTGTGCGTGTTTTGGGTATGCTCATCATCCCATTTTTTTTTTTTTTTTGTCAGATGACAGACATGAAGGAGCCTACTACACCCACAGGGCTGTCAGTGTGTGACAAGGCAGCCTGCAGTTGATTGACTGACATGACATTTTCCATTCACTCCAGGATGAATAAAAGCACCACACACACAGCATGCTTGTAAACGAATCTCAAATGATCAAGCTGTTTACTGAAGGTAGTCTGGATTCAGAGGTGTTTAACTTATGGGATACATCACACTTCTTTTGTGTTTTAAAGACAGATGCATTGATTGTTACAACAGACCCATACAGTAAGGCTACTGGTTATTTTACCATTTCCTAAAAGGTAGATGCCTTTCCCGAAGTATCAAGCCAGAGCTTTTTTGGTCTGCATTAAAATTCTGATGCTATATTTACATTTGCTATTACACCAAGTTACTATTCTATTAGGCACTGGTGTGCCACAACAAATAATCTTATGATGCTTATCTTGTTCAGTTTTCTTGGACATTCTACAGCAGTGCTGCTATTGAACACATTCACTTATGAGGCTGTAATCAACAAGTCTTTTTAAAATCACTAGAGTTATCATGCTGACCCCAATTGCTTCTAAGGGATTTCTGCAGGTTTCACAAAGTTAAATTTCATACCACAAAGCAAAGGAATACTTATTTTATGGTTGTAATGCTCTGTATTAGAAATACAATGAAAACCAAACAGGGTGACAAGGCCTAGAATTACCAAGTGCATGAATTTACTGACATATCTCATGCGTCAGAGCTTCAGAGCAGTATAGAGAACAATAATTCCTAATACCATAAAATATTAAAAACGAGTCAAACCCAGATAAACAGATAAATGGTTGAATGAACTATTCAATAAAAAATAATTTAAGATTTGTATGTGAATTTCATATAAAGTCACGTCTGGAGCACCTACTGGGTAGCAGCACCAGCGATATTCCAGCCAGTGCTTGCTGAAATAGAATATAACTAACCTTACTGCCTATGGCAGGCTAGAAAATACATATGCAAGACCTTTACAAATGAAATGTAACACCTTAATACCTTTGGAGGCCTTTTTTGAGGTACTAAATGACCTTTTCAAGAACTTGTCCAGTGAAGAACGTATCTAACACTGACTGAAAGTTGTCGTCAAACCTTACCTTGACCGACATGTGTTGCAAAAGCAGCAGCAGCAACAGCATGCGATAATGCTAATAAGTAAGGTTCCACCCAGCACACCCAGGGCAATGATCAGGGCTTCAAAGTTCACTGAAACACATGAGAAGACAAAGAAAAATTAACAGTATTTCAAGAACAGCATTTAATCTGAGGTCATAGTTTTAACGAAACTTGAAACTCTGGATCCCTCTTTGTTAAATGAATAAATAATAATCTCAACCTGTGGGGGAATAGTACCACCTGCTGTCCTGTCTGCAGCACTGCAAATCATCACACTAAAATGAAACTATAAGCTACACTTCTATTTCCAGTGAAAAAATAACTAAGACATCACTGGTGGAGATGGAGTCTGTGAGGCAAAAAGCAAACAGCAGCACTACACTGACTGCATCTTTATCAGCTGTGGTTGGTGATAAAGTAACACTTTACCCACTCAGCAACAAAACACTTGGACTAACAACGATTAGGTTACCACACTGTTAAAAACAATGCAAATGCAATAGCTTAAAAGTCAATCCAACCCTCCAACTATTAGAGCATGAGGGAAACTCAACAGAACAATCTATGGGGAGTCAAAAGGATGGTTATTCACAGACACTTCCATCCAATGTAATCCTTAGAGATATGAATTAAATGGAATGCGAAAATCTTCTAGATGTTTTCAATCTGTTTTTAGACATGGCCACACCCTCGTGAACAAAACAACTTGATTAGTGTCCAAGAATGTGATCCGGTAACACTATTCACAAAACATTTAACATCTGCACAAGCAATTATAGCTGCTAACAGTAACACTGCTGTTCAGTCCTTGCATAATGCTTCAAAGATTAAATGTGCCAAATTCTTAAGACAGGTCTTACCATGTCTACAAATTAAAAAAAAAAAAACAAAAACAAAAAAAAAAAAACATATAGCTAATTAATAAGAAGTTGGATTTTAATTTACTTTGCGTTCATGTTTACAGTTCTTTCTCCTGCACAACATTTAGTTTCTGTTCTTAATTTGAGCAGGACTACTGCTTTCTATTTATCTCTGTTTTTCTGTGAAGTAACTGATCGTTGAGCCTTTGTTGACTCGGGGAAAATGAACTCTCCTAAAGAATTTACCTTAACAAAAATCCCTGAGCTGCCCATTTTCACCATCTGAATGGCTATACAGAAAGTATGTGGGTAACGTAACTTGGGTTGTCCACTAGTTCGACATTTCACTTCTATAAAGCCACTGTAGCCTGTACTTTGGCACAGCTACTCAACCATATTTGAGCAGAAGCAGTTAGAGCTCTGCAGGAAAGGGAACTAGACTTATCATCTGTGATACTGAAGAGACATGAAGTGAAAGGAACAAAAAGTTTTGGCTGACTCCTCTCACACAACCAGATATCTTTTTAAACAGCTCCCCAAAGCCAAACCACTCTGTTGTTTATCTAGTCGAACCTCCCATCACTGCACATACCCTGCAACTATTTACCTCCTAGATCAGACTTACCTGTATTTCACTGAGGTGGATAATTTTAAATTTCCCATCCATACAGTACATGACTTGGTGACAACACAAATGTTCTTTTCGTACTTGTGTCGTCCAACTATTGAGAAGTGAGTAGAGTATCATGTCATTAGAATACCAAACCATTACATGAGCTTCCTCATATCAGTCCCCCAACATCTAATATACGGATCTTCCCGAGAGCCAAAACCAAGGCTTGTAAAAGAAAATGCCAGCTGACGATATTATTAAACAACAGTCTCAAATTAAAATTTATGTGTACTTTTCTAGCCGGAATCCCCTTTACAGAACCACTGGGATGACTCACTCCAGACTTGTAAAAAGACAAATGAAAGAGAAAGCCAAGAGGATGAAGACGGATCAACTCACACCAGCACACACCCCAGCGGGCCTGGGACAACTGGCACACTGAGGCTGGGGGCAGCAACCAGGTCACTGGGTATTCTGTGCAGTTGTTGGTGGCAAAGCACCACAAACACTGAGCAGAGGAAAAACACAAATGAGGTTAAGATCAGACACATACAGTAGTTATGCAAATTTAAATCCGCAACAATTAGTCAGTTGGCAGTAAAGGAATCTGCAACTGTGCTGCCTGAATAATTGTGAACAGTAAAATCATTTTTAAAATGTCAAATATTTCGTGGATCCAGATTCTCAATAACGGGGGTTTGATGCTTTCTTTTGTTTCATATGACAGTAAACTGAACATTTTGAGATTTTAGATACAACAAGACATTTGCACATTTCAACTTTGGCCTTAGAAAACTAACTACCTAACTAAGCAAACATAATACTGTGCAGTTATTTGAATAGTCTTAAAAATGATCAGCACAATAATGAAATTAAATTCTTCATTGGCAGCTCTATTGAAATGAAACCCTTATATTAGCAGAGTAACCTGTGCTTTGTCATCAAAACTGATATTGTGATGTCTTTCACATTTAACATGTATAGACAAGAGCTGGTGAATTTATGATTTGTTGATTTGTTGATGATCGAACAGATGTCTTCAGTCAGGGAGGGGGGAGATTAAAGGAGGCCGCAAATGTGAGTAAACACAAGGAACTGTAAAATGATGATTTATGGCAGGTGATTGAGAGTTTCGGGCAAAGGTCTGGTTTTATCATTCAAGACTGCACCCCCAGTAGTGGCAGCAGCCTTACCTTGGCATGAGGAACACAGGTGTCACACTTTTTGTAGGTAGAACAGGCTGAAAGGAGAGGGAAAAAAACTAACTTAACTAGTCGGAAGAAGAGAAACTAAATGAATACACTTGTATTAAAGCACTTCCATTAGCGATAACGTTACTCCTGATAGCAGTGAAAATGGCAATGCCGCTTTTCTAAGCAGTCAAAACTGTAACGTTACTTACGAGTCGGTGGCGGTGGAGTTGTTTGGCATTCCCCCAGGCTAACAAAGCTAATACATAGCACAAAGGCAGCGAGAGCACCCGAAGCGCTCAGTGCCTTTCTCTCGGTGGTAAAAGAAAACATCTTTAAAACCACGGAACAGCCGGGCAGCTGAACGGGGTCCAAAAATCCTGAAACGGTCGTCAAGAGTTCAGTCTCGTCCTTTGCGCACTCTGTTTTGCCTCGATCTATTCCTGTCACTTCCTGGATGTTTAGGGTTAGCGCGTTTCATCAAGTCAGAACAGCCCGGGTGGGAGGAGTTTATGCTTCTTATCAAAGACACAAATAACCGCCCGTTCAGCTGTATCACCAGTATAATGCGGCTACATGATTTTTTTTATTATTTTGTTTATTTATTTATTTTACTGTTTTACTTGTTGAGCTATTTCACATCTTTTTCACTAGATGTCGTTTTCTCCATCTTCGTAAAATGTCTGGACAATTGTATAAGGCAGGGGTATTCAACTAAAATTTAAAGAGGTCCAGTTAGAGAAAATTTCTTGAAGCAAAGGTCCGGAAGATCATAATGTCTAACTAGTTAGTGTGATATATATTTAAGTAGCCTAGTAGTTTTATCAACATCTGCATGTAATCAATACCTGACTGTCAAATCAAATGAATTCAGTACAATTCAAAAACTTTCTGACAATATTTATTGTCATGTAACACACAACTGAACATATATGTATGGCTGTAGATATGTATAATGTTCTCTCATTAACTAAGTTCTCTCTCTTTCTCCGTCTCACTCGCCTGTTTCTCTCCCTTTGTTTTCTACATGTATCGCTCTCTTTCTTTTTCTTTGTACTGTCTTTTCATGCAGTGTTGCCAACTCGTCAGTAAGGAAAGTAGCTATTGGCTGTCCTAAAAGTCGCTAGAAGTCGCTGAATGACGTCATCGCGTAATTTGCATAACGTCCATGGCACATGCTGTAATTGTGATGGACGCTTTTGCCAACTTCAGAAATGGAAAGTAAGAGACAATTGTGATTCTTTATAAGAAATAAGGGACAGAATAAGGGACACTCAAAATATTTGTACTGTGCCATATAATGTAGCATGACGGCCTGCAGTTAATAAGTTCTCAGAACTAAATACTTTTGCCTTGCTGTAAATGACTGAGGCTGTTTGAGTCAAATGCAGTGATTTATTTTAGACAAAGAACATTTTACTTTTTATTTCATTTTATGCGGAGGCGTGAACACTTCCTGCTGTGACTGCAGCTGGGAGGGAGGGACTGCTGCGAGAGGACTGGGCCGCCTGTGAAGGCTTTGGGACGGGGGAGGGGCTCGCGGCTGCAGCTGATTTGCAGTCTTACTGCGGCAAATTGAGAAGTGTAAGAATGGTGCAGTACAAACACATCAGAGTCTCCAAAAGTCTCGAGTAACACCAGAAAAATTCGCCAGATTTGTCGCTAGTCGCTTTTAAAAAAATAGTGTCGCAAGAGGGGTCTGAATACTCGCTAAATATTAGCGAGTATCGCTAAGTTGGCAACACTGTTTTCATGTGTAACTTGCCTCTAGCGCTGTTTACACTGTAGTCGTAATGTTTACTGCCTGGGATGCACAGACTTGATTGGCTGAGTGGTATCACGTGGGATGGCTCAATTCGCATGCAATTGGTCTGTGCGTTTCCACTACTGTAAAGTCTAAAAAGGCTGCTCCGGTGGAAATAGAAGCGCCCCGTTAGGTTTTAAATCACAATCTTCTGTTTTGGCTGTACGTCCGGGTCCGTATGGGGCGGCTTCCGCGGTCCGCCTGTTAGTGACCTCTGGGGAGAGGTGCAGAATTGTGCGTAAATACATAACTACATCAAAATGTCATCATTATATTCCTGATTTCTGATTTGTTTATATATTTCAGTCCATCTCAGTTTATATTTGAATCATATGTAAATCATATCATACGGCTATTATTTTATAATAGGCCTGTATGCTAATAGAGAAATTTAGTAAGAAAGAATTCAGATTTTCTTCCCAGTATTCAAATCTGACATTTTGACAGCGTCACAGTTTAAGTCACTTTGCTGTACATTTTCTTTAACAAATGTGTCTGTGATTATGCTTTTTTCACTCTTAAAACTGAAAAACCTCATTCTTTTCTAAAATGATCTAAGCAGATCATTGGAGAAAGCTGCACTTACTTAGTCTAAATCACAAGCTGTTTTAGAGGCAATGCAGGTAATCACTATAATCTTTTGTTCACTGCTGTTCCCGTCACAGTCTGTCTAGAAATCGAAGTTGTCACTGTTTACTACTTTTCGTCTGCTATGACGTCACGCTGCAACCGGATCCCTTCTCAGAAATTTTTTGTACTGCAAAGCTTTAGAGACATTGTGCGACCAGTAGGTGGAAGTGTATGTCACACAAGATCTGCTTCTGTACTCAGCAAGAAGAATGAATCAGTATGATGGCTGCTTCTGTCTATGTGTTGATTGTTTGGCATGAGTGTTGCTATACTATTATTTCTACAATTTATTTGTAAATGATGAATGCATGTGTTTTACATGTACTATAGGGTACTGTAACACATCCACGTTGCACAATGGTAAGTCATTCATTTCAGCCATTGCTGGTGATGACAATTACATTAAAAAGGTCAATTTTAGCATGATCTCGATTTAAGCTGCAACTGAACATTAGCTCTGTCAGCTGATGTCAAACATAGGGCATGCTCCATTTCTCCTTCCTTTCCACCCTCAAATGAAATAACTTGGGGTGAGGACGGGAGGAAAGGAAGGGAGAAAAGTGGAGGTAAGAAGGAGACACAAATAGGCCCGTTGCTTTGTTATATTATCACTGTCCATTACAGAAGAAATGATCCTATTATGAACTTTTGTTCAGTTGCAAACCAAACACGGGTGCAATGGAACAACCTTGGATGTATCTCAGTTATTTTTCTGCCGTTAAATGTAGACATCTTAGTAATATAGAGTTCTAAAAGAGGTTTTCATATACAGTAAAAGTAAGGCGATAGTGATTCAGTGGAGCACTTAAAGGAAATTAAACATACTAACATTGTCCAGTGAACATAAACTGGCATGCCACTAGGGATCTATGCGAGTGATATAAAAGCACACAAACAAAAGGACAATTTCCTTACCCAGGTAATTTTAGTGTCAGGTTTTATTGATACTATTAGATTGAAGTTGCCCTATGCTACTTTGGCTTTATTTGTAAATGGTGCATTTCCAGTTCAACTCCACAACACACACATCACACTTAAGAGTCCAAAAACTAAATCCCTAAAACTTTCTATGATCAGAACTGTAACATCTCAGAAACCATTGGTTGGATACCCTTAATCTTTGTACACTGTGAAATGTCCCAGTCTGTCAGATGTGCAAAAGTTGGCATAACTGAAGTTTGTTGATTTCCTGACATTTCAATTACTGCAGCATGACCCACAGGTCAAATAATACTGAATATATAAAATATACCAGTGCTATATTTATCTATAACTTCACATGTAGCCTATATACTGTATGTCTCCAACAATTACATTTTTCTCCCAAACAAATGATGTTCCCATTAACCTCAATAGTACTTTGTGTTGTTAATTAGCAAATGATAGGTGTAGCAAATGCATAGATTGTAAGAAAGGTACACATTATCTGCATGTTAACATTGTTATTTTGAGCATGGTAACATTTAGATCACAGCATCACTGTACCTATACAGTAAGTGCAGCCTCAGAGTGCTAGTAGCATAAGATAAGTTGAAACTTCTGAATGCTTTTATTGGACAGTCTTACTGCTGTCAGAATGGATGTCCTGTGGTAGCCCTCCTCCCTACACTTTGGGTATATCAGTCTACTGCTGGAGGAGCTACCCAGGGCCTTCACAGTCACATTCAGGGGTTGGGAGGTGCTGTCCATGATGAATGTCAGTTTGGCTAACATCCTCCTGTCACCCACCTGCTCTATGCAGTCCAGAAGACAGAGCAGTACAGAGCCGATTCTCTTAACCAACATAATCTCCTTCTGTCCCTCTCCGTGCTACCTCCTCCAAAGCAGACCACAGTGCAGAAAATTGTAGAGGCACCACAGTATCATCAGATGTTCTCATTAATGTCCTGCACACCCTTCAGTCTCTTCAGCAGGTGGATCCACCCTTTGCCCTTCCAGGGCATCAGTGTTGTCCAACCAGTCCAGTTTACTGTTTATGTGAATTAGCATATATATACCATATCGACATTCAAGCCCTGGATTATCTTCCTTCAGGCCTTCACAATCTCCTTTATCTTGAGGTGTTAATGGTTACACTCACATCAGTCTAAAAATAGTTCTGAATTCCTACTCATTCCCTTCTGATACACATCCAACAATGGCTGTATCATCAGAGAACTTCTGTAAATGACAGTTTTTGGTGTTGTACTTGACGTTTGATGTGTAAAGGGTGAAGAGGAAAGCAGGAAGCACTGTACCTTGGGGAGTACCTGTGCTGCAGACAACCATGTCTGACCCACAGGCCCACAACCACATGTACTATGGTCTGCTGAGGAGGTAGTTGCTGGTCCATGCAGCCAGCTGTCAGACTACTCCTACCCTCTCTGACTTTCCCTACAGCAGCGCAGGCTGTGCTGTACTGAAGGCAGTGGAGAGATCAAAAAACATGACTCTCACAGTGCCACCCAGTAATCGCCAGGTGAAACAGTGCTCAATGCAGCAGGCAGATGACTCTTGGCATGGCTGTAGCCGCTTGCTAAAATACGCAGCAACAGAAAAAAATGGCCACATAAGGAAAGCTGTATAAGTGTTTTGTTTCTAACAATATAAAACTCCCCTAGTGAGATTAAATTAAAATTGTCATGTTTCAAATTCACCTTGGTGAAAAATTACCCATGGCTTATTTAAAGTCTTTATTTTAGGTTATAATAAAGCATCTGCAACCATCTATACTGTGAACACTTTAGATGTACCATTTCTACTTACCTCTAGCCCTACTTATACTACCTGTATATTCTAGAAGTAAAAAAAAATGGCACAGGCCATCCACCTTTCCACTAATACTGCACTGACCTAAATCACTGGTTTAACAGGGAGGAATAAATCCTCTTCAGTATCAAAGGCTGGGTTGAAACAATAAAAAGTTGGCCAAAAATGTCCTTGTTCAAGTGTCTGAAGCGCTTTACATCTGTGTTGTAGAAAAATTTCCCTTTATTCATGCTTGCTATGGTACTGTTCTAACATTCTAAAGTGAAATGCATTTATTGACTGGTTGCATTGTAGTTCATGTGCAGCAGATATTTTAGGCGTAAATGGTCCACTTCGTGCACCAGTTCACCCATCAGTAGTTGCAAATCTTTGGTGGTTCTTTGGTAGTGAAGATGCCGGGGCAGAAAACCACCCATGCTCCCTTGTTTTACAGATCTCCTCTATCCATCTTTCTATGTACAGATAATTTCTCAGTCTCAGTGGGACATTTAGTCTTTCTGTCTCATGATGATTTCAAGCCAGTTTTCTACTGTAGGTGAATGGGCCTGAAACTGTTTATGTGCTATTGCATATTTTGCTGCAATAATAAATATTCTGCCCTTTCCTGTTATACATCTAGGAGGTCAACCACAAACACAGATATGAACATCAGTGGTGTTTGAAGCCCGACCATGTGCTGCATCATTTCCCAGTTGTTTTCCCAAAACATTTGAGTCTTTGAATAGATCAAAAAATGTGATCTGCTCCAACATCCCTGCAGTTTTTTCAGCCTGTGAGGATTTTTGAAGTTAATAATTAACAAAATCACAAGTAAGCGAAGCAAGAAGTAGGAAAAATGTCTTCACGCATTTGTCTGGTTACTGACAGGCTATTTTACCAGTTAATTATTTTTCTCATCTCTCTCTCATACAATGTGTAGTAGCTCCACCACTTTGAAATTCGTCAAAAACAACTTTCATAAAGAACAACACAATAAATATATCAAACAGGAAGATTCAGTCCATGTATGAATACACACACCTACCAACTACCTACCAACTTCACTGATTTGTCATGAAGGCACATTATTGCGGTTGTTGGTAGCTTCAGTTTGAAAATATCTTTATAGGCAGCTGCCTGTAAAAAGCTATATCTGCAAATTACTTTTTGTGATGTCATTAATCTCCATAAATGAATAAATCACATGACCTGTCACCCTGTCACCTGTCACCCTGAGGTGTAACTGAGCTAACAAGAGATAGCGAGCTGTCAAACAGGTCGAATCACGCAACATATGTGAAAACACTTATGTGCAGTAGGTGACTACTGCGATGCACAGGCTATTTGTTTATTCAGCTTTTTCTCTAAGCATAAATTAACACTTTATAAGCTGGGGCCTGTTAGAAGAGTCATGTACAAAACTGTTTTCCCTACAGGGGAAATAAAATTGTTGTATTATTGTTGTAAGTAGTGAAGTCAACTCAAATAAAAATTCTAAAAATAACTATCCAAGTATGACTTCCATTCGGAACTATCTGATCAAGAATGAAGAAACAAGAATAAGAATATAACCAGTCATTTAGTGCCAGCTTCTTAGAGCCAGAGAAACTGAGATTGCCTGTCACAGTTTAACTTCAGTACCTGTGTGTTTGAAGAAAAGTGCCTGTGTTCCAGGCAGTGGGCTAAACCTGATATTATCACCCCACTCAATTGGGAAGTTATGCTAGAAAAATGCAACATATTTGACAGTTTTTTTAATATTAAGTCAGTGAAGCATGCCTTTGGGTATTTATAACTGGTTTTGTCAACTTAATGTTCTGTCACAAGGTGTTCTTCTCAGATTTCCCTCCAGGCAACCTTAAAAAAGCTTTTTTTTTGTTTTTTTTATTTCAGTATTCATTAAGTCATTCATTTGAAAATGTTTACTGTCTATAGTATTAGTAAGACCATGGGGAGCTAGAACCAGTCCCAGCATGCTGTGCAATGTGTGGCAGGCAGAGAAGCACTCTGGACAAATACCCACTGTAAGGGAACATTCAAAATGATGTAAGTGATTTTATATAAACAGGTAGCATGGCAATACAGTGGTTGGCACCCCCACCCCTCACCCACCAGGGAGCTATCTGAATATTTTCCCTGCACTGAAATTAAAAATTAGGAAGGGTATTATAGTGTCTTGGGAACCTGTAGCCCCAGCGAATTACTTAGTTACATGTGAGTCATAGAAACTACAATGAGAATCTGTTCTGTGAAACATGAATATCAAACAATCCTTTACTGTGCAGTGGATGTTTCATGCATTACACTTACATCTTAATAGTGGATATAATAATAATACAAGAAAGCTGCAAATCTACAAATTTTTGATTATGAGATCCAATGTTCTTGGAAACTGGGGTTGTGAAAACAATCCAGTATCATTTAGTAGTCATTCTCTTTTTTCAAAGCAGGAGCTTATGTTATTTCTGTGTGGCATTGTGCTGGATAGATGAACAGCATTCCTCCTGAATACAGTCTCTCAGTCTGTGTTCTGATGATAGAGCTTTGTCTAACATGTCACCATACTGTAGGTGTTCAAATGTGTTGGGACTTGGTGACTCTGATGACTATAGTATCTGACTCATATTTTTAATTATTATTATTTATTATTTACTTTCATACTTATCAAACCATTCAGTGAGCATTCATATGTCTGTTCATGGCCAAAATTATGACACTGCAGCCTTTGTACACACTATAGCTGTGTTTTACACAGCTCTCATTTGGTAACTCACATTGACCACAAGGTGGTGGTAAAGCCCTTCAGAAGGCAAACAGTCTTCAGCAATATTCAGTGAGAAGAAAGGGAAAGTTTGGGGATTAACTGAAGCAACTTTTATCACTACATGTGGGCACATTGTGCTCTGGCATGCTCCTGACTTAAACCAGTACGTTAACTATAATTGCAGCAGTTCAAAAATCAAAATTCTGTTTGTCTTACTATAGAAATCACACCAGTCCACCGATGGAGTGCATTCTCAGTCAACATCTGTTGGATGTAGCAGGGGACAAAGCCAGCATTCAATGCATATATTAAATATTCCTTTAAAAAGTGTAAGAAATTGCATTCGAAATACCACTAATCATGCTGACTTGGGGTATTTAGCAATTAATAATCATTGATTTGCAAATTTGTAGAGGATATTTTCATCACTAATTGCTTTGTAGTGTCTTGACAATCAGTCTAACAATCTAGTTTAAGTATCACACAAAGATCATTTGTGGTGCAGCTGTTATAATGCACCTGTTCAACCTTGAGGTTCCATGGTGCTCACTTTAATACAAGTTTCCTTTTGGATTTCTCAGAGCTGCATCTAATTCCCTCATCCCCACGTCTTGGTTTAATTAATTCACCTTATTACTTTCCTCAGTAGGGTGTCTACTGTCTTATAAAAGTCTTTTGAACCCATTTCAATTATGATTTTTTTTTTTAAGTCAAGAGAAAATTAACAGAATGTGGTTAAAAACCGTTGCGGTGGGAAATAATAGGCGCTCAGCAAAGCAGGGGAACACACAGACACCATTCACTCAAAAACAAACTTCTCTGGGTATGCAATATGTGATAAAATACGTGGGATAGAAGTAAAAATGGGCATCGCGGTACACCTGAACACACAAGTGAGGGAGAAAGAGACTGGGCCAAATGTATTTCCATGATCCATTCGGCTGTCAACATCCAGTCTCTTAGCTACAAGATAAGGATCCAGCTCATGATCACACATAGTACCCAAAGGCCAGACACCTCTCTACATACCATAGAAATGATTTTTTTCAGGAGGTGTCTCTCTGACTTCACACTTCCTTCAAAGTTAGCATTTAGCACTAAATATTAGATCGAGATCAAGAAAATGGATATGACCAATGTTAACCTGTTCCTGTATTTTAAATAGAGCAAAGAAACAGAGCTTCCTTTACCCTGATTTCAGAGTGTATAACCAATATTTCCTCCCTTTCCAGAACCTTGTGGTTGAGGGATGATTATTGCATGTTGTAAGAAAGCTACTACCTCAATGCTATGAACTCTGTGTTCTTTAAAGGTATTAGCCTCCAAATGTGGACACAGCTACAGCAATCTCTCTAAAGTCATTAGTCCATTAGTTCCTACTTTAGTTCAATTTTCAAGTCTTATATATCCATTCTCAGGCTTTTGATAGATATAGCAGTGTTGACGTCTGCATTTGCGGTTCCATCCTCTTCACACTGGTTTTGCAGCCGGTCACAGTTTTCTTTTCTTTGAGTTTGATGTCATTTTTAGCTCGCCAGAAAACTTTCTTGGCTTAAACCGCACTCATTCTAAATCATTTTAGTTTCTTGAAGGAGAAGCAGTATGAAGTTTTTGGTGGAGTTTTAAAGTAAGCCGATTGAACGAGTTGTACAATCATGTAGCCATCTTGAATAGTCTGCGAGAAATCGCTCTAACCCCAGTGGGCGTAACTGTTCAAGGCAAATTAAAATGTGGTGGTAAATATTTCTTGTTGTTTCTGGCTGTATCACACTGCCTCCCTTAGATCTCTGAGCAAGAACTTTGAAAAGCTTTTGTCTTGACAGAAATAATTGTACAAACGAGGACACAAAGTGGCAAGCATTTTGTTTCAGGAAATACAGAGGCCTTAAGCAGCCCTGAGGTATGACGTCTTGTCAGCCTCAGCTGGTAAGGCAGTTTCCCCCCAACAATGAAATAAGCATAGTTGGTGGTAAAAAGAAAACACACTGAAGTAACAGATTTTCTGGCTACTTCAGGGTTACAGAAAATATCTTTAAACAGATGTAAGGTGAACCTTATTTAGCAAACAGCCGCTTTTTTACCCATCCAGCAATTATGGAGGAACATTATCTTTAATGAATGAATGTTCAATGTTCACCCTCTTTTAGCTCTGTTTTTGGTACCTACCAAATCCTGGTGGAAATTTGTGGCTCTTTAGCTGCTAAATGCTTCACTAAATACTTCACCACCTGTCTGTCCGCTGTCTGGTGCATGATAGTGTACAGTAAATTCTCAGACCTTTTTCACTAAAAGCAGAAGCCTGCTATAGCTGTGAACAATGTCATCACATTTTCATCTATATTTTAATATACAGCTCTTCCCTGTAAAGGTTAAAGTTTCAGATGTGTCTATTCCTCACCTGAGCTAACCATAAAACCCAAAATATGATCATAGGGATGGGAAGTGCGTGGATGTGTGTGTAGGGTGTGGTGCTAACTTGCTGAGGTCAGTAAAGGGGATGTAATAGAAGGGCAGGTGGTTGATAATGGCTCAAGCTCAGACCTCCAGAGTCTGCAGCAGATTCCCAAGTCCACAGTCATCAGCATGCACACCACATGACACCTCCCTCTCCTGCTCAGTCCTCTCTTCCTTGTTTTTCTCTTCCCTCCTCTCCCGCTGTGTGTCTCCCTCTCTCTCCTTCTCCTCTGGCTCAGTGGTGTGTTTCCAAGAGATAAGACCCTTGCTCATTTCACACATGAGCAGAGTGGAGTTTGGTAAGGCTGTGTGTGTGTGTGTGTGTGTGTGTGTGTGTGTGTGTGTGTGTGTGTGTGTGTGTGTGTGTGTATACACATTCATTGTGTGTATATACCTGTGTTTGTGCCCATATGTGTCTGTGTGTGTGTGCGTATGAGATTGCATGCTTATGTATGCGTTGAAGGTTAGAGAAAAAGAGCGAGCAAGTACAGGCTCTGACTGAAGTTTTTTTCCACTTGCTGCTTCTTTACTTTAGCTTTTTGAGCTGTTGATTTGTCTGTCTTCCAGAGCTGTCTCACACAGTGTGAAAATAACACTGATTATATTATTAAATTCTCCATTTTTACTTCAGTAAGGTTCAAATGTTAGACAAATCCATAGATCACAATTTGTTCTAGTGAACAGAAACAGAGCTTACCGCATACGTTGCTTTGAGAAAAACAGTCTCCAGGCACAGCCAAGGGTATTCGGTCTCATATATTTCAGTTTGGACTTTTTATTGATAATTACAATAATAATCAAAATATATAATAGTAAAAATATTAGCATTTAAATGTGCTTAAAATTATACTATAACCAGATTTACAATACCAGTGAAAGAACAATATAAGGAAGACAGCTGGAGTACTATGTCGGTAGGCTAACAAACACAAGGCACAAATCTTATGCTATCTATACAGGGTATGTGTGTGTGTCTGTGCCTGCATGTGTGTTCAGTAGTAGTTATTTTTTTTAAATAAAAACTAAGTGATTGCTGTTAATTTATTTTGAAACTGTGTGGAAGAATTAACAGCTACAACAATTGTATCTGCAAATTAGCAGATAAAGAAGACTATGTTATCTTAAAATAAAACTGGTGCCAGTGTTAATGTCAGAACATGTGACCCTTCTGTCTTTGTAATGTCTTGCAGAAAAAATGGGTTTCTCTTACCACTAGTGCAAGGGCACAGTAGAGAGAGAAGAATTTATTCTTTTTATTGAAAGGATTATGTCATGGTTCATTGTTACTGTCCAGTGGTGCACTGTGACGGCTGAGTCACCCTAACCCTCCCACACGACACCAAGTGCAGTCCATTACACTGTGATTGTACCCAACAGAACAAGAACAACACAGTAAAATCAGTCAATTAATATCAAAGCAATGGGATTAGAACAGGCTAAGACCATTCCAGTGGTTCTGTGAGGATTTAGGCTCAATGGTGCTTTGACTTTAAAGTAACCCAGCAGCACCAATGGCCATAGGAAAAGACAAAGATGAACCTGTGGGGCAACAAAGGTGTTACCATTTCCATATATTCCTCATTTTGGCTGCAGTGAAAACAAAGAGCAGGGAACTGAACGTTAAACATACCGTATGTGTAGTGCTAACCGGTGCTCAACAAAGATTCAATTGCTACACAAATTTTTGACTCACTGAGAATCCAGCTGTTTCTGGGCTGAAAATGCAACTTTTGAACAGTGGAAACAATTATCTAAAAGGCAAAACAAATAAATGATGAACAAATATAAGCACAAAATAAAATGAGTTCCAGGAGAAGAAAAATGTGGAAGCCATTTGTTATACATTTTAAAACCATGTCAATAAATCATGATCAGATGTCTCTTTGTTTATTTGTTGAGGGCTTGTCTTAGCACTGATTTTGTTGCTGATCATACAAGCTTTTGTTTGTGCTTTTTTGATGATAGGCTCCATTTAAAATTTTGTAGATAAGGAACAGCCAGTGACAACCTTTACTTTGTAGATGGCACTAAATTAAATGAAAAAAAAAGATGAAACATGAAGAGAGTTAGCTATACCAATACAAGATAATGAAGAGTTTCCTAAGTAAAATCTTAACTTGAGTTAAGTCACTATACTATACTTGAGTCACTATATCTTGGAGGAAAATATATTTTTTTTATATTTTATAACTAAGTACTTTTGGAATTAGATACATAAAAAACTAAAATACAGTATAATTATTAAACTTTAGTGTTCTTCAGTAAAAGTAATGCAGATTTTTACTTGTAACATTTTAATAATTATAATTATGTAATAATTATACTTTCACTTAAATAAAGGATCAAAGGACTTCTTCCACCACTGCCTCTTTGTCTCTGATACTCAGACTTCTCTGAGAGTAGTTTGGCAGGAGGACAGCACCGTTCATTTGCACAGACAGTTGAGGCCCCTGGGGAGCAAAGTGGAGGCGTTGCTGGGAGGAGCTCTCAGACAGATTTGAGCGGTCTGTCTGGCTTCTGCTAGAATTAGCTATACCATTCCTGGAACGCCTGTAGTGGGCCACACTGACCCTCAAAGCTGGTTGAGGTGTTGGGTGCATGCTTCAAGTAGTAGCATCTGCTGTCTTCATTTAGTTTCAACATGTGTGAGTCAAGCATTTACAGTATATGTTTCCGATATACATTACATTTTTCATCCTTGTTCAATAGGGTTTTGTATTCAAGGCTCTGTTATCAATTGTAAAGCAGGGGGCTCCAGGGCCCCAAAGGTAAGAATTCCTCATTGTAAGTACTTTGTGGTCATTTGATTATTCCTAAAATGATGAGGCACTCAAGGTAGATCTTTCATTTTCACCTGCTCATCCTGTAGAGCTGTGGTTCTCGTTTTTGCTTGTAACCTCTTAAAATGAAGCTTGTAATTCCTGATCATTAGCGTAGCAGACCTAAAGCTGCAGAATATGTTCACGATCCTGATTGAGGCAGAAGTTATATCCTTTAGACATTTTATTGCTCAAAAACCTTTAAAAAAGAAACTCCCCTGCTTGCACCTGGCCATAAATATCTTAAAACTATTCCCTTTCATACAAGACCTGAAACCTCTGCAATGACATATTTCTGCTTTAATTGCTAAGTATGTAACATGTGTGACCAGACCAACATCACTGTCAGACTACAGGGTGATATAGAAGCCATGATATTGTTTATCTGTTATTCATGCTTGTGGTTAATATATATAACTATGAAGTTTTATTGATTTTCATTTATGTTGTTGATGAACTACTAAGTGTGTCATGTGTTTGAACTCCGCTGGACAAAAGAAATTATTGTTCCCATTTTAGAAAAATGTTCTTAAAACCTACAACACTTAAAGAAAATGCTAATCTCTTGATTCACACAGAACAGTGAGATAGTTAACAAATCACCAGCGAGGGTGGAACCTCCTGGACCAACCATATCATGTCAAGTACGATGAAGGACTAATCGGATGGATTCCCTACCCAGCGCAGCAAGACGCAAAAGACAGTACATAGACAGACACAGCCTGAACAGAATTCGGGGACGCCTATGTCTCTCCTTGAAACCCGCCGGCAGACTGCAGTCGGACCAGCCCAAAATGGAACGGACCAAGCCTCAGTAAACCTGAGGTCAAGCAAGTAACCTGGTGCTGGTCTGTCTCACATTAATCTCAGTTGGTCTCCATAGACTTAGAGCTTCCTTCTAAACTGCTGTTTAGACAGACTCAAACACAGAACATTAATTTCAAGATTTCTTTTCCACCACTGCAACCAAACTGTTAGAATGTTTTATTCATTAATTCAGCTAGTTTCTCAGATCGGCTCTCCCTCCATTTCCCATCTAAATAACATGTATATATTGTAAACAGCTGAATAAATCTTAAAAATTCAACTGACTGGTATCAATAATGTTATTTGACAAAGTAAATACGTCACTGAATCGGGGAACCACAAATTAACATGCAGCATAAAGGTTATAAAATATACAAATATAAAAATATAAAGTATACAGTAAAATATACAGTAACTTTTGGTGTGCATACATTATAGAGGTATAGTCAACCACAACATAAAACAATCTCTTGAGGATAAATTAGTAACACAATTAATACAGATTATTATACAATAAAGTGGAAACATTATAATAATTTCTTTGTATTAGGTAAATAAATATATTTCTTATATATATATATACTGTAATGAAAAACAGTGAAATTTAGTAAAACCAGTACTGTTTGTGTATTCTTTTTACCACACACTTGCATGGTTCCAGTATATTTGTATGGTACATACTTTTGCTAGACTGGATTACATATGAGATTGCTCTGTGTTGGAAAACAAAATAAGCAAAAGCATATAATGAAGCAACTATTAACATAATTAGACAAGGGGAAACTATTGCAAAATGAAAACTTGATTCAAACCAGCAGAAGTAAAAACATCCAATCTCAGCATAGTAAAACTGGGCTTGGGTAACCCTGTCTGCTAAAGTAACATCACGTCTGAAGCCAATTTGTATGTAACTTAAGATTTCAGTGTGAACTTCAAACTGAAGTTTCCCTACCTAGTAGAAGCAGGTGGAGTCATCACTTGTGGGCGGACACAGGGTATCCCTAAGCATCTAACACTTTACTGAGGAACATATACTTCTCTTGTTCAGGGCTGAAGCAGAATCTAGCAGTCCAATCCTGGGTTATATTAAGAAGCTCTGGTGTATTTATTACAGGAATGCCAGACTGGTCCCTGTCTCCTCTAAACTTGTGAAGAGGCAGGCTATAAAGTGCATATTAGTGCAATTACACACCCACAGTGAGTTATATTAAACCTATGTTGTTAGTTACCAAAAATATTTTCCCCCAGCTCTGACAAGTGCTGCAAGTTCCTATCCTGAGAATGCGGAACATAAGCCTACCATTTGGTAATTATGTAACCTACATGAAAGTAATATAATAATTCACAGATATGGAAGTTTATTGGATTCTTTATTAAATTTGCAATTCAATTCACAATTGGCAACTCAATATGCAATTTCAACATGCAATTTGAAAATACATTTTGCAGTTGGCTATTCAATGTGCAAAGTGGTAGCCTGGCCAGCCAGACGAACTCTTTTTCTATTCTGTACAACGAATTAGTCTGGAAACTCTTCGGCTGAGATCATTTTCAAGGGGCGGGCCAACGGACACAGACTAAACCAATCAGAGAAACGAACGATACGATGTGTGCGATACAGTAGAGATGCTAGTGAATGACTGCTAGTCATCTTTGGTGTAAAAACATGAGAATACACAGTGTTATCACCAGGTCTGTGCATATTTATATATATTTACACCATAAACTGTCCATCCATCCATTATCTATACTCGCTTATTCCTAACCAGGACCATGGGGCTCTGCTGGAACGTATCCCAGCTCTCTTTGGGTGAAAGGTGAAAGATTTGCAAACTTGGGAATGAAATCGAGCAACTTTAACAACAAATCAGTGCATATGTGCAAGGCTTGTTTAAATCTGGTTAGATGACTGGAGAGTAAAGCCCGGCCAATTGCAGATAAATAGCTGTGATTGACCTGGCCTATTTGAGGCTGGAGGAAAAGGCTGTCTATGGCAGGGGTTCCAGACCCACACACTAAGAAAGTAGTGGGTCTGGCTGGCCAGGCTAGCAAAACAGCAATTCAATACCTAATTCACTTTAAATGATTTTGGTTAAAACTTTAAATGAATGAATAATTAATTGCATGTTGTATTACCACGGGTTTTTGGACTCTTTATTCAAATAGGGCGGTGAAACAGTGACCCCATGGAAAGCATTTTCATTTTATTGTCACCACGTTCTTTCAGTGTCAAAATTAAACCCATAATGCAACCGCTTATGCTGACCCACCTTGCCTCTGATTGGTTAACTCAAACCATAAACTTAACCAATCAAGGCAATAAGTCCCAGGCCTTGAGAAAAAGGGTGAACCTTTGAGGCTTTGTTTTACAAGGGGTAATGCTAACACTATGGCCAAGTCGGCCACAGCAGCTCTACTGAGCAGGTGCAGAAGCCCTCGGTGAAACCAGACAGCTGAAGTTACACCAAGGGCGCTTCTGGACCAAACAATTCTTGGGACTCAGTTCTAGGAACTACCCCACTGAGGAATGGACCCAAGAGCTGCAGATCTTTAAGGGCCTTTTTTGTTTGCAATAACACCACCAGTAAGAACAATGACGCAACATAAGCAGCTGTTGGTTAGTTAGTGCTCTTATCTCACTAGTGCCATCACTTCTACACAAGTTTCAACAATAACACTAGCAAAAATTTTCATTCAGACTTTGCTGTCAGTCCATTGGTGTGAGCTGTTGTTTACACAACTAAAATCAACTTTTAATAAGGCTGGTTGCCAGTGCTGCGTTGGTTTAAATGTTTGAGGAATCAACATAAACATATGTTACTCATAGTTACAAACAATGCACTAAGAACTATTGTGGTTCTCAGTTCCTATGGTGTGGTCATTCAAGAAAAGAAGAACCTCCCCCAAAGGTTCTTAGAACTACAAAAAGGTGCCTCCGGTCCTGAAAGTGTCTTAAGTGAGATAAGAGCACAAAACATAAAGCACTATCATGTGAAGGCAAAAAAAAGGAAAAAACATAAAACCCAAAAATTGAGTCAGCCTGATTGATTGTCGGGACACATATTACACTTGTGCAGCTGATTATTTGGCCATGACGCCTTATCAAACCAAACTGAACCAAGTCTTTTAGAGTCTCTGTCAGCTGGTGTTGTTAGATAAAATCATAGAGTGTGTAGTGCTGAATGTTTGTTCTGCTACAGTCTGGTTGTTTAGAATTATTAAATGGAGATTAAAGTGGATTTGATTATTCATGGCACAAGCCATGACTCCAAAAAAATGCTAACCTTTCTCTGTGTCTGCTGGATGTGTACTGTAGATAGGAAACTGTCTCCTGGCATGTTCACCACAACAGGTTTAGTAGTAACATGCCATGTTTCCACCATGACCAATAACCAGTTTTGACTTCTCATTTCCATTGTAAACTTTCCAGGAAAGAAGAATTCATGCAAAACACCATACTGTAATACGGGGATGCATTAATAGGCTATGTTGTCCTACTACAGCTTTGCAAATGAACAAACATTTTTAAAGAGATCATTTCAAATTTTTGTTTCTGAGTGTGACAGGAAGTAAACACACAAAGCAGTACCACAGTTTTACAATGCCAGCAAGGGTAGGGATATACATCCATGTTAACTTGTTGACTGACCTACTGAGTGAATCGTGATTAAAATGTGACTATTATGGAGCTTATTTTGTATACTGAAGCACAACATGGTAAAAAAAAAAAACTGCACTGGAAATCTTAGAAGAAGAATAGCTGTGGAAAATGCATCACTCTGATAAATGCAAAGCAAAAGGACAGGAAAATGCCATCCCTAATTGAGCCTCTAAACTGCTGATGTAAATGCTTAAAACCTGTAATTTTCCACGATTTACAAATGGAAGGGGTGACTCATTACACTTTCTTTCAAGATAAATTGTGGGCTGCTTATAACAATTATACACTTTAAGATTGAACTAATCCCATGTCTCTGAGTATATACATTAGCAATTGTACAGAATATTAACAGCATGTCTCTAACTGCTAGCCTATACAGACTGCATTTGCTTTTGGATGTTGTCTCAGTGAAAATATCCCCATAATCATCACTGGGGCAGCACCATTAACAGAATATCAGTAATGGGGGCGGAAAGGGTGTAATTAGAGTGGTACAATATGAATTATGGACTCATAAATCATGTTACTGGACAGGCAATAATACACACTAGTGAAGTGACAACACACAATAGTCTAATTACCTGCCAATTAACTGGTTAATAATGCTTTTCCAGGGTCAGGCTACTGACCTGTTGCTGATGACGCTCACCATAAGGAATTTAATTTTTAACCAAGCAGTGAGTGTCAGTGTGGAGCATAGCCTGAATTCAGAGGCTGACACTGTCTGAAAGACTAAAACCAATTAATCTGAAGTCAGTGCGCTGCTTTTCAGCACAGGACAGCTCTATGGTATGTGATGTCATTTTTCTAGGCATCATGGACTTTACCTAAAAGCTGTAGAAGCCTGCTGAAGATGATGCAGCACCATTAAAGAAATGTATCATTCAATTTTGTAATGCAAGTTTTATGCTCAAGCCTCCATAAAGCATCATATTTGATCGGATGTTTGTGACTTAATAAATGGAACTTTTGCTGCAATTTTGCATTTAAGTAGAATTTGGAGGCAGTTCTACTTTTTTATTTGAATGTAATCTTACTTTATACCTATACTCCAGTACAATTCAAAAGCAACTTTTGTTATTTCTGCTCAACATTAATCTACCATTTTAGCTAAAAGCTAGTGTGGATTTACAGTAAACTAATAGTTTGCGTTTATAAAATATGATTTAAAGCAGCTTCCTGGTCCATGTGGCTTAACTAATTCAGGCTAACATGCTGTTATCCAACCTGTTCTGGCTCCAGTGGTGTTTTATTTGGATTGGTTGTGTTTTAGGTACTGAGAGAGCTGTTGCCTGGAACATCGTCTAAAATGTTATTTCTTTTTGTTTTGGTGTTTAACCATAGACTCTATGTAAAAATTGACAGCTCCCAGAAATGAAGTCATCAGAGGTTGATCGTCCCCCTGGCAGAACAGCTTTCGGGACATTTAGGGATTATAGTGCCTGCTGATAGCACACACCTAAATAAATTATTTTCAATCAGTTTCTGTTCCTTTAACCGTCTGTCTGCTACATTCAAGCTGTTCTGCACTTCACACACAAGGTGAAAAGAGTACCGTAATATTCTATCACTGTTTTCCCTCATGTCTCCTCAGTTTTAACATGACCAATCACATCCATGCAACTTTCTCCCTACCAGTGACTGACCAGCACAAACAGACCTGATCCCACCCCTCAGCTGGCTCTGCAGCCAGAGGAAAAAGTGCCTGCTTATTAATTCCTTTTTTAATTGAATTTCTCCCACCATTTCTTCGCTTAGTTAATCCCTGCACTGCCCTGTGGGCAGATGATTGGCGTGTAATTACCGGCTGTTGGCATGTGTGCTTTCTCTGGGTTTCTCCTCTCATTCTGCTCACCGCTAAGGCAGCAAAATCTTTTTTGTTGATCTACCTCTCCCCTCTGCTCTGTAACTCCTTCTCTCCTCCCATCTGTTTCTCCTTCCTATCTCCTCCCTGTTCCTTGCACTCCAACTCTCTGTTCTCCCTCCTTACTCTGTCCATATGTCTGAACAAAATATCACTCCTGGAGGGAATTTAAAGAGTGGGAGTATAGTGTGAAGAAAGAAAACCATAAAGAACATAAAGAAAAGGCTCTCTATATTCTTTTCAGTATCAAGAGAAAAAGAATGAGGACATTTTTCCATTTTGTAATCATTTTCTGTGCGAGCCTATCGAGTGTGGCATCAGTTAGAGCAGGGGTCAAGTTAAACTCCTCCATTCTTGGAGGACACATGTTAATAAAACAGCAAGAAGATAACAGTAATTACCTCTCAGTGGTGTCTGCTCCTCACTGGGGACACACCATGAGACAGAGGTCTGGCTCTTCTTCAGCCTGTACATCCAAAAGATTAATTTTGTTTTTAATTAGAGCACATCCTGGGTGATACACCAAATGTAGCCTTCCCTTCGTCCTCCTCGCTTTACTCCTCTGCTTCTCTGCCTCTCTGTCATCACCATATTAGCATAAGTAATTAAAGATTCTTATTTGCCTGCATGGTATCGCAGTTTAATTTGAACGTGTTGATCTCTTTTGATTCTTCTGTAGTTTGAGGCTGCCTGTCTTATACAATTAAGATAACGTGCAGGGAGGGTGGTTGATGGTGGGGGAGTTGGAAGCCTGCAACCCTACTCTAAAAGTGTTATCTCTGTTTTGTTCTAAACTCTCCAGAGCTCTGTGGAGATTTAAGAGGTGAGGAGTGGGTCTTATGCATGCTGACGCTTTAGGGCCAGCCAGTGCAAGACAAATGTTCCACGGACTCCCTGCTTGTGCCATTTCATTGATTTAACATCAGGTTAGAATTACAGGTAAAAAAAAAAACAGATCTGTGTTGAGCTAATCTGAAAAATAATGTATAAATAAAAGCAGATGCACAGACATGAGCCCATTGTGTAAAACAAGCATTTGGGTTGCCCCAGTCAAGAAGCATTAGGATAATTTTGTAGTTAGTGCGGTATTGCAACAGCCAGGGTGCAGCCCCCTAGGTCTTTCATTAGAGTACACCCACTTTTCCCCCCATTTCAAGATGATTAAGAATTCATGTATTATGAACTGAAGTGAAATTCTAATTTAGACTGAGAATCAAGCCATTTAATGTAGGTTCAGCTTGTACATACTAAAACAAATCTAATGGCTTAGGAAAAAAGCTACAAAATTTGTCTCTCTTAGCAGCTTTTATGCTAAGCTAAGCTAACAGTTAACAGGTTAACCCGTTAGGCTTCATGTTTAAAACTACATTTGCTGACATTTTTGCTACTTAGAGGTAATGCAACCTGCTGTAAACACAACACTGACATACTTCAATAACTATTCAGACCCTTTCACACTGCAAAATGTGTTATTATTTCAAATCAATCTACAATCAGTGATACGACTGTATAAACATAAATTTTGATTTTTTTTTGCAAATAAATAAAATTTAATCAAAAACAGATTGGCTTCCAACATTTAAACATTCCAGCTGACCTTTCCAAACAGAGCATCTGAAGAAACGACAATGTGAAACTTGGTGCTCACTTCTTTATAATATGCACATAAATTAAATAAATCAAGAAGATCTAGACATCCCCTGGTGTGTGCAGAATATTTTACATTTTAGTACTGTATACTTTGTCCTACTCCGGCCTGGCACCCTATTGGCTAGGAGAGCAATCAGCAGTGTGCAGGATAACTATTTACTATTTGTGAATTTTAACTTCCAGTCTCACTATTTGTAAGATGTTTGACATGGCAATCAGACAATATACTGCAACTACATTAAAGCTCCTTTAAAATTTGATTTTTAACATAGTAGATCAGCATTTTTCATTTGGATGTTAACTGTCCAGGTTAGGATTTCTACACTCAGAAGATGGAACAAAAAGCAAAGAATGAAAATTATTGCCCAGGGTGAGGTCAAAGGTACAAAGATGAAAACTCAAGTTAAATATCTTAATTGACTCAGATTTGCACTTCAGCAGTCACATTAAAGTCATAACTAACAGAATTAGAGGATTTAGAAAAAACGTTCATACATTCATCTGCAGCAAGGTGGACTATTTTAACAGTCTTTTGTCTGGCCTTTCCAAAAGATCATTAGGATTCTGTTCTTATATCTGTACGCTGGCTACCTGTCACCTACGGGGTATTGTAGATTTTGAAGTGCTACTGGTAGTTTATAAATCATTCAGTGATTTTAGGACCCGATTTCTAAACTCCCATGAAGATTATAAGCCTATCAGATCAAGCAGCAGGTAGAACATCGAGTTAGAACCAAAAAGGTGCTTTTAGATACTGTAATGCACACAGATGACACCAACTTGCTGATGATGTTTAATGTGCCCCACTTTCAAATTTAAACTCATAACTGCTATACTGGTGTACCTTTGAATGGGTGGTTTCTCTGCTGTGTTGTTCTTTAAAACAGTGTTCATACAGAAACTCTGAAACTGTGTAAGGATTACTCCACCTGTTTGACTTGCATTAAAGAAGTTGAAAGTCCCTGTGTTACCTTGTGAAGCTGCTTAACTGCCTGCTGTATGTCTCGAACAGAGCACTGTAGCTAAAACAGAGCCAAAAGTCTGCCATAAATGCCAGTGACTTATGAAATCTCCTCTCTTTTTTATCATCAGTGAGGAGGAAGTCACTACATTTCCTTAATTTGCTCCATTGCACAGATGCCTGGGTTCTAATGTGTTCTGCAACATCTGTTCATGATATTTCATATGGTTAAGTTCTAGATAAGTGCTGCTGAGCCAGTGTACCACTGAAATTATCTATTCAGCCATCCATTATCTATACCCCCGTATTCCTATTTAGGTGCACAGGGATCAGCTGGAGCCTATCCCAGCTGTCTTTGGGTGAAAGACAGGGGTACATCCTGAACAGGTCACCAGTCCATCACAGGGCCACATAGAAACAAATAACCTCACACACTCACAGTCACTCCTATGGGCATTTTAGAATCACCAATCAACCTGACATACATGTTTCTGGACTGTGGGAGGAAACCAGAGTACCTGGAGAAAACCCACGCAATCACAGGGAGAACATGCAAACTCTGCATGGAAAGGCCCCTGTCAGGTTTCAAACCAGGAACCTTCTTGCTGTGAAGTAACAGACCTAACCACCAAGCCACCGTGCAGCCCGAAAATGTCTACCATCAAATGAATTTGTACTACAATCAACTGGTGCTTTAAGAGACGAAAAGGCCTAGAATCCACTACTGTAAGCCCTACCTACACTCAATGCTATTCCATAGCAGCAGGGGCCAGTGTGTTCTTCAACAATATTTTAGAAGCTGTGTCTCTATCTCATCTACTATAACTCTACTTAGTATGAATTACGTTGTCATGGCTGGAACAGCAGGGCTCATTGCTGAGAGATTACAATGCGTTTCATGCAGATGGGTTTCCTGCAGGAGTGTTTGAGAAGGATGCTTATTAAATCTGCCTGAACAGGCAAGCAGGAAGGCAGAAGAAGACACTTTCTGAATGGCTGTTCTGACAACATAATTTGCATTCTGTAATTAACTGTCCCTCTTAACCCCCTGTCCATCCCCCCAAGAAAACACACAAGCACAAACACAGACACACACACACACACTGGGTCACTGGAAAACATTTCTCTTGTGAACTGACTCTGTGTTGCTGTGGTGACAGGTCTTTATCAAAGCCAACACAGTGAGTGAGGTGTGAGCAAAGCTGACATGTGACAGAGGTGAGTAAAGTTAGCATGAGTGAGTCAAAATGAAGAAGCGAAAGTTTAAAATCTATTTGAAACTGTCTTGGTGGTGTTTTCTTCTTTGACAGGTAATTCCCCTTTATTCAAACTTTAGTTTCATGGTTTTGCCCATTTTTGTATCAGTAATAATAACATGTCAAATGGGACAAAAAAACTCCTCCACTGGTCTGGTCATTATGCTAGTGGGGCATCTGATGACTGACAGGGAGTAGGTGTTGATAAAGTCAACCGTGTTCTTCACATTCTTGTCCAGCTGGTGGACAGGCAGCCAAAAAGTACATCAGTGCCTTTAGCTGCATGTGTTTACATGACCACTGCTTTGCAGCTTGTACCAGGATGTGGAGGGTTGTGTTCTTACACGTCTGAAAAATAGGACACTTTGGAAGGAGTTGACGCACAATAGATAGATAGATAGATAGATAGATAGATAGATAGATAGATAGATAGATAGATAGATAGATAGATAGATAGATAGATAGATAGATAGATAGATAGATAGATAGATAGATATTATTCATCCCCCATGGGGGAAATTCAGATTGTCCTGCAGCTCTTATATTAACTTTAACATAGAGATTTCACTATAAAATATAAAATTTGAAATATAATTAACAGATAAAGGTAGTTAATAACATATAAATAGCATAACTAACATATCATCAATTACTATTAAACAGTCTAATGGCTGTGGGGACAAAGGATTTCCTCAATCTCTCAGTTCTGCAGCGCAGTGAGATGAGCCTCCCACTGCAGCTGCTACTCTGTTTAATCACTATATTGTAGAGGGGGTGTTTATTATTGTTCAATATAGAAAGCAGCTTCCTCCACATCTGCTGCTCCACCACAGATCTCAGAGGGTCCAACCCCCTGCCTAGCACAGAACTGGCCTTTTTCACCAGTTTGTCCAGGCGCCTACAGTCTCTGTCCGTTATGCCACTCCCCCAACAGACAACAGCATAGAACAGGGTACTTGCCATGACAGTGTGGTAGAGCATGCACAGCATGTCACTGCAGACACTGTACAAACTGAGTCATCTCAAGAAGAACTGCCCTTTTCTGTACACTGCATCCACATTGGCAGACCACGCCAGTTTTTTGTCCAGTACCACCCCCAGGTACTTGAAGGTCTGTACAATAATACTCACCTTTATTCATTTTAATGTATTTAGTTTATGTTTAGACATTGCTTTTGATTTGTGGTTCAACAGAAACATTAAAAAACAATCTAATGAAACTGGCCTGGAGAGAAATGATGGTACCCTTAACTTAATATTGTTTTTTGCGCAACCTTTTGAGGCAATCACTGCAATAAAGCGATTTCTGTAACTCTCAATGAGAGGTATTTTGGCCCACTCCTCCTGAGCAAAGTGCTTCAGCTGTTGGGTGAAAGGTGCCTTCTCCAGACTGCATGTTTCAGCTCTTTCCACAGATGGTCAATAGGATTTAGATCAGGGCTCATAGAAGGCCACTTCAGAATAGCCCATTGTTCTTAGCTATTCTTGGGTGTTTTTAGCTGTATGTTTTGGGTCGTTATCCTGTTGGAGGACCCCTGACCTGCGACTGAGACCAAGCTTTCTGACACTGGGCAGCACATTTCGCTTCAGAATGCCTCGATAGTTTTGAGATTTCATTGTACGTTGCACAGATTCAAAGACACCCTGTGCCAGATGCAGCAAAGCAGCCCCAGAACATAACTGAGCCTCCTCCATGTTTCACAGTAGGTACAGTGTTCTTTTCTTTGTATGCTTCATTTTTGCATCTGTGAACATAGAGCTGTGACTCACCAAAAAGCTTCAGTTTTGTCTCATTTGTTTAAAGGACATTCTCCCAGAAGCTTTGTTGCTTGTCTATATGCATTATGGAAAATTCCAGTCTCGCTTTTTTATGATTTGCTTTTAACAGTGGAGTCCTCCTCAGCAGTCTTCCATTAAGTCCACTTCGGCTCAAACAGCGATGGATGGTGTGATCTGACACTGATGTACCTTGACGTTGGAGTTGACTTCTAATCTCTTTGGAACATGTTCTGGGATCTTTGGTTACCATTCGTATAATCTGTCTCTTCAATTTGTCATCAATTTTTCTCTTGCGGCCATTGTCCAGGGAGGTTGGCTACAGTCCCATGAACTTTAAACTTCTGAATAATATTTGCAACTGTAGTCAAAGGAACATCAAGCAGCTTGGAGATGGTCTTACAGCCTCTACCTTTAACATGCTTTTCTATAATTTTCTTTCTAATCTCCTGACACAACTCTTTCCTTAGCTTTCTGTGATACATGTTCAGGTTGGTAGACACCATGATACCAAACAACAGTGACTACTTTTCACCCTTTAAATAGGCAGACTGACTGATAACAAGTTTGAAGACACCTGTGATGCTAATTAAAGGACACACTTCAGTTTAACATGTGGTCATGATTGTGGTCAGATTCTTTTCAATATTTTCTAGGTGTACCATCAGTTTTGTTCAGGCCAGTTTCATTATTTATTTATTTATTTTTTAAATGCTTCTGTTGAACCACCATTCAAAAACAATGTCTGATTTTCATAAGTTAATTTACAGTCATTTTTTTAAATTTCTTATTAGTTTTGTCAGTTTCAAATTGGTTCAGTGACCATGGTCAGTTTTTCTTTCTTAAATGAAAGGGTACCAACAGTTTTGTCCACGTGTGTATGTCCTATGAATTCTAACTGTGGTATTCCATATGACTGTTTAAATGGTTGATATCAGTAAAAGCTGCTGTGCCTCCAGGAAACCACTGTCAGCTTGGAGGTGGTGCAGTAGCAGCACAGCAGACACATAGCTTAACAATGTAAACTCTGTCTTCCTCCTCGTGAGACTGCAACTTCTTCATAAACCATCATAAACCATCACAAATGCTGTATCAGGCACAGCATTTAAAACCATATGATCTGTAACTCTGAAATGATGAGAATATTATTAATAGTATTTTTAATACTATGACTATTAAGTACCATTTTGGGGATTATCTGTCACAGCAGTTGCTGTTGTCACAGCAGAATGTAAATATGCACATGTTGGTTGTGATTTTTATTGCTGATTTTTTTTTCCATTTTTGAAAAATTCAATTAATAACAATGCAGGAACGCACAGAAAACAATTATATCAATTATATCAATCAAAATGCTGCTCCAGTGCATGCTGGGAGGATTTTCACCAATTTATGTATGTATAATGTATAATCACATGATCGTCACTCAGTCAGTCATTAATATGAATGCTCAATGCCTGTGCTCATGTCGCCTTTAATTTCAATGAAGAGTGCTTTGTTTTTCAAGATAACTTCATCCAGGCTAAACAAATCAGCACTTATTCCTCCTATGACAGTATATATGTTAACCTTATTTGTTACACCCAAACTCATTCCACCTTCATGTACAGTTATGTTATATTTATCGGCCTGATTTGCATTACTATACAGGACAGCACTGTATGTTGTACACTGTGTATTTACTCAATATTTATACTGTATATTTTAAGAGGCCTCCTTATATATTCTATCTATCTATCTATCTATCTATCTATCTATCTATCTATCTATACTGGATAGACTGTTAAGCCACAGAGATCCTTAATGGCAGTTTTATTTATTTTGAGTAGCTGCAAAGTCAAAGTGAAAAACAGGCACAGCAGTCATAACATGACCACCAAACCAGGTTTTTTTTGGCTGTCTTATTACTCTGGCCATGATTTGCTATGCAAACATTAGCTAACTAATGAATTCAACCAAATGACAGTCTCAGAACTGAAATGTCGCAAATAAAGGAAAAATTAAAGATGAACATTTTTGGTTCTGCAAAGGCAAGTGAACAGCCGGAACAGAGGCATATATGAAAACATAAATGTGTCCACTGAATGTAGGAGAAGAAATGCCCTGAATTTAAAGTAATTTCCAGTCTGCAGTTTATGTTCATGTGGAGACTCCAACAAATGCAGGATATATTCCCCAAAGTAAATAATGAAAGTTATTGGACACGTTGGAGGGATTATGTCTCTCAGCTGGCCTGGAAACACCAATGAAGAGCTGGAGGAAGCGCTTAGGTCACTGTCCCCATGACCCTGCCCCAGATAAAGCGGAAGAAAATGGATGGATGGATGGATGGAGTTAGTATGAAATACTAGACCAAATTTGTTAAATGGTATTCTATAATTCTGACATCTGTTGACATCTATGATAGCATATTTCTGTGGCTCCTATTTAAGTCAGTGGTTGAACTCTATAAAACTTAAACAACTTTTTTTCCCTTGTTCTCCACTTATGAACTGTCATATAAGCTGTTGTTTTATTAAAAAACAAAGTATGTTTGAATTGTCTGTGCACTACTCTGCTGATTGATCAGCACCAGTCAGAAAAAAGGGGACCTGAGCAGTGGTGTGTTGCAGCTAGTCTTTTGTGAGCATAACTGCTTTAACAGCAGTAGCAAGTTGCGGTGCAAATTAAAACTGGACCATTAAACAGCAGCCAGAGGAGTGTCTCCATGTAATGGCTATTGAACAGGCCACTCCAAACTAGAGGTAATCAAAGTCCAGTGTAATTACACACTCCTCTTTGCTTTTCCAAAGCCAGGCCGTTGTGCCCTGAGCTCTCCACGCCTAATGACACAGGTAAAGGATCAAGTGGAGCTGAGGTTCAAAAGTGGCAAAGCAGGGATGCAATTATGTAGCAAATGCAAGGTGATGTTTGGAGTTTAGCCTCATGACAAGTGCATGAATGATGAATGCAAAAAAATATGATTAAGACTTGCTGTAATGAACAGAACGGAAGAACGCTTATAGAAGGCGGTGACAGCACGGACTATTACATGTGGTATGTTGGGCTGAAATGAAACCATCAGGGAGCCAATCTCTGAATGAATATTTCTGATACACATAAAGTGAGCTGCCAATAAACTCACATTATTTTAGAGCAACCTTGATAAACACAGAAAAGAAGAAGAAATTAAAATACTGTTTTGACCTTATGAATATTTTAATAGAATATCAGGCTGCTAAATCTACGTCAACACATTAAAACTTTATTTTATAGACTCTGTCATGTTAATTGGCTCTGACCTTCATTTTATGGTTCTATTAGTTTTGTACATTTTTTGTATCTCCCAAGGCACTCTGTGATTTTTTTCTCTCAGTTTTATCATTAAATAACCCATTCTACTACAACTTTGCTTCTGTGTTTTCAAAGGTCAGCTATTCAATTATATTTTGTTGCCCATTTCATACAAATCAATATAATCCCACAGATATCCCACCTGAAAGAAATCCAGCATTTTTCTGTGAATTTCTCAAGGTCAGAAAGGGAATTCAATACAATGAGACAATAAAACTTACTGAAATGCACAGATATACTGCTGTACTACTAATACTGATACAGTGGACGTAATGATCAATATGGCTCAGGGCTTACAGAACTCCTCAAGTGAATATGATCATAAAAACACAACATTACTGCATAAAGAACCATCCATCCATCCATTATCTATACCTGCTTATTCCTAACCAGGGTCTACTGGATCCTATCCCGGGTGTCTTTGGGTGAAAGGCAGCTTTACACCCTGGACAGGTCACCAGTCCATCACAGGGCCACACAGAGACAAACAACCACACATGTTTTTTTTTAGGCATTAAAAATTTAATGTTGGGTTGAGCTATCTTAACACACCAAGCAAGTTAACTCTATTATAAGTGTGTATTATAAGTGTAACCCACATAATTGGGCACATTCACACTTATGCATACAGTCAATATAGCATTTCTATTTCACATATGCATACAGTCTTTGAAGTGTGGGTGGAAATTCAAGAAACCCACTGGAACACAGAAAGCGCATACAACAGCCACCACACACACACACACACACGCACGCACACACACACAAACAAAACCTTAATGTCAATCTAAACTCAAAGTAAGTCACCACCTTAAAGGCTGAATTCCCACATTGTGAGTAATATCAGGTGCACACATCCTCTCAGGAGGCCTTGTCCTCATGCATTAATAATTTCCTTTGGCAAAAGTTGATTGTTGTTAAAGTGTCAGTAGAGGTGACTGACAGCTTCTTTGCTCCTGACATTTACAAGCTGTTGAGTAAGATGCCCTGTCACTGAGCATAAATCTTCTTGCTGTTTGATTTAAGAGAGAAATTGGAAACCTGGCAAGAGAAGGCATCCTTTCATGCCTGCCTTCTAAGAGTCATGTTTTATAATGAGCAATTCTGCGTTACTGACTTAGCGTTCAATGGCATGCTCAGTGATATTGTGGAAAGCAATGTGATGTTCATAGAGCAGAGCACAATGAGGTGATTTAGTGCCCTTAACACTGCCATACTGCATTTGTGTCCTCTTAAAAGAAGTCAGAATTCAAGTTTTTATTATTTAGCCATTAGGCAAAATAATTACCATAATTAACAGGTATCATTCACCTAACCCATTATCAATTAATTTTATAGTAAAGTTTGTATGTATGTTCATCAAAGACAAATTATTCAGGACACCTCTTGTCAGCAGTTCTATCCGGAATCAGTGAATACAATCAATTTCAACCTTATGTTTGTGTGTCCTGTAGAGGCCCAGTAAGGTAAAAGTGAAAGTGACTACTATTGTCAAGTATGGTGACCCATACTCAAAATTCCCCTTTACAATTAACCCACCCGAAGTGCACACACAGCAGTGAACAGCCATTGCTGCAGCTCCCAGGGAGCAGTTGGGGGTTCTCAGGGTCTCTCCTCAGTCACGGTATTGAATATGGAGAGAGCACGCTGGCTATTCACTCCCCCCACCAAAAATTCCTGCCGGTCCTGAGACTGGGGAAAAGATTGTGCAACAAGTAAAAGTAAGGCAAAAAATGCCAAAGCATAAGCGTGCTGCAGTATCCATAGAGAACAGCAAACAACAAAAAAGCTATATGCAGTATATATATATCTGGGGAGGGAGAGTTCATGTTGTGCCACCATCATGCCTGCAGTTTTTTTACAAATGTATCGGATATATGTTTGCAACTCAACTGTGTGATGATGTGGTGAAATATTAGATCAGCACCACCTTTATTTTGTGTCTTGAGGGGGGGGGGGTTGAATTTTGTTATCCCAACATGTTGAACATGAACACTGGGCTAAACACATCACTGAGCATCTATAATTTGCCTTTCCCTAATGGATAGAACCTGGTCAAATGTCTACCATGAAATGATATAAGTGTCGCTTCAGTAAGACAGCAAGAATATTTCCAAAAATGATTGACGCATCTGATGAAGAAATGTAAATAATTATAGCAGATTAATCATTTGTAGCTGTAACCATATCCATAATAAGTGAGGTTGACAGTTATAAGTAGATGATGTTGAATTATTAATAACAGATCAAAACTGGCACTGTATATCTGTGTAACCCCTGTGTGATATTCAAAAAAAGTCACCATTGACTTGACAGCATGATAACAGCCCTCCAGTCTGTCGCAATAATCCTTTCTACAAAGAGTTAGCACTGGGCAACAAGAGAGAAGCAGAGCAGTATTAACCATGTAGAAAAAGGGTTTTTTTTTTCTTCAACTAGTGTATTTCAGCGACTGCAGGCTGTCTTATCTGAGAGTGTCAGAAGGAAAGAGAGGAGCTCTACTAATCCAAAACAGCTCTTCTTAGCTAATCTCAAATGAGATGGAAATCCAAACGATTCACAGGGCCAAAAAAAAAAAAAAAAAAAAAAAAAAACATGCTCCATCCATCCTGTAAGATCTTGCTTTAGGGGGACTAAACAATCATTTATAAATGTGGTAAGTCACAAAATAGTAAAGAAAAAAGTGTAATAAGTCAAAGAAATGACACTTTGTCTTTGTTTTGAAATCATAAGGTACAAAAGTCCATATCATGTCTCCCTGCAACTGTCAATATTAAACAAACTATGCTGGCTCCATTATTAAAATAGTAGAATTTAGCCTTTATTACAAAATGTATTATGCGATTTCTAAACCTGATGTACAGAACAGTTACCAAAATACTATTAAATATTATTAAATCCTCTGTCACAAAACACAGAGCAAAAGGCTCAGAGGGGAGGTTAACTGTTGGAACAGAGGACATGAGCAACTTTTATACAGTACAAATGTTACATACAGTAACACTTTCTGATCAGAATATCTTCTTAAATCACTTCAGTGTAAGAATCTTTGTAAAATTAGATTCAAAATTCAAGGAGAGGCACATATTGGTAATGGCACTAAATTTTAGAAGGTCTATGCCCATTTCTTATCCACTCAACATCTGTGGTGCAGGAATTGAAGTGGCGCCAGCCTACAGATACCTAGGTGCACACCTGGACAATAAGTTAGACTGATCACTGAACACAGATGTACATTGTGAAAAAGGGCAGAAATGCCTTTTCTTCCTAAAGTGGTTTAGGTCCTTAGACGTCTTCAGGAAGATGCTGCACATGTTTTACCAAACTATAGTTGCAAGTGTGCTGGTTTATGCTGCATTCTGCTAGGGAGGCAGCATAAAAGCACAAAGGAGAACCTGGCAGGCAGCACAGTGGCTGAGTGGTTAGCACTGTTGCCTCACAGCAAGAAGGCTGTGGGTTTGTGACCTGTCAGGGACCTTTCTGTGTGGAGTTTGCATGTTCTACCTGTGCCTGCATGAGTTTACTCCGGTCTCCTCCCACAGTCCAAAAACATGCATGGTGACTCTAAAATTGCCCATAGGGGTGAGTGTGTGGTTGTGTGTCTCTCTAAACTGGTGACTAACTGAATAATTGTAATAGTGGCCAAAGGAAGCAGTAGTTAAGTGTCCATTCTGCACTCACAGCCACAATGGCATCACTCTTTTGCTCTCTCAGTTGTTACCATACCACACCAATAGTAATTCTGGTTTTACTTCTTGCAGCATCCAACTTCTTTTTAGTAGTAGCTTTCTTAAATAGTATACTGTTTGTGACAGAAAGCTGCTGTGGCTACCTTCTCTGCCATAGCTTGATAGCTGCAGTTAAAAAACAAAGTGACATCTGCCTGCAAATGTTCATGGGAGATACTTAGCACAAGCATTGAGTGAAAGGGTAGAGTGGACACTAGTAGACAGGTGGTTTTGTTTGGTAAAATGATTGGTCAGCGTTGATTGGTCAGCGTTTTTTTCAGCCCTGCCGTTGCCAGAGATATTTGGGAAATATTGGATTTTTAAAATTATTATTATTATATTATTATTATTGCCCTGCCAATAATAATATAATAATAATAAGCAGGGATGCCCCCTCCCAGGGATAAGGGAAACCCCTCCACCTTATTGGTCCGAATGATCTCAAGGGCTATGTTGTCGGGGCCTATATGCCCCTATTAGGGTCTCCCAAGGCAAACAGGTCCTAGGTGAGGGACCAGACCAAAGACAGTTCGATTGCCCATTATGAAGAGGATGAGAACAAGGACTGTGACGTCACCCAGTACGGCCGACCCGGCCCCACCCTGGAGCCAGGACTGGGGGTTGGGGCTCACAGGCGAGCATCTGGTTCCCCCATGGGGCCCAGCTGCGCAGAGCCCAAAATGAGAACGTGGGGCCACCCTTCTGTGGGCCACCAACCACCCACAGGAGGATCCATAAGGGGCTGTTGCAATGTGGATCGGGCAGTAGTCGAAGGCAGGGACCTCAATGCCCTGATCTCTGGGGACATGGAATGTCGCTCTAGGGACATGGAATGTCACCTCACTGGGGAGAAAGGAGTCTGACCTTGCGCGAGAGGTTGAGCGATACTGACTACATATAGTCGGGCTCACCTCCAAGCACAGCCTGGGCTCTGGAAGCCAACTCCTTAAGAGGGGTTGGACTCTCTTCTACTCTGGAGTTGCTTGTGGTGAGAGCCAGTGGCTTGCTTATAGCTCCCCAGCTCAGCCGCCAGGTGTTGGAGTTTTCCCCATGAAATGAGAGGGTGGCTTTCCTGCGCCTTCGCCTATGGAGTGCCTGGGAAGGGTGCTGAAAGATGCTCCAACTGGGGACTCCATCATTCTGGTGGGGGACTTCAACGCTCACCTGGGCAGCGACAGTGAAACCTGGAGGGGCGTGACTGGGAGGAACAGCCTCCCTGATCTGAACCAGAGTGGTGGCCTGTTGTTGGACTTCTCTGCTAGTTTCCATCAGTGCACATGGCAGCAGGAGGTCAATGATCAACTTTGTGGTCAGGTCATCTGACCTTCGGCCATATGTCTTGGACTTGGATGTTGTAGGACTTGGGTGAAGAGAGGGGCTTCTGATCACCACCTGGTGGTGAGTTGGATCCGCTGGCGGAGGAGGAAGCGGGACAGACTCGGCAGCCCTAAAGTTATTGTTAGGGTCTGTTGGGAATGTTTGGCCGCACCCTCTGTCAGAGAGGTCTTCAACTCCCACCTCCATGAGAGCTTCAACCAGATCCTGAGGGAGGTTGGGGACATTGAGTCCGAATGGACCATGTTCTCCACCTCCATTGTCGATGCAGTGGCCCGGAGCTGTGGTCTCAAGGCCTCTGGTGCCTGCCGTGATGGCAGTCCCTGAACCCGGTGATGGACACTGGAGGTAAGGAATGCCGTCAAGCTGAAGAAGAAGTCTTATCAAGTCTGGCTGGCTTGTGGGACTCCTGAGGCAGCTGACAGGTACTGGCAGGCCAAGGGTGCTCTGAAAAACTGAGAGGAGTTTGGTGAGGAAATTCTGGCAAACCGTGCGGTGCCTCAGGAGAGGGAAGCAGTGCTCTACCAACACTGTTTACAGTGGAGGTGTGGAGCTGCTGACCTTGACTGGGGATATTGTTGGACGGTGTGAGGAACACTTCGAGGTCTCCTCAACCCCACTGGTGCATCTTCCATAAAGGAAGCAGAGGCTGAGGAGTCAGAGGCTGATCTGCCCATCACCCAAGCTGAAGTCGCTGAGGTAGATTGGCAGCTCCTCTGTGGCAAGGCACTGGGGGTGGATGAGATCTCAAGTCTCTGGATGTTGTACGGCTATCATGGTTGACACGCCTCTGCAACATGAGGTGGCAATCAGTGACAGTACCCCTGGACTGGCAGACCAGGGTGGCAGTCCCTCTTTTTAAGAATCACACTCCTCAGCCTCCCTGGGAAGGTTTATGCCAGAGTGTTGGAGAGGAGAATCCGGCCGATGGTAGAACCTTGGATCCACGACGAACAATGCGATTTTGGGCCCAGTAGTGGAACACTGGCGCAGCCTTATACTCTCTTCAGGGTACTTGAGGGTTCATGGGAATTTGCCCCACCAGTTCACATGTGCTTTGTGGATTTGGAGAAGACATTCGACCGCGTCCATCGTGACATCCTGTGGGAGGTGCTCCGGGAGTATGGGGTCTGGGGCCCTCTGCAAATGGCTATCTGGTCTCTGTACAACCTGCTCCGGTTGTACAGAGTACAGCTTGTACAGCTTGGTTCACATTGCCGGCGGTAAGTCAGACCTGTTTCCCGTTACGTGTTGCCTCCGACAGGGCTGGCCTTTATCACCAGTTATGTTCGTTATTTTTTTAGGTGCAGCCAGGGGCCCGAGGGAGTCCAGTTCGGGGACCACAGTATTTCATCTCTGCTTTTTGCAGATGATGTGGACCTGTTGGCTCCGTCAAGCCAGGACCTTCAGTATGCACTGGGGTGGTTTGCAAACCGAGTGTGAATCGGCTGGGATGAAAATCAGCACCTCAAAGTCCGAGGCCATGGTTCTCAAATGGAAAAAAGGTGGCTTGCCATTTCCAGGCCAGGCCAGCTGAGGTGGCTCGGGCATCTGTTCCGGATGCCTCCTAGGCGCCTCCGTGGGGAGATGTTCCGGGCATGTCCCAACGGGAGGAGGCCCAGGGTAAGACCCAGGACACGCTGGAGGGACTATGTCTCTCAGCTGGCTTGGGAATGCCTTGGTGTCACCCCCGGAATTGCTGGAGGAAGTGTCCAGGGAAAAGAAAGTCTGGGCATCCCTGCTTAGGCTACTGCCCCCACAACCCCGCCCCGGATAAGAGGAAGAAGATGGATGGATGGATATTTTTGTTGTCAGTGCATTTGGCTGTAAAGAGAATTTTAAGAAATGTAATAAAGTGGTTCTGACCAACCCTACCTTTATTCATACATGAAACTATGCAGTCACACATGAGGATTTTTTTTTCTACGAACACAACCACCAAACTCAGACTGCATCTACACAAGAGATGTAACATAACCCAGAGCACCGGCTGTGGTGCCGTACGTGTCCACAGGCACAGTTCTGAGTTGTAGGTCACACACGTTTTGGCAGCACTCACAGCCCACACACAAATTAACTGAAGTCACGCACGTAAAACCCAGGAAAGTATGCCTTGGGCTGTGTTTACGAGTGTGTAGTAAAAACACACATAAGGGACGAATCAGCGAGATGGTAAACAGATCACTTTGAAGGTCTGATTGATTTTTCTTTTTTCAGTTTCACCCTTCATTCATCCATAGGCATGACAGTACCATAGCAGAGCCATAATTTTTATGACTCTATGTGTATGTGTATGCACTTGTATTGCAATACATAGTGAGAACCAGTTTGAGTTTTAAAATTAAGGAAGTGAAGAAATTCCTTACTTTCTGACACACTTTCAAAGAGATTTGGAGATCAAGATTTGGCTTTAAGATTCAGGTTAGAGTTAAGGTAAAGTTTGGGGTTAGGCATTTGGTTGTGATGGTTAAGGTTAGGCTAAGAGGCTGCATTTTGTCAGTGATCATCCTCACAATGATAGCTATACAAATGTGTGTGTGAGGCAGTGACACAGCCATTCATTCATCTTGAAGGACCTGGCAGAGAGCACCCCTGTCTTACTAATGGTGTTATTTGTTAGTCAGACACTGGGCAGATGCATTCTCTAATTTGCCGTACCCTTCATCTTCGTACACATTAAAGTGAGGTAATCCACCCTGCACCCTCCCTCTCTCAAACACAACACACAAACACATTTGTACAGCTATCTTTGTGAGTATGATCATTAAAATAAGACCTCTTATATTAACCTTAAATATTACACATGACAGCCTTTGCACAATTTAGATGCTTTTTATTCTTCTGTCTATTGGCTGCTATTGGTTGTAGCTTATGTTGAAGCAAACAAAAAACAAACACAAAAACACTTATTGCACTTTTGTTGTTGTGTTTATGGCTTTGAAAAGTCTTAAAATGAAAAGACATCATTTTCCAACATCTTCCTCCAAATTCCATACTATCACTCTTACTCTGGCCATGTGTACTTAGCTTCAGCATTTAGAGGAATATAAAAGTTGACAAGCCCTCTGTGCCTGTTATGGTAACTGTTTGGAGGAGGGATTTAGCAAACACTAAATTGAGATGCTTGTGTGACATGTCTTTACTTCACTTTCCCCATGCATGTCTTGACATTTGATCTTCCTGTTACGTTCTCCTGCTCCACCAGAACACAAGTTTTCTAGTAGCACATGCGCTGTTGTTTTTGCTTTTGTTCTTTTTCTGTTTCAGGCTGCCTCTCTCCTACTTTGTCCCACAGAGAGAACACTGTACTGGCTTTGAGGTTTTTTTTCTGTAAATGTTGTAGTTTATTTATTTTGTATTTTAATTACATATTTGTTCTAGATGTCAGTACTATTTACATACAGTACACAATAATATATACAGTGCTATGCAGGAAGTTTTAGGCAGTTCAGATGTTATAGGTTCTTATCGCACAACACCGTCAGGTGTCACATTGATACCAGGTTCATTGTGTAGGACAACACGTCCATAAAGAGCTCATTAGAGTTCATGAAGAACTATTTTCAGAGGCAAGACGAACCAGAAGTACTGCAGCAGATGGCCCGGATCCGACCCTTAAAGAGCCCTGATCAGTGTGGAGTCAGTCTGCGAGACAAAAGACACTGGGGCAGCCTAAATCTACAGAACTACATCAGTGTTTCTTTCTATTTCTTTTATTTCCTCTATTTCCAGTTTCAGTCAGTTAAAATTATTTCAATGCAGCTGTCAGAAATTGGGAACCGAGACATTCACAACTGTCACTCACCAGATAATCAGTGTTTATTATTTAAAACTTAACAGAGGTCAGTGCATTTTTAAGAAAAGAAAGGAAAAAATCTAGTGTCAGACAGCCATGTGGGTATGAACATTGTAAGCTCAACGTTTCATGCACATATTCTGGCTATTATTAGTACTAAAGGTTGCAGTTGTCTTCTGGACACAACCAAATGTGCCTGTCGGTCCTTAGAACCACTGGAGGGCACCAGTGGTCTTTCCCTACCACTAGCAGGGCTAACCTGTGAAGGATGTGTGTTTTCACATGCGTGTAAGTCTATATGTAGACTGTGACTCATACTGTTGGAAATCCTGTGCTTATGCAACATGCACTGTACTCTAAAAATGAAGGATTTTTCTGGTGAATTCAGTCTGGGTCATTGCACATCTGTGTTTTTTTTCCTACAACATATACCCATTTATGCACTTTTTTTAAAATACTGAACATTTAAATGCAAATTAAGTAAGAAAGCAGTCACAAACTCAATTGTAATTCCACTCAGCTAAAGTGGAAATTAATTGTTTGAGATCAAACAACTGCTGCTTATTATTTAGAATTTCTCAATGTCAGATGTTGGAAATTAAATAATAGATTAGATAAATGTGCTTAGACTTTGTGCCTTGATTGTGTAACCTTTGTTTTGTTGACTGCTGTCCGGACTCTGACACTTAATGTATTACAATAATAAGAGCAACATTCTTTTCCATCAGATATGTTCTTCCTCTCACCTTACTAAAAGCCAGTAAATACAAAAACATAAAAGTCATGAACTTCTCATTCACAACAAACTGGGGTTTGACCACAGGTGGCCTGAAACAATAATTGAGGCCAGGATTTTTTGTAAAACCAATATAATGCTTATTTTGTAGGTTATAACATGTATTGTTTTAGATTTGGCCACTATGTTTATCTAGGATGAAAGTTAGACTTGATCTAATTTCGACTTGATCTGGCTTGGACACAGTTTGAGAAAGGCAAGATACAATCATGCGAATTGAATTCTCTGTCCTTTTCTAAAATATGTCTTTGATTCAACATCATTTTTAGCTATTGTATCCTCAAGTATCCAGCTAGTGACACAGTATAAAGTATGATTTCTTAGCTGTGATGGATAGCCTAAGGTCTTCATGACCCCAAACAGAACAGGGTTAATTAATTCCTACAGACACTCCACTATTACTCCAGTTCACAGGACAATTCTAAACTGTGTATAGCTTGTTGTGTTTTTAACAACTTGTGTGTTATATAGATAATCAGGGAGAAGTCAATCTCACTGAACACACTGTGGAAAGCCAGCGGCCGCTTGACTCATTAAGGACACTTAACAGTACCAAAATCAATGCAGCAGAATCAGAGTTAAGATTTTATAAGCCAAGAGTTCTTTATTGTCAAAGCTTGGTGCAAACTTTACCCACAATGCAACTCAACAGAGTTAGAGATTACCTAGTAATAGCTATAGTGTAATCAGAAACAGAATCAGAATTGGATTTATTGCTAAGTATGTTGGACAGACAAGCAATTTGACTCCGGTACTCTCAGTGTGCTTGTCACAACAGTTCACAGAATATGTACATAGATGAATTAAATATAGGTGGGGGAAATAGAATAAGAATACACAGAGAAATAGAATTTGCGAGTAAAGTTCAGAGAATAGAAGAGCGATTGAGTGATTGTTGTATATTTACAATATTTATAGTTGTTATAGTTACAGTGTTTAAAGTTGTTATTCACAGTTTTTGCACTTGGACAGGTATTGCATAGGGGGTTGTTCGCAGTGTTCTGTTGTCAGACAACATGGGTGAGTGTTAAGTGTTCATCAGTATGATGGCACGGGGAAAGAAACTACCCTTGTCTCTGGTTGTTTTGGCACACAGTGTTCTGTAGCATCGACCAGAGGGGAGGAGTTCAAACAGTTTGTGACCCGGATGTGAGAGGGCTGCAGAAATCTTCTCTGCCCTCCTTCGGACACATGAGGTGTATAGGTCCTTGATGGAAGGCATGTTGGCACCAATGATTCTTTCTATAGCCCAAACAGTGCGTTTTAGTCTGTTTCTGTTGTATTTGAATGCTGAACCAAATCAATCAGTGATGGACATGCGAAGAATGATTCCTCTGTAGAACTGTACCAGCCGCACCAAAGACAGTTTCTACTTCCTGAGCTGATGCAGAAGGAACATCCTCTGCTGGGCCTTCTTGGTAGAGGAGCTGATTTTAGGCGCCCACTTGAGGAGACTTGATGGTCCCCACTGCTGATACAGTGTTGCTGAGTATGGTGAGGGGGTTAGCATAGGGGGGCTCATCCTGAGGTCCACTGTCATGTCCACTGTTCTGACGGTGTTAATCTCCAGGTTGATGTGACCACAACACAAAGCCTTCAAAACCAAGTTCAACCTCTTGTCTGTACACAGACTTGTCACCATCTTGGATGAAACTGATGACCGTTGTGTCATCTGTGAACTTCGTGAGTTTAACAAAGGGGTCCCCTGAGGTTGTCATTGGTGTAGAGGAGGAAGAGCAGGGAGGGAAGCTGTGCTGACTGATTGGGTGCTGGATGTGGTTCTCCCGATCCTCACCTCCTGAATCCTATCTGTCAGAAAGCTTGACAGGTGGGGGCTGACACTATGAGCCGGGTGAGTTTGAACCGGAGGTGTCTGGGACGATGGTGTTGAATGCCAAGCTGAAGTTCACAAACAGAACCTGAGCATAGGTCCCTGGGGAGTTGAGATGTTGCAGGATGTAACACAATGCCATGTTGACTGCATCCTCTATTGATGTGTTCGCTGGTAGGCAAACTGCAAGGGGTCCAGCAACAGGCTCGTGATGTCCTACAGGTGGGTCAACACCAGTTTCCCAAAGGACTTCATGACCACAGATGTCAGGGCAACAGGTCTATATCTTTCACAACCAAGATCGCTAAACAAGTTTCTTGGTCAACAAAGACAGGAGAAGGAGTATTTGGAGCTAGTTGCCTGATGTTCAGGAGCTCTTCTCTGGTAAGAGTGATCCAAAATGCGTTGCAGAAAGCCAGAAAAACAGATAACAAAAGCAAAAAGATAAAAGAAAAAAAAACAAAGCACGAGAGACAGCACAACCGGGGCAGCCATCTCTTCATGACGCCAACAGCTGAGTGATTTAAGACTAATGTATCATCAATGATAAATGAGGGGCAGGTTATACAGGTCTGGTAACATCACTTCTCTACAGCCTAGTTCTTTTTCAAAACCTCACTCAGGTTTTGTGTTTTGCAGTTGTCCTTGTTACTACTGGTGGCATGAGGTAGTAGCAGTAGCCCAATCAGGTTACACTGGTGAGGTAATCCAGCTACTCCAAGATGACACTGCCAGCACAGTCTCAAGTGCACAAAGGAGAGACCAGGAGACAATGTGTATCCATGGAGGGCTGCACAGAGCTCCATGGCATAGCCAAAGGTACCCTGACTAAAGAACCAGGATGAAATCCTCAGACATCATGCTGGTGCACCAGCACTTCTGTGACCCTCGAGCACAATTGGGAATAGTTGAAGGATGCATGTTTTTAACATACAAAGTGGATTCAAATCTAGGCATTCGTTTTTTCTGAATGGCACTTCCAAAGCTTTTGATACCCCTTTTGTGCAGAAAAAACTTTCAGAGACTTTCAGTCATCACCAAAGTACAGAATGAGGAATCTTGCACAGTATACTGTAGTAAATGTGTGTGACAAACCTTAGAGTACATTCACACGAATTTTTGAAATTTAAAGGTAGATTGCATGGTTGTCTGGCATGTGTGGAGACTATAGTTGGTATGGGATTGATTTTGCTATCAGAAATGGGCACGACAAAATGATGCTCTGCAGCAAGCCTCTTGGGGTTTCACAGTAAGCGCTGGTGTCACAGGAAACTCGGCTGGATCTCCAGTGACTTTATCAGGGCTGGCTGGTGGGCTGCCACTGGCTCATTTCTATCTCTGTATCTTCTCTGGTGCTGAGTGCCTCAGAGGCTTTCAACGCTTATCACAGCAAAATACATCAAAGACAAGATTAATACAAGAGAGAATACTAGAGAGAACAGGGTGTTCTGCAAAGACTAGTCAGGGATCTTCAGCCACGTCATCCTATGTTTGCTGAAATTATTGATAAAGCTTGAAATGTGGATGGTATTTGAAAATATTAACATTTTAAATAAGCACAGCTGGCATTCAGAAATCATTCAGATGTTTTAAAATATCCTTTAATATAAAACATTTGATAAAATGCCATTCACCAAAAGGAGTTCATCTTCTAAGGAGCATAAATGCCCTTAGGAAATTTCATGACAAATCTGCCAACTGCATTTTGACATTTTTTTCTATCAATTAAAAAGTGATTAACTGAATGTAGCACTAAAGACACCTAAAACAGGCTCAGTTCTTCCAGCTTTAATATACAAAACAGCCATTGTACCTGCACTAATGTAGGTGCTAAAACAGTCAATGTGACTGCTGTCTTTCTATTGTTACATATATTTAGGTCAGTAGGGCCCTACTACACCTACTGGAGGTCATGAGAGTTAGCATTCAGTGCCAATTAGAAGCACAAACATAGCTGAGCAGACTGATATGTATGTAGTGACATGTGGTGGCCTTAGACAGATGTAAAGCAGATGTAATGTTTGTGTTTTGACTAACATTTATAGTCAGGGGATTAGCACTGTCAGCAGAATCCACATTCTTTCATATAACAGCATCACATAATCCAACCATTTACTATGGATGGTTTCTCACTAGGCAGCACTAGGTGCCTCACAGCAAGAAGTGACCGGGTTCACAACCCATCAGGGGCCTTTCTGTGTGGAGTTTGCATGTTCTTCCTGTGCTTACGTGGGTTTACTCCGGGTACTCCCACAGTCCAAAAACATGTATGTCAGGTTGATTGGTGACTCTAAATTGGCCATAGGAGTGAGTGTGAGTGTGTAAGGCTGTTTGTTTCTACGTAGCCCTGTGATGGACTGGTGATCTGTCCAGGGTGTACCCCTGCCTTTCATCCAAAAGAGAGCTGCGATAGGCTCCAGCAGATCCCCGTGACCCTGATTAGGAATAAGCGGGTATAGATAATGGTTGGGTGGATGGATTGATGGTTTCTCAATAAAGTGTCTCTAACAGAAAATACACATGTTAGCCAGGAAAATGCATATTGTGACTATGATGTTTCAGGGTATTCCCCCTAGTACTTTAAAACATCATGGTCATGGTAATGTCAACAAACAACATTTCAAATATCAAAGGCACTTTCTAAATCCAATTATCCACCTCAGCCTTGTCCCAACGGCTCATTTGTAAGACTATAACAATGCTGTGCTGCTTCCGTCTTTTCATGCTAGCTAGAATCGTCACAATCTGTTACATGCTCCACTTTGGTATTGTTGATACCAGTGACACTGAAATAAAAGAGTAAGTCCAGACAACCAGAACACAGAAAGCTCAGTAGAGCTAAGGCAAACAGCAGAGTTGGTGTAATTGTCTGTGGGCTTGTCACTGCTGCCCATTATACATGTACTACATGACAAAGGCTGGTTGACTGGTAGTATAGTCATTCAATCAATTCAATTCAAAACCGTAGCAATAAGCACACCTTTAAGTGTGCAAAGCAATTTTATCTTGGAGGGTGAATAAGTGCAGAATTATTCTACATTAGTTAAAGCAAAATAAAAGGAAAAAACACAATTGAACAAAATGAGATATGATGAAAATGAAGCCAAACTGATTTTAAAAAATTTAACAGAAATATAGTTGGAGCACTTTTTTACATTGGAGTGCTAAATTGGCCAAAGTAACTAAAAGTGAGTAGTTGTTGAGCTATCTTGCAATTAATTGTAGATGGAATGATGACATATTTGTCCCACTGTAAAAAATATATGCATGTTGACTGGTTCTAGCCCTCTTGTTTTTATCACTTTCATCCATTAACCTTGAGTGGTACAGCATCTTTCCAGCATTTATTCTGAGCATTTACTTCAAGGCAAGGTCAACTGAGTGAAGATGCACACCCATTAATTATCTTTATAAATGATGCATGAGAAGAGTTCAGTCTATTTAATTTCACACCACAAAGCCATAGAAAAAAAGATCAAATTTCAAACATCAAAATCAGCCATCATTCATCCATCTATTATCTATACCACTTATCCTAGTGAGGGCCCTGGGGTGGCCGGCACCAATGCCATACTCAGACGAGAGGCAGGCAACCCTTTTGACAGATAACCAGTCTATCACATGGCTAACACAAAGAGACAAACACACCTTTGGGCAATTCAGAGTCACCAAACAACCTAGCCTATATACTTTGTGTTTGGACTGTGGGAGGAAGCTGGAGTACCTAGAGAAAACACACACAGACAACGGTCAAACTCCACACAACTGGGGTAGAACCTGGAATCTAGAAGCTGTGAGGCGACAGTGATAATCATTACACCACCATGCGCATTAGACGCACACAATCACCCATGCACACAAGACATAATAAATACACAATCACAGGATAATTGGATAAGTAATGCAGCATGATTAAAAGTCACTAGTTCTCAAAATGTATCGCATTTGCCCACAGCTTTTAGCAGGAGGGAACAGTACAATGATGTACCATGATGTCAGAACACACCATGTCCTGGAGTGCACATGTTGTAAAACAGAGTCCTTGAGTATCACAGTACATGCAGCAGTCTTTATTGCTTTACATGGTATATGAGTGTACCTGGACATGACCACTGACACAGCAAAGTCAGTGACCGCTGAGTGCAGACATACAACAGACACAATAAATGAAAAGGTCTCAAAAGTCCTAAATCAATGTTCTAAACAATGGACTAATAAAACTGCAAAACTGAAACATGTTGCACAATTGAAGGGCAGTCATTGTGAGGCTGTGGGTAAGAGACACACAGTGTGATTCCCCACATGGTGCCCTTGTAAGCCATTTCTTCCTTATATATAAGTATGGCTATATGCAGTACTGATGGGTATCACTTGGTGTTAAGTTGGTGGTCTGCAACATTAGCAGTCAGTGTTCTTTCTGAAAAAGATTCTTTAGCTTTTATATGGTTGCATTTGCTTTTATGACCAGTGTGATATATTTGTGTGTTATCTTTTTAGGTTGACTTTTTCCTTCCGGATGCAGTGCTGGTTGTACACTGTTCCTAGTAGATCCCCCAGCTGACCTCAACTACTATTGACCATTAAAATTTGTAAATATACAATATACCAAGGTGCAATATTGTCATATTTTACTTAAAACTTTTAATACATTTTATTGTAAATACCTTTTAACATACAAAGTGAAAAGACCTATTTTACTGTGAGAATTTCCCTGCTGCGGGGCCAATAATGGCTCTTTTTATCTTATCTTATCTTATCTTGTAGTAGTGGATGCAGTGCCACTTAACAGCTGGCTTGGTTTTTTTAACTAATGGCTATAGAAATGAGCAATGTAAAAGTAGCTTGGTATATGTTTATATCATATCATAGAATGTGATCACCAGTGTCTGCCTGGGATTAATGAGCCCTTCTGATTTGATGTCTCCTGCATAAAAGAGAGAAGACGATTAATACGTGCTGAGGGGGGGGGTGTTTATTCTGTGACAGTCTGGAATCATTTGAATGTGATTTAATAAAGGCAAACATGCTGGATGGTCGTATGTAACAACACTGCACTGAAACATCTCTCTGCAATCAGAAGCTACAGAATTATAAATGTCCAGTATGTGTCCTGCTGTCTGACAGATGGCTGCAGGGATTTAATGAACAAAAGGAGCTACATTTCATGCAGCAGAAAGCTGCTGTGAACAACAGATACTGTCAGAATCAATCATATTTATTTTTTAAATCAATGCAGACTGATTTTTTGCTGTTCCTGCTTTAACCACAACACATTTGGGTGTTTGATTTATTTCCATGTTGAATGTTATTCCATTATTGCTATGCATTTGCTGCAAATATTTAGTTGGCACTTGTTGATAAAATCACTAAAGTGCCAGTGGAGCTGCTCTAGGAACAGCTGTGGATCAGAGAGGTCTATTCTCAGCACAGCAACACCAACACACTGCTACATACAAAAAAAAAAAAAAATGACCACCTGTTTATTCCTTTCCTCCCACCTTTGCACCATGTGTGGTGAGCTGGCCTCCAAAATATACAGACAGGCAAAGTGAATATCAAGGTCAGGCAATGGTCAAAGCTGTGCTGGAGCTGGTCATTATAATCAGCAACTAGAGGCTTTAGTTTCTTCCCTCATTCTCTCTGCTGTCTGTCTTGCTTTATTGCTCTCTCTTTCTCACCATCATAACCTATGTCAGCTATTGCATCCAAATAACAATCAGCAAAGCAAGTAATTCAGAAAAAGCTTCAGTATAATATATCATGACCGTTTTGGGGACAGTTAGCCTCCCTGAGCCTCTTAATAGTGGCGCCGATGCCTCTGTCTAATAATAAAAAACACCTCCAGTTCCACACTGAGACTACCATTATCTAAGCTTGGCAGTTTAAAATGTGTCTGTCTACTAAGCGTGCTAGGTTTTTTGTTCCAAAACAGATTATGGGCTGCAATGTGAGTTTTGAACAAAAAGAAATCTCAGAAGATGGTCAATTATTGTGTTATTGATCATCTTTCTGTCAGCCCTGCAAGATATAATGTGGTACTTTTGTGCTGTGAACCAGGAAAGACATCAATAATCAAAGCTGAGTTGACTCCAGAACATCTTTGTCATTTGAGACATTCACAGTGGACAGAAGTGGAAAATTCATGCTAAGTTACATGGATGTTGCTCCATGGATGTTGCATTGCTGAAAAGAGTAATCTCTCAAATCTCTAGATTTTCATTCACTTAAAACAGCTGCTTTTATTCTTGTAGGGAACCTTAATAATCCCAGCGGGACTCCCAATCGTTCTGCGACCTGGGAGTCACAACACGGAGCAGCAATGACCTTGCTAATAATCCTGTGTACTGTACACTCTGCAAAGTCCTGATGACTGGGTAATGTCAGAGCTGTGTTCTTCTGTCCTATTCCAAATCTCTGTGTTTCTTGGTCATGTGGCACCTCCTCATGAATAAATTATGACTTTGCATCCTGTGCACAGAGTGGCTTTTCTTGTTACCAGGGAGGAGGAGGCTAAAAATTTCATGACTGCTAAATTATTAACACTACTGTTGGATGACAAAAAAAAGCAGTGTCCTGAAAAATGTAATCTTTTAAAGAAGATAAGTGGATTTTTGGTGGGAGACAAAAGGATATGAAAATGTCAGAATTATCATAATTTACTCTGTGGTCCTTCTGTCAGAGGGCGGTTCAGTAATTGGCTTTCACACTATAACACTGGAGCAGAGTTGGTTAAAATACAGTGGCTGCATCTTCTGTGGTCTGTATTCCATAACTCTGGGGAAAATGGACAATCACCACATTTGCTGTCATGTTGTCACTTGTTTGTTAGCTACTTCCAAATCTGTTGCAATTGACTGCTACAGAATTGACTGCTACAGTACATTACACTTAAAATGACTGCACTTCAAATTTTAGATGTCTTTTTTTTCCTTGCCTTGGTTTTGCATTCTTAAACAAATAAGCGGTCCGGCCCAGGACTGCCTCGATCAGGGGGCAGTCTATAATGTATTTGCCCTCAGCACATTACAGATGCATGGTCATGCAGGTGATTAATGTGCCAGAACCTGCCGTGTCCTGTTTTTTGTGATTTTTTTAACCTGGAGCTGTAATGAAGTCTGTCAGCTGTGAACATAATGCACCGCTAATGCAAAGTGAGCTCATCTTGCACCTACTTCATGGAAAAAAGGAACGACTGATCATCTTTTAATGAGAAGCAGCTGCAACAGGTGTCAGCAGAGTCACAAAGGTTAACCACTGACTGCTAACTCCTTGTATAGTAAAAGGTGGTCACATCTGGCATATCCTGATGTCCCAGAGGATTGGTTTACAGTGGGTACGGAAAGTATTCAGACCCCTTTAAATTTTTCACTCTTTGTGTCATTGCAGCCATTTGCCAAAATCAAAAAAGTTCATTTTATTTCTCATTAATGTACACTCAGCACCCCATCTTGACAGAAAAAAACAGAAATGTAGAAATTTTTGAAAATTTATTAAAAAAGAAAAACTGAAATATCACATGGTCATAAGTATTCAGACCCTTTGCAGTGACACTCATATTTAACTCACATGCTGTCCATTTCTTCTGATCCTCCCTGAGATGGTTCTGCTCCTTCATTGGAGTCCAGCTGTGTTTAATTAAACTGATTGGACTTGATTAGGAAAGGCACACACCTGTCTATATAAGACCTTACAGCTCACAGTGCATGTCAGAGCAAATGAGAATCATGAGGTCGAAGGAACGGCCCAAGGAGCTCAGAGACAGAATTGTGGCAAGGCACAGATCTGGCCAAGGTTACAAAAGAATTTCTGCAGCACTCAAGGTTCCTAAGAGCACAGTGGCCTCCATAATCCTCAAATGGAAAAAGTTTGGGACGACCAGAACTCTTCCTAGACCTGGCCGTCCAGCCAAACTGAGCAATCGTGGGAGAAGAGCCTTGGTGAGAGAGGTAAAGAAGAACCCAAAGATCACTGTGGCTGAGCTCCAGAGATGCAGTAGGGAGATGGGAGAAAGTTCCACAAAGTCAACTATCACTGCAGCCCTCCACCAGTCGGGGCTTTATGGCAGAGTGGCCCCACGGAAGCCTCTCCTCAGTGCAAGACACATGAAAGCCTGCATAGAGTTTGCCAAAAAACACATGAAGGACTCCCAGACTATGAGAAATATGATTCTCTGGTCTGATGAGACCAAGATTGAACTTTTTGGCGTTAATTCTAAGCGGTATGTGTGGAGAAAACCAGGCACTGCTCATCACCTGCCCAATACAATCCCTACAGTGAAACATGGCGGTGGGAGCATCATGTTGTGGGGGTGTTTTTCAGCTGCAGGGACAGGACGACTGGTTGCAATTGAAGGAAAGATGAATGCGGCCAAGTACAGAGATATCCTGGAAGAAAACCTCTTCCACAGTGCTCAGGACCTCAGACTGGGCCGAAGGTTCACCTTTCAACAGGACAATGACCCTAAGCACACATCTAAAATAACAAAGGAGTGGCTTCGGAACAACTCTGTGACCGTTCTTGACTGGCTCAGCCAGAGCCCTGACCTAAACCCAATTGAGCATCTCTGGAGAGACCTGAAAATGGCTGTCCACCAACGTTCACCATCCAACCTGACAGAACTGGAGAGGATCTGCAAGGAAGAATGGCAGAGGATCCCCAAATCCAGGTGTGAAAAACTTGTTGCATCATTCCCAAGAAGACTCATGGCTGTACTAGCTCAAAAGGGTGCTTCTACTCAATACTGAGCAAAGGGTCTGAATACTTATGACCATGTGATATTTCAGTTTTTCTTTTTTAATAAATTTGCAAAAATTTCTACATTTCTGTTTTTTTTCTGTCAAGATGGGGTGCTGAGTGTACATTAATGAGAAATAAAATGAACTTTTTTGATTTTGGCAAATGGCTGCAATGACACAAAGAGTGAAAAATTTAAAGGGGTCTGAATACTTTCCGTACCCACTGTATATCCTGCTTATCCTGCTTTATCTTCCTTCTCTCACTATATCTCCCAGACTAATGGGTGGTATTCCAAAAAGCTGGTTTAACAAACTCTGGAGTTAACTCTGAATTTTGTTGACTAACCGTGAGATCGGAAACTCTGATTAGAATTGCTCACATGATGACTGTGAAGAAAACCATCATTAATGGAGTACAGATACATGTAAATGAAGAGCAGGACTGCCATTTAAATTCTGTGTTGCCAAGTTAATGTATAACGTGAAAGCATATTCAGTGCAGTCCATTCATTCATTGTTTAGCAGACTGAATTTCAATTGTTACATCAATTAATTAAATCTATTTATTCTGCTGTAACCCGATGTGGACAAAGTGGTGCTGGCAGATAAAATCAAACAGATAAAATATTTCTTTTATTTAAAATTGTCATATTGTCACCTTTGACCCAGCAATACTGATGATTTGTGGTGAGAAAACTGTCCAGCTTGAAACAAGTATATCTGTTATACAAGTAAAAATCTTGCTGAGTAAGATTTTAATAATTATATCTAAACATATTGTATTTTTTTATTTAAACTCTTAGGCTGTACTCCATTCAACCTCAAATATATTCACATGATCTCTAATATCAATAATCAGTCTGACCAATCAAAGAATGAGAAATTATTAGTCATAGATCAGTCCCATGTAAAGCTGCAACTGGACAGTTGTCTTCACATCCACAGAGATACACTGTAAAAAGATGTTCTGAGCTGAGGATGAATCCACACTGTGTAATAGGCTGCTGATATTAAAACGTGAGGAGAGATTGTTGTCTCTCCTGGAGCATAGTTGACCAACTGATCGTTAGTAAAGATAGGTCTTTATGATTATCCAATTAAGATGCCACTGAAATCAGGATTTTTTTTCCTGTTCTCCAAGTGTTGGTTGTATTCCTTCTTAGTCCACAATTCATGCCACTCTGGGACAGCCAAACATGGAACGTGATACTAACGCAAACGACGAGATGTAATTGTTACAGATCAGCTGGACTCGCACATCAATCACACACGCCGATCCAATTCACCGGAGTTCTAATTGACGTTTCCATTCACCTGTGTGGTGGTTTTCCACCGCGCTATAAAGTCTCCCTCCTGACATTCTGGCTTGTCCGTTCTCGTTAGAGACATAGAGACTTCCTACTGTGTTGTCAGTGTCAACCTACCTGACTACCTTCCCTACTCCAGCGTAGTATATGATCTTCAACCTAACCGGCATTATCTCTGTATCGATCTGATCACTCTACTGAATAAAACACCCTCCCAGCGTCCGCTACGTTCCTGTCTATATGTGACCATAACAGAAGAACGGACCAGTTACCGACAGCATGAGTGAGCCTAGCTCAAACGAAGAGCTGGTGGGAGCTTTAATGGAGGCGTTACGTCGCCTCTTTTCTTCATCTCCATCTGACGCTGCAGCTTCGCCAAGTTTAGCCGCCGCACCTGCGCTACCTACTCCGGTGGTAATCGCCAGCACCATCGCTCGGCCAACGCCATTCGTAGGCACCGGAGACGACTGCAACGGCTTCCTCATGCAATACTCCCTTATACTGGACCAACATCCCCACATCTACTCTACGGAAAAATCAAAGATCTCCTTCCTGGTTACCTCTCTCACAGGACCAGCCTTACAGTGGGCCGAAACCCTACTCACCCAGGACGGACCTGCAGCTCAATCCTTTGAGGCCTTCCTCGGGCACTTTCGGGAAGTGTTCGGTACCACACAAGGCGATTCGACCATAGGTGAGCAACTTTACAACCTCAAACAAGGCTCCATGGACGTACAACAATACGCTTTGAAATTTCGGACACTCGCCGCAGCAAGCGGGTGGAATGAAACCTCTCTCCTCACCATCTTTCGTCAGGGATTGAACCCCGAGTTACGTCTACATCTAGTAACCTATGACGATACCTGTGGTTTAGAGAAGTTAATCCAGTTGGCCATTCGTTGCTCCAAACGTGCCCAAACATGTCTTCTAGAACTGCCTCCTCCGTCACTACGGTCTTCCATTCCAGCGTCAGGAGGTGCTACGGCTCCAGAACTTATGCAAACAGACACCACCCGGCTTACTCCAGGTGAGCGACAGCGCCGACTTCGGTTGGGTCTATGCTTGTACTGTGGAGCTAGCGGACATCAAATCCGGGAATGTCCAATTCGACCCACTAGAATGGGGGTAAGTGCTGTCCATCCGACTTTTCCCCGTTTAACCCTCTGGGGTCTGAGGGGGTTTTTTGGGCCTGGACAAATTTTGACATGTCCTGACATTTGTGCTTTTTTCAGTGTTTTTTAAACATATTAATGTCTAAAGTCTGATAACACTGTAATCAGCACAAAATTGGCTACAATAATATGTGAGCAGCAAGTTTATACATTATTGTGTTTTTGAGAAAAAAGTGTTTATGAAAAACTACAATTTTTTACTCACTGAAATAAGACCATAAAACACAAACAGGACATTGGTTCACAAGACTTTGGAGACCAGCATGTTGTAGGCTAAAGTGTTTACTTCAGAGTGCTGTGAATGTCATCTTGTTCACACATTGACAGTAAACAATACACTGATTTTAAATTTTCTAAGACACTTTTTGTCCAGAAAGGCCATATGCAAGAGGGTGTGTCTGAGGATGAATAGTCATGTGATTTACCTGAGAAGACAAAAGACGCACTGAACGACCAGACAAAGCCGCGCATAATGAGCCTTTCACTCAATGTAGATGGGACGGATTAGTGCAGCACAATACAACACAATGAGGAGCCAAACGATCCTCATTTGAGTTAAAATCAGTGTTTTTACTCTGAGGACAAGCTAAACTATTTGTCTCTGTGTGGAATGTAAGGAGCGCCGCTTCACGTGCGTAACGCGCCATCATCCAAACGCGCAGAAAAAGTGAGTAAATTCTATGATGAAGTTTGATATTTTGTGTCATTTCTCGGGGGCGTGCACATATTTACCTGGTTCACCTGAGATTATTTACATGTGAACAGTGTACAAGGTGGGACGGCATTACCTGTAATGAGGTGAGACAGGAAAAAACGGACTTCTCCTTACGTTCATACGGATTAAATAAAAAGTGATGATTTGTTTTTGACTTGAATTGTTTCACTCAAAAGAAAACATTTCAAGCTTTCTAGCCATATAATTCTTATTTTTATGAGCCAAGTATTCGCTGAGATTCTGGTTGTTTTATTTACGCATCTGTGAAGAGAAATGGCAGAGACAGAAAAGTCCGAGAGCGCACCCTGTCGGCTTTCTTTATTTAAAAAAAACACAACGTTTTGTTGTTATTATGATGGTATACCACTAAAACTAGACCCTTTACAGATTTGAATGATATACTTCTTTTATCTGTACGATCAGAATTGACAGAGTAATTTAAGTTTGTTTCGGCCTTATCAGAAAAAGATGCGTCAAAACGCGCTGGCGCGTGCGTGGACCCCAGAGGGTTAAACCCGCTCTCGACCACCTTCTCGTTTTGGATGAAGCCACGGTGGACGTTGTTCTAGGACGACCGTGGCTGATCCAGCATAACCCCATCATTTCTTGGAAGACGGGGGAGATCCTCCACTGGGGAGAATCGTGCTTTCCGAGTTGTTTCCCAAAACGTCCTAAGCCCAAACTTCCCCACGTTACGTCACTTCCTCTACACTCTACCTCAATCGAAGATCCGTACTGCAGCAGTATTACCTCGATTCCTCCCCAATATCAGCAATACAAGGATCTATTTTGCCCTCAACGTGCATCACAGTTACCTCCCCATAGACCCTGGGACTGTGCAATAGATCTCGTACCTGGGGGAGTACTTCCCAGGGGAAGAGTTTACCCACTATCTCTACCAGAAACTAAAGCCATGGAGGAGTACATTCAGGAGGCCTTACAACAGGGATTTATCATGCCTTCCACTTCACCTGCCGCATCCAGCTTCTTTTTTGTCAGCAAGAAGGACGGTGGACTACGCCCTTGCATAGACTTTCGTAAGTTGAACGAGATCACTGTTAAATTCAAATATCCCTTACCGCTAGTGCCCGCCTCCCTGGAGCAACTCCGAGGAGCAGTGATTTTTACTAAACTGGATTTATGTAGTGCGTATAACCTCATTCGCATCCGGAAAGGGGATGAGTGGAAAACCGCCTTTGTCACCCCCACGGGACATTATGAGTACAGGGTAATGCTGTATGGACTGGTTAATGCCCCGGCGATCTTCCAGAACTTTATGCATGAGATTTTCAGACATTTCCTTCATCAATTTGTAATTATCTACCTCGATGATATTCTTATCTACTCCAGATCTATCTCGGATCATTATATACACGTATAACAAGTGCTAAGGTGCCTCCAGGCCCATCGTCTATTTCTTCGAGCGGAAAAATGCCTCTTCCATCAAAAGGTTGTTCATTTCCTGGGTTATATCATCACTCCGAAGGGCGTTCGAATGGACCAGGATAAGGTTAAGGCAGTTACCTCCTGGCCCCAACCTACTACTATTAAGGAGCTACGTAGATTCCTGGGTTTCTCCAACTTTTATCGACGATTCATAGCAGGATACAGTGCCATAGTCAATCCCTTAACAGACCTGCTACGGGGGCAGGCGCGAACATTTCAATGGACCGCTCAAGCCGAGCAGGCATTCCTGAAATTAAAACATGTATTTACACATGCCCCGCTGCTCTCTCATCCAGATCCGGACTCTCCATTCGTCATGGAAGTAGACGCATCATCCGCTGGCGTAGGAGCCATACTTTCCCAGTATCAGGGGACCCCGAGGGTTCTTCATCCATGTGCTTACTTCTCCCGCAAACTTTCTTCTGCTGAGCGGAACTATGACATAGGGAATCGGGAGTTGTTAGCTATCAAGTTAGCCCTAGAAGAATGGCGACACTGGCTCGAAGGAGCCGCACATCCCTTCCTAGTGTTGACTGATCATAAGAATCTTCAGTATTTAAGAGAAGCCAAAAGGCTAAATCCACGGCAGGCTTGGTGGGCTCTTTTCTTCACACGAATCAACTTCCAGATTCAATATCGTTCTAAGAATATTAAGGCTGACACGTTATCTCGCCTCTATGATGAGGACTGCGACACGGAACTTCCTGAAAACATCCTTCCTTCTGACGTCTTCGCAGCTCCAATACAGTGGACTTCTCCGACCCTGCCCGATCCTGCTGACCAACGAACCCCTCCTGGATGCCCACCGGGTTTACAATATGTTCCTCGTCTCCAACGTAAGTCCCTCATACACTCCGCACATTCCTCCGTGGGTACGGGGCACCCCGGAGTTACAGCAACCCTTGGGCTGCTAAAAGGGAGTTACTGGTGGCCTAACATGGGAGCAGATGTCCGTCGTTACATTCGTGGCTGTGTAGATTGCGCTGTATCTAAGAGTTCCAGACACCTACCAGTTGGAAAACTATGCCCGCTTCCGACACCCAATCGCCCCTGGTCTCACATCGGAGTTGACTTCATCACTGACCTACCCAACTCCAATGGCAATACCTGTATTTTAGTCATAGTTGACCGGTTCTCCAAGTTCTGTCGACTACTTCCTCTCGTGGCACTCCCAACAGCCCTACAGACAGCTGAACTTCTGTTCGATCAGGTGTTCCGGATCTTCGGTCTTCCAGAGGACATCGTTTCGGACAGAGGTCCTCAGTTCATATCTAGGGTGTGGAAATCTTTCTTCTCCCTCCTCCAAACGTCCGTTAGTTTATCCTCAGGGTATCATCCTCAGACCAACGGTCAGACGGAGCGGAAGATACAAGAAGTGAGTCGCTTCTTACGGACCTTCTGCCGCGACCATCAGGATCGATGGGAACGTTTCCTAGGTTGGGCAGAGTATGCCCAAAACTCTCTCATACACAGTTCCACTGGACTCACTCCCTTTCAATGTATACTCGGTTATCAACCTCCCCTTTTCCCGTGGTCGGGAAGAGTGACTGATGTGCCGGCGGTCGACTTTTGGTTCCGGGAGAGCGAGAGGGTCTGGGAAGCAGCCCACCTGCAACTACAGCGGGCCCGGGGTCGTCAACAGCGGACGGCCGATGCTCGAAGACGAGACTCCCCCTCTTACCAAGTTGGGCAGAGGGTTTGGCTGTCAGCCCGGGACATAAACCTTCGCCTTCCATGCCGAAAGCTAAGTCCAAAGTTTCTGGGGCCCTTATCAATTTTTGAGCAGATTAATCCGGTTACCTATAAACTACTTTTACCACCTCATTATCGCATTCACCCGGTTTTTCATGTCTCACGCTTCAAACCCTTCTCCCCCTCTGTTTCTCCAGGGTCCAGCCGGTCCAACGAACCCCCTCCTCCATTACTACTGGAGGACGGAGAGGTTTATAGCATAAAGGAGATCCTGGATTCCCGGCGTCGTGGTGGTCGCTTGCAATACCTGGTCGATTGGGAGGGGTATGGTCCGGAGGAACGCTCCTGGGTGTTCCGGGAGGACGTCTTTGATCCGACTCTCCTCACTGAGTTTCATCGGGCTTGCACCTCGGGGATGAGGTAGACCACCGCGACGCCGGAGAGGGTCATCGGGAGCTGACCGTGGAGGGGGGGGGTACTGTTACGGATCAGCTGGACTCGCACATCAATCACACACGCCGATCCAATTCACCGGAGTTCTAATTGACGTTTCCATTCACCTGTGTGGTGGTTTTCCACCGCGCTATAAAGTCTCCCTCCTGACATTCTGGCTTGTCCGTTCTCGTTAGAGACATAGAGACTTCCTACTGTGTTGTCAGTGTCAACCTACCTGACTACCTTCCCTACTCCAGCGTAGTATATGATCTTCAACCTAAGCGGCATTATCTCTGTATCGATCTGATCACTCTACTGAATAAAACACCCTCCCAGCGTCCGCTACGTTCCTGTCTATATGTGACCATAACAGTAATCTGTTTCAAAAACTTTAATGAAGACAAAAGATCTCACAGCATATGGTAGAAAAAAAAACACTATGTGCTCTGGTGAGTCTGACTGCACAGATGACATCACTTACCCTTATATAGCACTGCCTAATTAACATAAAGTATGCTTGAACATCTGCGTGCCTTTTTTTCCCCCTCTTATTACAGAGCACTCTATGAAATACAAACTAATGAAACAGTAATTTCTGCATTTTTATTTTAACTTATTTACTTCTTTTTGAAGATGGGGCTCTTACACCCAATATAAACTTCATGAATATGTTCTGATAGGCACTATAACCCTGTAACTGACTCAGAGCTATCTTTTTCTTGAACAGAACAGTTTTCCTAAACCCTGGGTAAACAAACTGGTTTTCACTTAACCTGCTTTCTAGAAAACCCCTTGAAGAACAAACCTAAGAAGACAATAACAGGTGAAAGGTGAGGTGAACTTAGAGTTGAAATCCAAGATTGACAAAATAAAGGAGAGCTCACAGTGAACAATCTAGGGGAGACAGATATTGCGATATTGATCTTGCATGATGAGGTGTATGCATGTCTGCTGTAATGTGTCATCTCACATGTGCCATGTGTGTTGTGACAGAAAGAGGAATCTGGAGGTGTCTGAGAGAGGGACTTCTTGTCATGATAAAATGGTTGGGCTATAATAGATCAGATGTGAATCAAAGATTCATAATTTGCATTTTTGTTGGAAACTGTGAAAAGGGTGGAAACACATTGACTACCTCATGCAAAAAACAGTGCGAGAATATGAGAAATTCCCAGACGTTGTAGGAGACAAATGAAACAGATGTTACACCGCCAACCGAGCAAACCAGTTTAATTCAGAAAGTATTATTCACATGTTTTCTAATGATGAAAATAGTAAACAATCAAACATACTAATGGATGCAGGCAATTTTTTTCCTGAACCAAACAAATCCAAATAGCTCACAAGGAGGGATTAGTGAATAAAAATTCAAAAGATTGTAACTTTAACCCAGTTTATTTTTCTTGACTATCCTAACCATTAAGTAGATCGTTTGACATAAACGTTACCTTACTGTGATGTTAATGTGATCATTTCTTAAGGTTAACATACTGTACCAGTTACTGTGTTCTAGTTCATCCTAGTTGTTTAAATCTGCTCAATAATTTTCTCTGTTATTCTTTTCAAATCATTCATTGCTGTCTCATTTTTCGTTAGTTATGTAACCAAACAACCTGCACCATATCAATCACACCTATGCAGAATGACTCTGACTGGAATTAATAAAAAGCTAATATTGTCCCCAAATAGCAATGTGCTGCTGATACACATGCACCCAGGGACAGTGTGAAGCAGCCATTGTGGTTGTTTGTCTAACTGTAGGAGGAATAATTGAGTTTAAGCATTAGGTTGAGCAGTGGGAGACAGTGTAATATGTAACAGAATAAAGGAGAGTGTGGGTTTTTCTCCCCGTGGGCTGAATCTCCAGATTCCTCCACTCCTTGAGCCACTATTTTGATGAAATTAAAAATCTTCTTCACCCATTTTGCCCTCCACCCTCCAGCTCTCCCTGTCCTAAAGAGATTAGACCACTTCAGGAACATTATTCAGATTGTTTATCACTCTCAGCTCCAATTGAAATGAAGTGGATTCTGTTACACTGAGGGCTTCTGCAGAGATCTGGATCACACTTTTTCTCTTTCTTTCCTCCCACCTTGGTATTATTAGCTCTGGTTTCTCCAAGATTTCTCCTAGTACTTTTTCTGCCCCTAATACAACTATAATTCCATGTAGATTGTAGATACAACCTATTTAGTTCTATTTTAAGCAGAAATAAAACACTCCAAATTGTCATAATAACATAATGACATGAGCCTAAAGATCAATTCAGTATATTGACTGGACATATATATGTCAAGTATGGCACCTTAAGCAACCTAAATAATGTTATTTTTGGATCCATACAAAACAGTGGAATACACTCCTAATAAATTTCTTGTACACTGATGACTAAGTGATTGCCCAAGGCCTCATCTGGAAATGATACAATGTATCACAGCTCTTTTAACATGGTGTGATAAAGTCTTACAACTTAATGAAGAACAGGGCCATAATGTTTCTGTTTGCTTTTTTCTTTATATTACATGGCTATTTAGTTTTTATGACTTATTGTGAGCTATTGCTTCATGTTGCAAAAAAAATTGCTTTGGGATTTTAATAACAACTGAAAGGACCCACCACCACCATGACATAATGAATGTTCAACTGTCTGAAACACCACCTCAGATACTGGAAGTTTACCAAAAGGGAATGTGAAGTTTTTGATCATTGGTTGCACTATGGCCCATTGAGATGACACTTGTATATTATCAAACATCAATTGCAAACAGAAATTTTGTTTACAAGAAAATGTCACAGTGCATCTTTAAGCTCACTGAGAGCCAGGTCCATTTACTGTGGTCCAGCTTCACCGAACTGCACTGTGCTCACTCCTTGTGTTACCTTGAACACTGATAAACAAATTCCCACACCCACCCACCACTACAATGCAGACACTCAGGACTCGTTACTGACCCAGGTTTAGAAGTGCTCTTAGAGAATGCTCGATCAAGAAGTGCTGTAGTCACACTTTTGTGGTCCATGGAGTCTGAGTCATTCTCAAAACTTTCTTCAGGAAATCATGCTTGTCTTAATATCACAGTGTCTATATATGTTCTAAAAACCACAGTGCACCTTTTGAATTTTTTGGGCCTAAAAATTTTCAGCTAAGTGCCAGAGATGACCTAATCAGGTTTAGTGAGGGAGAACTAGTTCAGAAGACATGGAGTTGAAAAAACAATTACAAGGTAAAAATGCTGGCACACCATTGCTTACTTGTCCTACCTTACTTCACAAATATCAGTCATTTATTTAGCATTTATGTTTTTGTCTGCTGTTTTAAAATATGAATGTCTGACTGAGCTAAAATGCCCTTGTGGTAGGTGTAAGGACTTTAAAACAGTTAAAGGGATGACATTCTAAGGTGATGTCCTTCGACAAGACAAAGTCGACTGGATGGTAATTTGACTCAAAAAGTAAAATTCTTGAATGGCTCCAAGGGTAATATGCATGCACAAATATTCAGGCACCTTCATATCACTGTGCTAGAATTTGATCAAAACAGTTTTATGCCACAAAGGCCATGAAACACAGGAACAAAATCCATTCATGTGATACTGGTAACACGGATGGATACTTGCAGCAATTCATGTAGATTTCTTCACAGCCATTGTTAATTAGCAGAGATTGGGGAGAAGCCGTGATTATCAAATGAGCTTAGTGTATTTAGCAGGGACTAATCCTGGGCTTCCCTTGTTTATGGGATTTGATAACGGAGACAGCGGTGAGTCAGCTGGAGAAGTGGCAGAACAACTGGATTTACACAGCAAACCAACATACAGGGCATGGCTGAAACAGAGCTGAAACATGTCTTAAACCTGTTAAACACAAAAAGGTGTCTCCCATTTCAAAATGCTGTTTTTTGTTTTTTTGTTTTTTTTGCACACCCGTCCAACCTGAGTGCATTTCTAGGCAGACAGAAAGCCATTCAACTGCAAAAACACAGGAACTTATGCTATCATTGGGTCCAGGGCAGTGCCTGCTTTGCAAACTACAAAATGAAACATAATGATTTGCAAGCGCAACCTGACATGCATGCATACACACTCATGAACAAACACAATCTACTCTGCACAGACCATACCAAGCTACCACAGATAAACCTGTAGAGGAAGCAAGAGCAGAAAAACTGATGCAACAGAAGCACAGAAGAGCCTTAAGCAAATTCTGGTGCCAACTTTTGCACTTTGAATATATAATGACATAGGTGAATGAAAATCTCCACAGACATACAGACATTGTGTAGTGAAAAAGCAAGACCTCTAAAGTAACTATAATGATATAAAGTGTCTCTTTTTTTAGGGCCAGGAATAATCTCAGGGATCGACAGTAATATTCATGCACAGTAATTTCATGCTCTGGCCCCAAGCCTCTAAACCTTCTTTGTCAAAATCCATGGTCATAATGAATATATTGCACATCTTATTTAAAACTGAAAACAAGTTGTTTTTTGCAAACAAGAGCTACATGTACTGTCAGTTTTTCATTTAATCTTTTTCACCCACTGCTCTTTAGGACTTCCTTTGCCACATACACTTTCTCACTCCATTCCTCCCAGCATTGTACCTGCATCATGTCATGTGTGAAACATAACCATTACAAAAAACACTTCCAAATGTCAGCCTACATTTTCAACTCAGCCAGGTATCCTTCCAGCCACTTAAACCCCTGTTTCCATTCACTCAGAACTTTTTATTTTGATTTTATCTTTTGTGTTTCTTATTTTTCTGTATGGATTGTGTTAGAAATGGGAATTTAAACCCACACTCCAGGAGCTCCAATACAACATCAGCCAGTCAGCAACAAGTATCCTTCCCATTCACTGCTTTCATAGAACGTTCAACAATAGCAAATGGGTATCAGTTTGTTTATGTAAATGTAATGTTGCATGGTTGTTATGAATTGTTGGTGGTGATGAAGGAGGAGAGGAGAGGACCCAAGTGCGGAACACAAACTAGGCTTTATTAACCTGGATTGCCCAGGGCTCAGGCACAAAATATATAGGAAATCTCCTGGCAGACAAGAACTATAACACCACTCGGCGTTTCGAACTCAAAACAAAAACTAAACATTCTCTTCCCATAGCTACAAATAATGCAATACATACAACGCAATACTCCGACAAAGAACAAAGAAACACAGGAGGTATAAATACATTCAGAAACAAGACGAATGACAAACAGGTGAAACTAATGAACTAACGAGACACAAAGCTACCTATAACTAATCTAAGGAACACAGGAAACCAGAACACCAAAATAAAAGTTGGACAGGAAACAGAAACCTAAACTCATAACAATTGGTAAAGAGCAATGGGTATCAGTTTTTTCATTTAACCTTTAAACAGGTACTCTAATTGCCCGAAAACACTTGTCGTATTTATGAGCAGATGCCCATATTTTATTCATTTTGAAAATAGATTTTTGAGACATCTTTGTACATATACTTTATCTTATGTTGATAATTACGTACAATAATTAATGTAATGTAAAGTGCCCTGATATGTTTTTTGATAGTTTTTTTGTGATTTTGTGTTTTACAAGCTTAACTGAATTGAATGAAATACTGCGTTGTGTGCGTTCAGTTCTTTCTGAGAAAAGCCAGAGGAGCCATCTCTCCAGAACACCCCAACAACAGTCAGTCCTCATGTTTGTCCAGTTCTGTGAGGGAAGGATTGCTAGAGGCCGCTTCATCACTCATACAGTCCAGTTTCTGCTGTAGACTTCTGCGTCATTTGTCCACCCACTTATCTTCCTGTGCATGGGAGCTGCAATGACCCAGAATTTCTGCTGGTGGGAGACTCAAGCCCTCTTAAGCACAGGCCAAGGTAGAGGAGCAGCAGCAATCTTCCACTCAAGCTTTTTAATAAACACTTGATATGAACATAGTTATAACTCATTTTAGACCCTCACTCTTAGCTCTCACACCCAAACTGGATAATTCAACAACTAGTTCTCTTTGTTTTTGTGTGCTGTCCACCTGTCCCTTACTAAGAATTTATCACTGAATTTCCAAACTTTCTATCTGTTTTTGTGCTTAGTATGGATAAAGTCATTATACTGGGAGATTTTAACATTCATGTAAATGAATGAATGAATCTTTATTCTCATTGTATGCACACAGTGGTACAAAACAACGAAATGGAGTTAGCAGCTCTTAAGATGCCAGCTGTAATAAATAATATATAAAAAATAACTGAAATAAACAGTTAAAATAACATTAGTGCAGTAACAGTACAGTGGGGTTAGGGTTAGGGTTAGTGCAAAAAGGCAGTTCCTTATTCCAATCTAAGGCAGTATGCCATGTATATATAGCACCAATATACAGAGGTAGCAGCAATATAAACAGGTATTAATGTTGTACTACTTACTTTATGTATGTTTATGAATTGTAAACAATGTACATTGCACACTGGGATCTCCTAAGGTTGATGATGAGCTCCTTGGTCTTTCCAGTGTTCAGTGACATGTTGTTCTCCAGACACCAGTTCTGCACCTCCACTCTATAGGCTGATTCATCATTGTTTGTAATCAGCCCTAGTACTGTTTTGTCATCCCCAAACTTCACTATGCCAGTGTCAGATGCTGGAACACAATGAGTGAAGAGGGAGTACAGGATGGGACTAAGCATGCATCCCTACCAGTACCAGTACTCAGACTGATGGAGGAGGATCTGTAGGGGCCCGAGCTCACTGCCTGGGGGTGCTCTATCAGAAAATCAGTGGCAGAGCAATGGGCTCAGACCAAGCTGGTGGAGTTTTATGATTAGTTGGCAGGGAATGACAGTATTAAATGTAGAGTTGTAGTCCACAGCCAGCATCCTCACATATGTGTTCTTCCTCTCTTCCAGGTGTGTCAGAGCAGTGTGTAGCGCCAGGGAAATGGCATCCTCTGTGGACCTGTTCGCTCTGTATGCAAACTGATATGGGTCAAGTGTGACTGGTATAGACTCTTTGATATGAGAGAGGACAAGGCTTTTGGCACATAAGGGCCACTGGTTGATAGTTATTCAGAGAGGTGTTGTTTATTTTCTTCTTTCTTTTCTTTTTTTTTCAGGCACTTACTAAATAAATAAACTAATATCAGAGACAAAGACAGAAAATGTCAGTGAAGACTCCATCAAGTTTCTCAGCACTGTCCCTGAGTACCCAACCTAGAACACCATCCGGGCCCGCGGCTTTGAATGGGTTTACTCTCGGCAGAATTAGTCATACATCGCATGTGCTCAGTGCCAAGCGCTGAACCTCCTCTGTGGCTGAGATTGTAGCCCTTGTCACATTGTCTCTGTTCTCAAATTGAACGAAGAAGTTGTTAAGCTCATTAGATAGTGAGAAATTGCAGTGGGGGAGGGCAGGGGAATTCCTGTATTCTGTAAGAGCTCTGATTCCTTGCCACACACTCCTGGTGTCAAAGCTGTTGACGTGTCCCTTGACCCGTTGTCTGTAGCTGGCTTTTGTCTTCTTATGCCTTTCTTGAGGTTCTGTCTGGCAACACTGTATGCTGTGGGATCAACAGATTTAAAGGCATCAAAGCACGCTCTTAGCAGGTCATTTACCTCTTTGTTCATCCACTGTTTCTGGTTAGCATACCTCTTTATTGTCTTCTCCACTGTGACCTTTCCTACTGTTGATGTAGAATAGTACAGTGGCTGTGTATTCCTCCAGGTCTGGTACTCTTCCATGGGTTGTTGCTTCTTCAAACAGCTCCCAGTTTGTGCAATCAAAGCAGTCCTGGAGCTGTGCCATGGCATCTTCAGTTCAAATCTTGACAGTTTGGATGGTGCGTCTTGATTTGTGGATGAGCGGTCTTGTACACTGAAACAGTACAAGGTGATCAGACTGCCTGAGAAGGGGGCTGAATTCCTGGGGGCTGATATTAGCCTCAAGAATACATTTAGTTTATTGTTAGACTTGAGTGTTTTTTTTTCCAAAATATAAATAAACCCACTCACCGTTTTTATCACACCCTTGGTCTTGTTCTGGCAACACAGTTGAAAGGAGCCACCTTAACTTTACTCCTACACAAGTCGGTTATCTTGTTGATAATGCTAGAGCCTCTCTGTATAAAACACTTGGTAATGTTAGGAGGATAGCTGCATGGTACCACTTGCAAATCTGAACGCTAAACGACCCATTGTGAAGGCTGAAATGCCATGTCATTCCACAATATCTGAAAATTTTTACTTAGCCTGGAAATATATTTTAATGATGCTAGAGTCACATACTATTTATCACTAAAAGAGAATCCAAGGTCTCTCTTCACAACTGTAGCCAAAAATTCATAGCTCTGTTAAACCCAGCTTCTTAGCTCTCAGCAGTGATGACTTTATGAGTTTCTTTACAAATAAAATTATAACTATTAGAGATAAAATTTATCAGATCCTTCATTGACTCCATGTAAAATTCAGAATATAATTTAAATCCTTCACATAAAAAGTCCTTCATAATAAAACTCCTTCACACCTTAAAGACCTCATAATACAACATCATTCTAGTAGATGTGCATGTCTACTTGTGGTTCTCAGAGTTTTCAAAAGTAGAATGGGAGGCAGAGCCTTTAGCTATCAAGCTCCTCTTTGGTGGCTCAGGGCTGGCTCAGGTGACCCTAAACCAACCCTTAGTTATGCTGCTATAGGCCTAAACTGCTGGGGCACCTTATATAATGCAGCTCCCTTCTTCTCTCTCCATACATGCCACCATCACCTGTCATTAAAATGGTGCCTTCCCTCTCCAGTAGTTTGTGCTCTTACTTCTCTATTTATTTGTTTCCCTGACCCCAGCCCTTGTGTATCTCATATGTGCAGCTATTGGTACCTTGAGGTTCTTTTCTCTCAGCACTATCCACTTACCCTAACTGGTAGATGCAGATGGCAGCTGAAGGTTTCTTCCATTAAGAGAGTTCTTCAGCCCTACTGTTGGCAAGAGGGATTTGTTGGGTTTTTCTTTCTATAAAGTGCTCTAATGTGATTTTTTTTTATTATGAATTGGTGTATATAAATGAATTGATTGAACTGATTCAACAATTAGGTAAATGGAGGTACCCACTGATGAAATCAGATGAGGTGAGATAAACTTTATTTATCCCCAAAGAGAAATTCAGGTAATAAGTAATAAGTAGTCAATGGTGAGAATAGTCAGTAACAGTCTAATTCATGTTCGTCAGTCATCTGCCATTAGTTAAAATGGTAAGGTGTATCAATGGTGTCACACACTGCTTTCCTTGCGCCATAAAAATTGGACTTACATACTTTTCTTTCAGCCTGGCCTGCCCCTTATGCTCATATACCATTTGTTTATGTGGACACCAGTGACATTAGACTTAGCAGTTCCACACAAATGCAGCTAGACTTTGAAATACTTGCTGAAACCACAGAATGTCAGGGTAAAATGTGTTTTTACTCAATCTAATTCTAACTATGAAAAAGGGATGTGATGGTTCAGCAGTCTTCTTTTTCTGGACAACAGGCTGAAGAGCTTATGTGCTACAGCTGGCTACAGTTTTGTATGAAATTTTTATTTTGGAAAAGGGGATACCTCTTCAGGAAAGAGGTAAGAGACATTTAATATATATATATCTAGACCTTCCAGCTACATAAATGATCTGATAACTGACTAACAGCCAATATACCAGCAACTGTAAACTACAAGCCATACATTCCTCCATCCTCCAGATTCAAATCTGCCAATCAAAAAGTTCTAAGTTATATTCAATGCCAGCCAAATATAGCACCCTTTTCCCCCTCCCTTGGCCATTTACTGCAGTCTCTTTAATGTATGGTCAACAAAACTTAATTTGCAATAATTTCCTTACTTCATAAAATACAAATTTTACTAATTCTTACTTGGGAGCAGATGACACTATGCCACTGGCCAAAATTTCCCCTCCTGGCTACTCTTATTTGATGCCAAGAGACTCAGTTTAGGACAGTTATGAGCGTGTTAAAAAATAAAACTCTATTCCATCAAATGTTCACTGAGTGACCTTAAAATATTTTCATGTTTTGGCATCTCAGAATTATTGCAAATGTTTCTTTGAAAACAGTGCATATTAATATGAAGACCACCCAAAGAATCTGGTTTCACACAGCACATAAATGGTTTTGGATCCAAATGCAAGCCCAAGGCCAGATAGATGTGGTGGAGAAAAACAGGGCTTAAAATGCAATAATGACAAGTGCTGAGGCAGACGAACAAGTGTGCCCAAAACTGTTAAATGGCAGTCAGAAGACAAAAACTCAAGTGATGAACTAAAATTAAGTAATCAAGGCTTTGCAAAAGACTATTCTCAAAAACAACCATTTTAGGCCTTAGAGTGAAGCTCCTCTGGAGCTGCACGCCCAGAAAAGGGCCTTATGTAGCCAGAGTTGGTAGCACCCCCTTTTGGTAAGGTACTCTCCTATCTCTGCCCGTGATTAAGCTGTCTTGTTTGGGACATAGGTTTAATGTGTGGCTTGTAGCTGATGTACTGACTTCACCTTAAATTCTTTTGATAAACCAATACATGAATATGTAATTGAGACCATTACCAAAGCAAAGATTTCCTCTGGCTACTCCCTAATCCACTCCTTTAAAGAAGTCTGCAATAGTCTCTTGTCCAACTCCTGACTTTCATATGATCCTGTTCCTGGTTGTTTTAGACCTGCAGTACAACCTTAGAACACCCATATTCTCTAATTAGCAGCATTTAACATTAGTGATGGTTTGAAGCATAGTTTATATACTGCAACTTGCACTAAAACTTCAAATCATTTTTGATTGACATACAGGACATATGTACCATACAACACATGTGGACCTTTCTTAATATATATCCACACATACATTACAATACAATACAATGTATTGTATACAATACAGAGTGGAGCTGTGGTATGCTATCATGCTGCAAAATGTACAATGTGTTGTGTGTTGTACAATGTGTTGCTGTAGATGAATGGCTGAGTGCATTTCAGTGGCATATATTGTGCTTTTCTCCTCCATCTGCTGATACAACCTTCACAATGTCACACTGTCACACGCTACTTGATTGGCAGTTTCTAGGTGACAAACAGCATTGCAACTGAGCGGGTGACACCCCACAGCACCAGCAAGTTTTCTGCAGCCTTAACATTGCAGGTACATTTTCAGCCTGGTTAATTAATTTGATGAACTTCTGAAAATTATTTTGCAGCAAATCATTTAAAACTGAAAACTGCTGATTCAGCACCTGTGCATAAAAAAACAAAAAACAAGTTGCATGAGTAACACCAGAAGGCAACATGAGATAGCCCATAACTGCTAACTGAACAGGGTCCTATATCTAATTATGTATAAAATTAACACAAAGTTGTTTCCACAATGGCCTTGACTTAATTTTTTACATTTTTTACATTGCGCTCATGACTTGAGTGTACTAAGTATTGAGTGACAAAATAACCTCAGCCTAAGCATTTTAGTGTAAGTGACCAAGATCTAAGATCTTGTTCTGAGCAAAAATGGAAATCCTCTAAATTTTGTTGTGTTTAAACTGACAGGAAAACTAAATAATACATTTTGTTATGAAAATACTGTAATTTCTGAAAAATACAAACTTGATTTAGCCTTATATTAGCTTTTGGTTAGCTTTAAAATGCATTTTTACTCACACAACAATTAAAAGGTGTCATATGGTCAAGACCAACCTGAGATGACAAGATGGGGGCACAGTCACTGTGTTTTAGCTTGTAAGTGCACAAGAAATACTAACTGCTTCCATAGGATCTATAGGTTTAGAGATGGTAGGGTTGTAGGGCTCTTTTCCACTTTGGGCAGGGTTGCCACCAAATAATTATAACAATACATATAATACACACCCCTGCAAATAAATTACTTTTATATAATCAAGTTTCAAGTTTATTCCAGGAATACATGGCCTCTCGGCCCATAGTTCCGCAAAGTCATAATTACATGGAAGATCATCTTTTCTTCATTCCATGATATATATACAATGTCAATCTCCATACATACCACAAATCACAAACACTTGATATATCAATACAAACATCACCAACAAGTACAAGATCTCCTAAACATTTCTTACGCAAAGAGCAATCATACAAAAAATGCTTCTCATCTTCTATCACAGAAATGTTTGATGTTGACTTACAATAAGTACACATTCTCTCTGCAATTAGTGTATTACTCCATCTGCCTGTTTCTATAGCAAGATGATGACTTGAACATCTAAAACGGAACAGTGATCGTACCAGTTGCATGTCATACATAGACGCAATGTAGCTCTCGATGCAATGATTAGACACAGACACTAGTTTTATCCATGATGCATCTTTTCATTTAAGATATAATCTACCCATATCACCCAAGACAGGTACAATACTCACACTTGTACTGATACACAGGGTATTTTTACAAAAAGATACCTGAATACAGATATGGTTCAAAACGCCATATCTCAGATCCATATTAAAGTATACAGTGGGTATGGAAAGTATTCAGACCCCTTTAAATTTTTCACTCTTTGTGTCATTGCAGCCATTTGCCAAAATCAAAAAAGTTCATTTTAGTTCTCATTAATGTACACTCAGCACCCCATCTTGACAGAAAAAAACCAGAAATGTAGAAATTTTTGCAAATTTATTAAAAAAGAAAAACTGAAATATCACATGGTCATAAGTATTCAGACCCTGTGCTCAGTATTGAGTAGAAGCACCCTTTTGAGCTAGTACAGCCATGAGTCTTCTTGGGAATGATGCAACAAGTTTTTCACACCTGGATTTGGGGATCCTCTGCCATTCTTCCTTGCAGATCCTCTCCAGTTCTGTCAGGTTGGATGGTGAACGTTGGTGGACAGCCATTTTCAGGTCTCTCCAGAGATGCTCAATTGGGTTTAGGTCAGGGCTCTGGCTGGGCCAGTCAAGAACGGTCACAGAGTTGTTCTGAAGCCACTCCTTTGTTATTTTAGCTGTGTGCTTAGGGTCATTGTCCTGTTGAAAGGTGAACCTTCGGCCCAGTCTGAGGTCCTGAGCACTCTGGAAGAGGTTTTCTTCCAGGATATCTCTGTACTTGGCCACATTCATCTTTCCTTCAATTGCAACCAGTCGTCCTGTCCCTGCAGCTGAAAAACACCCCCACAACATGATGCTCCCACCACCATGTTTCACTGTAGGGATTGTATTGGGCAGGTGATGAGCAGTGCCTGGTTTTCTCCACACATACAGCTTAGAATTAACGCCAACAAGTTCAATCTTGGTCACATCAGACCAGAGAATCTTATTTCTCATAGTCTGGGAGTCCTTCATGTGTTTTTTGGCCACCTCTATGCGGGCTGTCATGTGTCTTGCACTGAGGAGAGGCTTCCGTCAGGCCCCTCTGCCATAAAGCCCCGACTGGTGGAGGGCTGCAGTGATAGTTGACTTTGTGGAACTTTCTCCCATCTCCCTACTGCATCTCTGGAGCTCAGCCACAGTGATCTTTGGGTTCTTCTTTAACTCTCTCACCAAGGCTCTTCTCCCACGATTGCTCAGTTTGGCTGGACGGCCAGGTCTAGGAAGAGTTCTGGTCGTCCCAAACTTTTTCCATTTGAGGATTATGGAGACCACTGTGCTCTTAGGAACCTTGAGTGCTGCAGAAATTCTTTTGTAACCTTGGCCAGATCTGTGCCTTGCCACAATTCTGTCTCTGAGCTCCTTGGGCAGTTCCTTCAACCTCATGATTCTCATTTGCTCTGACATGCACTGTGAGCTGTAAGGTCTTATATAGACAGGTGTGTGCCTTTCCTAATCAAGTCCAATCAGTTTAATTAAACACAGCTGGACTCCAATGAAGGAGCAGAACCATCTCAGGGAGGATCAGAAGAAATGGACAGCATGTGAGCTAAATATGAGTGTCACTGCAAAGGGTCTGAATACTTATGACCATGTGATATTTCAGTTTTTCTTTTTCAATAAATTTGCAAAAATTTCTACATTTGTTTTTTTTCTGTCAAGATGGGGTGCTGAGTGTACATTAATGAGAAATAAAATGAACTTTTTTGATTTTGGCAAATGGCTGCAATGACACAAAGAGTGAAAAATTTAAAGGGGTCTGAGTACTTTCCGTACCCACTGTAGGTGCAACCATGCGATCAAACAAATACAAAGACTGATTGCACCTAATTTTATGTTTACAAACAAACCTTGGCAAAGAACGCATTGCTTTCTTGCCTTGGCTTGCTAAAAGCTGTCGGATTTTCCACCATGACAATTTTGGTGTAATCCACACACCCAGATATTTGTAACAATTAACCACTTCAATCTGTTTACGAGCAAAACACCATTTTCATCCTTATTTAGTGAGCCCCCTCTTCTAAAATCCGTAAATTTTGTTTTACTCAAATTCACTCATACCATAAAGATTACAAAATTTTTCCAGCTGTTCCATCTGTTTCTGTAACCCTCCAATTGTATCTGCTATATTAGCTATATCACCAGCATACAAAAAGGTCAGTAATTCTGTGATACTTTCAATCTGAATACCTCTACAATTTTTCTTCAACATTGTTATATATTCATTTAAGAAAAGATTAAACAAAAGTGCAGCCCATGTTTTAAACCAATGGTGCAGCCAAAATACAATGTTAGACCATCAGTTCCTTTCACACATGACTTAAGTTTAGAATGCATAGATCTCAAAACACAAAAAACGTTTCCACCAATGCCATTCTTAATTAGATCTTAATTCTTATTTACACATTAATAACAGATTGTATGATGATTTTATTTCTGTATTTTGTGAAGAAAAATTATCAGAAACATATTTTATTACAGTCTGCAACAAAGCAGTTCCAGTCTCCCAATGATTGCATAATTTAGTTGATACAGTAACAAGTATCAACAAAAACTGAAAAATATTAAGAAAAGTAGCTACAACTGCTACAACATACTGACTTTGTTAACAAAACAGATTGCAACAGAGTCTGTTTAAACCAGCACAGACAGGTCAGATGTGAACACAACCAAAGATGCATGTGAGTTCAGTTCTGGGCAAAAAAGGCTAAGCAATTTCTGCCTCTGAGTGCAAAGATACACAAACCAAAATTAAATATCCCACCTCTGAAAACATTTGGGCATGTTATGTTTCCCGATGTCATGACCTGTAGCAAATGAGTCAGAGGTGATTAGTGAAATTGTTAAACATAATAATATCCCAGCATTGTTTGGTTTGGAAAAAAAAAACACATAATGTACTTTAAAGCTAGAACACAGGATTTTTCTGTCTTTTTTGGGGGCGGTGGTGGTGTTGGTTCATGTTATCAGTGTTCTAAAGCTTAACTTTGTGGATAATAAATTGTATGACATATGCTGAGGAGCTTTCCATGTGCCAGTTATTTAAAGGAGGCTGACTGAGAGCTGCACTTTCCTCAAACATTAATTGTTGATGCTGCCAGATGCCAGTTCTGTCTACCAGTGTGGTGGAAACTATAAATAGTTTTTTTGTGATAGAGGAAAATACAGTATCCTTTAGTGGACACCACAGTGATCACTTTGTCACCATCTTCTGGATCTCACACTGTTTTTTTCCCCCATGACAATCTCTATTCCTTTCACTTTTTTGATCCTCTAGCCACCCAGCATCATCCACAAACTCTAAAGATTTTTTATTTTTTTTATTTTGCTGGAACACAAACCTGAAGAAAATCCATCTATTTTACAGGTGACATTTTTATAAGAGAAGCAAATGTTTGCCTTGTCAGAGCTGACAGGACTGAGACAGCGCATACAGTCTGTGTTCTATTTTGATCAAACTGATTTATCTTTGATCTTGAAGGAAAGAGTGGCATGGCACTGCAGCTGCACCAGGATTTCTAAAAGTCAAAGCTAAGTAGTTCAAATGATGTAGTCAAAAATTACAGTTTTCTTTAAAGTGACACATTACTCTCTGTAGCAGCTACATTCGCTCAGTCATTTAGATAGACTATTAGCTCTCATTATCCCCCACTGATCAACCTTTCAAATGAGCAGCAGAGAAAAAAAAAGGCCAGAGCAGATGACAATAAAGAGCGATTGCTAAATGACTAAACTGTGGAGCTGTCATATTGAATCTGCAGAAGCTAAAATGTGAGAAAAGGAAGAAACATAGTACTGCTTTTGTTTTTTCTAACAAAGAACGTTTTTTTTTTTTCACAGATTGTGCCGGAGTGATGTGATGAGACAGTCCTTTTGTAAAATTTAGTTCATAGGATATGCAATTTTTGCCAGCATGTTACTATGATCAGTAATTATAGTCAGGCAACTTTCAGCAATTGCAGTAATTATAATCTGAGCAAATAAGAGGTCAAGTGATGTAGTATATAGAGTGACAAATGATCTGAAGAGGTTGGGGTGGATGGAGGGTCAAGAAAGACAGGACTTTCTCACAGGAGACAAGATTTTGTTTTTAAATTCATGCCAGAGACATGAGGAGATGACAGAAGAGAGGAGAGGAGAGGAGAGAGGAGTGGAAAGGAGAGGACAGGAGAGGAGAGGGGAGGGGCGAAGAGAAGGATAGAAAGATGAGCGGACACTTCAGACATGATGTTATTCATGAAAACAGTAAAGGTTCTATCACTCAGGTAGGAAGAAAACCAATTAAGAACCGTCCCAGATATCCCAAAGTCATTTTGTAGTCAGTGTATCATGAGTTTATGGTACACAGTGTCAAATGCTAACATTAAGTCTAATAAAATCAACACAGTGCACTGTTTAGAGACTGCAGCCATCAAAATACCACTTCAAACTTTTACAAGGCCAGTCTCCGTGGAATGCATTTTGCAAAACAGGACTGAAACTTATCAAGTAAGTTATTCCTATCCAAAAAAATCAGTCAGCTGCACTTCCACCACACTCTCTAGAAAGATTAATTATATTAACAACATGCAGGCCCTCACTGTCCCTGCTCTGAACATGTCCAAACCATCTCAATCTGGCTTCCCTGGCTTTTTCTCCAAAACATCTAACATGAACTGTCCCTCTGATGTACTCATTCCTGATCCTATCCATCCTCATCACTCCCAGAGAGAACCTCAACATCTTTAGCTCTGCTACCTCCAGCTCTGCCTCCTGTCTTTTTCTCAGTGCCACTGTCTCTAAACCAGACAACATTGCTGGTCTCACCACCGTCTTGTACACCTTTCCTTTCATTCTTGCTGACACTCTTTTGTCACACATCACACCTGACACCTGCGGGGACGTAACATAAATGGGGGCTCATCCGGGACTTGAACCCGGAACCTCTCCCCGCCTGGACGGAACATAACATAAGGTAAAGGGAAAGGAGAAATGGAAAGGAGGAGGCGAAAACAGCTCACGTAATGCTCAAGGGTTTGGTGTTTATTTTACTTTAACAAGTGAGAAGAACAACAATAAAGGCGCTAGTGACTATTTACAAATGAGAACCAACAACAAAGCTAGCATGACAATATGTGAGACAGACTAACGGGAACAAAAAACAAACTAACAATCAACAGTTAAAGCCAGTCAACAAGTAGTTAGAAACTACTACTCACACACAGATACACACACTTGCAAACAACACTTAGATTATGATAAGGCATAAAAAATTTCAGAAGCTTGGCGAGTGGCGAACTGTTCACATCAAATCCCAGTCCGCCCTGAGTAAGGCTCTTTCAATCCTTAAAAACAGAACAAATGATTGGCTGAGGCATCTCAGCTGGCGCACATCACATGCCACCAATCAACAGCCAAAGAGCATGACCGAAGTGTCCGAAGAAGTGCCAAACGGCACCTCAGGGGCCGTAACAGTAGGGCCCAAATACAATACCTTCTCTTTTCTCTAAATTTAAAAGTAGAAAGTTACTACTCATCCAGGCCTTTATGTCCTTTAGACATGCTTGAAGTCTAGCTAACTGGTTTGTGTTATCTGGTTTCATAGAACACCACAACTAGTTTCTGTGTGCGTGGGAGATTCATCATGAACATGAACAAATTGAAATCGTTCTGATAAATAAGATTGGAACCACTTTAATGCTGTTCCTTGGATTCCAATCACATGCTCCAGTCTCTGTAATAAGATGCTGTGGTCGATAGTGTCAAATGCAGCACTAAAGTCTAGCAGGACAAGTACAGGGACGAGTCCATTGTCTGAGGTTAAGAGAAGATCATTGGTGACTTTTAACAGTGCTGCTTTTGTACTATGATGTGCTTTAAATCCTGACTGAAAATCTTCAAATAGTTCATTCCTGTGTAAGTGGTCGCATAGCTACATAGCAACAGCTTTTTCAAGGATTTTAGAAATAAAAGGTAAGATGGATATTGTTTTATAATTGCCCAGGACTCCTAGATCAAGACTAAGCTTTTTGAATAACGGTTTGATTACTGTAATCTCAAAAGCAGTACATAGCAAGTACATAGCAAGTACATAGCAAGTACATAGCAAGCCAAGCTTCTTGTTACTTGAGATAAATTGACAAGGTCTAATAAAGATGAGTCAATTAATAGCAGGGTGTCTTTCAGCAGCCTAGTCAATGTTGTAATAAAGTAATTTCATTGATAGTAGATTGTAACAGGTAACCATGACCACAATCATAATATTATATAATCTTATAATCCTAAACTTCTTCAAATTTTTTGTGTCTAAAACTAACCAAACCTTGACTGTTCCATAACCATGTTTTAACAGTTACCTCTGGATATTGTAAGTGATCCCAGTTCCAGTACTTTTGAATTGATTTGATAAATCTTAATTTGATTCACGACAATCAGACAAGTATTAATCTTGCATAAAGTGCTTTCCTGAATCTTGGAAACTTATGCTTATATTTAAAGGAGCAACAGTTGTTGTAGTTGAATGCACAACTGTATAATTTTCATATCACAGGCTAAACTGGTTCCTGGTTATGAAACAGTTGATCAAGAAACATGACATAGCTCTATTTTCAGCCTATGTGGGCAGAAGAGTTGAGTAAAATCAATAAAATTAAAATAACCATGCAGCACTTACCAAGGCATCATCATTATGAATAATTTAAAAACTGAAACGCTACCTATGGACTGTCAGTAGCAGATGCTTGAACTACCACATTTTCACCTCAATGATTAGTTGGTGCACAGATCAGACAGAAACTGAAAGTCTGTTAACTAATTCATCTGCACTAATGCTAGCTGCCAGACTGAATAAAGTCAAGTTTGGTGGAGTTCTTTAATACCACAGCCTCACATCTCGTAGAGAGACAATATCTCTTCAACACAGCACACCAAGAGCTTAAATCAGTGCAGAGTCCATCTCTTAGATGCACTCTACAGATCCCCTACAACATAGCCAGTCTGCTAAACATCCTGGCTGTCAACAGTCCATAAAGTGTGACTGGTCCTCATAGACTGTAACTGTTCATATGAGTTTACTGGACTGTTGCAACTCAAACCAACTATAATCTGTTTTACTTTTTAACTTAAAATAACCTGTTTGTGCACAAATTGTCCACAATGTAGACACTGTACAAATCATGTAGTTTGATGTGATCTAATTATAACAAGTAATCTCTGCATATACATAAATTCAGGGCCAATGTACAGTACATGTCTACATGTTTTAAAAAAACACGTGTAAAAATTGATCTCTGGATTTTAAGAATCAACATTGAATTGCTCACATAAGAATGATGATTAATAAAAAATGATCCAATGAAAACAATAGGGGTGCTTTGTAAAGAGAAGGTCCTATGTGTCATATCCAAGGTCAAAACCAAATGACCTCTATGTTCTTTAGGTCAGAGGAAGTATTGGTTGACTTTTACATTAAAGATTTTAAATGAAAAGAAAACTGGAACAGCTGAGCTCTGCTGATGCATTATGTGGTAAATTTGCAGATAATGCAATACTTTTAGGTGTGATGTTACTTCTTCTTTTACTTATATAACATGAGGCCTCCCACCACTGATGTAGGTTTGTAGGTTTTAATAGAAATATGATCCTGTACTGCAGGTGTAACACATGACTGTAACTTAACCTTTCCATTCCACATTTCCTACAAAAACACACACTCTCTGCATTATGGTGATTCAAACAAAACTATCTTCTGTTCTTTTCCAAACATATTAGATGCACTACGTTGAATGTGAAAAAAGGCCTGCTAGCTCATTTGCATTCCCTAATTGATGTTATGATAAAATTTCATCAGTTGACAGGCTGCTGCAGCCGCGTGTGGCCAGGCTGGGGTGTGTTTGTCTGTTATAAATCTGGCAAGGCATCGTTCCTTTTGACCAACAAGCTAATGCTTCATAGCAGTGACAAGCAGCCAATTTACACATCTCATCTCTACTATGAGTGACTGTAAGTCAATATACACTGAGTGATCATGGCTTGCAACAATTTATCAGTTAGTATAAGTGTCTGAGTCTAAGTTAAAAAAAAGCTTGACTGAGTGTTAATGCACATGGTTTATTTTGTTGCTGTGCATCTTTGTGTATGTAAAGACATACAGTATGTGTGTTTCTGGCTCTCTGTCAGTGTGTGTAAGTACCATGTGTAATTACTAAGACCACTCAAGCTCTCAGTGTAGACTGCAGCGAAAATAGCATTAACCTCTGTTAGTAGGCTTCACAGCTACTGGAGGAAGGGCAGGAGGAGCAGGTGGGGAGGCGCCACTGGGAGCTGCCCACTACAACTCCAGTCATGCACTGTTGGCCCCAGAGGTTCTTTTATGTAGTCGCAGGAGGGTTGCTCACCTGCTCCTAAAACTGAAATGATCCACAAGTTAAACCACAAGTCAGTTCAAACACAAATCAGCAATTTTACCTTCAGAACACAGAGCACTGTCAGGTAATCTCTTGTTTTTTGTCTCTTTCTGTTTAACCCTCAGAAGTCTAGGCCTGTTTTCTATCTTTCTATTGATCATGTCGATGTGATGGTAGACTCCTAAGGGTTAAATGATGCGACAGGTTATCACATAGAGTTCATGAATTAGGAAAGGAAATTAAAGACAGCATTCAATCATTTTTGCAACTGGAGAAAAATGCACTGGTTTATTTCATAGTCAAGTCACATGGTCATTCTGTATGAGGCAAAAGTTGCATACCTCTACTAAAATATACAGATATAATCCAAAACTTTGCATTCCTACAAGGCTGCAACACAAACAGAAATTTAAAATAGCTAAAAATAACAAATACTAAAACATATAAATCCACAAATTTAAAATGACAATGTGATGGTAGTATCTTGTCTTGCCACGGAACTCACAGCATACATTCAAGTATGGGATACAAGGTGGTGATAGTGTTAATGTGTACAGATATGAAGACATTTGATGCCAACAACTACACCAAAGTGGACTGACAGTGGTGCCACAAATTTTAAACCTCCTTTCACTTGATATTAGATATCAGGTACAATTCCCCTTGTTGCAGTGGTGGCAAATCAGGTACTGATGGGATTTTTATAAAAACTCCTTAACAGGAACACCATAAAATACAAAATGCATGAGAACAAAGGCGTAACTTACAGAAGCGCTGCTGTTTTTCATTCTTTCTGGAACAAAAGCCCATTGCTATTCCTTAAATAAGAGCACATGGAATTTTATTGTTTAGCACAAAAAGGTGAGCTACAAAACCCATTTGTTTAAATCAGTTAATATTCAGTTTTTGACAGTTTTGCAAAGAGGTGATGCCTACCCAAATGAACACTGAGGTCCACTCACAGATATCTGCACTCTTCGGTATATTTGTGTTATTTGGCTTTACTCTGTGGCCTTACTGTTTAGCTCTGTAATAATCTAATGCAGCTCTGATACAATAGTTTCTATAACTACACATCAAACAAATCCCCTACTGCAGGAAACATATAATTTATGCTTGCAGTAGTAAATATTATCATAGCATGGATTAGCATTCAATTAGATTAGTACAAAGTTTGCATAAATGTATTTTCTGTTGTGCTCCAGTGATGCAGAGCAAGACAACTCCAGACACACAATCTGGATAAAAAAGAAAAACAGAAAATTGTATTCAATAGTGAGTTAGTGTGTTTACAAATCAAAAAACAGGAAGATATTCAGGCAGTCCAGCATAATGGTTGTCGCACCTTTCTACAGTACAACAAACCAACCATTTCTAGTACTGCTGAAACAAGATGACTTTTGTGAGCAATACATTTCTATATTTTGTTTTGGAATGTTACACAGCTACACTAGCTGTGCAAATCTTTCTTCTGAATATCATATTTTTGCTAAAAATCATTTGCTGCGAATGCTGGCTGAAGTATTTTGCTTCAGTAAACAGTTTCATTGCCCTCTTGCACTAATTTTAAATGATGGTGGAGTCTTTTTATTACTATTACGTGTGCTGTTAGAATACTGTTTTGAAAAAAAATCTTAAAGCTGACAGTACATGGTAGTGTGCAGGCTCTCCAGGGGACTGTCCTGGCCCCCTTCCTCCTCACCCTCCAACGACTCTGCAATTGTCGGGGTCATCACTGACGACAATGACGCGGAGTACAGAGGACTGACGCAGGACTTCGTGCACTGGTGTCAGCAGAACCACCTCCTCATCAACACGGGGAAGACCAAGGAGACGGTGAACATCCAGGGAATGGACATTGAAAGAGTGGACTCTTATAAGTACCTGGGTGTTCACCTGAACAACAAACTGGACTGGACTCATAACACAGACACACTGTACATGAAGGGCCAGAGCCGGCTCTACTTCATGAGGAGACTGCAGTCTTTTTGGATGAAGGGGCACTCCTGAGGTCTTTCTATGACTCTGTGGTGGCATCAGCCATCCTGTATGGTCTGTTCTGTGGGAGGAGCAGCAGCATCACAGGCAGGGAGAGGAAGAAGCTAGACAAGGTCATCAAGAAGTCCAGCTCTGTCCTGGGCTGTCATCTGAGGGAGGTGGGGGACAGAAGGGTCCTGGCTAAACTAACATCTGTGCTGGGCCATGAGTCTCACCACCTGCAGGATCCCCTGTCTACCCTGGAGAGCAGCTTCCACAGACTGATCCACCCTTGTGTGAAGGAGAGACTCCACAGGTCTTTTCTTCCTGCTGCTGTCAGGCTCTACAATGATCATCCACTACTAACACTGTACATTTGTCATCCATCTGCTGTAATCCTGTGCAATTCTGTATTATAAGTGCAATATACTGTAGTCACGTTACCTAGTATTTATTTATTTATTTATCGATGTCCATATACTGTACATACCCCAAGGCACATATTGTACACACTTATAGTTTTTGTAGCTTTATAATTTTATTCCACTTTGTATTTTTAAAAATATTTTTAATTTCTTATCTTCTTTATCTTACACTGTTGCCACTTTTGGCACTCTGCTGTGGACTTGTACTTAATGTTGCAACAATTTCCACATTGTAAGACAAATAAAAGTTTTCTTATTGTCATGGAGTGAGTTTTGATTTCTGGTTATGGACTTTTATTTTGGTATCTGAGTTCCTTTATGTTGCCTGTGTTAGTCATAGGTAGCTTTATGTTCATTAGTATGATTATTTTCCATCTGTGTTTAATGAGTCTTTGTTTCAAGTGGACATATACCTCCTGATTACTTTTGTTCGCTGTCAGATCATTGACGTAGTGCCTATGTTGGCTCATGTCTGCGTAGGAGAGAATTTGTTTGCATGCCGTGTGGCGATTAGTGTTAGTCAGTGAGTGCTGAGGTATTTTGATGCCGAGTGGTAGAGTGCCTTGGCGTGTGCATGTATGTCCGAACCTGGTGTATCCACAAAGAATAAAAGAACTGTGTTGTGTCCTGCATTTGGGTCCTGTGCCTCTCCTTCACCATCACCCACAACACCCCACCATAACATTTATGGTGCCAAATATTTGAGTGGTTAGTGTCATGCATGTGTTAGTGTCACTGTGTGAGTAAGTTTCCTGTTTTATTTTGAAATTGCTTTCTGTCTCCCTGTTTCCTGCGTCCTTGTTTTTTATGTCTTCCCTAATTGTTTCCACCTGTGTTTCATTATCTCCACCCCTGCCTGTATATATACTCCTCGTGTCCCTCTGTTTAGTCACCAGTTTGACTGATACCTGTGTTCAGCTTAGCAGTGTTTCTCCTTGTGTCCTGATAGTTATTCGTGTATTGAATCCCTGCTTGTGTTTTGAGCTGCTACCTGCCTCTACCTTTTGGATATCTCTGCCTGCCTCTGCTCTACGAACCATAGAGCAGTTGTAATGATAATAATAATAATAATAATAAAATTCATTTACAGAGCAGCATAAAGAACTGTCTAACTTTTACTTCGGCTCTGCTCTATGCTTTTGGGTCCAGCTACACCTAGCCTGACAGGTTATGGTGGTGTCCCATATGCTGTACACCGGCATGTGCCATGTTGGATGTTCGAGTCCAACCACAATTATTGCAGATCTCATGCCTGTTTACCCTATACCTTCCCCGTTTCTGGTTCATCTGTCTGCAACCTGCACTAAAGAAGTCACAAAGTAAAAAAAGGAATGTGCAGTCTTTCTATATTCATGTTCTGATGCTTTCACCTTTAGCCCCCCTGCATAGGAAAGCTGAGTTTTGCTGACTGCACATAACTAGAACCATTACATCCACAAACCACCCACGGGAGGACCTGATGACTCCAGAGTAATGTCTAATAAATGTAATTTTTAAAATTAGATGGTGGGTGAATGCAAATCAATGTTATACTTTTTCTGTAATCTGTGTTTATTCACCACAATAATCCACTCTCTGTGGATGTTCTACAACTCTGTCAGATGAGTTTTAAAATTATTTTGTTTTCTTTAAAAAGCTCTTTATCTATGTCTCTTCAATTCACAGCATCCAATTAGAACTCTATTTTTATGTATCATTGTTCTGACTTGCTGTTATGCTGTTCTTGAGAGCCACATACACACGTGAACAAAATTGTTAGCACCCTACCATTAAAGAAAGAAAAATTAAGTCAAGGAAATAACTTGAAACTGACAAAAGTAATAAATAAAAATTATCTGTAAATTAACTAATGAAAATCAGACATTCCTTTGAATTTTGGTTCGACAGAAGAATTAAAAAAAAAAACAAACTAATGAAACATGGACATGGACAAAAATTATGGTACCCCGGTCACAGCCCTGAGGTTGCCGATTACCGTGGGATCCACTGTTGCCTTCACCTTCCATGTCTTTTCTAGTTCTTCTTTCAGCAGTTGGTATTTCTCAAGGTTCTCATGTTCTTTCTTCCTCATGTTGTTGTCACATTGGATTGCTACAGCTACCACTAAGACCTTCTTCTGCTGTTTGCCCAACTCTATGTCCGGTTGGTTAGCCATCACCAATTTGTCAGTCTGTATCTGGAAGTCCACCAGGATCTTAGCTCTGTCATTCTCCAGCACCGGTGGAGGTGTGTCCCATTTTGACCTCAGGACCTCGAGCCCATACACTATGCCAGCCACTTGGTTATGGCGTTCCATGTATGCCCTGCCTGCTAGCATCTTACAACCTGCTGTTATGTGCTGGATTGTCTCAGGGGCATCTTTGCACATGGGGTCCTGCCTGGTGTGGTAGACCTCAGCCTCTATTGATCTTGTGCTTAGGGTTCTTGTACTGCTACGGTTAGTGCCCCTGTGCTGTCTTTCAGTCCAGCTTAGATGTAGGTAGACAGGCAGGAAAAATTCTGGAGCAGAAAACTGATCAACTTTTCATGACTTTCCACAAAGTAAATCCTTAGACATATTAAACAATGAATGACACTGTGTTAATGCTGATAAAACAAAGCTCTTTTCAGAGTGAAGGTGAATCTGTGTCCAGTAAGTGCTGTCTGGGATTGATTGTATTTAGTTATGGATAAAAAGGAAGAGGGGAAAATAAATGAAAACACATGGAAACAGAAAAATCTAACAGCCACATCCACATCTGTTTTGCATCTACAAAGACATTTTACACCTGTGCAGTTGAACCAGACTCCAAAACAAACAGTGGTACTGTTATGTGCAGTGTCACAGAGAATAGTAGCAGTATGTCAACTGACAAGGTTACCTTGCTTACTTTACTTGCTTTATGTTTAGAAATAGAATTTAATAATGCCCTGTGATGGACTAGGGACCTGTCCAGGGTGTACCCCTCACCTATCGAAAGCTGGGCTAGACTCCAGCAGATCCCTGTCACCCTAGTTAGGAATAAGCAGGTATAGATAATGGATGGATGGAATTTCATAATGTAACTTATTTAATATGTAAAACATATGTTATGTCTTTCATTGTAGAACTTTCAAAGACTGGACAGAAGAATGGACAGGTAACCTTCAAGAGTTCAGAGAGAGAGAGCGAGGGGGAGAGGGAGAAAGAGGGCTTAGAGAGGCTGAGGTAGACGAGCAGTCAGGGCCAAGCAGGAGAGAAGAGCCACCAGGGCGGCAGGCTCAGGGCTTATAGAGGAGAGGGGTTGGAAGCCCTGCAGAAGCACAGAAGAGAAGTTACAGATGTTTGCATATGAAATGATTTCATTATAGTGATCTGAACAATACCAGTACAACAGAAAGTGGCCTTTGTTCTATAAGCGTAGTGCTTTCTCTTGCAATAAAATGTATAGCTAACACAGTATATTTTTTTACTGTGTGGTCTGTAAGTGGTGCCATAGCATTACCATATTCATATTCATATTCATATTCATATTCAAGAGGCAGATAGAACACGTTATATCATTTTTTGCTCCTCTATCTAAAGAAAGGCAGTGCCACAAAAGAGTAGTAGTTTGAGAAAGATACAATGCTGGAGAATGTAAGATAAAATAAATAACCTGTAATTTCATTTTTGCAATGTGACTATAGTTGTTGCCAGCTTGCCTGTGAACTGCAGCGTTATAAGAAGTACAAGAAATCATTTTGCCTCCCCCATTTACAATTTGCGATCTAGTAATAAATGTAACTTCATTTAATCATATTTACCATAATGAGGAGCCTTGCACCTAATCATTCAAAAGCATATGAAAAAGAGTTAGTAGGAACAGGAATGAACAAAAATGGAGAAGATAGTAATAAAGGGAATGCTGATATTGGTTGAGGAGAGGGGAGAAAGTGATTTTGAATCTCATCTCTTCCTCTGGACACCTTTGGACAGGATATTACATTCTGCTACTTAGGAGTACACATTTCCTTTCTTAACCTCGTCTAGAGATTGGAGAACATGTAGCTTCTTATCTTAGAGAGATAGAATCTGATATTCTTTCATCCATGATGGACTAAGTCTGTTGCTTTTGCACACACACACACACACACACACACACACACACACACACAGACATATATATATATATAGTGATTTCAGAAAGTATTCACACCCCCTTCACTTTTTTCAATTTTATGTTGCCTGATAGTGTTGTTCTCAGTATACTTTGGTGTATTTTAGTACCACGTGACATAGTGAAAACAACATTTTATATGTATACTTATATATATGTGTGTGTGTGTGTGTGTGTGTATTCTATCTCTCTAAGATAAGACGCTACAGGTTGCAAATGAGAGCTATTTTTGCTCTGATCTTCAGTATTAATAGCATTTGCCAAACAGCAAGTGGTATTCTGCAGAACTGGTCACTTAAAGGTCCTTTTGTGTCAGCCACTACATGCTCTCGATAAAACCATCTTAATAGTGGAGCACGGCTGTTAGAATCCAGGCTTTCAACATGATATTATAACCATAGGTGGCTGTATGTGACCAACTTGGCATTAAAAAAATTAACAAATGCTTTTTCATCATGTTTTAAGCTTGCAATATATTTTTCTTGCTTCGGTTCAAAATCAAATTTACTTCTGCTGGGAATATTGTATAAAATATTGAAGTTGAGCGGCTAGTGTTACATAGTGCACACACAAAAAGTGTTGGTTATCCTTAAAAATGAAAAAAAAAAAATCTCAGAAATACATTGACGATGAGAAAGATAATTGGCATTTACTGTCATCACCGTAATCCATTGATTACCACTTCTAAGAGTTCCTGAATCTTTTTGTACGATTCATTTTAGAAGGTCTTCGTAGAATAAGCTAGAATTCAGCTCTCACAATTCAGTTCGGTTTATTTGTATAGCGCCAAATCACAATCAACTCATCTCAAGGCACTTTAGAGTTTATTTGTTTTATTTTTATGCAAACCAAAGACTGCAGGAATGTAAAAGACCTTGTACACTTTTCTGTAAGAAATTAACATTATTTCAATGTACCAACATTTTTCGCTGTTTCTGTAATTAGAATAATCACTGAGGAAGTAGAGTTGGTGTCCTCACACTGTTCCTGTGTTATTCTAAATTTATTGCACATATTTCATATACACTGCTGCAACTGCCCTTCTGCAATTTTTGTATTTGTAATTTTCTTCAAGGTGTTGTAGAATGTAAAAGCACAGACTTCAGTTAAGCAGCGTGTCTGTGTCATATCTGATGTGTACCTCCTCTGAAATGAATATAGATATAAAAACGCTACAGAGGGCCCAAAATAACCATTGCAGGATTGCTTCGGATGATCTTGGAGTGTAGAATTTCATACATTTCCTCTTTCACTTATGCTTGCCCAAAATGATGGTATCACAGAACCAAGTGAAAATGCTACATTGTAACATTAGTTGTTTAGTGCAAATAAATTCAGTGATGATTTATTTTATGTAAATTAAATCACATTGAAGCTTTGATTTACATAAGAGGGAATAAAATAGGGAATGGAAATGAAGGGGTAAATTCAAGAATTCAGTGTATATACAATATACTATACTTCCTTTTTGACAAAGTGTATAGTTAGGGCTGGCTTCAGGTAACCCTGAACCATCCCTTAGTTATGCTGCTGTAAGCCTAAACTGCCCGAGGACCATCGGTGCACTGAGCTCCCCTACTCTAACCCTCCCCTCACTTCCCTTCCCCTCTCTGCCCCTCCTCCCTCCTCACATGTATATTCCACCACTGAATATCACTAACCTTGTGCTCTCTCCCTCTCTCTCTGTCTTCTCTCTCTGTACCTTCTGCAGGTGTCCCTGGTCCTGGAGCTGCATATGCTGCTGATGTGCAGTTACTTGCCACACCAACCTGCAGTGTCTATTTGTTGTTTATTGTCGCTGTTCTTTTCTCTCTCCTCTATCCACTCACCCTAACTGCCGATGGCTGCCCAAACTGAGCTCGGTTCTGCTGAAGGTTTTTTGTTCCGTTAAAGGGAGTTTTTCTTCTCCACTGTTGCCAAGCGCCTGCTCATAAGGGATTTGTTGGGTTTTTTGTTTTTGTAAAGTGCCTTGAGATGATTTGTATTGTGATTTGGCGCTATACAAATAAAATTGAATTGAATTGAACTGAATACACATAGCCTGTCAACGCATTATTGCTATAGTCAGTGGGTCAAAGCTTACTGTGATCTGTATACTAGTTCCTGCATTGCATTACGTTCTATGTACTAAACAGGAGAAAAATGCTAGGAGAGATTTCTCCATTGCTCTTTCACTTATTCTGTTTTCATTCTTGGTAGAAACTGTACAAGGTACAGTAGGTTTCCTTCCAAGTCAGATGTGCTGGCACAATGTAAAGGCTGGCTTTCAATCTTATAGTAATCTTATTAATCTTATAGTAATAGTAATCTCAATAGTTGTATAATCATTAGACAATGTCTTAACACTGATGCTGTAATGGTTTATTGATTTAACATGATGGAGGGATAAAGGGGTGCCCCCAAGGGAGCACATATGTGTTCAGTTCGTTGCATTATAATCTGCCAATAATGATGTTGACATTTTGCTTGGGTGAAAGTTTGTGACCTACCCACAATCGAAAAATGATATTTTCTGGCAAACATGTCTTTACTTGGTGGATATCATGGAAACCTGACCATTGTCTTGCGCAAAGGATCACATTTTCACCAGATGGTGTTGCTGTTGGTGATGTGACTAGAGTCTGGAGGCCTAACTGATTGGTGTTTCACAAAAGATTCTGAATATCCACAGTAAGTTTCATGGCCATACAGCCAGTAATTGTAAACATGTTTTATTAGTTGTTGTGAAGACACCCATCTGTTGCTCACCAAGTGTGATCCAAATGTGGGATGCACGAACAGATGAACTGCCATGATTTAGTCTCACTCCCAGAAGTGCAAAAATCCTAATAAATACACAATCATGTGTGTTAAAATCATTATCATATCCTGGGTAAAAGAACATGCTCATGATCTTCGACAGAACAAATGATCAAACAAATGATCTTGTTTGCAAAGTTTGGAACAGTGATTACCTGTTTGGTTATGGTGCAAAAAGCAACAGCTCAGTCAAACAGCTTTAAACAAGCTACTTAACAGCCAGCTAGCTATATGAAAAGGGTTTTGTTAGATTGTTTTTGCAAAGCTGTATGAGCATTTTCACAGGCAGTTTTTTGGAGCATCCATCCATCCATTATTTATACCCGCTTACTCCTATTTAGGGTTACAGGGATCTGCTGGAGCTTATCTCAGCACTCTTAGGGTGAAAGGCAGGGGTACACCCTGGACAGGTCACCAGTCCATTTCAGGAAATCATATAGACAGACAACTACACACACTCACACTCACTCCTATGGGCAATTTAGAATCACCACCTGACATACATGTTTTTGAACTGTGGAAGGAAACCGGAAAACCTGGCAAAAACCCACACAAGCACAGGGAGAACATGCAAACTCCACACAGAAAGGTCCCTCCTGGGTTTCAAACTAGGAACCTTTTTGCTGTGAGGTAACAGTGCTAACCACTAAACAACCATGCTGCCCCTTTTTGGAGCAATTTATTTGAATTTTGTGGGTATACTCTAGCTAGAACTAATAAAACCATATTAGTAAAAAGTAACCATATTACAAAAAGTAAGACTTCAGCAAGAGAAATTGGCTTCAAAGTGGGCTATAGGACAGAAATAGCTATCATAAAGTAGTACAAAACCAAACATGCTCATATTAAGTTTTGTCTAAAAGCTACAAACTAAAAGCTAAGTTACATCCTTAACTTAAGCAACTACTTGGTTATCTCTAAACATTAAATTGTCTCGATTAGGTTTAGTCATTAAAACATGTAGGTTAGGTTTAGAAATTAAAGTGTCTTCGTTAGGTTTGAGCATTATAATGTCTCGATTAGGTTTAGGCATTAAAACATGTAGGTTAGGTTTAGACATTAAAAGGTCTAGATTAGGTTTAGGCATTAAAATGTCTTGGTTAGGCTTTGGAGTTTGAAATTTCTGTTAGGTTTAGGCATTAAAACATGTAGGTTAGTTTTAGGAATTAAAATGTAAGGATGGTAAGGATGCATCTTTTTTAGGGTTACGCATTAAAATGTCTTCATTAGTTATAGCCACTCACAAGACTTGGTTATGTTTAGGTATTAAAACTACTTAGTTAGGTTTAGAAAAAGATTGTGATTTGCATTCCATCTGTTTACAACCACCACAGGTTATGACTTACTGTGGGTTCACATTATGGAATCATAACATAATCTACTTTGATTACATTTATGTCAGTTGCTGCTAATTGCTACTTACTCTCATTGCTTCCAGTGGTGGTGTAGTAGGGTCCTACTGACCTCTCTCTCTATATATACGTATATATATGTATTGGCTGACTTTGGAGATGGACAGAACCAATCGTGGCTTCAGCAGGAATGGCCAGAACCAGAACAGGAGCAGGATCGTACATGGTCACGGCAAGAGCAGCCGAACCATGGGCAAGAGCAAGATTGTGCATGAACCGAAACGGTTTCCACTGCTATCAGTGTCAGTGTTATCAGACTTTAGCCATTAACATGTTTAAAAGCAACTGAAAAAAGCACAAATGTTAGGGCATGTCAAAACTAGTCCAGGGCCCCAAAACACCCTTAGATCCCAGAGGGTTAAATAATCTCACTTTTTTTCCTCTTTTTTTTTTTGTTGCTCATACTACATTTGTTAACTACCATGGTGTGCTTATAACAAGACTAATTATGTATGGATCAGAATAAGCAAACCCAACTGTAAGTATATTGTACTCTTAAGACGCCAAGCCATGCTTATACAGGAAATGTGTATGTGCTTTCTGCTCTCAGCCATAGACTGCAAGTGAAGGACTGCATCTGAGGCTTTGAGGCAAACTAATCCATGGGCTGCAGGCCGCAGCTGCCATCACTTGGTCCGCCGGCTAAAAATAATTACATTTTAAATGGCTGTGCAAACAACAGCCACCACATTAGCCTGTTAATTCAGGCCAATCACTTGTACTAAAGAAAAAAATCATGAGAATAACAGGAGGAAACACTGCTCACTCTATGCTCCACAGACTGATAAATGCACAGTGGTCTTCCATGCCCCGGGTGACCATTTATAACATTTGATTATTTATTTATTTCCTTAAATCTGCATAATCATTTTGGCTATAGGTCATATGCGAACAAGATGGGGAGCTCAGAATAGCATGCATTATTCATGAATTGCAGGATACAGTGGGTGCCAGAGGTTTACAAGATATGTGAGTGAGATTTACTAAATTCATTCTTTTCTTTATCGCACAAAAGCTTCTTGGACAGGGAGTACCTGGGGCAACAGATAGAGCACAAAGTGTGTAATGAAGAAAATGGTAAAAAGATGAGGTATCCCCGATAAATAAATGGCTGTGCCCTAGACACGCTGTACCTTCACCCAGCCCCACATGAACAAGAACATTTGACTTAAGACTGAAATCTCCCTTTGTGACCTGTAGTGGCAAACATTAACAGATAACTTATGTAATAATAAAGTCATGATATCTATGGCTATCTATTAGCAAGCAAAGATATATCAGTAAATCTTACCGTTGGAAGCTTAGTCTGCGAGAAAACGCATGAGCGAATCTCATGCAGTCTATGCTGCATCATCTTATTACAAATATAAAATGGTGAAATTTCATGGCAGATAAAAAAAGCATGAGGCTAACTATGCTCTTAATATTGGAGTTGTCCTAGCTCATCCTGCTATGTAATCAGAGGACAAGAGGGTGCTACTTGTGTGTGTGCAAGAGTATGTGGATGGATGGATAGCGTGATAGCAGAGCCTTAGATCAGAGATAAATGACTTCATTAAAGTGTAAGTCTCAGAAAGCTGGAATGAGCCACATCTCTCCCATCTGTGCCACTGCAGATTATGAACTCCATAAATCAATACATTTCTGTAAAACGATAATGTTCCCCCGCCTGCTATACCCAACCTCCAATAGTGGTGGGAGTGACACAGCTAAGGACTTTCACTTTCTGTCGTGATTTCTGGCTTGAGAGGACACTGGGGACATGTGGGCGTGAGCGCTGAAGTTGCGTTTTGGGACTTGCTGGTTAACACTGTATTACATTAGCAGTCAACATGCACTTTACTGGTACTGAGATATGATGACTTGACAAGTAGAGTTCACTTGTGAAAGTTGCTCAAATTTACAGATGTATCTTGGCAATGACTCTTGATAGCAGTTTGAGTAACTTTGAGTACACCATGATAAGTAGGCACCAATCAAATGACACTTCCTTCTGTTATTTCAGTGGAACGCAAGATAATTTGCATGTGGCTAATTTCTGATAAACTCATTTTAAAGGATACATTGTTTTATGGCTGCTTTATAGTCGTATTTATTTCACATTTGGGGTTTAAAAGCTATTTATTGTGAGAGACACGTGCATTATCATAGTGTTGTAAATGACAGAAGACAGAAGCAGTTATGGTTCTTGCTGACCTAAAGGCTTACAGATAAGAGATCCACTATAGGTGAGCCAGAAAACAAAACCTAAAACCCGTGAGAATATATATATATGTATGTGTGTGTGTATATATATATATATATATATATATATATATTGCTGTAAAATTGGCTATGTAATGCAGTTTCAAAGCTGGTCACCTGCAGTGTGTAATCACCAACAGATTTCCAATAAAGGGGTGTGTCACTTGGGTAAAAACCTTCCATAAAGGCTGGCCTTGTCTGTCCTCCCTGATCCTTAACACTCATTACTCAGAAGACAAAGAAACAAATTGGAAATGCCTTTATGATGGCGGATTTACGGGTCAACCGAGGCTCAAGAAACGATCAAATAAGGGAATTGGGATGTATCCCTTGTCAAAAACACAAACAAGTGTAACACCATGATTGCCTCTGAGGAAAGACCATTCAAAAGAATGCATGTTATTCCCCTTTGTACAATTGAATTTCTGGACACTATAAATTGTAGTCTTTCAGGACATGTATAAAGACCACTGCTGTTAAGACTTGCTCAGACAACAGTTTACTTAAGTATATTGAACCCTACATAGATTTCTTGCCTAGGCAACTAAAACACAAGGTTAGGAAAAGGGATGGTAATGATCCTTAATAAAAAAGAAAATGTTTGTGCAATTCTATGATTGGATACAAACTCCAACGTATCACTGTAGGACTGATCATGAGTAGGGAACTTCTGCTTTCACACAATGGAGCTACAGGACTGCATTTATCCCAGAGCCAACTGTTTCCAACTGTTGGTGAAAACATGCCTCACTCACATCAGCCAAACTTTTATATCAATCAGCAGTTTTATAGTGACTCATTTATGTCCCCTAACACAAGCTCAGGTGTGTAGGTCAACCTAAAGTTTTTACTGACACATGGATCCCACAAAAGGCCTAACTTATTTTTCAAATCACTGCATTCCATTCCAGTTAGTGCTACTGCTTTTATGTTATGGTACCTTGGATAGTGGTGGTCATGTATCGAAAACAATGGCATAATTTCACCCGCATTCATGAGGCTGAAAACAAACAGGTACTGATGCCATTGTGTGATCCTCTCTGTAAGAAGTGCTAATAGTGGGCCATCTGAGGGAGATGACCCACAGTATGAAGAATGTTTGTAATTATTATTAAAAATCTAGGAGAAACAAATCTTTTTTTTTTTGTATCATAAGTTTGAAAATACCCAAAATACCCAGACAAACATACATGGAAGCTTGAAAGAAGTTACCAATACCTTTTTAAGCCCAAAAATCTGGTAGTGTCATTCATAATTCCTAGAGGACATACTGAGGAAGACTGACAGTTTTTGCATTTACTAAAACATCTTAAAAACTGTTTACAAATTGCCATGAAATTTGGTACAGAGAATCAATGTTGGGCAGTAACACATTACTAAGTAATGATTATTACATCTAGTAGTGGAAGGATTTAAGATTTCCAAAACAGTAAAGCTATTAAAGATTCTTATTCAATTAACATACATTTCTGCAGTACCTGAATACAATATGTGCACATTGGCATGTTTGGGTCAGTCACAACTAACTAAACCAAGAATGGAGGATGAGGGAGGCTTGTTTTCATCAGCTGGAATTATTGCATTTACTTTGAGTGTATCTAAGCCAAACATGCAAAGACCATTACTGTTGGTTGTAAACCTTGTAGGTCTGATAAATTAAAGCATCTGATGCGTCGTATCAGATGCTTTAACAAATCCCTTCATGATCAATCTCCTTCATACCTTAAAGACCTCATAGTACCATATTATCCCAATAGACCACTTTGCTCTCAGAGTGCAGGTCTACTTGTGGTTCCCAGAGTTTCCAAAAGAAGATTGGGAGGCAGAGCCTTTAGCTATCATGCTCATCTCCTGTGGAACCAGCTCCCAGCCTGGGTTCAGGAGGCAGACACTCTCTGTACTTTTAAGGCTAGACTTAAAACCTTCCTCTTTGACAAAGCGTATAGTTAGGGCTGGCTTCAGGCAACCCTGAACCATCCTTTAGTTATGTTGCTATAGGCCTAGACTGCCCGAGGACCATGGATGCACTGAGCTCCCCTACCCTAACCCCCCCTCCACCTTCCCTTGCCTTCCCTTCCCTCCGTCCCCCTCTCTTCCTCTCCTCCCACCTCACATGTATATTCCACCACTGAATGTCACTAACCTTGTGGTCTCCCTCTCTCTCTCTCTCTGTACCTTCTGCAGGTGTCCCTGGTCCTGGAGCTGCATATCGCTGATGTGCAGTTACTGGCCCCACCAACCTGCAGTGTCTATTTGTTGTTTATTGTTGCTGTTCTTTTCTCTCTGCTCTATCCACTCACCCCAACCGGTCAAGGCAGATGGCCGCCCAAACTGAGCCCGGTTCTGCTGGAGGTTTTTTCTTCCGTTAAAGGGAGTTTTTCCTCTCCACTGTCACCAAGTGCTTGCTCATTAGGGATTTGTTGGGTTTTTAGTTTTAGTTTTTGTAAAGTGCCTTGAGATGATTTGTATTGTGATTTGGCGCTATACAAATAAAATTGAATTGAATTGAATTGAATAGAAATGTGGAAAAACACACTAGAACTGAGATGGATGTGCTCCAAACGCACACCAACATGTGCTAAGATGGTGACCATAATAAAAATTGTTCTCACTTCCTCAACATGTTAGTTGATGATATTTTAGGGTAGTCAAACATAGCTCATATTATCAGCAATCGCTTAAATCCCAAATTAAGAAGGAGGTCAAAAGCAAAATTAAAATATAAAACTAAACTAAACTAAAATATAAAAGTGAGAGACAATACGTCCATTTTTGAAACAAATGGTCTGCAGCAGGCAGGCAGTACATAAAAGCAAACAATCCAAAACAGCACACAGGCCAAAACTAAAAACAGGTAGAAGATTAAAACGAATACACACACAGGAAAAGGGCAAGAACAAATAGCTTTATTCCTTTTTTTATATAAAGCTATTTGCAGGCAACACATTCAACAATTTGATAAGACATAACCTATAATACAGACATGCAGAAAGTTAGAACACAAAAAAATGTTACCAGGAGAAGCACTAGTAATTAGTAAAAAGCCAAATACCATGAGTGGTGAAATGATAACTGTAGTGTCCTGTTTCCTGCAAATGCCTTTTGTCTTGACAGTTCTGTTATGTGGTCTACAGTGTATCTGCATTTGCAACCCATTTCTTTATGTTGTATGTGTGTTTTATCTTAATTAGTGTGTTTTCAGTGCCCACTCCAGATACCTTGTCTATAATTTTATAAATAATTTGTCTTGGAATTAATTTTGACATAATTGGAAACTTGTCTGCAACAAAATAAAATAACATAAAATAAAATCTTCCCACTTGTGGTCTCACATAGACCATTTCTCAACTCAGGTTTGAGCTTTCTATTTGCACATAGGTATGAATAGGACATACCTATAGGATAGGACATACCTACAAGATAATCCATTATATCAAAAGTACTGTATTTTCCAGACTAGAAGTCACACTTTTTTTACTCCTCTGGCTCGTAATGTGACTTATATTAGCAAAGCAACTAGTAGCCATTAGCATTAGATGGCACTCTTGACTCAATTGTAGATAATAATGTACCACTGAAAAAGTCAAAAAGTTTTTGTTGATGCTAAACTACAAATTCTTGGTGTAAGACAGGTTTAACAAGGCCATGTTTGCCACAAGCGACTATTATTCCGGTGCAACGTATATACTCTGGAAAATACAGTAGATGGCTCTGAAATCAAATATTTAATAAGAGGCAGTTATTGGCCTGAAATACTGATAATCCAGCAAGAGTCTAAAGCTAAATGGTTTGGCCATCGTCCCTCTTTCTGTCTGCTTTGTTCTGTGTAACAAAGAAAAATGAACATCAGGAAAAATCCAGAGAAAAGAAATACTGTAAAATAATGGCTTGTTGTTTGCTAAATCTAAATTGACTTAGCAAGAAAAATCAATGGCCTAAAAATCCTGGCTTAAAAAAAAAAAAGTAATATCCCCAGGGATCCGAGTTCAGAATATCATTTGGTAAAGGCAAATTCATTTACTAAGACTACATTTCATACAGTGAAATCCATCTGAGAGAATCAAACTCAGAGCCCTTCTTACACCAAACTCCATTTCTTTAGGCCTTCTGCCTATGGTGAGCATTTCACCTGTAGCTGTTTGCTGATCAAACAGAAACTTGTGTGTAATTGTATAGTGCGCCTCTCTCGACCTTCTCTGTCAAGAAAGAAATAGGGGCCATCATTCATCCTTGCCATTACCAGCCTGCCTGCCGTGAATAATGCAATTTGTATCCTCTATGGAGTGCATCCAGAACAACAGGCACTCCAATAAACAAACAGCAGATCGTAGTAGAAATCCACTTACTGGGCCAGCCTGGCAAATGCCATGTCCATTAGAAGCCCACTCAGGTCCCATCATTTCCATCCGATAGATCCCTACCTTATCTGTTTTGGAGAAGGCCTGTGATAATCGGCCTGCCAGCTTAGTAGTGCTAAAGTGCTGGATCATACGTAGAAACCCATACACACAAACACACACACGCACACACAGACACACACAATTTGGTTTTTTACAATGACATACATTCATTTAGCCCTTTACAGTAATATTAACCATAATCTGAATCCTAAAAACAAGTCTGAACCCTTAAACACCTACTTGAAGGTGTGGGGATTATGACACATATCTTTCCAATGTTGAAGTGACCTCACAAAATAGTTTCAAACTAAAATTTGTCCACACATGCAATCTCTCTCTCTAGCTGCTACCCGTTAGTGCCTACAAAAGGTCAAAGACTCATCTCGTCTCTTCATTTAGGTACCACAAATCTCTAATGAACAGTTCTCTGTGTTTACATCATATTTATGCTACATTGTGGGGACTAAAACCTGTTTATACAGTGACGTGGGAGACTTAGGTTACTCATGCAGGGTGATGGTTAGGGTTAGGCAAGGGAGTGGTTATGATTAGGGAAAATAAATTTTGGTCAATATAATGGAACAAAGTTTGTGTTTGTGTGTGTATGTGTGTGTGTGCGTGAGTGTGTCTGGGTGTGTGTCTGTGTTTGCTGATGAGACCTGACAGATAGGGACAGTGTTTGTACAGTTGACTATTTGTAGTGTTCTAACTAATTACTTTACCTAATTACAAGTAACAGTGTTCATATCACTTAGCGGTATAATGCAGAATAATCAGTAGATATACTTTTGTGTGTTTTCCCTTGCCACAGAGTTAGTAATTCTAGCTTCTCATTGGTCAGCACAGTGTGATTGTGTTACTGCATGGTTCAGTAAAAAGTAGAACTTCTACACAAAGTTGTCCATCTCCACCTGGGTATCTCATCTAAATAAGAGTGATCCATCAACTACCTATTAAATCTGCACCTGACAATGGTATGAGGCATTGTTGCTGATTCATGTCACACACAGTGATTCAGCTTTTAATGAAATATTCAGTATTACACTTTTTAGTGTAACTGATTTTCCCAACTTGAACCTGTTTTGTTTTTCATTTTGTTGGATTATTTTATTTATTAAAATTCCCTATTATTTTCTCTATTATCTTTACATTATTTTGCCCTTTTGATTTTCAGTATTGCTATGAAACACTGCTTTAGGGCACATACACTAGGTTTCATTGAATTGCTATGGAATGAGTTTTATTAACAATTGCAGTGGTGGCAATAAAATTTGTTTTTAACTGCTAGCATTTTGAAAGTTTATTATTATTTCTTTCTCTTCAGCTCACAGCTGCCTAGCCCTCTGAGCAGTTTGTTAACTGCCATTGCATTCAGTAATTAATTATCAGTGCTAACAAGACAAACCTAACTTTCTTGGTCTTAATTGACAAAGTCATTATGGCATTATGAAATCAAAACTAATTTCAGCAGTTGTTAATATAAATATACAGTAATATAAGGTCTATGAGTGGAAAACTTACATTGTATTGGCAATAAACACTGTAACCACTAGAAGATTCTTAAACTTAAACTGTTATACTGAATGTCAGTAAGACGCATGTGAAAATGAAAGGTTGTGTTTTTGAGTCATGGGTATAAACCTTAAGCAAATCCTGAACAAAACAATATACTCTGACTTTTAAATGATTTGTCTCATAGGCCTGAACCCACTAATGACCACTTGAGGTTGTATTAGTTCTTGGTTTCAAATCAGTAGTGCCTTTTTTTGTTGCTTTTTTTATGTTGAGTGAACACTTTATCACCATTCTGTGTACGTGTTTGTACAGCCTATACGAGGTTGCATGATTCCCAGTGCAGGCCTGTTTCTTTGTTTGCTCTATTCTGTTCCAAACCATTTTCCAACACCCTCCCCATGCTCTGCCTGCCACAACTAGATAATCCTGTCATCTCCCATAAGATGGCGGCATCTGTCATCTATAATAATCTGTGGGAGCTGGCTGGGAAACAGTCAACAGGAGGCAACTGGAGGAGTGATGAGCCTAGCTCCCAACACGATAGCCAATTAGAAGGGGCATTATCTCCTCATGTGAAGAGGCTTTTAGCCCCCCTGAATGCCCTCTCTGGCAGTGGACTGGGAATGGTTGAAGGACTGGGAAGCCAAGACAGACAGCGCTGCTGCGTGACACTGCCAGGACAGGAAGTGGAAGTAAAGGCATTATTTCTCCTTCATTGGGCACAACATGATAGCTCTTGAAGCGAGCCAAAGCTTAGCCCCTGAGGACAGAGATTCACGGCATGGCCTCATTGCCTCAAAGTATTTTAAATTCACATCAACACTTCATAGCTTAGACCATGATGGAATTTCTTCACCCCTTATCAGATTGATTTTGCACATAGTGCGCTTAGATAAATCCCTGTGCTGTATGGAGGTTTGTGTATATGTATGCAGGACTTCCTTGAATCTTGGTTCTTTTTTGTTTGCTAATGTATTTCTTTTATTCCAACAGGCAAAAGGTGAATAATGGAGTTTGACGGCAGAAAATGTTTCAACTCAACCAAAAATGAAAGAGTAATTAAAATAATAATAATTGAAACTAAAATAAAAACAATAAATGTTGTATATCACTATAAATGTAATTTAAAGCACACCAACCATGTGGTGGGCTTCCAATCAAAGTGGAAAAGATTATACCCTTCTTAATAATTACCAGAGTAAAGTTATGTGTTACAGTCAACAAAAGATTAAGTGTTTTGGAATAAAAATTTTCACTGTAACCAAACATGCTGTATGAAAACGACATCTCTGGAGTTTGTAACAAATCAAAACTGCTGAAAACCAGCTGTGTATTCTGTGAGGTATGATGACTTTAACTGGCCTCCTGCCCTTGTACACATAAGTGCATTTAGGAAACTTAACTTCACTGCAACATGATGGCCATTGTGAATTATGGTCATAATAAACTGTATATACAGTATCTATCGCAAGCTAGACAGCACACTGTTTTCTGACCCTATGATCCATTTTGCATGTCTTTGTATTTTGGGGTCAGTTGTAACGCAAACACATGAATTGGGAGGTGTATGACAAGATTCTTCTTCAATTCATTAAAGCCCTGCAGAATCAGAATGCATCAGAACAGATGTGTTGATAAATTTGCAGCACCAGAGCTCAGTGCCATTGCACATGGCCATCCATCATGTTTACCTAAATTAAATGATGAGCACTTGAGACCAGACTGCTACAAATCAATCACATTCACACAGCCTTGTTAATCTTGTGCGTCCTAACCCTTCTATCTATTCTGTTCATTCTAAAAATCCTATAGAGTGCCAATACTGCTGTCAAATTTTAGCAATGTGATGGCACGTGGGATAGAAGACAATTCAGATAGATAAGGTACTGAATTGATTTTAAATACCATCATTAACTATTTTTCATCATCATTCATTTATTTGTCTAATATTAACAGTTTTAAAAACAACAGGTTGTCATACTGCACTGGAAATTGCTCAGCTGTTTGTTTGTGTTACCCATTTAAACTTCACGCTGCTGAAAAAAGGCTTTGAGAACCAAACACTGACACCCCCACAGATACACACACACTCATCTCCAAAATGCAAGACATTCTAGAGGAAGAATTAGAATGAAATAATGCCCTACCATTAATGATCTCTCTGTGATGCTGATAAAAAGTCTTGTGAGAGTCATTAAAATGCCCATCAATTCATTCCTGAACTTGTGACTGGTTTCCCTCTCAAGGACAACTGGACGAGCTAAGTTTTCCATTTATTGTAATAACGTTAAGCCCACCACTCAGTGAAGACATGTTTGAGATTGGGTATTGAGTTTGTTATTGTTCACTTTCCATTTTTCAGTGTGGCCTCAGTTAGCATGTGCAGCCCACTTGCTTCCACTTCATCTTGTATGCTAAGGTTAATGCCAGTGCTTACAGGTAGCCCTGATACCTCTAGCCTGTCCACCAGTGACACTGTAGGTCAGCAACAGCATTAACAGACATGTGTCCTCTTTGCTAGAGTGAATAGATTAACAAACTCGTTGCCATCAGAACTTATTTCAACATCTATATGCAATGAGTTGGCGTTATTTTTTAATGACAAGGTTCAGGGTTTGAAACATGCAATAAACTACACAGATGACAGATGACAACTGTGCAGCCATCCAGGAGACACTTATTTAGAACTGACAGACTTTACACCTGTCAATGACAAAACAGTGGAAGAGACCATCTCCAGTCTGAGTTCATCCACTTGCTGCCTCGATGTTTCACCAACTAGATTTCTAAAATCAGTACTAAGCAGTGTGTTGTGTTACCACAACTCACTAATTTAGTTAATGATTCATTACAGTCATTCATTACATTTCCAAGGACCTTGTAAACTGCTGTCATCAAGCTTCTCCTAAAGAAGAGCAGTCTTGATGCTACAGTACTGAACAATTATTGGACCATATTAAACCTGCCGTTTTTAGGGAAAGTCCTTGTAAAATCTATATGGATCTGAGTGTTGCTTTTGACACAGTGGACCGTGTGATCCTGTTACAAAGGTTAGTGGACTGGATAGTCAACTCTGGTACTGCCCTTAAATAGTTTAAATTCTATCTTGAAGACAGGAAGTACTTTTTGAAATTGGTAACTGTGTCTCAGACCAAATGACCATGACATGTGGGGTCCCCCAGGGATCCCTAGTGGGACCTCTTTTGTCCAATCTTTACATGTTTCCTTTAGGTCAATTGATACGCAGCAATAAGTCATTTCATTGTGCCACTGCATTGAACAGATCATTGTGTGGATGCAAAACAACTTTCACCAACTAAAAAGAGACAAGACTAAAGTAATTATCTTTTGGCCACAGAAACAAAGAGGAAGTGTCAGCAGTCACCTTGAGTCTCTTTCTCTAAAATCTAAAAATCAGGTTAGAAATCTAGGGGTAATCATGGACTCGAATGGACTTGAATTGTAAGAGCCACAATAAATCAATTACATCATCAGCATTTTATCACCTCAAAAACATTGCCAGAATCAAAGGGATCATGTCTAAACCAGACTTGGAGAGACTCATCCATCCATTCATCTCCAGCAGGTTAGATTACTGTAACAGTCTGCTCATGGGGCTCTCAAAACGAACTGTAAGGCAGCTGCAGTACATTCAACGCTGCTGCTTGGGTCCTGACTACCGTCAGACTGGCCAATCCTGGCCCGTATTTACCTTTTTTAGTCAATAGTGGTAGTAATAACAGAGGCACCAGCTTTGCTACTCTGTCACTTTTCCTGCAGATTTTGGAAACTTTCTGTACAATACTGAGCTGTGATATTTTGTATATAGTAAGTCATTTGCTTTAATAATTGAGCGCTGTCAACCATGTCAACCACAAATTTTTCAATCAATCCCAAGAGTGGCTTCATCATTAAGAACTGTTTTCTGCACACAGCATTCTTTTTTTTTTTTGCTATTTCATTTTTATACAACCTCTAGACTTTGTAGTATCACTCCTGCCCTCCAACATATTGCAATTTCCCACTCTGGATGTCCTTATTCATGGCCACTGCTCAACCTCAATCCCATTCTCCAAACTTTTACTTCCAGACCTTCTTCTGCCCTTGCACAGGTCAATTCAAAAGCCTCCACTGCATGGCTCCTCTTATCACACATCACACGCACATCAGTCTGCCTTCCTGCTTCCCCCCACCATTCCGCTCAGTTTTCAATTTTCCTTTGCCCCCATTCATTTTTATTCCATATGACCCACCCAATCTCAATGTGTGTCCAGGGCAGTCTGCCCTCCATGTTTAAATGCTGCCTCCAACAAGCCTTCATTGTGTGTGTTTGCTGTCTGCGTATGTGTGTCCTGAGCACAGTTACTGTAGCAGTGAGATGAGTTTCTGGACTAAACCGCTATCGCGAATGAACAGACACAGGCACACCTTGAAGTTCATAGAAATCTGCTCCCAGTATCACAATGTAGTTCATAATGTGCATAAGGAAAACAACATGAGCTTTGAGTTGATTTATCACTAATTTCTAATTAAAAATAGCTGTCTGGAAGTCAGATGAATGTGTGAGGCATTAGTGGCATTGTGACTGATTCCAGTGGAGGGCTAATTGTGCTGGGGCTCCACATTGCTGATATACTGATCTCTTATGTAACGGCATTAGCAAATTAAGAAGTTGGTTCTAAAGAAATCCACAGCTCTTTGAAAGGAAAGAGCTGTGGTCTTGATTCATGTCTTTCTTGTGCTATTTCTGTCATTAAATCTCCCTCTCTCTCTAAGTTTTCTGTAGAAATCAGTCTCAATCAGAAAGTGCAAGGCTATAAGGATTGAAATGAGAAGTGTCCCATCTTCTTTAATTAAGGTGCTGTAAAATCTTCAAAAATCATTAGCAAGCTTTGAGGGAATGCCTGAGGAGTATTTTGCCTAAATCACGTTACCATGGTTAAAAGCAAACACACAAAGTGCATCAGATGGCAACACAATTATAGTATTTTCAACAGACTCTTTTCCTGAGTGGATGGATAAGTCAAAGCCCACTTTTGCAACTGAGGTTCAAATAAATTGAATTTTGCCCTAAAGCTGATTTCTAAGACACACATCCAATGCCATTGTATTAACTATTTTTTGTGTCTTTAACATGATTATAAAATGCTTGAAGCTGGACTAATATATACTGTATATTTTTTGCCATGCTAGTCCATTAGTGCCACTATCTGTCCACCACTTTGGGCCAGGCTGAAGTATTTCAGCATCCGTTGGATGGATTGCAATTTTGTACGTCCATGAACTCCAGACAGGGCTTCTACAGGTTTCATCAAGTTAAATTGAAGACTTTTTCAGATCTTTCTTAGACCAATTTGAGTGCAATTTAAGACCTATTTCTCATCCATGCTGGCAAAAAAGTGTGAACGTTATGAAGAAAAATCAATTGAGCATTCATGTGGAATAGGAATAAATCATCTTGCAAGTAATGTTTGGACTATTGGAATTTTTAAGCTGTAGTGTGTAAAGTCTGCAGTACCTTGGTTTTGAATGTTGGTATAGATCTAAGGACTGTCCAGAGGTAGTTTACATATGTAAATTGCAGTGCCTTTATACTCAAAGTTCAGAATTACATCATTTTCCTGCACATGGTGCAGCAGGATTTGAATGTGTTGTGTTTAATAGGCTGAATGAATGTTATGTTTTCAGTTTAGGTTTGATTAAACTTGCAATTTGGTATATTAGGTAGATGAAAAGTAAACTGATCAAAAATATGAACTGATGACATTGAAAAAACTTGCAGGCAATGACCACACAACCAGCATTAACATAAAATTATAGAAATAAAACCAGCATACCATATTCAGCTAAACCCAAACATGATGATTCATTTGTAAGCCCAATTAAAATAGGTTTTAAATGATCTTAGGCTTTTAAAATACTTTTTAAGGAACTGCTGAAACCCTGTTCAGGGAAGATTTATTTTTACTTCTGCCAAGACCATGTGACTAGCATAATTTGAATATCTCAAAAATTAATTGAAAAAATCAATTGATTTAAAAGTCTGTAGCTGACATACAGTTGTCCTTACTGACCCATCTGGTTCTTATTCAGCTGGAAAAAATTACAGTCATCTAAGTATTCATTTTCTCAAAACAACCCTTAAGGGCAATCAGACTAGTACTATCATGAAGGTTGATGGGAAGATATAATTTAATCTGGATAAAGATGGAAAGATATATTATATCTACTCATTACTAGACCAAGGACAATCATGCAAATGTTGAAAATGACAGAAGAGCCACTTAAGAACCCAGTTGCTTATTCTAATGTGATTACTGAGGCAAAAGAAAACAGAAAACAGACAGGGAATCCTCGATTATGAAATTAATTCTGTGATTATCTCAAAATTTTCAGTCTTTTATGTGAAAGACACTGAATACACCTCTTGTCATATGAATTATGGGATAGCTTCAAGCCTATATTAACTAAAAACTGGACACTTACTGTACACATTGAAGAAAAATGGATGAAAGAATAAACAACTGCATTTTTGGCAAAGTTCTGACTTTACCATTACAGAAAAAAACAGTGTTTTGTATTGCATTCATTTAGTATTGTATGTTCAACACTGGTGTGCTAAGATTGTGGTGGGTAGTAGCTGGCCATGTTTCTCTCTTCTCTCTCAAAATTGGTGCTGTGTTCAGCAGACCTGTGTTTTTCCAAATGTGTAGTGGATTTACAACGAAACAGCCTTGTCAGTTTCCATCACAAATTCCCATTTATCAGATTTTAGAGTTCTGTCACTGCAGTCACATGTAATACAACCCTGTTTCTGGTGTGCTGTCCCACAGAAGAGCAAACGTGGATTTGATGTTACACACTTTCACACTTTTAAACTTTGTGAGGAAAAACGCTTCATTTTGCCTCTCGTTATTTATGCATGCTAATCATCCTGCCCCTGTGGGTCTGAACAGATTAAAATGCTCAAAGTGAGAGTGTGTGAGAAAGATGAGTTCAGTGAAACTATAACAGCTATCTAAACTATAAAAAAAACTATATTAGCCAGATGTTGATTACCACAATATAAGCAAGTGACAATGCTGAATAAACGTCACAGAGGTATTTCACAATAAGAGCTTTGGCAGTACAATATAAAAATATATGTTCCTAAACCTGGGGTCCAACTTGCAAAGTGACAAGAAGATGCCAACATGGCTGAAGTTAAAAATCTGCCAAACAGTAGTGCAGCCAGTCACCCTGTATGGAACCGAATGCTGGCTGGAGATAAGGGCGGCTGAGAGCAGACTCTGCACATGGAAATGCACATGGAATGGTGAACTTTGGGCATCTCCTTTCCCTACTATGTTACCAGTGACTTGATCGAAAGGCAAATGGGCGTTGCGATTGGTGATAATATGTGAGAGGGATGCCACACTTGGCACACTGTGCCAGATGATGTCGCTGCCTTCACCTGCAATATCAAAGTCTATGGCAGACCCCCAAGTGATACACCAAGTGATATATGCTATATATGATAAATATGAAGAGGATAATATACTTCAGCTATTCATTCAGTTATTAGACATTTTCCATGTAGTTTGCGCTAATTTACACCTTGTTCTCTGTTGTTAAAAAGGTTAACTATGTGTTAAAGTAGTTAACCAGGAATCACATATTTGGTGGGCCAATCCACTACACTGCTGCATTTTTAAAGAAAATCAAAATTTTGTGAAATGGCTGATGTTTGAGTAGCACTTAAGCACCACAATCTGACACTACAGTCAAACATGTAAAAATAGCTTTTTAAAGCAGCATTCCAGATTCATACACTTTTAAGAAGTTGAGTGAAAAATTTAAAAAATTAAGATTAGAATGAAAAAGTAAAGAGTAAAAAGTGCAGATAATCTGATGGTTTGTCCCCTGTATGGGCAGCTCCAAATATACTTGAGAAATAAAATGATTTTTTTCTTTAAATGGTGCTTGCCTGGTAAACAATCATGTTTCAAACTCCATGTCTTCAGTTTATACCAGGATTTCAGTTTTAAGTGTGTAGTTTCAAAGGAAAAACTCAAATGAATCCAGTAGTTTTCTCAGACTTGACTATGCTCCTCCAGATTTATTATTTAGACATTTTTTAACTCTTGTCACAGGATGATCTCATGTAGCAATTTAATCCGACAAATCACATGGAATATATTATTATGTAAATGTATAATATGGCCAGGATTAGGCTCTGACCTTGTTTCTCCCCACAAAAAGTGTCAAGGTGAATGAAGCAGGGAGAGTGGGGAGTGATGACACTAACGTCCCATGCAGCAATTGAATGATAAGAATGCTGATGGCTTAAGTGCACTACTATAATTAAAAGGGTGGTTTGGATATGTGCTGATGTGAAAGGCATATGTCATTGAGTTTAGCAGTAGAATCAACCTGGCTATGTGAACTATCTCGCAGGATTGTCCTCATTAAATTGACTTTTGCTGGCATGTGCCTATTTAAGTCAGTGTTTCTGTAACCACAGTCATTTCAAACTGATGATATTATCCACTCACATAGCTTTGCCTAGTATCTGTTTGCAAACCAGTTATTGTAAGTTACTTTAGACAAGAGTATCATAATTTTTCAGTAAATTATTTTAAACAAATTAACTTTCAAATGGCATGGTACTGTTGTGAACTGGTTAACACTGTCACCTCCAAAGTTTCCAGCTTCAAATTTCATCTAAGCCCGGGGTCTTTTGATATTGAGTTTGCATATTCTTCTTCTGCCTGTATGAGTTTTCTCCAAGGACATGAAGCAGGAAATTAACTCCTCATGAAATTATTTCTTTTTTGTCATTTAAATTACTATTGATTTAAATTCAACAATATAGTTATTGCAAGAGATGGTCTTGCGAAAATAAAGGTTTTATGTAAAAAACTTTTTTGTCTCATCCTGTTTTAATTAGATTTCGCTGCCTCCTCCGCCTGTCCATCATGGTGCAGAAGAACAGAGAACGAGAGGGAGAAAGTAAGCAGTGTGTCAAACTGCTGCTAATGGACCATTAGCTTAAATAATTCCTATTTAATACTTGATTAATCAAGCTCAGAGCTTCTTATGTTGTGTTGTGGAGGAGGGTTGCACATGGTGTTCTAAACTGAGCTGAGGAGAGTATACAAGAACTGAGCTGCCATCTATGGTTAATAGAGTCAAGCCATTACAATCCATCGCTTATTGACTTAATGTTGCCCAACATTACTGCAGACTGCAATAAGCCAAATTATAGAGAGCCCAAGCCATATCTACTGTGTGCTAATGATACACACAGAATTGCTTCATCACATACTGCAAATAATGTTTAAAGCTGATTGGCTTCTAATCAACAAGACTAATTGCTTATATCTAGGTCATAGTTAGGTCATAATTTTATTTGGTGCTGTACAAAAACGCAAAATAATGGGCTAAAAGAGGATAAATGCTGCGGAGCAGAGTGGAGTAATAATTCTCTGTGGGTTAGGTTTTTTTAAGTGACAATTTTGACACTACACAGTCTTTTGATTTCTTTTTAATATATATTAAATTAATAATTAGTATAGCTTTAAATAACAGGGCAAGAAGTGTGAGGCATCTCCAGCAGCAGATGTAGACTGCATTATCCTCTACACAAAATGAGACAAAAATGCTGACAGAAGGAACACCATTCTAATAGATCAGCAATTTGTCAAGGCTTACCGTAGTGAGGCTGAATGTAGATTTTTTTTTTTTAAGAATGATATTAGTGGAAAGGCTAACATTTTATTAACTGGAAAGCAGCCATTAGAGAGAATGAATGAAAAATATTCATTGAAAATAAAGGGTCTAAAGCTAGAGGCTTTCCTATACTGTACATCTTGTAAAGCTTCCATTTGACAGTATTTGTATAGGCTTCTTTAACTGGTCTTACTAAATAGCTAAAACCTGATACATCCATCCATTATCTATACCTTCTTAATCCTATTTAGGGTCACAGGGATTTGCTGGAACCTATCCCAGCTCTCTTTGGGTGAAAGGCAGGAGTACACCTTGGACAGGTCACCAGTCCATCACAGGGCCACACATAGAGACAAACAATCTCACACACTCACACTCAGTCCTATAGGCAATTTACAGTCACCAATCAACCTAACATGCATGTTTTTGGACTGTGGGAGGACACTGGAATACCCGGAGTAAACCCACACAAGCACGGGGAGAACATGAAAACTCCACACAGAAAGGCCCCTACTGGGCTTGGAACCAGTAAACTTCTTGCTGTGAGACAACAGTGCTAACCGCTATGCCAACATGCTGCACAAAACTGCTACAAGATATTTAAATTTAAATGATTCCTTGCTGACTAATTATGAAGTAAGACTTTTTCCTGTATGGTTTAAAAGACGCTGACTTTCCAACTGTTTATCTTTAATTTATACTATCATACTCATCACCTCCTGCGGGTGGTGGGTCCACAGAAGGGTGGCCCCATGTCCCTCTATCGGGCTTTGCCCGGCTGGGCCCCATGGGGAGAGACCCAGCCACCAGGCGCTCGCCAACGGGCCCCAACCCCAGGCCTGGCTCCAGGGTGGGGCCTTTGGCCGTATGTCTTGGTGGTTTCGGGTGCTTGTCGTGGCGGCAATCCCCGGTGGACACCGGAGGTAAGGGATGCCGTTGTCAAGCTGAAGAAGGAGTCCTACTGAGCTTGGTTGGCTTGTGGGACTCCCGAAGCAGCTGACGGGTACCGCCGGGCCAAGCGTGCTGCAGCCCAGGCGGTCACGGCGACAAAAACTCGGGTATGGGAGGAGTTCGGTGAGGCCATGGAGAAGGACTACCTGTCGGCCCCGAAGAGATTCTGGCAAACCGCCTCAGGAGGGGGAAACAGTGCTCTACCAACACTGTTTACAGTGAAAGTGGGGAACTGCTGACCTCGACTGGGGATATTGTCGGACAGGAATATTGTCAATCCAGTCAACACGTCTTCCATAACGGAAGCAGGGGCTGGGGATTCGGAGGCTGATCCATCCATCACCCAAGCCGAAGTCACTGTGGTAGTTCGGTAGCTCCTCAGTGGCAAAGCACCGGGGGTGGATGAGATCCGCCCCGAGTACCTCAAGTCTCTGGATGTTGTTGGGCTGTCATGGCTGACACACCTGTTCAACATCGTGTGGCGTTCGGGGACAGTACCCCTGGATTGGCAGACCAGGGTGGTGGTTCCTCTTTTTAAGAAGGGGGACTGGGAGGCCATGGTACTCAACCGGAAAAAGGTGGCTTGCCATCTTCAGGCCAGGGGAGAGATCCTGCTTCAGGCAGAGGAGTTTAAGTATCTCGGGGTCTTGTTCACTTGTGAGGGAAGATTGGAACTACAGATTGAAAGACGGATCGGGGCATCGGCTGCAGTAATGCGATCGGTGTACCGGTCCATTGTGGTGAAGAAGGAGCTCTCGATTTACCGGTCAATCTACGTTCCTTCTCTCACCTATGGTCATGAGCTCTGGGTCATGACCGAAAGGACAAGATCGCGGATACAAACGGCTGAAATGAGCTTCCTCCGCAGGGTGGCTGGGCGCTCCCTTAGAGATAGGGTGAGGAGCTCGGTCACCTGGGAGAAGCTTGGAGTAGAGCCGCTGCTCCTCCACATCGAGAGGAGTCAGTTGAGGTGGCTTGGGCATCTGTTTCGGATGCCTCCTGGGCGCCTCCCTGGGGCGGTGTTCAGGGCATGTCCCACCAGGAACGCCTCCCAGGGGAGGTGTTCCGGGCATGTCCCACCAGGAGGAGGCCCTGGGGAAGACCCAGGACACGCTGGAGGGACTATGTCTCCTGGCTGGCCTGGGAACGCCTCGGTGTCCCCCGGAAGAGCTGGAGGAAGTGTCCAGAGAGAAGGAAGTCTGGGTGTCCCTGATTCGGCTACTGCCTGCCTGATTCGGACCCGGCCACGGATAAGCAGAAGAAGATAAATAGATGGATGTGTGGATGGATGGATGGATGGATGGATGGATGGATGGATGGATGGATGGGTGGATAGATACTCATCACTCTGAATTTGTGCAGACTAATTACTAATATATGTAGTTCATAGCAATTTGAAGTCATTTTAATGGAATTTTATTACTCATTTAGCTAAAATTTTATCACTGATATCTCCTGAACTCTACTAAACTGTTGCTGCAGTGGGAGTGTACCACAGATGACACAGGAGGGGAAGTGAAAATAACATTTTCTGCAGCGTATTCAAACACACTGCAGCTTGTTAAAATTGTATACTGTTTTCTGCCAACAGTGTGGCTCCTCATGAGGCCATTTTCAGACCATGGCGCATTACACAGACACATGCATAGCAGGGCAGCTAATTCATTTAACAGCCTCTCAAACATGCACAGTTTTTAAACAAAGTATGACCCTTACAATCCCAGAATGCATGGTTATGTATTATGACAGGGGAACACACAGTTACAAAACTGTTGCTGAATATGATTACAGAAGTGCTTTCTAAGGTGACTTTTCACTATTTTGTCATTCAGTTTGTCCTTTGTATTGACAGAATATCCAAAATGAGTATAAAGCTATCAATCATATTATTTGTTATTCTCACTTTTCTTTTTGTCAACCAAATTAAGAAATGACCCGTCTTGCTATGTAAGTATTATGTGTGTATCAAAGTCTGATAGATCGTATTTCTCTGTGCAGCAGAGCTTTTTTGTTGTGCAAAATGGATTATAAACACATCAGTGAGTCACGCTGTTGACAGGTTCCTTTGCTTCCATGAACACCCACACACACACACACACACACACACATACAGACACACATACTTTAGTTTTTCAGATTACGTGTATGTGTCCCCAATGTGTCTGAAGGCCCAAAAAAGTGTTTGAAAGTCAGAAAGTATTGAGAAACAGGTGCGATATTGGTGCATTCTTTCCATTCAGCTAATTTTTCTTTACACTTTTGCTCCTCCAGCCTCCAATCACTTCAATATAGGTGGAGGGACTGAAGGGGAAGGAGCATAAGATTTCCCAGAAGAGCTCAGTGTAGAAAAGGTGTATTAATGTGGAAATTCTTTAGAATATGAGAAACCTTCAGTGGTCACTACATTTGCTTGAGACTATAAAAGGAGTGGGCTACTTTGGAAATGACTGCAATATACAGCACAATGTAATTACTGAAAACAATAAACAGGGACAGGAATTATAGTAACAGCTGAGTTGTTATATTAGTAGTTCTTTCATAAAGTATTTATTGTACATATTTATAGTGTATCTATAATGTAAGTGGTGAATCATTTCAGTCACTTAATAAGAGTATTTTGTTGGTGTTTCTGCATTAGCCCAAAGGAATCTTCTATTTTTGATTTCTTTTCCTTTCAATTTTATTTTAACACATTTAGAGAAAATGGGATCCCAATTAGTTTTTCTACACAGCCACAGTCAGCTAATATTATACATATTGAGGCTGTATAATATCTATAGCGCAAAGAGGGGAGATTTACTACATCTGCAGCCTTACAATATAGATTTCATTCAGTGCACTTATAGCTGTTTTCATTGCTGCCTCCAGTCTGTTGTGTTTTTTTTAGTAATAAACATATTTTATTTCTAGGTTTATGTTATTTCCTTGCAGCCACAGCCCAGTGATGCTGCCATTATATCTAGAATTAGTATTAGTACATCAAACAGAACACACTGCTTATGGGACACACTCAACCTCCTATGGATTAATAAAAAATAGTTTGGACAAGAAACAAACTAATAGTGTTCATGTAGGCTTAAGGTCAACAGCTGGTCATACTTCAGTGAACAGTTATTCACAGAAACAAGATGGCACATAACAGGTGAGTGGTTCACAAACATCCAATCCCAATGCCCTCCCTAAGGCATATGCCCTGAACTCTTGCAGACTAGACGTGATCTGGTGATTGACTGAGAAAGGCAGCAAGGGCTCGAAATAAAAATGGGACACCAAGTTAGAACTTATTATTACCTTAACATGTTTATTGTGGGATTTATTAGGACATTTTATTTCTATCCACTTTCCTCACAGCCAAAACACTTAACACCGATTTGAACATCTTCCAAGCTCTTCCCTTCTAAAGCCCATTGTTAGTATCTGGATTAACAGGTAGGCCAGATCATTTTGTTGACGATTTGACATGATCCTGGATGTGTCGGTCCTAGTCATTGGAAACAGGATAACCTTTTGGACATAAACGATGTTAGACCAGGAGGTTCATTCAACTATGGATGTGTTGTTTTTACACAAGCAATCCATCGACACAAGGTGAGTGCCGTGTGATCAACAGGACCCTTTGGCTCATCTGACCAATTCCTAATAGAAAGATTTAGTCAGGATGGCATCATCTACTTGAGCGGCTTGTCAGCGTATATTAAATGTCAATCGAAAAGGAGTCATGCACTGAATAATACCCAGTCAGTGTGCATTACACTGTGCTTCTTAGCAGTTTCCTTTATACAATCAGACCAATGAAAAACATTAAGGGAAAAGTCTTGTTTACAATGTAGCCTAATAGGGAAAGTGTATATAAACAATTTTCACCTTTTTCAGCGTTCCCCTTGGTCAACTGCATGTACAGTCCACGCAGGAAGCTTTTTTTATGCCAGTGCAGGTAATATAAATGTGCAGGCATTCGTTATCAAACTTAAATTTTACCAAACTTAAATTTTCTGCCCACTTTCAAAGTTTTTCTAATGTGACAGGAGCACTGGAGAGTGCACAGAGGTGATAAAAGTAATAAAAAATAAATAAAAGCACCAGCAAGGGCATGTCAATTTCCATCTGCCTTCTTCCAATTTCCTTTAGGCCTAAGAAAAAGTAAATTCATTTATTCATTTAATTGAAAGTACACCCATTTGTAGAATACTCTTGTATTTCATTTTTACTTGTTTCCAGGTTCTAGTTGTGTCTATTTATTCCCTTAAATGCAGCGAAATATAAATTATAGATTTACTGTCATGTCAGTGCAGAAGATATGATAACCAGTAGTGGCAACTGAAAGGATTAAAATGAATAGTTTTTGCAGAGTGTATATGAATTTCTTTAAATTCTTCATTGTCCTGCAGCAGCATCTTTTCTACAGTGAAAAAAGATGCTGCTTTGATGCTGGTTCTTTGTTTCTTTTGCCCAATCCTCTGTTATTGTGTCCTGTGTTGTTTCCCCAGTGGCTGTTTCCCACTTCAGGTCATAGTAGTCGTCCATATCCTCCATTCCTATTTTGTATTTTTACCCTGCTCTGTGCACCCAGGTTATGTTTGGTTTCTTGGATTCTAGTTTAGTGTTTTGCATGTATAACTCTAGTTCATTATGAACTGGGGGTAATTCCCTCATAACAAGTTTGCAGAAATGCCACTTATAGGAAGTCAATGGTATAGTGCATAAAGGCCTGAAAATGGTTCAAAACAATTGTCTTGAGAATGAATATGTTAGTATCTTCTAGCAGAATCACAGAAATCTGATTTCAAGAGCTCATCATGGAGCATGGAGTACTCTGACAACACAGCATGAGCACAAGTTTAGCCAAAGTCACATCTGCTATAATTAAGGAGAAGGTTAAGGCAAAGTCAGGGTCAAAACAATTCAGTGTCAGGAGGACTATGACAGAGCAAACAGTGCATGGAGCAGGCTACTGACCAGGTCAAACATTTCAGCATTAGTTCATAAAGTAACCAAAGTAAAAACCACAGCCAGAGAGAAAGCAGAAGCCAGGCCCAGAGAAGTGAGTAGACTGGAGAGTCAACAGTTACACTTAATGCACTATAATCTGCCGTTGGAGTAATTGCAGAGATTGAGTGCAGGTGAGAATGGGCAGGGCAGATGAGAAGAGCAGGAACAGAGACTGGAGAGCATACAGGTGGGAGCAGAGTCTGTGGAGAGCAATGAAAGAAAGGAAATAATCAACTATCAATCTAATAAGACTAATAAGTCATGAGATAGGTAAGTTTTATGTTCTTTTAACTGATAAAGTAATTATGAATGAAATGGTGACACCTCCACTTAGCAGTAATACATGAAATTCTAGTTGTTGTTTCCACTAGGAATAATTTTCTCTGTACTGTTTAACCTCCATTTTTAAATATATTCCTGGTTAAATATGTTGCAAATTTAATAAACTCTAGGCAGCCTTCCAAAACACAAGCACACACATGCAGTACATTAAATTGAACTAAGATTTGGTTAAAACAAGTAAGTCTTTTTTTAAATCAAAGGCAATGATTTATGAATAAAAAATGAATGTACAAATTTAAAATAATTTAACATTCCTGAATACAAAATCTTCTCAAAGTTTCTAATTTTCCAGTTTCAATATTCTTCAAAATACAACTGTGGGTAGCATTACATGCAATACACTGCATCTCAATGGAACAATATAGAATGATATAAACATGTTTGGGGTCCACAAAATATGACTACCTGTAATGTACAGGTGACAGGTGACAAAGGAAAAACCTCTCTGCTTGACCCCTATAGTGAAGGGAGCCGGTGTTTTTGTTATGCTGCGTTGGTTTTTCTGTTATTTTCACTTTAATTTGTCACACGGCTGTATAAATAGAATATTTCATCTAATGAATTTAGAGCTAGAAGGATTTGTCCATTAATCAATCCTCTAGTTTTTTTTCCTCTGTTGGAATGTATTCAACTCCTACCATTCATGTATCAGTAATTAGACCACTGGGCTGATTCATTTATGTGACTAGCTGTGACTGGTTGCTTTGTTCCAGTCAAAATCATGAGTGATCATAACACAGTGAAGAGCGATGAATAAGTTGTTTTGTTATTACTTTATTACACACCAGAATTGGAATGTGTGTACTTTTGTTCTTTTATTTAATGTGTTTTTATGATTATGTGTGGATATATGCAGCAATTCCACTGATCTGAAACGTCTTCTAATAGTCCTTATAAATGTCCTTTAAATAAACACAATTCAATTATCTTCACTTTGATATTGACAGTCATGAGACAATCTGTTCGGCAGTTGCTTGATGTTGATTCACTATAATGCATTTTGTACTTATTTTTAAAAAGAGCCATTGTTGTATCTTAATCATGTATGAGCTGAATGGTATTTGGAATGACTCATCATTGCAAATCTCCTAAAACCTGACCATGCAGTGATGTGAAGTTGGTGAAGCTCACATGAGATAAAGATTTGAGTCTACCAGCAGATGGTGATGTGGTGATACTGAGAGCCACCACGCTGGACAACAGTGTTGTCTTTAAATTCCACATTTGTTACTTGAGAGCTGTTTGAAATCACGGGGTGTTCCAGTATTTACTTCCATTATTCAGAGAATCTTCCTCAGAACTCTTTTAAATACTTGTACAATACCTGTGCATGTTTTAAATGGACTGGAAATACGTTTTTTGTATTGCAAGATATTTCACAGATGTTTTCATGCCTGTGAAAATGAATATTATATAGTCTGTGACTGTGGGCCCCAAAAGTGGGTGGATTGCCTATTCCCTACTATGTTAGCTCATCCGAAACAATCTGTAGTGTAGTGTCAATCCTGGTAAACCCACACCCACTAATAGTAATTGTTATAAGATTATTACTGTAGAAGGAAAGCTGCTGTTCTCATTATTCCTGTGAACCAAAACCTAATGGCATCAACACCCCATGGTGCAGAAGATAATCTTGGTTTGCAGTACACAACAGTACAGTATGACCTAAATCTGTGTTTGACTTCTGTACAATCAGTCATGCTTGTCTGCTCATGTCGGTGGGCATACATGGTTGGGTGGGGATGGAGGGATGTCCTGTTTCTCCTCTGTTAGGTGCTCACAGACAAGGACACATTAGATTCATAATCACTGGAGATACAGGATCCATCCAGTTGCAGAGAGGAAGCCTACGCAGCACACACATTAACATTTCTTATAGTTCGTCAACCAATTTGATCATAACAATTATTGGGAACATATATAGAATTAGACATTTTCTCCTGACAGGAACCCCCCCCCCCCCCCAAAAAAAACAACTCCACCAATTTTGCTTGATTGCTTACAATTTTTTGTCAAGAAAATACATGTGATGGGGCTATGCTGTTAAAAACAAGTTGGGCAAGTTATATAAAGAATGTAATAATTTACATTGTATTTGTTACTCATTAGAGTTATAATTAAGATTCTCATGAAATCTAAATGAAATTCTAATATTTTTGTCATGTGTCCATGTGTCCCTTTTGGGACTTCCTGCTGGGACCTTTACTTTGTAAGGATTTCCTGTTTTCCCCCTGCACTGGTCCCTGGCAGCTTCACCTTCTCATTAACCCTAACCACTTTCAGCTGTGTTCAATTATCTTTAGTTTCATCCCTATATATGTACCTGGCTTCCCTGTGTGTTTTGTGGAAGCATTGAAAATGTTTGTGAACTTTGGTTGTGTGATTGCTATTGTTGTGCCACTGTTTCATTCAGATACTCCTAGTTTCCCATTTCATTCGGCTCTTGTGTATTTTTCCCTTGCCCTGGTGAAACCAGGAGGACTAAATCTTTTGTGTTCTGCATTTGGGTCCTACATCTCCTTCTTCTCTCCAGCACACCACCAGCTCGTAACAATTTTATGGTGATGACTAACAAATTACAACCAAGTATTTTTGCTTGTACTCAGCTCAGATCACTTCCAGATGATGTCTGATGTGGAGGATGGGGCAGAATGGTGGATGAGTGGTTAGCAATATTGCCTCACAGCAAGAAGGTTCCTGGTTGAAACCCGGCAGGGGCCTTTCTGTGTGGAGTTTGCATGTTCTCCCTGTGCTTGTGTGCGTTTACTCTGGGTACTTCATGTATGTCAGGTTGATTGGTGACTCTAAATTGCCCATAGCAGTGAATGTGAGCATGTGTGGTTGTCTGTCTCTCTGTGGCCCTGTGATGGACTGGTGACCTGTTCAGGGTGTGCCGCTGCCTTTCACCCAAAGAGAGCTGGGATAGGCTCCAGCAGATCCCTGTGACCCTAAATAGGAATAAGCGGGTATAAATAATGGATGGATGGATGGGTTTTTCAGATTCATATTTCTGTTTGTGGCATCTTGTATGCATTTTATCCTTGCATCATAGTCCATCATGTGTAAGAACTGAGGGATGTTAGAAACAATCAGATATTTAAGAGAAACGAGAAGCTTGCCCAGTCTCCTCCAACCTTCTCACCGTCAGAATGGATGGCTGTTGGAGCTGGCAACCACCTGTGTTTATTTAATTGAGCAGAACAATTTGTGGGGGGGTGTGTCAATTTGAAGCTAATTCCTACAGTTTATTTGAGCAGGTATGTAACAGTGCCACCTTTACATTACCCTGTCAATACAATACTGCTATTTTTTGGAAAGGAATGAGCCTCGTGTCTCTAAACTATCCTGCTTTTGTATGAGTGGATGGTTTCTGCAGGTGTAGTACTCATTTTAACCCTTTACAGGGCACTCACTGAAATACTTAGAAATTCAAATTTTCAATCCTAAATCAGTATTGAGGGATTTTACAGGATGAATAAATTGTTGTGACTTTATCAAAATTTTTCATTGTTAGGCTGAAAATCAAGGTCAAGAAGTTACCATATTTGGTTCCTTGCCCGAGTAAGGTAATAATTTTTCCAAAAACTGTATACATAAAAGACATATAACAAAAATATAAATAATGTATAAACAAATACATTTCAAAAATAAAAATGTGCAACAGTAATTATTTTCTCCAAACAAGTGTTTTTCTTGAGGCACGTCTACTTACAACTGTAAGAAATATCACATTCATATCAAACTATTACAGTGAAATTCAAACTTGTTACTTAGGCAACATTGAACTCAAACATTTCTGAGTAGAAAGCCAATTCAAAGAAGAAAGAAAAATAAATTTTTCCTGTAATAAGGTTTACAGTACAAAGATGAATATAGATATATATGGCATGTGCATGGTCAGTATAATGAGAACTGTTAGGAGGCCTAAAGTGCCATCTATTTCCCTATTTATAGCTTGTGATATTCTATAAATGGGTTAAAAAAAGTATTGTACATTAGCATTGTAACATAATGCTTTATAATGCCTCAATTTGAAAAGAAAATATCTATAGTAAATCTTACTAGATGTCTAAAAATGGTATCTCCTGGTTGATAGCAATTTCTAGGGGCATCGGGCATATGTCTATAAATAAACTTTTCCCTAACTGCTGTAGTTTTACCTGAACAGGGCATATGATCAAATATGGTGTCATAATTTTGCCTGCTAAAATTTCACTAGTTTCTAGACAATCTATGTAAATAACACCGGTCTCAATGGTTAGCACAACTATTCAACTGAATAATGTCTGAATTTCATCAATTTACCATTACTGGTTTCAAAGTTGTGACCTTGGGTGTAGGACTTGTTAGAGGTGCAGAACCACGTTTTACCAGTGGTGGAGCCAGACTGAAGTTTGAAATGCTCTCAACCACCACTGATTGGTCAGATGTCAAAACATTATGTCTTAATGATGTAGTCTCATCTTTGATGATTGGCTGAAAGAGATCATGCAGTTCTAGTACATCACAGTGAGGGGTGGGGGTGCTGTTTTGTGCACCCACTAAAGTTACCAAATATGGTTCCTTGCCCGATAAAGGGTTGGCTTCTAACTAACAGAGGTTCAGAAAAATGGAAAATAAAAACCTGATGCATTTGAATATGAGGGAAGCCAGAAACAAGCATTTCTTGCTCTGAGTCTCTCAACATTATCATCTATGTTCATTTACATAACAATATTTTATTATATATTATTGTTTAGCCTGAACTCCAACAACAACAGTTTAGGTCATTACAGTGTGTTATGGATTTGTAGTTCATGCTTAAATTACTGCCACTGACATCTCTTTTAATGAGAAGGCCTAAAGGGGGCATTATTAAATTATTAAAAAAGTGAAACAATAAGCAGTGCTCCACATCTACAGTTCCAAGGGCTCACCAGCTTTCACCATCCAAATGAAAATATTTAGTGAAGTTTTGTTGGGATGAACCGTTATATTAAGACAATCACTTACATTCTCAATTAATTCACTGCACTGCAGTTTGGGCCATTCTCAGCTTTGATTTTAGTTGCCATATCATGGTTTTGACTTTAATGTGTAGTTCCATCTATCCATCCATTATCTATACCCGCTTATTCATAATTAGAGTCAGGGGGAGCTTATCCCAGCTCTATTTGGGTGAAAGGCAGGGGTATACCCTGAACAGGTCACCAGTCCATCGCAGGGCCACATAGAGATGAACCTCACATACTCACATTCACTCCTATGGGCAATTTAGAGTCACCAATCAACCTGACATACAGTGGGTACGGAAAGTATTCAGACCCCTTTAAATTTTTCACTCTTTGTGTCATTGCAGCCATTTGCCAAAATCAAAAAAGTTCATTTTATTTCTCATTAATGTACACTCAGCACCCCATCTTGACAGAAAAAAACAGAAATGTAGAAATTTTTGCAAATTTATTAAAAAAGAAAAACTGAAATATCACATGGTCATAAGTATTCAGACCCTGTGCTCAGTATTGAGTAGAAGCACCCTTTTGAGCTAGTACAGCCGTGAGTCTTCTTGGGAATGATGCATCAAGTTTTTCACACCTGGATTTGGGGATCCTCTGCCATTCTTCCTTGCAGATCCTCTCCAGTTCATTCAGGTTGGATGGTGAACGTTGGTGGACAGCCATTTTCAGGTCTCTCCAGAGATGCTCAATTGGGTTTAGGTCAGGGCTCTGGCTGGGCCAGTCAAGAACGGTCACAGAGTTGTTCCGAAGCCACTCCTTTGTTATTTTAGCTGTGTGCTTAGGGTCATTGTCCTGTTGAAAGGTGAACCTTTGGCCCAGTCTGAGGTCCTGAGCACTCTGGAAGAGGTTTTCTTCCAGGATATCTCTGTACTTGGCTACATTCATCTTTCCTTCAATTGCAACCAGTCGTCCTGTCCCTGCAGCTGAAAAACACCCCCACAACATGATGCTCCCACCACCATGTTTCACTGTAGGGATTGTATTGGGCAGGTGATGAGCAGTGCCTGGTTTTCTCCACACACACCGCTTAGAATTAACGCCAAAAAGTTCAATCTTGGTCTCATCAGACCAGAGAATCTTATTTCTCATAGTCTGGGAGTCCTTCATGTGTCTTTTGGCAAACTCTATGAGGGCTTTCATGTGTCTTGCACTGAGGAGAGGCTTCCGTCGGGCCCCTCTGCCATAAAGCCCCGACTGGTGGAGGGCTACAGTGATAGTTGACTTTGTGGAACTTTCTCCCATCTCCCTACTGCATCTCTGGAGCTCAGCCACAGTGATCTTTGGGTTCTTCTTTACCTCTCACCAAGGCTCCTCTTCCACTATTGCTCAGTTTGGCTGGACGGCCAGGTCTAGGAAGAGTTCTGGTCATCCCAAACTTTTTCCATTGAGGATTATGGAGGCCACTGTGCTCTTAGGAACCTTGAGTGCTGCAGAAATTCTTTTGTAACCTTGGCCAGATCTGTGCCTTGCCACAATTCTGTCTCTGAGCTCCTTGCGCAGTTCCTTCGACCTCATGATTCTCATGTGCTCTGACATGCACTGTGAGCTGTAAGGTCTTATATAGACAGGTGTGTGCCTTTCCTAATCAAGTCCAATCAGTTTAATTAAACACAGCTGGACTCCAATGAAGGAGCAGAACCATCTCAAGGAGGATCAGAAGAAATGGACAGCATGTGAGTTAAATATGAGTGTCACTGCAAAGGGTCTGAATACTTATGACCATGTGATATTTCAGTTTTTCTTTTTTAATAAATTTTCAAAAATTTCTACATTTCTGTTTTTTTTCTGTCAAGATGGGGTGCTGAGTGTACATTAATGAGAAATAAAATGAACTTTTTTGATTTTGGCAAATGGCTGCAATGACACAAAGAGTGAAAAATTTAAAGGGGTCTGAATACTTTCCGTACCCACTGTACATGTTTTTGGACTGTGGGAGGAAACAGGAGTACCCAGAGAAATATTTTGTATATATTTAAATTGGTTATATTTACTTATCTTGATTATATTTGCTCCGCAATGTCATGTTTTAGCCTATTTTCTACTAATCTCACACAATTCAGAGCAACCTAGTGCTGGAAGGTTTGAATGTGTTTCTGTCTTGGCTACTTGGCTCTGAAGTTTCTGAGTGGTAAATGTTTTTGCACCTTTCAGGGCACAAGGTTTTGGGGCTCAATGTGATTTGTGGTTTTCAGGGGGAAGCCAATATTTAATATTTTCCAGTATCTTCTTAAAATATTGGCTCTATATCTCGTTAACATATAATAGTAATTCAAGTTACTCTGATAACTGCGTTAATGCTATGTATTACTTGTACGGCTTCTACCTTCCCATATATTTTATATACAGTGAGGCAAATAAGTATTTGATACACTGCCGATTTTTCAAGTTTCCCAATGGAAAGATGTATAATTTTCATCGTAGGTATACCTCAACTATGAGAGACAGAATCTAAAAAAAAAAAAATCCAGAAAATCACATTGTATCATTTTTAAATAATTAATTTCCATTTTATTGCATGAAATAAATATTTGATCACCTACCAACCAGCAAGAATTCTGGCTCTCACAGACCTGTTAGTTTGTCTTTAAGAAGCCCTCCTATCCTGGCCTGTATTAATTGTACCTGTTTGAACTTGTTACCTGTATAAAAGACACCTGTCCACACACTCAATCTACCAGACTCCAACGTCTCCACTATGGGCAAGAAAAACCAGCTGTCTAAGGACACTAGGGACAAAACTGTAGACCTGCACAAGGCTGGGATGGGCTACAGGACAATAGGCAAACAGCTTGGTGAGAAGGCAACTACTGTTGGAGCAATTATTAGAAAATGGAAGAAATTCAAGATAACTGTCTCCCTCGGACTGGGGCTCCATGCAAGATCTCGCCTCGTGGAGTATCAATGGTCCTGAGAAAGGCGATGGATCAGCCTAGAACTACACGGGATAACCCGGTCAATGACCTGTAGGGAGCTAGGACCGCAGTCTCAACGATTACCATTAGTAAGACACTACACCGTCATGGATTAAAGTCCTGCAGCGCACGCAAGGTCGCCCTGCTCAAGCAAGCACATGTCCAGGCCGGTCTGAAGTTTGCAAAAGACCATCTGGATGATTCAGAGGAGGCATGGGAGAAGGTCATGTGGTCAGATGAGACCAAAATAGAATTTTTGGTATAAACTCCACTTGCCGTGTTTGGAGGAAGAAGAAGGATGAGTACAATCCCAAGAACACCATCCCAACCATGAAGCATGGGGGTGGAAACATCATGCTTTGGGGGTGTTTTTTCTGCAAAGGGGACAGGGCAACTGCGTCATATTGAGGGGAGGATGGACGGGGCCATGTATCGCAAGATTTTGGGCAACAACCTCCTTCCCTCAGTAAGAGCACTGAAGATGGGTCGTGGCTGGGTCATGACAATGACCCCAAACACACAGCCAGGGCAAATAAGGAGTGGCTCCATAAGAAGCATTTCAAGGTCCTAGAATGGCCTAGCCAGTTTCCAGCCCTGAACCCAATAGAAAATCTATGGAGGGAACTGAAACACTATGGTGCCCAGCGACAGCCCCAAAACCTGAAAGATCTGGAGAAGACCTGTATGGAGGAGTGGGCCAAAATCCCTGCTGCAGTGTGTGCAAACCTGGTCAAGAACTACAGGAAACGTCTGACCTCTATAACTGTAAACAAAGATTTCTGTACCAAATATTAAGTTCTATTTTTCTATTGTATCAAATATTTATTTCATGCAATAAAATAGAAATTAATTATTTAAAAGTCATACAATGTGATTTTCTGGATTTTTTTTTTTAGATTCTCTCTCACAGTGATGAAAATTACAGATCTCTCCATTCTTTGTAAGTGGGAAAACTTGAAAAATTGGCAGCGTATGAAATACTTATTTGCCCCACTATAGGAGGAGGCCCCGATGAAGACCCAGGACACGCTGGAGCAACTATGTCTTTCTGCTGGTCTGGGAACACCTCAGTATACCCCCCAGGAACTGGAGGAAGTGTCTGGGGAGAGGGAATTCTGGCCATCTCTACTTGGACCACTGCCACCCTATGACCTGGCTCTGGATAAAGTGGGAAAAAAAATGAATGGATGGATGGACAGTAAAAGAATTTAAATTAAAATGCAAAGCACTTAGAGAACCCCATTTGTATAACTTCAGAGCAAATTGCAGCAGTAAGGTTCTTAGCCCACAGGCTGCAATAATAATATGCACAGACTAACAGGCTAACAAGTAGTGAGGCTACTGTCTGACTCTGGTAGCCTATAATGACAAATCTGGAGAGCCCTGAAGCCCTCGTGGTAAGTGTTCAGGGCAGCAAGTCTGTATGAGAGCTGTATCAAATGAAGTAGTAGTCTCACACAGAGAGTGCATACAGCTATGGTGAGCCCTAAGCCACCAGCACTACTTGATTTTATCACACTGTGTAACAATTCGTTGAACGCTTGTAGAATTTGCATTAATTCTATAATTTCAGGTAACATAGGTTACCATTCCTTTACATACAGTATGAATATTAACTAGCTTCAAATCTGCAATAATTCATATTTTACAGAAATGTAAATCAATGATTGATGAATGACATGTTACTGGTAGATGATATAATATTCAGTGTTTGCAGTATTGAAATATTCATTGTGTAATAAAAAAAAATTAGAGTGAAGGTGGCACCTTCTGTGAGAGATTGTCGCAGTCTTTAATTCTAACTTTTAGTTACCAGTAATAATAATTCAATTCAGTTCAATTCAGTTTTATTTGTATAGCGCCAAATCACAATTCAGTCATCTCAAGGCACTTTACAAAAAAGAAAAAATCCAACAAATCCCTGATGAGCAAGCGCTTGGCGACAGTGGTGAGGAAAAACTCCCTTTAATGGAAGATGGTTAGTATAGGAGAAATATGATCTCTCTTGCTAGTTCCTGTCAGGACTCTGGCTGCAGCATTTTGGATTAACTGGAGGCTTTTTATGGAGTTACTGGGACATCCTAATAGCAATGAGTTACAGTAATCTTGCCTTTAAGTAACACATGCATCAACTAGTTTTTCTGTATCATTTTGAGACAGGCTGTTCTTAATTTTGGCAATATTGCATGAAAAAAGGAAATAATACTGATCCATCCATTCATCTGTTCAATTAAAGAAAGCAATAATGCACTGATATGAATATGGCATATTACTAATAAGCTCAATAAAATAGTGGAAAGTTAATGTAACCTGTAAAAGGTCTTTAAAAGCTTATTTGCTTGTCCAGTATACAAATTACCTTGCTGTAGGTATGATTCTGTAGAATTGTATGGATATTAATAAACTTTTATTATGATAACACACACATTTCAGTAACTCAGTAATTGAAGCTTTTCCCAATTTTCATGTAAATGATAAATAATTACTGCTAAATGAAAAATATCATCATAGCTGCTTTAAAGTTTTACCTAATGTTGAAAACAGCTCAGCTCTACAGTAGCTCTGCTACAAGCTCCCCAGTGCCTGGAACTATTCACCATGGTCATGCATTAGTTCCCAGTCACCAACAGAACTTTCACCTGAAGAACAAAAGAGCCCTTTCTGGCTATTATGGGATATTTTCTCTCAACTAAAAGCTAAAAACCTCATAATTGGGAAATATGTGGTTGTAAATGGATCATAAGCAGTAGCTTTATGCTAATTCCGCTACACTGTTTCGAGAACGGCCATTGTAACGTCAAACCACATCACCCATTACTGAAATCCTGTGTCATAGGAACCTACACCCAGAGGCCTTATGAGGAAACCTCCTCAGCCTGTGTTGAGCCACAGTGGCGAAAAGCCATTAATTGGAGTGAAAGTTTTGTCCAAGATGAAAGAGTTTCATAGAGAACACTGCGTCTCCTGCATCCCTGCTCAGTGTGGCCATGCTGTTATAAAACATTTATTTGCAGAGATACTGCACAAGTGAAAGTGTGTAAAAATAATTACAGAGACAGAGCAGCGGCAGTGAAGGAACACAGCCCCTCACAGAGGACTTTTCCAATTAATTGACTTTAATGCAGCATAATGTGTTTTTTTTCCTCTTCCACTCTTCATAATGGCTGCCACCTGACTGCTGTACAGTCAATTAAAGCATAATACAAATTGACTTAAGCAGTCAGCACTCTGTGATTAGATTTTCTCAAGACAATTAAATTTGAAAGAGAAAGCAGAGAATGGTAAATCATGATTCATTAATTTTTTTTTTCTTCATTTCCTGCTGTCGCATTCATTTTGTTACATTTAATGGCATGTCACTTGTTACGGTAAGTCACTTACAGATGTTCATAATCATCGAGGTGTCTTGATTGTCCCACATATTTGCACCAGGGAGACTTTTCTGTCTGTAGTGCAAATGTGAAATGTCTCAAGTTGTGTAGCACCACAACTGATGGGTGTAATAACCCCACACTCATATGCACATTTCCACACCAACCCCTCTGCAGGAGTTTTGTCTGTATTATCTGTTTGGCAGTGATTGAGTGTGGCAGTAAAAAGGCAGTGAGAGACACAGGGATGTAGGATGATTGCCGGGTGGCTTCGCAGAGAGCTGAGGTAATTTCCCTTGCCGCCAACTCAACTCTGTCGTTTGTCAGCCACCACTTGCGCCGCTGGCAGCTATTGTGCCAACAGCAGTCAATCACGCAGCTTATGAATCCAAGCCGCAGTCAATCGCCCAACTTATGAAACTGAACAGCAGTCAGTCGCTTAGTCTAGGAATCCATCGACACATCTGGTGGTTCAAGCTGGTCATATGAATACCTAGTGGCAGGACATCCTGGAGGCAAGCAGAGCTTAAATGCAACAAATGGCTCACAAGAAAAAAATTACTGTTTGACAAATCTCTATGGGTAGTGCATTTTAGAAATTGGAGTGAAAAATGGATAGCTAGATTTGCAACTACAAAATCAAAATACAAGACAGAGCAAACGGCAAATTTATACAAAAAACCCTAGATAAGCATGTTTTTGCCATATATACAAGCCAACTGTCAATGCCAGGGCTGTATGTAATTTTCATGTTTAGATTTAGTCATGATGTCCAAACACAAACACGAATTGGGATACTATCAAAATCATCTAAAACATTAACTACAGAATGTAACCATTTAAAAAAAAAAAAAAAAAAAAAAAAAAGAGGTGAAACCTTGTAAAAGAAAATAAAAAGCCTTTTAAATCTTCAGAGCATCAAATATATGTTAAATTATACTGGAGGATCTGTAGCACACATGTTTTTTATCTGGCTATAAAACCACAGACAACATAAAACACAGTGACAGTGACCTGAGTTAAATCAAACAAGTTTAAAAGCAATTTACATCTTTTTTATGGTTACAAATTAGTCTTGCAACTGTAACCTCCTGATGAATCCTGGGATTTAGTGCAGTTTTGTCACACATTTACAGGTCAGTAACCCAATCATTTCACAAGCAGAGGTGTAAAAGCAAATTTCACTTATATAAGTGGGACAGCCCTCTCTCTATGAGAACAGCCAGTCCAATTACAGTTACTGTTCAGTCACTGACATCAAGCGACTGACCGTTTAGAGTGAATAGTTGTACAGATTGATTTTACTGAAAAAGGTTCTGCTCTGTGAAGAAGAGTAAACTGCTTTTAATGGTACAAACAAATCAGACTAACAGTTCAACAACACTGTATTTTCATCAGTCAGCTGTTCTTTGACTGAGTTTGAGCAGTAACTATGAACATGCTGTAAGAACTATCCCCGTTCTTACATACATATACCTGAACATTACATCTACAGAAACACCTACAAGTTAATATAATATGTTAATGGAGGCACATAAGGAGGGGGTTGGGGTGGCAGAAAGGGCTGCAGCTACAAATGGTGTTTCAGAAAGCTATCACCAAAGTGACATCATTTTCAGGTTATAAAGATCTGCATGTACCAATCACATGAATATGACTGATTGTAAATGGTAGTAAAGTTGATGAATGAGCAAATACTAGTGATGAAGTGGGTTGCGGGTTCGAGTCTCGGGACCGGCAGGAATTGTCGGTGGGGGGAGTTAATATCATGCATCAATACCACAACTGAGGCGAGACCCTTGAGCAAGGCACCGAACCCCCAACTGCTCCCTGGGCGCCACAGCATTGGCTGCCCACTGCTCTGGATGTGTGTTCACGGTGTGTGTGTGTGTGTGCACTTTGGATGGGTTAAATTCAGAGCACAAATTCCAAGTGTGGGTCACCACACTTGGCCACAAGTCACTTCACTTCACATTTTTACATGTTAATAAGCTAATGTAATGCCGTTTCACGTCTCTTCCTGAAATAACAAGGATTTAAATGGGATTTTTTTTTCTGAAATCTGTTGTCAGTGAGGATATTTCTACACCATTTTACTGAATAAAATTAACAAATAAAATAAAATAAAAGGTGCGAATATAGTAAAATAAAATAAAATAAAATTCCATCTACTACCATTATGCGAATATTAGGAATTGATTCATTGAGAAATAACTGGTGGCACTAATTTGACTTGTTTTTGCATAATTTAATTAAAATTTAATTTTAATAAACTGCTCTTACCACATCTTCAATGTCAACTAAAAATTATGTTAGTGGGAAATCTTTATTGAGGCTGAATATTGAGAAAAATGACTCGCTCCAAAAATACATTTAGATACAGCAGAGAAACATGATTTTATTTAAACACTTTCCTGTGTGTAGGGACACCTGTTCTTGTGCTTCTAATAACACTGCACTTATTAATTGAGGGTTAATGGTGTTAGAAATTGGGGTGATGAGTTGCAGAGTGGTGCGTTCCGTGCCCTGGGAAAACTCACCTCCACAACCTGTTGCCTCTGTCTCGGCCTGCTCTCCCGCAGGCTGCCTGTGGAGGATAACACCGGCCTGGCTGGCTTCCTGCTGCAATGCTTAGAGGTTAAATGGATTCCACCCTGCCGCTCTCTTATCATAGCTGTCTGCCATTCTGTCAGAGCAGACCACAAATGCAATTCCCTAACCCTGAGGTAGACCAGCTAAGGCATCTGTTACACTTAATAAAGTGCTGACCTAAATTTAACTCTACACTCTGCTACTTATGTGGTCCAAGGGGACCACGAAACCAGGAAGATGGTTTTCTTTTTTTTATGAGTGCCATTTCAAGTGCTTGTAAATCTATCAGGACATAAGTTAGAAATTAACAATAGTTTCACCCACACTTTGTGTAGCAGTGTTACACAGATGAGGAGGTAGAGGCAACTGCAAGCACTAATTTTACTTTAAGTGCAGAAAGGCAAATAATAAATCATTGAAAGCGTAGCTATAATATTTTCCTCCTTTACGTGATAGCTGGTTTGCCTACTATTAGAAGTGAATCATCCATACTCTGTGGCCTCTCCTGTGTTAATGACTGATGACTAATGACACAGACTGCAGAAATCACACTTATTTACAAGTCATTTAATCTCATTTTTCTGAATTTGTTTTTCTCACAACAAGAGAAAAAAATGTGGCACTGTGGTGTAGTTAGGGAATGAATTGTAATAACTGCTAATCCTCTAACCGTTCATCTAGCCACCATGGCAAAGTTTTCACTTTGGTTATATGCAGCTTAATTTGCTCAACTAATTCCTGTGACAATTTCCTCATTCGCCACCATTTGGATTTAGGTTATGTTTAGGCACAAAAATGAATCAGGCCTTGGGGTTTTGGGTTCAAATAAATACCTAGGTGGTATTAGGGAACCAGTAGTTATTTTGTCATAGGAACCACTGCCTGATAAAGGATAAAAAAAAATGTATCACTATAAAAACAACATATTGTTTTCTCCTTTATAAAACTTATAGTACACTATTAGCACAATAAAAAAGTTGGACCAAAGCATTAAGTCGCTTGCATTCCTGATAGGTGCCCGATGGTGGCCAGAAAATCTGCATCTACTGTCACCAACAGTTTGTACTTTAGGTTCAAAAGTGAAATGTTTTTCATGTTACAAAGATGCTAAACTTAACCCACTTTACAATATGGGTTTGTTTGCACTGAGCATATTAGCCATACAGAGCAGCTAGTATTGACTTGATTATAGCAAATAACATTTTAGCAGTGAATAAACTAAATGACTTCTTAAGATGGAATCAGCATTTGAGCATGGGAGTTTAGTCTTGATCTATGGAGCACAATAATATTAGTTGAAATTCCCATTTGCTTCAATAAGACATGCTTTGGTTGGTCCAGGGGTGTGGTGGTTAGCATGTCACTTCACAGCGGGATACATGTAAACTGTGGAGTTTACATGTTCTGCGTGTGTCTCTGTGGGTTTTCTCTGGGTACCCCAGCTTTCTCCCACAGTCCAATGACATGCAGGTTGGAGTTAGGTTAAATGACGTCTTTAAATTGCCTGTAAGGCAATGTCTGCTGGGATTGGCTGCAGTCCTGCCACCACCATGTCTGTAAGCTGTAGATAATGGATGGATGGACAACAGATAAGCTTAAGATTTAAATTTGGTAAAGAAACAAGCCTATTGTCAGACTTTAGACAAGGCGAAAGTTACATTATTTTCAAATATAATGATACAGACTGCTATGACGTCCCATTTTTATGGTACAATACATACATACGTACTTCTTTTCATAGTTCAAATACAGACAATAATTGTATAGTCAAACGGGTATATTGGGTACATTTCTGGTAATCATCATTAGGACTGGTTCCTTTATGATACTATACAGTTAAAGTCTGATCTTTGCATTCACCCTTCATGTGCTCTTGACTGCGAAGAAAGGAGAAACTGCAAAGAAATCTGCAGAGGAGAAAGAGTGGGGGCAAAGAGCTTCCACTCTCCCGTGTAGATTTACTGATCTGTCACGACTTTATGTGGTTGAAATGGAAAGGAGAATTGGGCTATGTTTACAGCACCATAAACCTTTCTTTTAAACCCAAGGACTTGGCCACCCTGAAACTGTAGCATAGCACCCATAAAACTTAGGCTAACTGCGTCTTTTAAATCTGATGAAACATTTATCGATTTTTTTTTTAGATCTTGTTTTATTTGCTTCTTCTTTCCCACCTCTGGGTTAATAGAAGTGAATCAGAGGACAGCAGAGATACTGGGGCTGGTGAAGGTTTGCATGCTAACAGAGTGGAAAATAAAAGACAAGGAAAGCTCAATTCCATGACTTGATAGTGATTAATATCCTTCTACATTCTACATGTTAAGAAACATTTTGATTAATAACCTTCTTGATATGACACACCAGCTTAGAGGGTAAGGCTGACGTCTCTCAACAAAAAGCAATGTAAGCTCATCTCTCAATACTTTCTAACTTCTTTACTTATTTGTAGAACTTAGCCCATTTTTCCAACTGGTGTAAATCTTTAAAAACAACCCAGTAATACATAGTAATATTGTTTTAAAAAAAAAAAGGCTCAATAATTTCAACAGCTGGTCACTGTAGTTTTTAACAAATGCTCTCCATCTGAAAAAACATGAGCATTTGTTAGGGGCTATTTTAAAGACATTTGCTCTACTAATGAGTATTTATGGCAGGAAGAGCCAGATGCTGTGTAGAAAACAGTGCAGTAAAGTGTGCAGGTTCCTAACTAAAACTTCAAGGTATTCAGAAATTATTTTCACTCCCACATTTACATGTGTACTTCCACACTTTTAAGCAGCTCTTCGCCTCTCAATACCTGTCTGTCGATTCCATCAGCTGCTATATAGAAAATCCATCAACAATGCAAGTTCACAATGTCATCATTATGCATGGCTGTGTTACTTATCTGTCTTGATGTAAGCAAAGCAGTCACAAAGGGCAACAGGACAAGAAATGAGGTTGGCAAGGGTGGAAAACCAGTTTGCAAACTAAGACAAGCAACTGGTTGCACGAGCTTGCAAGCCTTTGCTGTTTGGCCCACAGCTAATGGTACCTGTTAGTAACTTTAGAGACATAAACTATTCCAACAGCAGAGACCCATTGTCCACAAAAGTGGAGCTTTTCTTAATCCTTCTAATGATATGGCATGCACTTCACATTACCTTTACTACTTATTTTCTGTCATTTTGTCTGAAAAGACAAGGAGACAAAACAAAGCTGTCTGAAGTTTATTATGAGAAAAAAGAGAGGCAGGGTCTAGCTGTTAATTTCAAGAATTTCAGAAGGAAGTTTACTGCTTCACAAAATTTACATCCCCAGATCTTCTTACCCTGTTCTCATTTTATTGTTACATCTTCACAGATATATATTTCATTTTGTAGACACTAGTAGCAGAGCTGTATCTGGAGTCTCTACAGTGAGCTGTTGTTTCCTTCTAATAGACTGCTCAAGTTATTCTGAAAAGATGGTATTTTATGGATAATCTACTCATCTTGTACGTATTTGTAATATATAGCCTAATTAAGTATATCAATACATTATAAATAATTCCTTTACAGTATGTGACCATTTATCTTTTGCATTGATAGACCATAAAACAAGGTGCTCCTTTCATCTCACTGACCTTTTATTAGGCCTTTCACTCTTCACTACCATCCAACAGTGAACATTCATTCTGCTGAATAGACTAATGGCCTCTTGCATTAACTATAAGTCATGTGATTTAGAGTAGTGCTCGAACATCCTTAACTTGCTTATTTGTTGAGCACCACAGAAAGCAAGTTATTAAGGAAAGACTGTGGAATCATCCCAGACCATTGGACTCACATGCATCTTCAGGATTCTGACCAAACTTCAGGGAATAATGTGCAATATTGTTTCATTCCTGAAAAATCAAAACAATCATTGTTTTGTCCAGGGATGTGACATTTGTGTAACAGTCTTCTAGTCATGCAGTATAGCCTAGAAGCACTTACGAGATGTTCATGGAACTATAGGGAATGGTGTGTCTCTTCGTTGCATTTTGACATTTTTTTAAATGGCCCATTGTGCAACTGATTCATCCCTGGGTGGCAGGGATGGCATTTTTACTGTTCTCTTTATATTGTATCTCCATTTTTGGTGCTTAGTGCCAATTGCTGTGGTGCTCTTTTTGTTCGCTGTCTTGTTCACTGGAGCGCTGAACAGACATTCGTCTTTTACATCAAGACTGGATGAGGCTGTAGGCTTGTAAAATTAGCTTCTGTCAGCATGCATGTAATTGTTACACAATGAAAGCAGTGCTTTAGGCAAAAACTCTTGGACTTTTTATACATTTGTGTGTGTGTGTGTGTGTGTGTGTGTGTGTGTGTGTGTGTGTCTGCGTGAGTGTGTGTGTGTGTATGTATCAATATTTTGACAGTGACTAAATATGAGACACTTCTAACTAATTAAATAAAATTCAACTGCAGCCTAAGCACTGATAATAGCTTGATCATCTGAAGTCTGAGCAACAAAAAAATGCTGTGATAACAAGTGATGGCAATAGTTTTTTTTGTAGTGTCTTTGCTTGTGTTTTTGTGTGTGTGTGTGTGTGAGTGTTACATTTGCCTCTTTGCTGTACATATTTCATATTTTCAGGAAGTGAATGCTAATGCTGCAGAAGTACAGTATCTTGTTTTTCATTGGCATTGATTGTTAATGTGAGTTCATTCTCAGGCAGTTTCACATAACGGTTCCACTCTGAGCAAACACTAGTTTAATAGTACACAGAATATGATGAGGAACAACAAAATGTGAACAACCCGAGTGTCTTCCCTGCTCCTACAGTTACAGGATTGCTGGAGCACTACAAAGACCCGAACTCCTTCGAACAGGCAAACGAAGGACAAATACTTCTGGAAGCTTCGCAGACACTAGATCTGGATCTGATCTGATTTGGGTAATCATAAGTGTCTTCAGATCCGTTTAACATAGCAGGCTCATAGGTATTTTCAGGTAAGCAACTAGTCAGGGAACTGCAGACTTTCAAACAGGGAAGAAGTACTTCCTCTTCTAAACAGCACAAAGTGCTGGTGATAGTGTGATAGTGGCATTTAAAGCAAGGGAATGAATGCTGACTGCAGGTTTTTCATACTGACGTGAATGATAGCACTGGTGTAAAACAGGTGAGTGTGGGTGAAGCAGGGGACAGTCAGATTGCAGAAGCAGGAAAGGAACAGACCTGCAGGCAGGAGAAGCCGAATCTGAAATAAAATGGCAACATATAAAAAATACAAAACAAACCAGTGAATATTGCACATGTGTGTGTCATAAGATATTAATTCTTGCCCAACCTATCACAGACTATCCACAATTAATTAACGTTTTTGTCTACTTAGTTTTTGATTGATCGGTGATGGATATGGCCCAGAAGCAAACAGTTTGAGAAGGAAGAGGCATTTGACATGTATGATGAATCAACTTCACGGATCATAATCAAGATGGCGACCGACACAATCAGTGAGGCACCTACAACGCCACCAACGCCACCAACACCAAGAACAACAACAACAACAACGCCAACACTACCTGACAATACCAACTCGGACAATGCCAATCTACTACTCCGTCTAGCAAACCATGAAATCACCAAATTAAAGCAGGAAATACGCCGCCTCTCTCACGATCTCCAACAGAAAGACTCCATACTGACTAGCTTCAGGGACATTGCCCTCGAGCAGTCGAGGAAGAGCTCCACACTTACCTTCACTCTCCAGGACACTGACCCGTCAACCTGTCCACGACCCTCCTCCTCTTCTACACCATGTCTTCGGTCCTCCTGGACCGAGGTTGCGGTTCGTGGGCGGAAAAAATATCACCACGGGTCTCCGCGTCCCTCCCTAAACCTCTCCAATCGATTTGCTCCTCTGTCTTCTGCCACTCCGGACCTACATACTGTCTCATCCTCCAATCACGTACCGGATCGTTCCGCTCCGGTATCCCAACAACACCCGTCACCCGCCAATGTCGTTCGGCGCCGTCACCTGCTCTCGCTCCCCTCTGACGACACCCCCCCCCCCCCCTTAGTCCAAGCGCTCCTCACGGGCTCCCTAGCTACGGACCAATCGAACTGCCGCCTCCATCTTTCACCTCAGCACCTGATGTCACCGCCCCGCCTCCCCGCCAGTCAGCAAGACGACACGACTCAAACTACTGGCGTCTTCTCCACGCCCCCTTTTTCCCCCAACCACGTTAATCATCGGAGACTCAATTATAAGGAATGAAAGCTTTTTCAACGCCACTACTCACTGTTTCCCTGGAGCTACGGCCTCAGACATCTTGGCCATGCTTCCTGGATTACTGCCAACACTTCCGTCTTCCATCATTAGAATGATTATTCATATTGGAACTTGTGACACGTCACTCCACCAGTCTGAACTAACTAAAAAGGATTTTCTCTCTCTCCTCCACCTCCTAAGCAACTGTGGTAAGACTATTTTCATGTCTGGTCCCATCCCCACGTTTGGAAGAGGCTATGGCCGCTTCAGTAGAATCCTCAGTCTCAACACCTGGCTCAAGTCTGTCTCCCTGTCCTACAATCTCCAATTCATCGACAACTTCAACCTCTTCTGGAACCGACCTGCCTTCTTTGCAGGAGATGGTCTGCATCCTAACCGCCTGGGCTCCCATATACTTTCCACCAACATTCAACATGCAGTTCACTGTACCCCACACGCTAACACTGGACAACCTGTCCATTCTGTCCCACAAGCCTGACTATCTGACTCCATACTACCAATCCCCTCCATCTGGTCAATCTCCCGACCTCAGCTGAGGAAACCAGGTATACGCCTGATCAACCACTCTGTTCTAGCTAACATCCCCAGATACATGGACTCTACACCTTTCCATAACACTCATTTTGGGCTACTTAACGTTCGCTCCCTCTCTCAAAAAGCATCCCTCATCTTTGACATTATTCTTAAACACAATCTCGACATCCTGTGCTTAACTGAAACCTGGCAGCAGCCCAACGACTTCACTGAACTTAATCAATCTATTCCTCCTGGTTTCACATATCTCACCCACCCACGCCTCTCGGGACGCGGTGGCGGCCTCGCCATACTGTTCAACCTTAAATACAAAATATCCATCCACCCCACTGTCACCTTTCAGTCCTTTGAAGCTCTCATAGCACGTATTCACGGTCACACACCAACCTTCAACCTTCTTGGCCACTATCTACCGCCCACCAAAACCTAACCCGACCTTCCTGGATGAACTGTCTGACCTCTTAGCTAACCTCATCTCTCTGTCAGCCAACATAATTCTTCTTGGTGATTTTAACATCCACTTTGACAATCCCAACAACACCACAACAAAAGACTTCATTTCCTGTCTGGACAGCTTTGGGCTCCAACAATACATCACCTCCCCAACACATTCTCTAGGCCACACCCTCAACTTAGTCTGCTGCTCTGGCGTCACAGCTCAGTCATGTTCTACCCTCGACACCTTCTTCTCCGACCACAAACTAGTCTGCTTTATCTCCAAACTACCTATCTTCAAAACCCACCTCTCCCGCACCATCACCTTCCGTAACTTAAAGAACATCGACCTCCCCTCCTTCACTGCTGCTCTCAACAACCTTTCATGTACTAATTATACACCGTCCCTCTCCAACATGTTATCCAATTTCAACCGTGAGCTACGAAATCTACTCGACACCTTTGCCCCACTCAAAACTAGATCTGTATCCTTTACGCACTCTGCTCCATGGTACACCCCCGAACTCCGCCTCCTCAAAACCCAAGCCCGTCGCCTTGAACGTCTCTTCAAAAAAACCGGTTCATCCACCCACAAGGACTTATACCTACACCACATACTGAAGTACAAGCAAACCATTACTCAAACAAAATCTGACTTCTATGCCTCTCTTATTGTATCCGCCTCTGGCTCCACGCGTTCCCTCTTCTCCACTGTCAAAAATTTATTGGGCCCTCCCGATACTCCTCTCTTCCCCTCACCCTCCACCACCTTGTGCAATAACTTCCTGGATTTCTTCTCATCAAAAATCGAAAATATACACCAGCAATTTCCCCCCATCTGTGAAATTGCGAACTGCCTCCACTGTACCCTACCCTGTCTATCAGTATCCTCCCTGCTTTCGAGTTTTATCATTCCACCCACCACAGTTATCTCTTCCCTGATCCTCAAATCCAAACCCTCAACCTGCAAACTTGACCCCCTACCAACCAACCTCGTCAAGCTCTGTCTCCCCTCTCTCCTTCCTCATCTTACCCACATTATTCACACTTCCCTCAGATCTGGTATCGTACCCCCATCACTCAAGACAGCCATCATCACACCAATCCTAAAAAAACCTGGTCTCGATCCTGCGGACCTTAACAACTTCCGCCCTATCTCCAATCTCCCGTTCCTCTCTAAAATTCTTGAAAACGTTGTCCACCACCAGGTCCATACCCACCTTGCCGCCAATAGCCTATACGAACACTTTCAATCTGGTTTCCGCCATCTTCACAGCACTGAAACTGCCCTGGTCAAAATCACCAACGACCTCCTAGTAGCCGCAGACTCTGGCCTTGTCTCCATCCTCATCCTCCTTGACCTAACTGCAGCTTTTGACACCATCTCGCACAATATTCTCCTCCATCGCCTTGCTTCCATCGGCATAGCCGGCTCAGTCCTCTCATGGTTCACCTCCTACCTCTCTGACCGCACCCAGTTCGTCCATCTCCAGAACTTCCACTCCCAGCCCTCTACTGTCAGTTGTGGCGTGCCCCAGGGCTCTGTCCTGGGGCCCCTCCTCTTCATTATTTATCTCCTTCCTCTCAGACATATCTTTAGGCAACATAACATCAATTTTCACTGTTATGCAGGCGACACCCAGCTCTACCTCTCTGCTTCTCCATCTTCCACCCTCCCCCCTCCCTCCCTCCTTACCTGCTTACATAATATCAAATCCTGGTTCACCCATAACTTTTTGAAACTCAACCCCGACAAAACTGAAATTCTCCTCGTGGGCACCGAATCCACCCTTTCTAAAACCAGCACCTTCTCCATTCTAATTGACAACAATACTGTCCTCCCCTCCCCCCAAGTTAAAAGCCTGGGTGTCATCCTAGACGGTACTCTCTCCTTCACTCAGCATATCAATACCACTAACCGGTCGGCCTACTCCCATCTCCGTAACATAAACCGCATCCGTTCTTCACTCACCATCGATAGCACGGCCATACTCGTTAATGCCTTTGTCACCTCTCGTTTGGATTACTGTAACTCACTCCTCACTGGTCTACCTCTCAAATCACTTCATAAACTTCAACTTGTCCAGAACTCTGCTGCCCGAATCATCACCAGAACTCCATTCTCACATCATATTACCCCTGTCCTTAAACAACTTCACTGGCTCCCTGTGTCCTTCCGTATAAACTATAAAATCCTCCTTCTCACCTACAAAGCCCTCCACTCTGCACCCCTACAGTGCGCCTGGCCACCATGGGCGCTAGATCCTTCAGCCACACTGCGCCCCGCCTTTGGAACATTCTCCCTCATCGCATCCGGTCGTCTCCGGACTTATCAACTTTTAAATCATCACTCAAAACGTATCTGTTCCGTATAGCGTTTTCCACCTAACTCTCTTAACTTCTCAAAGCAGCCCGTGATGTTCTACCACCCTCCGCCTATTTCATATTGTCTCATATTGTTTCATATTTGTTGTTCTGTCATCTGGGTTTCTGTGTTTCAATTTGCTTTTGCTGTACATCGCCCACTTCCTTGATGCTCTGCACTTTTGCCTTTACATTCTGGCCCTCTGTTTATGCATTGTTGTTATTGTTGTTTTAATGCACTCTATGTATTTCATGCTGTATGCTTCCTTTTTCTCTCTGTAAGGTGACCTTGAGAGTTTGAAAGGCGCCATGAAATAAAATGTATTATTATTATTATTAATCACCTTATGAAGACATAATGCATTTTGGTGAAGATGGCAGATGATCAAGTTGAGCAAGACAGAGGTTATGCAAAAACAAACAAACAAACAAAAAACCATGCAAAATAGACTTCGGATGATTATTCTTTAACTGTTATTTGAAAATATTTAAAACCTCTGTATTTAAAACCTCTCTACAGTTGTGCCACAGATCCTTGAGAAATGTTTTAGAAAATGACAGCAGTGAATAAAAATGTACTTCTACCCACTCAAAAGAAAGAAGAAGTACCATTATTCAAACTGTTATTGCATAATTATGTTAGTCTCTGATGACACCAACATAGCTAGTTAAGTAACTGTATTTACAATTTTGTAAGACAGACCTATAATAACTGAAGAGTTATTCTTTCCACTACAAGAAAAATGACATTTTAGACCCTGTTCAAGGAGATATTTTGGATATGGCCCAAATTATTTTTTTTTTTAATGAGAGCTGCAGCTTGTTTTAATGAGTTGGGGAGAACTACTATATCTGAAGGTAGCAGTATAATCAAAGTGACACTAACTAATGCCCTAGAATATTTAATGTTATGATATTTAGTATTGCTGATTTCCCAGTAACAATTTAGTTTTTTGACAAATTTAGCATGGCATAGCACCAGAGTGTTTTAGTGGCAAGATACAACTTAAATAATTAATAATAGTTTTAGCTGCTCTTACTGTCTGACTTACTCAAAGTGGATGTTGTCTTAACATGAGATCTACATAGAATGGTCTAAATTAACACACCACAAACAACACTATTATTGGCATTTTTTCCTACAGAGCTTTTGTTTTTATGTGATGCTATCAAAATAGAATTGCTCACAAAAAAGAAGTCATGAAAAAGCAAATTCTGACAAGTCAGAAGTCATTAATACACTGTACAACCCCAATTCTAAAAACACTGGGATGCTACATAAAATCTACCTAAAAACAAAATGCAATGATTTGCAAATCTCATAAACCAGAGGGTTGGTGGATCAATCCTTGGCTTCATTAGTCCACATGTCAAAGTGTTCTTGGCCAAGGCGCTGAACCCTAAGTTGCCCCTAGTGGCTGTTCCAGGTGTGAGTGTGTGAGTGATTGTTCATGTTAATGGATGAATGGACAAATAATGTAAAAGCGTTTTGAGTGCACTTGAGTGTAGAAAAGCGTAATACAAGTATAAGACTATATTTTATATATAATAGAACATAGAAAACATATCAAATGTTTAAACTGAGAAAATCTATCTATCCATTCACTATCTGTACCCGCTTATTCTTAACCAGGGTCACAGGGATCTGCTGGAGCCTATCCCAGCTCTCTTTGGGTGAAAGGCAGGGAACACCCTGGAAAGGTCACCAGTCCATCACTGGGCGACACATAAAGACAAACAACCTCACACACTCACACTCACTTCTATGGGCAATTTAGAGTCACCAATCAACCTAACATGCATGTTTTTGGACTGTGGGAGGAAACCGGAGTACCCGGATTAAACCCACGCAAGTATGGGGAGAACATGCAAACTCCACACAGAAAGGTCCCCGACAGGTTGCGAACCTGAGGCCTTCTTGCTGTGAGGCAACAGTGCTAACCACTCAGCTACCATGCTGCCCTAAACTGAGAAAATGCACGAAAAAAATAAAGTAATTTTGAAATTAGCAGCAGCAAAGTATCTCAAAAAGTTGAGACAGGCCCATGTTTACACCGTGGTAGACAGAAACCTGATCCAGAGCAGAGGTGATTGGCAGAGGCCTTTCGGTCTGGCAGAGTATCCAGGTAGAAAACATTGGTGAAAGTATTTTAGTCATCTTTGGCATTAGTTAATATTAATCTTCAAAGTGCAACTGGTCATTTGTTACTTTAGCCAACTCAAAAAGTATAAATTACACTAAAACCTTGACATAATACATTTATCCCAAATGTGTTATTTAAATGAAAACATTTATTGCTATTGAAACAAATATATTGAATATAATTTGCATCCACCTTAATTATTAAAAAGTATTGGTACTGGCCCTACATTTACTTGGCATCGGATCGATACAGTATCACACACCACTACCATCTTAGTGCCCAAAGATCACAGGCATCCGGTATTGTGTTTCAGTGTTGTCTCTTGCACACATGGATTTCACCAGATTCTCTGAATCTTTTGGTTATATTATGTCCTGTAGATGATGATGTATTTAAAGTCTTTTATGCTGCAATTTTATGTTGAGAAACATTAATCTGAAATTGTTTGACACTTTGTAGATGCAGCTTTTCACAGATTGGTCATCCTCTGCCCATTTTTATTTCTGTGAGACCCTGACTAAGATGCTCTTTTTATATCCAACTATATGCAACTGGCCTGTTGCCAATTAACCTAATTAGTTGCAAAATGTTTTTCCAGCTCTTCCCTGTTAGTAGCACTTACTTCTTCAGTCTTTTGTTGCCTCTGTCCGAACTTTTTTGAGATGTGTTGCTGCCATTAATTTCAAAATGACAAAATTTTACAGAGTCCAAATTTTTTTGGAATTGGGGTTGTATATAAGAGTGATCAAGTAGGTGTGGTGGTTAGCACTGTCACCTCACAGCAGGTTGTGAGGTTCTGTGGTGCTCAAAGAAGGTTCTGGGTGTGACCTTTCAAACCTGCAGTGAGTTTGCATGTTATCCTCTTATCTGTGAGTTTTCTGTCTGGTACTCTGGCTTCCTCCCACAGTGTGGATGTTAGGTTAGTTAGTTACTCTGACTTGTCCATTGATGCGAATATGAGTGTGACTGTTTTTCTGCATGTATAGTTCATGTCAGTCCAGTATCACCATAGACTGGTGATCTGTCCACGGTGTACCTTGCCTATTGCCCAATGTCAGCTAGGATTGGCTTCAGCCCCCCATGACCCTGGATACACCCGGATAAGTGGTAGAAAATAGATGGATGGATGGGTAAATCATCAGCCCAGTATATACCCCTGAGTATGGAAGCTTTTTTCGGTCAGATTACACTGATGAATCATTACATCTAATAAATAAAATGCCAACACTTAAACAACAATAACTACTATGAATCAACAGGACAATGGTATCTGCATGTCAAATAATGAAAACAGAGGCAAAATGTCACGCATTAAATAAGACAAAAGAACTTTCACATATTAAATTCAGCATCACTCTTTTCTAGTTTAACGTTTATGTGTAGCTTTCATCACTAGATGTTTCATCAGTCATCATTTCATCGTTTGACATAGGCCTTTATTATTCATTGCTGCCACATTCATTAGTGCTTGTGGTCATTTTGATATTTGACATGTGCCTTGCGCCTGACCTGTCAATCAAACATACTAGCAGAAGTCTCCACCCATTCGCATTCCCAGCCAAAGCAACACAGCCTGGCGCTCTGTGAGCATGGGCTGCCAGCTTACACTACCAGGCTAATATGTCTTATCGTGAGTTAGTGTACCATGAATTAGTCAATTTACTGGTCCAACTCCAAACTGGAACATCAGATGTAATCATTTATTAGTGTAACCTAACACAAAAAAATATGCCATATCAAAGTGATTGCACAATGGAAAAGAATTTCAGGTACAATGTATCCCCTAAAACAAACATGTTCTGAAATGATCCAGTAAAATAGGAATAAACAAATTTTATTGCTTCCTCACTGAAATCAGTAGCTCTTCATTTGTACAAAAAGATCCTATGATGTACGGTACCATAGGCTTTTTGGTGCTCCCACAGGACCTTACCACAGGGCTTCTCTGTGTCCACCTCCTTCCTGTTGTGTTCAGTTAAAATACTAAATACAAGTTTCACTGGCAGTGCTAAATCATAACTCGTACACTATTTTTAGTGCTGGCTTAGACTTGCTATACTGTGTCTGCTTCAGTCTGGTCTACAATTTCCTTAAATCAGTTGATTTATTTTTTTCTCTACTGAAAGTTGCACAGGGTCACCTTTAAGGAATGCAGAACAAGACAAGATAGAACAAGAGTCTGAAGCCATGCTTACAGCTTTTTGAGACTTTACTCAGGAGTGGCAATTTTAATTGTGTCCTAATAACCCATGTGCAACAGCAGGGCTCTGCAATAGTATAGAAAGAGTTTAGAACAGTACATGTAAACACAGAGTGGCACATTGTTCAAAATCTGACATGCAGACCTATGGCAATATTAAAATGCAACCTAATAGTCACGATGCCTAAAGAGAGACCTGTGACAGAGGTATTAAATAGAAGTCCTGAATGATACAACAGCGCTTTTGTTTGTAATTAGCTTCATTAGTAAGCTAATTTTGCTAGTAGGTATTCTTTCCATGTAATTGGTATGCAAACGTGATTGCAATTCAAATTGAAGTAAAATAATATGTTGCAGAAAGGTTGATTGGAACATTAATTATTCTGTGTTGTACAAAGTAGCAGTTTCAATTGAGATGTAATTATGAGCAGTTCCACAACAGACAGGGTATATTTTGGCAAGTGGATGTGAATGTACAACATAATTACACCATGAAAACATCATGGAGGCCTGTTTGCTTGCATGCTACTACAAATACAGGATAACTTGCATTTTATATCTGTTTGTAAGTCTATAATATGGACTATCGATGTAATGATATATGCATAATAAATTTTAAGCAATTTGTAAAGCCAAACTGATTTTAGGTATGCTAGGAACCTGACTGTAGAGATGCCAGTGTCAGTCTGTCTATTGGACCACAACTTTAAACCGGACAGAAACATCTCAGTGACTGTTAGTCAGATTTAGGAGATAGTACCAAGTATTACCAAGTTGGACATGCAAGAAATGTGACTCTAATACAGTTCTCATTGTTGTGCTTGATGCAACAAGGTGGTGCTGTATTTTGGTGGACAAACAACAAGCAGTGTGCCTTCATCACAGTGATGGCACAGAGAAAAAAGTTGTCCTTGCGTCTGGTTGTTTTGACCTACATTGTTCTGTAGTGCCGACCAAAGGGGAGAAGTTCAAACAATTTGTGACCAGTATGTGAGGGGTCTGTAAAAATCCTCTCAGCACCCCTATAGGTCCTTGATGAAGGGCAGGTTGACACTGATGATTCTTTTTTCCCGTTGGATCTTGTTCTTTTTATGTTTGGTTACTGAACCAAACCACACAGTGATGCATGAGCAGAGAAGAAACGCAATGATTCTGCACCAGCAGCCCTTATGGCAGGTTGAACTTCCTAAGGTGATGCAGGAAGTACATCCTCTGCTGTGCCTTTGTGATGATGGTACTAATGTCCACTTCAGGGCCTGGAAGGTTGTGTATCCCAGAGACTTTAAGGTCCCCACTGTTTGTATGGTACAGTAGGTGAAGGGTAGGGTAGAGGGGTACAGTTCCAGCTGTTTAAAACCTGTTAGCTACCCCGCCCCTTTTTCTGCAGATGGCCAAACAACACATACCCAAATTAAACTAGTTGTTGTCTTTACTACATTTTAAGGGTTATATTGATGACCTTGGTGTCGTTTAAAGGAAAAGCTTTCCAGTTTATTATTTCAATGCTGTAAAATATTCAATATGACCCCCCCCCATCTTCGCCCGCTGCTTGCCCAGCGTTGTCAAGGAAGCGTACTGTACTGTAGCGTACAGTGTATGTAGTCATACAGTGTGATACATTGCTGGAAAGGGCTTTTCATTGGCTACAATGCACGTCAGTCATCCTTGACAAACAGTGCGACTGGCTGATTCTACTTTCGTCAGAAATTGTCCTATACCCCTGGTGGGAATTGCTCTCAATGGTGATTCCTATTGGTTTCAAGCTTACTTATGCTGTAAAACGTAACAAGCAAGTTTGATTGAGGGCTCACGTGATTCACAGAAGCTTGCTATGTCAGTCTTTATTAAATAAATAGCGAAATCAACCGTAAAAGGAGCCGGATTAAAATTTTTCATGAGGAGGACGATGGTTTTATGATTTACTCAGGGATAATACATCTGTTGGACTAAAACATGGATGCACTATGTTCCCTGGATTCTAACGAAAAAAAGGATATGCAATACTTGATGTTTGAGTAGTGGGCAGCATGGTGGCTGAGTGGTTAGCACTGTTGCCTCACAGCAAGAAGGTCGTTGGCCTTTCTGTGTGGAGTTTGCATGTTCTCCCTGTGCTTGCGTGGGTTTACTCTGGGTACTCCGGTTTCCTCCCACAGTCCAAAAACATGCATGTTAGGTTGATTGGTGACTCTAAAAATTGCCCGAAGGAGTGAGGTTGTCTGTCTTTGTGTGTCTATATGTGGCCCTGTGATGGACTGGTGACCTGTCCGGGGTGTACCCCTGCCTTCCACCTGAGAGAGAGCTGGGATAGGCTCCAGCAGATCCCCGTGACCCTGAGCCAGGAAAAGCGGGTATAGAAGATGGATGGATGGATGTTTCAGTACATGTATGAAGTAACACGACAGTAACGGTAAGAAATAGCATTTTTCCAATATTTGTACTCTTGTTAAACATTAAGAAACTGTAGTCGCTGTGATAATTCAATCCTAAATTGCTTTATACAATTTGAATCGTGAGACTTTCTGCTTAAATATGATATATCATCTAAGAGCTTCATGAGTTTAACAAAAGGGTCCCCTGATATACAGTCGTTGGTGTAGAGGGGGAAGAGCGAGGGGAGAGCACACATCCTTCTGAGGCTCCTGTGATGATTGATTGGGTGCTGGTCTGGATGTGGTTCTCCTCAGCCTCACCTCCTGTCATGTCCTGTTCCTGCAACCCTCAAAATAATTTCTACAAGTGAAGTGAAAACCAAATGCTCATCTTAAGTATTCTGACATGGCTACAGATCAGATGTGAAGGGCTGTGCTAGCTTTCAAGTGTTATGATCAGGCTATGAGGAAGAAGCCAAATGCAGGAAATGACATGCAGGCATGCAAGTGATGGGCATAAGGGAAAACAGACTTTGTATCCAGGCAGAACAGAATCAAGCAGGGACAGCTATAAATGGAGTGAGGGTCCAGAGGAGAAAAACCTTTGAAAATGAAGTCGGTCATTTTGCATATTAGTCTGACACACATTGTAAACAAATGCTCTTGTTGCAAAAGTATTAGAAATGACTGTCAGGAATCATGTACTCAACACCACTCACTATGTCATCTATAATTTCACTGAAGATTGTACAACACTGGAAAATATGCAAACAGAAGTGGAAATATTATGGAACATAAGAAAAATTCAATCCATCCACTTCCTTATCATCCATTAAAGATTACTTCTATCACAGTTTGTAGGAGTGATTCTGAGATGCTTGATAAATCCACAGTTAAGATAGTGATATGTTTAGCAATAGCAATTTGGTCTGATCATTAAAAATAACGTGAGACCAAAACCACTGGCTATCCACTCATAGTTGCACCCTATTTCAATAAAGCAAGAGAAATAAGAAAAAAAACCTATCTATATACACCTTTAAATTTCACAATAACATTTTTCTACTTTGGAAATTTTGAAAAGACATTTGATGAGTTGAATTAATCAGTGCAGAGGAGGTAGACAAAGCACTGATGAAAGTCGCATAAATTACAAGATTATAACTGAATAACAACTGAAAGGAAGAACTGATTGCCATGCATTGGTCATGTAACAGATAAATCAGTGAATGCCCTAAGGCATCATTTTCATTTAAAGTCTGATAACAGGGAATTAATGGGGTAACAGGGCACAGTATGGGATGAATATACTGAATTATCTAGTGTTGCATAGGATTCAACAAAACAATTCAATTCAATTCAATTCAATTTTATTTGTATAGCGCCAAATCACAATACAAATCATCTCAAGGCACTTTACAAAAACTAAAACTAAAAAACAAAAAACTAAAAAACTAAAAAAACAGCAAGAAAACAACTGCAGAAAACATACAACAGCATCATGAAAAATATTGGTATAGTAATCAGGGGAAAGCATGGAAATCAGAGCATATCCAGTCCTTGTTTATGCCACAATGAAATATGACAAATGATTTATGTCTGGCATTTATTATGATATGGGAGGTAATTTGTTAGACTGCAAGTGCACAGACATCCCCCTTTGTAATTGAATCACACAAAATAATGAATATCCTACTTTGTTTAGTCTAGCTGTTTGTCTTTGTTCTCCATTGTTTTGTTTGCTCCTAGAAATTAATTATGCCATACATTATGCAAGTGCATTTGATTAAACCTAGGTGATAATTTTACTAGACATTTCACTCAAGAACTTTCTGAGTTGTAAAAATGCAAACAAAACTTCTTAGCGCCAGTCGAGGGTAGTTAAAAGTGGTACTGTTTTTTTCCTTGTCTTTTGGATTAATGGGGCCCATGGCTAAAATTATGTGCTGATATTCTTTATCTTTACTTCTGGCCATTTTTTTTAGTAAGACATATTCATCCTGCTGTACAATTAGAAGTACTTTAAAGCACTTAGTACAAATTGATAAAACAACTTAGCCCATATAAAAACATGCAACCTCTCTTTCTGCGTGCACACACACGCAGGCACACACACGCACACACACACACACACACAATCAAAAGTCCGTTGCAGTTAATTAAACATTTCACATTTCTGACATAGTACACACAAAACCAACTGTTCAAAAGTTCAGTCAAACATTAATTTAGTCAATACAGGGTCACGCTGTAATAAAATATTCAATTCAATTTCAAGCTTTTCCCAGACCTTCTGACAATTTAGCCTCTCTCAGCAAACTTCAGCAAGTTCATTAGATACTGTCAAAAAATGTGGACAAAAGCTAGTGAGTGAAAATTGACTTTTATATTTTTAAAGAGGTAAAGGGATAGAGGCAATGATATTTCACATTTATATCATAGGGTTTGAGAGTATTTGCTATTTTGCTTCCTATATATATATATATATATATATATATATAAAAAAAAAATAAAAAAATTTCCCTTCTCACCCCTATGGGTGGTGTGTGTGTGTCTTCCTCAATCTCGGGTCCTCTAACAGAGGCAGTTTGAGGGTTCTTCGCAGTATCTTAGCTGTTCCTAGCACTGCGCTCTTCTGGACTGAGATCTCTGATGTTGTTCCTGGGATCTGTTGGAGCCACTCTCCCAGTTTGGGGGTCACAGCCCCGAGGGTGCCGATTACCATGGGGACCACTGTTGCCTTCACCTTCCACATCTTTTCTAGCTCTTCTTTAAGCCCTTGGTATTTCTCCAGCTTCTCATGTTCCTTCTTTCTGATGTTGCTGTCACTTGCGATCGCTACATCTACCACTACGGCTTTCTTCTGCTGTTTGTCCACCACTATTATGTCGGGTTGGTTAGCCATCACCAGTTTGTCGGTCTGTATCTGGAAGTCCCACAGGATCTTAGCTCGGTCATTCTCTCTCACCTTTGGAGGTGTGTCCCATTTTGACCTTGGGACCTCCAGCCCATACTCGGCACAGATGTTCCTGCACACTATGCTGGCCACTTGGTTATGGCGTTCCATGTATGCTCTGCCTGCTAGCATCTTACAACCTGCTGTTATGTGCTGGATTGTCTCAGGGGCATCTTTGCACAGCCTGCACCTGGGGTCCTGCCTGGTGTGGTAGACCCCGGCCTCTATCGATCTTGTGCTCAGGGCCTGTTCTTGTGCTGCTACGATTAGTGCCTCTGTGCTGTCTTTCAGTCCAGCTTTTTCCAGCCACCGGTAGGACTTTTCAATATCAGCCACTTCTTGTATCAAATATATATATATATATATATATATGTATATATATATTAGTATTAGTATTGATTTTTTTCCTTGACTTTTGGATTAATGGTGCCCATGACTAAAATTATGAGCTGATATTATCTATATAAGTAAATATATATTCATGAACGAGAGCTGAGAATAGGGAACTGTTGGAATGCTACTATGTAAGTAACCCCAGTGAGTGAGGTTACAACAGCAACTACCGCCCAATAACCTGCCTCTGCATACATAGTGGAGGAGTAGGGACATGAATCAATACATGAGCAGTGGTAGGAACACCAGAGAGGCTAAGCACCATCTACTGGTAGATAAAGCAGCCACCCAAGACTGCAAGACCAGACAGAGCAGCCTGCGCACTACCTGGATTGACTGCAAGAAAGCCTACGACTCAATCCCTCACACATGGATCCTGGGATGCTTGAAATTGTACAATATCAACGGGACTCTAAGACTCTAACGGGACTTTTCACTAGCTTCAAGTCAATCGCACAAGTCACTATCAAGTATCTACCAAGTATCTACCAAGTATCTATGTTGTGCATAGGCCTGAATCTGCTTAGCGAAATCATCACCAAGAGTGGTTACGGATATCGACTATGGAATAGCGCAACCATTAGCCACCTCCTCCACATGGATGACATCAAGCTGTAAGCAAAGAGTGAATGAGACATGACTCCATGATGCATACCACTAGGATCTACAGTAATGGACATGGTAAATGGTAAAAACAAGATATTGGAATGTCCTTAGGAATGGATAAGTGTGGTTGGATGGTAACAAGAAGAGGGATGTAGTTAGAACTGAGGGAATTGTACTACCAGAAGGCAGCATAGCGGATGTTGAGGGAAACTACAAGTACCTTGGAATCCCACAGGCAAATGGGAACCATGAAGAAACTGCAAGGAGACCAGTAAGTGTCATGATTTTTGGTGAGTAGTGCTTTGGGTCACGGATTTCTCCACTCAAAGAACCAGGAATCAATGCAAAGTTCAATAAAGTATTTATTTACAGAGATCAAATATTGAATGATCTATATTGAGTCTATGTGGAAGCTCAGCCCAAGGAAGACAGGGGTAATCTTCGGTCCGACCTTCCTTGGCGTCAGAGTCCCTTCAATGGTAGTAGTACTTAACCGAGTCAGAGAACTCCGTGGATGACGTCTCTGTAGCTCCCTCGATGTCCTCTCCCTACGTTCTTCACGAAACTTGGAGAGGAAGGAAGTGATGAGCCGTCAGTGTGAAGCTTTGTTTCGCCGAGGTTAGCACACCTGGTTTTGTAGGTCTGGAAGGAGCGAACCGTCCCTTCTTCCCTCCGATCCACCTCCGTCGGTTAACGTGGCGTGGAGACGCTGGGTCGGTAAGAAGACAGGAATCGCTGAATCTCCCCTCTCACTCTTCTCCAAAACTCCTCTCCCAGGGAAAGCGGGATTCCGTCCTTTCTCCGTGGGAAATCGGTGCGTCACTGAAAACAATAGTACTGTGATCTGTTAGCAATGTCAACAGACAACCTGGCAGCTTGTTGCTGCCCGGTGTCTGCTATTTAAGCAGAGAGTCTGCACAGGTGCAAGGCGTTAGGCTAATTAGTCAATCTCATGCGAGTAAGGTACTGCAGCCTTCTTGTCTTTTCAGAATAAGACTCCCTCTCCGGGAGTCTTATTCTGGAATCGTCACAGTACCCCCCCCTCAATGGTCGGCTCCCGACGACCCACCCGGTTGATCCGGATGTGCCTGGTGAAACTGACGCACCAGTCCCTTATCGAGTATGTCCCGTCTGGCGACCCAGGACCGTTCCTCAGGACCGTACCCCTCCCAATCCACCAGGTACTGCAAGCCCCTCCCTCTCTTCCGTGACTTCAACAGACCCTTTACCGTGAATACTGGTTCTCCGTCGAGTATACGGGGTGGCGGAGGGCCCGGGGTTGGCAGAGATAGTGGGCTTGAGACCACCGGTTTTATCCTGGAGACATGGAACGTCGGATGGATCTTTAGATGAGATGGCAATTTGAGTCTCACCGCTGCCGGGTTGATGATTTTTGTGATGGAGAATGGGCCAATAAAGCGGGGGGTGAGTTTGGGTGACGCCGCCTTCAGGGGAATATCACGTGTGGATAGCCACACTCGCTGGCCCACCTTATACGCCGGTGCCGCTCTCCTCCGTCTGTTTGCCTGCGCAGAATAAGAGGACACAGACCTTATTAGTTGCTGCCTGGCTTTACGCCAGGCAAGGTGGCAACGGCGCACTGCTGCTGCTGCGGATGGAACAGTCGTCTCCCGGTCCTGATTCTCAAACACCGGAGGTTGAAAACCCGAAACCACCTGGAAAGGTGAAAGGCCGGTGGCAGCTGACGGGAGACTGTTATGTGCATACTCAACCCATGTTAGGTTACTGACCCACGATTCCGGATGGTTGGCACACAAGGTCCTGAGTCCGCTTTCCAGCTCCTGATTCAGTCTCTCAGTCTGGCCATTAGACTGGGGATGGAAACCCGAGGAGAGACTTAACGAGATGTCCAGTAACTTGCAAAACTCCCTCCAAAACCTCGCCACGAACTGGGGACCCCTATCTGACACGATGTCCTGGGGAAGTCCGTGTAACCGGAAGACATGGTCTGCCAAGATTCGGGCCATCTCCGGTGCAGACGGAAGCTGAGGAAGGGGCACAAAATGGACCATCTTCGAGAATCGGTCACAGACTGTTAGAACAGTGGTCATACCTTGAGACCTGGGAAGGCCGGTGACGAAATCCAACGCTATGTGGGACCAGGGACGTCTGGGAATCGGCAATGGGTGTAGTAGCCCGGCTGGTGACTGGTGGGATGCCTTCATCCGAGCACAGACAGTACAGGCGTTTACGTACATGATAGTGTCCTTCCGAACCGATGGCCACCAAAACCGCTGCCTCATCACCTCCAAGGTCCTCGACACCCCAGGGTGGATGTGAAGATGGGAGTCGTGACAAAGCGCCAGAACCTTCGTTCGGAAACCGACTGGGACAAAAAGGCAGCCATTGGGGCAGGCGGTAGGTCTGGTGTCGCCAGTGGCCCGCATGATGTCCCTCTCTAGGGTCAACCGCGCCGCTCCTAGGCGGGCCGTAGTGGGCAGGATGAACTTAGGTTCCTCCTCCGCATCAGCTAGTGCATGTAACCGGGACAGTGCGTCTGCCTTGTTGTTCTGGGTCCCCGGGCGAAAAGATAGTTTGAAGTCGAACCTTTCAAAGAATATTGCCCATCGGGCCTGGCGCGAGTTTAGCCTCTTGGCCGTCCTTAGGTACTCCAGGTTCTTATGATCCGTTAGGACCGTAAAAGGGTGCTTCGCCCCCTCCAGCCAATGGCGCCACTCCTCCAGCGCCAGCTTCACCGCCAGCAGTTCCTTGTTGCCCACATCGTAGTTTCGTTCATGAGGACTCAACTTCTTGGAGAAGAAGGCGCAGGGATGAACTAAAGAATCCGCAGGGTCCCTCTGCGAGATCACCGCTCCTACTCCTGTGTCCGACCATCCACCTCTACCAAGAAGGGTAAGTCTATATTTGGGAACTTCAGGATGGGGGCGGTGGTAAACAGTTCCTTGAGCTTGTCGAATGTCTCCTGGGCGTCTGGAGTCCATCCAAACCGTACCTTGGAGGAGGTGAGACGGTGTAGGGGTGCTGCCACCCCACTGTAGTTCTTGATGAAGCGCCAGTAGAAGTTCGCGAATCCCAGGAAACTCTGTAGCTGTTTTCTAGAGGCGGGTACTGGCCACTCTCTAACTGCTCGAACCTTATCCGGATCCATTGTGATCTCTCCCGGTCGGATCACGAACCCAAGAAACGAGGTCAGCGTGGTGTGAAATTCACACTTCTCTAACTTGACGTATAGCCGATTCTGCAACAAGCGCCGAAGAACCGCCCGTACGTGCTGGGAATGTTCGGTCTCAGACCTGGAGAACACAAGGATCCAAGTATACAAAGACAAATCGATTAATCATGTCTCCAAGCACATCATTTACCAGGTTTTGGAAAACCGCAGGGGCGTTAGTGAGGCCGAATGGCATCACCAAATATTCATAATGGCCCGAGGGGGTATTGAAAGCGGTCTTCCATCCATCCCCCTCCCTTATTCGTACTAAATGATACGCGTTTCGTAGGTCTAGCTTAGTAAAGATCCTAGCATCCTGTAGTAGTTCAAATGCCGATGCCAATAAGGGAAGGGGGTAGCGGTTCTTGACAGTGATCTCATTAAGACCTCTATAGTCAATGCATGGTCTTAGGCCTCCATCCTTCTTGGCCACAAAGAAGAACCCCGCGCCTGCAGGGGACTTGGATGGTCTAATTAACCCAGAATTTAATGAATTCTGAATGTATTCTTCCATTACCTGCTTTTCAGGTTGGGACAGGGGGAAGAGACGACCCCGAGGCGGAGAGGTTCCCGGAAGTAAGTCTATGGTGCAATCATATGGTCTGTGTGGCGGTAGTGAGGTTGCCTTATCCTTATTGAAAACCTCTTGGAGATCATGATAGATCTCCGGGACTGATGATAAATCCGGCTCAGAGGAATCCTGTGGAGGAGTACAGACAACAGACACAGCATGTTGCAGACAACTCACATGGCATGATGGACACCAATTTAGTACCCTTCCTGTCCTCCAGTCTAGGTGAGGGTTATGCTGCTGGAGCCAGGTAATCCCCAACACAATAGTGGGTTCTTGCGTCTTGATTACGTGGAAGGATACCACTTCCTGGTGATTGTCTATGGCCATGAATATGGGTGTAGTAATGTCTCTTACGTGGTGTAATGTAGTGTTGTTGAAAGACCTCACCTGCACAGGTTGTGGTAGTGGCCTTGTCTCTACTCCCAGTTGAGGAAGTAAAGACTGGGAGATGAAATTTGTGTCGGCACCCGAGTCAATGAAAGCCTCCCATCTTATTTGATGAGGTGGAGTTCCGATGGTGATCGTGGTGAGGGAACGACGGAATAACTTCCAATCTTGTCTCGGGCTCAGTAGGTGTCCCTCATCTCCTGCTGAGCCTGGTCTTTTGCCCGCACCTGCTCCCTCTGCTGGACGGCGATCCCTCGTGGAACTCCTCCTCGTCGGCTTCGAGACGTTGTTCTAACGCCCCCGCGCTCCCACTGCATGGGCTCCGGGTTATCCTCTTCGCGCTCCCTCTCATATCTAGAACTCGATGACCTGCCCTCGTCAGGTGGCCCATGGGCTAGCCGGATCTCCACGGTCCGCTCCTGACGACGTTGATCCAACCGAGTGACAGTCTCTATGAGAGAGGTTAAATCCCTTGGGCGTGGTTGGTGAGCCAAATCATCCTTTAACCGCTCATTTAGTCCTAAATAAAAATGGTCATATAGAGCGGGCGCTCCCCAAGGGCTCTCCTCCGCCAACATTTGGAACTGGATGATATATCTTCGGAGAGAACCGTTACCTTGCTTTAGCCGAGCCAGGCGAGTGGTAGCCTCGACCTCTGGTCGAACCGGATCGAATATCTGTATAAGATGTTCACTGAAGCTAGCGAACGATGTGCAGCAGGTAGCTCGGCGTCTCCATGCAGCCGTTCCCCATTTAGCGGCTTCGCCCCCCAATAGTGAAAGAGCATAAGCGACCTTGGTTTGTTCAGTAGGGAAACTTGACGGTTGCATAGAAAAGTTTATCTCACACTGAGTCAAAAAGGTACGGCACTCTCCCATCTCTCCGTTATAACGAACAGGCATAGCCAACTTCAACTCCCCTCCTTCGCTAAAACGAGTTGTAGTCTGAGACTCAGGGAGCGGGGTTGCTGCAGGTTCCGGGCGAGGGAGGCGTTGTAGCAGCTGAGTCAGCTGATCCGTCATCCGATCCACCGATTGGGAAATCCTTCCCAGTTTCTCCTCATGACTTACTATGGCGGATTCTACTCCAGATCTCAATGGGTCCTGGGTGGAGGATCCGCGACCCAACCTTTGGCCAGGTTGTTCTGTCATGATTTTTGGTGAGTAGTGCTTTGGGTCACGGATTTCTCCACTCAAAGAACCAGGAATCAATGCAAAGTTCAATAAAGTATTTATTTACAGAGATCAAATATTGAATGATCTATATTGAGTCTATGTGGAAGCTCAGCCCAAGGAAGACAGGGGTAATCTTCGGTTCGACCTTCCTTGGCGTCAGAGTCCCTTCAATGGTAGTAGTACTTAACCGAGTCAGAGAACTCCGTGGATGACGTCTCTGTAGCTCCCTCGATGTCCTCTCCCTACGTTCTTCACGAAACTTGGAGAGGAAGGAAGTGATGAGCCGTCAGTGTGAAGCTTTGTTTCGCCGAGGTTAGCACACCTGGTTTTGTAGGTCTGGAAGGAGCGAACCGTCCCTTCTTCCCTCCGATCCACCTCCGTCGGTTAACGTGGCGTGGAGACGCTGGGTCGGTAAGAAGACAGGAATCGCTGAATCTCCCCTCTCACTCTTCTCCAAAACTCCTCTCCCAGGGAAAGCGGGATTCCGTCCTTTCTCCGTGGGAAATCGGTGCGTCACTGAAAACAATAGCACTGTGATCTGTTAGCAATGTCAACAGACAACCTGGCAGCTTGTTGCTGCCCGGTGTCTGCTATTTAAGCAGAGAGTCTGCACAGGTGCAAGGCGTTAGGCTAATTAGTCAATCTCATGCGAGTAAGGTACTGCAGCCTTCTTGTCTTTTCAGAATAAGACTCCCTCTCCGGGAGTCTTATTCTGGAATCGTCACAGTAAGTGCCAAATATCTACAAAGAGTAAGGCAAGTCTCAAAAAGTTAGATCAATGGAAAGAACAAGGTGTGGGAAATCAAAGTTGAAAACACTCTCAATAGTGGTTGAGAACAACCAGGCTAAGATCCTGTGGGACTTCCAGATACAGATTGACAAACTGGCGATGGCTAACCAACCAGACATAGTAGTGGTGGACAAACAGGAGAACAAGGCCGTAGTGGTAGATGTAGCAATTTCAAGTGATAGCAACATCAGAAAGAAAGATCATGAGAAGCTTAAGAAATACCAAGGGCTGAAAGAAGAGCTAGATACTGCATGGGACTGCATGTTGAAGTTACAGGAAGAGATTAGGGTCAGATTTGATCATGATTAATCTGTGTTAAAAAATATTACTGTGTTAAAATTTCTAGATTATTTATATGCATTAACACATTAATGTTCACAACCAATAGAAAAATGAAATCATTCTCAGTCCCTTACATACAGTTTTTTGGTGCTCAGTAGTAGTTCCAGTTTAAACATTTAAACCTGAATTATTGTCAAAATATTTAAAACACTATCTCACTTTACACATCCTGGTGGGAACATATTACATAAGAATACTGAGCAACATTATAAAAGGTTTACATGTAGTCGCTCTGTAAGCAATTTACTAGAATTGGATTAGACAGAGAAACTCCTCTGTGGATAGTTTGAGATGCTATCAGCATTCTGCTGCTGTAAAACATTACTCCGTGAGCTCTGCTGTGATTACGTTAATGCTATCAAAGCCCTGCTCCTTTTGAACACAGTCTTAATTAGTACAACTTTAATTAAGAATTGACTCATCCAGCATGACTGACTGTTCAGCACAGGGACATCCACTTTCCTTCATGACTGTACATTTCAAACAGAGGATACCAGTAGTGAGAGATAGCTAACAGCCTGTTGGGAATGATTATATCCACTGATGATTGACAGTTTGTGTATGTGTGTGTGTGGCAATTTTAGCCATCTTTTGGTCAGATGACTGTACTTGTGTCAAAATTGCTACATGGAAAAAAAAAATCTCATTAACACTGACATTATTAGAAACATTTTCAACATTTACTGTGATACCAAATGTAGTAAGGAAGCTTTGAATGGGTCACTAATTAGTAAGTGTAGTCAAGAATTTGAAAACCTTTCATCCTTCATTTTTCTACTTCTTTTTAGGGTGGCAAGTTAAGTTATTAGTCCCACAAATGGGGAAATTGCACTACCACCCAAAGTGCACACACACCGTGAACACAGTTGGGGGTTCGGTGCCTTGCCCAGGGGTCTCACCTCAGTCGTGGTATTGAGGGTTCACACATGAATTGGTCTTCTTAGAGTGTGTGTCACACACTTCATGTCACGCTTTTATTTTTGTCTATGCTATTTCCTGCCAGTGGTTTTCTCTCCTCCTGCACACACCGGGGAATTATCTGCAATTAAGCTCCACAGTATTTATATTTCAGGAGCTGGTCAGCAGCTGGTAGATCATCAGTTGTTGCAGACTTCATGTGACTTCAGGTTATTGTCTAGTGATAGTTTAATCTTGCCTTCATTTTTCTCACACTCATCTAAAGTATTTTTCTAGTTTTATCAAGTACGACTTTTCGTATGTTCTGGTTTTGTGTCCTCAGCTCAGTCACTAAACTTTTTAAGAATAAAACTGTGTGAGCATTCCTTCTGCCTCTCTTTCTGCAGTTTGGGCACCTTGGTTCCATAATACATAATACATAATTGTGTGACTTTTTTTCTTGTATAGGTAGTGTATTTGTGCAGGTATTTGACAGATTTATATTGGTATAATATGTATTTGAATGACTTCACTGAACCTAGATGGTTTCTCTAGTGACTCCTCTAAATCAACAAATTTGGTTTTGACAGAAATATCTCAATATTATAAAGCAGCAAACAGGAATGTGCAAAACACACAGTTTTTTTTCTTTCTATAGGGATTTGTGGTATTATATGCTTAAAAGGCGGCTTTGTATTGCTGAGAGAATTTGTACGTCATTTTAAATGATTTACAGTATACTGTATATTTTTGTGAGTTTTCTAGTTTTTATTAAACAAGCATGGCTTGTGCTGTTAAATCATTTGCACATTCCTGCAATTTTTAAACAGTCTGATACAGTATCATTATCAGAATTGTTACAACTGAAAAAAACATATATTGATCAATGAAGGCTTCATCAGCATTAAGTCAATTGTCAGTACCATAATAAAAAATGATGTGCACATGAAATCTATTATCTAATTTTTCAGAATCTCATGTGATGGAATATCTAGTGGATTACCACAAAACCTGACCTTTTATGCTCGACCCACAAGTCACCAGACCATCAGAAAATTCAAGATATTGTTATCATGACATTTTAGTGTTATATTGTCACGAGTGGGATCAGTTTTTCAGAATTGATAGCCAATAGTTCCCTTTTTTTTTCACATGCGCTAACAGCAAGTGGTTTGGGGATGGCCATATGTGAAGTTATTTGTGGGTTGACCAGTCCACCACTGAATTAAATATCAGCATCTAATGAATGAATTACCACTCATCAAACTAATAGAGACATGTATTACCCCCTCATGGTCAGTTGTAACCCCTTTGTGGATCCTATTCATACCTCTACCATCAGGTTTGTCCAATGCTGGTTTTTGATCTGCCAAGCTATCAACTTTGCCTGCAGCCTCAGCTCTAGTTTGCTAGAAATCATTGTAAAGATAATTAGCATGCATTAGCATGTTGGTAAGTCAGCATGTGTTGGCCTAGCTAGGGGCATAAGATGTTTGAAAAGTGAAATAGAAAATTAAATATGACATAAAAAATAAAAACGTCCACTAGGTTACTCCCTAAATGAATCTTACAGAATGCACCTCAACGATCAAACACACAATGCAACAGAGCTGATCACATAGGACAATAACACAAAAGAAACAATGGAATTTTCCCACAACAGAAAATGACTATTGCATATATTGACACAGTTCATGATGCCCATGTTTCAGATCACCTTCTTATTAAGCCCCCTTTTCCATAATTGCCCCTGGTTGCTACAGGAGACATCTTTATTAAAATGGATAGCAGTGTTTGTTCATGAGCGGGAGGGACTCTCTGTCTTGTGGACATGAATGGTTATTCCCAGCCACTGTTGACTTATAGCAGGCTGTCTGGTAATTAGCCTGGGTAATAGCCTGCTGTGAGCAACATAGTGCTATCATAGCCAGATACTGTGGTGTATTGCAGTGTACAGGTGTCAAATGTAAGAAGTATAACTAGGGTCAGTCAGAACACATAGAAGGCAGGATGTGAAGGGTCTTCCATGCTGCAGCAAAGGAGTGTGTGCCTCTGTTGGTGAGAGCTTGTGACAGAAAACTGAGCAGGCATGACTACATTTATTCATACCAGTGTGCTGTATATGGTGTTTCACTTTTGGTACAGAGCATCAGGTGATCCCAGTTGTATTGGATATTAAGTGGAAGAAGGTACATAACATTATGCTATAAGATGTGAACAATTTTTGATTCATGAAATATAATTTAGAGTGAGCTTTGATTTAGTTACCTGGGCTGACTCACATGGCTGTGTAACTTAAGAGGTAAAGAAATGATCCAAAATAGAGATGCAGTGGTACAACTGACAGATTTTTTTTACATTACAATTTTGATTAAATATTATCTGTTGAGTACTCAACCAAAATCAATTAACAACTTGGTAAGTCTTGCAAACAACCAAAACATCTTGTTTTGTGCTATCAATGAATCAAACCACTCTGCAGGCAAAAGGAAAGAGAAGGCAAGTCAGCATTATAGTACATTGCAAGAGGCACTTCAAAGAGCTTCCCATAGGCAAAGCAAAGCTTTAGAATAACCTTGAAAACAAGCAATAATGACCAAAATAAAACCAATTATTACAAAATGAGACAAACCAATATGGATAATATGAAGTAAACACATAAAATGAGTAGAAATTATAAATACACAAAAAAGAAGACAAACAGCTGCAGCACAGTAATAAGCTGCAAGGTGCCCTGCCGTTATGGTTTAGATTTCAAAGGAATCGAGTTGGGTTACATGCAGGGTCATCAAGTAGTTGGTCCCATCTGTGTGCAGCATAGAAGCTAAAACCAGCTTCTCCCTGTGTCTAACTCAAGCTTCTACCAGTTGACTTCTTCCAATTTGTTTCCAAATCTAGTGATTTCTGTGTTGTTGAAGGAAATTTAATTGGATCAAGGTATTTACTTGTTCTCATCACTAAGAGTGATTCTAAAGGACCAGAGTCACTTAGTAGAAGAGATATGTAAATCTGTTCTGCTCAGACTTATGATCATCAATGGAAACAACACAGTCCGTGTTTATGAAATGTGATCTGAACCAACTGAGGACTGTACCTGATCCGTTCCAGCTGGATTTTATGGGCCACAGTATCCACAGGTGCACTGAGGTCAAGCATTATCCAAACTGATGTTTATCCTGAGTCACTATTTATATTAACATTATTTACCACCATAATCATTGTAAACTGATGCGATTTTGCTTGAAGTCAGACTTTAAAGCAACACCATGTCATTTTCAACCTTAAAATAATGTCTCTAAAATTATGTCAGTGGTAGAATAACTCTTGACTGGGCGAATTCGACTGCCCTGCAGGTTGAGTGGCTCACCATCTGATGCCAGCGGATGAGTGCGACTTGCCTTACAGCATACGTCACATGTTTTACTCATAACCTGGGTGGAGTTAGCCAACAGCAACTCATAAGATTAAATGATCTAACATGGAATTCTCAAAACCAATGCCATGGCAGAGCCAGCAAAGAAACCGGAGGGTTTTGTCGGATGAAGCAAAGAAACGAAAGAGAGAGAGAGTGATCAGACAAGAACCCAAACACAAATCAATGTCGGGCTTACACTCTGGATTCGCTGATTCCATCAGCTTTGTCAACAAATTCATGTGTATTACTGTGACCCACAGGGAAGCTTATACAGCGACAGTATTTTTAACACTGCTAAAGGACAATTGTGCTTCTCAACCAGATGGGGGAAACTGTGTTAGTTTAAAATGGTTGTTACATTTAAAAAGTTATTCAAATAAATAGCTTTCTTTCTTTTTTTTTTTTACTATAAAAGGAAGGTCACTGTCCTGTAATTTTTTTAATAATAGTTTTTGGTGACTTTAGAGATATACTTGCTACAAGTTCACGTTCACATGTTTCAGCACATCCATTTCCAAGCAAAATATTTTTGAAAAAGCAGGTTGGCAGAGTGTCCAAAGTTGATTAATTTGCTAGGAATAATATTTGTTTAACTAAATTGTTCCTTTGTGGCTGTTGTAGTGTACTGGTTGTGATGTCTGACATAGAAGAATTTCTTATCTAACATTTTAAATAATATTTATTTTATTAAAAAATGTACTTTTATTACACTTATTTTAAAATAGGATGTCCGTGGCCAGCCTCAGATATGACAAGAGAATTTCTGGTACTCCAGTTGACGATGATGATGATGAGAAAAAGTTGTGTCTAACCATATGTACTTCACAGTTTTAAAGGTGAGACCTCTTTTCAGAGATCTTTATGGTGAATATGAATATTAGTTTTTTCTCCATTTGCACTAAGCTTTGCTGCATTCTCTTTTCTAACTTGTGATTGCCTGGGTGTTTCTTCACTGTGCCGTCTATGTGAAAGACAGTTTTCCCATTTCAGGTGCAATGGTGTCAATAAGTTTATGATTTTTTATCAAGGCACGACTTTCCAGAGGTTGATGTCTTACTGATACAGACATACAGTAGCATCCCTGAAAATTATGAGAAATAAAATCATTTGTTAAAGAATTGTTGTTAGAGGTCAAATATTCAGGAGAGCTGCTGGAATCTTTTATGTGTCCTGAGCAGACAGAACATAGGAAGGAGTTTTTAAAGGTGATGCATGTAAACCCTTCACATTTCAGGATCATTTTGACATAATCAGTTCAGTCCAATCTCGAGTCAGGAAGACCCCCGCAATTGTTGGGAGATGAGAATCAGACCCAAAATCATTAGTAGCTGTACCTAGAAAAACAGCCTCCATGAATGCTAGGATACAAAATAGTCAGTATGAAAACAGTATTAGCCCAGCACATTGGTTACACAGTATACTGGAGCATTGTTATCATGGGTAAAACCACACTAAAACCATCTTTAACTTCAGTTAAATTTGATATTTGAACTTTATCCTTGTATGTGGTTGAATTTATTCCTCATCAGCAGTCTGACAGCCTGGTAACCAATGTCTAATTGGTTTACTGCACACTTTGGGTCACAATAATTGACCTCACACCAAGTCTCTCTCACAAAGCAGTGACTTCTAGCTTCATTAGTTCCTCCCTCTGAAGCAACAAAGAGGACAACTTTCATGACCCCAAGAGAAATGGCTGCTTGATTCATACAAATTGATGTTTGGCTCGCTGTCTTTTTCATGGCCCTCACTAGCTTGCAGCACTTTGATCATTTGTCAAAGCAATAGGCTACACAGAGACATGAGTCAAAGCTTTTATACAGCCTCTGGGATTCAGTAAAGGCTGAACACTCAGCAGAGGCTGGGCAGTTAAAAGGCCGGTGACTCTACCTGTTCATTACAGCGGTATTCCACTCATCAGACAGCGGATGCAATACAGCAGGGGGCTTCACTCAACCCACACTGATGCCATCCCATGGCGTCTGAACCCACACAGTAATGAATGAAGTTATTGTTGCTGTGGAGTATTGAATTAATTTCATACATGTATTTATTTAATGATCAAACACACATGGGAATGCTTAAAATATATTTTAATCAGAAGCTGTAATGAACATTCCTTAGAACAACAAACATATTCAACTTAGTAAATCTACAACCTGTTAACCTCTCATTATGGCCACTAAAATATGCATAGAATGTCTTAACGATTGTCTTTATGAACTCTGCTGAATTTTTTAGATATTTATTTTGTGATCAAATTCTACCACTCTCCTTGCACTTTCAATAATAACATGGCTACACCAGGGTTTTCAAGTTGCTGTACTACAAACACATTATGCCATCATTCTTAAACAACAAAATGTTTTTTTGTTATTAGTAAGTTAAATTCAATCAAGCTTTTTCTCCCGACTTGATGGTGGACTGTTTGTTATATTTGAAAAGGGGAATTGTCATGATGTGAATTCTGAGTTCGGGTCTTGGGACTTTTATTATGGTTAGTTTCCTGTTTTCTCCTGTGTGATCTTGGTTAACTTTATTTCTCATTAGTTCATAGTTTTCACCTGTGTTAATTGGTCTTCAGTTCTGTCTATATATACCCCCTGTGTTTTTTTTGTTCTCGGTCAGAGTATTGCGTTATTTGTATCACGACACATGTTTGAGGAGGATTATCCATCCGTGCTAGTTTCTGTTTGTTTTTGTGTCTGAAACGCTGAGTGGCGTTATTGTTTTCCTGCCTGCCTGCCAAGTGGTGGAGATATTTAATGTATTTTGCCCAAGCCTGGATGATCCAGGTGTAATAAAGCCTTGTTTGTGTCCTGCATTTGGGTCCTACCTCTCTTACTTCATCATCACACCACCACTTTGTAACATGGAGTAATAATAAATGAAGATGTCAGAACACAGCTGTGTGCAACAATTTCCTTAATGTGCAATATACTGATAGTTAAAAATCTCCTCTGCTAAAAAAAAAACAGTCTAAAAGTGTTTTTTGACAAGTATTGAACAAACCCCAGAAAAAGACCTGAAATTATATGTGATGTTTGTCATTTATCGCGTAAATGCTTTACTCTGCAAAAGATCCCAGACACTGTGCACTGCCCACCACCTCTGCAGGTAGACCTGTGAAATAACTGTGGCAGAAAGGACTATTGGAGAGACTGAGATGCACATGATTGAGCCTAGTTCAGTGCATAACAGTAGCTATCATGGCTGACATAGTCCTACTGGTTTTATAAATTACTATGTACTATGTTTTCATGTGTCACATCATTACTGTGTAAATATAGAACATATGTCTTAAGCAAAGTCTGCAGATGTTTCACAGTTTGATAGTAGGTAAGTCAGCAATCTATTTTCTCATAATTAAATAATTTTTTCAGGGTATATCAAAAAACTGTACACATCTGCATATTTGCTGTTAGCAGTTAAAACTCCTTGATATCTAAAAGTTTGATCTGGCTGCTCTGAAACTAGAGGTTTTACTGTAGGTTTAACACTCATGAAATCTAAAAATATTTAGGCATCACACATTTGGCCTCAGATCCTGTCCTCTGTTAGCGTCATTTTTAGTGGAATTGGTTTTTTCAGGGCATGTAATGAGACACAGCAAGTACAAATTAATAGCTAATGATATAATGTGCACCTATACTAACATTTGGTAAAATTTGACTGGCCACACACTAGACAATTTTAGAGTCTTTACCAATTTTAAAAACATGAGAGACCACAGACATATAAAGACTTTCAACTGATTTTTAATATTGTAATCCTCTGAATGCACACACTAGAGGATTCAAGAAGACCAGATACCACACATCTGCTGTTTGTAGTAATGATTTCACATTGGTGATTCCACAGACACAAGGGTTCAGAGAAACTCATGTGACACACGCCTTTTCATTGTTAGCCCTATTGTTATAACATTAAGTCTTGCACAAAGCAGTAAAATGATTGTGTTGACACACTTCGACAAAATATTGGTTTCGAAAAGTGGTGGATATTTTGTGGTGGGATTTTATGTGTGCTTCTCTGTTTCTGTGGTGGCAAGTGTGGCTTGCTTGGTCACTAATGAGAGCTGTTTCCTGTTGCCTCATCAGCGGGCGACTTTAGACTTCCCTCCACTGCTGCTGGCTGCAAGAACTGTTTACATCTGGCCCCTATCCTGTGTCATCCTGATCCTACAGCCCAGTTCCTAGAGGAGGCACTGATGTAGTTTTTCACCATGTTTGTGGTTGAAAAGACAGATTCACAGCAGTAGGTCGTGGGAAACGTGAGAATTGGAAGGGCCATCTTCTGCAGGAAAGGAACACCTGCTGCAATAATCGTCTTTGTCCAGAAGGTCACAGGGTCACAGTGATATTCCCGCAGTGCCAGGTTTTCTTGGAGATCAATTAGCTCTGTTTGCAGAGAAGCAGCACTTGACCAAGGACAGACATTTGTGGCTAGTTGAGAATTCTGCAATATTTTTGACAGGAAATATATTGTCGATACACAGCAAGACCAAGGGTCCATCCAATGGGATGTTCTCAGATAGCTGAGTTTCATGACTGCCATGGCTTCTGTGTACCTTTCTCCAAAGCTGGCACACAAAACCATCTGGTGAATTATGCAGTGGTATACCATGAAGTCAGGGTGGTGAGCTCTCAAGCGTGACACTAATCGCCTCTCGCTCCGTCACTATCAATGGAGACAACATGCTTCTGGTGTTTCTATCTGTCTCTTAAGCATCTGTGTCACTGATTCATAAATGTCATCCCCCCTTATGTGTCCATGGAGGTTTGTGAGACTTAAAACATCTTCATGAAATTTTGCCTTTTCTTTATCAAAAATGAATTTGGCATTTTTTATAGCAGAGCAAATTTTTTCAAGCAAATCATCATCACTTTGTCTTCAATCATACACTCATTATATACACTATTTCAGCATCAGAGAAGCCTTTCTTGTGTTTTCCCAAGATCCATGGCACTCTTAGTGAGGCTTCCGTTGCCCACTCCTATTGTGTGGCTGATCTAACTATTATGCTGCTCATAGCTTCATAGGAGGATTTCAGCTGCTTTATTTTTGTGGTCCTTACCGCTCCCTTACCTCGTTGCAGATTAAACACATTGGTTTTGTGCTTCTCATGGGGAGCACGAATGCATATTTTTCTGTCCGCTCACTCTTAACTTGTGCTTTTCAAAATCAACTTTTCTTTTCTTATCAAAAGCCATAATGATACTACTACAGCTGCTATGATAGGACATAGATGAAGCAGCCAAACCGAGTAGAAGCCTCAAAGATATATAGCACAGAATCACAATTGTGTGCTCCATTGAAAACTCATTTGGCTTGCAATTAAATTAGCATGTTGGCTTTGGCATCAGTCCAGATTTAACTGTGTCTGGGTCCGGATGCGGACCGGAGTCCACCCATTGAGTACCCCTGGAATATGCCCACAGCTCCCTGGTGACCTCATATGTGATAGCTAACGGTTTCTTACCTTATCTCTTTCTGAACCAGCAAACAGCAGTGGAAGTTCCCCTCCATGAGAAAGCATCTCCGCTGTGCCTAATGTGTCTGGAAGAAGGTCCACCTGGCCCTCTCCTGCACAGCTGCTCAGACTTGTACACCACCATTGCTCTCCACCCCCCCAGATTATTGACAGTCTGGCACATGCTGAATGTTCGAAAGGCAGGGCAGTGGTCTCCAGTATTTTCTGGACCATTAGGCCAGTGTCGCTTGTATGTTGTATAGTTTAGTTAATGCATTCTCTGAGTCTTCCTGTGTTTATACAAAGTTCACTAAAGACTTTGTGCTATTAAAACTGCAATTCGAGCCTGAAGTCTTTAGTTTGTTCTTAACAAATTATTCTTTAATTCTTTACCACTATCAGTAAAGATTTTAAAATAAAGAAATGGCTGAATAAATTCATTCCATTTCCTTGCCATAAATTTGTTTCTACCTTCTCCGTGGGTATTCATGAGGCTTACTTCCACCTTGCTGACAGTTAATAGACCTGTCCAGTCCAGTCCAGTTGCCGGTGGCCATCTGCAAAAAATCATTTTGACTTCGCCTTTGCAATGGTAATTAGACTGGAGTAGAACTTAAAGACACCTGGCTCTTCCAATAAATGCATTCATGGAGAAAATATGAGCTATCTTAAAATCAGTGTTTATTTTATCCCTTCACGGTTTTTATTAAGAGTGTGAAAATGTTGATGACAAATCCTCTTTCTTTGTGTGCAGGTAAGAAAGGCTTGCACTTTGCAATCGCTCTCATGCAGTTATATGGGGCAAAAAGCTGGGAGGGGCAGCCGCGGAAGAAGTGCTATTCAAAGGATTTACACTTCAGAAAAAGAATTGGCTGCTTCAAACGCAAAGTAGTGCTATTGTCAGAGAGTAATTTCATTTTATGAATAAGCGCTTGGCTGCTTACAGTGACAGTCTAGTCCTCGTCCTGTCTGCCCTGGCATCGCTCCCCTTCACCAACTAATGACAGAATGTCATTCCTGCTTCCAAAATGCAGACGCCATGAGGATGAAGCTTATGTGCAACATCCAAATGTGCCACCCGACGGATGTTCAAAATAAAACATGAAAGGCACAGGGCTGTGTGGAGTCGACTTTACCTCCTCTCACTGGGAACCATTTTGACACTTGCTCAGTGTTTGTGGAGGGTCGATTTCTCTGATGAATATCATCACTGCCAGGAAACAAATGGCATCCAGCATAAAAAAGCACATCAGCACAATTCTGCTTACATGCAGATAGGAAGAAAACAAATTAGAGTGCTTTATGAAAAAAAGTCCAACATAATACCAGTGCACTGCTTTAATACATTTAATAAACACATGCTGCAGAGACAGTGTACCTCAGATAATTATTCCTTGTTGTTGTGTCTATGATGCAGATAGATAGATAGATAGATAGATAGATAGATAGATAGATAGATAGATAGATAGATAGATAGATAGATAGATAGATAGATAGATAGATAGATAGATAGATAGATAGATACTTTATTCATCCCCCATGGGGGAAATTCAGATGTTTTGTTAAATGTGACAAAAAATATATTCTCAAATTTTGACAAATATTTTCCTTTTATGCTGCCTTCCAATCCGTGTCATTTCAGATGTAAATGTTCCATCTATCTGACATGTAGCTACTTTACAGAAAAAAAATTACCTACAAAACATCAGGATCTGCTTAACCTCTGAGAGGGCCTGTGAAATGAGCTGCAGGCACCTCTGTTCACTTACATCAACCCCAGTGCAGACATTCTTTGTGATAATTCTTCTTAGTTTAAATGTCAAAATAAGAATAAGACAATGTCAACTGCCACACACCTAACCTGATGCCCAGAGGCAATTAATCCATGCTTTTACCGAATTCATGTGATTGGTGTTTTGCAAGGCTTCTTTTGTAATAAAGTGTTTTTACAGTGTAAGGTACAGGGACATGGGATTGGTTAAATTTGATCATTTTCAATTATTAATCATATGTCACTGATATTTGTCTCTTTTAAAAATATTCATAAAAACATTCATTCACAGGCAAAAACTAGTGTTTTCTGCCCAGTATCCCACCAGTCCCTTCTGTCTATGGTTCAGCTGTCCCTGCTGAGACCACAAACAATCAAGGCTTCATGCCTTGGTTTCAACCATCCCTGCTAAAGCCCTGTCTGATCCTGTCCATCTTCAGGGTCGGCCACCAGGAAGACCAGAACTATCTGCTCATCTAAGGAGCCATCCTCCAGAACAACCATGATATCCTGCGTGCCTCTGGAGCCGGCCTCCCAAACAGTCCTGGATTGTTGTTAACGTGAAAGGTCACCCTCCAGAACAACCTAGACTTCCTGCCTACCCAAGGGGTCACTCTCCTGAACAACCTCAACTTTCTGCTCGCCTGAGGGGTCGGCCTCTGGAACAGCCTCTGCAAATCTGTCCATCTTCATGGTCAGCCTCCTGTGACTGTGTTTTGGTTCTGTATGTTGGTGGGGCTCCTAGATTCTGCTTCCATGCCCTTCTGCCCACACAAGTCCAAACGACTACCTACCTACAAGTCACACTGGAAACACTGCTGTGTGGACTGTATACTTCAGGAAAACTTAGCTCTAAAGGTACTGTTTCGCCTACATGTCAGTGATTTGTGTTGGTACTTGCCTCTGACATATTAAACATAGTGATTTCTCCCTGACTGTCCTTAGCAGAGAGTAAGTGGTGTGCCATTACAATGAAAACAGACATGTTAATGTGTGGATTGGCCTGGGCAGTGCTGAGTGGGACACAGCGTAATATGGTTCAGAACTGGGTCTAACTAGGAGTGACAGTTCTATGTTTTAAATAGGTGGAAGGACTGCATTATGCATGAGTGACCTGTGTTCTGCGAGCCATGCTGCTTCACTTTGCACTGTGAACCTCTATTACTGCTCTGTTACACACAGCTACTGACACAAAACACATATTGCCCTTAGTCCTTCTACTGTGCTGCTGGGATGCTAATGTGTGTAGAGTTACGCTCTAATATACAGCTTTGCTTTAAATGTGCAAGCTTTCAAATAAATGTATGTACTACTACTGAAATTAAAATGTCATTAATATAGTAATGAAAATCCAAAACATTTACTGGCTGCAGTTAACCTCTTCAATTATTTGGCCAATATAATAAAATAACCTTTTTTTTTAAACAAGGTCTTGGAAAATTAATCAAGTCAGTAATTAGGTTTTACTCATTTTAATGATATGGGATGACATAAAAAGATAAACAAAAAATCATAAAATTACACAAGCCACCCAGTGTAGATGTCAGAGTGCAGTCACATAAGGGAATGTCAGGTTCAAGTTTAATGAACAAACAAGTAACTCCCTGCTGACTGTTTATTTGGCATTATTATGCTATTATGCTATTATGATTCTGATTTGTCTTTTTTGGTTTGAAAAGAGACATATTTTTAATAACTTAACTCTGGATTTGACACATATTTGTCTCCGCGGACTCAAGACATGACTCAAATTGTCCATAGTATACTGAGATCAGATTTTGAGTTGACTCGATTTGGGCTCATCTCTAGATTGTTTTGAAGAAATCATGACGTGACTTTCTAATCACTTAACTCAGATTTGCACTGAATGACTCCAGATTTGCCTATTATGACTTGAAAACTTATGAAAATTAAAAAAGTTATCTATTCTGCGATGACATCTGGAATACAAAACAGACAATTCATTGCAAAGAAGGTCTACAGTCATACAGAGTGATCTGTAGTCTGCAGAATATGACAAAGATAAAACAAGCTTTCTTTTTTTAATGTCAGGGGCACAAGTCTACAGTTTCAGTTTCCCTCTTCCTGAGAAGAACAGAGACAGACAGGACCGGTTTAAATTGTGGCATGACCTAGACCATGCCCCAATGTGCAGAAGAGAGTCTTACAAAACCACACAAATGCCAAAGGTGATAATAACCACCAAAAGATTATAGAAAGGCCAGCAAGTGTAGAAAGTTCAGAGAAGTCAGAATAATGAGATACACTTAAAATTTTCCATTACAAAATTTGGCCAACACTTGTCTCAGTATTTGTCTCAATAACTCAAGACTTTATTTTGACATCTCTAACAACCCAAGAGTTGACTCTTGTTTGTCTTTAACCTGTTAAAACCTGGGACATTTTTTAGACCTTTGTTTATATAAAAATAATTTATGTTTAAAAAAAACAGGAAAGACAAAATTCACAATCATCGCTTCATAATGCAACATGTATTTCTGCAATTCTTTGGCTGGTCTTTCAGTGAGTTTTAGTAGTAGAGAAATGCGACTTGCTGGAATTTGGATAGTGTTAGCTTTCAAACACCTTGTCGTAGTAGCATGAAATTTTAATTATGAGTTATTATATATAATTTAAAATATATTTAGGTCTTGCACCTTTAGCTTATTATTGATGTAAATCATAATCATCATAAAAATGCTGCCAGGTTGAGCAGGTTGAAGATACAACAAACTCAAGCTTGATCTTAATAGTTCAACACTTCCCATAGTTGTTTCTTATGATTTGACACTTGTCAGACATACTGTACTCAACACAGACCTGTTGCTCGTAGCTTGAGACATATCTGTGTCTGTGTAAACTGGGTATCATCATGAATAATTACATACGTTATTTTGATTTGTCTAATAAGTCAAGTCTTGACTGCCAGTGTTTTGTAATGACTCCAGATTGACTTGGGCTTGTTTAAATACTTCATGACTCCTAACTCCTTACTTGGTTCTAATAACTCCAGACTTCACATAGTGATTAATTTTGTCCTGAGACTTGTCTCAGATTTGTGTCTAATGACGCAAGACCTTACTCAGACTTGTTACTAATGACTTCAGACTTGGCACATACTTGCCTCCAATGATTTAACTCTTGACTTGGGTTTTGCCATTGTTACATCTGAGCTCTGGAGACACCATCACAGAAACGATTTACTTACGTCACCATGATTATAGTACATGAGGGAAAAGAACAAAATATTCCTGGTAACCAGCAACCTTTTCTACCAATTAGTGTGGCATGACATCTTGTTCCTGGGGTGGCTCTCCAAGACGGCAATTCAAAGCTAATCAAGTGAGATGCCCTATCATTCTTCACATCATCCTCCTGCTGTTTCTTAACAACATCTCATTTCCACCAATACTTTTATTTGGCAACTGAGGAGAAACTACCCAGCAGCGCTTTGCATCCAGGGAGAAGCCAGAGCATCAATGGATAGGATGACAACATGACAAAGTGTCAGAGCTCGAAAATGTGTCTATTGCCAGTTAGATAATGGGTTATTTTGGGCATTGAGATGAATCTTCCACATCATTAAAGTGTGTGATGGGGGTTTGTGCAGAGCGGCTAGCAGGAGGGAGGTGATGAGGGGAAGATGAGGAGTGTGACGAGAGCCCAAGGTGTGACATCTATATATAGTACGCAGTGCAAAAATGTGGCTGCAGACAACATACATAAAATGCTATTAACATACAGTAGCATGCAAAAAATAGCTTTTTATAGGTACGATGGGAGCAATAAAGATTGCTCACTGTAACATACACTGTGTTATGGTATTGTGTGAGATCATGTTTTCATTTCTTTAAAAAGAGGGGTAGAAGGGATTTTGATGACTCCCTGTGGCTTTAATTAGAGTTTAAGAGGTTTCATTGCACATCTCTGAGGTCTCCCATTGCTTCTTAATTTGACTGCATAGTGCCAAAATAAATAAATAAATAAACAAATAAAGGAGACACAAACAAACACATGAAGGTATGACAAACATGGATTGTGTAAAACTAAAATTAATAAACCCTGTACTCCATGGGGGTGTTTAATAGGGGTTTGCAGCTCATTTTTTGGTGCTAAATAGTGAAAGCTGAGCTTGTGCAGGAGGTTGAGCAGTACTGACTAGAGAGTCAGGCTCACCTCCACGCTCAGCTTGGGCTCTGGAACCCAACTCCTTGAGAGGGGCTGGACCCTTTTCTACTTCGAAGCTGTCCGTGGTGAGAGGCGACAGGTGGGTGTGGGCTTGCTCATAGCTCCCCAGCTCAACCGCCATGTGCTGGAGTTTTCCCCGGTGAATGAGAGGGTCGTTTCCCTGTGCATTCGGGTTGGGGATAGGTCTCTTATTGTTGTCTCGAGCCGAACAGCAGTACAGAGTACTGAAACCACTGAAACTAATTAACCAGGGACCAGTTAACCATGGTGATGCACTTTACACCTAGCTGATGGAGGTGACCTTCGCATCTCAACAAAACGCTGGATTTCTAGACTCTCTTTGGTCATGAATACACTCTGCATAGTTAATACATATGCCCTGACCAAGAAACTGCTTTGTAATGGAGTTTGGTTACAACCAGTCATAAATACCTTTAAACCATTCCCTTATCAGCTAAACATGTCCCCAGGTACAACCCGCAACTTATGCAATGACTTATTAATTGTTCCTGTTATATTTCAGCTTCTATTAGGTAGGTAGGTTCTGTCTTGTTGGAGTCATAGCCTTTTGCAAAAACTGACTCATAGAGCTCTGGGGTGTAGGTCCAGGTGGTTATTGGATGATGCTGAAGATAGCAAGAGATGCAGTTGACACACTAGCACTTTCACTAATAGCAGGTTCGCTTGTCTTTTTTCTTCCAATTGCACTGATAGATAAACAGTTCTCATGTGACTTTGCAGGCTGTTTGTGGAGCCTGCTCGATATGAGATTTTAACCTTGCACATTCTACACTTTGCCTTTGTATCGTCTTTGTAATTGAAATGCATCCAAATTTTCCTGCTATCACTCATTTTCTCACAGATCTACCTTTCCAATGTGTTGTCTATCTCTCTCTCCCTCGTCTACCTCCCTCCTATTCATGTGTTCTCTGTGCTGTACGTGTCTGTAAACCCCGCCCCTCCACCTTCTGCTCAGTGCGGAAACACAGATGCCACCACACATATTGACCAATCACGTGCGGTTCGAACAGAAACAAAACAAAAAAACAATGCGGCTCCCAATCAGGGCCGGGCTTTTTGAAGTGAATGACGGGAGCCAGCTCCTAAGAGCTGTATCATTTGTGACCAATGTATCACTGTACATCATCTTGTTAACATTGCTTTTTTAACAGTTGTTAAAGCAACACTATATAGTTTTTCAACCTTAAATTAATGTCTCTAAAATTATTTTAGTGGTAGAACAACTCTTAACTGGACGAAGTCTCGCATTGGGTGCAACAGCACTATGTAACTTTGGTATTCAGGTACGCTCACCATCTGGTGCCAGCAGATGAGTGCGACCTGCTTTACGGCATACGTCACATGTTTTACTCATGGCCTGGGTGGAGATAGCCAACAGCTAACTAAGACGAAACGATCTAACATGGAATTCTCAAAAAGCCATGGCAGATCCAGCGAAGAAACCAAAGAGGGTGTTGTCGTTGGAAGTGAAGAAAACAAAGAGAGCGACTGATCGGAAACGAGCCCGAACATGCATCAATATCGGACGGGCCAACATTCTGGATTCACCAGTTCAGTCAGCTTAGTCAACAAATTGGGGAAACCGTGAGCAAAAGTTACATCGTGTTGCTGTAAGCCATACGTCACTAACAGGCGGACCACGATCCGGGTGCGGACCCAGAGGCCGCTCTATACGGACCCGGACCTACAGTCAAAACAGAAGATTGTGATTTAAAACCTAACGGGGCGCTTCTATTTCCACCGGCGCAGCTTTTTTAGACTTTACGGTATTGGAAACCCACAGACCAATTGCATGCGAGTTGAGCTATCCCACGTGATACCCCTCAGCCTGTCTGTGCATCCCAGGCGGTAAACATTGCGAAATTTTCTCTAACAGGACCTCTTTAAATTTTAGTTGAATACCCCTGTACTAGAGAGTATGCTATTTCAGACGCCCTGAGAAAGAACACATACAAACCAAAACTGAGAAGCACACCACTTACTGTATGCTGGACTTTAAACTGTTTAGAGAAATACTCAAAAATCTCCTTTTTTAATATGAAGTGCTGAGTCTCCATGGGTTCCAAATATTCGTATTTTCATAAAAGATACCAACTTGAGTAATGTTGTATTCACAGTCACATTAGTAAAAAATTAAAAAAACGACTACCATTGATCTATATTCTGTATTTTACAAAACCTTTCTACACAACATAAATAACTACTGTAATACTTAGACTTCATAGGCAAGGCAAGGCAAATTTATTTATATAGCACTATTCATACACTACGCAATTCAAAGTGCTTTACAAGGCATGTAATTACATTAAAAGTATGGAAAAGAGCATCTAACAACAAAGACATTTAACATAAAATAAATTTAAATCAAATAAAGTAAATTAAAATAAGGTGTAAAGGCACATTAAGAAAACAAGAATGAACAATTATTTAAAGGCAGCAGTAAACAACTGTTTTCAGTCCTGATTTGAATGAGCTGACAGTTTGAGCAGACCTCAGGTGTTCAGGAAGTTTGTTCCACAAATGAGGAGCAAAAATCTATGATCTGAAACAAACACAAGTGTTAAGCAATGCATTGCAATGATTAAGTCTCTAATCTGAGTGGAGGAGTTTTTGTAGATTTAAGGAATAGGTATAATGAATTAAACTAACGGGGAGACAAATAGATTGCCAAAACATCAGACCATTAGCCACAGCACCTATCTTCCTTCAGGTCGAGTTCACTGAGGTTCCAGTCGTCCCACTGGGAAGTGTAGAGACTTGACTGCTGGTTCGGAGCAAGGCTCGCCTCCATCTGGCAAGTTGGAAAACAAGCAGGACAGCGGCCCTCAAGGAATATTGGTAGAACAATAATGTTTTAAACAATAAGCATTGAATTGTCACAGACAGGGAAATGTAATAGGAACAATTACTACAGTTACATACTGTGAGGACCTGTCCAGGGTGTACCCCTGCCTTCCACCCGAGAGAGAGCTGGGATAGGCTCCAGCAGATCCCCGTGACTCTGAGCCAGGAAAAGCGGGTATAGAAGATGGATGGATGGATGGATGGACATACTGTGAGTCTGAGTTCATATCTATAAAAGCACATTTAGCTGCAGTAGATATAAAGGAGTTTGGCAATTGTATTAATGGTGTCATGGTTGTTGTCTTTCCTTATGTTGAAGAGGTGTCTGCATCACACTTACAGTGGTGTGAAAAAGTGTTGGCCCGCTTCCTGATTTCTTATTTTTTTGCATGTTTGTCACACTTTGTTTCAGAGCATCAAACAAATTTAAATATTAGTCAAAGATAACACAAGTAAACACATCATGCAGTTTTTAAATTAAGGTTTTTATTATAAAGGGAAAACAAAATCCAAAACTACATGGCCCTGTGTGAAAAAGTGTTTGCCCCCTAAACCTAATAACTGGTTGGGCCACCCTTAGCAGCAACAACTGCAATCAAGTGTTTGCGATAACTTGCAATGAGTCTGTTACAGCGCTGTGGAGGAATTTTGGCCCACTCATCTTTGCAGAATTGTTGTAATTCAGCCACATTGGAGGGTTTTCAAGCATGAACCGCCTTTTTAAGGTCATGCCACAGCATCTCAATCGGATTCAGGTCAGGACTTTGACTAGGCCACTCTGAAGTCTTCATTTTGTTTTTCTTCAGCTATTCAGAGGTGGACTTGCTGGTATGTTTTGGATCATTGTCCTGCTGCAGAACCCAAGTTGGCTTTAGCTTGAGATCACGAACAGATGCCTGGACATTCTGCTTCAGGATTTTTTGGTAGACTGCAGAATTCATGGTTCCATTTATCACAGCAAGTCTTCCAGGTCCTGAAGCAGCAAAACAGCCCAACCATCACACTACCACTACCATATTTTACTGTTGGTATGATGTTCTTTTTCTGAAATGCGGGTGTTACTTTTACGCCAGACGTAATGGAACACACACCTTCCAAAAAGTTCAACTTTTGTCTCGTCGGTCCACAGAGTATTTTCCCAAAAGTCTTGGGGATCATCAAGATGTTTTCTGGCAAAACTGAGACGAGCCTTTATGTTCTTTTTGCTCAGCAGTGGTTTTCGTCTTGGAACTCTGACATGCAGACCATTTTTGCCCAGTCTCTTTCTTATGGTGGAGTCATGAACAGTGACCTTAACTGAGGCAAGTGAGGCCCGCAGTTCTTTGGATGTTGTTCTGGGGTTTTTTGTGACCTCTTGGATGAGTCTTTGCTGCACTCTTGGGTAATTTTGGTCGGCCGGCCACTCCTGGGAGGGTTCTCCACTGTTCCATGTTTTTGCCATTTATAGATAATGGCTCTCACTGTGGTTCGCTGCAGTCCCAAAGCTTTAGAAAGGGCAAACACTTTTTCACACAGGGCCATGTAGTTTTGGATTTTGTTTTTCCTTAATAATAAAAACCATTTAAAAACTGCATGATGTGTTTACTTGTGTTATCTTTGACTAATATTTAAATTTATTTGATGATGTGAAACAAAGTGTGACAAACATGCAAAATAATAAGAAATCAGGAAGGGGGCCAACACTTTTTCACACCACTGTATGTCTGTCTTTTGTGCAAAAACAGATGGTTTATCTGCGATCAAACGGAGCACCTGCAACCAGCAACGGGGTACATTCTCACCCCCTGCTGTGTATTGCAGGGAGTGAGAACTGCTGTCTATTGTCTTTGGGCTTAGCGGATCATGGGATCAGTCAGTCTTTTAGTTCAACAATCAGACTTAAATTGTAAAATTATCAAATTAAGGAGATTATTTGATTATGATCCTTTTGCTTTGGTTTGCTACAAATTTGCCACTGAGAACTTGCTTCACAAAGAGCGTGTCTGGAAGTAGAAACTTGAATGCTGCTATGTTCAAGCAGGATTACTTTGACTGCTGTCTTGACCAGGACTTCCTGGAAGAAGAGATCCTGTATTTCAAAGGGACTTTCTTGGCTAAATAACAAAGTATAAGTATACAAATAAAAAGCTGGCTTTGCTGGTGTTCAGACCCTTACTTTTATCATCAAACTTGCGGATATTTTCCTTCATCCATCCATCCACCATCCATCCATTATCTGCACCCGCTTATTCCTAATTAGGGTGACTGGGATCAGCTGGAGCTTAAATGTGAAAGGTAAGGGTACACCCTGGGCAGGTCACCAGTCCATCACAGGGCCACATATAGACACACAAACAACCTTACACACTCACACTCACTCCTATGGGCAATTTAGAGTCACCAATAAACCTGACATATATTTTTTTGGACTGTGGGAGGGAACAAGAATACCCGGGGAAAACCCATGCAAGCACAGGGAAAGGCCCGTGCTACAAACCAATGTACCTTCTTCATGACCTTAAAGTTGAACAAAAACTGCATCTTCATCAATAATGATTTTATATTACATCCTGAATTCTGTCCTAGATCATATTCTCCAGCTTCACAGCTGAGGTTTGTTTTAAATCTAGGACCTTTCTGTGTGGAGTTTGCATGTTCTTCCTACATGGTTTTCTCCAGGTACTCCTTCAGCCCAAAACATGCAGGTTAGGTTGACTAATGACTAAATTGCCTGTAGGTGTGAATCTGAGTGTTTGTCTCCGTGTGTCAGTACTGTGATAGACTGGTGATCTGTCCAGGGTGCACCCCCCTCTCACCCAATGACAACTAGGATGGTCTCCCACCCCCCTCAACACTTGTAGATAAAGCATGGGTTGAAGGATGTGTCACATTTTTCATCATGTGTTCAGAGCTTAAGCAACTCTGCATGTTGTAGAGTTGATGTATATTTTATATTGAATTATGTATGTTTTTTGCTTTATTTTTTCTTATTTCTTACATGTATCTATTTAGAGAGTTTCAGTTGCTTCAGATGTGGCTTTTGTTATACTTTTAAGTTTGAATGAACATGCAACGCCGCTAAACATTACCTTTATGCTGATGTAAACATCTAGCAGTGTAAGACCTAAGAGAGTTGCTAGTATGGCTGTAGATCCTCAATCCTATTTCTACTACCTGCTGTTTATCACATGAATGTTTCTTCCATTCATGCTTTTAATTATTCAGGCACAACTAACTGAAGCATTCTGGATGTATCACATAATGACATCAACCTCCAAATCCTATAGTGACATTAGAAAGGCCAATATTAGTCATTCTTCTTAATGAATGTGTATGCACGACCTTGCTACATAAAGAGGACACAAACCCCATTCTTATGACGCTCCCAGTTTAAGTGTTCATTTTTCTCAGCCGACTCAGTCAGCTACAGTTGGTGAGTCCATAAATCAGCATTTGGGTACGTGACATTTTGATGCTCTTTCGGAGGCCGTGGGTGAGCGGAGGAGAGCAAGGGAATGCAGAGGCAGAGGAGTTGACGAACTCTGAGAGGCATTTATCCAGATGTCAACGGTAAGAGCTATCTTGTCAGTGTAACTCAGACATACTGACTCACACACACACACACACACAAACATCTCTGTCAACAGTCTAGAAACACTTCACACAGGCGATCAATGCTGCCAGCAATCAGTGGCTCATCAATAAGAGGCGGCCCCTCTGTGTTCAGATGAGATTTGGCATGTCAGGTGTTTGATTAGCCAGGCTGTAGTGGTGAGCTGTGTCAGAGCTGCCAGAGCAAAGTCTTCCTGTTAATAATGACTGCTCTGCTCTTTTTTATTACATGAATCCCACTGTGTGACAAGCTGTGCTGAGCCCCATGCAGATGGCTTCTGTTAGTTAGCGCACACTGTAATATGTGTATATGCTTAAAAACATTTTAGTGGTATTAAAAGTTTAGCATTGAGGCCTGTGTATAAAGTTTTAAATGTACGATGACTTTAACGTTTATAGGTTTTGACACACTCTGAAACATAAAATGAAAATGTTTTGTCTCAACACAAAAGGTGTGCAACAGTTTGCTTTAAGCTTTGTGAGTTATGACAACATGTGGTATTGTGAATAAGCTTTCTGATGTGGTGTGAAGGCAGGATGGCGGTGTACCTGGAGAATACCCACACAGACACAGGGGAGATCATGCAAACTCCACACAGATATGGGAACCGGTTTCCAGCTTTAATAGATAAAATTGCAAAAGTACATGAGACAAAAAACAGGAGTACCTTGGCACCGACCATAATCCGTTCTGCAAGGCTGGTTAGATTGCCGAGCACTGTTCCCCATAAGCAATAATGTAATGTATTTAATTGGTTCTGGTTCATCTACCAGTAACTAACTACCTTGTATGATTCATGGTATTTTATAGTATGGAATATGTAAAAAAAAAAAAGAAAGCAAACAGAAAAGAGGATTTGTTTCAAATACACACATATACATACATATACACACATATTTGTTTCAAATATGAAAATTATTACAGTTTTTTTTTAACTTTTGGCTGCTTCAGTTAGGGGGTCGCAACAGCGGCTCGATTGATAATTGATTTGGCACCAGTTTTACGCCAGATGCCCCTCTTGATGCAACCTCAGTGGCTGAGGCTAGAAGAACCTGGTCTCCTATCCAAGTACTAAACAGGCACAGCCCTGCTTAGCTTCTAAGATCAGACACTATTGGGCATTCACACTTGTACACTGGGATTCCAGCCCTACATATTTATCAGAAATTGTGCATTTTTCAGCTAAGTAACTACCATCTGCTCACACCCATTCCAAAAATCTGTGTTTTCCCTCACAAAACACATTCACATATATAACTCACAGTAATCATGATTTTGAATCAAATACTAACACTTTGTCAAGTACTTATGACATCTCGTACAGATACCAAGAAGTAAGTAAACTTTATTGATTGTTGTTGCGGCCCTGCGATGGACTGGTGACCTGTCCAGGGTGTACCCCTGCCTTCCACCCGAGAGAGAGCTGGGATAGGCTCCAGCAGATCCCCGTGACCCTGAGCCAGAAAAAGCGGGTATAGAAAATGGATGGATGGATGGATGGATTGTTGTTGCTGTCATCAGGATGTCCCACTAATGGCCGTGTGGACTGGTGACATGTCCATGGTGTACCCCTGCTTTTCACCCAAAGAGAGCTGGTATAGGCTCCAGCAGATTCCCGTGACTCTAAATAGGAATAAGTGGGGTATAGATAATGAATGAGTGAATGTCCCATTAACTCCATAAAAAGCCTCCAGTTAATCCAGAATGCTGCAGCTGGAGTCCTGACAGGAACTAGCAAGAGAGCTCATATTTCTCCCATATAAGCTTCTCTTCATTGGCTCCCTGTAAAATCCAGAACAGAATTTAAAATCCTTGTCCTTATATACAAAACGCTTAATGATTAAGCTCCTTCATGTTGTAAAGAACTCATAGTATCATATCATCCCAATAGAGCACTTCGCTCTGACAACACAAGTCTACTTGTGGTTTCCTAAAGTAGAATGGGAGCTTTTAGCTATCAAAGTCCTCTGCTGTGGAAGCTTTGACTTAAAGCTTTCATTTTTGACAAAGCTTAGAGTTAGGCCTGGCTCATGCGTCCCTGAAATGTCTCTTATTTATGCTGTTATAGGCGGAGACTGCCGGGGGACTTCCCATCATGCACCAAGCTCACCTTTTAATTTTATTTTCCTCTCCTCTTCTCCCCCATCAGATGTATATGCCACCATTGAATGTCACTAACTTTTTGCCTACTCTCTCCTGTAGTTTATGCTCTCTCTCACTCTGTCCTCTCTCTGTACATTCTGCAAGTGTCCCTGGTCCTGGCGCTGTATATTGCTGATGTGCAGCTATTGGCCCCATCAACTTGCACATTGTTTATTCAGTTAAATCCTGCATTAATGGGATTGCGCTTCCAATGGGTTGCACCGGTGGCGCTGTTGCTCCCAGAGACTGAGAAATCTGCAGCAGAATAAGAGAGTACTACTGTAGGTGAGTCGTGTGTGTTTTACCTCCATGCTAAGAGTAGACATGTACATCTTATTTCAAATGTTGAACACAGTATGGGAAGGATTGCATGTTGTAGACCATGATTAATGTGTAGAGTGTGTTTTCTGTTGGTATTTTGTAGCTGTTTTCCTGTTTCGATGCACTCTGTGATCATTCTATGTACGCCATTTTCCACAAGCCTTCTATGTGTTCTAATGTGTTTTTTTACTAGGTGGAATGACTGTATGACTCACTTTTCTCACACAATTCTGTCTTTTGCTACTACTCATTGTGCAGGTAAGTTTTTTGTTCATTTGTTCATATTGGACATTTCTTGTATTGTTTGTTGAAGTATGTGTTTTTATTGGGTTTTGTAGCCCCTAACCCTTGGATTAATGTTAATTACAAAATGTTATTTCTATTAATGTTATCTTTAAAAAATGGAAAAGAGTGGATGATTTAAGTTATGTACTTTTATGTCTTATTCAGTTTATTAGTTAATATTTTATTTTTGATTGGTTTCTGTATTTCTTTCTGGAGCATTTTTATTTTATTTTGTTTAGTACAACATACTGTACTGTTATACAGAGACAGAGAAATCTGCAGCAGAATAAGAGTACTGCTGTAGGTGGAATGACTGTATGACTTACTTTTCTCACACAATTCTCTCTTTTGCTACTACTCATTGTGCAGATAACTACAACTAAAGTCCACATATCATCCTTATGTTGAGTGCTTGTCCTGGTGAAGGGTGGAACGGGGTCAGAGGGAGGAAAGCAAAGGCCACACATTATTTGATTACAGTTTACCCGCAGTATTCAAACACTGAATCAATTTAGCCATTTAGACACTAGAAAAACAGGAGGTATTCATTTTTTTTCTTCTTTGAAAATATGTAAGTAATTTTTATTTCTTTATAACCTTGAAAGGCTATAAATAATGGTGTACTAGAAAAGGCAAGTGATACATTGTGTTTAATAAATGTTTTCTGCACATCCTTTCTTTAAATTCAACTAATCGATTAATCAAAAATTATTTAGAAACTAATCTGTTATTAAAATAATTGGTAGTTGCACCTTACTTTATACACGTTACACATGCAACAAAACCAATCACCTAAAACAAATAATACCACTAAAACCCATAATCTCTTAACTCATGGAGGCAGGAAGAGTCAGTGGATCAGTACAGTCATTGTGGTTTATCCTCTGGCAACCATGAATGTAACTATTGAAGATAATAGGGCAAAAAGTCACCATTTGTGAAAAAGTCCTAGCAAGATGAAAGTGAGACAGAGGGATCTATAAAAGAGAGGGTGAGGGTACTGAGTGAGCAGGGTGAAAGCCAGCAGGCCCTTTAAAAGACCTGCTTTACTTTGTGCTGCAGGGATTCAGAAATTCAGCACAAAGACTAAACATGAAGTGGAAGCACTACTGCTAAAATGTCAGAAAAAACATAACATACAGCACTCAAAATAGGAGTTTACAGCATTATATCAAGGGCAAGTGATGTCTCTTATACGGTGAAAGAAATTTTCAGAAATCAATAGAATTCCTGACTGTGCTTTTCCTGTTCAGTGATGTGCACAACATTACTTTAGAAGACAACATTACTTTAGAAGACAATTATCTCAGTACCCAGATTTCCAGGAAAATGAATGCCATACATTTGAAAGAAATGACACAATGGAAACTGTTAGTTGGAACATCTAATGGGTAAAAAAGAAAGGCAAGTCATAAACTGGCACCAGGTCTCAACAAGAGTGTCAATATCAGAAACGGCTAAAACAAATCTTCAGGTATCTGGTGGACAGGTGCTGTATGGTAGGTCTGGGATGCTTGGAAAGAAAAGAGCCATCATTAATGTTATCTGTGCTGTTCTTTCTTTGACAAGGCTGACAGTCACTGACAAAACCGAAAGGGTTCCTTGCTTCTGTTCAGTGCGAGCAGCCATGTTAACTGATTTGTAGCGTGCGTGAAGAAATTCTGATTAAAACATGTAGTGGGCATAAACACAACAATACTTGTTGACAATACTTGCTCTCCAAGTCAATACTTGCTCTCCAAGTCAAGTGAATGGAATGTTAGTCTTCTTTTCAGCAATTACCATCACTACAACCAACTATGGACACAGTTACAGATTTATTTTAGTACAGTCTGTGCTTCTCCTCCGCCAGGTGTGCCACCAAGTTTGCAATGTGATTGGGCCACCAGTTACACTTTTCTATTGAACTGACTGAGAAAGTGTGTTTAAACCTTTGACTGGCAGTTTAAGTACTGTCTGTCATTAATATTAAACTTAAAGTAGCAAAAGTAAAATCTATATCCAATTTATATGAGTCAATGTGTTATTAATCCATTATTGTGTAAGCATGAGTTTAGCGATAATACTGTCTCCTCATCTATAACATCAAATCATCATTTGTTTGTTAATTACTAATGAGAAAGCAAGTCAAAATAATGTAGAGGAAATGAACAGTGAGAACAGGATGAAAATACAAGTCAGATTTGCATTTGTCCAGTCACCACAGTGCTGTTTCTGATCACATTAAAAACTATGCTGTGGAACGTCATTTAAGCATCATCAAATCTACTATGAACTGATAAATAGTTAAGTTTATTTATTTGTATAGCACCAAACTGCAATAAAAATCATCTCAAGGCAATTTTCATAGAACTCATTGCTTATGAGCGAGCACTTGGCTACTGTGGAGAGGAAAAACTCAGTTTGGGCGGCCATCTGCCTCAATCGGTTATGGTAGTCAAGATGTAACTCATACTCATATGTCATACTTAGATCTATATAAATTTGTTTTAGTTATTTCCTCATATGTTGATATGCTGGAATCATAGCAGCAAAGACAACATCCATCCATTAATCATCTATACCCACAAGACAACATGACTTGAATGCACTTTGATCAATATGTTTATGAGATGATCTGAAGCCATGAATGATGACATAGAGAAGTGCGGTGAGATTTGTGGTAGGCCGTCAATATATATTATCTGACTATATTTGAATAATGTATTCTTTTATATTTTCGTCTTTTTTCACAAATACATAGTGATAGACACAGTTGCATCATAGCACTGCTTTAGCCAAAACACACGTCACTGATAGAAATCCAATGAAACCTCAAAGCAAATGGAGAATTCCAAACAAAGGACATACACACTGGACCTTTTTCCCCTTAGAAAAAGCAGAGCCCTGTAAGTATGACATGAAACTAGAAAACAGTGTCTTTGATGTTGTGAGTAACAATAATCTCTTTGTTTGGAACCAATTCCATTTCCTTTAACAGACTGACCCTGGTGCTCAGTAGATGGGAGCTCTATCGTAATGATATAGCCTTGTACATAGGAATCTGATAGAAGAAAAGACCTGGACAGCCCATTAATGCTGACCACTGAACCACAGAGACCTTTAATGTGCTGTCGCCAACTATCTGCACAACTTTGTCTTGCCAGCAGTTTCTGTGGGAGGGTATAACACTGATTTGGAAAGCAGATCGATGTGCAATGATATGGCTGAATTAAGAGGCAATCCATCATGTATTTGTTCATGTAGATAAGTCTCCAACAGCTCTGATTCCTGCTTTGTTTTAGTTTGGTGTTGTGGCTAAAGCAGTTTGGTAATTTTTAATTTTTTGTATTTATTTTGTTTATAAAAATTAAATATGTTGCTCCATGAGGCACTGGTTGAGGCTACAATGACAGAAAGTGCTATACAAAGCCTATTAATACAAAGCACTTGTGAAAAGATAATCACAGACGAAGAATAAAGTCTGTTTTATATTAACTTCATCACACTGTTTTATCATTTTTATCCAGATACTTTATCCCCCCAATATTCTGTAATGAACAAGAATATTTTTAGTACTGAAAAGTTAAAAAAATGTATCATAGTAAGGATGTCAAGTCAATGGACTTGCCATAGTTTCAAAAATTATTTTATATTTTGGAGTACTAAATCTCCATATGGTACTACATTGGATAGATGACACTTGATTCAATTCAGTTTCATTGAATTCAATTGAATTTTATTTGTAATTCAATTCAATTCAGTTTTATTTGTACAGCACCAAATCACAATATAATCATCTCAAGGCACTTTACAAAAACAAAAAAAACCCAACAAATCCCTTATGAGCAAGCACTTGGCGACAGTGAAGAAGAAAAACTCCCTTTAATGGAGCCAGTAACTCCACATCAGCAATATACAACTCCAGGACCAGGGACACCTGCAGAAGGTACAGAGAGAGCAAGGACAGAGAGAGAGGGAAAGAGCACAAACTAGGGGAGAGAGAGAGCACAAAGTTAGTGACATTCAATGGTGGAATATACATGTGAGGGGGGAGGAGAGGAGGAGAGGGGAAGGGAAGGGAGGGGAGCGGAGCTATTTGTAGACTGCCAAATCACAATAAACATAATGTTAGCTAAACTGAAATCACTGCTGTTTAAGTTTCATTTTAGTTCAAATAATTTTTCTTGTATAGCACCAAATCAAAATGCAATCATCTCAAAGCACTTTACAAAAAACAAAAAAACCCAACAAATTTCTTATGAGCAAGCATTTGGCGACAGTGGAGAGGAAAAACCCCCTTTAATGGAAGAAAGCTCCAGCAGAACTGGGCTCAGTTTGGGCAAAAACTCTTCAACTGCACCCTGTTAAACATGCTAGGAACGCTGGAAAACAAGCAAAAGTCTAAGTGGAGGGAGTGCATGAAACCTCTGGTACACACCTATAACTACATGCAACGAGGTAACAGGTTTTGCACCATACAAACAAACTCCTGTTTGACCAATCACCATGGCTCTATGTTGACTTAGCTTTTGGCTTGCTGGTAAGTGAAGCTCCAGCCATTTCCCATTTCCAGTATGCCAAGAGCCTTCAATCCCGCCTTGAAGAAAACTACAAAATGGCATCGTAAAATGCATTCAAGTTGGCTGAAAGGAACAAGACCTGCTTTAATTGGCATGTTACTCTATCAAGGTTGGAGTTTGGAGAAAGAGTGCTCGTCTGCAATGTCCGAGTTCATGGAAAACATAAGCTGGAAGACAAGTGGGAACAAGATATATGTAGTCATCAAGCATGCAGGGAATCTCCCCATATACACTGTGAGGCCAAAGACCAAGGATACCAACTTCTTCCCTGTGGTTTCTTGCCAGCTAGTATGGTGGAAGACCTTTCCTCAGTTGCTCCTGTCCACAGGCCACAAACATGTAGCCAGACACAAAGTCAAATTGACTGTTGACTCCCTGCAAAAGAGGATTCTAATCAAGCCATCCTGGAAAGTCCTGTCCAAATACCAGTCAAGTTTCAAGTGTTGAAAGTGCTAGCAGACATGAGCAATCGCCAGAGCCCAGTAACAGTGCAATTTTTTTTTCACTAAATTGATGTTGTAGAGGGGCAGCACAGTGGATAAGTGGTCAGCACTGCTGCCTCACAGGAAGAAGGTCCTGGGCTGGCAACTCGGCCTTTCTGTGTGGAGTTTGCATGTTCTCCCCGTGCTTGCGTGGGTTTACTCTGGGTACTCCGGTTTCCTCCCACAGTCCAAAAACATGCATGTCAGGTTGATTGGTGACTCTAAATTGCCCATAGGAGTGAGTGTGAGTGTGTGAGGTTATTTGTGTGTCTATATGTGGCCCTGTGATGGACTGGTGACCTGTTCAGGGTGTACCCTTGCCTTCCACCTGAAAGAGAGCTGGGATAGGCTCCAGCAGATCCCCGTGACCCTGGTTAAGGAATAAACGGGTACAGAAAATGAATGAATGATGTTGTACACTTTGATCTTCTTCACCGCAGAGCCACACTACATGTTCTGTGACTGTGCACCCACTTACCTGAGGTTGAGGAGTTCTTGCCAGGGTCTGATGTAGAAGAACAATGTACATCAAGTAAAGAAGTGCCTGAAGTGGGAGGAAATCCTAAAGCTTACTTGAACCAGTGGAACTTCCTGTGGAAAGAAAGGATCTTGCAGGAGGAACACTCACCTGTGTGCCTGTTGATGAAATCTGTCTCGGGAGCCTGAGGTGGAAAATCCTGAGCCCGATCAATCTGTGTCATCTACGGGTTCTACCAGTCCTAATTCTGCTCACTTTAGTGACCAAGTGGAGGCTGAGATAGCACTCAGACACACTACTTGGCAATGCCAACAGCTCCATTGTCTTTAATATTTGGTGTTGGGTAATCCATTAATTTCAGTCATCTGAACTCTGTTTCATAGCCTGTCTAATGCCTATACAGAGGCTCTCAATCATGCTACTGCAGCTGACATTGCTCCCAATTTTTCAGATCTTGTAGTTACTATGCAATGGGACATGCATAAACTAAAGGGGAGAGGTGTAACCCAGCTATTTATTTGGTGCCAGTATAATTTCACTCTCTCTGCCTTACACTCCCTGAGCTCCAAGTCCAAAATCTCACAGGACTTTTTTTTTGACTACTGTGAGATCTCATGCTGTCGCAGGAGTTTGAGCCATGTTCCCTTCATACACAGCAGTCTTGTCTTGCTTAGTAGTGTGTGGGAGCTGCAGATACTTTGAGCTGCTGCAGATGCCTTCTACCTCTATCATCTCACTAGACGTTGTACTCCTGGTGACTGAAAGAACCCTGCAACTGGATTCCATGGATGGTGAAAGAAAGACCGAATGCAGATTCCTGCCTGTGTAGTAGGAGGCGCTGCAGCCAATTCTCCTACACGCACCTACATTGCTTCAAAGACTCTTCTTCGTTTTATGACTCTCGGCCTCTGTTGGAATATTTTGGATTTCTGCCCCCTTGTGTGACCTGTGTGAACTGTGGGCCAACAACACCACTTTGGAACAGTCTTTCTGAACTCATTAGAACTCAGTGGAAACTTAGTATGTTCACTGAAAACACTGAACAGTGTTTATGTAAAGCTGCACTGTGTAAATTTGTAAACACCTTGGAATCACTGTTAATATCCTCACACTTTGCAATGTATATCTATATCTGTGTCTAGCTACACCCAGTTCCTCCCCAAGCCAAATTCAGATCTTCTGATACTAGCCTACACAAAACAGCTAGCATACCTTTTTTTTACACGGGTCTCAATACAGTATTCTCCCATACTCTAAAGCACCTGTGCAACATATGTGCTACAATACCAATGGTAATTAATAGAGTGCTTACTAATAACATTGCCTAAGGGAAACATGTATAAGTTGAAGAGAATCTGTCTTAGCACAGAAAGTTATGGAACTCCATATCTTAAGTTTATGTGTATGGAAGGTTCATCATGAACATGAACAAATTGGAATCTGTCCGATAAATAAGATTGGAGCCAAGTTAGTGTTGTTCCTTTAATCCCAATCACATGTTCCAGTCTTTAACTATGCTGTTTCTTTACAATGATGTGCTCTAAATCCTGACTGAAAAAGTTTTGTTCATCTAATTTGCAGTAGCTTTTTCATAAATTTTAGAAATAAAATACTTCTTAAGAGAAGTGTTTGTTTTATTTCAAGATCATTTAGGAGTACTTGGATCAGTTTGTAGCTCTGTCAAGTTGTACTGGTGAAATTTTGTCTAACAATATTGCCTTCTGAGCTGTAATGAACATTACAACCTCTCGGGGGTGCTTTTGGCATTTCAGTCTTTGTCCTTTTTTCCTCAACTATGGCATTTAAGACACCGCTGATATAACTCTGATGAATCTTGGATATGATAAACGTTACTGTCTGGCCCACAGTGTGTATGATCTACAGGATTAGTTCATGGAGATTTATATCAGACTAAAGAGGTATGTATTTCATAAATAAATAGCAGGAACACTACATAGTTTTACAGGGGTATTCCCTGACACATCTCTGTTTTGCAGATGCTTGCAACTTTACATTTTTCTGGGGGTGTCAGTGAGGCATCCTTGTGTTGTTTTGACAACAGAACTCAAGCTTCTGTTTGTCCATATGAGGATATAAGAGGAAACCATTGTGTTTTCAGATACAGTAATGTGTTTCAGCTGTGTGGCCCATTAGGAAGCCTTTAATTTCTCGCTGCAGAGCTCAGTCTGATTCACGGTGCCCCTAGGAGCTATAAAATGTTGATTTATTTCCCTCTCCTACAGCTCTGCACAGTGAGCCTGGAGAGGAGCTAATGATGTACTACTGCAGCTATTTAAACCACTGTTTGAACATTGGTTTAAATATGGAAAGGGAAGTAAGAAATTAGCATCAGTTTTGCTGCTGTGATTCCAGCTTGCCAGCCTTTCCACAAACATTGTGACTTCCAATTCAGCCCCCTTTTAAACAAGGAAATAAAATGGTATATAGAAGAAGGAATATTTAACTAATTAAAAATAATGACTTATTCAGCAAAACACAGAAATTAGGTTTAAAATCAATCCTCAAGTCTTAATATTTGATATACTGTATCTTCCCACTTTTGAAGTGAAAATACAGCTTTTAGCTTCAAAAATGAAAGACATGATGCAGTTGACTAATTTTCCTGTAAGACATTATCTCAAGGTAAACATTTTAAATAAAAAATATAAAACTTTTCCTGTCAAACTACCATTATAAATACCCTCAACATGTAAAATAAAGTTAACAGTACAGAAACAGTAGTATTAACTCTGTATAAACATTCTGTCCTGTATTTATTAGAACATGGTCACTGAAACCTCAATGTAATGATGTCATGACTCCTGCATCACTGTTTCAACTCTATATCTGACTTTGCCCACATTCTCACTTCCCCAGGCCCCTGCATTTCCCTGACCTCTGGTCCCTACCACTGACTATCCAGACATTAGATGGCCCAATACTTGCCCTCCAATCCCAGTCATCTGACTTTCTCTGTCTGCTCAAACACCTGTTCTCAGTTTTCCATTATCCAACCCTGTCAGTTTCACCTAGGGGCCTTAATCATGAAGGAAGACTGCTGGGTTATCCAGCTATCTTTGGTGTAACTCAGGTTTATAACAGGACCAACCAGCTCTGTTAACAGCTCAACCACTGACCAATCAGATGACTGCTCATGACATACACAGAAGAACTTTACAATAAAGTGACAGATAACAAAAAGCAATAAATATTTTTAGGATAAGATAATATTACATTCATCCCTGACGGGAAATTCAGTTAAGTAAGTGAGTAGTGAGAGTATACAGTAGTTAGTTGTCATTTGTTTGTCTCTGCCTTTTTCGGTGTGCATTTCTCTACCACAGCCTCCAGCCTCATTCCAGTCACTGAACCTGCATTTTGCACTACATTGTCCACCTGTATTGTATCCTCCTGCTTTATGCTGCCTCCCCAGCAGGCTACAGCATAAACAGCACACTTTTGCTACCATTGTCTGGTAAAACATGTGCAGCATCTTCCTGCAGACGTCTAAGCGCTTACACTACCTTAGGAAGAAAAGGTGTCTCTGTCCTTTTTTGTATAGATTTTTTTATTTATAAAAGTCTGTGTTTAGTGACCAGTCTAACTTATTGTCCAGGTGCACACGTCTAGATATTTGTAGGCTAGTGCCATTTCAGTGTCTGCACCACAAATGTTAAAGCTATAGATTCATTGATCAGTCAATATTGATTCAAGATCTAAAGGATGAATTCTACTAACAGTGACGTTCTTGTTTTCACAGCAACAGAGAGCAGAACTAAATTTGGGTAATTTATTGCTTCAGTTAATAAGTTAATAAACATCTCAACTACTGTCACAGAAGATAAAAAAGTTAGCCTGGACAGTCAAAGTGGCTGGTTTTTTAAATATGAGTACTGAGGTTGTAGTGAGGTGAGGTTTGTACGACGAAGAAGTGAATTTTATGGGATCTGTGAGCAGGACTGGGTTGCAGATTAATTTAACAGTGGAGGCCCATGTGGCTAAAGTGACTCAGACAACAGAACACCAGAGATTGAGAGAGAGGAAGAGAATAACTCAGACCTACTATTTGCCAATACTGAGTACTGAAAGTAACCTGCTGATCTCGTGGCTGGTCCTGCCAGTGTGTTAGACTGACATCCAGGTGGTCCACTGTTTGTCTGCCATGTCACTGCAGGGAGGTGTTATCATTTCTCTCTGAGCTCCCGAGGGATGCAGGCTGGTGGATGGTTGGGTATCTGAGTTGATTATCAAAGGTTACAAATGTGACTTGGATATCAGATGACTAAATTTGAAACAGTATCCCTGGTTTGACTGCTAAGCTAATGGGGATTTTCCACTAGCACTACTTGGCTCGACCCAAGTCTTTTTTGGAGGTTTTCCATTAGGGCAAAGTACCTGGTACCAGGTACTTTTTTAGTACCTCCTCATTCAAGGTTCCAAGCGAGCCGAGCCAATACTAAAATGTGACATCAACACTCCCTCCATAGAGGAGTCATGCACACGGCGTCCAAACGCGTCTGATACGAATCTAACCTGCCATTTTTAAGTGGTACTCAATTGTAATGGAAAATGACCAAAACCAAGTCGAGTCGAGTAGAGCTGAGTAGTGCTAAAACTGTGTAATGGAAAAGGGGCATTAGTGTATAATAAACCTTGTTGTAAGTAGCTTTATTGTGGTTTTTGCTTTGATGTTATCTGAGCTCAGCCTCTGCTATAGAAATATCTTCAATACTACTCCTTCTCCTGCTTTGTTAATTTTCATTATGAATTAAAATTTCAATATCATTTATGAGTGATATTTTTTGACAATGATATTTAATATGCTGCGATGGACTGGTGACCTGTCCAGGGTGTATCCTTGCCTTTCACCTAAAGAGAGCTGTGATAGGGTCCAGCAAATCTCTGTGACCCTAAATAGCAAATATAACAATGGATGGATGTTTATTAGGTCTGCATAAGACTGGAGAGATGTTGGGGACAGCAATGTTCTACTGGCCTCCGATATTAGGTTACTTATAATCCCTGTGGTACCGACAGAAAATCTCTTCACTGTACCTGTTTGTCTGCATTTGGGTCCTTCCTGTTGTCTTGTACCACCCTTGTGACAAATGAGGTGTGAAAAAAAAATATTGTCTGCAGCTGGTAGCATGAATATCATTATCATTATCACTGGAATGAAAATTTGATTGGTTTAAAAAGAAACCACAAGTATGTGCTAATAGGTTTAGTAAACACAGGTACAATCTTCTTACCCCAAACACTTTGTTCATATATATCTTTATATGCCCTAATGATGTGTCACAAACTCGTTAAACCTGAACATATACACATGAATGTTGTTAATACTAACTACTAAAGAGCGAAATGGGAAGACTGACAGCCGTAAACACTGTAACAGTACCAAGCTAGGTTAACCTGACCTCAGTTCTGTATTTAGTTGCTAGAGTGGTGTTCATGTTCTCATCTTAGTAAAAGAAAAAAAGGAATTCCACGTACTACACCTTCTCTGTGAGCAAGTAATTTTTTTAAAACCTTAGAACCTTAAATATCAGTTATAATGGTTTTTATCCAACTTGTTTTTTTAAACTCACAATATATTTAAATCTTAAATGTTTATCATGAATGACTCATAGGAGTATCTGAGTAATTCTTATTAATTAATGCATTGCATTAGGACAGAGGATTTGTTGGGTTTTTTTGTTTTTTGTAAAGTGCCTTGAGATAATTGTATTGTGATTTGGCGCTAGACAAATAAAAATCAGTTTCCTTCGTTTACTAAATGTCCTGTATAAGTTAACTAGCCTTGCCTTGCCTGGAGTGTTTTATTAATTTTAATTATTATTGTGTCAAAAGAAAATGGTAGATAAAGGAAAAAGAAATTAAGTGCAACGTAATTAAATTAAAATAAGATTGTTAACTAGCTTTGGCAGGCCAGCTCTCTGTCCTCTTGGACACACTCTGGCTGAACACAAGTGAAGACACAACGTGTGTCAGGCCGTTTTTATTTTTTACTTTTGGCTTTTTGTTCTTTTTTGCCCTTCACTTTCTGCCCTCTCTCTTGGGCTTATTCTGGTTTTATTTGTCTTAGAGTAGTTTAAACCTTTGGTCTTTTGTAAAAGTTTTTGTAGTCTGTTCTCGTGTTTTTTTTTGCATCTGTTTCTATGTCATGTCGTGAAAAACTAAATTAAAGTCAGCTTGTTTTGCAGATATAATATTTTTCTAAGCCAAATGTAAATATCCTTTGAATAATTTTTGTCCAAGTTTTGATAACTTGTTAGACCACAGGGTTAAACAAGTTATAAACAGTTATAAACAGTGCTCAGCTTCCCTAATGTGATATGTGCAGTTGTGTGACACAAGGGTTGACAGAGCAGTGAGTAGAGAGTGTAGGTGAACGAGTTAACACTACCTGCCACAGGACAGGAGGTTAATCTCCTCCCCCAAGTGAAAAGACTTCAAAGAAAAAACTTCACATGTTGCAGGTCCAACAGGTAATAAAGGACAAGTAATGTTATAATAATGTCCCTTTTTTCCTGAAATCAAATCATTTCAAACATTTTTAACATGTGACATGTGTCTTAAAAATTTCTCTTGTGTAGTGGAAACTTAGAAATAAGGGATAAAACTTTCTTATTAGAATAGAACCTCTTTACACTCAGCTTGGGTCGTGGATACAGAAAAGGAGAATATAAACAGGCATTTCTCATTGCTCTCTATTGGAAAATTAACACAGCAGCTAAAGAAAATAACAGTTTTACCAGTGTTACATTTCCCTTTTTCAAAGTAAAGCACTACCTGCTAACACTATATCCAATAACATTATATTATTAAAGCTGGCATGTTTCTCATATACTCACTGTAAGTAATCTAAATAGTGAACCCAAAGATGTATAGCTATAAGCCCCAAACTACATCACTTTGTGAACTTAATAATTCATAGCAATTTGTAACCCAGTATCCCTAATATTGGCATCCAAATACAGTCAGACTTGGTCTTGTTGGTTGTGATAATCCTGCACCTAGATCCAGATGTAAGTGGTTCTTCTAGACCAGCAGAGAGTTGGTGCCAAGTTAGAACCAGTTTTCCTGGCCCAGAACCAGTTTTTTGGCTGTTGAAAGGGACTAGCTCTGACCCAGCCCTGGAACTGCTTGGCTGAAAAGAGATAGAAGAGAACCATTAGTTACATATTGTAACCCAAAATTCTCCATGTTCCATGGACTATCTTTGCACTAGCACACTGAAGAGAAAATTGTCTACACCTGCCTGTGGTGGGGCTTGTCTTTAGGGTTTTATGTGAAAGCTGGTTCACGATGTAGTAGGTGGGTTCCTGTGAGGAGTGTGTTAGGACAATAAATTGAAAGAACCTGAGCACAAGTGGCGTTTTTGGGATAGATATACACAACCATATTACAGGCCCCACTGTTAACAAACCAAGGGCCCTAGTGACGTGCACGTCGCCTGTATATGTTTTCCTTAAAGAACCAGCATTTTTTTCAGTTAGCTCAGGGGACCAGTGGGGTCGATATCTGCATCACAGGATTCACAGGAATCTTAGGATACTATATGTAACTAATTTTCTGTCTCATTGGTGCACAGCCATTTGCTAATGGGCCAAAGTGATAGCAGAAAATTATCTGCACCCCACTGGGCCCAGCAATCTCTGGGGTATAGTCTACAACCCCGGCTTGACCTGAAATGCAAACATAAAGCAGGGCACCACAATACATACAATAACACTGTCATGCTGACTGGCAGCCAGTAACTAGTCGTGGATTTGGGCATTGGGTGAAGAATGTTCGTTAACATTAACCAAACGGGTGGTCCATAATATCAACGTTAATGGAGCCTAAATAAGGTCTGAAACACTAGGTAATCTGTGAATGAACTTGCAGAATGTCTGAAATATTTCAGCAACTGGTTGTTTATCCATCCACTGCTTAAGTAGTACTAGTAGAGTGTCGAGCATGCCTGCAACACATCCCCACCATGTGGGCAGCTCCTTCTGTTGACTGGTGACTTTGGATTGACTGGACGTGGAACCCACTAGCCATGACAAACTCACAGGCACATAAGCAACAAAGCAGAAAAACACATCAGTGAGTAAACGAAAACATTTAGAAAAAAAAAATACTAGCCCTAGCCACAAGTCGGCCCACTCCACCACCGAAATGCACTGGAAGTGACTCATAGGGAGCCCTGCATAGGGAACGGGTCCAGGGAAACGGGTCCAGTGGAAGGTGAGACTTGACTGAGGGAAAAGCAGATTTGTTTTCCATGACTGCCTTCTTGTGACTGCCCGCTAACTGCTGGAGATTAGCCATGAGTGGGCCCAGCCAAAAAAGGGCCCTCCCCTTCTTATCAGGAGCATGTGGTGAGGAGGAGGGTGAAGCAGTGAGCTGCTTAGATGGGGAAAGCTTGCTTCAACCACCTGGATAGAGAACATTGGTGGCAGGGGTGCAAAGGATGCAAGGATGTACACTGATCAGCCATAACATTATGACCACTGATAGATAAAGTGAATTATCACTGATTGTTACTGTGGCACCTTCCAGCATGTTGCGTATATTAAGCAGCACGTGAACTTTAACTCCTCAAAGTTGATGGTTTGGAAGCAGGAAAAACAGGCAAGTGTAAGAATCTGAGTGGCACCGACAGGGTAAGTGTGGTGGCTACATGACTGGGACAGAGCATCTCCCATACAGATCATGTTGGGTGTTTCTGGTCTGCAGTGGTTAATAGCAGCCAAAACTTGTCTAAATAAGGACAAACAGTGAATACATGACAGGATCATGGGTGTCCAAGGTTCACTGATGATGAGGTTAACCTACTATCGATTGAACTGTCAAATCTCATTTATACTTTTCAAAAAATCCCATTTTGTTTAAATCTGTGTTGCAGTGTTTAAAACAATGTACACTGGTCTCTATGAGAGTGGCTGTAGTGGCGATAACACAATTATTGTTGAATTTGTTTAAATGAAGGATCTCCAACTTGCCCTCATGATCACAGTTTTCACTCCTTACTAAGTGGTGGACAAATGTGTTGCTCTTCCTGACAGTAGATCTATTAAAGCAAACAGATTTACACAATATGCACAGAGCTGCAGAGTGTGTTTATAACAAGTGTCAAGCTACTGCTGCATTCTGCTAAATATGAAACTTTATTAACACAGAGCACAGAACTTTACAGTAGACACCCAACCCACTCTATCAGAACTCTGTGAAGGCTCAGGGAGCAGAGTTGGACCAGGAACATGCCACTCTGCTGGGCTTGACAGCACTGGAAGCTGGACATCACTGCTCAATGGGGTGAGGAGACAGAGCAAGAGGGTCCAGAGGAAGGAAACTCTTCAGCCTGGGCCACTAATCACAATAGTCACGCCAACTACCAGAGGGTTGAGAGAATGCTGTTACATATAGCCAGAATTTTTCTGTCTCATCTGCCATGGACTGGAGCTCCTTTAACAGCACATGGAAATGAGGTGCAAACTAGCCATCCTGACTAATGGGGTCCTCCAGCAGATCCCTCCTCACTGGCTCTAAAATGGGAGATGGGCACTGTTGTGTTATGGTTAAAAGAACAAGAAAAAGACAAGGAAGTCTTCATCCTTACAGGCTCTGCATCTGAAGCAATGAGGTAGGCAGCAATAGTGGGAGAGCTGCGCAAGACCAGCACATGCTGCGGGTTGCATCCTGAGACCACACTATGGTCATGATGTCAGGCTGCTCTTGAAGAAGGTGACCCTATAGCCAGCAGTAGAGTGGCTGGGAAAGCTCACTCACCTAGAAGACAAACAATAGGGAGAGGAATAAAAAACATATATACTCAAACAAGATCTGAGCCCAAAACCTTCTTTCTATGTGGAAACATTGCTAACCACCACACCACCATGGTGCCCTTCAAGCATCATCTTTTCTGCTGTTTATTTATTGCTTCCTTCAACTTGAACTTAATACATTTGCCATTAAAACAGTGGTCACTGATCCATACTGATTTCATTATTTTATTTCTGTCAGTAAAGTCTAGTTTAAGTTATTCATTTTAAAGTTTTTAAAGTCTTTAATTTACTAGCCTAAGCATTTACTATCCGAAATGGAATATAGAATTCCTAAATATATTGTCATTAGTGTATAATCACTGGAACATCCCAACTCTTGCATTTTATTAATCTAAGAATAAGCCATTTAAATCTTCATACAGAATGGGTCTCCTTTGACAGAAGCAGTAATGTTGCACCACCAGGGTTGTTAACCATGGTCAGTTAGATGATAAGCATCTCCAGGCACTTAACAAAAACCCAACAAATCCCTTATGAGCAAGCACTCATGCAACAGTGGAGAGGAAAAACTCCCTTTAATGGAAGAAACCTCCATCAGAACCAGGCTCAGTTTGGGTGGCTATCTGCCTTGACCTGTTGGGGTGAGTTGGTAGAGAGAAAAAAAACTACAACAATAAACAACAGTTAACAATGTGGAGGTTAATGGGGCCAGTAACTCCGGGAGAGAGAAGGCACAAAGTTAGTGACACTTAATGTGGCATATAAATGTGAGAGGAGAGGAAAGGAGGAGAGGGGGGAGGAAGAGAAGAGAAGAGAGAAGCTCAGTGCACCAATGGGGAGTCCTCAGGTAGTCTAGGCCTATAGCAGCATAACTAAGGTATAATTCAGGGTCACCTGAGCCAGCTCTAACAATAAACTTTGTCAAAAATTAAAGTTTTAAGTCTAACCTTAAAAGTTGAGAGGGTGTCTGACTCCTGAATCTAGATTGGAAGCTGGTTCCTCAGGAGAGGCATTGGATAGCTCTGCCTCCCATTCAACTTTTGGAAACTCTGGGAACCACAAGTAGACCTGCAATCTGAGAACGAAGTGCTCTATTGGGATGATATGGTTCTATGAGGTCATGACTTCAGCTATTTCTGAGGTTTGTAGGCCCAAATACAATAACTCAAATAATAATAATAATAATTCAAAAGTAGAAGGTTACATGTCATCCAGGCCTTTATATCCTTTAGACATGCTTGAAGTCTATCTAACTCGTGTGTTTCATCAGGTTTCATAGATACAGCTGAGCGTCATCTGAATAGCAATGTTAATTAATACAGTGCTTCCTAATAATGTTGTCTAAGGGAAGCATGTATAAGGTGAAGAGAAGATCTAGCAGGACAAATACAGAGACAAGTTCATTGTCTGAGGCTAAGAGAAGATCATTGATAACTTTTAATAATGCTGTTTCTGTACTATGATGTGCCCTTAAATCCCCGACTGAAAATCTTCAAATAGTTCATTCCTGTGTAAGTGGTCACATAGCTGCTTTGCAACAGCCTTTTGAAGGATTTTGGAATAAAGGGTAGGTTTGATATTGTTCTATAATTGCACAGGACTCCTGGATCAAGCCAAGGCTTTTTGAGAAACGGTTTGATTACTGCAATCTTAAAAGCCTGAAGTACGTAGCCTGTTACTAGAGATAAATTGACCAGGTCTAGTAAAGATGAGTCGATTAGTGGCAGAATGTCTTTGAGCAGGATTGACTTGATGATTTAGTTCAGAGAGATTCATGGGAAAGAAGCAGCCTAAACGTAATTGAGGTCTTACAGAAGATTCAAGAGCTACTGTACAGGTGCGTCCCAATGAATTAGAATGCTCCTGTATTTTTTTTTATCATTAATGTAAATTTCTGACCACCAGTGTTTACTATTTTCTTCCTGTTTTGGTAAAGGAGTAGCAGAATAGAAACAGCAAAGGCGTATTGCTGCCCTCTGTTGGTAGTGATCACAACACATTTGTGGTGTGCCTTGCCACAGTTGAGTATAAACTGTAGTAAATTGAATTAGTGTCGTGAACATGGCAAACATATAAGTTATCGGCTAGACAGTGTAATATCGGTTATACAGTGTAATTGCTGGAAAGGCAGTTTCATTGGCTATAAGGAACGTCAGTCATCATTGCCAAACAATGTTACTGGCTAATTCTACTGTCATTAAAAGTTGTCCTATCCCACGGTTGTGATTTGCTCTGAGGGTTGATTTCTATTGGTTTTATGCTTAGTTACGCTGTAATACATAACAAGCACGTTTGATTGAGAGCTCATGTGATTCACAGAAGCTTGCTATGTCAATCTTTATTGAATAAAATGGGAAATCAACCATACAATGAACAGAATTAAAACATTTCATAAGGAGGACAATGGTTTTATGGATTTACTAAGTGATAATACGTCTTTTGGCCTAAAACATGGATGCAGTATGTTCCCTGGATTCTAACGAAAAATTACTAAATTACTTTATATCATTTGAATCATGAGACTTTATCTTTTAATTAGGTATATGGTTTGTAGGACTTTATTCAAATTTGTCCGACGATCTTTGGTGATATATCTGGAAATACAATTTTTCGTTCCAACACTGGACCGGGGTAACTAGGTGGTTAAAAGTACTGCCTCTTGAATGCATACTGGGAGCAAGCACAGGAGCTTGATAGCTAAAGGCTCTGCCTCCCATTCTGCTTTTGGAAGCTCTGGGAACCACAAGTAGACCTGCACTCTGAGAGCGAAGTGGTCTATTGGGATAATATGTTACTATGAAGTCTTTAAGGTATGAAGGCGCTTGATCATGAAGGGATTTGTATGTGAGAAGAAGGATTTTAAATTCTATTCTGTATTTTACAGGGAGTCAATGAAGAGAAGCTAATTTAGGAGACATATGATCTCTCTTGCTAGTTCCTGTCAGGACTCTGGCTGCAGCATTCTGGATTAACTGGAGGCTTTTTATGGAGATACTGGGACATCCAGATAGTAATGAGTTACAGTAATCTAGCCTTGAGGTAACAAATGCATGGACTACAGGAGAGGGTTGTGATTTATGATTCTTGATTTGAACAAACTGAGTGCAGTCTGTGAGGTATGAGGTAAACCATAAAAGTGCTGTGTTATGGATGCCAATGGATGCTATACGGTTGAAGAGTATATGGTGGGAGATAGTGTCAAACCTGCTGTGAGGTCAGGGAGGCTGAGTATGGTAAGGAGCCCAGAGTCAGCTGCCATGAGGAGATCATTTGTTATTTTCTTTAGGGCGGTTTGTGTACTGTAAAGTGGATGGAAACTGGACTGAAATTCTTTGCAGAGGTTATTGAGGGTAAGATTATTATGGATCTGTGATGTAACTGTCTTTTCCAGGATTTTTGAGATGAATAGGAGATTTGAAATTGGTCAGAAGTTATTTAAGTCACTGGGGTCTGAACCAGGTTTTTTGAGAACAAGGGTAATAACTGCTGATTTGATGAGTGATGGGATGAAACCTGTGGTAAGGGAGGAGTGAATGATGTTAGTAATAAGTGGGCAAAGTAACAGAAGACAGTTTCACAAGATATGTTGGAAGGGGATCGAGCTGGCAGATAGATGGTTTGTATTTAGATATGAAAGAAGATATTTCTGCTATTGTTGGGAGTTGGAAGTTGGATAACGGAGATATAATTGATGATGTGGGAGGTGTACAGAGTAAGCAGTGTGGTGAATTGCAGTAGGAAGGCAGCTAGTAGACGGAGTAGATGGAGTAGACAGAGCTGGAAAAGCTCTGCTGCACAGAACTGCAGAGACAGTGATGCAGGCTGGAGTATGGAGAGCAGGACCAAACCAGTTAGGGGAGCCCAGAGTAGCATGTTATTCCAGTTCAGGGTTCCTTGGCTCAGCCAGGAGCAGATTGTAGCATGGTTCTAGCAGCTAGCACAGGTAGTCAACAGGTAGTCAGCAATGACAGGTAATGTAACGTGACAGCCAACCGTATAATGAGTTTGCAGTTAATCCAGGCTAGAAAATGATCCTATTGTTGCTGTATTATGAATAATTGATGTTGTGGTTCCTATGGTGGAAGAAGCCAGAAACCAAATAGACACACATATCTGACAGCAGCAGCAGAGCAGCGGCAGCTAGTCATGTCAGCCTTCACTCTGGCTAGTGTAATGATTTCAATACTTGACTTACAGTTGTGACCAAGGACTAGAGACTTGACTTGGACTTTTTTTTTAAAGTCCAAAAAAACCAAAAATCTCTGCTATCCACTCATGAAGACCATGGAATACCACTGATAGCAAACACAAGAAAAATATTACATTAGAATTAATTCCACTGTAGCTGAGTTTTTTCTAGGCACATGCATAGTATAAATCAGTTAAGAAAATCTAAAATAACCAAATCATTTTAATGAATTAGGCTATTGAAAAGACTCCTCATTCTTCAGCTGAGGACCTGTATGAAATCTTTCATTTCAACAATATAATTCAGCAATGATGCTGGAGACGAACTTGTCTCCTGTGATGACACATTCTTCCTCTTGGTTTGATATACACCTTTGTTAACATTCCAGACAATGACCAGACGTGATAACTGCTACACCTGCCATCAAAATTTCTCTCAACCCACATTTCCTGGGAGATTTATCCCCCTTGTTTATGTTGTATTTACAGAGACAGCAGGCTATCAGACAGTAAACTGCTGTGAGCAATCACGTTTGTCCAACAACCTACATACAATTGAATGTAACTATAGAGTTGCTTTTGCTATTCTTGAATTGCTTTTTTCCTCTTAGTGCCACTAAAGTGAAAATTCAATGAAATGAGAAATGCAAGGCGATATAACCTCATGAAGTATTCTCTGGTCTTTCGTAATAATGACAGCCATTTTTTAAGTTACATTACGCCTTACATAAAAGGACAACTTGAAGTTTGCCCCTTTTGTTTCACGTCTTTGTTTCTGCTCTTTGTCTATTAGAAATGAAAGCCCCAGCAACAGTGAGTCACAGTATTTTGTAGAAAATATTACTGATTGAAGCATGTTAGAACTTGCTGTTTTAAAATTCTAAAATGTCAGATGAGCAGTGATGGACAAATCTAAGAGAAAGCTAACATTTTCAGTACCATTGGTGGAAAGTGAGTAAGGGGGTGCTGGGTTGTGGGATTGCACAGCATGGCATCAGTGAGATGAGAGGAAAACCTGTAAAAAAAAAAAAAAAAAACTAACAAAAAAAAAAAGTACAAAATCGTGAAAACATTGTTTGAGTTTAGGAAATACAACCAGAGTATGTATTTTGCTTTAGGCAATAAAGGTGCTTGGGGTGAGAATGTGTTGAAACTACAGTATGTGGTTAGGTTTAGACACTAAAACAACTTTATTAGGTTTAAGAAAATAGCCAAGTGCCTTTGGTCCACTGTTTCTAGTTAACAGGCTCACAGGGATAGGGCAGCTGATCATGGTTTCTGTAGCAACAACACATTACCAGTAGGTTAACTCTAAACTGTACAAAGTTTAAGATTATTGAACATATCTTGTCCACTATTGTATGAGCTGCACTCTAGCATCTCAATCAGAACCCAAAATTACTTGACAAAAATGTTGATATTTGACACCCTCAGACTGAACGGGATGGGTCAGTAGCGTGGGATGTGGTCTGGGCTCTCTCATCTGGCCCTTCTATTAATTGAAGGAGGTTGGTGTTTAAAAGTATACAATGTAAATAACAAAATCTTCACAAGAGGATATTAGTGTGTTATCCAACTATTTTTAGGGGTCAACTCAAGCTGGCACACTACTTTAAAGTGTTTTTGTTTTTCCGAATTATCTAAACTTTTGTCTTTATTTTACAATGGGCTGTGAAGAGGCGTGCAGAAAATGGGAAAGGTAGACTTGGTGCCTGTTAAAGTTACAGATAGTCCAGAGCAATAGATATTTTTAAAGACACAGTGCCTTGCAAAAATACCCCCCCCTCTCCATTTGCCTTTTTCCTATTTTGTTACCTTGCAACCTGGAACTGAAATGGATTGATTTACAAATGGTTTATGATTGATTTACACAACATGCTTACACCTTTTAATGTGCAAAATGGTTTTATTGTGAAGCAAACAAGAAATAAGATAAACTGAAAATACTTTTGCAAGGCACTCTCACTAGAACCATGACACACGGAAAAAAAAACCTACAATAAATGGAGGGACAGGTTGCCACAATAAATAAATACATTCGTTATATTTACATAAATTTAAGTAACACAAGTACAATTTTTTTAGTAAGTCGGATTCTTACCTGTCATGTTAACAAGAACCCTGGTTACCATAACCCATGCATGGGATTAGAAAAACCTGATTTTCCAAGGCAGATTTCTACTGGAAAATAGTGATTTCTCTGCCATGTATACACATATATAACTGGGCTTCTAATCGGCTTTTTGGCAAGTCCACATTTGCATGACAAAACACTGCAGAGAGGGAAAATGATGGAGTGGAGTGGCTGGATGAAAGGAGAGACCATTATATGAAGCAATGCCTCCTCATAATAAAGTTAAGACCACAAAAAGCTTAACTAAAACTGAAACTAACACTTAAGTGGCATGGCAGCTTGAATAATTCAGTTTGCATCACTGAACATTTGAATATTTGTTAAAAGCACAATGTTCATAGGGAAAGGGAGCTCTTTCTCTCCTATCTGCCTTACCTTAACTCTCTCACTGTGTTGTCAGGTTACTCTAACACCATCCATCCATCCATCCATTGTCTATACCCGCTTATTCCTTAACCAGGGTCATGGGGATCTGCTGGCGCCTATCCCAGCTCTCTTTCAGGTGGAAGGCAGGGGTACACCCTAGACAGGTCACCAGTCCATCACAGGGTCACATATAGACACACAAAGACAAACAACCACACACACTTACACTCACTCCTATGGGCAACTTAAAGTCACCAATCAACCTGACATACATGTTTTTAGACTGTGGGAGGAAACCGGAGTACTTGGAGTAAACCCACGCAAGCACAGGGTGAACATGCAAACCAGGGACCTTCTTGCTGTGTGGCAACTGTGCTAACCACTTAGCCACCATGATGCCCTTACTCTAACACACTGCAGGAAAATTGTCTTGTGTTTCTTTTATATTAAATGACAGCTATTTCTTCATCTAATAACACAAAAATAATAATAGTATAAAAAACAATCCTAACCAAGATAATGATTAGTGTCCACAGTTGGAATCAAACTATATTTACAGTATATGCCCACTGTTCATGTAAATAAGGTGTTCCAATAGTGAGAAGATCTTGTGAGATGGAAATAAGTTAAAAATATAATGTCAGAATGACAGCTGATTTCAACTTTGAACTTCATAAAATGTTTTAAAAATGATGCTGCTTCTACTAGCTCCCAGTGTTTGGAACTATTATCCATAGACAACCATTTCTGTTGTCCTCATAGAGCTAATGGAGATAAATGCACTCTGGATTGTAGAACAATTATGATCATGGTTGCAAGAACCTTCTTCTTTTCTTTTCAGGGGTCGCCACAGTGAATCATCTGCCTCCATTTAACCCTATCCTCTGTATCCTCCACACCCACACCAATTATCCTCATGTGATGATCCTATCCATCCTCATCACTCCCAGAGAGAACCTCAACATCTTCAGGTCTGCTACCTCCAGCTCTGCCTCCTGTCTTTTTCTCAGTGCCACTGTCTCTAAACCAGACAACATTGCTGGTCTCACCACTGTCTTGTCCACCTTTCCTTTCATTGTTGCTGACACTCTTGTCACACATCACACCTGACACTTTCCTCCACCTGGTCCAACCTGCTTGCACATGTCTCTTCACTTCTTTTCCACACTCTCCGTTGCTCTGGACTGTTGTTGACCCTAGGTACTTAAAATCCTCCACCTTCTTCACCACTACTCCCTGTAACCTCACCGTTCTACTTGAGTCCATCTCATTTACACACGTATTCTGTTTTACTGTGGCTAACCTTCATTCCTCTCCTTTCCAGAGCAAACCACCACATCTCTAGATTTTTCTCCACCTGCTCCCTGCTCTCTCTACAGATGACAATGTCATTTGCAAACAATATGGTCCACGGTGATTCCTGTCTAACCTCATCTGTCTGCCTGTCAATCACCACAGCAAACAAGAAGAGGCTCAAAGCCGATCCTTGGTGTAGTCCCACCTCCACCTTGAACTCCTCTGTCACCCCTACAGCATACCTCACCACTATCCTACAGCTCTCATACATGTCCTGCACCACTCGAACATACTTCTCTGCCACTCCAGACTTCCTCATACAAAACCACAGCTCCTCTCTCAGCACCCTGTCTTACAGTTTTTCTAAATCTACAAAGACACAATGCAGCTCCTTCTGGCCTTCTCTGTGCTTCTCCATCAGCATTCTCAAAGCAAATATTACATCTGTGGTACTCTTTCTTGGCATGAAACCATACTGCTGCTCACGAATGCTCACTTCTGACCTCAGCCTTGCCTCCACTACTCTTTCCCATAACTTCATTGTGTGACTCATCAGCTTTATTCCTCTGTAGTTTCCACAACTCTGCACGTCTCCCTTGTTCCTAAAGATGGGCACCAGTACACTTCTCCTCCATTCCTCAGGCATCTTCTCACTCTCCAAGATCTTGTTAAGTAGCCCAGTCAAAAACTCTACTTCCACCTCTCCTAAACATTGTTTTATTATGGTTGGAAGAATCAATTACTTACTAAAACAGAGAGCAAACAATGATCTTTTGAGTAAAAATAAATAAATAAATAATTGTGGGTCATAACATGCTAATTGCACAAATTACCTATGAGGTCATTTTTAATGGGAAGACAATATAAACACATTAAACATTATAATACATTAAAATATGTTTTATAATGTTTCCTACTGTTCAAACTAATTCAAACCCAAACACAACAGAACTTCATTTGCGAATGAACCTAGACTTTTATTTTGAAATGTATGTTTGAAATATTTACCAATGGCAACAAACGCTACAATATAATACTGTTTAAATTACACTACAAGCTCATAGATATGAAGTTCTTTTCAGTAAAAATACATAACTGAAACTAAGCATAGTACAGTAGTAAAGACAATAAAACTTAAGCTACCTGCCTCACCCTAAAGCTTCTGCTCCATCCTCTTCTGGTTTTCTGAGAAAATTCCACAATTATGTCATATACAACATTACCCCTAGATGTCCAACAAAGGAAAAACCCCAGCTTGTGCTTCAATAAATTCACACTTTTGACTTCATTTGTATTAACATCATAAAAATAATGTAAGCACAATGATGATTACTGAAGCTCAGACTGGGGCTAACTCCTGACATATTGGTATGCTGAGAAAGGCCTTCATCCCCAGACTGAAGCACATGTAAACAGCCAGAGATGATGGAGTAGAGATGTTGTTGCACTGCAGCTCCCTTCCTGCTGGAAACCAGCTGCTCAAGTCAGGGATCAGACTGGGCAGGAGCACTGTGGTGACAGTGTCACAACAGCAGCTACCTGTAAAACACAAGCAGAGCAGACAACAGGGATCAATCAACCAGCAGATAATACACCACCTCATGCTCATTGATGGCAGTGTGAGCCTTCTCAAAGTGAGGGGAGGATGGTGATGTTGAAGAACTCTGACAGGAGCCTAGCCTCAGGGTTGTTATTCCCCTTCATTTTTGAAACATTAATTGGTCTGAAACCAATTTATTCTTTTTATTCCAAAAGTGTCACAGGTTGTGGGAAGTAATTTATGATTGGTGGTCAACAGCTGAGTTTTAATTAAGTCCAGGACAGAGTTCACAGTGCTGGAGATGGAAGTGGTTCATTAATCAACAACTAGCAGACTAGACTGGTACATTAAGGACTAAAGTTCATCACTTTTATCTGAATTACAGTTAATAGTTGGCCAACAGGAAACAAGTAATTAAATTAAGCCCTGTGAGAAGATTCTGAGAATATGTTACAGTTTGATGAACAGACAGGATGAATCTGAATATGGATTTAGAATCTATCCAGCGGTGCCCTAAGCTGGTTTGTAAAGTAGTAAATGTGTATTAGAAAAGCCCTGCTTGCTTGATCTTGCTAAATAAATTTGTGGAACTCCTGAATTTGTAAGTCATGATAGGCATAAATTATGAGGCAATGCTTAGCTGGTGAGTCAATGAATTTAATGGTCCTGGAGCTAACAAAATACATTAAGTGATGAGGAGTAGACTTACTGATTATAGCAGACCCAAACTAAAACCTTTTGCAAAACTGGTTTAACTACTCAGTGTTTTCCAATTGTTCAATCGACATTTCATATATGATTTATCATATTTTCCTTAACTTGGTATAATGAATCTAATCTAAAAAAAATGCTGCCAGTAATGTTTACACTAAACAGTTCATGGATTTATGTAAATCATGTTGTAGTTCAAAAAATGTATTCTCAAGTTATTAGACAAATTGTCAAATATTATTTTATTCAGAAATTGGTTTGTTTGGACATTATTTTGCTACTTACTTTACTGAAGCTGATGGTTACTGAAGCTGATGGTTACTTAACACACTGATTGCTTTGGATCTGAAACAAGATGCACCCAGCTAAGCAGAGAGGTGATTTAACGCCTTAAGTCCTAGGTAATGTTTTAAATAACCCAATGTCAGACGACATTTTGTAAGGCTCAGGTGTTGTTCAAAATACACCTTCAGCACCTGATGACATGGCTGAACAAAGCCTGAGTCAAGCAGTGCTTTTTATGCCTTAGTCATCTAATCGTTAGTCAGAACTTCAATGAGGGCAACCAAAAGCCCATCTTCATGGCCTCTCAAAATATCTCCCACTACCAGATTTTTGCATCCACGACTAGTGCAGCTCTGGTCCCTGTGCCCTGCCAGTATCCATCCAGCTTCCATCTGCTGCTATAGGAAACTCCACTAGCCAACTGTGCCCCGAAAGCCTCCTTCATCACCAGTGTCCACCAGTGGGTTCTCAAGAGCAACCCTGTGACCACAGCTCCAAGTAGCCACTTACACAAAAGAGGACTTGAACATGGCCCACAGAGATTTAAAGAAAAAAAAAAGTGTGTTTATTTTATGGGTTTAGGTTCTAAAACAAACATAATTACATTTGATGTAATAATTAATCTTATATGCACCGGCTTCAATTAGCACCAAAACATAGTTTAAGAGACACTATTTCACCTTCCTCACCATGACTCGATAACACATTTCCAACCTCTCTCATAATGCATGTGAAATTTCTCCAAAGTTGGGAGTTAAGATCTAACAGACAGGGGCTTCAGCCTCATTACATGTTTAGGTTTACCAAATCTGTCTGGCAGTCTCCCACAGTAATTAGATGACAGCTCTGTAAATGTAGCAGTGGCATGGATCATGCCTGGGCCTGGAGCTGTCCAGTTCTTCATTTTTGAGACTCTTTCTCTGATGTCTGCCACTGTGATGGTTACCGGATCTTGTTCAGGGAGGCTGCTGTGGTCTGTCATTAGGTCCACCAGCCATTGAGCATTGCTGTTATGTAATACTTCCTTCTCCCATATGTTCTTTCAGCATTGTTCAGTCTCTAGTCTTGGTGAGTTTGCTTTCAGGTTATTACCCTGTCAGTGTGAGTACACTTTGGATAGCTCGTTGAAGAACATCTGGTCTCTTGAGGCATGGTCTTTGCTTGGCAGTTTTCAAGGCGTCAGGTACAGACAGCTTGTAGCACTTCCTAAGTAAGTCTTTCTTTATCACACCTTTGCAACTGCATTTTTGATAGCTGGCCGTTTTGTCAAACGTCAAATTTTGCGTGCAGCAGCACTTCATCTTTTATCACTGCCGTTGAGGTCTGCAACTGAGACAGACCATGTGCAAGCACACACACACACACACACACACACACACACACCTCATTTAATGAGAATTAGACAGACAGAGAGGTGCACTGCAAACTTGCAGACACACACACACACACACACACACACACACACACACACACACACACACACACACACACACACACACACACACACACAAAATCCCTGGCAGATCAACAAATTTTATTTCTTTTCATATATTTTTTATGTAGCAGTTATTTTTATTTTTATTGAATTTCATTTAGATACGCTGGCAATGCTGGTAAAGAAGATTAAATTGACGCAAACTAAGTGAAGAGGAAAAATGAATTTGAATGAATTTGTGTTTCCCAAAGTTTTTTGATGGACTTAAGGCCCTCCAAGCAATGGGTGATAAGAAAAAAAAACGAATAATGAAAAAGAATGAATTGAGGAATTCACATTGTGACTATGCCAAAATTGTGAGAAAAGAGCAATAAATCTGAATGTCAAGCTAGACAAATACTGCTGGAAAATTTTCCTGTAGACCTTAAAGACACGGCTAATAGTACTACTAGGCAAAGTAAGAAGGAGCACATCAAAATGCTCTCAGATATCAGAGGCAGAGAAATTTATGAAATTAAAACACACCATCAGAGTGAAAAGAGACCACTGAATATCACAGGGAAAGAGAGCATGAGGAAGAGAGAATGCAGCAAGAGGGAGAGGATACAGAGAGCTGTAGGGAGAGGAAGAATGATGCGAGGGCTATGAAGTTTGACAACAGAATGAACATGACTACAGTGCTGAGCCCATCCATGAAAATACCCGAGGCATCCGTCAGATTAGTGATTTTGTGCCCATCTGAACAATATTCCAATCCTGACCAACTGAAAGGATGCCAGTTTAGGGGGGAGAGAAGGTAGACAGAAGATTTATGCCAAGGTGGATTTGTGTATGTGTCTGCATGTCTTGCAAGATAGACAGATGTAATGTACACAGTCCTGTGTAGAGGTCAGAAGCCAAGGGTTGACTATGTTAGCTTGGTTCACACAGCCACATCAAAGCTCTGCTTGCCACCACTTAGAGGATCTCCTCCCCTCCTTGTCCAGAACAACACACATACCTGTATTATCACCCTTACTCATCAGTGCCATAACCTTCACCACTACTTGCTTGATGTGTTTGATGAAGGGTCATTTGGGTTCATAAGTATTTTCATAGTTTTGGACATCATCTCTGCCAGTTATGATACCCACCAAAGTAAATTCTGAGATATGTGGCAGAAACACAGAGATAATGACAGCGGTTTAGAATTAGAATTTTAAAATGTTCAGGTGCCAATGTTCATCAAAAGTTGTAAACACTAATATAGCAGCTCATTTTATTGAAATTATTTATTGAATTTTTTTTTATTGATTTTTTTCTTGTCACTTAGTATGAGGCAGAACCACTTGCCACTATGTAATTTTAACCAAAAAAAAGCACAACTTAATAAAATTCTATGCACGTCAACATTTTCAAAATGAAACAGGGAAACAAACAAAATAAAAATTTGGAGCAAGACAACCTCCTGTCAAAATGTAAAATTATACATATATGGCATTACTGTTGAGTGAAAACATAACTTTTATATCATCAGTAAAATAGGTCTGCCAGCTTGTTTCATAATGGCTGTTACTGCATTAACAAAAGAAAAAATGTACACATTTGAGTAATCAATTACAAACAATACTGTATCCATTATTACATTTTTAAAGATAATAACTCATAAAACTACACAATCAAATCTTAATGCCAAAAAAAAACACTGATAATGTGTTTGAGTAGTTGTTGCATAGAACCCATTGATTTCATATAACATAGCACATATTATAGGAGACTGTACTGCTATAATGGGCCACACAGTTGCAAAAAACAAAAGCCTAGTTTATACTTGGTTGCATTAAGAATTCAATTTCAATTATTCAAGTACTGCCCCATTTGTTTGCTTTGTTAAGCTTTATTTACTGAGGAAATCATACTGAGATCTAGACCTGAGAACAAATTACATATAAACAAGATCACAACTAGTTTGTGACGAAAAACACACACACACACATACACACGCACAAAGCCATATTAATGGACAGACATTATTAAAAATAAAGATTTAAAAGAAAAAGAAAGGAAGTGTTTACAATTTCAAGATCTGTTATAGTTCATTCCAGTACGGAGGGGCATGGTATTTAATTTAAAAACCCTACCAGAGATATATGATTTGAACCACTGGAACCAGAACCCAGCAGAAAACAGCCTCTTAAAAACAAATAATGAGATGAAAATAAACTAAATCCTTGGAGAAACAGTGCAGCCCAGTTGCTTTTATTAAGTGAGTTAACAGTGTCATTCAAACAGTAGTTACTGCACTTACTGTAGCATTAATAGGTCTGAAGCCTTTCTGCTTTGTGCACTGCATATTTGTGAGGCGACTTGTATTTGTAAGATTTTGGACAGACAGGAAAGCGTAACTATTGGTTGATAATTACTGAGCCCATGCCTTCATCCAGTGGAAATACCTGCACAGTTTTGGAATTTAAAATATGTACTAGTGATGCAGTATTTATTGGAGAGCTGACTTGTCTTCATAAGGAGACCTTTTAAAGTTTATTAATGTATTATATACCACTGAATATATATTTCAGAGAGAAAATTCAACCTTTTCAAGGCTTGTATTAGGCTACATCAAACAAACACCTTGATCAATCTGAGTCAGGTAGTTAAAGTGGTTTATCCACAGTATCAAGAGATTTAGAGACTTCAATCTAGTCTAGATCAATACAGACTCACTGAGTGGCTTAGCTCTATCTTCCCCCCCATTTCTAAAACATGTCATCCAGATGCAGGAGGCTAATAACTCATATCAATCACAGCCAAAACTGGTTCCATGGCACCCCCATTGATTGTCAGCGGCAGGAGGAATGATATCTCTCGAATGTTGTTGCAACCAGGCCATCAGATTATGTGCTGTACAGGAGTGAAATGTCCAAAGGTTCTCATAAGACTGAAAGCTTTATTCTTGATTGTAAACCCTCAATAAATCACATTAAATACACAGAAAAATGGAATAGGATAATGTGCAAAATCTGCAGATCCTCCACAAACAACTTTAGCATTTGAGTAAATTATTCATGGTTAAGTGGCACTGGCCATACTACAGCAACTCTGATAATTTTTTATGTTTACTGTAAATCATTTACACTTATTAACTTGAAGCATAATTGAATTATGTAAACTGTTTCATGGCTGCACAGCTAAATTACATTATAGTTTAATACAGTTAAGAGGATAAACACATCTTACAGCTAAGTAAATACTATGGACAGCACATTTAAAAGCGGTGGTGTCGGTAGTGCGGGTTGACCCACCGGGACAAAGCTCAGGGTCCCGAGGTGCAGTGGTGTCGATCAGTCTGGCTGACGCACTGTGGCAAAACTCTGGTCTGGAAGAAGCAGTAGTGTCGGTAGCACCGGCCAACCCGGTGGGAGAAAGCTCAGGGTCCAGAGGTGCAGTGGCACAGGCCAGCGCCGATTGACCCACCGAGACTAGGCTCAGGGTCCTGAGGTGCAGTGATGTCGACCAGCACCGCCGACTGAAACTCCCTCTGGAGAGCTGGCCGGGGGGTCCAGGCACTCTGGCCAGGGATTCAAGCATTCTGGCCAGGGGTTCTGGCACTCTCGCCGGGGATGCAGGCACTCTAGCCGGGAATACAGGCAGGCTAGCCGGGGATACTGGCAGGCTAGCTGGCAGCAGGAGATGGAGCTGGGCTAGGTACCTCTGCCTAGCCTCAGGGAAGGGGCACCACCAGGCGTGGCACATCTCCAGCAATGTGCGGGCAGCAGCGAAGGAAGAGCCCGCTGCTTCCTTGGAGGCGTTGCGAGGAGGCCACCTCACAATCCCCTCCAGGTGGAAGGACAACTTGAGTGCCTCCATAAAGTCCTCGGAGGCACAAAGGAGGCCTTTTAAGGCTAGGAGGAACCCTGACACAAATTCCTCCTCAGGCGTCTTTTTCCTTCTGTACACTGGGTCGAGTGGCTAGAGGATTGTGTTACGATGAGGTAGTGTGGGATGAAGGAAGCGAGGACCAAAGTGAAGGACAGTTTTTTATTAGCCTGGACTCACCAGGATATCCTGCATTGCTCATTAATTCCACCATCAAAGGATTTGGTGCCACGAAATTATGAAGATGGTTTATGATATTCATAAACTAGACACAGATTCTATACCTATATATATATATATTTACATTCACTACGAATAAGACATGTTAACTAGTGTAAATAGCAGCACTGTAATGAACAATAAACAGTAACAATGAAAAAATTAAATTAAATAAAGATTCAATTTTAACACACAATGGACACGTAGCTAGGCTAAGCTAACTTTAAACAAATCTTTATTTACGTGTTACTCATACACTGCTGGAGCAACTATCCTGCAACTTGCCAGTGCATTTCCACAAACGCCATTATTCATTTTGCTTAATTGCTCTAATACAAATTTGGTGCTGATGGATCTTCTTTTTTTCATTATAAGATCAATGTTGACAAATGAATGGCAAATTTTCTCTGTGTACGGTCTTCTGCAAATTACAGGCATTGCCTAGTAACGTTGAAACATGAGCCGCAGGAATGTATTGCAAAAACTGCACCTACATAGACTAGACCGTCTCATTTTGGCTCAGCCCAACACTCGGCCTATGCGGTCTACATAGGCTACACAGGCTGTGCCTTTGTAGACTGCGTCCTTCGAGGGATGCGGCCCCCTGAATTCGGACACACTGCTTGGAGAAATACAACTTCCTATTGTGTTTTCCATCTTCACAGACCACTGGATCATAATTTGACTTGGTAGATTTGCCTCTGGTATACCTTGGATTAGACTTAGTTTCCCTTTTACCTGGTTCCTAGTGGGTTTTCAAATCTCTTTGACTTCACAGCATTCCTCTTGTCAGCAGATTACACAAGCCACCCTATCTTGAGCCTTCACATCTTCATTTGCAATCATGACTTTATTGACCTGAACTGAGACTGCATTGGAGTTCTTCCTCTGATATGTCTTAATGAGTCCTTACAATGCTGTTAGTCAGGTGAGGATACATTCTTTTTGCCTGAACCCGGCACACCTGCATCATACAGTGCAAATTTGCAAAGATTTCAAATAAACTTCTTTTATATTGTCATTATGGGGTATTGTTTGTAGAATTTAGAAAAAAAAAATAGAAAACAATTTGTTTAATCCACTTTAGGATAAGGCTGTAACATAACTAAATGTGTAAAAAGCGAAGTGCTGTAAGTCATAGATTTAATGCTCTGGACAGAATCAGAAATGATCTCATGGGCTTCAGCTATCTGAAATGACATGTTTTGATCTATGTATTTCTGACCATTATTGTCTGTGTTTTAGTATGGTTTTTCAGTTTTATGCATACTTTTACATGTTTTCAATCCCGAGTTTTCAGCTTCAACTCTGCCTTTGTTTATTGAAGCTTTAACAATGCTACTTTTGGCACTGAACACTTTTCATCAGTGGACACAGTTTTAAATAATTTTAACCAGTGATGTAATCCAATTTTGAATAAGATAGCTCCTTTCAAACCTAGAAAATATAAAAAACTGTAACAGCCCTGACTAAATCAAAATGTTAGAGTGAATTGGTATCTCCTAGCTCTACAACCCTGGTATAGAATAAGACAAAAGTAGTCCTCAGATTATTGCATGAAACAAACTAATGCCATATTTCCATTGTATGATTTCATGTTATGTGTGACTGATTCACTTAATTATGTAATGTTGTGTCCTCTTGTTTTACACCAGATCAGTCGAATCTGACTGAGAATTTAGAGACCACCAACTGCTTCCCTTGACACACCAAATAGTAGATGATAATGGATATTAATTTGCATTCTCTTATTCCAGTCTTCTGAAATTAATTTAAAATGTGCACTTAATTTGGACAAATCCGTTATCTAGTGTTCACCCCTAGGAAAATTCAGATGTATGCTTTTGTAGCTATTTGATCACAAACCAGCATTTCTGAACACTGGAGAAATAAATGTCATTCCCAGCTAAGCATGATGAATTTAGCTATAGTAGCTGCAAGCATGGCTGTGGCTGTGTTAATCTTTTGCTCAAAGTCTTCACCTTAGTTCACTTTCAGCAGTTTGATAATCAACGCCCAGAACAAATGACAATATTCAACAGTAACTATTATTATTGTAAAATGTTGCATGCTATTGCTGTTGTTATTGACTATTTTGTCTTATGCGTTTTTTCAGTCACTATTTATATTAACTTTAGAAACTGTTTTTGAACTGAATACATTATGTCGTTCTAAGCTGTTTCAGTCCCATGTCAATTCTCATATGATGTGATCCAGCATGAAGTCCTCCACTGGAGGATGACACTCTCACATCTTCTAGAAAGCTGTTAGCACTGCATGCTGGGAGCTTAGTAGACAGACAGATAGTTGAGTGTTTGCTTGTGTTCTGCAATGGAAGGAATGGTGGTGTTTTCATTTGATTGGGGATTAAAGGTCACAGGGAAGTATTTAAACACTCTTGCTCAACTTTGGCTAATCATTCTTCTGCAGCTGAGTTGGAAGAGTTGGCTGCTCTCTCAGATCACCGTTGTCACAGTGTGTCGTCTCCCACTTTTCACTGACAGAGCCTTTCCCACCCAAACATAATCCCCTGCAGCAAAATTTAGAGTAAGCTTTTGGCATGGAAAAAAGATAAATAAGTTTTTTTTTTAAACCTTGTAATGAGAAACTGGTATAACACTTGTTGCTGCAATTATCTTTAATATGGCTTCAGATATGCCCATGCTCTAATTTACCAAAATGCACAAACATTCCATAGTTGATATTTAAGAGGCCAAACAAATGAAACTTACCCAATCACCCCCACTGTTTTACCACTGCCTTACTGAATAAGTACCACAGCCGCATGCACAGGAAACTTCTCCTACTTAGAATAGAGAGATTGAGGACGTCAGTGACAAATGTCTTGCATTAACTTTGTTGTTTATTTTTCCCCGGAAGATGTGAAATAACCCTATTAAATCAAGTAGTCACTTGGCCATTAATCTCAATGCAGCTGACTAGTCCCTCAAAGCTAATGGGGTTTAGAATTTGCATGAGGCGAGTTTACCCACAAAGCTTCGCCTAAGAGGATTGCTGTTCAGACAGAGAGCTTATTGTCACACTTGTTCATAGACATGGATTAACGATACTAGGCCCAAAGAACTCCACTAACTGTGGCAGCAACTCAGAAGTTCCATTACACTGGCTCAGATCTCAGCTATGGAGGGACAGTGATTTAGACATTCTATAGCATGCATGGCAAAATAACTCATGTTTGGTTACAAATACTTCTTTAATGCAGATTGTTAATAAAACATAAAATTCATTCTCTTGAGTATACCATGGATATCAGAGCTATAAAGCTACCGAAAATAATTGTTTTTGTATCCTGAGAAACTTGATTCATTGCATCCTGAACTGATTCCCTGAATTTTCCTTTCCCATAGAAATTTTTCTTTCATTATTTATTTTTTTTACATATCATGTCATGAACCCACATTCTGTGTTGTCAAGTTAGGTTTTTACATTTGAATAAGCCTCTTTCAGTGTGAGTGTGTCTGCTGTGTTTCACAGTGACTAAAGCAGCTTTAGAAGCTAAATATAACGTGTATCCATTGCGTTAATTCTTTAATATTTATCAGTGGGGAAAAAAGGTGTTTGAAATGAGGCTTATACCCAAATTATGTAGGAAAACAGCAAAATATACTTAAGTTCCGCTGAAGTTCCAATACAGTTTGGTCAACAAACACACACACACATACACACACACATACACAGAGCACAGCACAATTTCATCCATATCCTCTGGAAAAACTCTTATCTTGTCTACCACTGCCTGAAGTATTATTGGCATTGGCTCTCACTTGTGTTCAAAAGTGACAATAGTCTGTTATGATGTTCAACAACACACAAAACCAGTTACTTTAATTCAATGCTATCTTTTTCATCAGTGTGGATTGTACATGTTTTATTCTTTTTCCTGCATGTGTTTATAGTCTTTTTGACTGAATCATACTCTCTTACAGCTGAGTCAATGGCTTGCCCTGGTTTCCTGTTTAAGAATAATGTGATTGGTAGATGGGACAATTGGGAGTTAGAAAACAGCATCAGCATTTGTGAAAAGTGGGGAGAAATCAGAGGCTGGCCTCACACAGGAAAAGACCAAGAATCGAGCCAGGTGGAGGACTGGTGGTGACTGTGATGTGACTTTGTTCAATTTGAAACCTCGAAACATTTAAGGAAAGTGAAAAAGACTCAGTTGTTGTGTTTGTGTGAGTGGTCCATCACAGTTTGTATTCACACTACTCAAAGAGACTGTGTAGAAGCACACTGCACTCACAAAAATAAATAAATAAATCAATCAATCACTCATCACTTTGACAAGGCATTATGGCACTACCCAATTTATCTATCTTATATGGGCTGTCTGTTTAATAATTATGAGATACGTATTAGAATAAGGGGTTATTTTCCAACATAGTATTTTGGAAAATATCACATTAACTATCACTCCTGTGAACACATGTAAACTTTTACCAGAAACAATATGGGAAATTGTTATGAACAAAAATAGTTATCCTGTTTTTTGGTTATGATTTTGAACCTTATATATGCTAGATTAGGGATTAACAGTTTATTGTTCCTATATAACATATGATATACAGACAGGAATCAATCAATTACAACTACACTGAGGAAGGCTTGAAAACCTGATGATTTTCAGTCAGGTTCTGAAGAATTCCTGCACTGTTAATAGAACATTATCTCCTTTTTTTTCATAAAGTTACGAAATGGTTCATGGATACATCCATGGATGCACTGGGACACATCCTCAGTGATGTTTCCTGAGATCCTTTGGTGTTTTGGGTCTCACAACATCAGACACTCAGGCCCCAACTTGTGTCTCAGCAGCATTGGCCCACTTTTCATACCTTCTAATCCAAATCCATGTCAAGGCTCTCTCTGCGGCTTCTGTGGTGGACTTGATGGCTCTCCTCTTTGCAGCTCCTTTGACATTGAGCAGGGTGAAGAGATGGGAAAGGGAGTGGCTTCAGCCTGTTCTCCAGCCCTGACAAAGGCAAATTTCCTTTGGCTATGGACATGTTTGTTTTTGGCCACTGCACTGCAAATGGCCTCTGCCACAGACCTCAGCACCTGATCATGTCACCAGAGATACTACGTGAGATATGTGCCTAGGGATTAACATCGCCGTCACCACTAATCAAAAGGTAGCCGTAAACTATTTATTACAAGCACAGATTATACAGATTATAAATCAAGGATAGTGACTTACATTTGTATGTACATGCATATCGAATCTACACGACATTTGCAGGGCTTCAGGACAATTTGACCAATGGGGCAGGGCAAAATATCCACATGGCGTTCTGTCAGCTGTCCTTTACTGACTGCACTCGCCAATAAACAAGACTGCCTGGCACATTTTTATTGATTTAACTAAAGCTGCTGATGGTTTTAAATCTATAAATGAAGAAATTCCTCAAGGGTCTATTATTTACAATTCTTACTAACTAAATTGGACACAATCTTAAATATACTTTTATTCATTTATATGCAGATGATACTCTTTTATACTCAAGTGCTCCCTCGTGCTGGCCCAGTGGCTCAAAACTTCCAATTAGGTTTCAAACCTCAAATTATCCTTGAACACAAACAAATTAAAGCATATCATGTTTTCCAGAAATAATTTACATACTGTGCAGGCCATAAACATCCATACTCTTGATGGTACAATCCTCCTTTAAGTTTCTGCGTTTCTGGCTAATCTTGCATTCCATTAAATTACAGGAAAGAAATTGTTCAAGTTACTTTTCTATCAGTTCTGGATTACAGAGATATCATTTACATGTATGCTTCTCCGTCCACCTTAAAATCTCTTGACACAGTTTATCATTCAGTCCTCCATTTCATAACTGGTGAAAGTTAATGAACCCATTGTTGTGCTTTATGACAAAGTTGGATGGACTTCTTTAACAGCCAGAAGAGAGCAACATACAACTAGAGAGAACACTGCATTCTGATCACTTACAAACAACTTCTTGATACACTTCTGCAATATCTCACATGCTTACTGAAATGTAGTTCAGGCACCGTTATCATAAGACAAGGTGTCATGGAAACACAATCAAGTGATCTAAAAACCTATGTTTGAAACTTGCTTAGTGGAAAAAGAAAAAATTACTTCCGCTTTAGAGAACGTTCCTAAGATTGATTAGTTTTAAAGGGGACCTGTTATGCAAAATCAATTGATATTAATCATTTTGGTACATTTATATGGTCTGTGTGTATATATGACGTATGGTAGACACACATTAAGTAAGTGCTCCCCCTTCTTTTTCCCCTCTTTCCTGCTTTTTGAAGAACAGTGAGGAAACAGTAGATTTTACACTTTCTTCTCTTGTATACGTATTCAACAGACATTTCCTTCCTCTGGCTCTGCCCAAACACTGCTGACGGAAACCTTTGCCATTATTGCGCACTCGCTTCGGCAACGAGGCAAGCACAGAGACAAGCTAAGCACAAAAGCTGCTCTGGTTTTGACAGTAAGGTGTTGACTATATTTATAAAAAGTTTTTCGTGAGATGGCTGAGGTCCTTCCTCATCTGCCAGATGATGCTTAGAATGGTTTATGAGTCTGTGGTAGCCAGTACCATCATCTATTCTGTTGTGTGCTGGGGCAGCAGACTGAGGGTGAAGGACGCCAACAGTAGTATATATGCATGTGAAGGTGAAGGACACTAACAGACTCAAACTCATCCGCAAGCCTAGCCATGTTGTGGGAGAAGAGCTGGACTCTTTGACAGCAGTGTCAGAAAGGAGAATGTTGTCCAAGATAACATCAATATTGGAGAACTCCTTACATCGTCTCTATGACATGCTGCTCAACCACATTCACAGAGCGCCACAGGAATTCCTTCCTGCTGGAAGCAATTGAACTGTTCAAATCCTCCCTCTGAAAATCGAACTGTCTATTATTTAGCCTGTACATTATGCTCAATCAACCTGCCCCGTTCATCTGTGCATAGTTCATAGTATTCAGTCCATCTAGTCTGTTCAATATTTGCATATATGTAAATATGGACATTTAAATAGTGAACATTGTGTATTTTTGTGTTATTTTCTGTATTAATTTATTATTGTATTTTATATTTTACTTTTATTTTTAGTTTTCCATTTTGTAATTTATATGGTGTGGTATGGATTATGGGAATAAAATTTCCTGCAAGGTCTTAATAAAGTATTTCTGATTCTGTAAACAAGAGTCTTTTCTCACTTTTATCAGCACAAGAAAAGAAGACACAGTGGATTAGTTTTATTTACAGGGGACAAATGGCAGCAAATCTCCCAAAGCTTTGTTTGCGTGGAAACCACTTTACCTCCAAGTGTTTTGAAAACGTAGGCCTGCTCTACAATCGATTCACTTCACAGCTGAGGTTGATACTGGGATCCACACGGTCAGTCAGTGTGCAACATGTTGAAATTAGCCATGTTAGCTGCATAGTTAGCGCTAATGCTGCACGACTAATGTACTCTATCTTCTCAGTAATTTTTGAAATTTCACTTTATTTTATTTGTATAGATTGTCACAATACAATCATCTTTAGGCACTTTACAAAAAAAAAACAAAAAAACCCAGATGGAGAGGAAAAACTCCCTTTAAACCGGAAGCCAAGATGCAGATCCTTACAAACTGGTAACGAGGGAGACCAGCTAAGATAAGTTTGATGGAGGGTGGGGGAGGGCTGCTGCTACAAAAGGAGATTTTAGGTCCTGTGTACAACAAGACACGTAAAAACAAATCAGTTTTTTTTTTTTTAATTGTGTTTGCTAGTTACGTATTTTAATCGGTCTTACGTATTTTATTCTGTCAGTTGTAAAGAAATAATTAGAAATTGCAGATACGGCAGGATAGGCACCAATGTAAACAGCTGCATTAGCTATTACTGCTGAGGTTTCTTCTGTTAGCCCGCCCCTCAGGAGTGGACGAACGCGCTGGTGCGTTTTGTAGCATTTTCTGATAACGCCGAAACAACTTAAATTACTTAATTGGTTTTGATCGTACAGAGAAGAGCATTATATTATTCGAATCTGTAAAGGGTCTAGTTTGATTTGTATACACTCACAATAACAACAAAACGCAGTGCTTTTGTGAAGAAACGCTTCATATGTTCCAGACAGCGACAAAGAGTTTACTTTGTCATCAGAGAAAAAACACAACTCAGATGATGAACGTTTGCATCTGCATTGTAATGCACTAATTCTCTCTCAGCCACATTCCTGACTGAAAAGCTCATTATGCGGGTCTTTGTGCGAGTCTTTGTCTTCTCAGATAAAGCACATGATTATTAATGATCAGACACACTTTCCTGCATATGTCTTTTCTAAACAAAAAGTGTCTTAGAAATTTTAAATCAGTGTATTGTTTGTGGTGAATGAGTGAACAAGATGACTCACATTATTGTGAAGCAAACGCGTTCGTCCACAAGATGCATTTCTTAAAAGTCTTGTGAACCAATGTTCTGTATGTGTTTTATAGTCTTATTTCAGTGACTTAAAAATTGTTGTTTTTCACTAACCATGAACGTTGTTTTCTTAAAAACACAATCATGTATAAACATGCTGCTCACATATTATTGTAGCCCAGTTTGTGCTGATTACAGTGTTATCAGACTTTAGCCATTAATGCATTTATTTTGGAGAGCCAAGAGGATCTAGTGCTTTTTTACTGTGTGCGGTTTCCAGCATCGCCACAGCAACCTGAGTCACTGTGCCGTAGCAGGTGAAACCATCAGACCAACAACTCTGGTGACGGAAAGGGTTGACCCCTGGACCTCAGTGCACCGACGAAGCCGTCCCCCGCTGTTTCCAGTCCCGTATCCAGAGCTTCCCGAGTCATCGCCGCCGCCACAGCAGGCCGAGCCTCCAGAGTCTCCAGATTCACTGCAACCAGGGTTTGATTCACAGCCACCAGAGTCCGCAGGGCTGGAGTCCCCGGGGCCGTCCAGACCACAGCCGCCGCCGCTACCAGTGTGCCCTGAGCCGCCGCCGCTAACTGAGTGTCCTGAGCCGCAGCAGTTAGCCGAGTGTCCTGAGCCGCAGCAGCTACCAGTGTCGCCAGAGCCGCCAGAGCCACCAGAGCTGCCAGAGTGGCCATCGAATCCACAGTTACCACAGTGTCCTGTTCCCGAGAGCGCACAGTGTCCTGCGCCGCCAGAACCCGAGCTTCCAGAGTCCTGTGCTGCGGAGCCCGAGTCCAGCGGACATCTCCAGAGTCACCAGCGCCGCCTCCTCAACCAGCGTTTCCAGCACCGCTTCCCAGACCAGCGGCCCCAGCTCTGTCTCTTCGGCCGGTTACTCCATGGCCAACTCCTCGGCATAAGTCCTCACGGCGGTCCAGGTCTTTCGTCTGCCTGAGAGGTCGTTCGGGTCAGACTGTTTCTTCCCAGGGTGCTCTCCCTTTTTAACCCTGGAACAGATGGACCATGTTTCTCCTCTGTTCTTGTTTTGCCCTCCCACCCATCCTTTGTATCCCTCCACCTGAGGCCCCCACTGCCCGCCTGGTTAGTGTTATTTTGGGGATGGGACTGGGAGGCCGTGAAGGAGCCAGCCTTTTAAGGGGGGGGGGGGGCACTTTAAGGATCTGCATCTTGGTTTCCGGTTTAATGCTTTTATTTTGGAGAGCCAAGTGGATCTAGTGCTTTTTTACTGTGTGTGGTTTGATTTGATTAATGATTGTTGTCACCTGTGTTTCTGGTTATGCTCTCTGTTATATACCCTGGCTCAGCCATAAACTAGCCGCCAGGTTGTCTGTTGCTGATCCTGTGTTAAGACCATTGTTACTCAGTTCTTTTCAGTTTTCACCAGGAGATGAGACTTTTGGAACTAAGGATGAGACTCACCATGATTTGTAGGTAAGTGCTATGGACTTGCTCCTTTTTGTTTTCGGAAAACAAATTTTTGCTCAAGAGGACTTTGCCTAGGGGAAAGACTATGTTTAAAGGTTCCTCTGAAATTTACTCAAGACTGAGACAAGCACAAAACCCGCGGAGGGGTTTCTTTTGAGTTTTTGTTTTTTGCACGATCACGTTTGAGTTTCCTGACTTTTAAGGAACTGTTTCTCTCTAGATAAATCCGCTGGTTGCATTTTACCCAAGAACACAGCTCTCCTGGCTCGGAGCGACAAGAAGGTCATCCACCGAGCGGAGCCCTGGTTCATGTTCATGTTGGTGCTTGATTAACGCTTTGTTTTTTTCCCCCTCCCTTTGAGTCTCTGTACAGAAACCTGATTCCTCTGACCAAAGAGAACGTGTCCGCCAGATCCTACTCTGCGGGCACACCCCAGTCTGTCATCTCTGCCATCAGTTATTATCTCCATGATATTACCTTTGCTGTAACCGCAATATTCCTCATCCAGCTCTCTTTCTCCACCTACTGGTCACAACCTACCATTCTCCTTTCCTGATTACGTCAAACGAAAATAAATCGAGCTCTTTTTGACTCTGAATTTCAGTGTGGGTGTATTTGTGTTCCTGACATCTCTGATTCACCTCCAACTGCCATTTGATTTTAAACTCCCTTTTTCCACCATTGCAAATACACCCACCATTTAAACCGTCATCTTTATTCATTAATCCATCCAGTCCTCCTGTTCAACTTTCTCTCTTTTCCCTCCTGTGTAAATAGTTGAATAAATCTATACATATATGACTGGCATCATTGATGTTTTATTTCACACAATAAACTCATCACTGAATCAGAGAGCTCCCACTCATGTTAAAGACTGAATCTTATTTTTTTCTTTCTTTCTATTGATTGACTGATCCACCATCAAGGAATCTGGTGCCCTGGAATTATGAAAATTGTTAATGATATTAATCATCTTACACATTTCTGTTACTTTTATGTTATTGTTTACTCTTTGCCATTTTAAATCAAGTGCTTTAACATTTTATTGGAAGACTTATTGGGGCAAAAGTGGGGACAGGTTCAATCACTGTTCAATTACAATTATTAAAGATGATTAATAGACATGAAGTCATAATCATTGTGGGACACTAGCCTGTTACCAGGGACCACTAACAAATGTTGGTAAAGTTACTTTAAAAAAGTTATTAGTTATAATTACTTCTCCCAAAAAGTAACTGAGTTAATAAATTAATAAATTAATTACAGCATGATGAAAGTAACTAGTTACCAGGGAAAGTAACTTGCATTACATTTTTTTAAAGTTCAAATATGTCGATTTTGGATATTCTGGAACTTAAAATTCAACTATATGTTCAATTATTTATAATATAAATATTAAATTTGTTTAATGAATGAGTCAAGAAGTTTTTGTCATTTCAACCATATAAAGCTGTTGCACTACACAGTGAAGACATTTCTTCAGGACCATGGTGCTACATATAACAGAGTGACATATGACAACACAGGACTAAACATAAGATAATTTAACAAGGTCTACAAACTACATAAGTGCATGTGTGCAGACTTGTGCAAACAGTGCAAGACAAACAGTGCAGACACGAAACAATGCAATACAAATACAGTGCAAGACAAACAACAGTGCAGATAACAAATAGAGACACTGGTGGGCTTTGCCAGTGATGTGGTGGTGCAGGAGATGCTCTTCCCAATCCAGACAGATTGAGGTCTCTCAGTCAGGAAATTCAGGATCCAATTGCAGAGAGAGGTGTTCAGTCCCAGCAGTCTCAGTTTCGTTGTTAGGTGCTGAGGAATGATTGTGTTGAATGCTGAACTGAAGTCTATGAACAGCATTCATACATAGGTGTCCTTTTTGTCCAGGTGGGTGAGGACCAGGTGTAGGGTGATGGCATCATCTGTAGAGCGGTTCGGATGATACGCAAACTGATTGGGGTCCAGCGAGGGTGGCAGCAGGGTTTTAGTATGCCGCATGACTAGCTTCTCGAAAGCATGACACTGTAGAGTGATATCAGACTTTAGCCATTAATATGTTTAAAAGCAATTGAAAAAAGCACAAATGTCAGGGTATGTCAAAACTTGTCCAGAATTTCCAGACCTCCTATCTGATTTACTGCTGATTTAGATTTTAACATTCATGTAGATATTGAAAATAATAGTCTCAGCACTGCATTTAATTCAATATTAGATTCAATTGGTTTCACTCAAAATGTTAATAAACCCACCTACTGTCTCAATCACACCCTTGATCTCTTTCTGACCTATGGCATCGAAATTGAACATTTAATAGTTTTTCCCCAAAGTCCTATTTTGTCAGATCATTCTTTAATAACTTTTGAATTTAAGATGATGGATCATGCAGCATTTGGAAGAAAATTCCACTACAGCAGATGTTTATCTGACAATGCTGTTAATAAATTTAGGAAAATTGTTCCATCTTTATTTACATCAATGCCATGTGCCAACACAGTGGAGGGCAGTTGCCTCATTCCTACTCCTTACTAAATTGATCATATTGTTGACAGTGCTGTAGCCTCACTGCGTGATACTGTGGCCCCTCTGAAAAAGAAGTTAGTGAATAAGAGGAGATTAGCCCCATGGTACAATTTACAGTGGGTACGGAAAGTATTCAGACCCCTTTAAATTTTTCACTCTTTTTGTCATTGCAGCCATTTGCCAAAATCCAAAAAGTTCATTTTATTTCTCATTAATGTACACTCAGCACCCCATCTTGACAGAAAAAACCAGAAATGTAGAAATTTTTGCAAATTTATTAAAAAAGAAAAACTGAAATATCACATGGTCATAAGTATTCAGACCCTTTGCAGTGACACTCATATTTAACTCACATGCTGTCCATGTCTTCTGATCCTCCTTGAGATGGTTCTGCTCCTTCATTGGAGTCCAGCTGTGTTTAATTACACTGATTGGACTTGATTAGGAAAGGCACACACCTGTCTATATAAGACCTTACAGCTCATAGTGCATGTCAGAGCAAATGAGAATCATGAGGTCGAAGGAACCGCCCAAGGAGCTCAGAGACAGAATTGTGGCAAGGCACAGATCTGGCCAAGGTTACAAAAGAATTTCTGCAGCACTCAAGGTTCCTAAGAGCACAGTGGCCTCCATAATCCTCAAATGGAAAAAGTTTGGGACGACCAGAACTCTTCCTAGACCTGGCCGTGCAGCCAAACTGAGCAATCATGGGAGAAGAGCCTTGGTGAGAGAGGTAAAGAAGAACCCAAAGATCACTGTGGCTGAGCTCCAGAGATGCAGTAGGGAGATGGGAGAAAGTTCCACAAAGTCAACTATCACTGCAGCCCTCCACCAGTCGGGGCTTTATGGCAGAGTGGCCCGACGGAAGCCTCTCCTCAGTGCAAGACACATGAAAGCCCGCATAGAGTTTGCCAAAAAACACATGAAGGACTCCCAGACTATGAGAAATATGATTCTCTGGTCTGATGAGACCAAGATTGAACTTTTTGGCGTTAATTGTAAGCGGTATGTGTGGAGAAAACCAGGCACTGCTCATCACCTGCCCAATACAATCCCTACAGTGAAACATGGTGGTGGGAGCATCATGTTGTGGGGGTGGTTTTCAGCTGCAGAGACAGGACGACTGGTTGCAATTGAAGTAAAGATGAATGCGGCCAAGTAGAGAAATACGCTGGAATAAAACCTCTTCCAGAGTGCTCAGGACCTCAGACTGGGCCGAAGGTTCGCCTTTCAACAGGACAATGACCCTAAGCACACAGCTAAAATAACAAAGGAGTGGCTTTGGAACAACTCTGTGACCGTTCTTGACTGGCCCAGCCAGAGCCCTGACCTAAACCCAATTGAGCCTCTCTGGAGAGACCTGAAAATGGCTGTCCACCAACGTTCACCATCCAACCTGACAGAACTGGAGATGATCTGCAAGGAAGAATGGCAGAGGATCCCGAAATCCAGGTGTGAAAAACTTGTTGCATCATTCCCAAGAAGACTCATGGCTGTACTAGCTCAAAATGGTGCTTCTACTCAATACTGAGCACAGGGTCTGAATACTTATGACCATGTGATATTTCAGTTTTTCTTTTTTAATAAATTTGCAAAAATTTCTACATTTCTGGTTTTTTCTGTCAAGATGGGGTGCTGAGTGTACATTAATGAGAAATAAAATGAACTTTTTGGATTTTGGCAAATGGCTGCAATGACAAAAAGAGTGAAAAATTTAAAGGGGTCTGAATACTTTCCGTACCCACTGTACATATTTGTACCTTAAAGCAGGCATCACAAAGGCTGGAAAGGAAGTGGCGTTCCACAAATTTAGAGGAAATTTTTCTAGCCTGGAAAAACTATTAACATATAAAAAAGCTCTCCGTAAAGCCAGAAGTGCATACTATTCGTCACAATAGAGAAAAATAAGAACAATCTCAGGTTTCTTTTCAGCACTGTAGCCAGGCTGACAAAAAGTCACAGCTCTGTTGAGCCGTGTTCCCTTAACTCTCAGCAGTGATGAGTTCATGAGTTTCTTTACAAATAAAATCACAACTATTAGATATAAAATTCAGCTTCCTATAGCTGCCATAAATGAATCTTCTACTACAGTAGTTCTTGAATCATCTGTAGGACCTCAGTTATGTTTAGACTGCTTCTCTCCCATAGATCTCTCTGAATTCACATCAGTAGTTCCTTCATCTAAATCATCAGTGTGTCTCTTAGACCCCATCCCGACTAGACTGCTTAAAGACACCCTCCCATTTATTAACTCATCTTTATTAGGCTCTGTAAATTTATCTCTAGTATCAGGCTATGTACCACAGGCCTTTAAGACTGCAGTAATCACACCCTTACTCAAAAAGCCTAGTCTTGATCCAGGAATCTTGGCCAATTATAGACCAATATCAAACTAACGATTTGTTTATAAAATCCTTGAAAAAGCTGTTGCTAAGCAGCTATCAGACCACTGACACAGGCATGAACTATTTGAAGATTTTCAATCAGGATTTAGAGCACTTCATAGTACAGAAATAGCACTGTCACCAACGTTCTTCTCTTAGCCTCAGATAATGAACTTGATTCTATTGTTGTCCTCCTAGACCTTAGTGCTGCATTCGACACTACTGACCACAACGTCTTATTACGGAGATTGGAGCATGTGACTGGTACCAGAGAAACAGCAATGGTTCCAATCCTATTTATCGGACAGATTCCAGTTTGTTCATGTCCAAGATGAACCTTCCACATGCACAAAAGTTACTTATGGAGGTCCACAAGGTTCTGTGCTAGGACTGATTCTGTTCACCCTGTACATGCTTCCTTTAGGATATGTCATTAGGAAGCACTCTTAATTACCACTGCTATGCAGATGACACTCAGCTGTATCTATCTATGAAGCCTATGAAACACAAACTAGTCAACCAGACTTAAAGCGTGTCTAACTGACATAAAGGCCTGGATGACCAGTAACTTTCTACTTTTAAATTCAGAGAAAACAGAAGTTATTGTATTTGGGCCTAAAATCCTCAGAAACAACTTTTCTAAAATTATAGCTACTTTAGATGGCATAGCCCTGGCCTCCAGCACTACTGTGAAAAACCTTGGAGTTATTTTTGACCATGTCCTTTAACTCACACATAAAACAAATCTCTAGAACTGCCTTCTTTCCATTGTGCAATTGAGCAAACTCTGCAGCTGGTGAACTTTGGTGGTCCCACACTGTCTACAGTCATCTGAATTGTGAACGTAAGATGCTTTAAATGCTTGCAAAACACAGAGCTTATACTCTCATTTTTTAATTCAACAATTCTAATCTACCACATTGCCATTTCTGGGAACCTTACATGTTTACATAAGATAAGATGAGATAAGATAAACTTTATTCATCCTCAAAGGGAAATTCAGGTAGTCTACATGTGACTAGACTTGAAATATCTGAAAGACATTTTAAGGACTACTAAAAAGTGAATGGAGGCGAATGGAGGGTTAGGTTTGTCTAATCATAATCTTAGAAGGTTTTATTAGGACTTTGAACAACTTTTATAAAAACAGTCTTCACTGTTTCTTTGTTCTGCAACTATACTTTGCTTTTGTATGCTTCTTTCACAGAAATTTCCTTCAAAATACTTTTCTATTGCTTGGCATTTACAAACACATTCTTCAGGTGATGCTGTGATTCTGTTTTGAGCAAGAAATTTTTCAAAAGACTGGAGATTAAAGGGTCAAATCATCCAAATCACAGGAAAACAAACTTATTTTTCCAGTTATCTTTGGCTGTGCCCAGTCATGCAGATAATATGGATATTGTGGTGGTGAAGGCAATTAAAGGTGACATTTGAAAAAAACGAACAAGTCTTTACAGAAAATATCTGCTATTCTGGGCAATAACTATTTAGTTATTACTGTGTCATGAGGGTGATTTGTACTACCATAACCTGGTTCATTTTGGTCTTACTGTTACTAGTAATAACAATCAAACATACATTATTGACAATATCTTTATTTTATTCATTAGTATGTTCATAGTGTGTTAGGATAATGTGGATCACCATGTTAGTTGGACATACTGACATGATACATAGCTCACTAACTGCCTAAGAACATGATTGAGATGCCTTCAGTGGCTTTTGGTGTGAAACAGTAGCTGGTGGAAAGTTTAGCACACATCTATTAAGAGTTCAGATGTATTCAATCCCAGTTATTAAATCAACCATATATACATGATAAGTGATTCTGCTGTTCTGCTTTTATGTCAAATTCTTTTCCCTTTATTGTATAATATATGGTAGCCTATTATATTAGTATGATATAATAGTGTTTTCCTTCCTGCTAAAATAATGTGTCCGTCAGCTCTAAAGAGAGAACTAAATGCATCAGCCTCACAAAATTGTTACTTGCAACAGCTGATGCTGAAGTCTGGCTTTAAAGCTTCTACCCATGTTCTCAGTCAGAGAGTAACTTTATCACTGAAAGGCCTCAATGCTTAAATTCCATTTTGAATAATGATTACAATTTTCACACTTGTGATACAGTGGCCAGTTATTTCAGCTTTAATATGGACCCTAATATATATGAAGTAATAGTCTTTTATGGTTCTACTTTGGCCCTGCCATGTTCATTAGCCAGTGTCGGGACAGGGATGATTCAGGATGGAGGACTGTGTCTTTTAACTTTCAAGAGAAGGAAAAAAAATCAAAACTCTATTGTACCTATCATTAAACATCATGACTTTTATTTAATCCTTTACAATGGAGAAAGTCTTGTATTATCCTGATGTGGAATGCAGGATATCCGAATGTAGTTTTAGTGCATGGCACTGACATGGATATAGAGAAATCTCACTCCCCAAATGACTCTGTAAACAAGATGTGAGAGCAATGCCAGTAACATAATTTGTATAGGAATAAGTGTCAGGGTGCAGTTATTGCATTATTTAGAGTGCCATAAAGAGCCAGGCTATTGATTTGAGAGCAGAAGCAGCTCCCCAGTTATTTCTGTCATCGTCACCCTCATTAAACTGATGTATGGCACTTGCTATTCTCCTTTCTCCCTCCAATGCTTCTGGTCACCATCACTCTTTCATTCACTTTATGCACTCTGGCTGCCTGTCAGTTCAGAAAAAAACAAACAAAAAAAAAAAAACAGGAGCACACTTGTTGCCTTTAAGAGCTTTTTTAACCCTGTATGTTTGATCTTTACCGACAGACATGAATTTTAAAACATAGTATGGTATGTGCATGTGGTAGTTAAAGACCATACTGTTACCATATCATGAAATATTTACATCTATATTAGCAAGCATGTTTACAGTGACAATGCCAGTATGCTAATGCCTTTATGCACGTTAGCAAATATTTCATACTTACTTTGGTGTTTTGTTTTATTGGGCAGTTAAAACTAAAACAGTCAGGGGATCACCACAGTTTTGGGGGATAAATCTGACCCTGGCAAACCATCCAATAATTGTTCCATCCAATAACTGTTTAGATGATTTCTCTCTGGACAGGAGTGCTGGACAGACTGATTGATTGACCGACCACTCCACATTGCAAGCCACTATGGCTAAAAATGATTGCTGAGGAAAAACCTATTGGCAAAAGAGTTTTCAAACCCAGTTGGTCTGAATCACATCAACTTATCATGATAGGTTAGTGTTGATATAAGATAAGAAAACCTTTATTTGTCCCACAATGGGGAAAGTGCATTAATTGTATCAGTATTGGGTTGTTGCACCACCTGATGAAGAATACTGTTTGTTGATAGTCACATCCATGCCTTTGAGAATTCAGAGTTACAAAACCCAGAGGTGGTGCAGCAAAGTACTTGTGGTATAGTGTTTTTTTTTTTTTTTTTTCACGATCCCATAATGTTTTCCTCAGAATTGAGTGATTTCCTGTATTTTAACTCTGCTTAATCTAAAAAAATGTTGACCACATGCAGGTGACTACATTTTTTTTTCTTTTTTAAAAATGTTTCTTAAAGCCAGAGGGGTTGGAATGTTACATACATAAAAATAGTTTTGTAGCATGTCTGATAAGTTTTTTTTCTATGTAATAAAACAATTGAATGAACATCCTCCAGAGAGTGGTTCCATAATTTGTGCCAGGGGTTGTACAATATTAACAATTCAATTGTGATTGACACTGACAGACAGCCAAGAGAAAAACAGCTGAGGGGATAGGTATATGCGCTAAGCTATTGACTAAAGCAGAGATGGAGACTTGAGTCTGTGACTTAGACTTAAAGTTGCATTTAAGTTGCACACACTGTAACTTGAGACTTGACTTGAGATTCATCCTCAAAAGACTGGAGACTCAACTTGGACTAAGACACAGCTAAGGCATATTGCTGCCCTCGGTAGCCAGCACCACCCATTCGTGGTGTGCCTTGCCACATCTGACTGTAAACTACAGTAAATGGAATTAGTGCCGTGAATATGGCAAACTTCCCGGCAAGTGTGGCCCCAAGTGTTATCAAGTTTGGTTAGTATGACTTCATACAAAGCCTAAACAAATGTATGGCAATGCGCAAGGTGTGCAGTATATAAATAAAAGACACTGGACCGACCACATCAAATCTGGCACCTTAAAACCCACCTAGACAGGTCAGTCAGTCGACACTTGGTTTAGTTCAACACTGGATATCTAATGTTAGCTTGTTACTAGCTTTGTAGAGCTTTGCAGTCTGCACAGAATGCAACAAGCATTGCCCATTGCAACCATGAGACTTTGCTGCGTAGAATTTTAAGGCATCAAGTATTTTTATTGCTAGTACAATGGATGAAATAATGTGAAAGGGGTCACTCAGCTGTATTACATGGGGCACAGATTGAGCTGCTTATTGTTGTTGTCTAGCCTGGAGCCATAAAGCTTTAACCCTAAAGATGATGAAAACTGTTAAATTTATCCATCAATAAATCAGAAAAGCAAACACAATCCAACTGCTCAATGTTTGTCATGAAGTGGAAGGATCCTTTAGAAAACAAAGCCAACTGACAAAAATGATTTTTCACTTTGTTTTACTATCACTAAACCCTACAAAAGAACCCTAAATACAAGATACCTTGGTAAAATCCAACCACCAGAAAATACATGCAAGATAGAAATACATATACATAATTTAAGTCCATCACAGTGTATTGTGTAAAAACTGCACAGCACCCACTTCCAACCCTCTGAGTCATTTGCTTAGTCTTGGTTACTATTTACAAGAGTTCTTTTTTCAGTTGAGTTGTTAGGATACCATCACTAAACAAGCAGACAACAGCATCTGAATGCATGGCCTACACTGCTCCCTCTTGGGTCATATTTGTTAGGCCCCAACATCTGTTTCCGGTTTTGATTCCTTATTTTGGTCAGTTTCCTGTGCTCTAGTTCTGTTTGTGTCAATCCCAGGCAGCTTTGGGTTTCGTTGTTCATTAGTTAGATTATGTTCACCTGTGTTAATTAGTCCTTGTTTCCGTGTATATATATCTCCTGTGTCCCTTTGTTCCCCGTCGGAGTATTAACGTGGTAATGTTTGCCTTAGGCAGAAGGATTGTTTGTTGTCTGCCTGCCTGCCTGCCTGCCTGCCTGCCTGCCTGCCTGCCTGCCCGCCCACCAAGCGGCAGAGATATTTTGTGTTTTGCCCAAGCCCTGGAGATCCAGGAAATAAAAGGTGTTGCATTTGGGTCCTCACCTCTTCCTTCATCACACCAACACCACCGTATCCTAACAATATTGTGTCTTAAATCTGACATGACTATTGCTGGTGGCTGTGTGTTTGATGCTAAGCTAAGAACATTTCTGATTTTGCAGATAGACAGTCATCTGTGATTTCTGGCAGAGGAAATAATTATTAAGTACTGACTGGCAGGTGCCCATATCTAGGGATAACCAAACATTTTCTATCCTGGTGATAGGGGTCTCTTCTAGGATGACAATGGCCCGAGCTCAGGGAGTCACTTTTTTGTGTGAATGGTGTGATGTGTATGAAAATGATGGGAGATTCTGCACTCTCCATCGCCAACATCAAAACACCAATTCTAAACTTTCAGAAGTATGGTGTCCATTGAAGCAGTACAGACAGCATGCAGTGACCCATCACCTTAATAAGTTACGTGATGGCGGTTTTTACTTTAATCTGTCACCGGTCTATATATAATTATACAGCAGCTTCAGCAAGTATTCGATCCCTTCACTTGTTCTGCACTTTATGTTACAGGTTTGAACGAACTGAATCAAGTGAAAATATGTTGCAGCAGTAGCAGTGAGACATACCTCACAGGTAAGATACTTTATATCCTTAGCTACTGAATGGTGCAATTTGTAGCACATAACAAAGATATGATATGTAATTTGGGACTAGCCTCAGAATCTGTGCATTTTTTCAGTATCACATTTGTCAAAGGATGGCTGTTGGTACATCCATGGGTATACTGCAAGATAATCTGAAATTTACTGAGCTTTATAGGTGTTTATAGGTGTACTGTCTTTATAATTATACATTACTCACTGATCTCTCCCTATTACTATAAAACAAAAGGTCATCTGCCTATTGTCTGGTTTTAATTAATTTAATTTAATTAATTCTTTTGTCTCCATCTTTCCATTTTCCTTTGCTACAGTAGTTTTTACTGTTATACTTTGTCAAATAACCTTAGGTAAAACACTAAAATAGTCCTACTACATAAATTACAATATTTTTCTGTGCAAATACAAATTTAATAGAAAAGGACATATTTATTTACACAGATATTTCTGGTGCTAAAACCACATAAATAACAATAAAATGTTTGGGCGGTCTTTGTAAAACTGACTTGTTTCTGGCAGCCACCAAAATGTTTGATGGAGATGAAGCCAAGTGTGTTCAGCTGGATCTTTAGTATAAGAACTTGTAGACTTTGCCAGGCTTATGATGGCTCTGCTGAGGAAATAAACCCAGTTGCTTCTGCTAAATTCAAATAGTGTGCTATAATATTATTTCCCTCCAGTGGAAATACAGATATGTATTCACATATAGCCTACATACACATGTACACATGCCCACAGAGAGTAGTTAGTAATCTTGCCGCATCCTCTTAAACAGAGACGATTGGACGATTTCCATTAACATGAACAGCTACTAATCCAAGATCTCTAAGTAAAATAGATGCAGATTTCTGTTGGAAATTTATACATGTGCCAGTGGGAACTCTACAACCGAGACCATCATAATAAATGTAAGAAAAGTGTGAATGGCATAATATAATGTAAAAAGCCTTAGCAAAATTAGCGTTAGCAGGTTAAAATGTACTATAGGTGAAAATTAATTTAGTACTGGTCCCCTTAAATTTCATACATAAAGCATCTAAAACTGCAAGTGTTCGATCATTTTTTCAAACCAAGAGTCTACAGCCATGCTAATACAGCAACTATTGTAGGCACTGTAAAGCTTTCAGGTAAATGCTGACATTGACATGTTAACAGTAACAGCGCTTCAAGGGCTTCTCATTTGCTAATTGTCACTAAACACAAAATACATCTGAGGATGATAGAAATATTAGTAGCTGAATTACCAAAGCTCCAACAACATATCCTTAGGGAAACATGAATAATAAATTTTCCTTTTTATGTGATGCTCAGGTCTATTTTTGCCTGACTAGCTCATATCTTCTAATGTTTGAATGTATATTTCTGCTGGTGAATGACTTCACCAAAATGTATATATTCTTCTGTTTCTTTAGGGAAACAATATTAAATTGTAGGAAATTCAACCTCAATTCTCATAAAGTAAATACTACTCTCAGCTGCATATTACTAGAGTTATTAGAATTAAGTTTCTGAACACCAAGATATCAATCCATGAAATATTTTATTCTTAATAACTGGAGTAACATTTCCAAATTCAAATTCATATTATATATAGATATAAAAAAATTCCCTTCTCACCCCTATGTGGTTTGTGTGTAGCTTACTCAATCTTGGGTCCTCTACCAGAGCCCTGGGAGTTTAAGGGTTCTTTGCAGTATCTTAGCTGTTCCTAGCACTGTGCTCTTCTGGACTGAAAGCTCTGATGTTGTTCCTGGGATCTGTTGGAGCCAGACTCCCAGTTTGGGGGTCACAGCCCCGAGGGTGCCAATTACCACAGGGATCACTGTTGCCTTCACCTTCCACATCTTTTCTCGCTCTTCTTGAAGCCCTTAGTATTTCTCAAGCTTCTCATGTTCTTTCTTTCTGATGTTGCTATCACTTGGGATTGCTACATCTACCACTACAGCCTTCTTCTGCTGTCTGTCCACCACTATGTCCAGTTGGTTTGGCATCACCAGTTTGTCAGTCTGTATTTGGAAGTCCCCCAGGATCTTAGCTCCACCATTCTATTCTATTCTATTTCTATTCTATTTTCATTTTTATTAATTAATAGTTTTCAAGAGTGTCTGTATGTAACTGAGCTACTGTGACCAAGGAATTTCCTTTCTGGACCAATACAGTTTATCTAATCTATCTAATCTAATCTAATCTAATCTAATGTAATTCTCCACCACCTGTAGAAGTGTATCACATTTTGACCTCGGGACCTCCAGCCTGTACTCGGCACAGATGTTTCTGAACACTATGCCAGCCACTTGGTTATGGCGTTCCATGTATGCTCTGCCCTCTACCATCATACAACCTGCTGTTATGTGCTGAATTGTCTCAGGGGCATCTTTGCATAGCCTACAGCTGGGGTCCTGGCTGCTGTGGTAGATCCCAGACTGTATTGATCTTGTGGTCAGAGCCTGTTCCTGTGCTGCTTTGATTAGGGGTCATCTTCCTGAGGTACTCATGGATTTTTGCTGCTTAATCTTGGATGGTGGCTCTGACACCCTTCCGTCCTCTTAGTGTACAGTCTCAGGATGGAGTGGATTAGGGGTGAAACCGTCTGTGCATTCTGAGCATACCCTGTCTTGAAATCAGTGGCATCTATCTCCTTTTTTGGCCAGCTTATTATGGGTATTTAATGACCTACAAGCCTTAGGTTTTGATAGCCCGGACCTTGTTCTTCCCATTTCGCTGACTTGCCTTACTCTAGGTATTTGGCAGTTTCTGCTTTCCTTCTCATTTGCCTGCCAGATTCTACAGTACTTCTTTTTCCTCAAGGTCTTCAATGCTCCCTTCTGGTAGTTCAACTCCTTCAGTCCTGACAGCCTTCCCTCTCTTTATCATCTGACCACACTTATCCAGCCTGAATGACATTCTAATGTCATTGCTGTAGATCCTGGTGGTGTGAATCAGTGAGTCAATGTCTTGCTCACTCCTAGCATACAGCTTCATGTGACCAATGTACAGGAGGTAGCTGATGGTTGCTCCAATTTGTATTGGGTATCCATAGCCAATCTTAGATGACCTGGCTGATGGGGTTCAGGTGTACGCAGAACAGCAGCGGGGACAGAGCATCTCCTTGGTAGATGCCACACTTAATGGAGACTTGTGTGGTCAGCTTGAAGTTGGCCACTAGGGTTGTTTTCCACAGTCCCACTGAGTTCCTGATGAAGGTTATTAGAGTCCTGTTGATGTTGTATAGCAGTATAGCAGTCAGTCTGGGCTTATTCTCATGATTGACTGCTTTATCTACCAGTAGTGGATGTTTTGCTTCTCTGGTGTTCTTACCTATTCCTTTCTGGGGCCAGCTCATGTACTGAGCCATGTGTTTACTTTACCTTGGTCACTATGATGCCTGACAGGAGCTTCCATGTTGTGCAGAGACAGGCTATCAGATGGTAGTTGGATGGGACGGATCCCTTTTTGGGGTCCTTCCGTATCAGGACTGTCCTGCCTTTAGTTTAGTTTAGTTAGCCTTTAGCCATTCAGGGTGGGTCCCATCCATTAGCAGCTGCTTCATTTGAGCTTCCAGGTGCTCATGGAGTCCAATTAGCTTCTTTAGCTGCTCATGTGTTGTTACCTCACAGGAGCTTGTTGTTACTGGGGCTTGGAACCCAATCTCGGCTGCACATTAATGATGTGGATCTCCTGTTTCACCACATCCATCAGATTGAGATCTGGTGACTGTGGAGGCCATTAAAGTAAAGAGAACTCATTGTCATGTTCAAGAAACCAGTTTGAGATGATTTGAGCTTTGTGACATGGTGCATTACTCTGCTGGAAGTAGCTTTCAGAAGATGGGTACACTGTGGTCATAAAGGGATGGGCCTGGTCAGCAACAATACTCAGGTAGGCTGCTCAATTGGAACTAAGGGGCCCAAAGTATCCCCCACACCATTACACCACTACCACCAGTCTGAGCCCTTGATACAAGGCAGGATGCTTTCATGTTGTTCACGTTAAATTCTGACACTACCATCTGAATGTCGCAGCTGAAATCGAGACTCATCAGACCAGGCAAAGTTTTTCCAATCTCCATCTATCCCTCCATCCATGCATCCATTATGTGTGCCCACTTATTCCTATTTAGGGTTATGTGGATCTGCTGAAGCCTATCCCAGCTCTCTTTCGGGTGGAAGGCAGGGGTACACCCTGGACAGGTCAGTTTTTCCAATTTGCTAATGTCCACTTTTGGTGAGCCTGTGCGAATTGTAGCCTGAGTTTCCTGTTATTAGCTGGCAGGAGAGGCACTCGGTGTGGTCTTCTGCTGCTGTAGCCCATCTGTTCAATGTGTTATGAATTCAGAGATGGTATTCTACATAACTTGGTTGTAACGAGTGGTTATTTGGCTTACTGTTGTGTTTCTCTCATCTTGAACCAGTTGACCACTGGTCAACCAGTTGACCACGTCTACATGCCTAAATGGTTTGGTTGCTGTCATGGTCATGTGATTGGCATATTAGCTATTTGTGTTAACAAGCAATTGAAGCGATTGTACATAGTAGAGTGTATACATATATATATATACACACCTCCACAGGTGGTGGAGAATGACCGAGCTAAGATAATCTGGGACTTCCAGATACAGACTGACAAACTGGTGATGCCAAACCAACCACACAAACAGCAGAAGAAGGTTGTAGTGGTAGATGTAGCAATCCTAAGTGGTGATAACATCAGAAAGAGGTAACATGAGAAGCTTGAGAAATACCAAGGGCTGAAAGAAGAGCTAAAAAAGTTGTGGAAGGTGAAGGCAACAGTGATCCCTGTGGTAATCGGCACCCTCTGGGCTGTGATCCCCAAACTGGGAGTTTGGCTCCAACAGATCCCAGGAACAACATCAGACCTTTCAGTCCAGAAGAGCACAGTGCTAGGAACAGCTAAGATACTCCAAAGAACCCTTAAACTCCCAGGGCTCGGATAGAGGACCCAAGATTAAGGAAGACACACACACCACCTGTAGGGGTGAGAAGGGAATTTTTTTTTTTCCACTAAGATTTGGACAATAAATAAAATGTCCCGCTTATACCTTTTTTTGTTGTTTATTGTTGCTGTTCTTTTCTCTCTCCACTGTCCACTCACACCAACCGGTCAAGGCAGATTCCCAAACTAAGCTCGGTTCTGCTGGAGGTTTTTTCTTCCGTTAAAGGGAGTTTTTCCTCTCCACTGTTGCCAACTGCTTGCTCATAAGGGATTTGTTGGGTTTTTTGTTTTTGTAAAGTGCCTTGAGATGATTTGTATTGTGATTTGGCGCTATACAAACAAAACTGAATTTAATTTAATTTAATTAAAACAATATGCATCCACATATTTCAGTCTGAAGTTATCTGCAACATTAGGTTGTCTGAGTTTGCTGCTGCTTAGTGACACCACAGGTGAATCTCAATAAAGCTTTTTTTGGAGACATGTAAACATTACAACAGCCGTTTTGTTTTTTTGTTTAAGCTCTGAGGCAGAGTGTCTAGCCAGGCGAGCGTCAACTGCCAACTGCTGAGTCTCTATGTGGGCCATTCGCCATGGGAGCATCGATTCAGCTTGCTGCTTTATGAAAAGAATTCCTTGTTCCATTTTCCTACCCCCAGAGTAAAACAGGTGAAAATCGATACCTAATGCAAGCAGTGACATCTTGTATTGAATGTCACATGAGAAAAAAATAAATAAAATAAAATTTGTCAACAAAGTCTTCTACAATCCTGCTAAACTTGCAGGAATATACATCAAATGATAGTATTTTCAACAAAATATATATCCCGGCTGAATCTTCATCATTTATAAGACTAATTAAATCTGAGCACTTGTTTGGATAAATTCAAAAATATTTACCAAATTCAGGCGTGCAATTACCCATCTCTTTATTTGTCTTTTTTTCTAATTGTAATTGACAATAAGAAATCCAAACAGGTAACCATACAGTTAAAATATATGGCTGGCATAACTATTCCAGCTGTAGTTTTCACCACCAGTCAACAAAGTTTGTCTACAGATTGGAAAAAACTGTACATCTTGTACATGTCTGCCAAATTTCAGCTGATGTTTTTGCTTCTCCTTTTCGGATAAGCTGGAGTGAACAGTGTTTTAATGAACAGGTGAGTGAATGCATAGAGTCAAAAGGTAGCTATGGTTATGCTAGGTGATCTGGAACAACAGAGAGAGTGCTTCTACTCAACAGCCAGTTTTTAATGATGACTGAATTTGTTTTCCGACAGTCAGTGCGCTGAGTTACTACCAGGAATGGCATCTGGTACCATGGTAGAGGGCAACTATACACAACAAAGGCGGCAGCAGCTGTAACCTCTTGCAAACTTCTAATGAATACAGTTTCACTAAAACTGATGTAGAATTTTGTCAAAATACTAAAAATAAAACTAAAACGCATTCATTGATTAAATGAAAAGCAAAATTAAGTATCAAAATATCCATTTAAGCAATCATGTAACTCCATTCACCCCTGTCCATCCATATGAAAATTATGTTAATAACAATGCAATTTTAGCACCATATGGTTACAAAAGATATGCTTGATGGAAGATTCTGCAGAGGGCAGAATGGCATACAATTAATTTAATTAATTAAACAGCAGCTAATCAACAAGGAGCACAAAAATTTATAAACTATTGTACATAAGCATTCTATTACAAAAATTAACTATATAAATGTGTTAAAAATTCATAAATGGGGAAATGAGGCAGAGACTAGGAGCAGATGGATAAATTTGGTAGTGGTTGCCAATGTCTGGCGTACAGTTTTTCAGCATTTTGATAAAGCCAGTGAAGATTCGCAGAAAATTGAGCTGGACCTAAACAATAAAGCAATCATCAGAGATTTTGAGAGACTGCATTTACAGCATTTTGAGGCCAGATTGATGATTTTAGGGCTTGGCAAACAAAACTCCACTGTGTAAATTGAAACAGAGGGAGAGGCATTGTTAAACTTGTATTGGAATTATACTGAATTTAAATCATCCATCTTAAAATCAAGTAACATGTCTGTAATCAGAAAGATCTCTGTAAAAACTTATAAAGACATATTTGTTTGTTAACTTGTTAGAATATATAAGGGACTTTGTTGATCGACACTGCTGCTCCTACAGTACCATTTTTCTCAAGAAAATACTCTGAGCAAGGTTTTTTCTACCAAGACCATTTGCATTATGAGGATATTATCTGCTCCTTATTTTGATGCTATATTAACACTAACACTTTAACACACTGCACATATGATTCCCATACTATTCATGTGTAATGTGAAGAATTCAGACTGATTTAATTGCCTCTAATTGTGAATGTGAGTGGTTGTCTGTATCTGTGTGGATGGAAACCCATAGTTGCACTTGCATCTCTGGTTTTAAAGGTAGTCTCTTGATATGTCTGTGGTGTTAGCAGTGTTAACTAGTGGTCCTTTGATATTGTTAGAAACAAATGTAATGTTTTTGTCTAAGAAAAATTAACATTACTAAATATATAAATACATATATAAATAGATTCTATAGGAGGTAAAAAAGAAACTTATTAAACAAATTAAATAAGGAAAAAAAACAATTATCACATCCAAATCATATTTACAATTAGCTCAGCTATAATGCAGTCCCCACTGATAAATGAGGAGTTGCCCTGTTGTATTTTGGATGGTTGATCTTACCACAGTATCCAGTCTCATTTTCTTGCAGAAACAGCAATGATGATGATGAGGATGGTGAGGACGATGGCTCCGACCACCAGTAGGTAGCACTTCCTCTTCCTCAGCTGCCTCTGTGGGGAGAAAGGATTCAGTATGTAGGTGGAATGAAGCATCAGGCAGTGCCAGATATTGTATACAGTTTGCATAGTCATCCAAAAATAAATTCTGCATCTATAAGAAAAGGCATTGAAAATAATGCTGCTTTAAATTTTAGATAACTGGAGTTTTCATTTCATTTGTCTGTTTTTGCCATCACTGCTGGTGGTTTACACAGGACAATAGAAATTTAAACCAGTGATTCCTCAGCTCAGGAAAGCTCAAATATTCAGCTACATTTTTGCATATATGAAAACCATTGCCAGAGAGCATTAGCAGCCCTGCAAATGTCAAGCTGCAGTGTAATAACCAAGACAGCTCAACTGCTCTATTTTTTGTTCTTAAAATAATTCAGTGAAACCCATTAGCACACCTTTACACATTCTCTCAATTTACACATACAAAAATGGCAGCCATCACGGAAGTTAACATGAAGAAACAATGAAAGTGGCATTTCAGCAGGAGTTGATTAGCAAAACTGGAAATAAATTTGAGGATTCAAGGTCATGCTGACAAATACAAAAATTTATCAAAAAACAGCCCAGTGGTAGCTTCTTCCTCCTTCAAAGTGGTGTGCAGTCATCACTGTGAAGTTTGTACTGCACATTATTCCTCTTTCTGTGATGGCATCCTTTCTCTGTTAGCTGGAATTGGCTCCACCCCCTCAATATTAGGATAAGCAGTAGATAATGAATGGATGGGTGTATGTAAAAATAAATCACAAATGTTAGAATATGTTCAAGATGTGTTTCAACATTAAGATGCTTTTATTTGGACTTTCATTCAAGAAATGACACTATATCTTGTTTGTGCTAATAGATTCATGACCAACAGTAACATGTTATAGTTGGGTGACCTTTAGTGACCAAAGTAATTATGACACAAGAAGAAATTTAGGTGATGCAGAGCAACACAGTCCATGTTAGAAGAAGGTTGAGGTTGATACAGGACTTCTGCATAGATAAGAAATATTGAAATGCAGTTTGAAACTTTGTGTTGTTGGTCTCTGACCATCCCACAACTATAGCCCATATTTATTGTTGTATCAGTGACAAGGAATTCACAATCTATTCCTAGACCTAACCAAGTAGCCTAAACCAAGAAAAATTGTGACTGTGCCAAAATGTATATATTTATGTTTTCCAGTGTAAGTATGTTGTCAAGTTGTTGCCAATTCTGCCTACCAAAACTGGAGTGCTATTTCAAGAGTTGCTCCTATGGGTTGCATAAGAGCGTTGGGATAAATTACCTATATATGTGATTCAGTTTGGAGGAATCATTTGATTTTACAAATGGGGTTGAAAACTATGAATTATATTATTTGTGAGACTGTCTACTACAATTGATTTTCTAGACACAAAAGCATGACCCCATGGTCTTCTCTCAGCTGCAGTGTAATAACCGAGTAACAGAAGAGCCACTGAAAGCAGAAAATGAACAGCAACGGGGCAGTGCTCTGGGTGTGTGTTCATGGTGTCTGTGTTCACCGCTGTGTGTGTGCACCTTGGATGGGTTTAATGCAGAGCACAAATTCCGAGTATGGGTTGCCACACTTGGCTACAAGTTACTTTCACCTTTCAAAAACATATGGGAGAAAGGGAAAACACTTAACATCATATCATCAGTGCCCAGTGGCTGCAGAACCACATGAATCTCACAGCAATCTCACCATTACAGTAGCAGACGAGTCAAGAATACAAAACGCTGGACAGCACCCAGTTCAGACATCACCAACACCTACTGGATAACCTGTCTTTCCACAAAACAAAAAGTCCTATCAGACCTTAAAGCTCCCAGGTCACAAGAACAGATGTGCTTGTAAACGAGCACAGCTCAAAAGGTCATAGGAAACAATACCAGAGGCTCAGATCACCAGTTGCTGATAGACATAGCAGTTACCAATGACTCAAAGACCAAACAGACCAAAATTGATTGACTGATTGAGCCTGGATTGACTGCAGGAAAGTCTATGACTCATTACCACATAAATGGATCTGAAAATTTTAATGGTTAAGCCTGATGGGGTAGAACAATCTGTGGGCTATATAGCAAATATTCAGACCAGGTACAAGTACCACGGTATTCTGCAGTTACTTTGCAAGGAATACAATAACAGCCAAGTACCACCAAAAGATAAGACATGTCTTGTGTCAGTGGAAAGAACAAGCCGCCAACAAGTATACCGTTCTAGTCATAAGATATCCTGCTGGTATGGTGAGGTGGGCAAAGGAGAGTGTGAAGGCTGCCAATGTTAAGACTCAGAAACTCCTCACAATGTATGGAGGATTCCACCTCTAGTCCAACACCCACAGATTACACAGTCTGAAAAAGGGTAGGAGGGCCAGGGGGTTGATTGACAAGCCAACTGTCCTTGACGAAGCTCTGAATATCCATAAGACGGCACCCAGATATGAGCTGCTGAGAGAATGTCTGAAGCAGCTGTAGACAGGGAATAAACGTTGGTTGTGGATTGCAACGGGGACAAGATCCTGGGGGACTTCCAGATCCGGACAGACAGGCAGGTACTGGCTAACCAAGCTGAAAGTGGTCAAGGAACAGAAGACCAAGACCTAGAAAACAGTGTTATAAGAATTATTGTAGTTTTCAGTTCCTCTGGTGTGGACACAACAAAAAAAGGGGAATTTCCTCCAGAGATTCGAAGAACTACGAAAAGGTTCCTCCGGTCTGAAAGTGCCTATTTAGTCCAAGTAGCAGCAACATACGAAACAATGTGCATGAGAAGCTGGAGAAGTACTAGGACTCAGGGGAAGAGGAAGTGGAGAGAATATAGATGGTGAAGGCCAAAGTGGTCCTGGTTGATACTAGGACCACTCAGTGCTATGACTCCTGCACTGGTATTGTGGCTCCTGCAGATCACAGGAACAACATCAGAGCTCTGAGACGCAGTCCTAGGAACAGCTGAGATGAGCGCAGAACTGTCAAAGGGGAAAGAAACATGCATTAAAAAACTGCTTGATCACAGAATATAAAACTCTGAAACATAAATCTCACAGTTTTATGGTTTCTTGCATTCACTTGGTCATTTTCCTTTAAAGAGCTCTTTTTCATTTCTACTATTGCCTGTGGCATAATTTAGAGAAATGTTTTAAATGTTTCCTCCACACAGCACATGAGCTTCATTCATCCGTGTCAATTACTTGCCATGTTTAAAAAAAAAGGGGGGGGGAGTGTTGACTGTGTTAAGCAAAAAATATTAAAGTAAATAGAGTGAAGAGCAGGGATTAGGGATTATTTATATATTTCCTTGTCTCCTCAGGCGGTGACGATGTGTTGGAGAACGGAATCTATGTTGTTTTGAAATGTTTTTTCTGCTGTTTTTTTCCAGCCTGTTTTCTGCTACAAAGGCAGCAAGAGCAGCGGCGTTAGACCAGAGCTGAGGCTGGAGTCTTTAAATCCTGACGCGCTTCAAAGCACGGAGAGAGCAATTCATCTTCTTATCTGAGACTCAAAACAGGCTTTCTGTGTGGAAGAGAGAGGGAAAGGGAAGAGGGAGGAAAAAAAATGCTGTCGAGTAATTTTCCGTTTAAACGTTCCACTCCACAACAATTTGCATAAGCAGCCCTGCGTCTGTGATAAGAAGATTGGTAATTTTCAAAGGCTCTGTGGGGATTGAGAATTAAAAGCCTTTCTCCGCTATCTCCCTTCTTGCAGCTGGCCACCACAGATTCCCCAGCTTCTCTCACGCATTTCCTCCTAAACTATGCCTTATAAACTTTCTCAGCCTTCCTCTCCTTCTCTCTGCTCGTTCTGACAGTGCCGAGTTGTTTCCTCTCTCTATGTACTGTATTTGCGCCCTCCCTCTCATCCACACGCTCTTTCCCTTCATTTTCTCTTTCTCCTGTTCGCTCAGCCCAGCTCTGCTGTTTTTTTTTGGGGTGAACAAGGAAATGAATAAGGTAGAGTGGGAACAAAAAAGGGCTCAGTATAACAAAGTGTTGCAGTATTTTTAAACTAGAATTTTCCAGATTGCAGGGCAGGCTGAGGGGTGGGACATAGAGATTTGCAGAGTGAGACGGCACCAGCACAGTAGAGTAGGGATGCACTTATCACCAGTGACTTAATCTGACAGAGAATGTGTCCTTAGTGCCAGCACTTCAGGGCCTTTGGATGCCGCAAACCCTCAGAGAGTAGACATTGTCTCTCTCACATCCTTTTTTATTCACTTTTAATGAGTAATCTCAAGGGAATAAATGATATTTAGGACTGAACATAATCAACATGTTCTTTCTAAAGATTGTTATCCACTGATATTTTCCAAAATAGAAGAAGTAGGTAAGAAAATCTGAACAGTGGTACTTTCTTACCAAGAAAGAAAGAAAGACCTCTGTGATAAAACCCAGCAGTTACAATTAAACAAAGTTTAACAAGCACCACATGGGCATAACTTAACAATCATCTTTCAATTCATTCATTTATTCATTCATTTATTATTTTTCACATTCACATTGGTTTAAAGACAGAGAGAGTTGCAAAAACAATATGCTGTATATATCCCTAGTGCAACTGAACAGCATGAAATGATCTCTCAGTGAGGAGACCCCATCCATCCATCCATCCATCCATTTTCTATCACTCATATATAATATAGTCCCCCTCATGATCCACAAAAAGTCACCCACTTTTATAGGCAACTTTCTAGGGAGATGGTCATTCATTCACATTTTCTTTTGGAGATTTCAAGGAAATTTTGTCTAAATTTTTACTCCAACTGCATACTAACAAATTCACACTACTTGCTCTAAATGCTGAAAATCTAGTTACAATGTTTTACTGCAATCAGATCTACTAACAGTATTCCAGCATAATTTGAGAACAGTACAAAATATGCTAATATAGAACCATCTAAAACTCATGTGAGACAGATGATAATGAAATTTAATAGCTAACATTAAATTGTGACTAAGAACAGAGAATTAATAATAGGTAACCCCTTAATGAATGAACACGTTTTCTTTTAAAGAGTTATTTGGAATCTGTTCAAACTCACCTCAATGTCTGTTTTTAGTTTCTTACCAAAGCCACCTGGTACTTGGTTGCATAAACATTGATATACAGGAAAGCAGTTTATCAGATGTAGTGTATACAGGGCATACAGTTAAAGCTGATTTACAGCCACCATCCCTGCTTAGGATTTGGAATTGATGTGACAACACTAATACAATAACTTAATAAAACTGACTCGATATAAAAAGAAGATAGATAACCAACTAAGAACTGTGTACATGTGTATATGCATGTATGGATACACAGCATATGTACTGTACTAGTCTGTGAACACGGTATGATATAAATTTGACAAGTGAACCCTCCAATCAAAGTTGTTAGCTGTTAATTAAGCCATTGTTTCAATCATACAAGACAATGTTGACATGTATCTTTGAACACTACAGTATCCTCCTGCTTCCCCTCTAGTCTTCACTATTACTATTACTTTTGATCATCTGGCAGATAACATCAAGGGTGTGGTGATATTTTACACATTTAAATATTGCCTTTATGAATGAGAACTTTAGAAAATTGACAGCACTATTTAAATCCATCATCTCTAAAAATAAGCCCAGAAATCATGTAAAAAACAGTATTTGTCTGGTTGTAATGAATTTATCCTTTCAGCCAATACTCAAAGCTTATGACCAGAGGTGAGTGTGGAAATGTAAATTAGCCTCAGCTCCAGCTCCTCACAATAAGAGACCAAGACAAAGGTACACCACAACTACTGCTGCTCCATCAATCTCCATTTTCTCCTTCATGAGCAAAAACCTGAGATACTTAAAATTCCTCAGCAGGGGCTGCATCTCCTCTCTATTCTGTAGGGAACAATTCATCTTATTTATGACAGAATACTGGCCTAAGACTTAGAGATGCTAACTCTCATCTCTATGGTTTCACACTTGGCTGCCAAATGAAGTCAGTGCACAGTGGTGGTCACAGGTGGGCAGAGCCATCAGAAGTACATCATTGGCAAATATCAGAGACACAAGCCAGAGGTCATCAAAGTAGATGCTTCAGTCCTATACTGTGCCTCAAAATGGTTTCGATTAAAAGTGAGATGAAAAAACCCTTTTTAGCACAATAAAATCAGTTATCTGATGTCCTAAGACTTCTGTGACATGTTAAGTATAAAAAGTTGACAAGGTTCATCTATCACAGCAACCACCTCTCAACCTGCCTGTAGCAGGCGATCCAGAATGAGTAATTTTGTCCATGCTAACCCAGTTGTGTATTAGGAAGAAAATGGCAAAAAAGAAAAACATTATCACTGACAGAATAAATAAGGGAGGTTTCTGTGTGATAACTACATGTTGGAAGTAACTGTGAGAACAATGTCATTTTTGTTTTTAACGTTTATATTTATTCTACTGGTGACCACCTGTAGTAAGCTACAGTGCTACAATAACTTGACCTACCACAGGTCTGAGAAAAGGGTGTCCCCCACTATGTGCACCCCACTATTAACATATGTTTATTGATAAATAGGCTCATAAATGTTTTGTTTCTATTTGTAGCCTCTAGCTTGTGTAGTTGCACCAGATGTCTGACACGTATTTGATAACTAAGTTATTTTACTAAGGTTTACAGAAGCACTTGCAATTTACAGACATCATTGCCTTTAGTAAACTTCATATCACATGTTTGATGATCAAATTAATGATGAAATCTATAGCGTTACAAATTGAAAATATGAGAAAAGGCAACTATGAAATAGAACTAACCAGAATATCTTGTTTGCAACAGGGATAGAATTGTATAACTAAAAATCCCATACAGAAGGTATATAAGCTTTTCCCAAGACACAAAACACCCAGGAGACCTTGAGTTTTTAAGTTCACTGATCCAGGATTGGAACAGTTGCACCAGTTGAAACTGGGAAAAAAAAAAAAAAAACATTTTACAAAAGCACTTATTATGGTTCCCTTAATATATATAACTACCAAACCCATCAGCCTGTTCATGGACTCCATACACGATTTCATACTGAAGACATTCTAAGCATCCTTCAACAGCTTAGAATAGTACTCCACCACTGTAGGCACATTGCCTCTGTGGAGCTGTTATAACTACATCAGTGACTTCTCTCAGGAAGATGGTAAAGGACTCCCCTGAGTCCTTGTACAACTTGCCTCATACAAAGTAATTTTATGATTTTTTTTTTCTGTTTGAACTCTAATCGCTGAGACATTTTCCTCTCAGCATCAATATTTTAACTCTGTGCTAAGCAACTAGTGTTGGTTGCCATGAGTGCACAGCATCAACAAGCAACTGCTTCACATTAAATATTGAATACCCTAACATCTTTCAAGGCCATGACAAAAATTACCCATGTCCCTTTCAATTTAATAGTAATACAGTACAAAAAGCTTGTCAAAGACCAAAAGCTCTGGAAATGAGCTCTGTTATTGATATATTTGTGGTTCTGTGGAAAGCAGGGCATATATGGGCATGCTGGGTTCAAAGGACAACATAGTCTTCTCTGGTGAAGAGTCTGACTTTTATTCACGCTTTTAGACTTGTAATTGTTTGGTCTCATTCCCTTCCACCCTTCCAAGACATATCCACCCATCCAATATGAAGGTCAGCAGTTCTAGTCCAAAGAGAGATGATAGAGAAAAGGAAGACACAGAGAATAGAAGAGCATGAATGGCTCGTCCACCTTTCCATCTTTTTTCCTCCAGGAGACATTACAGAAAAATTGCATTATAATCATTAAAGCTGATAGCTCTATCACACAGACCAACTCTCTATCACATCTCTGCCTCCCATACATGGAAGACAAACATGCTGTGTGTCTGGAAGAAAAACTACTTACCTTGTATGACATGAGAAATATCCTCATAATACAACAATAATGCAATGCAATGATAATGGCCATAATATTATTCTCCCTTTATCGCATCTGGTTGGGAAAATTGGAAGTCCATAAAATAAATAATGTTTACAGCGGAACTGCCTCACTTGTAATCGGCTTATATGCAATTTACATAAAACTCAGAGTCCCATGCAGTCACTCTGATTACGATATTTAAGAGGAGCAGCAAATACACACAGACTTCATGGCCAAAACCTGGTATCCTGGGAGTAAACCTTGTGATAAGCATTGTCAACAAAGGAACAAAACACTGACCAACATCAGCATATTTGGCCTTTTGTTAAAGGCAGATTGGCCCTTGGTTAAAAATAGCAAATCAGCCTGTCATGTTATCTACATCTGACATGGTGGATGCGCCACTCTGACCTCAGCATCATTATGACAGAAAACTAATGTGCAGTTATATTAGAATTTGAGTTTTACATCATTTCAACATTGTATAATTCATGATTCCATACCAATGATTATATACAATGTTGAAGAAATATGCTACACAGATAGAGGTGCTCAGGGGAAATAGACTAAATGTGTTGTTTTGAATTATCGGCACAACAAAATGATCCTTAAAGGTTTGACCAAGTCTCAACCCCATGCACATTCATGCAAACCATTATCCATAACAAATTTATACACACCTGGACAAAAGTGTTGGTACCCTTCCATTAAAGAAATTAAAAACCACAATGGTCACTAAAATAACTTGAAACTGACAAAACCAATAATAAATAAAGATTTGCTGAAAATTAACTAATAAAAATCAGACATTGTTTTTGAATTGTGGTTCAACAGAAGCATTAAAAAAACAAACTAATGAAACTGGCTTGGACAAAACCAATGGTACACCGAGAAAACATTGAAAAGAATTTGACCATAGGGACATGTTAGTGTGTCCTGTAATTAGCATCACAGGTGTCTTCAAACTTGTAACTAGTAAATTTGGAACATCCTGTCTCAAAGTGATGCAGAAAAACTAGTCCATGCATTTGTTACCTCAAGGCTAGATTAACTCATTACTATCTGGATGTCCCAGTAGCTCCAAGTTAATCCAGCCTCCAGTTAATCCAGAAAACTGCAGCCAGAGTCCTGACATGAACTAGTAAGAGAGATCATATTTCTCCTATATTAGCTTCTCTTCATTGGCTCCCTGTAAAATACAGAATAGAATTTAAAATCCTTCTTCTCACATACAAATCCCTTCATGATCAAGCTCCTTCATACCTTAAAGACCTCATAGTACCATATTATCCCAATAGAGAACTTCACTCTCAGAGTGCAGGTCTACTTGTGGTTCCCAGAGTTTCCAAAAGCAGAATGGGAGGCAGAGCCTTTAGCTCCCAAGCTCCTCTCGTGTGGAACCAGCTTCCAGTCTGGGTTCAGGAGGCAGACACTCTGTACTTTTAAGGCTAGACTTAAAACCTTCCTCTTTAACAAAGCGTATAGTTAGGGCTGGCTTCAGGTAACCCTGAACCATCCTTTAGTTATGCTGCTATAGGCCTAGACTGCCCGAGGACCAACGGTGCACCGAGCTCCCCAAATATGCCCATTTAAACGGTGAAAAGCAGTCACTGTGCTTGTGTAGTTACATGATCAAATTTCAGTTTTATGGGGCACATAAATGGTTAACCAATGGGTATTGGTAATTTCCCTATAAAATAACTTGCTATCCTAAAGACAACAAATGTTAAAAGGCCAAATGAGGTTTGAGGAGTTGCACATACAAATGCCTCACCTCTGACAAGCTGCTTTAGTTCTTGTTGTTTAAAGACACATCAAAGTCATGTAAAATGATGTGATTCATTCATCCAAGCACTTACCTACTACTACAAAGATAGATTAAAGCTTTTTGACTCTGAAAGGCATCTTCATTGCCGCCATTGAGCGTTAACCTTCAGCGGGAAAGGTGAACTAATCTCAAAGAAAAGTGGGAAAGTGTACAATCACATTCACGGGGGACGCCTTGCTTTATAGTGCCTTTCACATCATGTCCCTGTATGTGTGTGCGTGTATGTGGGAGTCAAACAGAGTGCAGCACCAGCAGACTGGTGTAATCTGGCTTTGTGTTACTGCTCTCACAGAGCGTCATTCATTTGTGGCTTTCAACCTGTCAGCCATTTGCTCTCAGACTGAGCCAGCAGCAAAGTCAGGGTTTGAGGTAGAAATTATTTTTGAGGATGCAAGATGGGCTTGGAAATTGCAATCGGAGTGAGGCACATACACCGATCAGCCATAACATTATGACCACCTGCCTAACTCTGTGTACACAGGAATCAGTGCAGGAGTAGGTCGGGACTTGTGTCACTCTGCAGCTCACTATGCATCTTCTGTGAATCTGTTTGCTTTCATAGTTCTACTGTCAGGAAGAGAAACACATTTGTCCACCATTCAGTGAAAAACATATCAAAAAGAGTGAAAACTGTGATCATCAGGACAAGTTAGAGATCATTTTTTAAACATTCAACATTCCCCCCACTCTAGTTGTGATATACAGCCACTGAATGTTTCTCTTCATAGAGACCAATGCACATTATTCCAAATACTGCAACAAAGATTCAAACAAAATGGGATTTTTTGAAACATATAAATGAGATTTGAAGTTTAATTGACCTCATTATCAGTGAGCCTTGGACACCCATGACCCTCTCATCTGTTCACAACAGCTATTGTCTATCTGTCACTCATTCTTGAGATTAATCCATATACATATGTGAAGTTTTATTGACTTTCATTTATGTTGTTTCAGAACTATTGACTTTGATTAGTTGCTATGTTTGTCATGTGTATGTGTTTGAAACTTGCTGGGTGAAAAAATAAATTATTGTTCCCATTTTAGAAAACATTCCTAAAAATTCATAACACTCAAAGGAAAGAGTGGTCTTTCACGTCACACAGTGCTTAGACTAGTGAGAGTGCACCATCACAGTCAGGAGACTATGAACCAATTACCAGCGAGGATGGCGCACCTCCTGGACCAACCACATCGTGTCAAGCACAATGACGGACCAACCAGAGGGATTCCCCACTAAGCGCAGCAACACACAAAAAGACAGTACACAGACAGACACACCCAGATTTTGGAGATTCCTTAAGACGTCTTAAAATTCTCTGGAGAGTCAGAGACTCTCTAGAAGTCCAATGAGGTAGAGACTGCTTTTACTGCCCATGTGGAGGAGAGACCCAAAGACATCCTCCCCACGTGTGGCTGCAAACAGCTCACTTCCAGGTGACCATCTCACATCAGCCAAACTCCATGGGACAACCCTGCAGTGGCCAGACTGAGAGCAAGGAAAGGCGACAAACAGACTCCAGGCCTGCAGCTGAGGATGTTTGGGAACACCTACATCTCTCCCGGAAACCCACCGGCAGACTGCGGTTGGACCAGCCCACAGCGGAATGGACCAAGTCTCAGTAAACCCGAAGTCAGACAAGTAACCCATGGTTGTGCTAGTTGTCTCACACTGATCTCAGTAGGGCTCCATAGTTACCTAGAGCTTCCTCCTAAACTGCTGTTTAGAGGTCAGAGTCAAATCCCAACATAAATTGATTTCAAAATTTATTTTCCACCACTGCAAACAACCTACTTTCATCAGTTCTCCCTCTGTTTCCCCCCTATGTAAATGGTATGTATCTACCATGTAAATAGTTGAATGAATCTTTAAAAGGCATCAGTGACTGGCATCATTGATGTTATTTCACACAATAAACTTGTCACTTAATCAGAGAACTCTCGCACAGATTAGAGACCGATATCCTGCATTGCTCATTAATTGACTGCTTGATCCGCCATCAAAGGATCTGGTGCCCCGAAATTATGAAGATGGTTTATGATATTTATAAATCATGAACTAGACATAATAATTTATAATTTATGTATTAAACATTGATGTTCAGTCCATTTATATTCAACTGTCATTCCTGTCGTGTTCTTTTTAGTTTAGTTTAGTCTTTTTTGCTCACACCTGATTTCTGCTCTTGCACAACACCTTCCAAATCCTTGTCAATCAAACAGCATGACTGCTTCTGTGATTACTTTTTTCTTGGGTTTGTGATTTGGGATTTTACCGCTAATCAAGGTTCTATAGGTGGCACTTTGTAAATAGTGCTCACTGTAAATACCCAGGTTTTGTTTCAAACTAGACACGTTAATAGAAGGGTTTCCCAAGCCCAGTAGATTTTTAAAACAACAAAGGACCTGCTCTGATGACACTGTTGTCACATAGAATGATGACAGAAAGAGCATTCTTTCAAGTGAAACTATAAGTATTTCCTTTTACAAATCAAAAGTCAAATTCATACTGTAGGTATCTTTGCTCATTTCCACACTTTTTTGGTTTATCTACTTACTGTATAACCTATTGTGGTAGTAGGATATGATCACTAAGATTAGTTAATGGTAATATCAGAAAGATGATGTTTCTGTATTTTGGGACTTCTCTCTACTTGTTCCACTATTGCACATTGTTTTAGCCTTCACCATCATCCCATAATTGTCACTTAAAGCAATCAGAAGTTGTCATGCTCCAAAAAATGAGTGTGGGTTAAGTGTTGTTTTACCAAATTAACCAAAATACTATATATATTTGTTCAAGCTATGTAGTGGCTGCAATAAATGTGACTCTTACTTGTCTGGAGCAAAGGAGGAAGTTTGTTTTCCCGTGATTTATCGTAGCTAGGGATGCACCAGTACAGATAGCATCAGGCATCATGTTCAAAATCGCCCTCTAGTACTCATACTCAAATAATAAAAGTAATATAATACAAATGCACTGATACCACTTTCCAGCAACACTATGTTAACCTCGCTTTGGTTGAGTTTGTAGTTGAATGGAAGGGAAGATATTGTAAGATTAGAGATGACAACAAAAGTAAACCCAACTGCAAACTCTGTTTCCCTTCTGTCTGTGTCTAAGACAGGAGAGGGGAAGGGAAAGGTGCTCTCTCTCACACATTTGCATAAACAGAGTGGAGTAGGGATGAGGTTGCATTTTATTTGAGACAACAATCAACAAATGCACAATGAAATTAGCCAATAATGGAGAGTTTACTCAATTTAGTAGCAATTTATCAAAATAATAAAGCAGATAATAGCAGACAGCTAGTCACACCAGGTTTTGTTAAAGTTAAATGCTGACTGTGAAATATTTTCATTGTAATAAAGAGTTGTACTCCTTAAAAGAACCTTTGCTAGCGTTTGTGACCACAGTGGTTTTCTAGCTACAACCAAGTTATTATTTTAAATGGCGAGAGAGGTCCCTTACCCTTTAACCAAGAAGCAGTTTTGTAGCCAAACCATGGTGTACCCTAACCCTGACCACACAGTTTTGATGCCATATCTAACAAATCTAAAACTAAAATATAAGTGTTTTTTCAGAGCTTGTGGACAAACAACACATTTATCAATTTACTGTGTGAACTTGATGCCGAAAAGCAACAAAAAGTATGTTAATTTTAAAGGTTTGTCAGATGAGTATATTTTTCTTTTTCAGTAAATTTAAAGCTTTCAGTTTTTTTTTTTGTTTTATGGTTTGTACTTTGAATGTCAAATATATTAAATAAATGTTACCATTGTTAAAATAATTTATATATTTTATATTAGTACTTTTTTACTACATAAGATGTGTTTAAAAACCAGATATTTATCAGTACATCATTTTCTTTACAATATGTAGCAATGAGATATATATATATATATATATGTGTGTGTGTGTGTAATATATATATATATATATATTACACACACACACGTATCAGGGCTCATTGCTACATATGGTGTTTGCCTCAAATAAAACACTAAATACTGTAGATACTGTTACACTGCTGTATGTTTTTTTTATTCCCATCCAGCCTCAAGAAAAAAGAAAAAAAAAACTGATCAAAACTGATTCACACCTTTTCACTTTTCAAAGCAATACTGCAAGTCAAGTGTATCCTATGATTCAACACTGCCTACTGCATCTGACCAGTCCAGTTACTGGCAGCAATTGATCAGCAGACATATAGAATGATTAGGTATGGCAAAATGTCCACAGATGATAATCACATAATTTTGTGCAATCTGTGCATTCTAGTGAGTTCTAATAAATATCTGCACACTTGTGGTTTTAATGGGTACTGGTCTTTACTTTAACTCCAGCCAAATATCAACCTTACACACATATTTAACCAGTGGTAAAGTTCTAAAATACCTAAAAACAAAACAAACAAAAAATAAATAAATAAAAATCCCACATTTTTACATAGTTGAATATATAAAAAAACACAGCCACTAGTGAGCCTTGTGACATTTAATATGTTTTTTTGTTTTTTAAATTAAACTAAGCTAAGTGTTTTTAAGAAAAATCTAAAACATGTATCAACAGCTATTTGAAGTCAGGTTTCCTCTCTCCTCTTCAAAAAGCTCATCCCAGCTGTGGCTGATGGGGGCAGAGCCAAAGGAGTGTCACTGACATTAACCTGAGTAACTTCAAACATTGTTATTTCCACTCCATATCCTTCAAAGTGGCATAAAGAGTCCAGAGGTACTGAGAGAAGAGTGATTGAACAGCAGGCCAGTTTGCCTGCACTATGTCAGCGTTAGCCCATCCTCCCAGTCCAGAGTGCAGTGATCATTATCTTATTTATCAAAAAGGCAACAATTTGTATGTGTCTCTATGTGGATGGGTCCATTCATCTGGCTAGCCATTAATTTACAAAGCCATCTCCCCTTTTTGTCTTCTTTGCCTTTGTCCCTTCCCCCTCCTTCCTTTGTTTCTTCCACAATCACAATGCCCACTGCTCTATATTGTCCTTGATTGTGTGATACTGTTTTTTTTTTTTTTTTTTTGACTGGATCTTAAAAAGGATATAGTCACTCACTAGGAGATCAATTTTCACTTCTGAAGATCAATAAGTGTTTACGCTTTAACAATAACTTCACTTATTTGATAGTGGAGTTTTTTTTCTGCGTGGCAAGGCTACCACTTTTCTTCACTGAATTGCATTACAAGAACATCTGCATTTTATTAGTAATTATAAACTGTCCTGTGAAGCAATCAACAATCAGGGTTCACCATGGTTCCCTAAACACAGATGAGGTGATAAAACATCGCAGCAACTGGAGAAACGTACAGCGGGGTAATCTACCTGACGGTAATGCATTATAGATTCAATTTATTTTCCACGTAAAAAGAGTAGACAAGACACAACACAAGAAGAAAATGACATCTGCTCTTAATTGACCACTGGTGGAGATGTGCAGTGGTGCATGTAGAGCAATATCAAGGAGTGTTCAAAGGAACATCAGTGCTTTGACTTGCTGCACAATGTTTATTCTCCTTCATTCAAGCCCTCCCCCCCTTCAGTTTTGCTGAAATTTTATGGGATCACAATAGTGTCATAAACTTCACGCTGCATGCACTTCATATTGGATAAATACAAACTACTGACTGGTAAAAGCTGTTCACATCAGCCGTTACTGGCAATTAAAAGGAGATTGAGAGATCTTGAAACAGATTTAACACCCAAATATCCAGCATCTGACTGAACCTCAACCAGATTTCAGGTCTACACTGAGCCCACAGTTTCAAATGGGCCTTGACTATAGGGCCCTGGTTTGCAGAAGTCCTTGGTTTGTTTGGATATACGTGCATTAGAAAAAGTCAGCATCTTTAGTCTTTCAATAAAAATAAAACCGACTGTGGCTTTATCATATTTTAGGTTTTTCAAATTTGGATATAATATGACTGTTTAGAGACATCTACTCAGCTAAGATTAACTCTGTGTTTCAACAATGCTTTTCTTCATAGCGTGCAGAGGACTTTAATTTTTAACAGTGGTAGAAACAACAGATATGAAGTTTGTGAGGGGGGAATGTATCATAACAATAATAATAATAACAATAATAATAATAATAATAATAATTGACCAAAACTGTAGGTGAAAACACTTTAAATGGGTTTTACTTATAAAATGGATGAAAGTTGTAACTCAAGTTGAAGAAATTAACAGTGAGGACTTCAAGCATCAGTAGAAACTAAAAGATAAACTCTCAGTTGATAATATACGAAAGTGGTGCATTTGCCACATAAGTGCTAGAAGAATCTGGGGTTATAGTGGGAATGCTGAAGGTACTTGAATGAATTGCTGGAGACAGGTCAAATGCATGCACTGTGAGCAGCTGAAGTATCAGCTGGTATGAAAAGCACCGTCAGCAGCTAAAATCTACTAAAAATACTTTATTCCATTTTCATTCAGTGTAGCCTTAATAAAGTGTAGTAAGAACCAGATACATAATACATATTGCATAATGATCCAGTTTGGAACTGTCTTCTGATTGTGATCGACTAGATCCCTGCAGAAATGTAAATCTGAGATACTTGTTATTCCAGACAATTCTACACATGCACTGTATGTAAGAGCTGTAAATTGTGTTTCTGTAAGAGTGTTCTGCACAGAAAAGAGTGATTGAGTTTGATGTGACGGTCATCAATCTGTCTGTCTGATTTTTGTGCCTGTCTTTCGTCTTTGTTGTTTTAATTCTATTCAGCTGCTCTGCCCCTGCAAAGACAGTGGCTGTCTGGATTGGCGGAGAACTAAATTGCTCAGTGTGAGCTCGGTCACGCATCAGCTCTCCTTGAGATAATGAAATGACAATTAATGGGGAAGCTGTTGCCATTCGCTCATTTGTTCGCTCACTAGCTGAACAGCAGCATGGGGACACACAGAAACCAATGCAGTCATGACAGACTGGAAACTGCAATCATTTTCACAGTGAATAACCTCTGAACAGCTTCTCCAAAGTCCATGTAAATACAGAAAAAAAGATTAAATTGACTACATTTCTCCCTGGATGAAATATGATTCAAAGAAAATAGAACCTTATCATTTTTCCAGAACAATTTAAATATAGATGTTTATGCATTTCTAATTGCATCGCAAGAATATCTTTTCCATGGCTGTCAAACGCATTGCAGGTAAAGTTCAGATGCACCTTTGAAACTATGTAACCTATGTAAACAAGGTGCATCCTTTATTAACCCAGCGACAGTTAAGTCAGTACATTATTTAGCATAGCCAGGGGCCTACACAGAGCCACATGGAGCTCTGGCCTACTGAGGTAGTCCCTGGGAGAATAGCAGAAGACACATATATTTCCTTGAAAATAAAGCAAAAGCAGGCCCATGGGCATTTCATAAAATGTCTCTCCAGTCTGTGCTGTGAAGTGGAAATTCTACCCAGCCTGAAAACCATAGGAAAGAAAAAACAAGCATTTTTATTTCATTTCTGGCTGCAGTTGTTGGCCATTAATGTATTTCCTTCTCTAAGTCAATACACTTGTAGGATAAAATTGCAAATTTATAACCATTATCTCAGTAGAAGTAACACTTGCTCACAGAATGAGAATTGTATATGTGTGTGTGTGTGTGTTTTTGTAAGACTCCAGGCAAGCATTTTATGTTTTCATTCTCTAAATACAATTAATTTAACTGAAGGCAAGAGCTAGTAAAGTATGACATGAAATTACATCATTTCTGTTATTATGCTAGTGGGGCATGTGATAAAGCTGTGTAATCTAGTTAGCAAAGTCCCTGTTTGCATGGCTGATCAGGCTAAGCTTCTATGTTACAATGCAAAAAGCTCAGTCAAGTACAGAAAATTAAAATAGAACAAAGTCAATAAAAAGTATGGAGCACACTGCAGTACAGAACGATTCACTTTACCTGGTATTGGTTGGCCTTGGCAAGCTCCTGATTGGCTGATTCCACATTGGATGATGCAGTCTGGATGTAATCTTCAATGCTGTCTGGGAAAAAAAAAAAGAGCAAATTTGTCAAGAGGTCATTTTAACAAATATACAACATCTTTCTCAGGTGGCATCACGGCATGTTGTCACAGCTACCATGAGTAAACCATGAAACCCACACATTTTTAAATCACACCTTACAAAAGGGTGCAGTTGTATTTATTAATTTCCTATAAAATAAACATAAAATTCAATTTTTATCTAATTAGTACCAACATGTCTTTCTAATGTGGCTATGGCAGTTGTTGCCACATAGCTTGGTGAGCACAAGTAGCACTGTATAGGACTTTGTCCAGACACAGTAGTACCAAACTTCGCAACCGTGCGGTCACTGTACCCACCTGTTTGCCACCCACTTGGAGCTCTGGCCCAGCAGGGCTTCAGGCAGACAGATTCAAACCTCAATTACTCAACAACAATCAGTATATTTTTAAATATTCTCTAGATTACGTGAATACTTTAGTAAATCTGTTACAGCCGCATTTGTCCACCTGTCTCTCTGTCACACACTATACAGTAGTTGCACTACTCAGAGCAGACGAACATAGCCCCAAATTTAAACAACTGTGACACAAAGCTATTGTCCACCCTGTCTGACAGTAAGTAGACAGGTGTGGATGCTGATTCAGCCAGCTGCAACATCCTGCCAGCTGCTACTTTTCTCCAACATTGGGCTGGAGGTAGCCTTCATTATGATAAACATGCAGTGATGTACATTATACCCCCACAATTGACTGTTGTCCCACTGGCCCTGGTCAGAAAAAATAACTACTTATCAGACAAGGATCCATATATGGTAAATTTAGTGAGTCAATGTTGTGTGCTAAACTATTAAGTGCTTGCAAGGCTGATACATCTGGCATTCATTTTGTTGTATTTGCACTTTTATGGTGCCTGGTTGTGTCTACCAAATGCAAGTGCTTGTCCACCTGCATGCATGTTACTCTTTTTTTTAAGTCTGTATGTGTTGGTGTCTCTCATACAACCTAGAGTAATTAAACACTGGTGGTTTAACAAGTAACATTATGATAGTAGTTACTCATTGTCCCTATGCCCGCCAACAGTATGATGCAGGTTGCAGGCATATTGCAAAACTTTAGACACAACCAGATTAGCTATTTCTCTCCTACTTCCAAGTCTTTAGCTAAACAAGATTGACCTCATCCTGACTCTAGCTCCATACTGAACACAGACACGAGATTCTTGTCCAATGTTTCATCTATGTCTCAGACAGAAAAATGGATAAGCAAGTTTCCTAAAATATATGTATTTTTCTTTCTTGCTCTAGAGGGAGCATGTCTCATTAGCATCTTGTCACTCTGATATTTGGCCAAATCAAATCAATAAATGATTTCTAGCATTGAAAGATGTGGCCAAAAAAAAAAAAAAAGAGCTTGCAAGATGCAGCCTGGACTTGTCTAGATTTTAGTTTCCTGAATATACTCTAAAGTATATATAAACTAAACTAAACTAAACTATATATTTAGCGCATGCATAAATAGTAAAACTTTATTTTGAAAAGGTTGGCGCTGATTTGAAATGGTTTACTCTTTCTTGTTTTGACACAACACCATTATAGGATGATAAGAAAAGATCAATAACTCTTGTATCTAACAAGTATTCACCAGTTCAAATCCACCATAAAACATCTATTTGCGTTTTGAGCAAGACGAAAATAACACAAAGCCTATTTTCTAGTGTTTTTGCAGTTTGTAGCCTATCAACAGTCCTCTTTTATTAGATTATCAGAGAGCTAAAGGCTTTTAACATTCAAAAGCTCTTGCTCTCCAAATTCCAGTGGTAGCACTTGATATTTGCACCTAGGAAATAACTAGAAGGGGGATCAACAAAAATACCAGACATATTAATGATACACCTAAACATACTTTTACTAGCTACTTATAGTAACATCTTTTTAAGAAGCAATTTGAAAGATTACAAGATTTATTGACGAAGATTACATGATTTATTCCCAATTTATAGATGATATATATCCCACTTTTTGATCAGATCACCTTTACCCACGACAAAGAACGCTAAATGTTCTTCTGCTGTAGCTGTGCAGGCCAATTTGCTGGATCATTCTGAGCTTAATGGTAGAACTGAGTTTTGCTCATATTATTACTTTGCACACACAGCTTTGACAGCATATTACATGACAGCCCCCCAGCTCTCTGTGTTATTGCAGGTCTAATGGTAGAAACTGTTAAAACAGCAGGGTCTTTCTTAAAGGCTGTCAATACACAGAAGTTAATGGGATGAGACAGGACATGTTTAATGAACTGGTTGTTCCAAAATATTTGGTATCACCACATAATTACCCACATATATTTACAACTGGCCAATAATAGTGAGAGTGCTATTGATTGTTTCGGTGTAATGAGAGTGAAAAGGCTGCAGCCAGTGCAGAGAGCCGGGTAAAGACTTCTCACCGTTTCATGTTGTGATGGACTCTGATAATTACTGCACTGTTTGAGCTTGTAGGGAATTAACTTTTGAACCTAACAAGAGAAAGAAGTTGGACTAGTGAATTGTACTAATTGACTAAATGCACTTGTTTTGCTGAGTTAGAAAAGACAGGGGAATACGCTAGGACTCACCAGTTAAATACAGTGCATTAGGCTTTTTCTGTCTCTCCTCCTGGAAGCGGTTTTTTCCATGATTGATTGACATTGCTTGTTAAAGAGCAACTTAAGACAATCTGCTTTTACTGAGTTCTTCAATTGCATATGTGTTCACTTTATTACACCATCTATTTGTCACGTTTTTATACGGAAGTATTGATCTGGAAGTTTGCAGGCGGAACTTTATTGACACACCCAGGAGACTAAACTGGAACTAAGACATATACAAGGGAGATTCTTTATACACAAGCAGCAATGTAAGCAGACAGGGGTCCAGGGAACACAGAGAGGCAGATGGGTGGTATGAGATGGGAGACAGGCACCGAAGAAATAAGAACAATTAAGAAGCACACACTGGGAAACGGGAACACAGAAAACACTACAGCTGGAACCAGGAGAATAAACTGCAGAGGCTGAGCTGAGTTTCCAAACAAGGGGACAGAAACAACAGGGAGCATGGCAAGACTACAGTTATACCATCCAAAATACTGGAATTATCTGACAAAGATGTGTTGCAAAGTCCCATCTTATAAGAGCTCCCTCTGATGACCAAATGCGAGTCAGGTGTGTCTAATTCTCTGGTAATCGCACAGGCTCATCAGGAGAACACATATACGCATCGATAAGGATAGACAGAGATAGAGAGGGGGGTGGCAGGGGAAACAAGAAACGCAACCAGACACACATGAAAGCAATTGAGAATAATGAGAACCTAAAGCTATAGGGAACTAACTACGATGAACACAGGAAATAATAATAACAAAATAAGAGTCTCTGACAGGAAGCAGGGTTTGGATCCAGACACTATTGATCCTAGACCGATTTTATAGTGTTCATTACAACAAAGATTTTCATTTTATAGAAATGTATCAGTAATTCTGTCCTTATAACAAAAAATAAAATTTTTAAACATAAAATAAAATAAAATAAAATAAATACATATATGATGTGCTATGGAACACTTTGCTGTAGAAATACAAGTTGAGTGTCAGAATTCACTCCATACTTCCCACACACCCCACATATAAACATCACTGTAAATTGTGGGGCATTGTTGATAGTACTGGGTATGCAGAAATTAGGAGCATAAATAGTAACGGGTGAAATAATGCTTTTACCTTTTTGTGTGGTGTTTAGTTGCTTTTTAAATTCTAGTCTTGTTTCAGCTGAAGATATTATGCACATTATAATTACTGCACATTTAGATCACCATGTCTGAATGAAATTTCCAAAAAAAAAAAAAAATAGCACCCTGCAATTAGCAATAAATTAAAGATTTACATAAAACTAATGCTAAAGATAATACAGCTATACAGCTAATTTGGGATTTTAACAAATCTAAAGGTTTTGGGGTCAAATGTAAAAAAAATATTGCCATTTATGTTGCATATAACACACAACATTTAGAAGGACACATTGTGTAATAAGTCTGCAAAAACAAATTCGTCATACCAGAATACCAACAGATCTCAGCATGTGAAATTTTAATCACCATGAAAAACAAAAAGAATGAACTCTTTTGATGTCTACAAATGAATATGTTTTAACACTTCTATTGTATGGTGTGCCAGAGCTTGTGTCGGCCTGATAAACCAACCTTGACAATTGTGTATTGCAACTCACAAGCTTTAATATAGTGTGTCCTTAGCCAGCATGAATAGACCATAAAAGCACTAATCCTTCCTTCTTGAGCCTATTCATTTCCTTGTATTACCTGCTGCTTTTGCTACAAATGTCTCCATGACACAATCACATAATATTCATATCCGCCACTACACCAAGAAAGCCTTGCTCAAAAAAGGCCAAAGGCAATTTCACTGCATCTCTTTTTAATAGGTAGAGGTCCATTATTGCATGGCTCTGCAAAGATCAGATTGGACATCTGCTGTGGTATAATTCCATGAACTCCGCAGTCTTCTACAGGAGGAAATGAATGTGTGTTGTTCAAAATTGGTGGGTCATTTCAGGCACATTTTACTCTTGGAATTTTTAAGTTTCATTTTTTATTATTATTTTAGGATTATTTTGTTTATTTTAGCTTTCCCTGTTTCCTGATTTCTAATGTGCTGCCACTCCAACCTTAAAACTACCTCTACTATTTCCACTGCACTAATTCTGTCAGTTCTGTCAGTGTTATACTGGACATCTGTTAATTGATCATAAATCAATCTCACCACCAAACTGACATTTGGGACTTCTTTATATTACCATTTATATGTATATGTTTCATTTCTTAATTCTGTCCTAAAGTAATGTATATGCTTGTATTTGTCCCTGATAAAGGCTGGACTGGAATATAACACAATATATTTCTAATTGTTATGTAACATTAAGATGAAATCATTGTTATCAAACTAGAAAACAGACAGTCTAAGTGATATATATTTATTGCACATTATAGATTTCAAAACGTATGTAACAGAATGTAAAACGTGTGCGTGACAACATTGCTATGCAGATCATACGCCAATGTTTCTGAGCAGTACACCAGCAGCTTTATTGTATGTAATGTAGTTTGTTCTTGCGCTTCATATGGACAACAAACAGGTTTCAATTTGTAATTTATGAATATGAGAAGTCGCCTACTGGTGCTTTATGTTTTGAGCTGACAAATAAATGACAGATCTTCATTCTTTGTTGTCAGAACACTGGCCTTGAAATTTTTTACTGGAATGCCCCATAAAAGCATGAAACAGGTACAGTTAACACTGTACACAACAGGCTTGGATGAATACTTAGCTGTGAACTAATTATTTTCCGTGGATGTAAACGTTTTTGAATATTATCTATAACCACTAAACTGATAACAGAGGAAGAACAACTCAGGTAGTGCACCTCTAAAGCTACTTATTAATTCTCCATCATGTGCATCATTCAAAGCTTGAAATGTTAGCCATGCTAATTAAGAATAGTGCATTGGAGAAAATGGAAAAGGAAAACAGATATTCCATTCTTGTAGAATTGGTGTGAGCCAGTCTGTGGCTGCCTGACTCTAAAGGGTATTTAAAGGGCATCTACATTAGCCCGACTGAAGGCAGCAGACAAAAGGACACTATACAACAAAAAGGCAGCAATTAGCACAAATTATTGCTCCCGATTCCTTCCACAAAACAGCATCACACACAGCCACATCTGCACATAGTCAGTTTAACACCATAAAACTGGAATGTGCATAAAGAATTTTTTTTTTCCTCCTCTCCTCATTTTATGTTTTTTGCCCTAACTTTTATCTTTACCAATCTTTGATGTTATGCTGCTCGCAGTTTCAGTTTCTAATCTTGTCCTCTCTGTACTGGACAGCAAAATACTCTCTTCATCATGTACAATTTCTCGTGTACAAGGACACAAAATTAACTTCCAAAAAAGGCTTTAATAGTATAAAACTGTCAGGGTGGCTTGTGTTTTCAACATCGTCAAAGTATTGTAAGAAACATATCTGATCAGAAATTAGCTGTAATTAGTAATTGCTAATTATTACATGTTAAGACTTTCTTAGCTTCTTCATATCCAATTTCCTACTAGCAAATTTTTCAAATGTCCAATGTCAGCATTGCTCTTTTGTGGGCTGTAATTAGTAATTGCTAATTATTACATGTTAAGACTTTCTTAGCTTCTTCATATCCAATTTCCTACTAGCAAATTTTTCAAATGTCCAATGTCAGCATTGCTCTTAACCTGCAGAAATGTTGTAAAGGTCATAAAGTAAACAAAGGTCCCTTAAAGGTGCAGTCAGAAGAAATTATGTCTTGGTTTTACATGGTTTAATTGGTTTTAAAAACACAATTTGTATGAAGTTGTATAATGTTTCAGTGAATACCTGAAAATGTGGGACAGCATGGAATATGTAAATAATGTTTAACTGTCACTTTAGATATTCTAGAGTCTGGGAATGCTACTCATGATTACAAAACATCTGCATTTTGTCAATTTTTAAAATTTAAAGGATACTTTCCCAAAACCCCACAAAAGACTACAAAATTAATCTTACTAACATCACTATGTGCATCACAGTCTTATTCCTCTGTTCCAAAGAGCTCCATTGCATTCCCACTAAAATCAGTTTTCCACAATTGCATTAATTGTCTTGTGTCTTCATTTAGGTGACCAGCATGACCGAAAATTACCTTCTCACCATTCACTTACTAGCTTTTTCCAGAGCTTTCAGCTGCATCCCAAGGTTGTCACCAGAAAACAGAAGACAACGCTAGTATATGGGCCTTTATTAAACAATATTATTAAACATTTTTGTCACACAGGCAATATGGTTTATAGTTTAATAGTCCCCAGTAAATATTCTTTTGTTTGACAAATGTTAAACATTTAATGTTAAACTGTGGCTCAGGAGGTAGAGGAGGTTGACCATGAACTGGAGGGTTGGTAGTTGGATCCCTAGCTTCCCTGGTCCACAAGCCGACGTGTCGAAGGACAAGACACTGAACCCCAAGTTGTCCCCGGTGGCTGTTCCACCGATGTATGAATGTGTGAGCATTTGTGTGAGCGAGTGAGTGAATTGTCGTAGAAATTTCTGTAAGTTTGAGAGTTGCTAATTCTCAGAAACAAACACAAATGTGATGAATCATCTCAGGTTTAATGTCATGCGGTATGGAGAGAAGACTTCTCTAAGCATTCTCTGACTTTGTGTTACAGTACTCAGGTTTATATATGGTTGACAAGAAAGGGGTGGACTAATCTTGAACAGACCCCACATGTTTGTTCAGGTATCTATCTTCAGCCTTCTTACCATCAAAGAAACAAATTGTTGGCAGTTATTTACAACCCTCTACCCTAAAACACTCTACCACTAAACATATACAATTATAAGACCATTTTCCATTTAAAATGTACTAAGAAATTACTGAGCTTCTGTGTGTGTGTGTGTGTGTGTGTGTGTCTGATGAGGTGTTTCCAGTGGGAAACATGGGCTTGGGCCTGAGCACCATCAACAGGATGAGGAAGTCAGAAAGTACTGAAAGACACTAATTCATTTTGCTTTTCTTTTTCATGGGGGTTGTTAACAATAAGAGAGATGGAGTAACAACAAACTTATCGTTCTAAAGAAACTACTGGGAACATTAAAGGTTCAAGGGTTAAATTAGCCTTCCAGTTATTTATTTGGCTAAGCAAGCCACAGAAAAAGAAAAAAAAAACTAGATGAACTGACTCTCATTCAGCTACAGCTTAAAGTGTTTTGCAGCAGAGACCAAAGCTAAAGACAATAACCTCAATTTGGAAAGTCACCTGCCTTATCACACCTTTCGCTTCTTCTCAGAATTGATCTGCGACCCCATCACACCAATATTTTTCAGGAATTTCTTTTTGTAAACGTGGTTGTTTTACATTATTTAGTAAAGGCCAATTCTCCAGTGTTCATGATGGAGCCAGACATAATGGCACATTTGTGACCCAGCAGCAAAGCCTCTATATCTGCCCTATATCTTTGCATTAAGTGCATTAAGTTTCATTCTTTTTGCCAAGTCCAAATCACCGCAGGGTTCAGAGAGCTGTTTACACATATCAGGGTGCCTAAATGGATTTTCCCCAACAGTGTTTGTATGAAAGAATCATCAAAGAACCTGCTAGTGTGGCAGCGAGGTGGAGGTTAAGAAGTTTGTTTTGCCCAGCAGAATTTCTGAGCTCATGTTATTAATCAACTGCATTAAATTCAAACATGAACACAAAGGTTATCTTTGCTAATTGAGTTAAGAACAACAATGTAAACACACACAGACACACACAAACTATACACAGTATACTTTATCTTACCTATGGTGTCTCCTTGTTCATGGACCATACTGGCCAGATCCTTCATGATTTGACTGACATCCAGCATGTCTCTCTACACAGAAAAACAAGTACAGGATACACAAAATTATGATCTTGTAAATAAACAATTGTTAGCTATTGGTCTTGCCATTGCCTCTCAGAAACATTATCAGTAACTATCAATTTGTACCATTTTTTTTTTATTTATTTAAATTTTATTATCTGTCTTTACTATTTGGAAGTATCTTGTCATATATCCAGATATGGAATACTGCTCTTCCTTAGGTGTCATCTTTAATGTGTTAAGTGGATGCGAAAACACATTAACACATATAATGCAAATAACTAGTAAATATTGTTATGCAGTGTAACATACAAAGACAAGAATAAAAATGAAAGACAGTAGAACAAAAATAACAGAGAGAAGTGGAATTCCTGGTGAGAGCGCAGATCAGTATTCTGGCACAGCTTCACCTACTTGCAAGGGCAAGGACAAGGGAAACAGTCTGAAGAGGTGTGACCAGGCCGAAGTGCTTCGGTCTCACACTACAGACTTTATCATGTAAGTGTTGTCCGAGTTTTGACCTGTTTTGACTCTTCCCTTCTCCATGCACCCTGTAAGGTTTGCCAGCAATCTACTCTACTATCAATTTGACTGTCAACACACACAGGCACACTATGCACACACACTTGTACGCATCTGTATAGACTATATATATATACACATATATTTTTACTGTACTGTTTTACTTTTGTAAATAAAGAATGAATAAATTATTAAAATCACTGCTGGCATTTTTTTTTTCTTTTGATTTATTAATCAACTAATCTTTTTTTATATTAGTTCTTAGTCACACTATGAAGTTTGATTATATTTGTGCAAATAAATATGGATTACATTTTGAATTTTTGATTTTAAATTGTGCTAATTGTAAATAAATGTAATTTATATTCCCAGTTATCACAAAGTCTTACATTTGTAGTTACATATGAATTTAGAAAAAACTGAATTGTAAACCCAAGTTCACTGTCTGTTTAATTGACAAATTCACTGAATTTGTGTTTAATCCTAACTGTTGTGCGCTTGACTTGTTAAAGAAAAAAAAAAGATGAGCTGTTCAAAGTTTTCGTTCAATTATTTCTCTGTCAGAGTACAGAGCAAACTAGTGCAGATATGGTTGACCGCAGCTAATTCTCCACAGTCTTCTAGCTTTGACTCTGCCCTCAGTGTTTCAGCTCAAAGCAATATGAAAGCTTATAAAACCTCTGTCTATCTCCTGCTCACAGGTCTCCCCCTTCTCTCCATTATGGCTTCGTGCAATCACAGCTGCGTTTGTGTAGCCTAACCCACTGGGCCATCCATCACAGGTGGCAGAGATTGCTGTGGAAACTGGCAACCATCCTGCCACTTGGCAAAAACCATTTGAATACAGCCAAGATGGCCCCTGGCAAACCTTGTGATGCTAAAGACTTTTTTTGCATTTATCTTTGGGCAACACTGTCTATCATGCTGTAATAGAATAAACAAATTTATTTTACCTGGCAAAGCACTGGGCAATCAGGACTCATTTCATCATAATGACAGAACAGTGTGTAACCAATTTAGTAAACAGTGTGTGGAAGGCAGAGAATAGGCAGAGAGAGAGAGAGACACACACACACACACACACAGGGAGAAGACAGAGATGGGATAGGTTGGGACCCCTGCCTGAGGGCTGAGTGGGTGGCCAGGCTTCAGGCCAACACTGTGCCCTTTTCCATATTTCATGGGCTTTAAATTCTGCTCATGGCCAATCTAGCAGCCACTGGATCCTAGCACTGAGGTGGCAACCAGGACTGGAGATTTTTCTATTATGAAAACAGGTTTGCTACAAGAGGTTTTCTTATCAGTACTGCTCGGAGATAGTTTCTGCTTCAGGTCCTCTGTGCACCTGATCAGCTGCAGAGAAAGTAGGTAAATTCTACAACTGCCCTGACACTTTCATTTTAGTTCACTTAGTCTGTGCTAAAGAAAAACCTTTATTTTCTGTCTGTTTAGGCTTCATATATAATGTGCCCCAAACCCACATTACATACCAATTCTAAGAAGGATAATGCATAAAAACACAAAGGATTTTTAAGTGAGCTGTTGAGAAATACTATACTCTCACAATGAAACAAACGAAATGGAGACTGCTCATGAGTGTAAAAACAAAGTGTGGAAAGCTTTCCCATTCAAGGTTTTTTTCAAGTGTGTCCTTCCTTTCACTGAAAATAAAGGCTTGATCCTTCACAGCCCAACATATCCCAACATTCTTTGTGCACAGATGATGAAAAGTGAATAAGCTGGACTCAAGTGCTGAATCAGTGGATCTGGGCTTTTTACACAAATGTAAGTAATGGGCTTCAAATAAATAACAAAAAATAAAAATACAAAAAGAAAGGGGACAGAAAAACATTTCTGACTCCATCATTAGCTATAGTATTAATAAATTTGCCCACTACCATCGTCTAACTCTGGTCCAACTGCAGCTTCCCAGGTTGCTAGGCGACAGGAGCGGTGCTTCGTAACGCAACAGTTGGGGCGGGAACAGTTGGCGTCACAAACAGGAAGTCCTCCATAGACTAGGCCCTCTCATTTTGGTTCAGCCCATAGTTCAATGCAAAGCACTAAAAAAATAATAATAATCGATCAACTAATTTTAAATAAAGTTGTACACATTTCTTTGCATGCTATAGTGCCAGTAACCACCATGTAAATGCCTTCAGAGTAATGAGAAAATCTTTTTTTTTTCTTTACCAGATGATGTTTTTCATCAAAGTCATGTAAAATTGGCAAGACATTGTAAAAGATCAATCCAGAATCTGTAGCAGCTTCAGGGGCCAGCACTCTACTGCCGACCCTGACATTACCTCCCTGCCATCAACGTATGCATAAAATGAACTTCCTTTAGAAGGATCACTAAAGTGGCACCAATTCTTATGATGGTGAGTCAGACTCGTCCTCAGCACTAAAACTCCGCTACACTGGTACACCTCCTGTCAGTCCCACTGCTGCTTTTACTGTGTGTGACTGATGAAAAGAACAGACTTGAACAAATTAAAGGCTCTGATGGTCTGTATATCTGTATATTTTGGAAAGAGTCATACTGCAATTTAAACATCTGTTCCATCTGACACTGGGGCCACTGCAGAGAGAGCAAAAAGAATACATATATTTTCACAGTATATATGATTGACATCTTAGTCACCAGTGCTGCATGCTTCACATTGTGTCAATCATAAGGATCTGTCTAATACTTGCTGATATGAACACTTGTGGGAGAGATTGCAACTCGATCCAAAGCTCTGCAACCAGCAGATTGTGTGATAGAGGATGAGCAAAAAAAATAAAAAAGTCACTCCTCTTTCTCTCTACTTTCATGCTCTGTTCATCCGCACAGAAATCTGTTTCTCATTCAACGAGCATCGCAAGTGTGATTACTTTATTCAGCTTGTGTCTTAAAAATCATACCATTATATTAATAGTAAAATTCGCAAGGCACAGTTTCAAGGAATCAGCAGAACGAAGGTTATTTACAATCAAACATGTGACAGCAAGCAGCAGGGATTAGAAGCAGTGCTGCAGACAGCACATGATTCTCCCAGTGTGGATTTCAGGCAAAGATGGCAGTTTATAGAAGCAAACACCATACATGCTAATATGCCACTGAGTCTTGCACTGCAGAGCAGTGATGAGCCAAATGGCCAAGCATGGAGGTTTCCTCTTGTGCCTGCAGAGGGAAGTATGGCACAGCAGAGCACTCCTATCAGCCTCTTTAAGTTAAACCAGCTTCAGTAATAAGAGCTGATTAAGTGTGCAAGTCAGCCGCAAAAAGGGAAACCGCTGATAGACAGCATGACCCCTGAAGAGGCATCTGGGAGATTTAAGGCGTTTTCACACCTTGTTCGCTTGGAGCAGTTACTTGGAGTACTCTCTCCCACTTAGTTTACTCTCTCCCACTTAGTTTGCTTCTGTTTGCCAAATGAGTGCACAGTAATCAGACCGAGACCTCATCAAAAGAGAAGTCTCACTGCAGTCCCAAGTCCAACTGACACCACCTTTGGCCTCTGAATGTCATCTGACAGAACAATCATAAACATACCATACATGTGCATTACATTCATGAGCTGTCAACAAATCTCAAATTTAGAACCAGAAAAGGCAACCAGCAGTTAATTATTTTTTTCTTAACACTTAAATCATCATCTGGTGTGTGTGTGTGTGTGTGTGCATGTGTGTATGCGTGTGCGTGTGTGTTGTTGTTAATTTGCATTTTTGGCATTTAAGCTGTCAAATTCAGTTTAGTGAAGGCTGATGAGCACTTAACAGTTTGCATGAGTCAGATGTGATAATGCCAGTTATCATGTAAACTGAAGTATTGCATACTTAATTAAAATTATGCTTGAAATATTACCATTACTACTATAAATCTTCTTATAAAATGATCCTGTGGGGGATCCCAACTTTAAAAGACTAAGATCTATAGTGAGTAGAGAGTACATTTGAATACAAGTCTACACTTTACTTATGAAACTATCCTTTGCGTTATGGGAAACGGGGGACCTGGTGATTTTAGATATTCGATTGTGGCTAAAATCTAAAAATCCATCCAACCATCCTCTATACCGCTTAACCTATTGAATCATTGGGGAACAGTTGACATTGGGAGAGGGTACACCCTGGATCAAAATTGAAAAATTCACTTTATGGGAATGCAACATAGTATTGTTGCAGTGAGTGCTTGGATGAGAGTAGACAAACTTCTTTAACCTCTGATACTTCAGGTGCAGGGAAATCACTCTGCATATTGAGACATGGGCAGACCTCCAGCCACTATTATGTCTAGTAATGTTCTGCATACATTTTCATTTCACAATCTGTCATTTTCCATCTCACTGAATTTGCATTATGGACACCTAGCTAATACCATAGAGGCCCCAAATGTGGCTCCAAGCAACCCAAAAATTCAAGTCATAATTTCCTGCAAAAAAGCACGGAAAGGATTAAAGATTTCCAACAATGGGCAAACTTCCGTGATGACATCAGAAGAACAGGTCACCAATGTTAATTTTAGGGATAATATGTAATCAAAAATAAAGCAAAATAGATGTAGAATCTACAAAAATGTAAAAAAAAAAAAAAAAAATAGAGTTGGTGTTGACTTTTCCATTCAGAAAGAGAAAGAAATTTGTTATTGTTGTGACTTTTAGTGATTTATTGGAGTAAACCATAACCATATCTCTGTTTCGGTACTGGCTTTTTACCACTATGAAAAGATTTGGCCCCACTCTGACATACAGTGTGATACAAAGGTATAAAAAAAGTTTAGGACTATCTTGCCTGTACTTAGCAAACAACAGAGAACAGTGAGAAATTGCACTGTACTGTGTTGTGGTGTATCTCAGGTGTGGTGTGCTTTTGGGAACACATCAACTGACTCTGTCGTGTCAGTTGTGATTTAGCAGTGTTTGGTGACATATCCACTCTCCACAGGCACATTAGTCATCATTCGCTGTCAACACTTGTCATTTCAAGTCCCTTCTGTTGCCACTACATACTGGCAAATCCATAACCTGTAAGGGGAGGGGGAAGAATTCTTTTACTCTTTGCAAAGGAACTTGTTGAAACTTTTTGCTCCCAATCAAATCTGAATATAGATCTGTCTGCAGGCCTACGTGAACTCAACTTGAACAAAGGAAAACATGTAAAATCCAGACATCTTATCAGTTTAGATCACACAATGGGGTTGCAAAAGAGATGAGTGTTCCAGCTGTTCCAGCTAAACTAATTTAGATGCTGCAGATACTTATGTGCACAAGATACTTCAGATGGTTACTGACAAGAAATTCTCTCAGCTCAGTCGAGTGAAAACAAAAGACTCTCCACAGCAGCAACTACTCTGTTCTGACAGACATGCACCACTTCATCACCTCAACCCCCATTACATATGGACCAGCGATACAAGACTGAGATGCAGCATATGATTTCTTGGCATCACATGCTATTCGTGTTTTGAAGCTAGCCCAGTATATCACAGTGCATATAATAGACACCTCAACTCACCTCCGACTTGAGCATTTCTGTTGGTTCATTATATGGTACCACTGAGAAGACAGACACCTGCTGGCTTTGCCATTTAATTGAAACGTGAACATCCGGCATGACTTGTAATGTCACCTGCCATTTCAGACCTTCGCCTGCCTTGCAGTAATTCCACTTTATCACCACGTCAGTTACCTGAGAAAACCTTGAAAAAAATATATCTGGTGCTGTTGATAGGTAGGGGTGACAATGGAGGCTAAAGTTGTTGATTTATTTATTTATATTTTCTCACTATAGGTAATTCCATGTTTGTCTCACTTGCATGTTTTCCTTGCACCTTTGTCCCTCCCACCGCAGGCATAATGCAGGATGCAAGGAGGAGAAACAAGGTATGTTTTTAGAGAAATTAGTTGTTCTTTCCGAACCGTCATCTGTTTCTGCACAACATCATCATCTCCCAGTTGAATTTTCTCTGGGTATATGGTGACTTTTGTTGGTTTGGGGTTTGTATTTGTATGCATTATGCAAACACCAATAAGGGCGCACACCCCTTTGGTGCAGCAAGTTGATTTTTTGTGTTTTATTATAATTCTTTTTTTTTGTTTGAACATTTTTCAACTATTTCATGAACATCTGCATCTAATTCAAATCTATACATTTTGTATTTCTACTGTTCTTCGCTCCTAACAAGCTAGATTCACATTTACTTTTAATGGCTGCAATGTTTTGATGATTTTTTTTGTTTATTTAATGATTTGCATAAAAATGTATTGCTGTCATGTTTGTAATTACCTCACTGAATAATTTCAATTACTATAGGTAATTCAATGTTTGTCTCTCTTGCATGTTTTACTTATATATGTTTATATCTCTCTCTCTTCTCTCTCTGATCTATATATATATATATATATATAATATATATATATATATATATATAAAAAATATATATATATATATATATATATATATATATATATATATACATTTTTTTTTTTTTTTTTTTTACCTGCACAATCGCACAATCATTTTTAGCCTCACAATGGAAAGGATGACAGAAAGGATTTCATTATGCTCTGTGCTTATTAAATAATGTTATTCATAGTAGGAAATAATAGGCTTTTAGATCTTAATTAAAAAAAAAAGATTTCTAAGAAATGAAGATTTAATTTTGAATTTGGGTCACAGACCACTTCTATCTAGATGGTGAATCTGAAAACAAATATAATAAGAACGTGGGAGTCCTAAATTGCCTTTGTTATTTGTGTGTGAAAACTGGTGTGATGTTGTGATCTGGTTTCGGATGAGTCAGAGGGAGCATCTGACAGATTTCTCATAAACTAGTGTGTCAGATTGGTGGACAACTTCTGTGAATGATGGTCTTGTGTAACCTCCATCCTCAACCACAAATAAGAGCTGACAGAAAGACAGCTGACTGAAGAGAGAAACAACTTCCGGGTCGAGCGAGGACAGATCTGGGATGTACGTAAGAACCAATTGGCTGAGGAGGGGGTATAAGAAAGTTGACACAGGGGTGTTCCTAACCCAAGGACGAGTGAGGTCACACAAGATCATCCTAAGTAGAAGCTACCGGATGAAGACATTTCTTTTGTCTGAAGTAATGCTGAATTGAGGCAGGAAACTGCTACAAAGTATAGGTAGGAAATTTTTTTTCTTTTAGAGAGAAAGTGATCAAGAAGAACAGAAAACAGAAACAAGAAACAATATAAATCTGCCTTTAGTTGTATGTGGCCATAGAGAAAATCTTGATTGGCTTCATTATTACATAGCAGTTTAAAGCTATGTTAATATTTTAATGAATTTCATCAAAATTATTTTTTACTTTGCTACTACTACTATCTGTAGCTGTAGCTTATTTTAACATAAAAGGTAATCATTTAAATTCAGCTTTGTTTAATTATATATCAAGATGTCACCAAACAAAATTTAATAGCATTATTCACATTACAATAATTCTCATTAAATGGAAGTTGACTTTAAAATTTCTTATAAAAGCTATAACAGAAGGTGGTAACAAGGTGGTTTTGTACATTTAGTATCTTTGGGGATTTACTGTGTAAGTCCCATGACTGATCAATGGGAAGGCATACTGTATAAGGAAACTGGGGACAATCTCAGAAAGCCTGAAGAATTTTGAACATTATTTCCCAAAGGGGCAGCATGGTGGATTGGTGGTTAGCATTGGTGCTTCACAGCAAGACGGGCCTGGGTTCACAACCTGTCACGGACCTTTCTGTGTGGATTTTCTTCCCTGTGCTCACGTGGGTTTATTTTTGGTACACTGGTTTCCTCCCACAATCCAAAAACATGTTTGGTGACTCTAAATTGCCCATAGGAGTGAGTGTGAGTGTGTGAGGTTGTGTGTCTATATGTGGCCCTGTGATGGACTGGTGACCTGTCCAGGGTGTACCCCTGCCTTTCACCCAAAGAGAGCTGGGATAGGCTCCAGCAGATCCATGTGACCCTAAATAGGAATAAGAAGGTATAGCTAATGGATGGATCGATATTCCCCAGTTGTAGATACTGGGGGGAAGTAAAGTTTGATCCCCCATAGATATTTCCACTAACCTAAATCTCAATCAAACCATCATCTTAACTCTAACCAGCAGCTCCCGCCTACTCCTGAGCTTTATGAGCTAACGCTTACTCTTGAAGACGGCACGGCAGCCAAAAATGGTAAATACCGTCGCATTTAGTGTAGGGACGTTTTGATTTGGATTGAAGTGCATGCACAAAGCGAGAGAGCTGTGAATCTTGCAAACTTTATTGGATGGTAAAAGCAACAAAACAAGACAAACAAAACATGAGTAGTGAACTAGTCAAAATCAAATAGTCCTCAAATGTGAAAAATCCAGGACAGAGACAAAAAGCAAGAAACCTGAAAATGTAGCTGATGAGAGGTTAATCAAAAATTCCACAAGTAAACGCTGGCAATCAATAATGACCACAAGCAGCTCACGCTAAAATAGGGAAGGATCTAGCAAAATGCAAAGAACAAAGCAAGTAAAAAGAACTGTCACAAATCAACCACAGGAGGAAACAGAAAATGACAAATGCAAAGCAGGGGATTATGATTATGATTAAAAAGTAGTGACTAGCCACATGTATGAATGCCAGAATTCACTTTCACCACTTTGTGCTATTTCAGGTTTTTATTGGAATTTAGTTGGAGAAACACCTACAGAGAACATCAGTTTAGCCTAGCAGGCAAAAGCCAGAACAATAAACACACTATTGTAGGTGTTTTAATTATGTCTGCTTGTTTGTTGCCAGTTGATTAAAAACAATTATTAATATTAAAATGTTAATTATATTTTATAATAAATTAAAAGGAGCTAAAACATGTTTGTGTAATTGCCTATTGATAGAAATCTGACAGTCCAATCAGCAATAGGAGGGGTAGTTGTTGAAGTCTGGGTACAGTCCATACACACAGTACAGTACATTATGCCAAGAATAACATATCTTGGTACAGATTATAAGCAACATGGCTGTGCACAGATATGGATGATCAAAGTGGCTTGAACAAAGGACAAATAAGTTTATCTGCTCTTCTCTCTCATGCTCAGTCATCCACCCTCTTACCCCACTCTCACTCTCTTTGATAACTGTGCTTAATGCCGATATGAAATTCTCCCCACATCTCCCACCGAATGCCAGAGGCATCGGGCAACAGGACACAGTGTCACTGCCACAGCAGAAAAACTGTTAAGCAGATTTACTTGCACGCTTACTGGTGAGAAAAGGGGGGAGGTTAAAAAAAAAAAAAAAAAAACCTCTGACTTTTCCCCTACACCAAGTGCATGAGAGGCATCTCTCTTTTTTTTGCCCTTACTGAATAAACGGTTTATAAATGTAAAATCATGTTTCCTCTCTGGCAGTTGCCCAAGGACCTAACACCCTGAATACGATAACACGATGCCAGCAGCAGGGCCTGAAGGGCAACGAGGAGACATAGCTGAAAATATTAGAGACAGAGGTTACAGTCTGCTGAGGCTCAAAATGCTTCCTCTTCTGTGATTTCAAAATAAGCATAAAGGCAACAAATGAATTTACTCCTATTCCTATTGGTGAACAGCTTTGGGTGTTTGTACTATTGCCAACCTAGTAGTGGGCATAAGGGTCTGAGAATTGGGCCATCTATTTTTGCTGATGCAAACAAAGAGCAATGAAAGGCCAGGTTGTTCTGAAATGTACTGTTGCAGAATAGACCTTGTTCAAGTGACTCCTATTCAGTCAACTTGGACAAAAAACAAATAATAACAGGTTTTAAAAAAAAACTATAGGCATTTATACTTTAGAGACAATAAACCATTTTTAGCCCAGATAATACAAAGACTATTCATTTGTATTTCAGATTATGCTTTAATGTAATTGAAATAACTTTTCACAGACAATTTTTTTTCTAGTAAACCAAATGTCTGAGATGGGTCTTGACTCCTGTATGTGGCTTGGTTGTGCACAATAAAACCACTTTGGACAAGGTTAGGCAGGATCATTGTTTTAGTGAAATTGCAATAAAGTAAACACGTTCTTGTGTATTTTAGTGCATCACACCTTCTTACCAGACTGCTGTGGCAATAACTGTTGATTTCTGTGGTCTCTAGAGGATTATTTTTTAACAATTACAGTGACCCTGAGTCCATCAGTCTAGCACCACCATCACTAGCACTTCCCAGTCCACACACTGTACAGTCAGCTTTAACAAAGAATAATATTATGACAGAAAAACATAGAATTGACACATTTAAAGTCCATTACAGATAAAGTATTTACATTTTGGGCAGTCCATGTCCTTTTCGCTAGCACCAACCTTAAGATAGAATTTTCACACAGGACTGCATTATATCCATTTGTACAAAGCAACAAATTGTAAGTGTTTTCTACCTCTGCTGGAAGAAATGCTACATGCCATGTTGCAGCATATAGTTTTGTCAGTCACTTATTTTACTTCTTGTGGAATAGGAAAAAATAGGATTTGGGTGGACAGGTTTCAGTCATGCTCCAAAAAACTGTAACTCTGAGTTGCTGATTTTTTTTATTTAAACACTCTTTTACCCCAATAGTCTCTATTTCAATTAAATATTGTTGTCAGTATTCATTACTATGCTGTTTAATACCCCCTGCATGTTTGCAACTTTAGCAATTTCACTGTACATTGGAAGTACTTTAATTTACCTGCTGTGTAGATTATCAATCTATTATTATCTTTTTTTGCACTTTTGCAGGAAGATAAATGTTAGCATTTGAATAGTGTCACTCATGAATCTGGAGACCATTATTTTAATGGATAAGTGAGTTGGAATGGAATATAAGCATTTTATTTGGATGTCCCAGAAGACTGTATCTTGCAGGAGCTAGCCAGTTAACTTCAGGGTGTAAAAAGAGGAAAACCAATATACTTTTGATTGCCACAGTTAATAACAAATGTTAAAATATTTTCTCTGTATTCTTCTGCTAAGGGTGTAAGTCTTATTGTTTGTCAGTTGGAATGGTTTATCTTGACGTGCTGCCACCTTACCTGCCTTCAACAAAGGATAAACTGTATGGGTAGATTGTCCAAAGGATACATTGGTAGGACAGACATGCTTTGCTGTAAGCTTTTTTTGCAACCCTTCTCGTTCTGCCAGGCCAGGTGTTGTATTCAGATTCCCCTTGAAAGCTGTCCTCTATTATGCCCTGAGCTTTTTTTTTTTTAAATTTTTGATGAAATGATCTCCTGTGCCAAAGCATATAAAGTGCAGCTGGGAGGTGACTTAAAGGGGTTGCAATGTGCATAAAGTGCTGCAGAAGCTGGATACCAATATTCTGACTTCTCTTGTCAAGATATGTTGAGCAATATGATATGCTCAAGGACAATATGTCCAAAAAAATTCAATTACCTGTCTTGCGGAGTGGGGAGGGTCTTTACACATGGTTTAACCGTTGCTGCCTAATATCATGTTAATGAGAAAGTCTATTTGTTTATTTATTTTTGTTAAGTAACTCAGAAAAGTTGATTTGTCAAAACAGCTTAAGGATACAATTTTTAATCATTAAGGATGTTTAATAACTGCACTCTCAATCTGAAAGTGAGGACACTGTGGTGTTAAACATGTGATGCTACTCATATGTTTATCACTCTAATGGAAGGAATCACTTGTACCTGAAAACATGTCCGTGTATCTTCCACATGCCAAGAACAGAGTCCAAGACTGCGACGGTATTTCGAAAAACAGGGTGGTATTGCATTCAGCAGCTAAGTCCTTTGTAAACGTAAACCCCACAGAGAAATAGTACTTATAGACATTGCACCATGACTTGCCACCTCAGTAGCAACCACAAAGCCTTGGCAGAGTTCACACATACATCCAGCCCCTAAGAAAGGCAAATTTAACTTCAGAAACACATCAACCCCTTAGCAGAATGAGAGACTGATAACAGTGACAGACAGATTGGCTCACTTGGCCCCCTGGCAGGAGAGCAGTGAAGAAAAGTGAGGTGTGCTAGGAGTCACTGCAAACACTGCTGATTTAATGGTATGAGGGGGATGAAAGGGTATGTTTGTATGGGAAGAAGGGTGGTATAGAGGTGAAAAAGCACATTGTCAGATGCTATCACTCTCCCCAAAGGAACAACGTCAAGCCCCTCAGCGCCTGCCTGAGAGCTGACTATGACATTTATCCATGCTGCTATGACTAAAGCGCAGGCCAGACAACCCTGTCTGAACACCAATCATCTGACTGGCCCAAGTCGGCAGCTGCACTGAAATGAAGCTGTCATTCGTGCCAGAGCTTTTTACTGTGTGTCAGTCTGCAGCTAGAGATGGATGCTTTTCCTTTATTCACTCAAATTCAACACAGCTCCTGTGAGGGGATCAGTTGATTTGAAACGTTGATGAAGTTCAAACAGGTCCAACTGAGCACTTGGAAACATATTCATTATGCTGCAAAGTGCTTCTAAAACATTGTGAGTAGTCAAACCACTGGACTGCTGCATATGGGCTTGTCATTTTAAACAGACTGAAGTGCCCCGTGCCAGCCATTTTTCTGCTTTGATTCAGCCATATGGTTGTGAGATGGCTGATGGAAGTTTCACAATATTACTTCAAAAGTTTTGTTGGGAGATTTTGAATTAAGAGAGACGGCATTCTCGATAAACCTCAAACGTAGCTATTGTTTGACTCAAAGCTGATGAATAATCTCCTAAAACTAAAAAAAAAAAACCTGATCTCACCACAATGCATACAAATAACATGCTTTGGAAATCCCATGCATTATATATGCCAAATGTTGATTTCACATGTTTCGGTAGCAATGTTTCATGCACCAGGTATATTCATTAGGCATATTCATGCAAAATCTGCATTTGTTCTACATACTGCATGGTATTTCCAATGCATGTTCCACCGAAGCTTTGGAATAGCATTAATATTTTCAAGAATAATATTAGGATTCACATGTTTACTATGGCTTTTAGTTGCCCCAAATGGTTTTATTTTATTTTAATTAAGTTTCATCAGTATAAGTAGTTCACTGTTATACTACTGGTGTCCACACTTCTTCAGTGTGGTTCACTATGTTCTTTGGCTCCCTCATTGCATAAATGACACACTGGTAGAGCATTTAGCAGCTCATGATCCTTCTAGTTTTCTATCATAGCTAGTTTTTTTATTAGTGCTCAAACTTATATTTAGCATACGCAAACATTGTTTTAAAGAAATGCAATCATTGCTCAGTAAATGATGGATGTGTAGATGTTTGCTAAAAGGTTCACCATGCAACTGCACAGCTAGAAAGTTCAGCAGGGTTTCTTTTGGACCCAACTGGCCAAAAAAAAAAAAAAAAAAGTCAGATGCCAGTCAAAGATCACAAAAAGTAAATGCAGGTTGAAATCTCCTTTTGGTACTTTCTACATAAATGGACATTCAATTCTAGAGATGGCGGGAGTGGCACTGCTTGAAACCCTAAAGGGATAGACCTTATCAGTAAATTGTGTTTGAAAGATCTACAGCAGACTGAAAGAAGAATGAAAAGCTGAACCATCTGAGGTCTCATCTGGACCACGTTAAGTGGCATTTTAGAAATGACTTTACAGTATTTAACAGAATGATGTGTTCTTTCATGCCAGTTAAAGACTGCAAACATTAAGATTCCATACACACTAAGCCCAGGTAAAGGAACAAACAAGTCTATATAAGCACCTTAGTAATTGGGTAGCATTCAATATCCTGCAGCAGCATGGGGGTACTGTGACAAATTACTAATAAGCTTTTGGAGGAGACAGAAGAAGACAGAGCCTGTCTGAGTTTCTAGTTACTAACTTGGCATGTGTTGGCCTCCTGGGAGGCAATATCTGAACAAAACAAATACAGAGCTTGTTTTCCTTTATTTTTTGAAGACTCTGTTTTAAATTCAGGCATTTTTGTCTCAGATATTTTGTTTTAAAGGTAAATGGCCAATGCTGTTTATTTTTTGTATATAAGACTATGGGCCAGATTTCTGCACATGAAAGTACAAGATTTCATTATTCATCTGACACAAGGTGCAAGTAGCTTAGTATATGCATCCCTGAGAGAATATCAGTAAACGGGCTTACAATCACAGAGTTGCTGGTTTGAATTTTGTCTGGCTGGAAATACATGGATTATGTAAGTGATCCATAAATGGCAAATGTTTCTTCTGGGACATGTAAAATATTATATCTACAGAGAAAAAGCATTTTATGGTAAATGCAACAATAGAAAATACAGTTGCCTGTCTCTTAAGGCCTTTACAACCCAGAGGCGAACTTCCCGAGCCATTATTTCATGAATCAATAATAACTTTTCAACCAACTTGTTAATAGACCATTTCACATCAATGACAATTTCAACAATTTCACTGTGGTGTGTTCATATTTACTCAGTAGTTTATGGACAACAGTGACTATGTAAAAGACTTTGCCAGCTAGTCATCTAGTTATCTAATGTCATAACCTTACGACATGAGTATACACTAATAAGAGTAAAACATAACGTTATAGTTCCTGGTGTGTGAAGGCCTTTAGGCAAATATATATATATATATATATATATATATATATATATATATATATATATATAAAACCCATTAACAAACATTAATCCAACAGGAATAGCTGAGGCATTGTCGCACAAATATGGTCATTGTAAACTCAGGCACAACCTGTACTGACTAAAGTTAAGCCTTTAGAGAGTGTGAATGCCCTCTAGCCAGGTTTCTAATCTTCAGCTCGACATACAGCACACAGGACTTATTTCTAGCTAGTGATTGTACTGGGCAACTGTGTGATCTTTGTGTTGCATGAGTTCAGTTGTTCATGAAGTGTATAAAAACACAAACATAAAAATGTAGTGAGCTGACGTCTGTGTTCTTACTTCAATCTGCAGCAGGGCCTCCTCTCTTTGGCGAAGCACCTCCACATCCTCCTCACTGATCTCAGACAGGAAAGCCTGAGCTCCTCCCTTTGAGCCTGCTCCCTCTCTAAACAGTGGACCATCATCCACCTGCTCACTGGACGGGGTCTGAGGGCTCTGTACATGCACATATAGACAAGTATAATTAGTTCACATAAATAATGTAAAACTCTAAGAGCCTAGATAGCCAATATACTCACTGTGGTTCAGTCAAACTGCCCATGTCCATGTTTATTAACTGAATTTACTCAAGTACATTACTTAAGTACACATTTACTAGGTTTTCCCATTTTCGGGTCTACTCTACTTCTACTCCATCACATTTCAGGGTGATGTTTCCACTAAAATTATTTGACAGTTGTATGCTGCGATTTGGTATTTGACAGACAACAACTGTGCTGTTGGTTCAAAATGTCCTTACACAATAATGTACCATCAATAATAATTCACTATTGTGGTATAATAACACTGCCAGAGGTCTTACTGCAGCATCATGAGCATTTTTTCATACTTTAAAGCATCTATAATCAATATTTTTTAATAATAACAATGTCTCAGCTGAGAAAGTGAAAACAGAGCGACACTGTGTAAAGGGTCACTGAATCTACACTGAATCTGCAGCCTCCCTTGAGTTTGCAGTGCATTATATTGCGTTTTAGCTCATTGTTTAGCTGTCTAACCAGTTTCTTTGGCCTGGGTGTCAAATAAGTGACATATTGATGAAGATGAATGTTCAGTGGGTGTAGCCAGTCACTTATTTGTACAGTGCATCTTTACTTGTAGAGACTGACTGAGACTGAGGCTGTTAATCCACGAAAACCTGTTCAGTCTGTATATGCAAGCAGTTACATGTGAAAAGGGAAGAGACATAAGAGAGGTCTGGTTGTCTTTTTTGCATTGCTAATGTGTTCCACCTTTGTGCGGCTCAGTGCACAGCTAATTTATGGTAGAGGGGACATAGTGGGTCAGAGCACAAGGACCAACCCGGGCTGAGTCACGGCACTCTGTCTACTGGCCACGTTCTGACTCACCACTCCTCAGCAAACTGCTACATCGTGCTCACTCCTCCACATACATACCCATTGCAAATGCTCCAGAATACATTAGTGCATCACACAGATAGAAAAAACTCTGAACACAATCATTCTGACACCTTAGTGCACAAGTTCACACGCTGCAAGGAAGTCTACACGATTTCTCAAGTTTCCTGCTGTCGATTCCAGTTGACTGATGACGTGTATTCAAAGATGTGGGTGGTAAACAGTCAATACTGTTTGCATTGATCTGCAAAATGCGTGTAAAGATTTCATGCCCCTTCTCTAGTCATTTCCTGTCCATGGAGTGAAAAAGCATGTAAATTCATCTACAGAAATAATGTGCCTCCTGCTACTGCTTAAACTACTGTAGATGTAGCAGTAGTTCCACCACTTTGTTCTTCTACAGTGTTCCCACTGATTAGTGAACTTGTTGCTATGCATTAAGGGTAGTCAGCAATACATAAAGTACCCTGCATCTCATCGCTCCCAAAGTCCTTTACCTCTAACACTAGCAGTATAAAAGACCTTCATAATACGCTTTCAGAGAGACATAAACCTTAATAGATAGGATTTTCCTCTGTAAAAAGATGGCTTTTTAGAGGCTCTTTGTGAATGTAATAGTTCTTCAAAGTACTGTTACTGTCCAACCACACAAAGCTGTAAATGATTTGCCATTCAGTTCAACAGCAAGGTGGTGTTAAAGATGATGATCTTGGATCAAAGGGGTTCAAACCTCCACCCTACTAAAGTATTGTTGACTGAGGCACTGCTCTGTTGCCAGGCTGAATGTTCTCCTTACTGATACAGGTGAGTATCAGAGTGCACTTTAATCATTTACAAACATTGATGACATAAAACATAGTTCAACATTTGTCTGTTACTCACTTTGAAGCAGGTTTATTGTACATGAGCTTGTGCTGTCAAATTGGTTAAGTGTGTTAAGTTCCAGGCGCCACCATACAATTCTGCACTTCAGCAGTTTCGTTACAGTTGGAGTTCAGCAGCTATCAGACAGTTGTGCAGAAACACAAACACACACGGACAGATCACTTTTATGACCTCCACTATGACCAAGGCAAAAAATGTATTTGCCTCATAGGCTCTTACTCAAACTATTCTCTCACCCATACAGATAAATGCTCTCTCACCCACACAGAGGACTCGATGGCCAAACTGATTAGGGTCAGATAAATACCACAACCGCATGTTCAGCCTTCAGCCATTTAAATCGCTGGAGCTGTTACTCCCCGTCACATTCAAAGTGACAGGGGTAACAATTGCTATTTTTTGTGTAATTACCAGTCAATCTCAAATCAGTCACAAATCCTTCTTGGATGTATTTGCACTTTACACTTTTTTGATATTGGATAGCTATCTGATCTGCCCAAGGGCTCCCCAAAACTGTTGAGATTGCAAGAGTCGACAGTGAACTGGGAGAAAATGTTCAAATTTTGGAGACACTGAGCACTGTAACAAAATCAGAGAGCTGACGCTAAAGAAACTGTTTTAAAGTTTGTTATTACAGTGGCCAAGAGAGCAAGAGGTAGGCCTAAATGAAAAAAAAGGCACTATATAATGACATATACAAACACAAAGAAGGAAATGTAACAATGTAAGAAGTTTTAGCTAACCATTGATCACTCATTACCACAGCAGGTACTGGTAAATTTGTGATGCACAACAGAAATATATTTACTTAATTTACTTTAACCAGTCAATACATATTCTGTCATTTCCATATGGTATGCACCTTCTAATACTTTCATAATATCACTAGAATACTAAATAATTCATATCTGTATTTCTCTTTTTAAAATCATGTGAATATATAGTCATATTTTGCACTCTCAGTTTTCTGTACGGTCCTAAATTTATCCTAACTTCATGTTGCATATTCTGCTACTGCAACCATCTCATATACAAACACAGATCGATAAGTTTCATTTTACATTATCTTATTTTTGTAATCAAAAATGAGGATTCATTCACATCCAGTCTCTCTGTAATAAGGACTGAGTTTCATTTGTTAAACACAATTACTGACTACCAATCTCTGAATTGTCAGTGGACTGTGCAGTGAAAATAAACTCTTGCCACTAACTGATTTAAGTTCAGATAAAAAAAAAAGACATTTCAGCAATTCATAAAACTTGGATGTGATGAATGGAGTCCACTGTAATATAACGGAGTGGAAGAGCCTAGGCAGGGTTTCACAGGAGCCCTTGTGAGGATGCAGTCGAGCAGAGAAATGCCATCTCATCATCCTGCTCCTTCATGAATAAGAGTGAAACAAAGGGCAGATTTGCACCCTCTATATCAGCTCACCTTCTTGTCTTTCTGTGTTGGAGGAAGCAAGGCCCTTGAGCGCTCTGCAATTTTCTGAAAGAGGAGTGAATGTGGAGAGAGAGTCAAAAAGACTATTTTCATGTTCTTATTAAAAATGTCAGAGTATTTGTGCAAGGCATAGCTCTTCAGATATGTACAATTTTTCAGCTCCATGTATTTGTCATTTATTAATACAAATTCAATCACAGCAATGGATTTATGAAAGCAAATAAACACATTAAATATGTGGCTACCTTCTGCAGATTCCCATAGTGCTGCACAGACTCTGAGAGTTCAGTCTTTAGTCTGGTCAGGCGCAGACGGTCTTGCTGTGCAGCCAAAGATGATTAGATTTAATTAGCACAAATGTAGTTTAATCGACTGTTTATTCTTCAGAGTGACAGTGAATGAGGGAGGAAGGAAAGGGAGTAAAAATTACCCGTGAAGAGCCACTAATAATATCAGAGAGCTGTTTGATGAGTTGGCTTGTGCTGGTGATGACTTTGTTGGTTTGCTGCTGCGTGGAGTGTCTGGAAAAAAAAGATTTGAGGAAAGACAGAAAAAAAGACAACATTTACTGAATTATGAGAATTCAAATGTAATGCATGTATGCAAAGGTTACCTCAAAAAAATTGGTAATGTGCTTGAAAGTGCATGCAGACCATCATGGGAAACATAATCCATCCATCCATCCATCTATCCATCCATCCATCCATCCATCCAACCATCCATCATCTATACCCTCTTATTCCTATGTAGGGTCACAGGGATCTGCTGGAGCCTATCCCAGCTCTCTTTGGGTGAAAGGCAGGGGTACACCCTGGACAGGTCACCAGTCCATCCCAAGACCACATAGAGACAAACAACCACATACATTCACATTCACTCCTGTGGGCAATTTAGAGTCACCCATCAACCTGACATACTGACATATGTTTTTGGATTGTGGGAAGAAAACGAAGTACTTGGAGTAAACCTATAAAAGCACGGTTAGAAGAACTGTGAGGTAACAGCACTAACCACCAAGCTACCGTGCCGCTGTGGTCTCAATGAAATAATGTTATAGTAAGTATATCTCTTCGCAATGAGAATATAACCTAAAATACACTGTGAAGACCTATTTCCTTGAAACACATTCTCTTTTATTTGAAATCCTGTCTTGGAATTAATGAATAAATAATAATAATAATAATGATGAGGGGGAAAGGTAACACATAACATGTAAAATAAAATTTAAAAAAAAAAACAGCTAAGAAGTGACTTAATCAAAAGCAGAAGCATTTAATTGAGGTTGCTCATGGGTTGGTATGGTTGCAAGAGGAGTATTATCAGCTACCAGTTGAATTCTCTTCGTTCATTCATATTTTTCCAGGGATGTTCTGCTATAGTGAAAGGTTGAAGAAGCAGCAATATTCATATCTTTACAGTAAGTCCAGCAGAATTGTAGGCTATGACAGTTATTAAATAACTTTGCTGTCATCATGATCAATGCCCACAGATCTCGCACTAACCCTAAAGGCCAAGTCCCATTCTGCAGACTTGCTACTATAATGGGCTACCCCACAGTACACAGCTACAGAAACAAACTTCTGTTGCATACTCAAATACTGATTTACTGTTCATGTATCAGGTGGCAGGGGGAGCAGATGGATCATAGTACACTAGAGCTAGAGGGAGAATGTCACTATTATCGGGTATCTGATGTGAGAAAATAACAAATATCACAGTAAATTAAATACTCATAAACATCTGCCATCTTATCTGTGCAGAACGCGGTTAAACAGAGTTGTAGACCAGGGAGGTAGATGGGGTAGAAGTTAATTTTGCTGCTAGAAATAAAAGTTTTACTATAAAGAAATAATTAAATTGGACTGCAGCCAAGTTCTCCTCTCTGGCCGAAGTCTTAACAGACAGAAATTGTTTTTTTCTATGTGAAGATGTTTTACAGTTACTGTAAAATCTAATAAGGCTTTAAGGCTTTAAATAGCCACAAGGCTGCTGCAGGAAGACAGTAAATGCTTAAGTTCACTTAGTATGATATAAAAAAAATTAAAGAATGCTATATTTTAAAGCAAAACTGTATAATCAATAATATAAATAAAGTTCCATTTGATTTAGGCTAACCACTGTAAATGCTGTACTGTTGATTTGCCTATACTGTATGATCAGCCATTATATCATACTACGTGCTTTGTGACTTGGAAGTGCATTTTGCTCACCAGTCTCGCACCAGTCTCAGCCAGAATATGAGTGTAAACACACACACACACATAAAGCCACTTAACAGAAAGATTAACAAGCGCTAAACCCCAGCATGATGCATCATCATTTCACCGTAAAGCAGCAACAGACATGCAAAGGATTATTTTGAAATCACAGCCAGCTAATGCTCCATCAAGTTACCCATCAAAATTACACAGTACAGACTGTATGGCTGGCACTTTATGTCAGAGATCTAGAGGAATGACAAATAAACCTTAGTATGAAAGTGCACCTCTAATACACCAATGGAGACTTGTTTCAGGAACACCTTTCATATCTCAAACAATCTACAATGTGACATTGAAAGAGTTTCCCTCACTACTGACAGAATCACATAGCTTAAAGGAGCACTCAAGTAACTCGGTGTAACACTCATAAATTGAGACAATTGAGAGAGTGAATCCAAGACGCACTGACTTTTCACCCGTGTTAAGAGTTTACTTCCAAAAACATTGGACCCTGCATTTTCCAAGATACAACTTTAAAGCATTTCTCATTAAGCTGTTCAAGCCTGGGACATTTTTTAAGACTACTGCTCAAAAATTACATAAACGAAATTAATATAATTTTTCTCTGCATCTACAAGGTCTACATGGATATCAAAGCAAAGGTGAGAGGGAGATTATTGTAAATGTGAAAAATTTAATATATATTCTACTGGGTATGCAGTATGCGAATTAAGATGGAACACAACAAAAATTGTGTATTTCATTTCTGTCTAAATAAATGAATGAATTTATTAGATAATATATGAATTTATATTGAAACTCCCCTTTATAATTATGCTCTTGCAGCCTACACACCCAAGAAAGCATAAAAACATCTGATTGATATCTGTGCCAAGAGTGGTTCTAGTAAAAGAAACCAGAGCAAAGTTATAAAGCTTTTATCTAAGCACAATTCAATTGTGCCACATTGTTCCGATTTGTCCAGTATTTTTTCCAGTATCAGCTTTCTACTCATTTTCTTACTAGCTATTCTTTATTTTGATGTACAAAATAAAAATAATTCAAAGAATTGCAGAAATACAACAGAACAATTCAGCAACCCCAGAAGTTCTACTGGGCATTCTAAGAGGTTGCAGTATGGCTTCCTGTTAATTGGCACTCGCTGGGTGTTGAGCAAAAGGACAGCTCCAGAGCCCATTGGCCGATTTGCATGATTGACACCTCTTTTGAAAGCTTACAGCCTATAGAAACAATAGATAGCCTCAACTTTTCAAATAGACAGCAAGCCTTGACAATCACAGGAGGCAAACAACCATGAACAAGCAAAATGGCACACAAGTCCACTTAAGGTCGTGCCAGAAGCCGGAATGTCCGTGAATTCTCGTCAGAATCATTTCAATGTAACACAGAACAATGGAGAAGTAGGTAGCAGAAGCTTTGTTTATATAAAAACTTATGATCAGAAAACAGTAAAGGTAAGACAAAATTCACAATTATCACTTCATTATTTCACATTTATTTCTTCAATTCTTTGGTTAGTCTTTCAGTTTTAGTGGTAGAGAAATAGGACTTGTATTGTTGGAATAAACTTAGTATTAGCTTTCAAACGGTGCATAGCCTGTCATATTAGCATGTATCTTATGGAATTTTTCATGACATTTTTTAGGTCTTGCACCTTCAGCTTGTTTTCAATATGTGGCCATTTAACTGCTTGTTGTTTCAATTGTGTTTAGTTTTCAGCATGTGTCACACAACCATCCTATTTTCTGTTTCTTTTACTCTGCATTATTTAGATCCAAGTTTGCTGTTTTGCTGTCTTACTAATTCTTTCCCACTATTAATGTATTTTAAGGTTTCTTGGCAGCATGTAAGACAGGAACAACACCTTCCCAGCATGCTATTGAACAATATCATATCATGCAGGACCTGTCATGCTTGTATTAAGAAGGCAGAATAAACAAGAAACAGATGAACTATATGAAGACTGACACAACTGCTGGAGAATGATTATGCCTATTACTATGATGGATGTAGAGCTTACCAACTTGTAATGGACACCTGCAGAAGTAAATACTGTGTGTGTAATCATTACTGTAGAAGCAAGGTGCAGTTCATTTTTCAGTTACAAGAATTAAAGTAAACCAAAGATTAGCATGGTCAATCAGGAATAAAGAAGAAGGACAAGAAGTACTTTATTAATCCCCAAAGGGAAATTCAATTGTTACAGCAGTTATTCTAATTTAAAGTTATTAAATTTAATATAATTTAAATTAAATTATTTAATAGTAATAATTAATAAAGTAATTAACTTGTTTGTAGAAAAGTAATAAATTAATTATTTATTTTTGGGTTTGTGTGTGTGTGCCTTATTGTTTATATTGTGGAATTATAGCCTTATGGCTGTGAACACAAAATACTTCCTGAATCTCTCAATCTTGGCTTTAGGAGGAATTAGTCTGTGGTTGAATGAACCTCCCATTTTCCACAGTTCCTCATGAAGTGGGTGGGCAGAATTGTCCAGTATGGAGCTGATTTTGTCCACCATCCTCCTCTCTGCCACAGCCTCCAAACTGTCCAGTTCCAGTCCAATAACAGATTTTGCCTTCCTGATCAACTTGTTTAGTCTGTTGGCCTCACCAGCCTTGATGCCACCTTCCCAGTACACAACTGCAAAAAACAGTGCACTCGCTACTACAGACTGATAGAACATCTTCAGTAGCTTGTTGCACACGCCAAAGGAATGGAGTCTCCTGAGGAAGAACAGTCTGCTCTGTCCTTTCCTGAAGAATGCATCTGCATTGTTTCACCAGTCCAGTTTGTTGTTAATGTGGACTCCAAGGTATTTGTAGGAGTCCACAATCTCTACTTCCTCTCCAAGGATGGAGACAGGGACTGGGGTCTTCCTGCTCCTCCTAAAGTCCACCACCAGTTCTCTGATTTTCTTGATACTGAGCTTTAGACAGTTGTTGTTACACCAATAAACAAAGCTTTTTATCAAGTGTCTGTATTCCTCATCATTATCATTATTGATGCATCCAATGATTGAAGAGTCATCAGAGAACTTCTGGAGGTGACAGGCTCCAGAGTTGTAGCGGAAGTCTGAGGTGTAGAGTGTAAACACGAATAGTGCCATTACAGTGGGTACGGAAAGTATTCAGACCCCTTTAAATTTTTCACTCTTTGTGTCATTGCAGCCATTTGCCAAAATCAAAAAAGTTCATTTTATTTCTCATTAATGTACACTCAGCACCCCATCTTGACAGAAAAAAAACCAGAAATGTAGAAATTTTTGCAAATTTATTGAAAAAGAAAAACTGAAATATCATGGTCATAAGTATTCAGACCCTGTGGTCAGTATTGAGTAGAAGCACCCTTTTGAGCTAGTACAGCCATGAGTCTTCTTGGGAATGATGCAACAAGTTTTTCACACCTGGATTTGGGGATCCTCTGCCATTCTTCCTTGCAGATCCTCTCCAGTTCTGTCAGGTTAGATGGTGAACGTTGGTGGACAGCCATTTTCAGGTCTCTCCAGAGATGCTCAATTCGGTTTAGGTCAGGGCTCTGGCTGGGCCAGTCAAGAACGGTCACAGGGTTGTTCCGAAGCCACTGCTTTGTTATTTTAACTGTGTGCTTAGGGTCATTGTCCTGTTCAAAGGTGAACCTTCGGCCCAGTCTGAGGTCCTGAGCACTCTGGAAGAGGTTTTCTTCCAGGATATCTCTGTACTTGGCCGCATTCATCTTTCCTTCAATGCAACCAGTCGTCCTGTCCCTGCAGCTGAAAAACACCCCCACAACATGATGCTCCCACCACCATGTTTCACTGTAGGGATTGTATTGGGCAGGTGATGAGCAGTGCCTGGTTTTCTCCACACATACCGCTTACAATTAACGCCAAAAAGTTCAATCTTGGTCTCATCAGACCAGAGAATCTTATTTCTCATAGTCTGGGAGTCCTTCATGTGTTTTTTGGCAAACTCTGTGCGGGCTTTCATGTGTCTTGCACTGAGGAGAGGCTTCCGTCGGGCCACTAAGCCATAATGTCCCGACTGGTGGAGGGCTGCAGTGATAGTTGACTTTGTGGAACTTTCTCCCATCTCCCTACTGCATCTCTGGAGCTCAGCCACAGTGATCTTTGGGTTCTTCTTTACCTCTCTCACCAAGGCTCTTTTCCCACGATTGTCCAGTTTGGCTGGACGGCCAGGTCTAGGAAGAGTTCTGGTCGTCCCAAACTTTTTCCATTTGAGGATTATGGAGGCCACTGTGCTCTTAGGAACCTTGAGTGCTGCAGAAATTCTTTTGTAACCTTGGCCAGATCTGTGCCTTGCCACAGTTCTGTCTCTGAGCTCCTTGGGCAGTTCCTTCGACCTCATGATTCTCATTTGCTCTAACATGCACTGTGAGCTGTAAGGTCTTATATAGACAGGTGTGTGCCTTTCCTAATCAAGTCCAATCAGTTTAATTAAACACAGCTGGACTCCAATGAAGGAGCAGAACCATCTCAAGGAGGATCAGAAGAAATGGACAGCATGTGAGTTAAATATGAGTGTCACTGCAAAGGGTCTGAATACTTATGACCATGATATTTCAGTTTTTCTTTTTTAATAAATTTGCAAAAATTTCTACATTTCTGTTTTTTTCTGTCAAGATGGGCTGCTGAGTGTACATTAATGAGAAATAAAATTAACTTTTGGATTTTGGCAAATGGCTGCAATGACACAAAGAGTGAAAAATTGAAAGGGGTCTGAATACTTTCCGTACCCACTGTACAGTTCCTTGGGTTGCACCGGTGCTGCTCATCACCACATCAGATATACAGCCATCTAAGCGAACAAACTGTGGCCACCCAGTGAGGTAGTCTTTGATCCATTCCACCGTGTCTGCAGGAACATCCATATCCTGCATCTTTGCACTTAGCAGGTGGGGCTGAATAGTGTTGAAAGCACTTGAAAAGTCAAAGAACATGACTCTCATAGTGTTACCCTGCCTCTCCAGATGGGAGTATGCTCTGTGCATTAAGAAGATGATGACATCTTCCACTCTGATGTGTTCTTGATATGCAAACTGCAGGGGGTCCAGACATTCAGACACTTGAGACCTCAGGTGTTGCAGGACCAGTCTCTCAAACACTTTCATGACGTGATGTTAGCGCTACTGATCTGAAGTCATTAAGGGTACTGGGATGGCCTCTTTTTGGTAATGGGATAATAAAGGAAGCTTTCCATAACTTAGGCACCTTTTGGAGCCTCAGAGAGAGGTTGAAAAGTTTCTGAAAAACCTCTGCAAGCTGTCCAGCACACACGTACTCTGGGACTGATCTCATCTGGTCCTTTTGCATTGTTGGTTTTTAGTTTAGCTAAAGGCTGGGCCTGTGTATTGTGTTGATGAGGAGTCAGATGGTGAGGGCAGGGGAGGAGGTATTGGAAGTGAGGTATACTTCAATGTTGAATGGCAGCTGATAGAGGAGATGGCATCAGTGGGCAATGGGGGGCCAGCATTGGCAGAGATGTTGGATAGAGAAATGTGAAGAGACCCCAGGGCATCAGCTAAGGTGGTGGAGGGAGGAGAGATGGTGTGTGAGGTACTGGATTGGAGTAAGAAGCAGTAAAATAAAAGTCCCTATATCTCCACTCCCACTGTACTGCTACACCATTTGAACCTATTAACTACATAAGTTGGGTGTTACACACAACTATATATATATTCACTAATTATCTGTTAAAACATAAACGGTGCCCTGTGACGGACTGGTGACCTGTTCAGGGTGTATCCCCCTGCCTTTCACCCAAAGAGAGCTGGGATAGGCTCCAGCAGATCCCTGTGACCCTAATTAGGAATAAGTGGGTATAGATAATGGATGGATGGATGGATGGACATGAAAGGCATCTATGTTTTTGGCCCATATAGCATGAGCATAATAGTTCTCTGACTTCTCACCATATTACGTCACACATGAATGGCACAGAAAAAAAAACTATTTAAGACTTCTACATTTTATTAGACTTCAATTTGTAATATTTAGAACAGTCTATTAGTAGCAATGGAATTTAGTATTCATAAATAGTAGTTAGTAGTTATTAGTATGATTCTTTTACTGTAAATCTCCTTTCTAAAGAAGGGTCTCCTCTCACGGCAGCAGTCATGTTGCATCACCATGTTTCTACAGTAGCCTAAACAAACCAAACACTGGCTCTGGACAGGGAGTCGTGCTTTGTTTCAAAAAAGGACGGCCACTGTAGTCTCCCTCACACATGAAAATGGGTGGTGTGGAGGGAGCTCAGAAGGTTGCATTCTGCAGTCAGACTAATATCTGTCTTTAACAATTTACACATTGCAAACCTGATGAAGTGTTTTTGAAGCACAGAATAATGTATACATTTGTTTCAGCTAGCTCTACTAAAATGATTGTGCATAGGTTGCAGGGACTGCCATTGGTCCCTGCAACATATTGACTGTCAAAGCTGCTCTGTCAAGGTTTGTGTGTAAAAGTTAAAGCTGGACCCAAAAAAAGCAGTGTAATTCAGTTTTATTTTGTGAAAATCAGATGGTTAAGGACTATTATTTGAGAATTGGTGTAGTGGTGTGGACACTGGTAATGAAAGATATTCAAGAGAAAACTAGTTAGAATAATTTTCATTTGCTGAGAACAAACTTAGGAGCTGTTGACTGGACTGTCTTCTACCGGTGAATGCAGAAGTACAAACTGGTGCCGGTTCAAGGTTCAGATGTTCAAGGTTGTTAAATAAAGGGGTCCCTCTGATGGTCTATTTGAGGCCAGATGTGCACGTGTAGTCACACAAATAGATGAATGCAGCCACTTGTTATGTCTAACCTACATTCTTCTTAGGTTAATTTATACTATAATTAGTATAATTAGAAGGGTCTAACACACTGAAGCAACTTACTTATGTTGTATTTGTTCAATAAGGCCATTTTTGCTAAAAGTGACTAATATTGTGGTGTGACCTATTGTCCAGAAAATATGGTAATTAATATCTACTTTTTGTAAAAAGATGGGTAACTGTATTTATTTGACAGGTAGGAGTAGAGGAAAGCAAAAGAAATCTGGAAAATTCACAGCTTATCATTTTAAAATTTAATCTGAGCTGCATTTCAATGCTGATGAGCTCTGATGGTGCACCCATGAGTCAGTGGGAGCTCTGCCCACCACTAACACACTGTTACTAAACAATCAGAGCTTGCCCACTCCTGAGGACCCCTGAGAAGACCTCTACAGTTTCGCTGCGCAAGTGTTACATCTGCTAGTCACACTCTTCCCCCACAACAAGCTCAAGAACCAGGCAGCCAGAAACAGCATGCAAAAGATTAGAATTGCTCACACAGTGAATTTCAATCAGTCACTTCTGTTGTGTGTTTCTCTTGCTTGCTTGGTGTTTGGTATTCCTTTAAGGTGAAGCCCTGGTGAAGGAAGACTGAGAAGTCTGGAAACAGCTGGCTGCAGGGGGAGGTGTGAGGATGATGGAGTAGTGTGTGGGTGAGACAGTGGAGCTAGTGGTGACTGCAATCTTAGTTTCAGGACTTTACATGATAGAGCAGTGCTTATGCTGAGCTCTCATAAGGATTAAACTATCAAATATGGTGGCAGGGTGAAGTTGCTCCATTCACCCTGCTGACCCCTTGCTGGCTCAGCTGACCAGGCAGAATATTTGTTAAACTCTGCACTAATATAAGTACACCAAAATACACCTTGTCTATATTGTTGAGATGGTCAATGGAGCAAATCAGCTGCCTCAGTCTTCAACTACTGTCTACACAAGTTCATCTGCAGTCCAAATGTGTGCTGAGACAGCTATTGACAATACTTACATTCCTGTCACTGTATTTACCACTGTTGGACTAGGTATTAGAATTGATTTATATATTTTTGTTTAGAAAAGAACTAGTTTATACAATATGCTGTCCAAATTTTTTAGAAGGTAACACAGCAATGACAGCTCCAAACTTCACGGGTACCAAAACAAAGACAAGACAATAGGACAAGGTATTCTCACCCTAAATTTGACCAGTGCTTGCTGTGACTGACAATGAATGAAGAACAGAGTGTTGTGCATTTCAAAACATTAGCTTCTCTCAGTGTGAATCCAAACATGCCTGGACAGTACAAGTACAGCAGAGATTATTGATTATCTTAGGAAAAACCAAATAAACCGGTGTGCCCAACAGAACCACATTACTACAGCAGTGTCTTTACCTTCAAATACACAAGTCTTTTCCTTCATAATTGCTATAGCATAAAATGCCAGACAATAAAATTAACTATTGTTGATAAAGCAACAGCAAGCGAAATAATGGCTATTACTGTCAAACTACACTTCTTTGAGGCGCATTTGTATTGATGAAATGTCAAAGATATATAAGAGCAGTTCAATGGAAAGATCAAACACAAGAAGAAAAGGGTGATTATTGATAACAAATCACGCTAAATTGCCAATTGTAAAATGCACTTTCAAATTGCATGTTGAATTGAATAACGACTCCAGAAAATGTCCATATTCTGCAGGTCCAGCAAAAAAAAGTTTGGGAACGTTTGGGAGAGTTTGTGATGGATGGCTGTTGGCCAAGGTCAGGCTACTTAACATCAGCTCAATAATGGTCCGACCCGACAGATCTGGGACAAAGTGATACTCTGGGAGCAATGACTGTATATTTCATGCAGCGGCAATATACGCAGCATCTGGGATGTTCCTTGCTGTCCCATCAAAGAGATTAGCATGTCTTTCATGGCCTTCTCTAACCTAATTTTCTCTCAATCAACTTCCACAATCTGTACTGCAACAGAGTGCTCCACTACAAAAACATAGCAGACAGAACATAATATTTTCACCTTTTCACGCAGAACTATGACTTCCTGTTTTTTCTGTGGTCTAGCTGTTCTAGTGGATGAAGAGAGAGTTGATAATGCAGACTGTCCTCCCCCTAAATAACAATCCCATTGGTTATCTGTGCTAGCAGCTTATTATGACCCATAGTTAAGTTTTATTTGGCAAACTCTTGCAGCCAAAGTATTTATGAGAGGAGCAAAGGAGAAACACGTAGGGTGAAAGATGGTGGAGAGGACAGGACGGTGCCAATGAAGAGTGCGTATTTCCTGTTTCAAACTGTTTTGTTTTTATTTTTTAAATCATGACTATTTCATAACCTTAAACCCATTTATTATTGTAACCTTATTGTCACTGTGCTATGTCATTAAACACAGAAATGGGTCATATCAGAGGGTTAGGACATGCAACCTAAATGGTCATTTAGGTTGGAGGATTGTTTCACTGATGGGGTTTGGAATCATCCACAATTCTCCATTACTAATTTAATACTGAAAATGACATTGGCTTGTGAGCCATATCCAGGGAGATTTGTGCTTTATAAGACAAATAAAATAAGGTAACTGATGACAACCGATTTGAAGCAGCACTTCAACTTATATCAACAAAACAGCAAAATCAGTGACCATTAATAAAGAAGATTTGTGTAGAGGGATAAAAAAGTATGGAATGTAAATTTTACATTGCTATCATGGTTTATACCTAGTTTTTCCGTATCTGTGGTTTGATTTGTACTCTTAAGTGCTACCTCATTGCACGCTGTGTCTCCATAGTAATTTAATGCACTGGAGAATTTGTACCACTAACACACAAAATTTAGATTTTCTGAACATTTGGTTAAAATGTGAGCTAAAATCTTGACTGAAATTTGGCTTCAATGATGCTCCTCAGTTTCATGCTCTTTTGAAAGATAGTTGATAGCCATGACAGAAAGCCATGACACCAAGCACTAAATCTAAGAATCTAAGCCCAGAAATCCACTTCTTAATGATTTAAAGTGAACCTCTGTGATATTATAGAGAGCTATGCACAGATACAGTACATGGGTTTACATCTCACCCATATAGTGAACATCTTGTCATGAGACAAACATTCCAGACATCACAGAATAGAGCCTGTGAGGTGCAGCTGAAAACACTGGATGAATATGTAGGTCTTCAAATGTAAGTCTGCAATGGTGTAAGAGTGTTGGTTTACAGTGAAACTCGTTTAAAACCGCTCCTACAAATATTACAACAAAACTGACATGCTGACACATATGCATGAAGTACCTGTTCCAAATACACACTTGACATTTTACATTTATAGAGATATATTTCAGGTGTTTACCTAAAGAGACTTCCAGTGAGAGCCAACGGAAAGTAGATAGCCAACACTGTAAAATTACACCCCTATAAAGATATGCTCTCACACACACACAGCTGCAGTTCTGAATTCCATTTGACATTTAAATGTGCACCCCCAACAGAACATACTCCTACTTTTGTTTCATACATACACATGGCTTTACCAGAGTGGTGCATTACTGTGGGTTTGAGAGGCAGAGTGATGTCTGCTTGTTGTGTAATAGTGTAGGAGTATGAGGTGGAGAGGTGCATCCACACAGTCATGATCTAAGCCTGTAAAGATGGCTGTGACATTTCTACCCATTTCCTGTATGTGTGCAGCTGAGTTTGTGATGAATGTTGAATTTACTCCTTTCAGGAAATTGCTTATACATGTGATTTGATTACACATTAATTACAATAATTAGATTCAACAAGGTTGATTATGCCCCTGCACAATATCAATAAAATGTTATATTGCTCTAGTCTTGTCACATCTTGGTCAATAATTTTGAATCTGGAACCAAGTTGCAGACAAAAAATTTAACACAAAGGCGAAAAATGAACTCAGGTATTTACATGGGAGAATTCAGGAACACAGGAGTGGGACTAGGAGATGTGTAGACACCAGACACAGGAAATAGCCACAAACAGAAAGCCAGGACCTGGATCCTGACAAATCCTGACCAGTTGCAGACTGAACTCTTTTGCATTTTAAAATCAAATAGGTAATTTGTTCTAAATTGGTGCAAGGTTTATACGTGTTTCAAAGGCAAAAGACAGTGTGAAGGACACCACATTAAGTCTAAGAATAAAAATAAAATCATCCCTCAGAGAAAAGCGCAAAAGGACAGGACTAAATATGAAAAGAAGCCTGATGGAGAGTGGCAGCTTATTCTTTGGTCATGTGAACCAACAATAAATTCTGGAACAGATATACTCCAGCATGCTTGGGATGGTCCTAGCCAGGATGAACATAGTGACTGCATAGGGATGCAGCAATTAACTGATTTCAAGATTAACCGTGATTTAACGAATCACAGTTAATTAATCGTAAAGTGCAAAGTTACTTAATGACACATTGAGGTTGTAGGGAATTAAATATATACGCGTCACGATAAATGCTTTAGCAGTGAGAGTTGAGCTTTCAGTGCAACGTAAACAAAGCGGCACGTAACATTAGTCTATGGAAGAGACAATCTAGTCCTCCCACTTAATGTCACATCTTTTTGCTTCATCCCGTCTGTGTTGAATAAATGTTGGGCTTTGTAAATTAATATGCTAGGAGTAAAACACTAGCATAATATCAGGAGCTTGCAAACTTCCAGGCAGTAGCTGCTCTATCTCAGGTCCAAAAGAAATGTAGAAGGAATACACAACCTGAAAACGCAAAATAATTTTGTGATCTATTTCTATTTGTTAATTTCAAAAGGTAAATACTGACAGATGATTACAGAGCAGAGGTCACCTTTCATTAATTCGAAAGGGGGAGGTGGACTTTTGTTTGTCTTTATTATTTTTTTGTGCTGTATTATTTGCTTACTGTGTTGTTTCTCTTTCAAAAGGCATCAATATTTAACACTTTGAAATGATGAATAATGAGAGTTCATGTAATTTTATGCATTAGTATTGTTAACAGTGTGAAATTAATGCATGCATAATAATCATGATAACCGTGAAACCATGATTATTCCTCAGACTTGGTCGTACCAACAAAATCTGTAGTGCCAACTATGAAACATGGAGATGAGACTGTGCTAATAAGATGCTGCGTTAGCATAAAATGGTATGGTGTAGGTATACCCAAACCCTGTATGAAATGTGATTCACAGAAACATGAACTTTAGTAGGTTTGGAATTTACAATCATGACAATCTTTTCTGGACTATTGCTAAAAACAAAAATCTTAAATAAACCACATCAGATACAAAATAATTTGATGGTAAGGAATACATATTTCATTAATTTCACATGAATAATTCTATGTTTTGGGAAATCCACTTATTCATTTTCTTTCCAGGATTAGAAATGATTAGCTTATTAAGTATAGAAATGGTGTAATGGCATAGTTAGCTTAGCCTAACATGGAAGCTGAGAAAACAGCTAGTATAAAGTTTATGATTACATCTACTAACACTTCTAAAACTCACTAATTAATACAGTAGTTTCTCATTTTATTCAACACATGAAAATTACAAAATGTGCTGCAAAGTTTACTATATGGAAAATATCTTTTGTATCCATTCTCTAATATGTTGACGGCACATATTCAGAAATAAACACTGGATTTTGTGGATAAGAAACTTCATACCTCATCAGTTTTGTATCTTTTAATAGGAATGTGAAATTAGCTGATATTTCTGGCAGCACACATAACAAAATATTCATATTCTGAGTTTGTTTACTGACATTTTCATCTGTCTGATGACATAACATTTTGTTTCTCATCAAAAGAAACAGTGAAATAAACAATAGTTAATGAGCTACACACTGAGGATTAAGCCAGAAATTCCTCACAGACACGACAGAACCGTCCAGAGTTTACAGAACAATAGACTTATCAAAACGTAATCACAGAATAAAAAAAGAAAATAACTTTGAAACAAAATGATTTTGCCTGTCAATTGGTATAATTTATGAGGCCCTGTGCATAATTTATCATCTGCAGCCCCACAAATATCTTTATCATGAGCGCTCTTAACAAGTCGGAAAATAGAAGCAAGTAATTCCAATATGACATCTAGTGACAAATAAAGTACTAACTTGCTTTTTTCAGAGTGATGGTTTATTGTGGAGAAAAAAAAATTATAAAAATTACAATAGATCAGTAATAGATTAATATTACAATAGAGTAATATATAAAAAAGAACCCTAATAGATTTAAGGGATTTATTCAGCTATGCAAGAAAAAAGAAAACAGAAATAGGATGAATGGATGAGTTAAGGCACATTGGAATACAGGGATAAACAACAGGTGGTTTTTGCAATGGTGGAATAAAAGGAATTTAAAATCATTTTTTTATTTGGTTCTAAGCTTTGCACTTAACTGGAATCGGGTGAGGGAAAGATCACTAAGGGCTAATAGCTCTAAATTAGATTAGGAAAATCTACTAAAGCATCAGCTTTCTTCCCAAAGTAGCCTAATTAGCTGTTGAAGGGTCGCATTTGCTGAAGGTCAGTCTGGTACCTTGGAAGAGACCTGCTATTATGGATTCTTGAATCCTGAGTAGAGATTTTCTGCAGAGTTCTTGACGCCCCTTTTGGCTGCTGGCCACAGATGCACCTCCGGCGCTGAGAGATCTCTCTCTCAACCCTGGGGTGTCTGAGTAGCTGGGTCTATTCAGCTGGTTTAACCCCGCGTGGCTTGCTGTAGTTGCAGTTAAAATATGTGAAACAAAGCTCTGCAGTTCTGTAAGCATAAGCTTTAGACAAAGACCGTTAACTACAAAACACAAAAATGTGGGAGGGCACAACTTGCTGATTCTCTCCCTCTTTGTAAGTGAGCGGTGCCTTCTGAATGCAGTAGGTTTGATTGGTCTTAAGCTCAGCTGACCTTGCTGGAGTATTCCCATTGGTCTCGAATGCACTCTATTTGAAAAGACTGTCTTAATGACAGTGTTTTCATAACATAGAGTAAACAACATTTCTTAGGTGCAGTCGTACAATGATAATAAAACTCACACATGAATAGGAATAGGGTGACAATGAACAAAAAAAACTTACATCTAGTATCTTTGTAGCAGTATTCTTAATAAGTTGAGATTTTAGCATAACGTAAAGATGAACTTAAGCTTTTCTTTAAGGATAAATTTCCATAGATATGAAACCTTAAGCAAATAAACATTTAACATTAAGTGTTAAATTGTTACAAACTGCAAAATACTGCAGGGAACTTGAACATACAGTAATTTACATAAGTTTCAGTTCATATGAGCTTGGCATCATTGCACTGGTTACCCATCAACTATTGTATTGATTTTTTACCACTGTGCCGTGGGAATTTGTCCAATTTCATTTAATTGGTCCAAAATATATTATTTAGTTAATGCAAATAATTTGCTATTGTTTAATGCCTGTGTCTGCACCGTAGTGGCTGGCAGAGTAATTCTTCTTTCTTCTTTTCCTTTCGGCTGCTCCCTTCAGGGGTCGCCACAGCGAATCATCTTCCTCCATTTAACCCTATCCTCTGTATCCACCTCACCCACACCAACTATCCTCATGTCCTCCTTCGCTACATCCAAGAACCTCCTCTTCGGTCTTCCTCAAGGCCTCCTTCCTGGCAGCTCTAACCTCAGCATCCTTTTACCAATGTATTCACTGTCCCTCCTCTGAACATGTCCAAACCATCTCAATCTGGCTTCCCTGGTTTTTTCTCCAAAACATCTAACATGAGCTGTCTCTCTGATGTACTCATTCCTGATCCTAGCTGTCTCTAAACCAGACAACATTGCTGGTCTCACCACTGTCTTGTCCACCTTTCCTTTCATTCTTGCTGACACTCTTTTGTCACACATCACACCTGACACTTTCCTCCACCTGTTCCAACCTGCTTGCACACGTCTCTTCACTTCTTTTCCGCACTCTCTGTTGCTCTGGACTGTTGATGCTAGGTACTTAAAATCCTCCACCTTCTTCACCTCTACTCCCTGTAACCTCACTGTTATAATTTGAGTCCCTCTCATTTACAGACATGTACTCTGTTTTACTATGGCTAACCTTCATTCCTCTCCTTTCCAGAGCAAACCTCCACCTCTCTAGATTTTCCTCCACCTGCTCCCTGCTCTCACTATAGATGACAGTGTCATCTGCAAACATCATGCTCCACGGAGATTTCTGTCTAACCTCATCTGTTAGCCTGTCCATCAGCACAACAAACAAGAAGGGGCTCAAAGCCGATCCTTGGTGCAGTCCCACCTCCACCTCGAACTCCTCTGTCACCCCTACAGCACACCTCACCACTGTCTTACAGCTCTCATACATGTCCTGCACCACTCGAACATACTTCTCTGCCACTCCAGACTTCCTCATACAAAACCACAGCTCCTCTCTCGGCACCCTGTCATATGCCTTTTCCAAATCTACAAAGACACAATGCAGCTCCTTCTGGCCTTCTCTGTACTTCTCCATCAGCATTTTCAAAGCAAGTATTGCATCTGGGGCACTCTTTCTTGGCATGAAACCATACTGCTGCTCACAAATGCTCACTTCTGACCTCAGCCTAGCCTCCGCTACTCTTTCCCATAACTTAATTGTGTGACTCATCAGCTTCTGTAGTTTCCACAACTCTGCACGTCTCCCTTGTTCTTAAAGATGGGCACCAGTACACTTCTCCTCCATTCCTCAGGCATCCTCTCACTCTCCAAAATCTTGTTAAGTAGCCCAGTCAAAAATGATCTTCTAAAGATCATTCTAACGATCCTCTCCTAAACACTTCCATACTTCCACACTTCCATACTTCCACAGGACCAACTGCCTTTCCACTATTCATCCTCTTCAATGCCTTGCTCACTTCATCCTTACTGATCTTTGCTACTTCCTACTCCACAACAGTCACCTCTTCTACTCTGTGCTGTCTAACATTTTCCTCATTCATCAACTCTTCAAAGTATTCCTTCCATCTTTCCATCACACTTGTGGCATCTGTCAACACATTTCCATCCCTGTCCTTAATCACCCTAATCTGCTGCACATCCTTCCCATCTCTGTCTCTCTGCCTCGCCAACCTGTACAAATCCACATCTCCCTCCTTAGTATCATACAAATCTTCATACGCCCTTTGTTTGGCCTTTGCCACCTCTACCTTCACTTTATGCTGCAATATCACTTCAAAACAAGAATGCAAATTATTTTGTTCGCTTCTTAAACCCACTGAGAAACAGGCAACTTTAATGAGAAAAACCAGAGGTGAACAAGAGAGCTCTCGAAGCTAGCTACCATGTTGCTCAACTAGTAGCCAAATCAAAAAAGCTGTTAAAAGACATTAATATTACCTGCGCGCAAAGTCATTGCAAACGAGATGCTTGGCCCTGCTACTGTTAAAGAAATAGCTGAAGTCTTTCTCAGATAACACAATTACCAGATGTATTGATGACATGTTTGCAGTCAACGAAAGTGTTGTGAAAAGATATGTATGGGTGGTAAATTTGCAATTTGCACTGCAACTTATTAAGTCTATGCAGAATGTTAATGGAGACATCAGACAAGTCTTTCTATTTTGCAGGAGAAGCATTTCCAGGTCATCAGAATATATTGAACAAGGAGAACTTCAGTGGTAAAACTGCACTGCTGTTTTTTGCACCACAAGGCTCGTTGCCAAGACTTTACCAGCAGATCCAGCTCATGTGTTGGATGATGTTGTGTGCATGGTAAACTTTGTAAAGACAAGGCCTGTAAAAAGTCCCATTTTTGCATCTTTGTGTGAGGAAATGGGAGCTGAGTATCAAGCCTTATTGTCCATACAGAGGTCAGATGGTTGGCACACGGCAAAGTGCTGACCCTTGTATATAAGCTGTGGGAGGAACTAAAAGTGTTTTTGACTAATAAGAGGTGTGACAACCCAAAGTAACTTGCAAGTGATGAATGATGTGCAAGACTGGCATACATGGCAGATATATTTCAACATCTGAATGAATTATGAATGAACACTGGAGCTCCTCAGGGCTGTGTGCTCAGTCCACTGCTGTTCACTCATGACTGTGTAGCAATGCACAGCTCTAATCATGTCATCAAGTTTGCAGATGACACAACCGTGGTGGGTCTCATCAGCAAGAACAACGAGTTAGCGTACAGAGACGAGGTGCAACAACTAGCAGCCTGGTGTAAAGTCAATAACCTGTCTCTGAATGTTGACAAGACCAAAGAGATGGTTGTTGACTTCAGAAGAGCAAGGAGTGACCATTCTCCACTGAACATCGATGGGTCCATCGTGGAGATCGTCAAGAGCACCAAATTCCTTGGTGTTCACCTGGCGGAGGATCTCACCTGGTCACTCAACACCAGCTCCATCGCCAGGAAAGCCCAGCAGCATCTCTACTTCCTGCGAAGGCTGAGGAAGGCTCATCTTCCACCTTCCATCCTGTCCACCTTCTACAGAGGGACCATCAAGAGCATCCTGAGCAGCTGCATCACTGCCTGGTTTGGGAATTGCACCATCTCGGACCGCAAGACACTTCAGCGTATAGTGAGGACAGCAGAGAAGATTATCGAGTCTCTCTTCCCTCTATCACAGACATTTACTCCGCACGCTGCATCTGCAAAGCTAATAGCATTGTGGGTGATCCCACACACCCCTCACACACACTCTTCACCCTTCTGCCATCCGGAAAGAGGTACCGAATCATTCGGACCCGCACAACCAGACTGTTAAACAGTTTCTTCCCTCAGGCAATCAGGCATCTCAACAGAGAACTGAGCTGAACTGGACACACACACACACACACATGCCACTTTACATTCATATTTATATTAATATAATAATAGTATATACTGTTCTTTGCACATTGTCTACCATTGTCTTAACATGATTGTGGCACATTTACGACTTTTCTATGCACAAAGTCAGCCTATATGTTGTTGTCTGCACTGTCTTGTCTTGCCTTGTCTTCCTGTGCACTTCTGTTGTATGTTAAGTTCAGTTCTTAAGAATGCACTCTTAAATATAGTTTAATTTTTCGTAGTTTAATCTTTATTTTTTTTTAATTATAATTTAGTTTTTGTCATAGCTCTATGTTTGTCTGTGTCACTGCACTTTGTCTGTGTTCTGAATAGCACCTCTGGTCTAGGAAGAACGTTGTTTTGCTTCACTGTGTACTGCTTCTGCTATATACAGTATGGTTGAAGTGACAATAAAGCTTCTTTGACTTTGACTTGACTTGAATTAAACACAAGAATGCAAGGCCAAAATGAAAACCTGCTCACAAATACAGATAAAATAAATGGAGAACGTTCCCAGGAATGTACTTTAGAAGTCTGTCAAGAAGTGCTTTGAAAGGCATCAAATGCTATCTGAAGATGAGTTAAAGCCTGACCTGGGCTGGAGCCTGATACATATACTTTTGTGTCTTAGAAATGGATATTTACCAATATTATACCAATATTTAATAGGTAAAATATTGTTATTTATGTATAAGGAAAAAAGTATATATCCCTGTGGAACACCATTACATTTGTTAAGTGGGTGTAACAAAATACCTACCATACCTACCTACCAGTAAGATAAACATGAAACCAATTAAGAACTGCACAATCAAGACCTAAAAATTATAATTTATGAATAAATATTTTAGGATTCACAGGGTCAAATGCTTTTGAGAGCTCAATAGCACTAATGACAATTGTTAGATCTCTCAAGGAAGCACAACACTGTATCTTTCATCCCAGGCTTTGTTTATTCTGAACAGCAACTTCACATCTGCATGATCACAACTAACTCTTCATTTCTTTTTTCTTCTTTTTGTACCCTTTCCTTCCTTCTTAGCGCCTCTAATGGCAGCACAGGGAATTATGTAAGACACAACATTTCCCTTTTTTCTAAAACAATTCTTACCCAGAAGAAAACATGTACGCTAAAATAAAGTAGTTGTAACCACCTAGGCAATTATTCAGTAAGTCTTTACAGAACATTCGATGTCATAATACATGAACGGTCAGCAAACAGTTGAATGACATTTGCACAAATTCAAAAGTATTTCTTAACAGTTACTTCACTTTTTTTTTTAACCAGTAAATGCTGAACTCATATAGAACAATTGGCTTTTTTTTTTTTTTTTAAGCTACATTGTGCACAACTTAGATGCAGGACAGTCCAGTTTAGATTATCACATAGTCCTTGTGCCAAATAGGCTTATGCCTCATACGTGGGACTTTCACAGGACTGTGTGTGGTGTTATGTGTTTGCTGTGACGTATTACTAGCACCATCAGTCAATCCAGGTGAGTATGCCAGGTTAGCAGCATTCCACTTTTTTCCATCACTGAGCAAGAATGTGTTCGGTCCCACTCTCCTCTCTACTCTTACAGGAGCAGAGAATCTTGGAAGACCCTTTGGAGTTGCGCGAGGAAGCCTTATTCTCATTCTTCCTCCCACATCAAAGAGAGGAATGAGAGCAGTGTGTTTGAGATCTGTCCATCCATTCATCCATCTTCTTCTGCTTATCCGGGGCCGGGTCGTGGGGGCAGTAGCCGAATCAGGGATACCCAGACTTCCTTCTCCCTGGACACTTCCTCCAGCTCTTCCGGGGGGACACCGAGGCATTCCCAGGCCAGCCGGGAGACATAGTCCCTCCAGCGTGTCCTGGGTCTTCCCCGGGGCCTTGCCCGGAACACCTCCCCATAAGAGTGACCTCTTATGGAGCGAAAACCGAGGACCGTGACGTCGCTCGGCATGGCGAAGCCGGGGCCCCACCCTGGAGCCAGGCCTGGGGTTGGGGCCCGTTGGCGAGCGCCTGGTGGCTGGGTCTCCCCCCATGGGGCCCAGCCGGGCAAAGCCTGAAAGAGCGATGTGGGGCCGCCCTTTAGTGGACCCACCACCCGCAGGAGGATCCATAAGGGGCCGGTGCATAGTGGATCGGGCAGTGGTCGAGGACGGGGACCTCCGCGACCCGATCCCTGGATGCTGAGACTGGCTCTAGGGACATGGAATGTTTGAGATCTGTGTATTGTTTAATTTTATCCTGTTTCTTTTTCACATTTGCACGGATAGTGACAAGATCATTTTATGCTCACCATTTAAAGGTAGAATGTAAAGCTTAGTTCACATTTTTCTCCCATACAATAGTTCATATGGAGACACGCCCGTAGTGGCATATGGTGTTGCCCAGTACACCTGCAGCCACTCTGTCACAGCTCTGTTCCACAGTTGTGCCTGCTGAATTGTTGCCTGGATGCACCCTTTCAGCGCGTGATGAAAACAGCACCATTAGATGCCGGATAGTAAACTGATGTACGGATGTGTTTTAGGTCTTATTGTTTCAAAAACTCAGCGAAGACAGCAGAAGTGAACTGGGTACCAATGTCCGTAACAATGCACTCTGGGTTGCCATGATGACTAAAGACAGTGGTCAGAAAATTGATAACATCCTCAGTAGTCGCATTGTTGCCAAATGGAAGTACTGGCCACTTCGTATGATAGTCTGTGAGTGTTATAGCATATCTACAAACCAGGGTGGCTGTTTCAAATGGACCAACGACATCCATATCCAATTTTTTTCATGGGCCCTCAGGAAACTGAACTGGCTGCAGTGGTGCTGGATGTGTCACCTGAGTTTTGTCATTGGACTGTCAGGGAATGCATGTAGAGATGGTTGACTGGACCTGAGAGTCCATCTGCGGCCACCAGTAAAGTTCCCGTAGTGATCCCATGTAATTTGCTGTCGTAGTTTCTCCAGTTCAGGATATGCAGCGCAGGCAGTTTCAAAGTCAGTCACAGAAAGAGAGCACAATGTCGAGGAAATGAACGCAACAATTTCAGGCTACACATCAACAGAGGAATCGGCAGGTGCAGGTATGGGAAGGTGAGACAAGTAGTCTGCTGTGTGATTCAGGGAACCAGGCCGATACCCTGGGACTTGGGACTCAACACTTACACTCATCCATAAACTAGTAAGAGTTTGAGGGGAGGGGGAGAGGTGATCTGATGATCCCTTTTCCTTTAGCCGTTAATGGTTTTGGAAACTGTGTTTTAGCAGTAAAGTCCAAACAGGTTTTCTAATCCTGGTCAGGAAGTGTGTCTCACACACTGAATATAATGCTAAGATGAAGGTTTTCAAATAATCTTCAAAGTCGCTAAGCACAAGCTTGTAAAAATTCAAGAAATAAGGGAAATGAAAACAAAGGAGTTTATCTTACCCTTCTTCTTATCACTTAAACATATCCTTAAGTGACATTAAAGTGGAACTATCTTCTGTTTGGAAAAGTGATCTGACAATGTTCAACTACCAAGAGCTCTAACAACCTGCTCCTTATTTGAAATGAGGGTGGTGGATGACTAGTGGGGTCAGTGGTTCATTTCCACACAGTCATACACATCCCTCTGAGAAGTTAGCATTTGAGTAAATTCCTGCCATCGTAGTCATCATTACATGAGTATTATCAAGCTTGGATTAATTAAAGTGAGGTTCATCAATAGCAAGAGTAGGAAAGTTTGGTCCTCAAGTTTACTTAAATGTCCTACAGAGAGATGCTGTGGACTGACATCATCAGGCTTTTCTTCAAAGAAAAATGAAAGAAAAAAAGCAAATCTATGCTACTATATGTATGTACTGTTCATGCTTTGCTACAGTAGATATCGTTAGTACCCCCTGAGATGTCTTCAGTACCCAGTATCTTATATAGGAAAAAGTGTAGAGACAGATAACACATTTTGGTTTTGTGTTTTACATTTGAAAAATACATAATAACCACAGCCTCATCATTTACAAGGTATGAGGCATTTCTCTAAATGCAATCAATGATGAATAACCTATGACAATTTCCAGGTGACAATGTGCATGTAAACCTGTGGCTTAAAAATTACTTAAAACGCAGTAGGATTTATAAAACAGCTTTAGCTTTTGAACAGTTATTGTATACAATATTAATAACTGGTTTGCCTCACTGTTGTATGCATACTTCATATGATGTCTCCTTGTACAGGATAACACACCTTTCCTTCTTTTAAACTATTTACCTTAAGGGTGAATGATCAGGCCAACGTATTATTTGCAAGGTTGTTCTAAATTATACTGAAATAGAGGAAAAGAATTCTGAGCTTGACCATCTGTTCCACTTACTTCTGAAACCAAACCTACTATAACAAATGCCCTTGATGGGCAATCTTATAAATCAGAGATTAAATAATAGTCTTAACTGGCCTGAGAGCTAGGGTAATATTATATGCAAATGCTGAAGGTAGATCAACTTTGACAATGCTGGAACACATATGAAGCTTAGATGAACACAAAACTCTCCTGATTGAATCATCAGTACAAACAATTACTAATAATGAAAAGCTGTGGATCAAAGTTCCTTTGCAGGCTCACCACAATGTGCATTTGGAGCATTTTATCATGTTAACACAATCATCAGCAGATGAAAGAAGTATTTTGTAATATGATCAGAAGATACTGTGATGGACCTTAGTAAAATACCTTCACAGCCAGCATATCTTCCCAATTCACACATTCAGCATTGTGCAACTGTAAGATATGCAATGAAGACACAGTTTGTCCTCACCACATTCATGGTAAGGCATACGGACACTCACTTTATAAGGACATCATTTTAGTACACCCTCAAGAGGTAAACAAGTTAAGCCAATGAAAATTCACGGTGAAAATTACAGTTTGTTCGGTCATCACCAAAGAATGACTTTTTCATTCTGTCATCAAAACATCATAAAAGTATAAGTTTATTGCTAAAACAGTTTTAAATATCTTTGTTCTGTACCTGGATTTATGCTCTTGTCAGGTAGACATGCCTGCTCAATACAAATGAGAACTATTCACCTAAACCCCTGATAATGTTATGATTATCAATGCTATTTTTTGGTCTGCATATTGAATGTGATCAGAATGTGTTAGTTAATTCTTATGCCATTAGCAACATGAAAAAAAAAAAAACACGGCAACTGCAAAAACTACAAATTAAAAAAAGCTAAACAAAAATTCTATTTAATATAAAAATCCTCATTAAATTCTTGAATAACTAGGAGAGCCTCCTGACTCTTTTCTGGAACAATCTTTCAAAACACTACATGCTGCTGAACACAGAGCATCACGGTGGATGCAATTTGCATCAGTCGGAGGCACTCAATATGTTGTTTGCATCAATATTGCTGAAGGAAAATGGGAAGTTAAAAATAAAAGCAGCCAAGCATTGTCAGTAAGTTTCCAAGGCGATCATAAAAAATGTTTGATAGAATTGATGACATGCCAGCCAACACAGTAGGATGTAAAGCATTTTAAACAGATGCAATCATCTTAGATTGGCCACTTTGTCATCAGTGCTGAATCTGGTAATTGCTGGGAGCTCAACTAAAAAAGAATAATCAATATGAAAGAGGGTGATGAAACAAAGAGAAAATAAGCACTTTTGCAGAAGCAATAGATAAGTGTAACCTTAGTATGGAGCTTGGATGACCAAGTATTTCAACTCTGTGTGTGTGTGCGTGTGTGTGCGTGTGTATGTGTGCGTGTGCATACTCACAGACTCTGACGTAGCTCTGCTGTATCTCTAGATGTCCCCAGTGACTGAAGTTTCTTCTCTAGTGTGACAACTGAACAATTGAACAAAGCAGCCATTAGGAGAATGCAGTTTGGTACTAAGCAGAAATTGACCTTACTGTGAGACTAATTCAAGTTTTAATTGAAAGAAAATCTTAATTCTAATTGACTTTAAACTTAGTCTATAGTAAATTCTAAGGTTTTGTTTAAAGGGCCTCTTGAGAACAGATTAAGAAAGATGACAAATATAATGTCCCACATAAAACCACTGAGATAACGTTTGGAATTGTAAATCTCCGCCTTTTGAGCAGTTGTGTTTTGATAATGAGCAATCTCTTGGCTCTGTTGGCATCCATACTTCACATATAATTTAGAGAAGATCACAGTACAGCTGTAATGCATCTTAATCCTGCCCTCATGCCTAAATACATTCAGCAGTGCATTCAGATCTAAGGTGATCACTCTGAAGGAACTTCTCCCTCCCCCCTTCTCTTTCCTATAAGTATGGGGCAGACTCTCATCTTCCTGCCCTGCGCGTGCTGGAATGCAGTGTGGAGAGCACATAGCGCAGCATTTTGTTTCAGTATAGAGTCAGTTGGCTAGGCTCCCCTTTCTCAGTGGAGCCGTTGTCTCACTCACTGTATGACACTATAACACAAGCTCATATGGATGCACAAAGAAGCCAGTGGCTGACATTTGTGCACACTTCGCGCTGGGGGCGTCTTCTCTGACGGCTCTCCTCCCAGGAACATTGATAGATGTGACCTCCTGATCTGGGCCATTGCTGTTAAGGGCCTGGGTTTCTGGTTACATATGTACTTATGTTCCCCCCCGGAGTTCGGTTCAGGTCAGGCTTTAGTGTTTTGGTTTTACTCCTGGGTAGGCCCAGTGAGGCATGGAGCATTGCTGGGTATCACTTTGACCCATTAGCGATAGCCCATAGGGCTGTGCACCAATGAGACAGAATGTTGGTTACATATTGTAACCCAAGTTTCTGTGAATTGGGTGCAGTCCTCTGGGCTGTGGTCCTCATTGGTCCATTGAACTAGCTAAAGAAAAAAGCTGGTTCTATTTTTTGTCTATTTTTTGGGAAGATCCCGCCCAAACCGTCATACATAGATGAGTAGTGTAGATGTGGTGAAGTCACTCAGTTGGGCCCCCTTCATGCCCCCTCCAGTGATAGCTCAGAGGGCTCACACAGTTCACAGAATCTTGGGTTACAATGCATAACCAACGTATTTACTTTGTTCTGTGTTCAATAAGAAGTTGTGGTTTCATGCAGTATTTAAAATAAATTCCAGTGTAGCCTGGAAGCATAAGATGTGTACAAGTGCACGTTTGTGTTTGTTTTGGGGGAAGGTGGGGGGAGGTAATATGCTATAAAATGGGAGGTAGAAAAATGGGAGCTCTGCAGAAATATTTTAACTACCTGCATCCCATTATTCCACCAATTCTGAACAGCCAGTAACTGTAAATATATCACATTGATATTTTCCTTATTAAAAACATTTGAAACAGTGCACATACTCCAACAAATACTACATTCACTTGTAAACAAAGATCTAGTATGGTATCCATTTGAAGTGAGAGGGACTGGGAAAAAGATACTGGCTCTCAAAGACTTTATGTTAGGATAGAAGCATAAGGACTAATGCATGCACACATACAGCACATACACATTCAGTTTTACTGATAAATGATCTTTTTACCATTGGCGTTGATCTGGAAGATATTGGAGGAGGTCTCCTGAAACACATCTTGCAGTTCAGAGGGGCTGACCTGTGTGGCTTTAGAGAAAACATGATATCAGCAAATGTTCAGCCCAGTGGAACATGACATTTCAGTCAACAGAGAGGTAACCACAAAGTGTTAGCTTGCAGGTACAATATTGTTCTTTCTTTTTATTTATTTCATTCTTTTATCAAAACAGTGTAATTACATTATTATTACATGTATTGTACTTTTTTTTTGTATTTTTATAATAAAAATCAATTAATATGTTTGAAAGGGCTCACTTCAAGTGAAAACATTTGTTTCCCTGGAGACCATGCTCAGGTTTTTAATCTCTATTAGCTCATTGTGTGTGTTTCCTGGTCCAGGCCTCCCACTCATCAACCTTATTTTGTGTTTTCAGTCTGTCAGGTTCTGTTGTAATTGATAATATTACTTCTCATTGACTTTCTAATGGCTACTATAAAATATTGCTTCATTACAAAGACACTGAAGACGAGGTTTCCTCAGATCCAACTCAGCTCCCCACTATTTGCCTAAACTTATATTACCTGGCTTCAGAAACCTATAGAAGACATCACTGACACTATGCCCATGTTACTCTACAGTATGTGGTTATTTCTCACTGTTTTTAAGTGTATTAAACAATAATCAATGTGGGTTTAATTAATTGTTTTTATGTATTTAAGTTATTTGCATTTGTATGAAGTTATTTCTTGCTGTGATGTGTTTTGATGTGTCTTGTAGATTTTAAAAGCATTCCTAGGGCAAAGTGTCCTGAAAAGCTGAAAATAATGTACTGCAATCACTGATATACAGTAGTAATGTCAAGTCAGTCTGGATGTATTATGCCTAATTATACTGTGTTCATGACCAAATGACTATTGGTCATGAAATGGATTGTGCATGCTGATATTATGTTCACTTTTAACACTTAACAGAATTATTTTCTGTTTATTTAATGTGAACAAGTGAGGTTTTGGATGTGGCAGCATGAAATTTAAGCAACAGTGCATTTTATTTGGCTTCTCGGTCACTGTGAGTATTGTTGTTAATGCTACATAATGTCTTTTTATTATTCAAACAATCATGTCATGTTAAACACAAGTCCATCTTAGTAAGAAGGTTAAGAAGGTTTTAAAGAATAAAAGCTTTAATAAAGACTTTAAAGACCTGACATGAAAGTTACATGTAAAAAAATATAAATCAATTACAGCAATTATATTCATATATAGCCTACTGTGTACTATTACTGTAATGAATAGATGTGAAATTTGAATTGACATTGAAGGCTACAGGAGCCTCTAATGTACAATCTAACTGCAGCAATGATGATAGACTGGATGGGGAAAATGGCATGGCACTAAACCGCAGGCTGGCAGCAGGAGTGGTGAGTCTGCCGTATAAGTTATGTGGGCAGGACCATTTTCCTTGTTCTGAAGCACATGTCACTGCGAATGACAGGGAGGGTTAATGGCCTGGAGCCATTAGAGCAGCTGAGATCAACATCACGACCTGTACAAGCTGTGCGCACAAGCCATCTCACCCACCCTTTTGTCAAATACTGCACCCAGAAATGATGGTAATTGGCATTTTTTTTCAGATGTGGTGAAATGACGAATGGGGGATCAAATGTTGGCATCAAGAGAGAAAGATCAAGCAGAGCTGGAAAAATTAAACATTACTTGCGGTGTGGTCAGGAGGAACAACAGAGACCTTTGATGTATCTCACAAGTCATTAACTCTACATACTAAGGTACACTGACATATCACCCAGGTAATAATGCAACTTCATTCAGCCAGTGAAGCAGCATTACAAGAGTAATACATTTGAAACAAATGAAATACCACTAGTGCATTTTAAGATTATCTCAGCCATATACATAAACACATGACACACATACATCTGGAGAACATTCTTTATCCATCTTTCACTTACCATGATGTGTGGGCATCCACTATTCATGCTACAGTGGGTGTGATGTGGCATGATAGTGGTATGTTTGTGTATACAGTGGGTACGGAAAGTATTCAGACCCCTTTAAATTTTTCACTCTTTGTGTCATTGCAGCCATTTGCCAAAATCAAAAAAGTTCATTTTATTTCTCATTAATGTACACTCAGCACCCCATCTTGACAGAAAAAAACAGAAATGTAGAAATTTTTGAAAATTTATTAAAAAAGAAAAACTGAAATATCACATGGTCATAAGTATTCAGACCCTGTGCTCAGCATTGAGTAGAAGCACCCTTTTGAGCTAGTACAGCCATGAGTCTTCTTGGGAATGATGCAACAAGTTTTTCACACCTGGATTTGGGGATCCTCTGCCATTCTTCCTTGCAGATCCTCTCCAGTTCTGTCAGGTTGGATGGTGAACGTTGGTGGACAGCCATTTTCAGGTCTCTCCAGAGATGCTCAATTGGGTTTAGGTCAGGGCTCTGGCTGGGCCAGTCAAGAACGGTCACAGAGTTGTTTCGAAGCCACTCCTTTGTTATTTTAGCTGTGAGCTTAGGGTCATTGTCCTGTTGAAAGGTGAACCTTCGGCCCAGTCTGAGGTCCTGAGCACTCTGGAAGAGGTTTTCTTCCAGGATATCTCTGTACTTGGCCGCATTCATCTTTCCTTCAATTGCAACCAGTCGTCCAGTCCCTGCGGCTGAAAAACACCCCCACAACATGATGCTCCCACCACCATGTTTCACTGTAGGGATTGTATTGGGCAGGTGATGAGCAGTGCCTGGTTTTCTCCACACATACCGCTTACAATTAACGCCAAAAAGTTCAATCTTGGTCTCATCAGACCAGAGAATCTTATTTCTCATAGTCTGGGAGTCCTTCATGTATTTTTTGGCAAAGTCTATGCAGGCTTTCATGTGTCTTGCACTGAGGAGAGGCTTCCCTCAGGCCCCTCTGCCATAAAGCCCCGACTGGTGGAGGGCTGCAGTGATAGTTGACTTTATGGAACTTTCTCCCATCTCCCTACTGCATCTCTGGAGCTCAGCCACAGTGATCTTTGGGTTCTTCTTTACCTCTCTCACCAAGGCTCTTCTCCCACGATTGCTCAGTTTGGCTGGACGGCCAGGTCTAGGAAGAGTTCTGGTCGTCCCAAACTTTTTCCATTTGAGGATTATGGAGGCCACTGTGCTCTTAGGAACCTTGAGTGCTGCAGAAATTATTTTGTAACCTTGGCCAGATCTGTGCCTTGCCACAATTCTGTCTCTGAGCTCCTTGGACAGTTTTCCTTCGACCTCATGATTCTCATTTGCTCTGACATGCACTGTGAGCTGTAAGGTCTTATATAGACAGGTGTGTGCCTTTCCTAATCAAGTCCAATCAGTTTAATTAAACACAGCTGGACTCCAATGAAGGAGCAGAACCATCTCAAGGAGGATCAGAAGAAATGGACAGCATGTGAGTTAAATATGAGTGTCACTGCAAAAGGTCTGAATACTTATGACCATGTGATATTTCAGTTTTTCTTTTTTAATAAATTTTCAAAAATTTCTACATTTCTGTTTTTTTTCTGTCAAGATGGGGTGCTGAGTGAACATTAATGAGAAATAAAATGAACTTTTTTGATTTTGGCAAATGGCTGCAATGACACAAGGAGTGAAAAATTTAAAGGGGTCTGAATACTTTCCGTACCCACTGTATATTCAGTCTGAGCCTATATTCCTTTCTCTGCATGCATACATGGAAATAAACTATACTGAACAATTCATAACACTAAAACTACCCTCACCATAAAGTGACTCCAGGTATTTCTATAGCATTAGCTTGTGAATTATATCCATGTAAGTGTGTGTTAACTGGCATCATGGACGCCAGCTAGCCCTGTGAAAAGTATTGAAAAAAAAAAAAAAAAAAAAAAAACACATAATGACTGATGTGTTAATATGCCATGTCCATGGCAAGTGGAATACATGTTTTATCACCAAGGAAAGATTATATAAGGTCTAGAGACTACTAGAAACAGGTGGCACATCAGTAAGACAGTTAAATAGAACTGTAAAACCTAAGTCGTTGGAATGGAGATGGATGACTCTACCTTCAGATATAACATCAGGTTCAATTAGTGCTCTTCTAAGATTAATTTAACACTACATCCCCATTTTAAGGTAATAAATGACATGTGCAGTCACTTTATTACTCTATTAATCGATCCTTGTCCCAGTCAGCAGTATTAATTACATGTTATTTTCCTTTTTCCAAGTTTGTCCTCATTATTGTGACGTTTTTTCACTTAAAAATGATTGACCCTAACCAAACTGTATCAATGTATACTGGTGAATTTCACGTTTAATGAAAGTAATTTTTTTTTTTGGTTCTGCTGGTCTTTTAATTTTCCGTTACATTTCTTCAAAAGAAAATTCTTAATCGGTTGCTGCCAGCCCAAAAAATGTTTTTACAGTGTCAATGTCGACAGATATAGGACTACAAAGAGAAAAGAAGCAGCAGGATGTCAATGGATTTTCAATAGAAAAACAACACAACACAACAAAGTACCAGCACCAGAGCTGCAAATGACATTAACAGCAATCACTGTGAACACAACCTAGTTCTCCTTTCAAATCTACACAGGGGTGAGACACTCAGAGCATTAACTTTTGTTGGAGTATCACTTTAGTGCTTTTGCCTGTCTCTCTTCATGTGCAACATAAACCTACCAGAGTCTGCAGACAGATGACAGGAACTTTAGGATGCACTTCAGTGGTGAGGCTCTCAGTGAAATCATAAGGGGAGGAGTAAAAGAAGAAAGGGCCACAGAGTCAACCACAACATCCTATGCCATGACATTGGAGCAGATGGAGCATGTCTGTTTGTCATGTAACTTTCAGCAACACTGGGGTAAGATAGTTGTCCTTGCATCTACGATTTCATGCTCATTTTAATTCAATTCCACTGTTCCCTGGAAGGTTCAGGGATACATAGAGGGTTATGTCACAATCAGAGTTTGGTAAATGGTTTGGATCATTCCAGCAGCTTTTTATCTTGTCACACTTGAAACTTGTCTCTCACATTAGCATGTCGACATTTTAACATGCTCATATCAGCATGCCACTTCAAAGCTGTACTGATATGCACTGCCTTCACAAAATCACTCTTGACAAATTACTGGTTTCAACAGTCTGTCTGATACAGTCAACTTTAATTTTGACCTATATTATAACCCCACAGAAGCATTTTGGAAATGCATATGAGCAGTGTGGAAACAGAAAAAATAAGATAAATGATAATAAGACTAGTCTAAAGCAGCCTGCTATAGTAAGCATTGTAAGAATAAATGTAAAGACAATAATGCTGCATAATAGTTCTGTTCTGTTTTGTTTATATGTTTTTAATTTAATTGGAACAGCTGGAATGGGATGGGAATGTCATCTTTTTTCCAGGTTTGAGGTCATAAAGCCACATTATCCTCTACAGTCATTTAGGGTTTTTTGTATTTTTCATATCAACAGGACAGTGTTATTTATCTAAAATTTTAATTTAAAATTAATCTGATGATGGCCTTATGAAGATATTTCAGTCTGGACCAAAATGGTGGACTGACCCATCGGCTCTAAAGCTGTACTGCTTGCTTAAATGAAATGCATGGACGCAATAAAAGATAGAATATAATTTTCAAATAATCTGTATCATATCATTTATTTTCAAACATCATTATGTAAAAATGAATTCTCCAGCTGTACATTTACTGTACATGACTTCATATGTCCATTTGGAGTTTTTAGTATTACTTCTATATAAACAGTCATGACAATCAAATAAATCTGAGTATCTGAGGCAGAATAAAAAAAAGAAAGCCGGACGGCAGAATCTCACTTTCAAAGTTACTAATATTAAACCTAATTAAAGTCATTATAAATGGTGATCAGGTTGTTATTGCTGTGGATTTTTTTTAAAGAACTGAATAATCAATACAAAGTGCCCTGATTCCTCCTACTGTAATGAATGAGAGCCCCAAGAATGAAGTGGATGAATTACCATCATGCCCTCACAGACTAACTCGTCGATAGCGCAAATGTGGTATCTGCAACACGTTCAATTACACTCTCAAATCAGAGAGGAACTTAATCAAGAGCTCCCATCTCATTATGCCTGAGGTCAGTAGTTGCGTCTCCTCACTGAGGAGGGGCGGATTTTACCCAAAAATCTGCAATTTAGCTACTGAGAAGCTGATTGAGAAAATGAGAACATAGCCTGCTCTCAATCATTGGCACTGAAGGTAGAGCTGACTGCGTCTGATTTTAGTTCTCAGCAGGATTTCAATAACAAATAGCCTGAGACAGGTTCAAGACATGTTCATGTTCATTTGAAAAGACTGCCACTCTAAAATAAACTCTTTTGCATAGATTACTGGAATTTTCATACCTCTTCAACTGGAAGTATTTTCATGCTTCAATTTTTTTGTTGATGAGTAGCATGGTCTGGTTGTGGTTAGCACTGTTGCCTCACAACAAGAAGGTTCAGGGTTTGAATCCCATTCAACCCTATGGGGAGTTTGTCTCTATTGGTTTTATCCTGGTACTCTGGTTTTCTCTCACAGTCCAAAGAAATGCAGTTTGGGGTTAGGTTAACTGGTGACTCAAAATTGTCAATAGGTGTGTGGTGAATGTGAGTGTTTGTCTGCCTCTATGTGTAAGCTCTGTGATGGAATGGTAATCTGCTCTAAAATGTACCCCGCCTTGCACCCAGTGTCAGCTGGGATTGGCTCCAGCCTGAAACACTGGATGTACCAGGATAAGAGGTAGATGATGGATGGATTTATATCCCTTAGTAACAGATCAAGAATTGATAGTAAGCTGTCTTTTGCCCGTGTATAAAATAAATAGAAGTTCCAGAAACCACTGTGAAGACAGTATGAATGAATTGACTCTTTTGATTTTTAAGGTAATTTAAATTGAACTGAAAAGCTCAGTGCCCCAACAATTAAACAATAAACAATTTACAGGTGCGAAATCCTCTGATTGAATATTTATTGTTCACTTAAGAAACTGTAGTGATCACACCCTATTTAAAGTAATTTCCATCAGTGATGTCAAAAAAAATATATTTAGCCTCACCTGATCTTTGTTACAGCTCCTTGGTGGCAAAGCACCGGGGGTGGATGAGATCCTCCCCGAGAACCTCAAGTCTCTGGATGTTGTTGGGCTGTCATGGCTGATACGCCTGTGCAACATCGCATGGCGATTGGGGATAGTACCCCTGGATTGGCAGACTGGGGTGGTGGTCCCTCTTTTTAAGAAGGGGGACCGGAGGGTGTGTGCGTGTGATCACACTCCTCAGCCTCTCTGGGAAGGTCTAGGCCAGGGTGCTGGAGAGGAGGATCCGGCCAGTGGTCGAACCTCGGATCCAGGAGGAACAATGCAGTTTTTGTCCTGGTCGTGGAACACTGGGCCAGCTCTATACCCTCTTGAGGGTGCTCGAGGGTTCATGGGAGTTTGCCCAACCAGTTCACATGTGCTTTGTGGACTTGGAGAAAGCATTCGACCGGGTCCCTTGTGACCACACTCCCGGAGGTGCTCCAGGAGTATGGGGTCCGGGGCCCTTTGCTAAGGGCTATCCGGTCTCTGTACAAACAGAGAAGGAGCTTGGTTCGTATTGCCAGCAGTCAGACCTGTTCCCAGCACATGTTGGACTCTGGCAGGGCTGCCCTTTGTTACTGGTTCTGTTCATTATTTTTATGGACAGAATTTCTAGGTGCAGCCAGGGGCCGGAGGGAGTCCAGTTCGGGGACCACATGATTTCATCTCTGCTTTCTGCAGATGATGTTGTCCCTGTTGGCTCCATCGAACCAGGACTTCCAGTGTGTGTTGGGGCGGTTTGCAACTGAGTGTGAAGCGGCTGGGATGAGAATCAGCACCTCCAAGTCCGAGGCCATGGTTCTCACCTGGAAAAAGGTGGCTTGCCATCTCCAGGCCAGGGGAGAGATCCTGCCTCAGGTGGAGGAGTTTAAGTATCTTAGGATCTTGTTCATGAGTGAGGGAAGGACAGAACGCGAGATTGACAGACGGATCGGGGCATCGGCAGCAGTAATGTGGTCGGTGTACCGGTCCATCATGGTGAAGAAGGAGCTGAGCCGAAAGGGGAAGCTCTCGATTTATCAGTCAATCTATGTTCCTACTCTCAACTATGGTCATGAGCTTTGGGTCATGACCGAAAGGACAAGGTCTCAGATACAAGCAGCTGAAATGAGCTTCCTGTGCACAGTGGCAGGGTGCGCCCTTAGAGATAGGGTGAGAAGCTCGGTCACCTGGGAGGAGCTCTGAGTAGAGCCGCTGCTCCTCCACATTGAGAGGAGCCAGCTGAGATGGCTCGGCCATCTATTCCGGATGCCTCCTGGGCGGTGTTCCGGGCATGTCCCACCGGGAGGAGGCCCCAGGACACGCTGGAGGGACTATGTCTCTCGGCCTGGGAACGCCTTGGTGTCCCCCCAGAAGAGCTGGAGGAAGTGTTCAGGGAAAAGGAAGTCTGGGTATCCCTGCTTAGGCTACTGCCCCCGCGACCTGGTCCCGGATAAGCAGATGAAAATGGATGATCTTCGTTATGTTGTGGAAGAAACCAAAAGCCTCATTTACAGCTTCAGATAAATTTAATTTTGAAACTGTTTATTTTCTTTAACTGAACCTGTGTATTGAGCTAAAATTTAGATGTCAGTTTGTCCAGTCACAAAATTACTGATGCTAGAAACTAATACAACTGAACTTCATCATGGACAAAATATTAATAACATAACTGAATTAAGCTCAGAGAACCTGAATGTCAGAGCGAGCAAACTACAGAAATCTATAAATGACCGGCCTTGACTTCACTGGGGGGAGGCTTTACATGCCTCCCTTCCCACAAAAACAGACAGACAGACATTCACACACGCACGCACACACACACACACACACACACACTCACACACTCACACACTCACACACTCACACACTCACACACTCACACACTCACACACAGCTATCTCGAAGGGTTCTGCTCTGTTTACTGTGCTATCATGTACCCTACAGAATGTGCAGAAAATGCAGACTGGCATTAAATCACTGTCATGAAAAGCTTTGTTTTGTTCTAAATAAACACCATGGTGTTCAGATGCTGCAATTTGTCCAGATATTTCTGTTTCTTTGATGAAAGCTTGCACATAATTTTGCCTTGCTCCTCTGCACAGTGGGAGATGGACCATTTGCAAACAGTGTGAGGAAACGCTTGCAAAGATAAACATTAAGTCACCAAATGAATTTAGCTGTAACATTGGGATAAAGGCATCAATTATGTAATTAAAACTCAAAAACTTAAGTATGAAACTGAGTCGATACAATGTTTTAGTCTTGTGACTAAAACACTGCAGACCATAATTAACAAAAAGTGCTAACAGAAAAAAAGATACACATTTGCTTTCTGTTTAAACCTGATAGGTCATCCAAACTGTCACATTGCTTTGGGCCAATATTCAATTCAATTCAATTCAATTCAATTTTATTTGTATAGCGCCAAATCACAATACAAATCATCTCAAGGCACTTTACAAAAACTAAAACTAAAAACCCAACAATTCCCTTATGAGCAAGCACTTGGCGACAGTGGAGAGGAAAAAACTCCCTTTAACGGAAGAAAAAAACCTCCAGCAGAACCGGGCTCAGTTTGGGTGGCCATCTGCCTCGACCGGTTGGGGTGAGTGGATAGAGCAGAGAGAAAAGAACAGCAACAATAAACAACAAATAGACACTGCAAGTTGGTGGGGCCAGTAACTGCACATCAGCGATAAACAGCTCCAGGACCAGGGACACCTGCAGAAGGTACAGAGAGAGAGAGAGAGGGAGGGAGAGAGCACAAACTAGGGGAGAGAGAGAGCACAAGGTTAGTAACATTCAATGGTGGAATATACACGAGGTGGGAGAGAAGGGTGGGGGGGTTAGGGTAGGGGAGCTCAGTGCACCGATGGTCCTCGGGCAGTCTAGGCCTATAGCAGCATAACTAACTAAGGGATGGTTCAGGGTTGCCTGAAGCCAGCCCTAACTATATGCTTTGTCAAAGAGGAAGGTTTTAAGTCTAGCCTTAAAAGTACAGAGAGTGTCTGCCTCCTGAACCCAGGCTGAGAGCTGGTTCCACAGGAGAGGAGCTTGATAGCTAAAGGCTCTGCCTCCCATTCTGCTTTTGAGAACTCTGGGAACCACAAGTAGGCCTGCACTCTGAGAGCGAAGTGGTCTATTGGGATAATATGATACTATGAGGTCTTTAAGGTATGAAGGAGCTTGATTATGAAGGGATTTGTATGTGAGAAGAAGGATTTTAAATTCTATTCTATATTTTACAGGGAGCCAATGAAGAGAAGCCAATATAGGAGAAATATGATCTCTCTTGCTAGTTCCTGTCAGGACTCTGGCTGCGGCATTCTGGATTAATTGGAGGCTTTTTATTAAGATATTAGGACATCCAGATAGTAATGAGTTACAGTAATCTAGCCTTGAGGAAACAAATGCATGGACTAGTTTTTCTGCATCATTTTGAGACAGGATGTTCCTAATTTTGGAAATGTTGCGCAGGTGAAAGAATGCAGTTCTAGAAATTTGCTTAATGTGTGAGTTAAAGGACATGTCCTGGTCAAAAATAACTCCAAGGTTTTTTACAGTAGTGCTGGAGGCCAGGGCTATGCCATCTAGAGTAGCTATAATTTTAGAAAAGTTATTTCTGAGATTTTTAGGCCCAAATATAATGACTTCTGTTTTCTCCGAGTTTAAAAGTAAAAAGTTACTGGTCATCCAGGCCTTTATGTCAGTTAGACAGGCTTGAAGTCTGGTTAACTGGTTTGTGTTAACAGGTTTAATAGATAGATATAACTGAGTGTCATCCGCATAGCAGTGGTAATTAATAGAGTGCTTCCTAATGATATATCCTAAAGGAAGCATGTACAGGGTGAACAGAATCGGTCCTAGCACAGAACCTTGTGGAACATCTAATAATTCCAGTGGAGAGGAAAAAACTCCCGTTAAAGGGAGTTTTTTCCTCTCCACTGTCGCCAAGTGCTTGCTCATAAGGGAATTGTTGGGTTTTTAGTTTTAGTTTTTGTAAAGTGCCTTGAGATGATTTGTATTGTGATTTGGCGCTATACAAATAAAATTGAATTGAATTGAATTGAATTGAACTCCATAACTAACTTTTGTTCTTGTGGAAGGTTCATCATGGACATGAACAAACTGGAATCTGTCCGATAAATAGGATTGGAACCACTTTAACGCTGTTCCTCTGATACCAATCACATGCTCCAGTCTCTGTAATAAGATGTTGTGGTCAATGGTGTCGAATGCTGCACTAAGGTCTAGGAGGACAAGTATCGAAACAAGTCCATTATCTGAGGCTAAGAGAAGATCGTTGGTAACTTTCAACAGTGCTGTTTCTGTACTATGATGTGCTCTAAATCCTGATTGGAAATCTTCAAATAGTTCATTCCTGTGTAAGTGGTCTGATAGCTGCTTAGCAACAGCTTTTTCTAGGATTTTAGAAATAAATGGCAGGTTGGATATTGGTCTATAATTAGCCAAGACTCCTGGATCAAGATTAGGCTTTTTGAGTAAAGGTTTGATTACTGCAGTCTTAAAGGCCTGTGGTACGTAGCCTGATACTAGAGATAAATTTACCAAGTCCAATAAAGATGAGTTCATTAATGGCAGGGTGCCTTTAAGCAGTCTAGTTGGGATGGGGTCCAAGAGACACGTTGATGATTTCGATGAAGCAACTACTGATGTAAATTCAGAGAGATCTATAGGAGAGAAGCAGTCTAAACATAACTGAGGTCCTACAGATGATTCAAGAGCTACTGTAGTAAAAGATTCATTTATTGCAGGTATAGGAAGCATCTGCTGAATTTTATCTCTAATAGTTGTGATTTTATTTGTAAAGAAACTCATAAATTCATCACTGCTGAGAGCTAAGGGAACACTGGGCTCAACGGAGCTGTGACTTTTTGTCAGCCTGGCTACAGTGCTGAAAAGAAACCTGGGATTGTTCTTATTTTCCTCTATTAGTGATGAATAGTATGCAGTTCTGGCTTTACAGAGAGCTTTTTTATATGTTAGTAGACTGTTTTTCCAGGCTAGAAAAATTTCCTCTAAGTTTGTGGAACGCCACTTCCTTTCCAGCCTTCGTGATGCCTGCTTTAAGGTACGAACATGTAAATTATACCATGGGGCTAGTCTTCTCTGAATCACTAACTTCTTTTTCAGAGGGGCTACAGAATCAAGCGTTTCACGCAGTGAGGTTACAGCGCTGTCAACAACATGATCAATTTGGTAGGGAGTAGGATTAAGGCAGCTGCCCTCCACTATGTTTATACTTGGCATAGATGCAAATAAAGATGGAATCATTTTCTTAAATTTATTAACAGCGTTGTCGGATAAACATCTGCTGTAGTGGAATTTTCTTCCAGACGCTGCATGATCCATCATTTTAAATTCGAAAGTTATTAAAGAATGATCTGACAAAACAGGATTTGGGGGAAAAATTATTAGATGTTCAATTTCGATGCCATAGGTCAGAACAAGATCAATGGTGTGATTAAAACAGTGGGTGGGTTTATTAACGTTTTGAATGAAACCAATTGAATCTAATATAGAATTAAATGCAATGCTGAGGCTGTTATTTTCAACATCTACATGAATGTTAAAATCTCCCACTATAATGACTTTATCTGATGTAAGCACTAAATCAGACAGGAAGTCAGGGAATTCAGTTAAAAACTCTGAGTAAGGAACAGGTGGACGGTACAAAATGACAAGTAGAACTGGTTTTTGTGTTTTCCAGTTTGGATGTGAGAGACTAAGAGTGAGGCTCTCAAATGAGTTATAATTGTTCTGAGGATGAAAGTTTAATAATAAGTTTGACTGGAAGATTGCAGCTACTCCTCCACCTCGACCTGTGCTTCGAGGAACATGATAATTTTTATGACTGAGGGGGGTTGATTCATTCAGACTGACATATTCATCCTGCTGTAACCAGGTTTCAGTAAGATAAAGTAGGTCAATTTGGTGATCAGTTATCAAATCATTTACTAACAGAGATTTAGAAGAAAGGGACCTAATATTTAATAATCCACATTTGACAGTTCTGTTTTTCTGTTCAATAAGAGGAGTGGTCTTAATTTTTATTAAGTTTTTATGAATAACTCCTCTTCTGTTAACTTCTGATTTCTTTGATTTATATGTTCGAGGGGTAGACACAGTCTCTATGTGGTTTGAAGGGGGCGGCGGCTCTAAGGAAACTGCAGAGAAGCGTTTTAGACTGAGTCTCTGCATCCCGGTCCCCACCCTGGATTGTCAGGCTTTAGGTCGGCTAAGAAACTCGGCCAAATTCCTAGAGATGAGAGCTGCACCATTCAAAGTGGGATGGATGCCATCTCTCGCTATCAGACCGGGTTTTCCCCAGAAAGTGGCCCAATTGTCTATGAAGCCCACATCGTTTGCTGGACACCACCTAGACAGCCAGCGACGGAACGATGACATGCGGCTAAACATGTCATTGCTGGTCAGATTGGGGAGGGGTCCAGAGAAAACTACGGAGTCCGACATTAATTTAGCAAAGTTACACACCGACTCAACATTAATTTTAGTGACCTCCGATTGGCGTAATCGGGTGTCATTGCTGCCGACGTGAATAACAATTTTCCCATTTAATTACTTTAATGATCCTTCATCCTTTCTGAAGGCATTTAAAAATAACAAACTGTTCATTTTAGAATTTGATATAAAACATGACCTTTTCATGAAAAAACTATAGCTGAATACAAGACAAATTAAGGTATTATAAATGCTTAAATGAGAGGAAAACTCCTCTGCAAAATATAAAATTATTTTTGATTTGAGAAGCTCAATTGGGAAAAATCAGCAGCATCACAGTGACCTCTGGAGCCATGTAAGTGTTGGATTTTGCATCTTGTGGTCACATCACCTGTGCAGCAGACCTCTCACTCTTTGGTTACAACAAAGTAGTGTGGTCCACCTCCAAGCTGACTATAAAAAATAAAATAATATATATATAAAAATATAAATATAATAAAAAGTCCCAAAAATAAAAATAGTTGTTTTAACCAGTTACTTTATCTTTACATGCTTACATTCCTGTATTGTACTAATGTATAAATCACAGGGCATGAAGGGTCTAGGAGACCAAGAACCCAACAGTCCCTCTAACAGAGCTTCAGAGCTCCTCTGCAGATATGTTAGAACTTGTTGGAAGGACAAACGTCTTAGCAGTTCTACAAGAATCAGATATTTATGGTAGAGAAACTTGATGGAAGTCACTATGACTAAAAGATAGATGACAGTCTGCTTGCAGTTTGTCAAACAGCAGTTAAAGAAATCTGAGAGCAGGAGGTAGAAGATCCTCTGGTGTTATAGGACAAAAACTGAACATGATGGGCCAATCACCAAGCACTATATCTGGTGAACACTAGGCACTGCTTATCAGCTGCGAACACCATACTTAGAGTGATGCATGGTGGTGGCAGCATCATGCTATAGGGGGACTCAGCAGGGACATGGAGACTGGTCAGAAATGAGGGAAGGATGAAAACAGCCAAATGCACAGAGGATTTGACCTATTTGAAGAAAACCTCCAGAGTGCACACACCATGAAACGGGGGCAGCAGTTCAACTTTCAATAACACAATGACTTGAAGCAAGTAGCCAAGACAACACTGGAGTGGCTTTAGGACTAGTGTCTGTCTGTTCTTGAGTGGTTGAGCCACAGCCCAGACTGAAACCCCACGGAACATCCGGCAGTTCACAGACACTTCCATCCTATCTGACAGAGCTTGAGAGGATCTGCAAGGAAGTCTGCGTTAAACTACCCAAATCCAGGTGTGCCAAGCTCGTAGACACTTACTCAGGAAGATATAAAGTTGCAACTGATCTGAATACTTCTATCATGGGAAAATTTCAGGTAATGATTTTAATTAATTTGCAAATTTCTAAAAAATATGTTTTCAATTTGCGTATCATACAAAGTGCATACAAAACCCTATTAATACATTCAGAACCTCCATCAGATAACAGGGGATCCTTTCCAGACAGAGAGGAGGCTACCTTCCTGTCTGCCTGCCTTTGTGCCAACCAACATTAGGCCTCACCTTAAAGAACTGTAAAGTGGCATATTTATCATCGGAGAGCTTCAAGAACACATTTATCTATCAACAAGAGATCACCCAGAAACCACAACAGTAAGGATTCACAAAATGAGTCATCACCTCGGTGTGACATTAATTCAGAGACCTGCTTACAGAGTTGCCTACGTGTGGCGCACAGCCAGCCACAAACAGTACTGCAAACAGAGAGAAGCCAACAGAGCAACAACAGATATTCCAGAGAACATAATTCCTAAACCATCCTGGTACACTGATATGACATCTTCGTCCAGACCTCCGGTTCTGACCCAGAACTGGCAGGTTTGATCTTGTACTGTGGCTGTGCATAATAGTTGATGTCTCCAAGAACTAAAGCTAGATACAAGCTTCCTGTCCTCAGATAGTATATAATCCATTAATCACAAATAGATATTATAATTAATATCATCAAAGCTTCAAATGTTATCAGGTAGGTTTTCTTCCTATTCTCAGTCACCATCTTCAACTTGAAATTATTCCATATTCTTTATTTTTTTTCTTAAGGTATTTACAATAAAAATATAATTAAAAATGTCATATGTGTACTTCTTTACTTTTATTGCTGCTATTTTGTTAATTTATGTCATACCATTGCTGCTGTAACACTGAGAATTACCAACTGTGGAAAAAAAAATAAAAGGTTCATCTTATCTTCATAAGCAGTTTTTCTTAGTCTGAGAGAATATGGATAAACAAGACAACAAAAATCTACAGCCTATATTAAAAATATCACTCTGGTATCACTGAAAGAATAGTCTGTGGTATTATTTTTTTTATCTGCACCATGCACATTTTCTGCAATTCCTTGTGGATTATTTGTATTGCAAATGGATCACAGTTTGTCATGTTGTATCTATACAAAAACACTACAGTCTAATGAACATATATTCACATAATTCCATAGATTATTATGCCATTCTGTAGTATCAGTGGCTCCACAGCTATAGTTCTCAGACGGATGACGCACAGGGAAGCCAAAGTACTCATATGAGGATGCAGAATCACAGAAGGATGGACTGGAGATCAATGGCACCTCAGTGTGTCCATTAATGCATGCATGGCTGTCTACCACATGGCCCACTTTAGCCACTTACTGCCCATCAGCTGTGCATGGAGCTGGAGGAGCAAGTGCTCATCACAGCACTGTCACACCCAGTTCAACATCTTGCAACATTCAACCTTAATAAGCAGGGCTCCATCTCCAGAGAGTGTGTCACAGTGAACTAACAATGTTGACACATCTATAGGTCAGGTCTAACTTCCAGCACACCACTGTTTGCAGCAGAAAACCAGGTGAGACTGCATAAAGTGTAATGTGGTCGGTTAGGGATGCTGTTCTCAAGCAAAGACAACAATTATGTCTTTACTGTGCTACACAAGAATCTACAACAGCAGTTCACAACCCCAGGGTGCCTTGAGGACAAGCCAAGGGTGATTATCATTGTTTCTTTAATGTGAGTTTTTTGTAACATTTCACCAAGGATGACAATATAAATTTAAAAATGTTTAATAGACAGTTATGCTGCAGTTAATGACACTTGTCATAATAACATAGCATACTTTCCAGCTCTGGAGTCTTTCAGCAATGAATCTGAACCCACAAACAAAACTAAAGTCAGACTCAATGCTACCTGGATAATGGACTAACACACAGTTTAGCTGCTTCTGTAAAACAGGTATCCCTATTCAATAGCACATTTAACATGCAACAGTACATTCTTAACATCATATATGTAGAAACAGTCTGTTGGTAACAACAGACCTGCATGTTGTACTCTGTCCACACATCATTAGCAGACTCGCATGTCTCATTAAAATCACTGCAAACATTTGTTTTGTTGTTATTGTGCATCTTAAGTTTCAGTTATTTCTAAATTGGAAGAATTAGGAGAAACACATTTATCTATAAAGAAGCAAATCTTTGAAAACTTGGGCTGTCAAAATTAACACATTAATAACGCATTAACGCAACCTAATTTTATTAGCATGCGATTAACGCAGCGCACATTTCCTGCTTGACCTGTGGCCTAGCCCATAATAGGAAAAATCGAAAATGCAGTCATGGACAGTAAAGACTGCAAATAAATTCATTTACAAAACAATGTCTGCAGATACTTTGCAACACCTGCCACATCCATACCTTGTGAAAGATTGTTTTCACTGTCAGGGCATGTTGTTCAGAAAAAGCGAGCTGCCCTGTCATCTGAAAATGTAAACAGGCTTGTCTGTTTGAGCAACTGGCTCAGTGCAAAGAAAAAGAAATAATGGAAATGTGTTTTTTCTATGTTCTTTTTTTCCATGTGTTTAATAGACATGGACAAGTTCTTTGAAAAACATCTACTGTCTGAAACATGTCTATGTTCTTTATGTTTAGGGTGGTTTCACTAATAATAAACATAAATTTGCATAAAGCATCCATGTTTGTCATGCTTGTATGCCCATGTTGATTAGAACATTAAAAACTTGAAAAAAACAGATAAAAATGCGCAATTAAGTTGCAATTAATTACAAGTTAACTCATGACAATCGTGATTAATCGCGATTAAATATTTTAATCGATTGACAGACCTATTGAAAATATACTTAAACATTTTAAGCAAGTTTATTTAAACTATTAAAAAGCTACATGTTCATAATGGTGGTGCTGTGACAACTGACTGCTAGTCTAAACTGTGAAGTGGAAAATACTGAGCTTTGCACACTTTCATTTTCAATACAGCATATTAAAAAGAACATATGGTGTGTCAATATGTGTTGATATTGAAACCATGTTGCCCTGTCGTTCTGAATGACACACTCAGCTGTGTTGGAGCTGACACGCTGTCTCTCAGAGAGCAGGGCGGACGGTTGAGAGCTTTAGCTGGGAAAGGCAGGAGAGAGATTAGCCTAAACGACAGCTCTATTAGAGACTTAACCTGGGCTTTGATCATTTTCTGAGCTCCCTTTCAGATCAACCCAAGCAACAGACGGCAAATCTGACAGGCTCCTGCTCTGCCCCTCCCCTCCATCACTCCCTCCACCGCCACCACTCATATCCCTCATAATGTTCCAAGGCTTCACTGTGATCAAAGACCCCCTTTCTGGTGACTGAGGCTTCCATCTGTCTGCCCACAATACTGAAGACAAGGAGAGAGAAGCTGACTGTCAGACTAAGTGAAAGGAAGTATTTCACAGTATACATGCAAGTACAGTATGCTGGAGTCCAGAGACAAAAGTGCATGTGATTTTTCTCTGTCACCTCCTCCCTTCTTCCTTCACTCTCTATCTGAAGTGAAGCATAACAACTTGTGCCAGCTACTCCCCTCGAGTGTCAAATGTGATCGGTACAAACATACATTTCTATACACTGCTATAAAAGCAGACTGTACAAAGCAGACAGATAAGGGCATATTCATTTTGAAGCTGATTTGCCAAATAGGGAACATTCAACTGAAAAGGCCTTATTCATAAAGCTCAGCACTAACAGCTGTGAACTGCACTACATTTTCAAGTCATTTAAGCCTTTTTTTTTTTAAAATTGACCGTGGATGTGATTGCCTGAGCCACTCTGTTGCATACATGCTCTCAGCAATTTCTTCAGTGACAAACAATGAAAATCAGCATGTTAATCAAGTTTTACATTTTAGTTGGCAGGCTGATTCATTATGTAGCCAATGTATCATGCTTGAAAGAATACTGAAAAAAGGTACTTTTGTCTTCAAAATAAAATGGAAACATCACTGTATTTGGGACAATATTCAATCGTTAAATAACAAAAGCTATGAATAATAATTGAGTGATTACATTTATCCTCTATTAAAGCAGGTCAAGAGTTAGCTTTGTTTAATTATTTCTAGTGGCACAGGTTTATATAGGTAAAACAAACTATGTGAACAACATGAGTCACCAAATCCTACATACCGTGCACTTTTAATATTTGCCAGGTCTCTCATGTTCATAATTAAATATAAGACTAATTAAAATAGGACTAAAAGTCAGGTCAGCCATGTTAAAGGCTAATGTCAGCATGATAATATCCTCACAATGACTAATGCTAACATGCTGATCTCAAGCAGGCATAATATTTATCATGCTCACACCTGCAGTGGCCCTGATGTGCAAAACACAATGACATTTCACAAAACACAACAGCAATAGAGAAACACCACATTCCAAAAATCATAACATTTCAAATTATGGAAACGGTACGGACAACAGTTCTTGTTTATGATCGGACAGAACCCACAAGTTTATTGCTTTCTATTTCCTGCTTCCTGTTTCTTAGCAGGGCTATTTGCTAGTTGCACAGGGTGAGAACACCAGAAAGAAGATAGGAAGTTACCAAGCTTGGAATAATGCTAGGCATAAACTAGAAAGTAAGGATGAGTGGATTCCGGATTACAGAAAGGTGCTTTCAACAGGTGAGAAAGTCAGTATTTCGTTGTTGTGTCTCCTTTTGTACTAGATCATCATGCTATAACTCAGAAATAAATGTTCACTCATTTCACATTGATACTGGATTAATGGCTAATCCAGAGGGACATTTTCAGTGCTGCAAAAAAAAAAACACTTGAGTAGTAGACATTTTCAGCTGGGAGACTTTGTAATTACCGCTGAAGAATGTGGAGACTCCAAAAGGGAGCTCTCTTTTACCAGTATGCATTACCAGAACTAATGTCTTTCACCCAAAAAAAAGCTGGGATAGACTCCAGGAGATCCCCATGACCCTATTAGGAATAGGGGGTATAGATAAAGGATGGATGGATTATTCTGTGCTTGTAAAATGTTTCTTAATAATGTATTAAAGTATTACCTGAAATGCTTCATTAAACATCCTTTTGTTTACAGTTTGTATATTATAACCTTAAAAGTTAATTCATTTCAAACAAAATGTAATCCAGTGTATGACCACTTTAAATGCCCTCTTCCAATACTGGTGAAGTTACACTAAGGAAAGTTTAGAGCTATACACTTCTTTTAGAATCAAGGAATAGGAGCATTAAGAGGAGACCACACAAAGAGGCACAATTAGAATAGCCTGGTCAGCCAGACCCACTCCTTTCTCAGCGAAAGAATATGGGTCTGGACCCCCTGCCATTGAGAGGCTTTTCCTCTGGCTTCAAATGACCCTGGCCAATCACAGCCGTTTGTCTGCAATGGGGCAGGCTTTCTGCTCAGGTCATCCAACCAGATTTTCACATACCTTGCACATATGCTCTGACTTGTTGTTAATGTTTCTCAATGCCAGTCCCAAGTCCACAAATCTTTCTACAACTAGCTTTTGCGGTTTACTCCGTTGAAAAAATATGCACAGAACTGGAGATAACACAGTGTATACTCATGTTTTTACAACAAAAATGACAACAGTTATCCACTAGCGTCTCTACTCTATTGCATGCATCATATTGTTCATTCCAAAAAATGAACAATATGATGTGGCTTAATCTGCGTCCACTTGCTCACCCCCTGGAATTCGATCTCAACTGAAGAGATTCCAGACTTCCTGTGAGCCTTAAAATTTCAGTGTACACATTAAATATGGCTCCCCAGGTGCCTTTCAGGAAGAAACATCCAATCACACAGCAAAAATTTGTTATGGTCACCACTAACGGCAAATGAAAGCCGACGACTGCAGTTTTGAGAAAACTGAAAATGCAATCTGCAGCTTAAATTAAATTTTAAATTCTGGATCATACCTCTCACGGCTCTTTTCTCCATGTCCACAGCAACCAAAGGATCTTGGGTAATTGTAGTAGTGAGACCTACCTGCTATGTCAAAAGTACAGACATAAAACAATTTGTCAAACCTATATGGTATTTACATTACCCAGAAGACCTGTTACTGTGGTTCAATGTTTAGTAATATTAAAACAAGGGAATGAGGGACAGAAGACACTGTCTGGCCACATCTACTAGAGGGGATACTGGTGGTAGTCAGAGTTAGCCAGTCATTAGTAGCCACATCCCTGTTAGACACAGTCGGTCTTTCCATAATTTATTCACATGTATGACTATATGGGTACAGGTGTTGGACATGCACTACAGCTCTCCTGCTGTGAGTGAGTGCCAGTATACTGCTGTAGCCATGCTGTTTAGAGTGAATTTAGTAAGCACTAAATGGCCAGAGAAGCTTTGGGTATCAGTTATAGGTGGAGCCACATTGCCAGAGTAGATAAATTACTTTCTTTATCATATCTGACAGCAGCTGTTGACTGGAAGCTGTAAAGGCTTGTTGATGCTATGAGATTCAACCCAAAACTAGTTAAAATCAAAGGTCTTCCAACCATGGTTCAAAGCTGCAATTTTGAAAACCACTCCAAACTGATGTGTATCTGGTAAAAAGCACTGATCATTAAAGCTGCAGGTACTAAATCGGTAATCAACCCTCCCTGCACAAAATCCGACCCCAGTCAGTCTGAAATTTAAAAATAAAAGCAGATAATGATCTCGCAAAGGGACTTACCAAACCTTCACCAATTTGTCTTTACAGCATGTTTTCTTTTTTTTTCTTTTACAGTGCCCAATTTAGTCCAATCATTCTTGTACAAGCAACCACCTCAAATTAGCTTCTCTCGTATGTTTCATTTTGCTAGGTGTCCAAGCAGGCCCAGTTTTGAGGTGAAAAGCTCTATTAGTAAATTGTATGTTAAAATCTCAAAAAGCACTTCTAGCTGAAATCTTGATACTGCTATTTGTATTCTGAAGTGAAGATTTATTAAGACATGCATGCAGCACCAGGCCTTACACTGGACTTTCATATGCCATATTTAATAGGCATTTTGGTTTACAGTAAGTACATGGGAAGCATAGTTCACATCCTTGGGTTTTAAATAATCGACTTTAAAAGGTGTGAAGTAGCCCGCTCAGTAGATACTCTAACAAGTATGCATTCAGTGAATTTCTTTGTGTATTTTAAGGTGAGGTGGCCTGGGTGAGTCATTTCTGGTAATTGCGTCATCAGATTTTAAATGAAAAACACAGCAGAAAATTTGTGTTTTTCACTAATGCACATGGATATAGCAGAGTTGTACAAATGTTCTTTGTCCTCCCCAGAACAGGAAACACTAGTTCACTGCCCACAACATTTATTCATTTCTAACTCTCTACTGAGCCTCCTTCCATCTGTTGATCTTCCTCTGTCAAACACACACACTCATAAAGACACACCTCGAATTTGGCTGAGAACATGTTTTGCCTCAGGGCTTCTGTCTTGCTCCTACCCCATTACAAGGCTAATGAAAGCAACGAGATGATCAAATCACACTGCTTAACCCTAATAAAAAAAAGTGACCTCTGTGCACGAACACACAAACACATGCATATTTATACACACCAAGTAATTGATCCAGTACAGTTAAATATATAGAAAAAAGGGGTGTAGGAAGATTTCAAATATATGTTGTGACTGTCATATTTATATGTGTATTTTTACTCATGTAGATGTAGTGTTGATTATGTGAATTATTCATTAATTTATGAATAATAAATGTGCTGTGATAACTGGAACACCTGGCTCTGATTAGCTGCTTATAAGTAGGAAAGACTTTAGAATGACTGTAGCTTGTCACAGTTCATTCATATTCAGTTATTCATTCAGTCTTTTTTGTTTTGTCATGATTCACTAGATTTTAGACCCTGCAAGTCACACTTATCTAGCAGTAACCTTATTAAACCCATTTTTAGCACTCTATCAATGACTGCAGAAGGGGTGGACATATCAAGCCCGCTTCCAGGTTTCAAGCCATATAGGAAATAGTACCTGGCTCCAACAAGCACTGGCTCCCATTGACTTCTATTAAAAAAATCAGCGCTAATTACTAAGTCACTATTGTTGGCACAGTAATCATTGTGGCTTTGTCGTCTTTGTTTGAAAGCGCTCTTAATATTTTTTTTGATGATGGTATTTGCTCCGTAACACAAGATATTAAGGTAAATAACTGACCAATCACGTGCCTCCTTTAATCCATGTCACCTTGTTGCACCCCCACGTGGGGATGATTGACGAGTTTGATTGACAGGTTGCTTTACCCATAGATGTTATGGCTTTACGCCACCTGTCCCTCTGTGGTTGGAATGCATTTGCTGCTCTTTCCAGGGGGCATGTACGTTCAACAAGCTCGCTGCTGATTGGCTCAGTGGCTGTCATGGGAACATTCTCTAGACACTGCTTTATTGTCCAAATATGGAACTTCTGGCTCCACAAAAGCAAAATGGCGACTGAATTGGATTCAGCTTTGTGGTACATAACGTCATGGGTGACGTCAAACTGTATAGGCCCACCCCCTACACACCATCAAAGCATTCTACATGTATTTGGACTTTTCCCTGGTGACCCTGCCTGCCTTTTACTGGCCACTACTATCTGCTGACTTTGCAAGCCTTTACTTGCCATTGCTGACCGAAATAAATATGAACTGTTCCTTGACATCTCTGAATAGTACTATTGCATCCTGGGTATCTGAGCTGTGACAATACAATCTGGCCAGGATGGACTCACACACAAGAAGTGTGAAGAAGTTGCTCAGCTGATGATATCCACTGCCATGAGCAGAAGCTCTCTTCCCTAAGTAAGGGGCTTGCAGGGGTTCTTCGCTCACCATGAATGAATTCTGGGACCCATCACCTGTCAGGGATCATGCATGCCGTTCCTTACCATGCGCTTGTGTAACAGAGTTAGTGATTTGCCATAATTCATTATTTTCTAAAATTATAGCTACTTTAGATGGCATAGCCCTGGCCTCCAGCACTACTATGAAAAACCTTGAAGTTATTTTTGACCAGGACATGTCCTTTAACTCACACATAAAACAAATCTCTAGAACTGCCTTCTTTCACTTGCACAACATTGCCAAAATTAGAAACATCCTGTCTCAAAATGATGCAGAAAAACTAGTCCATGCATTTGTTACCTCAAGGCTAGATTACTGTAACTCATTACTATATGGATGTCCCAGTATCTCCATAAAAAGCTTCCAGTTAATCCAGAATGCTGCAGCCAGAATCCTGACAGCAACTAGGAAGAGAGATCATATTTCTCCTATATTAGCTTCTCTTCATTGGCTCCCTGTAAGATACAGAATAGAATTTAAAATCCTTCTTCTCATATACAAATCCCTTCATGATCAAGTTCCTTCATATGTTAAAGACCTCATAGTACCATATTATCCCAATAGACCACTTTGCTCTCAGAGTGCAGGTCTACTTGTGATTCCCATAGTTTCCAAAAGTAGAATGGGAGGCAGAGCCTTTAGCTATCAAGCTCCTCTCCTGTGGAACCAGCTCCCAGTCTGGGTTCACGAGGCAGACACTCTCTGTACTTTTAAGGCTAGACTTAAAACCTTCCTCTTTAACAAAGCGTATAGTTAGGGCTGGCTTCAGGTAACCCTGAACCATCCCTTAGTTATGCTGCTATAGGCCTAGACTGCCTGAGGACCATCGGTGCACTGAGCTCCCCTACCCTAACCCCCCTCCCTTCCGCTCTCTTCCTCTCTTCCCTCCTCACATATATATTCCACCACTGAATGTCACTAAGTCTGTGCTCTCTCTCTCTCCCCTAGTTTGTGCTCTCACCGTCTCTCTCCGTTCTCTCTCTGTACCTTCTGCAGATGTCCCTGGTCCTGGAGCTGTATATTGCTGATGTGCAGTTACTGGCCCCACCAACCTGCAGTGTCTATTTGTTGTTTGTTTTTGCTGTTCTTTTCTCTCTCCTCAATCCACTGGTTGAGGCAGATGGCCGCCCAAACTGAGCCCGGTTCTGCTGGAGGTTTTTTCTTCCGTTAAAGGTTTTTCCTCTCCACTGTCGCCAAGTGCTTGCTCATAAGGGATTTGTTGAGTTTTTTTTTTTTTGTAATGTGCCTTGAGATGATTTGTATTGTGATTTGATGCTATACTAATAAATTGAATTGAATTGAATTAGTATTTTGTTACTGTTTCTTCACATTGAACAGGGTTTTGGCATGATTATAGGCCTTCACTCGGAGTCTGTTGTTCAGCATGGCAATGCCAGTGATGCCCCTGCTAATTTATAGGGCTCATTCCAGGCTGCACTCACCAAAAGTGCAGGGGCAATTGCCAGTCTGCCACATGCTGTCCCAGCAGTAGGTCGCTTGGTGACGAGTGTGGATATCATTTTAAATTAAGTGTATTTTATTATTGAAAAACACAGATAATGCCCTTATATGTAGTAGTGGGAAGGTTGCAGTTCACATCTTTAGAATGACATGAATAAAGTGTATTAGTGTCATATAGTGAGCAACTCACTATTCTCAACTGTGCTACCTTAGATGCAGTTTCACAGTAAATTCCTATACCTTGAGTACTGTTAGTTTTAACTTCATTATTGTAGCGAGCCAAAGGTAAGAGAATATGGTCACATTCCGGAGTGAGGCAGGAGTGATATCCTCTGACAATTTATGACTATGAAACTCTGTGACCCACTAAGATAAACAACCGGGGATGGTACAAGTACTGCAATGTCAAGACTCCCCTTTTGACTATTCCCTTTTCAGGCAAGACCTGAAACCTATACAATGACTTATGAACTGGTCTTCATATCCTGTCCTTACATTCCTGCTTTGGTTGATAAACATGTAACTTGTGACCAGACTTACAGAGCATAATTGTCAGACTAGAGTGTGATATAGAAGCTATGCTGTTGTTTAAGTTTTTCCCGCTTGTAGTTAACTATGAAGTTTTGATTTTCATTTATGTTGTGCTGAAATATTCTGACTGACTGATTAGTTATTAAGTATGTCATGTGTTTAAACTTTGCTGGGTGGAAAAAGAAATTATAGAAGAAATTACATTCAGATCTTAGAAAAACAGTCTTAAAACTTATAACACTTAAAGAATAGGGTGATCTCTTGATTCACAGAGAATAGTGAGACCGCCCATCACAGTCAGGAGACTGAACCAAATATGGAGCACTTCCTGGACCAATCACATCGTGTTATGTTCAATGAAGGACGAACCAGATTCCCCCACCCAGCACGGCAAGACACAAAAACACATTACACAGACAGACACAGCCAAACTAAGAAAAAGAGAAAACAAACAAGAACTGAACCAAAGAACTGGAACTTGAAGCAGACTTGAGAATGAACTCTTGGAATTGAACTCTGGGAAACTGAACACCCCAAAGAGAACAGAAATGGACAAAGTTCCAGACAGATTCAAAGAAAGTTAAGAGATTTCCAGACTCTCAAGATCCTCTTGCTCTGAGGAGAAGACTCTCAGAATGAGAGCTACAAGAGAAACATGAGGTAGAGATTGTTTTACTGCCCAGCAGAGGAGAAACAAAAACATTCTTCCTGTTTGTGGCTGTCATGCAGCTGACCATGTTACACCAACCAACTCCATGAGATGACCCTGCAGCGGCCCAAAGGAGAGTGAGAAAAGGTGACGAACGGATCTAGGCCCGAAGCCCAAGTCTCCAGGGACCGCCTACTCCCGCTGGTAGACTTCATAAACTAGACATAATAAATATGTTCAATACATATATATATATTTAAATTTGCTACATTATCTTATCTTGTTCTAGAGAGAATGTACATGGAGTTGGAGTTGCCAACTGCTGTAGCTGGTTCCAGTGTTCTTTCCAATTCTATCCAATAAAGAAGCGTGTTGCAGCCTCGTCTGCCTCCTTTCTTACACAATGCAGAAGAGAGCCTGATGCTAAGCGAAGTTCTAATTAGGTCAGCTACAGTTGCTTATCATTAAACTTCTGTCTTCCTCATTTCCCACTGAAAGAGCAAAAGTTGCTCAAGTCAACTGCATCACCTCCATCTGAACCAAGAGGAAAAAGTCAATTGCCTATCGGTTCCTTTGCCAAATGGTTCACATCTGAGCTGAGGAAGGTGTTTAACCACACAGGTTTTTGGAGAAACTGGGTAGGCTAACAAATGTGTACGATGGATACTGTCATGGTTAAAGGTGGGAATCGAGTCCCGGTTCCAGTTTGGAACTTGTTCCAAATTTTCTGAGCACTTTTAATTATATGCCTCCTTGCTTATTAGTCCATCTTATCTTGCCAATGTGGTTTTCTGACAATTACGTGTCCAGCATGACCTGAAGTCTTGCAGCTCTCCCAATAGAAATTTGAAACAAGTAGTCATGGCGGAGAGGGATAAGGGGTACAAAGTCTGTCTTCATTTCACAACAAAATATGACAGTAGGGCTACTTAATGTAAAATAATCAAAGCACCTGTGACGTGGAGAATTTTTTTTACCATTACCAGTACCACACAGCAGGCTTAGCAGATCTTCATTTTGCTAAAAAAAACCCTCTAATCCTGTCTTTACCAAATTATTGTTTGTGCGCATCCTGTGCATTTGTGTCCATTCACTCATGCACTGGAAGCACTTTGATTACAAGATAGAATAACAGATAGAAAAGGAAAATCAAAGGAAAACTAAGACCTAAATTCCTACATAACAACACTATTGTAACCCAAGGATGAATGGATGGGTGTTGCCTACTAGTTGATGGGTAACGTTTTAAACTGTTTACTTGACGGATTCCCTCTATTTTTAGTGTAATTCTGTGGAATACTGTGTTCAGAATCAGATATAACATTGGTGCAAAAAACCTGTGTATAAAACCGATAAGCTGAATTGTTAATGTTACTTGTATTAATAAAATCTTAACAATTCCTATCACTAGTCATCTCTGATTAGGTAAAGAATAAAACTGATGATTTAATCTCTCTCACTATTCACATTTTTCTCTGCTTTCAAGGGCAAGGTAGCTCTCTGATCTATCAATACGTCTCTTCTGCTACACTACCTCCATTTCCTGTGTCTCCACTACCTGGTCTGTCTCATGCTTCTGAGATGTAAAGGATGTTCTTTAAACCAGGCACCAAACTTATACAGATACAGCACCAGCTCCAGGGGAGCTCCTCTGCCTGTACTGTGTCCTATTGCAGCAGACACTGACCTTAAGAACAAAGCAGCTCCTTGTCTGGCTGGGACTGGACAGTTCTCTCAAACCCTTTATGGGCATCGTCTGTGTAATGCTGCCTGTACTCCCATGTCTGTCCCTGAAAACCTTCTCCCCAACTGTGGCTGACTGCGTTTTTATTCAGAAGATAGATGAGATGTGATGATTCTACATTAGCTACTGTACAAAAGCAGAGTCAAAAATATGCAAGGGGTTACTATTTTGACCCATCTGGCTATATGAAATGACTAATACTGTCTGAATCTGCGGTTTGGACAACCCTAATCCTAAACATAAGGGACGCTTATTAATAGACACCTCAGTAGACTAATCCCAATTAACCCTTGACCAGGCAGACTGAGAAATGAAACCGTTCTTGTTAGACAAATGTGAATGCCTCACTGTTTGGAGGGTTAGTCGTCTATTGCAAAATATATGTATTTACTATGTATACAGACACTCAACAAAAATCCAATTACTATAAAAATAAAGTAAAAAAATCTCAGGTTGTAAGAATGTCAACACAAGGCAAGAAATACAAGAAACAAAAGTAAAAGAACACAACATTCAAGCACAGCGACCATTCCCACTTGTCTAAACCTATTCCCTTTACTTTAAAATTTCTAATAGTTTCATTCTTCAGGTGCTTTCAGACAGCAAGCAATTGCAGCCTTCATTAACTTTAATGTAAACAGGTCAGCACCAGCAGCAGTTGGTGTTCTCTTCAACCAGCAAAGTTCTTTGCTCTTTATCAGTACAGAGCAAACAGATGAGGGCAGAGAAATGGTATTGGAGCAACATGGGATTTAAAGTCAAATTATCTGGTTAGGGGCAATAAGTAATGGTTATCATACCAGCAATAGTTTTTATTATAACTGTGTCATATTGCTATACCATGTATTTAAGGCTGTAATCCACTCTATTGAGCTGCATGATAAAATTATAGTAGGCGGATAGGAGCAGATTTTGTTTGACAAGTTAGTAAGAGTTGCCTGTTGCTGCTACTGATTGTTGTGGACATTTACATAGAGATGTTGCCACTGAAATGGTAGCTACAGGTAGCATTCTTGCAGAATCCAGTCTCATGGCATACAGTAAGCTACATGCAGTAGTAACATTTTGCAATTGTCTAAAAAAATCCGAAAAATGCTAATCCTTAGTTGGTTACGTGTTAACATGTATGACCCTAGCAAAAATGATATTTCCGTGATGCAAAAAAAAATAAATAAATAAAATCAATATTGTCCTTACCCACTGGCTGGTAGCCCTGCCTTGTAGGACCTCCAAATGGGTTGCGACTGCCAAAAGAGCCTCCATCAATGGAACCATATGACATTCTGCCTGATGGTTGGTGGTGTGTCTGCTGCAGGCGCCCAGGGACGGAACAAAAACCTGAATAAATCAAGAAAACACAATTTATTTTCACTTTGCTCTGCCAATCTAAAAAAGTAATGCACTCACAGTCTGACAGTAAGTGAAGAAAGTAAACATAATTTGTATAATTTCTTTGCAGACAGAAGCCCTGTACAGATGGCATTACTCAAGGAGGGCTGGTTACAAGAGCCCCTCTCTGATTTCAGTCCCATTTGGATCAACACTGATTATTACTAAACTAGCTTTTCTTAAAGTAGTGTTTCCTACCAAAAAAAATATATTCCATTTACTTCCAATAACAGCATGCTGAAATATATGTACATACAATCTCTGATATTCCCAACAGTTTTCTGAAAGGAAATTCAGAAGCTCAAATGTGGATGAAGCTTAAATTTCTAGCTGTCAAGTTCGTAAATTATCAGAACCAAAAAAATCCTAATTCTGTCAGTAGGTTTAACTTTGATGTGCTGAAACAGCTCTGTCAAACACGCATGCACCAATATACCAAAATAATGAAAACAATTTGAAACAGAAAATTCACATACACAACATTTCATTATAGCCCATTATGGTGTTTGAGCTAGCATTCACTTAATATTATAAGTAAAGCATCAATTTAGCAAGTTTTTATACTAAACCTGCGTTCATTAGTATGTTAGATAAAACAGATAGGAACCAAGTAATGCTGTTTAATTCCTCATACTGCCCAAGTTAAGAAAAGCAACAAAAACTACTGCTTAGATATGAAACATTATGCTTGGTGCAAAAATATTTAACACATTTACAATAATAAACACAGTTGTATAATAAAGATGGATAAAAATCACCTAAAGCTCAATAATGAACACCAGTCTCCTTTAGTAATGTCCTGCATTGTCTGACTCATCCACCCACCTCAACCCCTAATACGGACTTTGTGGCTCTGTATAACACATCTCTTAGCTTGTGTTATAAGAATGGTTGATAGATGGCACCTGACTATACCAAAATGCTGTTCAATGTAACAGTCTGCTTTGGCCAGATCCAGGTTAGCTCTTTCCTCCTGCTTCTAATTGTACAAGCCAGGCCAATTACAACTTCATTTGTGTGGTACTCAACACACAAACAAAACATGTATGTAGATTTTCTAATTTCTAACTTAAAAAAAAGCAAATACACATATTAATTATTGCACTGTTTCTTTAAGTTCTAGACCTGGTAAGACTCCAAAGGAAACAAAATTATTAGTATGCTGTTTTCCCAAGTTCTTATTACTGTGAAACAATTAATATTACAGCCTCTAAAATCTGTTGCAGTAGCTCAAACTTGAAGAAAGGCTTGACTAGGTCAAGATATTATATGATCAGTATATTAATAATAACATCAGATCACTAACACATTCAATGCTAAGAGTACTCAGTTGTGTAAAGAAATTTAAATAGTTTAAAGGCAGCAAACATGCAAGAACTGAACCACCCAGTCAATAGTTTGGAGTGAATGTTTTAGATGGAAATCTTTAAAAGTTAAAGGCAGAGAGCAGAGGAGGGTACAGAATACTCATCTGAAAAGGTCAAATCATCATGTGAACATGTGTTTTACCCGCGGCCAGAGACACAGATGACACTTAAATCAACAAATGTCTCTTAGTGGCTCAACATCTCTATCAAAGGTCAGAATATGATACTGGTCAAGTAGCCAATGCTGTTTCCCCACCGTGAAAGACAAGCATTCAGACAAGCAGGACAATGTGATTACACTCCAGAGTCTTTGTGCTGCCCATTGTTGTGCTGAAGCCAGTGAATCCGACCTATAGGACTGGTATTATGGGTACATAACAGGACAGGGGAGCAGCCAGAGAGCCACCATCCACACATTACACAGAGACAGATTCATTGGGCCACAAGGATGTTTAATCCGATTAGTTTTCATAGAGAAGGGAGATTAATTACTTTTGGCAGTCCATAAACAATCTTCACTCTGCTTGATTTCAAGCCCAGTGACTACGCCTCACATCCCTCTGAAGTGTGGACATGCGTCACCTCCATCTGCATATGGATGTACATTCATATCTGCGCACATACACACATGTTTGGATAACCTTACTCTTCACCAGTGTGGGGAATTATAAATCACTTACCTTATCTATATGGACAATAACAAGAGTAAAATATGGCACTTGTTCACATATTGTGCATTTGCTTTTCATAATGACATCTTTTCTAGGGTTGCATCTCATGACGATTTTTATTATGAACCTGTTTTTGATTGTGGAGTATAATAGTTGGACGTAAAAATTAGTGAAAAATACCCATGATGTTTTCACGTCTTGTTTTATCTGACAAATAGTCAAAAATATCAAAAACATATTTCACACCCAGATCTTTTAGTAATTTTTAAAACCAAGATGTAAACCACTGTGGACAAGAAGGTGTGGTGATGGTGACCAGTTGGCAGACCACACTATGACACTTGCACAAGATGGTTGACTATACTCATGCACAATGGAAAACTGGCACAAAATGGCAGACAGCAGGTGATTGGCTTTTCAACATCACTGGTTATTAACAATCATTATGCTGTTTTGTAATGTATTATATAGTCTCCCCCCAACACTAAAAACCTGAACAAAAGATTAAATTAAAAAGCAGCCAAATTACAAATTGATTATTGTTGTTACCACTGTTAAATTGTGTGACACTGTGGGCTGAGATAAGTTGCGCTTGTTGAACACAATCTCTAGAAAACAACACCAGGATGGCTTCTGCAAAGCTGGATAGTTTCAGGCTGCTTTAATTCGTTCTTTCAGAGTTCTGCCAGTTATAAAAGCAAAGAGCAATCATAGGCTATGGTTTACACAAGCTAACACTATGTGGTTAAGATTTAAGGTTTAAGATTTTTTTTAAGTTAGGACACCTGTGTAATACACTCTTCCTATTTTCCATTGGAATAGGAACTTTGAAAATTAAATTCAACGCTGCTGATAATCTGTTAAAACAATTGTATGTCCGTTCAGTCTGAAAGCAGCTGTAAACCCCTCAGACCCCAGAGGGTTAACTTCAAACTTTCTATTCTATGCTTATTTCAATTTTTTTATGTGTATGTTGCACCAAACGTATGTTAAAATATTTTTATTTATACTTATGCAGTTCTACTGGTTTTCTGATATAGCCCATGTCTCAAATAGCTTTATAGTTTTTTTTAATAATAAACTATTGTATGTATTTATTGTTAACAGTATTTGGGTAAGGCTACAACAAAGGGAATAAAAATACAAAGACCTAAATTATTTGATTTTCTTATGACGACTAGAGACCACTGAAACCAAAATATATCGACTGAATTAAATTACATCTATAACTGCCTAAAGAGAAAGAAGGCACCCAAATATTTTCATAATCCACAATGTAGTTTCTCTAGACTTTAAATTCTCTAGGGGTTCAAAAACTTTTTTGTTTTTTTTAGTTCTTATGGCCCGCTGGTTCAGTTGTCTCATACTGTATAAGTATTTCCATCCATCCATCCATTCATTATCTATACCCACTTATTCCTATTTAGGGTCATAGGGATCTTCTGGAGTCTATCTCAGCTCTCTTTGGGAAAAAGGCAGGGGTACACCCTGGGTAGGTCAGCAGTCCATTACAGCTGTATCAGTATTTCTGACAGCAATTACTGTATCTCTGACTACCTCACACCTGGAAACCTCATGAGCCACAAAGCATATTGCATTACTATGGCAACTGGCAACAGTACACTGTCATTTATTAGCAAAGGCACAATTACATATTAGCGGGGTTTTTAATACAGTGATGGTTTCATGTGTAGTTATTGTACATGTTTTCTTGCTTTTGTTAGTGAAACATTCTACACAATGCACAATGAATAATCAGTTACATGAGCAGATTTTACAGTCGTAATGGCACCACAGGATGCTGCAAAACCAACATTAAGAAATGTTACTGTAGTGGTAAGACCTGTGATAACTGATTAAAAGCTAGGCCAAGGACATTAACAGTTTACATAGTATTAATAATAAATGTATAGTATGTTATCTGTCTTTTACAATAACAATTAGATAAAAGGGATACATAAAAAGCACTGAATGACGCATGTAATATTTAGCGTGAATGTAAGCCAAGTGGCTAATTTCAGATATTGTACTATTTTATAGAATTGTGCACTGCCATCCCAAAACCAAAGGAGTTAAAAGCCCATCATCATAACCTTAAACTATAAGAATCAAGAGTTTATCCAGTTGATTGAAAAGAAATGTTTCCCCTTAAAATAACATATGCCTTTTGAAGGAATTGAACAACATATGAAAAATATAAAAAATCTGTGTGAGAAAAGATTTTCTTGCACATCAAATAGCCACTTTTTAATGACAACACTTCTCACTTATACAGAAGAATAGACCCTTCCAGTGTGCTAGCCTGTTTGACACTGCAGGACACAGAAGGATTGTAAATACAGGCCTGGCAGGGCAAAGTCACTGGATCCTCAGCTACTCACCACCCCCACTGGGTTTCATTCAGTCCCCCACTCTTTTCACAGCTGTCATTATCAGCAACACAAGGCTTAGCTTAGCCAGAGCAGGCAACTGAGCAGAAATAAGCCTACACCCTGGACACAAATGCTGCATTTATCACAAACAAGCAAGAGCCAACCTGAGGCAGGATTGTGTGCAAGCATGTGTGTGTATAAGAGTTCAAATGATAGGGACATTTTTTTTTTTTTTTTTCCAAGACTGATATTGTTATTCCGACATGGAAGTAAACAATAAAATTTATGTTTATTTACATATTTGGCTGGTCAAAACAAAAAGTATTTGTTGCTTCCTTTAGTCTAGATTGTGTGGGAAATCCACTAAAACAGTTTAAAATCATACTGAAATCCCCTAAAATATAATAATTCTGCACTAATAAAAGAAATTATATTAATGAAATAGATTAGCAATATTCAGGATGTACAGTTCCAAAAAAACAAATGTGATGAAACAGGTGATTTTCTGGAGAGATGATGCATGTTAAGGCTTCACTAATGTGGAGGCTTATATGGAAAACAATGTGAGCTGGCTTATTGTAAGTGTATGTGTGTATGCATGCTTTAATTGCTGTTTATTTGACTTTCAATGAAGGCTTTGAAATTATAGCCACACAGAAAATAGATTGGATGAAATTGTGTCAAGTTTCTCCAATTATGAATTTAGAATTTTGCAGTTCTCTTTAGTGAAATATGAGCATCACCAGCCTGACCTCTTCCACTTTACTATAATCTGATGACTGCCCTCTTGAAAACCTTTCACTATCTACACTGTACTGAGTGCACAATTACATGGTACTTTGCTCTCGCGCTAACCCAAAATTTCCAGAGATCATAAATAAAACCTCGGGACCTAGCACTACCCAAAAAGTATTCATTGCATGCATCAACACATTTCAAGTTGTGAAAACAATGTCTTGACACAATACATTATCGCATCAATAAAGGTAAGAAATGTAACATGTACAGCAAAGATAAATGCTCAGCATGATGGATTTTATATAAAAGTCACTATACTACAAGTACATTTTTATAGTACGATACAATAAAATGATCAGTACAGCAGATACTTAGCTTTGCAGGGCGGCCTTATCTCCATAGTATTTGCATTAAACAATACCAAGAGAAATGTATCAAATAAAATTATCTGTGACACATATCTTGTAAAGTTGAGAATATCGTACCAAAAGGTATATTTAGTAGGCTAGTTGTTATGAAGATTTTGATCATATCACATGATATTCATTAGCAGATAGAGGAAAATTGCAATAGATCTAATTCCATCTGTGGGAGATTTTAGGTGCGAAATGCATATCGCATAATGACAGTAGCAAATGTTTGTGTAACCAACACATTCTCATCCCAGGACATCAAATACTGACACCCTGTCAAGTACTTTTGGTGTCTCATATTGACACTAAAGGGTAACTTTGGAATCTGCACTTGACAAAGTGTGAGTAACCAGCTTCGCTTTATGTACAAAAAGTGTGTGGCTGGGTAGAGGCATTAATTAGGTTTAGGCATAAAAACTACATGGTCAGGTTTGAAAAGGTTTAGTTTACAAATCTCATCAATTACATTACAAACATTTCACAGTGGACTATCCTGTGGGTAAGTCAGGCCGCTGCATCTGAAAAATGTGTCTTTAAAGAAGAATTAACAAATTTTATCTGATAAATCACATGAAAACAGGACGGGGTGTGGTGTTTCTCCGCTTTTACCAGAGCCTAAACCTAACCACATAATTGTAGTGGATAAAGCATGAATATTTTGTGGAATAATTGGAACCATGACAACAAAGGTCAACAAACAGCCTATTAAATGTTAATCAATTCCAAGCATCTGTATCAATATATTCTCATCTGCACCTAAAAGAAGGTTTCAGATTCTCCAACATCTGGAGTAGCTTTCTCTAGCCAATGCTAAATCCATATAAAAGACTTAAGCACCAGTGACTGGTTATCACTTTGGGTTATATGTAGCTTGTTTCTGTGTGCATTAAAAGATTCAGCTGAATCTGTCTGTAATTTACTAGATTACAGACAGATTTACAATATTTGCTTTGTTAAACTGTTGGTCTCCTGGCCAGCTCTGTCAGTAGATGAGCTACAGCCTATGACTTCTTGGGATTTAAGAAATTACTGTAGACATACAGACTACCTGTTGGGAAATAAAGGCAGGTGAAGCAACATATGTTCCTTAAATATGTTGGAAGATCATTGAAGTACTTACTAAAACAGCCATGGCATACCCATGCATCCGTTTATCCCTATTGTATGTGTGTACTGTGCAACAGTACATTTCACACTAAAATATCCACCTAACTTAGAATATGATAATGTTAGTTGTCTGTCAGTGTGCTGGGATGATCATTAACACTTTGATGCTGTTTCTTCAAGACAAGACTGACCTTAATCAGTCGCACTCCTTTTCACCAATCTGCTCATTCTGACATCCAAGACTTCCTGATTCCCAGGTCTGTTGAAGTTTCCCTATTTAATTATCGCACACACAAAAATTACATTACTCTATCAGATCAGATGGATATAAAAATGTGTTAGATCTGATTGATTTACCAACCATGAAATGTCTGTTGGAAGTATTCCATATTCAAGTGTGCGGTAATGGTTCTCATTTAACCCTAATGTTCTGTTGCCTCTAGCAAATTGGGCAGTCTGTAGTGTGGTAAAACAGAAATAGCTAAAATGTTAAATCTTATGTCAAGATACTACAGATTGCCAACCATAAGAAGGCATTGCTGGCCCTAAATATATGAATGTATATGAAACTCCTCTGTTTCATTAAACTCCTCAAAGCTCATTATGGTTCATTATGGGAGGCCATCCGAGAAATGTCAGCTTGGGCCAGTCTGGGCAATCTCGAGACACTTACTCAAAAATTTAGCAACACTGGCATGTCAGAGTTTTCATCTACCCAGTGAGATATCTCTGTATGACCTGGCACAACATTTTGTGCAGACATTCATGTTTCCCAGATGATGAATCCTAATGACTTTTCATGTACCACTGTCATGAAGGTCATTTTTGTCATTCCTAGTGTAAAGTCTGGAGGGTTGCTGGATGGCCATGAAATTTATCTTTCAAAATAAACTGTAAATCCCTTTGGCTGGTGTTTATCCTCCTCCTACATTACAAAAGCTTTATCTTACCTTTTGCAGACTTGATAAATTGAATAAATATGGAAATGGCTCATTAGAAAGTGTGAAGTTCAAAACCCATTATTTACCCTTTATTTATTGACTTAATTGGTTCATTTAAACAGGAGTGACCTATAAAAAGGTCTGATATTAGGTTATCAACAATTAGAATTAATTATGACCAATTAAAAGGATAAAAACTGCCAAAGAGATTTCCGCCACCCATTACCCCAATACGTGACATTTTTAACAACTTCTGTTGTTAACCATTAAAACATTATTTTAAACCTAAAAATCCTTTACAGAAATGTAGAATCATTGAAGGAGATAGACTGAAAATCTATTATCGAATTAAGATTTATTTATTTATTTGGTTGACCTTTAGGCTCTACTTTATACTGAATATTCAGAACTTGTGTAAACCTCCTTTCTCATACAGGGAGTGAATCTCAAAATCACTTCATAAATCTAAATGTTTGACTGTTTACCTTATTATTGCAAAACAATAAATAATTCTGCTGCAATTTCTAGAACCTGCTCTCATTGGTTATCACCTTCTAGTAAATTCTGCGTTGCAAACATTACGATAATTCATTCATCTTTAAATCCTGTTCCCCATGCTTGCCATGTCCACTTCTCTTTTTCAGCTACTCACTGCCAATCATATGCTCTTTTTTCCATTGTGTCTTACAATTGTACCTCTTCATTTTGATTGTTCTTTGCACATTTTCAGTATTTGCATCTGCATCTGTTATGTATACATAACTCCGGTGTCTTACAGCTATGACAGATTAGGTTTTGGAATACACTGAAAGCGGTTCACTGTGAATGGTAATTCAAAAGCCTTCGAGCGACATATACCACATGCCTGCTTGTAATGTGAGATTAAAATGGAAGGATGTTTTGCCGATAGCATGAAGTGGTGTTGCAGGATTGATTGCAAGCTTTTTGATGTACACACTCAGAGGTACAGACATGCAGCCACATGGTTGATTTGTATGGCAGGATCAAAGGGAAGGATGGAAATCAAAAAGCAGTATGTTTTGAGGCTCAGCCCTCAACAGTAGCCTCTTCAGAAAAGAAAGGGAAGATGAACTAAAAACCAGTCTCCCTCTCTCTGAATTGAAAAAGTGCTTCTCCTTCATCCCCCCTCTTTATTGTCATGTCTTCAGCTGACACAGCCAAACTCTCGGATGGCTCATGTGTGTTTACTAAAACCTTCTCTCTTGTCCTCCGTCTGATCTCAGGCCACTGGCACTGCCTTCCTTTGAAAACAACCTTCAGCCCAGGTAGGAGGGGTGAAAAAACACCTCTGGGCAGTGAAATTGCCTTGTCACACAAAAAGGAGTCATTATTGAGATAAATCACCTCATTCTATTCCATAACTAAACTCTGCCTCAGCTTACCTTCCAGTGGCACCTGCCAGCCAGGCTGAGCCATCACATGTACTCTCCTGTCTGCCAGGAGGATTCAATGCTGCCTCTGCTTGGTTTGGTTTGACAGCATGAGCTACACGAAGGTAAGGCCCAAAGCAAAACACTATTTAGAGAAAGACAGTAAAATATGCTGTCTGACTGTTGAAGCCACACTAAGATGCTCACTAAAATCTTTTCATACACACAAAGGCAGAATTATGCATAAACATGATCAGATTTATAAAACTGTGTTTTTGGATGGATGTTTTAGAATTATGAGATATTGTGAAAATGTATGCACATGCACAATCTTCATCTCAACTCCTATGTTCTCAAAACAACAATTAATACCAGCAGGCTCTTGAGGCACTGAACTTTTGAGCAAGCCTGGGCAGTCGCCTCCACAGTGGAGACTATTAACATGGTTCTCTTGGATTCCAAAACCTAACCACCACCAGGAGGCGTGAAAAATTCTTCTGTAGATGACCTTCAGAGTTCTTAGACACAGTCTGCAATGCCAGGGAACACCATGCCTAGGTCCTTGGCTTTGCCTGCCACATGGCATTTAATACACCCACTCCAGCTCTGGGAGGGGACCCCGGTTTCCCTGTTCTGGGAGAAATGCTGCAGCTCTGTTATTGCAGTTTATTCTGGAACTAGCTCTGTGACTAATTTACCTGGAACTATTGCCCTCTGACAGCACAGCTCCCAGAGTCACCCATGGTGGAGATACTTAGATGGTTTCTTTAGTGATACTAAACTAGTACTAAAACTATTGATACTAAACCACACCTGTGAACTGCCGCTGTTGTGAACCTTTTTTCATGCTTAGTTTGAGGTGATCACAGATGATTAGAACCTTGGCCATGTCTAGGAATTCATATCTTATTCCAAACATATTTAACACAGGATACGATATAATACAGGCTAGTAAAACAAACTGACAGATGTTGATGTCATAAAAGAACACAATTGAATAAATCCATCCATTATCTATACCCGCTTATTCCTTAACCAGGGTCACGGGGATCTGCTGGAGCCTATCCCAGCTCTCTTTCAGGTAGAAGGCAGGGGTACACCCTGGACAGGTCACCAGTCCATCACAGGGCCACATATAGACACACAAAGACAAACAACCACACACACTCACTCCTATGGGCAATTTAGAGTAACCAATCAACCTGACATGCATATTCTACTGAAAAAAATCCATCCTCTCAGGTGTTTTACTGAATGACTGGCTTGGGCCTCTAACATGTCCAGGAACAGCATATCATTGTGAAGTGTACCTTCAAAACACACTAGCACCGCTACTCAAAGACTCAAAGGCTCCCCAGCATCACAGCCTCGCAAATTTAAAAAAAATTCTCAATTATATGCAAATGTTATCTGACATGAAGGACTTTTGGCTTAGAGACAAATTTGCTTTGATTCCCTCATGAAACAGAAGTAATGGTCCTCTACTCTGCTAAACTGCATAAAATAACTTAAAAAAAGGGGGGGAAAACTGAATGTCACAGTCAACATCACATTACCGCTCTCATTCTTTACAGTTTTTTTAAAAAACATGCAAGTAATGCTATCAGGACTACTTGTGCCACAGCACATAAGCATGTTTCCTAATGATTATAAGAAAAGACAACTCTGCTGGTACAAACCAAATTGGCTAGTGGTAATATACAGATATAATGTGGTGCAGTTAGCAGCCTGACACTGTCTTTATCTTCCTTACCCCGCAGAATGCTTTATGTAAACACACAAGATCTAGTGATCTATGACAGCCATTTTTCTTCTTCAGTAACATTTGGATTGGCAGGATTAAAGTAAATGGTTAGAGGGGAGGATTTTGATTGAACACAAAGTATGTGTTATCTGTGTTTGTACTCTGTCAGTTTTGGCCTTAGGAAGGCAAACATTAGCAGCAGTGTGGTTCATCGTAACACTGTGTAAGGAGAGAGGCAGAACACACTGCTCTGCTATTAGCTCACACTTGTTAATGGGAGCTTCTGTGAGGATTTATTACTTTTATATTGCTTGCACATGGATTGCAGCCCTGATGTTAGTAAATTAATCTATCTACATTATTATGGTGTCAGTGCTTCAATAATAAAATATAATTAAATACAACTATATTTGTATATAATACAACTATATTTTATCACATAATCCAACACTTTGTATCTCTGGAAACACATTTGGTAGCAACTCCAGCACGTGGGTTTAACACTGTTAAACTCATACAGCTGTCTGCTGTGTAGATGACTGTCTAGACATGATGAATTAAAATGCAAAAGTACAGTGCTCTGATAGTTTAGCGACTAGAGAGGGGTGGGGTAGGAGGGGTCTCTAGCCTCTATCTAGATTTGGAAACCATGGAGACAGCTTCTCCATCAGGGAGCTAATAATCCAAAAGAGACACTTTCAACAGAGTACATGAGACTCAGTGAGGTGACCTTTGACATTGCAGTGACTGAGATATCTCAGCAGCTAGAAAGGACTAAAGCATCCATCTTTGCCAAAACAAATTTCTCTCACATTCCTTGTCAGTAACAAGTTTAAAAAAGAACAGCAAAATATATAAATACCACAGTTTGGCCATGACTTGAGATAAACTTTTGGTAGAGTTCGTTAAATTTTGAGCATTCTATTTCATAAGCCGTCTCTCACACATCCACCATTAATTTGGATGTTCTATACTGATTCATTGGAGTGCCTTTTTAACTTAAATATAATTGCAAAGCTTTGTGAACTTGCTGTAATTTGCTCCTCCACAGTGGTACTTGAAATCAAAGCTATCTATAGAGTTTGGTGGGATTTTTATAAACTTTAAGTTCAGTACGTCTCGTGTACAGTACCTGCCAATATGGTGTCTACTAAAGGCAGTGAAATCAACTGCAAAAAACAAAGATGGTGAGCTATGAATCAAAACTGCAGGCCTCAATAAAACCTGTAGGAATCCTGCACCTAACCCATTTTAACACTTTCTGTTAGGAATAGTTTTCAAAATTAAACATAGTAAATTATGGCTAATAACAATTTGAATAAATATACAATTTATTTTAATAAAAATACACAATTTCATAATATAACCAATAAATTGTAAAATAATATACATTTTAACTCATTATTATGAAATACTATTTCATTATGCTTGTTTGTTTGCCAGTGTTGGCTTTTATTTCACACTGTTCTACTGTCCTTCTAATTTCATAATGTTGTTTATCAGCAGAATGACTCTGTCAATCAAGGACAGGAAGGCAGGACAAAAGAAACAGGTGCAGAGATAAATGTCCTCTGCACAGGATAGCTGTATGCCTCTTTGTCACTAATCATATCTGCATGGGGCTGAGAAAGGCAATTATATCAGAGACAAAAGCTAAAAAACTTGTCTGGGTAGTAAAGATTTGCAGAAAAGGCTGATGGCTGATTGTTTTCTGTCACAATCAATTAATGCAATGATTCTTCACTTGATTTGATACAGGTTTTCCAATAAGTTGCTGATGAAAGAAAGGTCTGAAATTGGTCTGTAACTACAAATTATGCAAGGATCTAGAATAATAAGGTAAGAACTGACTTAATCTTCCTCTTGTGTTAGGGTCGGCACCAACCCGTTTTAGGTTTTAAATGCATAAAAGAAACACATACATTTGTTTATTGCATCGGGGCTTTTTGACTTTGTTAGGAACCTCTATTCCAACAAAATAAAAAAATAAAAAAAGATTTCACTAAATTATAAAGTGCTCTGGTTGAAATAATGACATTTGTGTTGTTAGGGTCGTTTCCAACCCAGTTATAGAAATAAGATTATTAAGCAATAATTAGAGCCAACACTGAAATCACAAGTGTACTGTCAGCCAACACACTGACAGCCAGCTCCTTTCCCAATCACGTGAGCTTTAGGGGATTCTCATTTTGCCTTGTTTTCCAGTATACCTGCAAAAAAACAAAACAAACAAAGATGGGCATGTCCAGACATGTGAGGTCAATTCAGTATAGAGTTGGTGACCTGCAGAGTGCACATCTCTAATTTGCAGCATCCAAAATGAGAAGATCATCCAGAAGACACAGACACATCTGATGAGTCTGATGACTGATCACTGGTGGTGTAGCTGCTCCCGCTGACAGATTCAAGTCCAAAGATGAGAAGATCTGTTGGAGCTCAGTACCTCATGATGTTCATGGCAGGGCAGCTGCTGCAAAGGTTAGATTTTGTTTTAATATCAGTGACATCAAAACATGTTTTGAGCTTTTTGTGCCATTGTCACTAAAAATAATCATCGTTGCTATGACAAACATTGAAGGAAGTCCATGGCAACATGTGGAAAGGCAATGATGAGGAATACCTGGATGCTTATATTGGTCTTCTTCTTCTTCTTGCTGGAGTGTAGAGATCCTGCAATGAAGTCACTGATAGTCTCTGGGACGGTTCAACAGGCAGAAATATTTTCCAGGAAACTATGTCACTTCAGACTTTTCAAATGATATCAAGAGTCCTCAGATTTGACAACAGAGATGCCAGATCAAGATCAGATAGAGACAAGCTTGCCCCCATCAGGGATTTCTGGGAGAAGTGGGTGCAGCTCCATCCACTGATGTTCAACCCAGGGCCAGAGGTGTCTTGTCCCTTTCCGAGGAAAATGCCCCTTCCGAAAATACATGCCCCGTAAGCCAGGGAAGTACGGCATAAAAAATTTACACAGGCAAAGCTGCGAGCGGCATCCCTGAGAAAAACCAGTTAATAACATTAAAATGAAAAAATAAATAAATTTATTTAAGAGATGTGTTTTAATACGCCTCAGTAATAGTCAGGTAACACAATAACCTTTTTTTATTTATTTATATGATTCTCTTGAGGTTTTTTTTATTTTTTATTTTTATTTAAACTGAGGGGTATACTGACAAAAAAGGCCCAGAAGCCAACACCAAAAAGATTAAAACCATTTTTTTCATGGATAAGGAAGCTTAACAAGGTAACCAAGAGATGAGAAACAAATTGGATGATAGATAATTGTTTTTAGTGTATTTTGCAGCTGATTTAAGACACGGGTCAAAACTGACCCGTTAACATTAAAGGTGGTAACAGAAAGTTAACACAGGAGGAAGGTTAAACAGGTAGAAGTGGGAATTTTGAGTAGGAAGCTTTTAAAAATAATAATAATAATACATTCAATAAAACAATACAATTAATGATAGATTAAGCGTTAATTTAGAGATTTGTGGTTATGTGTTCAAAAGGTAAGAATAAAATTAAATCCCTAAACAAAATACATAGATATTTTATCATTGTCTTCAAAAACCTGCTCTGATATTGCATCAGTAATCAGCAGTATGATGTTTTTGGCCATTCCAGTATTCCTAAGAACTGGATGATTCAGCATTTACTGTACATTCAGTGCCAATACAGGAAGCGGTATCTCCTCTTGTGTACAGTAGAAAGAAGAAAATGAAGGGCTTAAAGGTCATTGTGGTAAATCGGTAAAAGCAGACCTGACTTTAGCACAGAATGATTTCACATCCTGTGACATACCTGAAATTACTGATCATCAAAGACTGTCCTCCTGTAACAAAATTATTCCAAATATTGCTTGTGCCATGTTATTATGACCAACAATAGCATTGGAATTATAAAATAATGAAAAGATGAAGTAGGTAGACAGAGTGAAAAAGTCCATGTTAGGAGAGGGGCTGAGGTGGATGGTTGGGTCAAAAAATACAGAAAAATCCTTACTATGTTTCTTGCTGTAGCCATGACAAAACTATTCAACCTAAAAACCTAAAAAAAAAAACTCAAAATGTGACAAGGTAGCTTTTCTTAACCTAATGAAACCATAAAGGTTGCATAATTGTAATCATTTATGTTTCCAATACCTAGTTCTAATAAATCTGGTGGAGGTGTTGGTCTACTGTTTAAACCTTTAACCTTGGTCTCTCTAGTTTTCCTTCATACACCTACTCTTCCTTTGAGGTAGTCACTCTAAAAGCAAACTCACTTTGCCATTCTACCTCCCCTCTATCTTCAACTTTGATACTAGCTATCCTCTATAGACCACGCAGCTCAAATATCTCTTTTCTTGACAGATTTGGAAATTTTCTTACCAGTCAGTCACAACACTATTCTAACGGGTGAATTTACCAACAAAATTCGGACCCTTTTCCTGAATTCTTTTTAGCCCTCATTGACATATGTGGCTCTGCTCAATGTGTTCATACTTCCACTCACCAACATGAAAATACACTCAACTTAATATTAACTAGATCTATCTCTTGTTGTAGACTAACCATCTGCCCTTTATCTTCATCTCTGACCACTCACTTATCCATCTTGACACCACTGCACTTCAAAAATCTGCTCAGCTATCTATTCTATTTACTTCTTGTTTGATAAATTTGTCCACTGTGGAATTCTTCTGGGAACATCTACTATTTGTCCTCTATGATCTACCATTCGCCTCCAGTATCTCTCCAGTTCTCTTAATAATAATCTCACTGATCTTCTAAATAGAATATCACCTATCCATACCAGATTTAAACAACTGCACATGAATACACCTTGGTTCAATGATCATCTTCACCACTTAAAACAATCCTGCCAACGTTTAGAGAAAACAAATGGCATAAATACAACCAGCCAAAGCACCCACCAGTGTCCTTGATCCCATACCCACCCGTCTTATTAAAGGTCTCTCCCTATTTGGAAATATTATCTGGTAATACAGGGTTGATTTCCATTGCCATGCAGATGACCATCAAACAAATTGATCACTTCAACATAATTTACCTTGAGTCCTACTATTTAGCCATTCACTAATGGATGGCAGATTATTTTTTTTTACTACTCAACATAAAAACTAAGCTTCTTGACATTAGTTCTCCCCACCCCACATCTTCACTCTTACCTTAACAACCTAACTATAAAACACAATATCTTTATAATCACCCAGGCACCAATAGTTAAGAATATTGGGATCACACTAGATAATTCTCCCAAGTTAGACTCAGATATCAAATCAATCTCTGAATCAGCTTTATTTCATCTTCGTAACATTGCATGAGTTCAATCATTTTGTCCATCCGACACTGAAACCATAGTACACACCTTTGTTTCCTCACGATTCTTTACACTATTGTAACTGACTGTTCTCTGGTTTTCCCATTACCCATCTTAAACATTTCCAAACTGTTCAAAATACTGCCCCGGAATACTTGAAATAAAAGCAAATATGATCACATCTCACCTATCCTTGCTTCATTATGCTGGCTTCCCATTGCCTATAGAGCCATTTTCAAAGTCCTTCTTCTAACATACAAAATTCTCCATGGTTTAGCTCCCTCCTGCCTTTCTGATCTCATTTCTCTTTACTCTCATTTGGCATATTGGTGTGGGTGTCTTCTACACTTTTCACAAATAGCCATCTCAAAACTAATGGCCATTTTTTTGACTTGCTCCCTCACAGAGTAAAGTGTGGTTAAGTTTCGGGGACTAAATGTTGGTTGATGTTAGGAAAAGACTGTGGTGTATGAAAAGACTTCAGAGTGTCGCCTCTTGATAGGAGAAGGGGTGTGAAGTGCAGGTACGATTTGGAGGCTCACGACTCATACTAATTCCACTTTGATGCTGTGGGAAAACTTGTCTTTTTTTCTGAGAGCACAAGTACAGGCTGTGTTAAGTGTTTGCACAAACAACCAACACCATTTTCTGAGGACAGTCTCACCAATAAATTAAAACAAAATTTTGCCCCAGGAGCTGACTAATACAACTAAGGCAGACAAAAAGATTTTACACATGTACCAGACAAAAACTAAAGCTAACTAAAAACTAAAGTGACCATACCTGAAATCTTAATAAGAAGACTTTATTCCACACATACCACTGTGGGCCTGCAACTAATACAGAGTTGAATCAGAAAGTAGGGCTTTGCTGATGTTTCTTGCCCTGTCAAATTTCTTTACAATGATTTAACTGTTACCAGACCTCACCACTGACATTCTGAATACTGCAATATTGTTACAACTAACTGGAGCAATGTAAAAAAAAAAAAAATACAAAAAAGGAGGAACAAATCAGAATTATCCTTAAATGATAGTGTCAAATGATTAGAAGGACTGATTAGTGTTTGACTCAGAAAGGACACAGATGTATCTCTGTTAGTGAGGCAGGTGTCCAGGCACAACATATTCCAGCCAGATGCTTATGAAAGACACTTTATAGAAAGGGGAGCCCACAGCGGAGAGGAAGGCTTTAGTGAAAGGTGACCTTGAGTCAGAGGACTAAAACACTATGTAGCTTTCATTTGTTTGAAAGGACCAAAAAGGTTGTCCTCTCTGCACTTATTTGATTGGATTGTCAATGGCAGGATAGGAGTATTCTGCCTTATGTCGCTGCCTCACATGCATACGAATGTGTTGCGGAGCAGGTGATGGTCCTGAGGGGAAACTGTTCATTATTCCACAAACTCCTGTCACTAATATATGCTTAAGAACTGTTCTGTTCTCTTTTTCCAGCTTCTCTCCCTCTCATTCCCAATCTGGCTGTGGCCTTTCTCTAAAGGACAGTTGAGCATGCCTCCTTTTCATCTGACCTTTAAAAAAAAAAAGTAGCTATTACATTACCTTAGGGTTGTTTAACACAAACCCACATACCTACAATAATATTTAAAGTCAGGCTTTTCAACAGCTATCTCAGCTAATTGTATTATTTTCAGAATGACTTGACTTGATGATGGCACTAGAAGGAAAGTCAGAGGCCCATCAAAGTCCAGGTAAGTATGGTCCAGATATTTCAGTCTGGACTAATGCAGTAGACCTAAAGCCATATTTACACTTCACTACACATATGCAAATGTGTGTGCTGTGGTTCAGAGAGAATTGCGTTGCTGTTGCTTTTATACTTGTGGGAACATTGTGTCATTTAAACCCACCCTTTGTCTCCGGAAATGAAATTGGATCAGCCATTTGGCCTGCAGCTCACGCCAGCTCACCGAAACGTGTACTTCAGATTTGGGAGATGCAATCCTCAGCAACCTATGCTTACCCATAACCCCCTAGTCACATACACAATCACACACACTCACACTCACTCCTATGGGCAATTTAGAATCACCAATCAACCTGACATACATGCTACATACATACAGAGTACCTGGAGAAAACCCACGCAACCACGGGGAGAACATGCAAATTTTCAACCAAGAACTTTCTTTTGGTGAGGCAACAGTGCTAACCACTCATCCACCATGCTGTCCAGAACCAGATGTGTATTTATTCTGTACATTAGAGCTAACAGTATGATCATTTCAAAGTGAAAACCAACCTGAATCAGATGTATAACCTCTTTTATGTCACAAGAATTGAAATTCATATACCTCCTTAACACTAACATCACATCAGCACTGGAATACTAATAGGTCAGCTCAGGCCTTATGGACAGGCCTCCAGTGATGTGGTCGGGTAATGGGCTCCCTGCTTGGAACAGAGTTGAGCAGCCCGAGGACTTGGCTCGAGATAAGGAAGAGTAATGATCTTTGGCTGATGAGTGAGCCATGCTGTGGTCACTTCCACCCTAGCAGTCTCATTCTGTACACCAACAAATGCACCGCATGGAGTCATCGCTCCAATCAAGGATGTTTTGTGGAAGTCCCGTTGTGTCTGAAGCCCAGTGTCTGGGATGTGCTGAGGAGCTCCCTGGGGAAGCAAGTCCTGTCCCGGGCCATGGCATTTTGAAAATGCCATTCTTCCTCTGTGGTTTCTGGGTGGCTTCCTGGTCCTGGCTGTAGGATCACAACAGATGGCCAACTGGACATCCATGACACAGCCTTCTGGTGCAATCCTCATGTCACATATGCTTCACCCTGCGGCTATGACTTCCTGGAGATTGCTTTCTCACAGTCCCTCACAGCCGTCACCATGGCTACACAATCCCGATTGCATTGAACAGCATGCACACACACTCTCACACACACATACACATACACCAGCATTTAAATCCTCTTGAAGCCCTAAATCACCATATGAGATATATTCCACAGCCACTTTTGGCAATTATAAGCCTAACAGGTATTGTAGTGAATAATTGCCACCACGTTCACTTAATATCCCTTAATATCAAGATTTCACATATCATGAAGCTGAATTGTTGGAACTACATGATACGATGCATCACAGACAAGCCTCAACAAAAGCTGACTCTTGAATGAATGGATTTCATTCTGTAGTTATGACAAGATAATCAAAGACATTTTCAAACATAATGCCAAGCACTCTGGGAAACAATCAGGCTGCTTTGGATGACTGATAAGCTCAGGCTAATCTGTGGAATACTTTGATAGCAAACACAATTGATTATAGTGAAATAAAATTGTTGGTAGATGACGTACACTGGCAGGTGGACTCAGTGGTCAAAAACACATGAAAGTATCTTTGAAAAAAAAAAAAACACCAAAGCAGCTATGGAGGTCAGTTGTATTAGACTGCATACTAATTAGTATTTTGTAAAATTTAAAAGGAAAAGTTGAATGATGTGTAAATAATCAAATATTAAAACTGTATTCAAGAAATAACAGATACATAACCATATTTATACTTTTTTCAAGAACATGTGCACAGACAGACTTCAGACAGGGGGAGTGAGTTTCAGTAGAGTGGCTGGATGAAAGAGAAATTATTACACAAAGGGATACACCCTCGTATTTAAAACAACTGAATCCAAACAAACTCACACAAAACAGCCTGAAGTACTCAATATAGTTTTTCCTGCAACACTGAACGGCTGGAACATTTGACTATTTACTAAACTCAAACCCATTCATGCTGTGAGGGAAACTACAACACTGTGTGCCTGTCCTCCAGCCTGCTGCAACAAAGTCATACAGTGAAAAAGAAAAAGTCCATCCAACACACTATCTTCTTATACTACTACAGAATAAACAATTAATTCCAAAATAAAGTTGAGGATAGGGGAGCTAGCCACTTAGTAGTTACCTAAATATGATGATGATCTATTATAGTTGAAAATTAGCTGGTGAACATATTGGAATATTTAGAAGGTAAAGAGCCAAGTATTCCATTCAGCTTGAAAGAGTTTTAAAAAGCAAATTAGATTCTGGCCAGAAACAACTCCAAGTATCTACAGATGTTTTGCGATTAGTGTATGTGTAAAAAAGCAAAAGCTTAATTTGTAGTTGATCATTAACGGATTAATCAGTTTTAAACTCTACATATATGTAGTGTGGTGAGATACATTTCCAAAATATAATTACTGATCCAGTTCTACTTTTAGGCAACTTTCAGAACAACAAAAAATCTGCAGCACACTCGCGTCTTCAGTTCAGTTCAATACAGATGTTATTAAGGGCACAGCTCATGGCCCATAATTTTTGACCTGATAAAAATCCTATATAAATGCTATTAAGAATGGTCTGGAAATTGCAAAGGAAACACTTGTCTAGATGTGTGTCAGCAGTGATACTGTTGACATTATAAAAAGTATTGAAAGTATAACTTTTCATGTCCTCATCTTTATATTTTGGTCAGACACATGAGTAATTACAAAGAGACAACAAAGACACAGCAGCTCATTATCTGCATTCTGTTGTTCTATCTCTCCATCCTCTAGGGAGAGTAAAACCATGGCATCTCTATGCCCTTGCCAATACTTTGTGGAACAAACAAAGTTGTGAGGCAGAACCAGGAACTAATTTCATTAGCGGCTGCCATTTGTGACTGATTATAGGCTGTTCTCAGTTGCTGGCAAGCAGGTCCAAAGTTCTGGGAGGTTAATAACCAGTAACAATCAATTACTTAACCAATCTGATATGATCAATGGGGTTTCCAATCTGGGAGACAGCAAGATGAGTTGCGGAATAAAATAAAACCTCAAACATGCTGAATGCTCTTCAGCAGTGATGAGCTACAGCTGAACTATTCCTAGTAGCTCAAATGTTTTGCATCAGCTAAATTGGGAAAAATCAAATGTAAAACTCAAACTGAAAAAAGAAAAAAAAATTGCACAAACAAGATTTGCACAAACAAAACTGCCCATCAGAACTCCAGCATAACTGAGTACAGTCCATATAGCAAAGATATGAATCTAATGAATAAAGACATTTAGATACATGTAATTTCATGGGCATATTTAGATTAATCAATATGTAGAAGCATATTAAAAACAAACCAGGCAAAGGTTTGATCATAATATGTCTGCATAGTAAAAAAAAAAAAAAAAGGATAGTGTACCAGCAGCAATTAGTGTACTGCCTTGCCCTCAGTAGGCCTCTCCTGTATTGGGCATCTCCGTCCCCATCAAGACTGATTATTCTAATGATGTCTAAACCTCTGTCTGGCCATTATTCACACATCACAGAGCCCAGCCTTGTTATCTCTGATGGCAAGGCCTCTTGTCTCCTTGAATCCACAAATTAAATCCAGAAAAGGCCCCTTTCCCTTTCCTCCCTGTCCTTACTAAAGGGCCTCACTTGCCATCCAGCATTGAAGTCACTTACTTCAGCTATTAAAGGAGCTGCAGTGCTCATTTTGAGTCTAATTTGACTGGCAGGAAGAAAATGTTTGCTTTCCCTTAGCAGTGTCTGTGTCATAACAAGACTGAATGCGCAAATCCATTCTAGAGGCTACAAGATTTATCAAGCCTGCGATAATAAAAGCATTGTACATAACATAATCACGTGCTATAGGAAAACCATGGAATCAATAAAATGTAAGGCATTTATTATATTACATTTACTCTAAAATTTTAATGGCAATCTGCCAGTGAGAAATTTTGTTTGTAGATATTTAGGCCTGAGGTCTTAGAAGAAGGCTCATGGACTGCCTGGACTAGGTTTATGCTCCAGTAAAAATGAATTGTGCTCAGTAAATTTCAAAGCAATTCATTGCATTTTGATGCTTCTTGTGTATCAGAAAATAATCACCCACACACACACCATAAAAAAGTCAGTTTTTACTCCCCATCCCTCTTTACGTGTTTGTTCACCATGCTCCCGTGAAAAATTGCTTTTTCTCGTTGACTGGTTGGTTAGATTTATGTGTATATATCTGCTTAGTGCCTTTCTTCATAGCATGCATGTTAGCACAGTGCATGTGTGCAAGTGTGTCCACATTTTCTAGGTCAGAATCGTGGTGGACGACGATCAAACAGGGCAGCCTTGACATTCTACTCCCTGACACTCTCAAGCTCCTGGTAGATCTCAAGGGCATTCCCAAGCCAGATGGAATATGTAATTCTTTCAGAGTGTCCTGGGTATTGAATATGTCTACAGGGAGGTGTCCAGAAACCACCTTAATCGGAGATCCAAAATGTCTCCTTTTACCACAACTGAAATTAATTTCAGCCACTTGTAATCCCACTATACTGGTCACTTGTCAAAGTTCATGACCTTTCTTGAAGGTTTGTAATGTGTCGCCTGGTAAATATAAGAGCTCAGTTCCCTTTTTACAAGTACAGTCCTGTACATTGCACACGTTACTGCTCATGTGGCACCAATCCACCTGCCAGTGTTGCAATCCATCTTAATCTCACTTGTGAATAACACAATGTTTACACAGTCTGTGTAGTGAAAGCTGTGAGTTACCAGAGCAGCCGCTTCAGTCCACCTTCTGTCTTAACACACAATATACTCAGCCCATTGCTATGTTTTGTGCACCTGAAGTGAATGACATGAATGACAATTACACACCAGAGCAATTTCACATTTGTTACCTTGAATTTTGCACTGTAGGAAACTACACATTACACAAAAATATGCAGTGGGAGAATGTTTACAGTTACCTGTATGGTGGCCAATGTATACCACAGATATTATTGTCGTCACTGCTAATCACACAATACCAATCAAAAGCAAATTATCAACACAGTGTGACTGAGACTGTCTGCCAAAAGATGATCATTTGTTTATACAAACACTGCAGCAGATGGTAGTTCTGAATGAGAGCCATATGTAAACATCACTCACAAATGCAATGGAGGACGTGGATCTAATGTTATGCTGACCCAGCTGAATGTCTGGGTGTGTCACAATGGAGGTTTTAACACTGAACACACATCTGACCAACCCTATGAACATTCACCCCAGTTTACCAAAAACTTCAAGAAATGCTCCAAATATATGGGTACCTGACAATGTCATAAATAAACAAATATAAATATAAGTCACAAATATACTATTTTTGATGTAATTATTATAAACAATGAATTATCATTATTAATCACTAATAATATGACAGATCTGGACCAATCAACTTCAGGTTATCATCCTGTGACAGGATGCTCCATCATGTTAGGCTGTTTCTGGTGTGTTATTTAACTATTTATGTTAATGTGTTTGGTTTAGCACATTATTGCTTTGTCTATATGACAAATATCTTAGTTAAAAATAGTTTTTGCTTATGTAAATGTCTAGTGAATATGTGTAATTCAGCCAGATTTGTTAAATAGCCATGTCTTCATGAAATTGTGTTTTGATATTTTTATCCCTCCTAAATTAGACCCACATTATGTGAATGCATGCTGCGGATGTATACTATTTTATGTGGACTGCAGTTGAGCACAACAAACATGGAAGAGGCTGAGTGCATATAGAATTTACCTTCTGTTGAGTGAGCCTACCTACACATGTTTTTTTTATTCTGCAGTTAATTGTTCTTGCTAACCCTGAGCATCCTTAATTTTGTGAGGCATGCATATCAACAGCATGCTGTAATCTAAACTTGAAATAGAGAACACTTGTGCAGAACTTGTCCAGTACAATCCTGTACATTGCAAACGTTAGTGCCAGTCTGTGTGAGGTCTTAATTTTATTTGATTATTAAACAATGAGTCTTAATCACTGGCATAGCATCATTCCTTTGCATTGTCCAGTAATATCGTAATGCATTGGATTGCACTGAGTTCACTGAGATCATGTTGAGTCATACTGCATTGTCATTATGGTGTAAATCGTATTGTATCACACCAGTAGTTGCTGCATAAGTATTTTTAATGTATTGGATCTCTGACAGTGTACCAACATATATATCGACCACATGCCAGAGATGCCCAACCCTACCCCATAATACTGTATGCTATTACTGTTCCTGTGTCATCACTACTGAACCTAAAATTATCAGCTCCTTTCCTGGAAAGAACGCAAGCAGACTAATACACCTAACATTAGCTGACAAAATAGCAAACTACTTTAGTGGGGAAAACAGACAGGACCTAGACTAGATGTTTTGCAAATTCTCCCTGGAACAGTATTTTTATTTCTTATTGTTCCTTTTTTCAAATAAACGATGCATGTGTAGATTGATGACGTATTGTGTTGCACAAAAGCATTACACTCACTGCATATGAGTATAGGTCCAGAATGCACCAGGATTACCAAACAAATGAAATAATGCACAGAAGTGGAAAAAAATGTGTTTGTTGCAAATATTGTATTCCACCTATTATAGGTCCATTAATTTTTATAGTCCATATATTTCCAGGTCTCAACATCAGCTAACTCTTTCAGCATATTCACACTATTAAACACTATCACTAGACATTTTTTAAAACACAGTAAAGACCAGTCTGAGCCAAGCTATTTTGTCAGAACATTCTATAGCTATTTTATCTGCTCACATTTCAAATAACTCTGAGTTTTTAGTATGCCATGAAATTCACTGTTCACCTTCTCCTCTGCTTTTGCTGGAGTGGCAGACTACCAGTATTAAAGGTGCAGGCTGCAACCAGGTATACTATACTGTAGTGTGTGGCATCACAAGACCCTATAAATTTTAATTGTTTGCTTGTGCACCCCTAAAATCGCCAGTAGTTACAACACAGGTAAACACACAACAACGCTTGGAAGGAGTATAAATGTCTTTTAGTAACTGACACAGCACCACTGTCCTCAGAGACTGGTAGAGCCCTTGGTTGTACATGAAAATCACTCCGTTATGCACCATTCTTTATACCATGTACACTCAATAGTTCACTCAATTGAAAGCAGTTAATTTTGGAGACTTACTAATCATTGTGATGCTTATATATGCAACTTTTCATGTTCCACTGTAGAATGTTGAAACTATATGTACTAAATAAATGGATCGACACCAGTACAAAATGGCAAAATCACTATAAGTAGTGAGTGGTTCCAGACACAACCTAACAGTGATTTTTCATCGCTGGTTAGCTTTGACTACTAGTAATTCAGGCTGGCACATTGCTGATCATGTTAGTTACACTGGTATGGATCATTCAATATGTTCCCCACCACTCCTGTGTTATCACACCACTACCCTTCTATAATAGTTAGGCAACCTTTAATGACTGTGGAACTTATAACACAAGCAAAGTAACAATTTAGGTGATGTAGTAAGTTGACCTGGATAAATGGGTCAGAAAACACAGGACTTTCCCACAGGAGACCAGTGTTGGATTCCTGTGTAAACTGTAGGTATCAGCTGACATTGAGCGAGACATGGGGTACACCCTGGACATATCACCAGTCTATCACAGAAATGACAAAAGTATTCTCACTCATGGGCAATTTAAAAGTCATCGATCAAACTAACACTCTTTTGACTGTGGGAGGAAACCGGAATACCTGGAGAAACTCCACACAGAAAGGACCTTCTTGGCCGAGCGCTCAAACATAGACTTTACTTCGTGTGATTTGATAGTATTAACCTCTGCATCACTGTGCTATACTTTTAGCCTTGAAGGAATATTAATGGGAGACCAACACAAAAACAACACTAAATGTAAAATATACCCATCCTAGTATGGCAACCCAAATGTCAGTCATGAGAATGACCAAATAGGAATGCATTCATCATCAAAGTTTTCTTAACAATAATGGAATGATAACATTTCATCACCATTTGAGCCGCAATAAAAATATCTCAGTTGCTTATATTACCTGTTATAATAATGCTGTTCAGCAATTTCAGAAGCATGAGCTGAGGTTAGGCTACCTATTGTATGTTACTGATTATAAATGGTTCTTCATAAACAAAATAATCTATACAATGTCAGATGGAAATTCTCTCTGACCTAGTATATACACTGGGCCTTAACTCCCTAAACTATATTTGGAAAACAGTGAGTGTAGAAAATTATCACCTCATACTGTGACACACAGCATAATGATTACAAACAGAAGATAATTAAATAGCAGCTTGAATAATAAATAGGAATATGAAACAAAAGTGAGTGAGTAATCCGGTGTCCTGATCGGCTAGATGAACAGTGTGAGTCACTGCAGAGAACACCCACCATTCAACATCCTGTTACATACCCTCTGGTTAACACAACAAAGTAACAATTTATTTTATATTACAAAAAATATGGCTTGTATATCACTGCTTTTCTAACTTTACCACAAATTATGCAATATATAAATAGAACATCTGACCATGAAGGTGAGAGTCAACTCATACCTAAATACACTACAAACCCCTCTGTATACCATTAGGTATGCTTTTGTTTTAATCAAAAACATTTTATTTCATGTCCTCAGTTGTGTTAAGGTAACACTAGTATACTGAGATTTTTGCCTTCACCATATGGTAGATTATTTAAGCGTCTCTGCTCTCGTAACGCACCGACACTGCTTCTACTCTATGCAGTCTTTGCTGCTGCTGCTGCTCAGTTAGTCTTAAACCAGCACCTCCTACACCAAAGCAAGTGTTTGCAGGCTCTAAAGAAGGGGGTGGTTAGCAAATGTCATCACTCCTTCAATCATCGCTCAAAAATGCTTCAAAGAATGAGGAGGTGTCAGTAAAATAGTCAATACTAAGTTGTATTTTCATATCAGTCTTTAATTCTACACCATAGTCTCATTATTATTGTATTTCTGATATGGTTCAATGCTGGTTGCTCAGAAGGTTCTGCAATTTCTCTAGATGCCATTTAATCTTTTGGATTAATAGATTAAGAATCAAGACCTGGCTACTCATGAATGACAGAACAGAGGTAACTTAGCTAAGGAGAAAACAAAGTAGGCCTATCTATGGTTTTTTTGTCAAGAAAAATACTATGCTTAACACCAATACAGATATACTGTACTTGACCCAGACACTAGCAGGTCCGACCTAGACCTGAGGAAACCATCGGCCTCTGTCCCGACTGGCAAGATTCCTTCACCTAACCCAGCATCTGAGATAGAAACAGTTTCAGACTCACACAGCTCTTATGGCTGAGGTATGACAGTTTTAGCAATGCCAATGCACTGCATATACTGCATATGGGCATTGCCAGGAACATTGCTCTTGCTGTATGTCATCATAAGTATGTGCCCACCACAGCTCCCCTACTCGCAGCATTTCAGCACCAAGCAGCAGCAAACAGTGGCACGGAACAAAACAGTACAGGAGATAATTCAGTTAACAACAATATCTGTATTGTCTGTGCATATTGAATTCCCCAGTATCTTGTACATGGCATTTATGATTGATGGGGGCACAGATGTTTCTATAAAGGAGTGTCTCATCATTTAACTTTGTCAAACACTTTTTAAGTATAGTTTTAAAATAGTTCAAGGTTTTCAATTTCCTGTTTATGCTGTTGTTCAAATAAGGACAGGCATTTATGTGCACTGTTACTCCTGTTTACAATGATTTACATAACTGAGAAATGACAGGTGCAACCAATACAAAAAAGTCTGGAGACCTGCTGAGCTCAACTTTATGTATACTGTACAGACAAAGAGTCTCTTTCTGTATTTACGCAAAACTTAGGTTGACCAAGCAGTGTAAACTATATTAGGTTTTTTTTTTTTTTCTGAACTGTTAAAACAAACCCTCCCTACCCATCCCTGCCATGTATAAATTCATTACAAGACCTAGCTTTTTTTTAAACCTTAGTAAATAACAAAAGATGCTAAAAAGAGATGTCAGAGAGAGTAGAAGCATAAACCCTATTTTCCAAGATTTGGGTGGCACTGTGAGGGGTGCAGGAGGAAAACAGAAATCATCCATCCTTGTATGGCTTCCTACCAGAAAATCACCAGATAGCTCTTGTATTAAAAGTGGAACTGATTGCAACACACTCATATAAACTCTCTGCATAAATACAGTATACAGCCTAAGGCATGCACTCCTCACACACAGCCTCAGGTTGAATATATTTAGCTACAGCACACAGATTTACACAGTGCTTCCTTCTTGTCTACAGAAAGCTTCGGAGAGACATCCCTGATGGCCTCCCATCCCCCTCATCCCTGCTTCCAATCTCCTCCCTGCTCTTCCCCGCTCCTCCCCCACCTTCTCTGTCTCTGTGTGAGACTTCAGCACTCACCACTAAAGGCAGAAAAACAGGTTGATAAGGAGAGACTCCTACAGCTTTACCTTTCAATGTAGGGAGTGATGTGGACTGTGATTCAGCTCAGATGTTGCTGCTCCTCAGCCTCGGTTAACAACATCATATGACCATAAACCACCTGCTCATTTACTTGTCATGTGACTAGATTAGGCCCTTACTAAGATCTCTGGGAATTGTAGTTCAGCATTGAGGGTTGGCCAGGCTGGAATTTCATTTCAGAAAAGATCTTGTGAGAGGTGGGGATTTAATTTCACTTAACTCCAAGCTTTTTATAGGATTTATAATTAATGTGATCCATGACCCATATTTTAGGGCAACAAATTGTTATTATTGCTAGCCATTTTGCTAATGTTTAACAGCACTGAAAAAAATCCTTCATTGTACTAATGCACTAGTGCCCTGCAGAGCCACAGTAAGGAGTGTAACATTGAAGCAATATCCAAAATAACATACACCGCTTTGCATAAGTAAATCAATGTGATGCACCAAAAGGTAACATGCAGGATATTATTAAATAGTAAAAATAAAAAGCCTTATAGTAATAATTCATTGCAATTGCTCACACGTGATGTTAATCATTATCTGCCCTATCTACTGTTGCATCTCATAAATAATACTAATATACTATTACTGTAGTTATTATTATTATTATTGTCCTCTATTATTATTATTATTATTATGATTATTATTATTATTATTATGTTTGCAAATAACATAAGCATCAGGCACAAATGTAGAAAAGAATGAAACACTCAGACCTGTTTGGCTTAAGGTCTCAGCACTTGGCACAGAGTAATGCTGGAACTAGAGGCTGACAGTGAGCCCAGCTGGAGAGCAGGTCTGAGCCAAATCTGACCATTCTCACAGCAGAGCTGAGCCACTCCTTCTCTGCTACAGTGTATGCGTAGTGCTGAGGTCTGAGGGTTAATATTAGTGAGTAGATATTAGAGTTGATCATTTTAGATGATTAAAACCGATAACTCAAACCCACTAGAGAAAAATTTAAGTTATGCAAATAAATAAATAAATCAATAAATAACTTTTAAGAGAGAAGCTTTCTAAGTAGGCAAACTGTGAAATTCTTCAATGGAAACATTATTTCCTTTCATCTTTTATTATTCCAAATGTGAATGTAAGCAAAAGAGCGGAATATATACTAGAAAGTCGGAATTTTTAATTTAAACTCATAGATAGGTAGATTTACTATAAAGCCCTTTGGCTGTAATTGTACCAGACATTTGAAAGATAACAGAAAAAATAACATTTTTTTTTCTATTTACAGTAGGCCTGATTCCACCTTGTATCTATTTCCTCAAACAAAGGTTGAAGCAGAAAGCTCTTATTTGATTCTGTCTGCTTTAACGCTGTTATTAAAATTCCCCTCAGCTCTGTGCTGCTCTGTGTTGTTGTGCAGTTGAACCCTCTGACTGCTCCTGCTCTTCTAACTACAAACTGGAATCTCTCCAGGGGCATCATGTCCACAGAGACATCTGCCTCACTGACACCAAAGTGACCTTCACACCCTCCCACTGTGTGATCAGCTTGGTGCACATGGCGAGAAAAACTACAGACACTGTGGCCAGCTGTCCTGTCCGTGAGGCTGATATATCTGGTTATCGAGCTTAATGACATCTTTGGACCTCAGCCAAATCGGTGTTGTCCACGCCTCTGCTGAATCTCTTCTCTTTAGTTAGTTAGTATGTGAAAACAAGGATTTTGGCCTCTGACTGTAATTGTGCGATTTTGGGTTATGTTTAAGAGGTCTTGGTGGCAGAGGCATTGCCATTTTGATTTCAAAGTTTTTGTCACGATAAGGGCTGGACACCCTCCTTGATGCAACCCTCTTATTTACTCAGGCTTGGGACCGAGAATAAGACTGCACTGGCTTTTTCAACCTCAGTAGCTGTGTCTAGCCACCCTGGTCTTCTAAGGTGGTCTCCCATCCAAGCACTAAGCAGGCCTGAAATATATATATATATGTACATATATATATGTATGTACATGTAATATGTGTACATGTGGCTTTTCTCAATTTCAGTTCCTCTACCAGAGAGTTTGAGTGTTCTTCGTGTATCTTAGCTGTTCCTGGCATTGCGCTTTTCTGAACTGAGAGCGCTGATGTTGTTCCTGGGATGTGTTGGAGCCACTCTCCCAGTTTGGGGGGTCACAACCCTGATGGTGGCAATTACCACTGGAACCAGTGTTGCCTACACCTTCCATATCTTCTCTAGCTCTTCTTTCAACCCTTGGCATTTCTCAAGCTCCTCATGTTCCTTCTTCCTCATGTTGCTATCACTTGGGATTGCTACCTCTACCACATCAGCCTTCTTCTGCTGTTTGTCCAGTACTACTATGTCTGGTTGGTTAGCCATCACCAGTTTGTCGGTCTGTATCTGGAAGACCCACAGGATCATTCACCACTACCTGTGCAGGTGTATCCCATTTTGACCTCAGGACCTCTGGCCCGTGCACAGATGTTTCTATACACTATGCCAGCCACTTGGATATGGTCTTCCATATATGCCTTCTAGTTACCCACTGTTGTGTGCTGGATTGTCTCAGGAGCATCTGTGCATAGCCTGCACCTGGTGTCCTGCCTGGTGTGGTAGACCCAGGCCTCTATCGATCTTGTGCTCAGGGCGTAGGTGTTGATGGCTTGGACCTTGTTCTTCCAATTTAGGTGACTTCTTAGGACTTGTCTTACTCTCTGTAGGTATTTGGCTGTGGTGGCTTTCCTTGCAGCTTATTCTTGGTTTCCATTTGCCTGTGGGAATCCAAGGTACTTCTAGCTGTCCTCAACATCTGCTATGCTGCGTTCTGGCAGTTGAAATCCTTTAGTCCTGACAACCTTCCCTCTATCACCTGACCACACTCCATTCCGAATTAGTGACTCACATCAGTGAGTCGATGTACTCTCTCCACTCCTGGTGTACAGCTTGGTGTCATTTATATATAGGAGGTAGCTGATGGTTGCTCCATTTTGTAGTCAGTCTCCGTAGCCAGTCTTATTTATGACTTGGCTGACGGGGTTCAAGCCTACGCAGAACAGCAGTGGGAAAGAATGGAAACTTAGAACTCTTTCCACAGATGGTCAATAGGATTTAGATCAGGGCCACTTCAGAATAGTCCATTGTTTTGTTCTTAGCATTCTTGGGTGCTTTTAACTGTGTTTTGGGTTATTATCCTGTTGGATGACCTGCAACCAAGCTTTCTGAAACTGGGCAGCACATTTCGCTCCACAATGCATTGATAGTTTTCATAGAGAGAAATAGATTTCATTGTAGCTCAATGTGCCAGATGCAGCAAAGCAGCCACAGAACATGACCGAGCGTTCTCCATGTTTCACAGCAGGTACAGTGTTCTTTTCTTTTTATGCTTCAATTTTGCGTCTGTGAACATAGAACTGATGTGACTCACCACAAAGCTCCAGTTTTAACTCATCTTTGGCAAACAGAATTTATATTTGAACGTGAAATTAGTGTAAGGCTATTCTAAAAAGAAAACAGAGGTGGTGCACTATCCACTCAGACTGTACAGTAATTTAACATGGATGACAGTGTGTAGAATCATGGCAGCATATGCCAAACACAAACTGCATGAGCAGAGAGGAGCAGCAGCAGGGAGTGGCTGCACAGAGATGAACATACGGACATTTAACAGGACAGATGCTCCAGGCATTATCGAATTGCAACAGTACAGAGGGTGTCCAAGGAGTTCCAAGGAGGACTTAAGTTGTTCTCAAAAAAGTAAAAACAAAAACATAAACATACACATAAAATTAAGGTGTCCAAAATTAGCAAGTGGCTAATGGGGCTTAGACACAATGTTAACCACAGTCATTCCCTAACCTTAACCAAAGTGCTTTTGTTGTTAAAATCTTTATTTATACAGGAGGTTTCATTCAGGGCCTAGCTCTCTTTTGCAAGAAGATCCTGACTACACTCATAACTGTATAGTCACACCTGGAAGCTGCCCAGCAAAAAAGACTAAACAGCTCCACTGGAGCAGTTTGGGGTTTAGCATCTCACTCAAGGACACTTTATCACTGGTAAACAAGGGAGGAGCAAATGCCGCTATTTCACTGTCCACCATTAGCATGCTTATATTTGCAAGTTACTAACCAATTGAAGTAAACTGCTACTCATAAATTTTATTGCATTACTTAGTGTTTCATATTTCACTACCATCTTTGAGTTGAAGAAACTTATATACATCAGTTTTTAGCCTCGACTGACCGACTGATCCGTTTGTCTGAGCATGATTCAGTTTTGTTTATTAAAACACAACATCCACTCTTTACTGTTCTGATGTTGCTAACTTTTTTATTCTTGCAGATTTGTGTTCCAACATAAATCCACATTAGCCCTGTGAGTAGCTTTGACTTATTCTTTACATTTTAGCTTTATTTTATTCTTTAAATCTTAATCATTTAATCTTCAGTGAATGCAGTGTGCTAATCAGTCACAGATTCAGTCTCATAAGTAAAATTAGTGTACTACTTACAGTACATTAACTGATATGATTATATCCTAGCACACTGAACTTTACACACAATTCAAATTTACAGAACTTTCACATGAAGGACTGTCTCTGTTCAGACGTGATGTATAATAGTAGTTTTTAGGATGGAAAGTGTACATTAGATATTTTAGATGTATATGTGGACAACAATTTGTGCTTTATTGCTGTGATATGTACTGTATGTTTATACAGAATTGTGATCATTTTCTGGCATTGTGTGTTTAATGCAGCATGTAAGAAAAATGTGTGGTTTTCTCAAAATCAAATCAACTTAAAATTTGAATACAAATAATTTGGCTTTTAGTATATTGGATTCAACATATTACTTCCAGCCTATTAGGTGCCAAGTCAGTTTCATTCAAACATTCAATTTGAAATGTTGGTGCTAAATAAAACTTATTACAGTTTATCCTGACACTGAATTTCCGTAGTAATATCAGTCCAGATTGATACACATTGTAGTTAGGTGTTTTAAGCAATAGGATAGTTCATGTTGGAGGGATTTTTACAATCCACATCCACTAGTGAATCAAACCAGTGTTTTTGCATATTATGGAGAACTGTCCATTTTTAGCATTTTTAGCTTGGTAAATGATCTTAATTTTATTACCTGATAGATTTGTTGTGTAGAGTGTAAACTACAGCAAAAAGTGTATGATGCATTCATGTGCTGATTAGAGGCTCTAAAATATGAGATATGAAAGTTGTCAAGTGAACAGCAGCAAATTCACACTTTGAAAAGGTACATGAGCAAATGAAATCCAGAAGACAAACATTATACAGACATTAACATTTTAAAAAATATGGCAGTGGTTGTTATAATATTATCACAGTACAATATTGTAAAAAGCGATTATACAGCCACATCTGTGAGCATACCATCGCTATCTCATACACTGCCAGGCAAAGCTATAATTTGAACTCTTTTCTTTATCCATATGTGTGTTTCTCTGTGTGTGTGTATGTGTGGGTGGGTGTGCAGGGGGTCCCAGACAACTGCTGGGCCAGGGAGGGAGTACAACTTGTAGCCCTTGCTTCTCCTCTGTAGTGAAACCCTGCTCGGCTGTCTTTGTGAACAGTGATGAGACAGGAAGAGAAACAGCATGAAACTGCCTCCAGATTGAATTATGCATGCTTCCATCTGCTGACAGAGGACCAGTCTGTCAAGCCTCCTCAGTGTCACTGCATACACACAGATACACAGCTCACTTTACTCACACAGATCTATAGTTCATCTGCCCACTTCATCTATAACAAATACAATCCCTCAGGTTAACTGTGCCATTCACTTCACTCTACTTCACTGTTCATCCTTGTGGAATTGGCAGATTTCAGAGTAAACAAAAAGCATTCATCAGTATTCCCAGCAAGACTGTTCTTCAGTACTTCAGTATCTGCATACGAGTGACTACCCATGTATGGCACTGTGATGGCATATTTTAAAGTTGCCAGTTGCTGATATTTCATAAATTTTTCTTTTATTTTTCAAGCTTGTCACTTGAACATTGCTGACTGACACAGTTGATCTCTTATCGGCATGTAAGAAAAAACATTAATTATTTGTAAGTACAAGTGTGCAAAGGAAAATAAAAGAAAGCACTGATGGGTAGTGAGAAGACTGCAATAACTGCAAGAAAAGTGGGAGTGGCAGGGCCAGAAATGGCCGAAGACGTTGGTGGCCGACAAGCACAATGAGAAGCAAAATAACAGCAGGCAAAAGCAGGGCAGAGGTAGTCAATGTGAAAGAATCATGTTTTTAAGGAAATTTTATTTAATTTATTTATTTATTTGGATTTGGACACAGAGAACACATAGATCCATCCATCTATCCATGTTCTGCCACTTTATCTGGTTATTGCCCCCAGCAGTGGTCTAAGTAGAGACACCCAGACTTCCTTCTCCTCAGACACTTCCTCCAGCTCTTCTAGGGGAATACCGAGGCATTCCCAGGCCAGCCAAGAGACATAGTCCCTCTAGTGTGTCCTGGGTCTTCCCTGGGACCTTCTTCCGGTGGGAAATGCCAGGGGGCATCCGGAACAGATGCCCGAGCCACCTCAGGTGGCTCCTCTCAATGTGTAGGAGCAGCAGTTCTACTCTGAGCTCCTCCTGGGTGACCGAGCTCCTCACCCTATCGCTAAGGAAACATGCAGCCAACCTGTGGTGGAGCTCATTATGGCTGCTTGTATCTGAGATCCATTCAGTCATGCCCCAGAGCTCATGACCATAGGTGTGGGTAGCAACATGGATTGACTGGTAAATTGAGAGCTTCACCCTTTGACTCAGCTCCTTCTTCACCACAACAGATTGGTACATCAACTGGATTACTGCTGCTACACCGATCTATCTGTCAATCTCCCGTTCCATTCCTCCCTCATTCATGAACAAGACCCCAAGATACTTAAACTAGGTAGGATTGGACTGGAAAAAGGTGGTTTGCATTCTCCGTGTTGGACGAGAAAAAACAGATCCATAAATAGTGTGGTACTAAAAATATAGTTAAAATTCAGCCACAATGACTACCACTGATATTTAGATTTGATCAGGCTGTAAAATATGTTTTGCATCACAGGGTAAAGACAGAAACTCTGCTCCCAACAAAGTCAGCATGAGTTGTGCAAGCATGTACCCAGAAATATGCTCATGTTCAAGTGACTAATTCCTCTGACACCTATGATAATTATGTTTACAATGTTCTAATATGAGTGTAGAGAGGTTGTGGTGGAAGGATGGGTCAACAAAACAATAGACTAACATGGCGACATAGGAATCCCACCCAAGTCACTTTAGTACCACATTATGTTCAAGTCAGTTTCATTGTCTGCCTCCACATAAGTGCAGGTTTAGAAATTCTGGATATATATGCATAGCATCAAATCCCAGGGACCAGATTCATACAATCAAATATATAAAGCGGTGCCTTTTTTTCTTTAATATTTCAGAACTGAATGTTATGTGTGTTTGTATGCATAGTGTATGAGTTTAAATGACACCTGGCAACTTTTTTAGGTGTTATTATGCACTGCCATTATACATGACTGTGTAACACTATTTTTGTCCTACTGGGAATGACTCAGAAGGCCTAATCCTTAATTGCTGATCTCCATGATGATATTTTTGTACGAGCAATTCTTTGTGTTAATTTTAACTTAAAACTTGTTCCACAACACAGATTATATTATTACTATAATATTTGTAATAATACCACACAATTCCCCAAAAGAAACAAAAAAGAAAGAAAGCTGCACAAGGTGCAGATAAAAATATTATGGATAATACCTTAAATACACACTTATCTCTAAAAAAAAAAAAGAACATACTGAGCAAACTCAGATGTCACAACTAAATCCATTCTCTCCCTTTTAAAAATGAGATATATGCAATATGAAATGCAAAGAAATATAATCATGATGCTCACACTTTCAAATATAAAATGGGAATTTAAAAGTATCATGCATCATACAGAGTCCTTGCATGTAGACATGCTTTGTCAGAAATAAAAAAGGTACATAAATACATAAATTTAGAACATAACTAAAAATATATTTGTAATGGCTTTATTTGTAATTCTTTTTAACATGATGCTGGTTATTTACACTGTGTGGCTCTCAGGTGCTTTCTGTGTCTGTGCTCTAACAGTTGTATGATGCTGTGTGCTGTTAATGGTGAATGCTGCTTGCTGACATATTTTGTACTTGATTTAATGATACCTGTCTATGGGGTGAGGCATGCAATCCATGGTCACCATTTAATTGAGCGTGCCTTTATGTGGGCAAATAAGTTCTTATTAAAGAAGCTTCAAAAAAGAAAACATGGTTGCTAGGTACTCTCTCTCTCTTTACCAGTAACTTGCACAGTCTGTGTGCCTGTGTGACCCAACAAAGCAGAATAATAAACTGTTCTCTGATAACACTGTGAACATGTGTCCCAAGGGACAAAAACACACCTCTCTGAAGGGACTCCAGGGGGTTTCCAACTAAACAAAGAGTGTAGAGGCTTAGCAGTTGGGTCATGGATCTCATAATTGCTCCATTTTGTACAGTGTAGATATTTGGTATAGGTTGAAACGTGCATTATGCAGCCGTTGACACGTTTGCTACCTCTGGGACACATGGTTTCATTCTCCTTCCATGCAGTATTTCTGTCCTCTGACAGTGTTCACAGGTGCAAAAATCATGATTCTGATTGGTTGCAAGATGGATTAACTTCAGTAACCAAATAGTTTAACCAGACATAAAGTGACATTTGTGTTTAATCCGATTATTGTTACAAAACCCATGGTTGAACCTTGTAAAACTCTTGTTCAGCAAGATGTTGCCTTGCAATGCCAACAACAGACATTTGGAAAACCTTTAGGAAATCTTTAAAACTTAAAATATAGAAGCATGTTTATATAATTAGATGTATATGTAAATTAGCGACATATGGCATTTTGTTAGCATATGAACAGGGCCTTAAGGAGGATACTCTATAAATTTGTATATCATGACTGTAATAGTTGGAGCATAAAAACAGCTTGGTACAGTGGACACATGAACACAATGCAATGCCTGGCTTGGCTGTTAAAAATGGTTTTATTTTTTACAGATTGGGTCAGCGTAGCAGCTACAGCTCCATTTATCACCAACACTGGAGCACCACAAGGATTTGTGCTGAGCCCTTTCCTCTATATATTATGTATTAATGACTGTTCCTCACCTATAATATTAAATAATATGTATATTAAATATGCAGACAACCCCACCATTCTGGGACTTTTCAGATAAACTATCCTTTGGACAATATCAAACTCAATTTCACAGTTCATAGAGTGGTGCAAACAGAACCACCTTCAACTTGACACCAATAAAACAAAAGAAATGGTTTTTGGGGCTATGGCCCAACATCACACCACCATCGACAATATCACAATAGAAACAGTGGGTTGCTTCAAATACCTCGGACTCACAATTGACAATAAATTTAGCTTTGACACACACGCACAATGGACTTACAAAAAAGATGCAACCAGTTATCAGTAATCAGTTATCCACAAACTTATAGGACTACATGTCTTCCCACATCTCCTCCTAATGTTATACATTGTTTATCATGTTTTTTCTATATGCTTACAATCAAAAACTGGAATATACTCAGAAAATAATCAATAATGCCTCAAAGGTTATAGGTCCTCCCACTCTTCACCTCACCCAGTTAAATTCAAAGGCCATAACCCACATTGCACATACAATAACACAAGACAACCCTCATCCACTGCACCACTACTTCAGCCCACTGCCTTCTGGACGTAGATACAGAACTCTGAGATATAATAGAATACGCTTTAAAAATGGCCTCATACTATCAGCCATCTCTGCTATAAACCACCAGTAAAAACTGTGTTTTCCTATTGTTTGTAACATGCATGTGCATTTTTGTTGGGGTTGGCATATCTTTGGAATGTTTTGTATTATGTTTATCAATGTATGTATATATAATACATCTTTCCCATGTACAGAATCTGGGAAAATGAATTTCCCCTCTGGGGACAATAAACTAGTTAACTAACTAAATGTTATCAGTATAAATGCTTGTTATTACTCAGTGGACTTATGTGGATGCTGATTGGTCTTTAGACCAGCAGTAGTCAGAGAGTCAATCTCAACAGGTACTGTAGTTGCAAAATAAAAGATGGTTAAACTCTACATTACCTTTGCTACTCTAATGTCAATCCATAATGAATGATGAACATCGATGGACCCTACCAGTCTCTATTACAAAAACCAATATTGAATCAAACTTATGTGGCCTTAATTATAGATCAATGTTTAGAAGATAACAGAATAATAAAACTGACTGATGTCTCATTAGTTTAAACCTGCACAAATAAATGAATTGTTTGACTTACAGATTATTATAAATTATGCCTTTCCTTTGTTTACACACCATAACAACTCTGAATCTAAGGCTGCCAACCAAATGCTTAGTGTGCTTTTTCCCGTTGTTTTTCAAACATCAGTATAATTGATGCTATCAATATATAATGCTGGCCATAATATAGACACTTTCAGTTACTGTGTGTTGCAGAGGCTTGGCATCGTTGGTTATGTATCGTAACCCAAGATTCTGTGAATTGGGCGCATCCCTCTAGGCCATCGCTATGGGTCATAGCCCCTCTTTGCACCTGCGCACTGAAGAGAAATTAATTTACACCCACCCGGGGTGGGCCCCGGGTTATGCATAAACACTGGTTTCATATAAAGCTGAAAACAGACAGATGCCTGTCCCACATCCGTGTAACAAAACATGCCTCCCGGGCTTGCCAGCCTAATTAGGACTTGGAGGCTGGCAGTACAGTGTGACAGAGGGATGAGCTCCCAACATCCCCCAAATAGCAGCGAACGAAGGAACACGGGGAGGCCCATGAGCCCTCCAGCGTGATCACTCTAGATCTGAAAGAACTAGTGATGCATTTAGCCATGGATGCAGGGTTAGGACGCAGAACTACCACACTGCGATCCTCCCTGATTCTGAAGACACTCCGGGGATACTGATAGAGCCGACAGATCACTGACCTTGCAGAAGAGAGGTTTATCCCAATAAAAAACAGAGAGGGACCTGGTGTGATGGCTCAAATGGAGCATCCATGAGCACGCGAAACCACAGCAAGGTCCCATTGCAGAGCCAGGGGACATGTGATGGGGCGCACTCCCCTCAGAATACGCTTTGTGAGCAGGTGACTGAACACTGATCTGTCACTGAACCCCTCATAGCATGAGGAAATAGCCACAGCATATGTTTTAATGGTGCTAAATGCCAAATTTCTCTCCAGTAATAACTAGAGAAAAGACAGAATCGCGGAGACAGGACATGCAACAGAAGAAATGCCATTCTCCATGCACCATCTCTCAAATGCCCATTTAGCCCCATATAACGCTGTAGTGGACCGGCATGTGCCAGACAACCCCAAACTCTCTAAGCGCTTCCTCTCAGCACCCAAACCCACAGGTGCTGCCCTATTACCGGAGGGCTGACTATCACGCCCCCTGCCTGCGACAGAGCATCCTCCCTCCATGGAATCTTCCAAGGGGAAGATGCCAGCATGCACTGCAGAAGGGGAAACCATGATGCTCCGGGGCGGAGCTATCAGAATAACTTACAGATCCTCCTCCTGAACCCGGACCAGCAGCTGAGGAATCAGGGAGATCGGGCGAAACGCATGGAGAAGGTAACGGGCCATTGCAGATGAGCGAAGGTATCTACACCCAGCAAAGGGTTGTCCTTTGCATGTAGAAAAAACCACAGGTCGCAGTGAATGTGGACGTTTCGCGAGTTGTGAAAAGAAAAAGCTGCGTGTCCGAACCTGCTCCATATCTGAGCCACCAGACTTGGATGGAGACGCCAATCCCCTGCACGAGGACCACCGCATGACATGATATCAGTGGCCACGTTGCATTCTCCTGCAATGTGCACCACTGTCACGGAGAAGATTCATGTGAAGCCACAGGCGTTGAGTGAGGGACAGGAGACGCGCCGAGCATACCCCCCCTTGGTTGATATATGCCACAGCTGTCCGTTCGGACCAGAACATGGAGACCCCTCAACAGTGAAGAAAAGTGTTGGAGAACTTTCCACACTGTGAGCAGCTCTAGTTCGTTTATTTGCACCGCCTCCCTGATCGTCCACTCCCCCTTTACTGTCTGGGAGAGGCATGTCCCTCCCCAACCGGAAAGGGAAGCATCCGTGAACACTGACATGTGATTCGATGGAATGCCCAGGGGAACCCCTTGTGTCAGAGTGCAGGGATTTTTCCAGTAAATCATCCCCAGAAGGCGCATCACCGATCGAGATGTGACGTGTCTGCGTGGAGCAAAGTGACACAGTAGGGAGTAGAGGGACGCCGATCTCTCCTCCAAGAGTCGGGCCCTCATTTGTTCCAATGATGAGTTCAGTTCCAGCCCCAGATACACTATGGACTGAGTGGGCTGTGGCGCGCTGTTTTTCCACATTTCCAATGTGAAACCTAAAGAGGTAAAATGATCCACTAGTTCCGCTGTCTGATGCCACGACTCCTCTGGGGAGTGGGCCAGCAGAAGCAGGTCGTCGAGGTAGAACAAGACTCTCATTCCCTCTCTCCGAAGGGGCTCCAGTGCCATCTTGACGCACTTCGAGAAAGTGCGGGGAGCCAGCGAACACCCAAATGGTAGGTGGTTGTACTGGTAGCTGGTCCCTTGGAAACGGAAGTGCAAGAATTCTCTGTGTTGGGGTATGATGGAGACGGGGAAATACGTGTCCTTCAGATCTATCGATGTGAATCAGTCACCTCAGTGAACGCTCCGCAGGAGCTGGGCCATCATTAGCATCTTGTTGGATTGCTAAATTGGATTTAGATGGATTTAAATAGACATGGTGCCGCAGAAGGGGCGATGGGACATGGAAAATAGCGAGGATGTCTGATTCTTGTGGTCAAATCGAAGATTAGCCGACAGAGGGCCCAAACGAGACAGCTGTGTGAAGGGAATGCGCTAATTAGGCTCAAGGTAGCTGGCACGTGCTTGGCAGCGTGAGGGCTGCATTGCGTGGGAAATGTGTGTGAAACAGCCATGGCTGCCTTATGACTGGCAGGAGCTACAGAGCAATATTTACCTTTCAGGGGGAGGTAAACATGTTTATTTTCCTCAGAACAGTAAACATGACAAATACAGTCCTCGGAACTTAGAAAACCACACACATTCCCTGCGCACCATCAGAACCTTTTCTGTTTGTGGGGGGGTTCAGGTACCGGTGTTGACCAGGAGCAGGCTAGCCTAGGAGCCTTCGGAGGCAACCAAGGAGTAGGAGGCTTCTGGTCCGAGGAGGAAGGGGTCGGAGCTGGAGCGACTGCCGGTTGAGGGCAGTGACCGGGAGAGGGAGCTCGGGACCCAGCTGGACGTTTCGCCATTGGGCGATAATCATGGCGCCCACGCCCTGCCCAAGGAGTGTGAGAGGGTGGCCGTCACATGGCATCAAAACCTCTCCGCCTCGTCTGTGGCGGATTGGAGTTCCTTAACCAGCTCCTGGAAGTGTGGTCCAAATAAGCCATCATGGCTAATGGGACCCTCCAACAAATCCTTCCTCACCGTCCTTATACCTCATCCTTCCTCTTTGCTCCAAACAGAGAGGCCAGGTTCTGTTCCAGTGCCAGGACTGTGGGAACACCCCCTACCATTACGTCAGCCACCTGCGTGATGGCGGAGAAGGTCGACACCAGAGCTTTTAGCTTGGCTGACTCTGACGCTGCCGTGGAGAGGTAAGTGGAGATGGTAGGTAATCGAGGCCAAACAGCTACACGGCGTGGCGCCTGGCGCCGGGTTGTACCGGCTAAAGTGGGCATCCTGAAGAGGTTGAAGCAGCTCAGGAGGGACGGGGAGCTTATACCGGTTAGCCGCCTTTGTGATGATACCCAAGAGCTCTGGTAACAGCTGAGCCATGGCTGGTAGTGGCGTAGAAGATGACAGCATAGGCCGCTCAGCTAGCATGCTAGCGGCAGACATTTGCACCAGCTCCCCCGGAGCGGAGGGGGTGGAGCGAGGAGCCATCCGGCGAGTGGCATAGCAAGGAGGCAGAGTTGTTTGACTCTGGGTCCAAGGCTAATTCCGGCATGGGTCCGAGCTCATCATCCTGGCCAGGAGTTTCCTCGGCGGGGAGAGAGACGGGGAAAGCTGTGGGAGCGGAGGGCAGAGCAGAGGGAGGAGGCCTCTCTTCGGTCTGCCAGCACTTTTCGGCGGCAAGAATAAAAAATTCTGCTCTCTGGTTTAGTGCTTCGAGGGGCAGCCGCGTGCAGAAAGGACAGTTTGCCCCTGGGGTGAGGGCAGGTGTTCCGCTCCCATGCAGCCCACGCAGTGGGGATGCAGGTCGTCCCCGAAGATGTAGCCGGTACCACAATCGCCGCAGTCTGCTGAAATCATGTCATTCGAAGATCTTGTTCTCAGTGCTTAGGCTGAAGAAAAGAAAGGGCTCGCCTTATATATGGGGGGGCTGCGGACGTGTGGACACTCGGTTCGAGCGAGGGGGGCCCACCCCGGGTGGAATTTCTCTTCAGTGCGCAAGCGCTAAGAGGGTATATGAGCCATAGCAATAGCCCAAAGGGCTGTACACAAATGAGACAGATGTAGTTGTCGTTTTACCTCTATAAGCAGAGTAACATTTATGATTAATGTGAAGCAGACAGTAATACAGGGCCTGTAGAAATCAGCCCAGTTAAATGGAAATTGATATTTAAATCCATCTAAATCCAATTTAGCAATCCAACAAGATCTCAAAATCTGAGCATGATTTCCGCCATGTCTTTTGTCCTATATTCAGATATTTAAATCAAATGTAAAAGAGCACAGGCATAACCAGAACAATGGGAAATTCAGGAGATTACAGGGAACTTGGCAAAACTACTGATACGATCAAGATGGCACCATTTTATATACTTCTACAGTAAATGGCCAGAGGAACAGTAGGTGTGGCTCATCACCTCATTGCCTAACCAGAGCACACATGCACACACACACACACGCACCTGCAAGAAGCGAGACAAACACAGGTGAAAGTAATCAAGGATAATGAGAATATAAAGCTAAAGAAAACTAACTAGGGGGAACACAGCAAATAATACAAAATAAGAGTCCCAGACAGTAAGGAGGACATGGATCCTGACACACAAAGCAGAAGAGATGCCAGCTGGCTATATTGACAGGGGTTATCCCCAAACCATCACTGGCATGGCACATTAGCAAGCAAAACAAACACTAAGAGACACAGAGTTGAACCACTACCAGAAACAAATGAACAATCCTGTTATGAAACATTGCCCCATGGCTTGAGGAAAAATTGAAGACTCCTACACTTTTCTGTTTTAGATGTGCTCCAAACATACATGTGTTCAAGAGTCCTGATGTTGATTACCGTATCATAGTTTAAGGAACAATGTTTGCATCTACCTAATTAATTGCTAATTTAATAAACCGCCTGGTGAGTCACGCTAAGTGACCCAAATCAAACACATGAAAATGCTGTGAGAGCAACAGGTGCATGCTGTGTCAAGCTAACAAACTTTCTCCTTTTGTTAATTGTCAGAATCTTTTCTGCTTGTTCAGATCTTATTTACCTCAAAATTATTGAAAACTCTGAGGATAATGGAATACCACAGACTAAGGGACTGGATGTTGAATGAATGCATGAAGAATAAACATGGTTGAATAAATTGCTCAATCTGCTTCATTAAAAGCAATAGCTTCTTACAACCACACAATAAACCTAGCACCTAACTTTCGCACATAACTGTGGTGCTAAACAGGTCCAAAATGGAACAAGTTGCACCTAATGTGTTTGCTATATTGTTCATACTGCAAGTGGGTAATCCATCTGTACTGACTGTATACACCTGTGTTCTTAGATATGTATACACAACTCATAATCCTCCAAATAATATTCTAGAAAGTCATAGCAATTCTCAAGTGATGTCAGTTGGGTTAGCGTCAGGTGGCTCTGAACACAGGTTTCACAGTGAAAGAAATCTGCTCACCAGCCTGCTGATCTGAGGCTGTAGCACCTTGTAGCAACTACCACCAAAACAGAACAAAATCTCTGAGGTTTTGCCTGTTGAGCTGAGCAATGTGGGCACCTGGTTCTGATAAGGAAAAAAAAGATGTAGAATAAAAAAAAAAAAAAAAAGTCAGTTTTTGTTGTATTTAGCTGTCCATTGCAAGGTGAAACATATTTATTGGAGTGCAATGCTAAAATAGCAGAGCATTCTTTCTAGATTATAATTTTTTTTATCTTTTATCTTCATGATTTAAAGTTCTAAATGTATGTGAACACTGAATTATTTTATATTTCTTGTCTGGGTTTTTACTTTATAAGCACTGTTTGATGCTGCTCCTTCATCTGCTTCTTTCACTTTATTCTCATGGCATTTGCCTTTATTAAGTTGTCAGCAGAGAGTGACAGCTGGAGAGAATCGGAGAGAACAAAGCCCATGTGCCTCCTTGTTCCACACATTTCTATGGTATACACCAGACCAACAGGAGGGCCTGTCATCTGTTATTGTTGGGAAGGAGGTGAAGGTCGAGTTTTGCAGCTGCCTCTGTCCTACTTGGAAACCAGGGGATAACAAGGGGAAGACAACTCTATTATCTGCCCCCCTCCTGTCAAAGCCTCCTCTGGTCTGGTGTATGACAGCAGACAGCAGCAAATTGGTACACCAAATACAGGAATCCTAGCAAGACAACTGGCCTGCAAAGAAAGAAAAGAAGTTGAAAATGGATTTTTAAGTCATCTCATGAAACACTGGCAAATGGCATTTGAAGCAGGTGGACAGAGAAGGTATGCACTGACTCTACTGGTGAAACCCTCAGTGTCTATTGCAGTGCTACAAGAGCTGGATTGATGGATTCAATAATATCACCTCAGGTGTAGTAATTTTAACATTAGGATACATACTTTTAGAAATTAGGGCTTTTATCAAAACTAATTTATGACATGTGCCAAGATTTCTTTCTTGAAGATAACCCACTAGGATTCTCCAGTCTGATGTGGGACAATCTCTCTCAGCTGTTAAGTAAATATTTATATTTGTAATTGGGGCTTTTTGCACTTGTTACTGTTTCAGAATCTTCTCAACAAATTGCTCTCAAAGGTTTCCTAATTGCATTATAGCCACAAGGAATGCTAAGTGCTATACAAGTGTGGGAGGAGATGTGTTGGCAAAGAGCAAATAGCAAGCTGCTATGGAACTCAGAAGTAGAAAAGACACACACACACACAAAACACCTATCTGTGAAAATAAACAGCAGGATTGAATAAGTGACATGACAGTGTCATGCAGACTATGTATGTGGAGAGCCAGCTCAAATACAGCTGCTTGGACAACAATGGACTCATGCTGTTCATATAAACAGATTTTGCTCAAAGCTATCTCCACTTTCATAATAATGGATTCCATCATAAATATGTGTATGTATTCATGTGTGTGTAAACAAATATATAGTTATATGTGCTGCACATTTCAAAATTAAAATCACATAATTTGTGCTGCCAGACTGCTGATGTTGTAATTTTATGTTCCTTACAGCTAATTTTTAAACTAGCTATGGCTATTTTCAGCTTTTAAAGGATCAGTTCGCAATAACTATAAAAATCAAATTGTCCCACACCTTTAGATGTATGTAGACATGCAGATAGTTCAAAACCTGGCTTCATGGTGTTAATTATCAGTGTTATGTGGATTTCTGCATCACATGTACACAATAAAGGTAGCTGGATATTAGTTTGTGTTTTCAAAGCAATGACAGATCATACTTGAAATTATTCTAAAACTACGTGTCACATTTTTGTATAGATACACTGTACCTGATTTAGCAGATTAAGAGGTAAGTCTTTATTCACATAATTTTAAAGAAGTGGAAACTCTATTGAAGATCTCCCAGGAAGAAAGGATGAGCAGGAACAGGAGAATTGTCAAGGACAGGGGACGTAGATGTCTATGGCTGGTGTAGATGGCGACATGAGTAGATTGGGCAGACTGTTGAGAACTGTAGAGAGAGCTTTCAAGGAGCTGTAGAAAGAACCACAAAGGACACAGGTAGGTGGAAACAAGGAGCTCTAGGGGAGCAAAGACATTAGGAACAACATACAACTGCTACCATGAATGCAGAAGTACAATCTGGCAGCAAACACAGAAGAGACGGCGCCTTAAGTCCTAAGCCACTGACGAGCCCAAATGGAGAGCAGGTGTGCAGAATCCAATCACTGCCTGAAAACACACACACACACCAACACAGACACAACAGGAAAGGAAACAAGAGGAGACAAGGGGGAAGGGAAGCCAGACTGGCAGGTTCCTGACATGTCGTTTGAGAGAGCTGAGTTTAAGTAATTTTAATCTAATATACTGTACTGCAATCAACACAGAACTGAGTTAAATATGGGCTTCTATTAATTTGCCAGTGTAGCCCACAGAAACAGTTGTCTACTTTTATTTTTGTGATGTTAAATATACAAATGGCAAAGCATTATTTTATGCATCCTTCTGCAAATAAAATAACTGGTATGCTAGTTCTGAGGGTTTGCTTTTGAAAAAAAAAAAAAAAAAATCTTCTCAGAACAAAAAAATGACCTCTAAACCAAACCATAAACAGTAACATTGAGACAGGATCACTCTATGAAGTGCCTGAAAACAGATGCCTTTTTATACATGTCCAGCAGTCAACATTAGTATTTTAAAGTTATCCCTGCACCCGCCTAATAATTAAAAGTCTTCATTCTCCTTAATTGTGTCATAATGTCCAGCAACTCTTGAGAAAAATCTCTGGCTCTTTAGCTGCTGAGTGCTCCACCATGTTCACCAGTTAGTCACTAAATTTGTCTGCTCATTGGGACTGCTCAGGCGTGTTTACTCAAAATGCTCGAAGAGAGGAGTGACACAGTGAAGCAGTACAGTAAATTTTTGAAAGTAAAATACTAAAATAAGCTAAATTCCTCAGTAGAGCTGAGCAGACCTGCAGAGCTACATGATAATTGTGTTTGTGATGTGCACCCATTTTCCCATTATATATAATACGTTAATGCATCATTTATATTAAAAAAATGGTGCTGCTTTTGAGTGAAACTGATGCACATAAGATCCATATGGCCAGTACTTTATCAAAAATCTATTTTTCAGCAGAAGAAATATGATATAAATACAAAAATTAGATTAAAATACTGTGCACACAGTCAGTGTATTAACCAACCTAGTTTCCACCCTAATGCACTCCACACCATTAAAAAAAAGTACTGGGGCAGCTAAGGTGGAACTCATTAAAAGATGATAACAGTCAACATTACTTCACCCTCTTAATGTTTAAATCCTAATGTTTAACGTTTTTCCTCTTAGAAGTAAAATTGCAGGCAACATGACATTCACATTTAACTTATTTATTATTAGCAAGTCTCTCATGCATGAAATGCTCATAAAGTTTTTATTGTTGTACATTTAATAAAACTTGGAAAAGACAGAACGTGTTAATTATTTAAAAAGACAGTCTTCTATTTAAAACAATTCAAAGTAGCAGTACCTCTGCATTAAAACACAGACAAAAGCATTTATATACACAGGCATTGCTGCATGAGCAATTTTTAGCCACAGACACTCACACACACACACACTTCTCCTTTCACCTTTCTTTAAACCTCAGCCATTATCACACACCTACAGGAACACAATTCCACTTTGTATTGCTGTTATGCTGGCTCTGTCTGCTCCATGCTGCCCTCCAGGATAGCCAGACCCCCAAGAGTTGGTCATTTCAAGCACACCCAACCACACACACACACACACACACACACACACACACACACACTGATCTCTTGAACAGGGAAGTCACTTTCATTGCTGGAACCCCTACCACTACAGGCTAAAACCTTTGCATACATGTAAATATCACAAACATTACTTTTTATGCTTGGTTGAGGGGGGAGACTTGGTGTATTGATAAACTCAAAATGTGACTAACAGCAATGGTGACAAATAAATCACAATATACATGAATTATAAAACTTATCTACTGATGCCTCACTAAAATAAGGACTTGATTCTTCTTCTACAAAATCAAGAGGTTGAGTCATAGCAACAAGCCTATTCAGCCCAGGTGTGAAGTGAAACCAACTCAGGAAGGTGGATCTAATGACTTTGACCTGATTTACATAGCTCACCTAATGAGCTAGGGGTGGAGTGAAACCAACCTGAAAGATAAATTGGAGGTTTCTACACCAGCTTTCTCTTAGACTGATGAAGCTACTCAGATGAGTAGTGAAACGTTTCGACCTGAAAACCATAAGTCCAGTTGCCATGACTCAACTGCTAGATAACTTCACCTGGACGACTGAGAATCTCCACAGACAATTTCCTAATTTAATGGCACACCAACTGAAGAATGGTCCCACCACCTGCTATGTTGATTTTCCATATTACTAATTTTTATGTAAAAGTGTTGGATGTGAACACATAGGAATGTGAAATTTCATTTGCAGATTTTATAGGTTCTGTTAAAATTTGTGCTACATTTGAATGGAAACCTGATTAATAAACATGGTAAGAGCCTTTGGTAAGTAAACATTTACTTTCATCAGATTTTAGCATGTTAACTGCTTGCTAATTAGCTGAGGCTAAAGTATTAGATAAAGTGACCTTAAACCTTGTTTTGTTACCTTCATTGGTCAAGCTTGCAGTTTGAGTTAGCCAATTACAGGCAGGGTAGAGGTGGGCGGGTCATGGCAGATGCAGGGGTGGACCTGCCTTTATGAGCAAGTGACAGTTTCAATTTGAATTTTGACACCAAAAGCACGTTGACAGTAAAATGAAAATGCCTCAACAACCCTCACTTCTGCTCTCTTCCATTCTTCACTTAACGAAACTATTCAGGCCAGGTGTGAAATGAAAACAACCCAGAAGTGTGTGTCTAATGATTCTTGCTCCATTCACGTAATCCATGTATTAAGTCTATTCAGGCTAGGGGTGGAGTGAAACCAAGCTGGAGGATAAATTTGACTGAAGAAGCCACTTAGATAAGTGGTGAAATTTTTTGACCTAATAACTAGAAGTTCAGTTTCCATAACTTAGCTTCTAGATGTTAGCTCATGTTACGCCCGGCCTAGGGGTTCCGGTGCGTAACACGATGTGGAGTCTTCCTCCAAAACTCCCCCACTCTCAACAAATCACGAAAACTAATTACACTTAACGAAAATTTATTCTCTCCAAAAGGAAAAAACAACTGGCAGAGCTCAGTGAGACACTAGCTGAACCAGTTAGAGCTTTAAAAGAAATGAGAAGGCGTTGCTCCCAACAGACACCTGATGACCAGCAAATTTGTTTTAAATGTATGAGCATAGGTCACACTGCCAGAAAATGCCCACAGACCAATGAGGATTGGGTAATATACCACCTAGTGCACCTGCGGTGCATGAAAATTGGCACTCTTGCTTGTCATGAGCCAAACAACTTGAGGGGAGGCAGTTGGCTCATCCCATGAAATACTGGACAGGAAAAAAATTCTAGAGTAAGCAGTTGGGGTATTGCAGTCCCATGCCTACTTGACAGATGACACTTGTTAGTATCATCTCTGAGGGTTTCTTCAAAGAGATACCTCAGCCAAAGATCCAAGCCCCAGTTTAAGCATTTCTAGCTTCTTGGCCCCTGGAAGTAGTTACAATTTTGCATTGTTATAGCCAGCGTTGGATGGATGTGAAAATGTTCTTGTGATCACTGATGTGTTCACAAAGTTCAAACAGGCTTATCCTACCAGGGTTCAGAAGGTTGTCATTGTTCATGAACTATGGGACCCTTGAAAGACCCTTGAAATACTACAGAAAGACTGTTTTTTCAGGGTCACCAGGGCAAAAGCTTTCACACTGAAGTAATGGCTGAGCTTTGTAAAATGTAATACGTCAAGGTTAAGAGGTTAAGAGGTTTATATATTTGTCATTCCAGACATATACATTGGTACAGTATACAGTGGAACGAAACAGTGCTCCCCAGAATCGCAGGTACTACCACATGTGACAACACAGGACTACTACTGTATAAAGCTACTACTATACAAAAGCAACACAAGACTACATTATATATAAGGTGACAGACAAAACACTACTACTACTACACTACTGTACAAAACAAACATAGACTATGCTATACATAAAGTGCCAGAGTTCAGCAAAGGGCAAACAGCAGGACATTCGGGACAGTGAACACTGAATAACATTCAGTCACATCAGACAGTGCACATTGGACAGTAAGAACAGAACAAAAAGCGATGACAACCAGGGCAGTGCAAGAAGCAGTAGAACAACTAAAGAGCAGCAACATAATGGAAAGCAGCCACGCCTCCTAGTAGGTGCACTACTAGGGTGGAAGGGTATCAAATGCAGCTGATGGAGGAATCAAATGTGTCTGCTACAGCTAAAAACACTCATTTGCCAGGGCCCACCACACAAGGAGTAGCAACTTTGGGGTCTCTGAGCTGAGTCCAATAGGTATGGGGTGTTGTGAAATGGAAACAGAGAATCTACAAGAGGAGTTGCAATCTGAGTCTAGTGTCTAGTGACAAACTCAAGGACAGAGACAGTAAGGCAAGCAGTGCCCCTATTCTCCTCATCAGGAGAAGCTGGTGAGCCACTGCTGGACCACTGCAGGGTCACTACAGGGCAGTGTGGGGCGAAACATGGCTATTTCACCCAAACTTTCCCCAAGTGTATGATGTTCATCTTCTTGTTTTGCACTTGGAGCGAAGCTAGAGATGCAAGAAGTATAGTGAATGTGGCGCAGGCCCTACGTCCTCCACTATCATTACTACAGTAGAGTGTTACTGTAAATGCACTCTCCAGAGACTCCATTGAGGGGCTGGTGAAGCCTGGGCGGAATTCATGCCACTGTTTGCCAGAGCTCATTGCCACATTTTGTTACCTTATTAATTTCTTTTTTTTGCCACTTTTTGTGTCATATTGTCTTCTGGAGGTTGCCTTTTTATTGTTTTTCATATGCGATCAAGCTATCTGTATTTTAAGGTGGAGAGGCCTCACTTGGGGAAAGGCAAAATTGTCTCACTAAGCTCATTTCTTGCTGGACATTGAAGATCCTTTGAACTTCAAAAATTGTGTCCTGTGTTTCAGTCAACTTACCCAGGCTACATATATTTATTTTTTTTTACTCTTTTTTACTTTTTACCAGTGTTGTTATGTATAATGAGTTACAGACACAAATTTTTACATTTTAAATTTAAAAACATGCAATATTAATAGATTTAAAAATCTTTGATACCAAATTAAATGTTAAATAAAATTTTAACTGAAATTAGATTTAATTGAATTGAATTCATATAAGGTGAGTTTTATAATATTTTGATCAATCAAATTAATGTTTATACTGTGGATACAGTATATGATTTTTAGTTTAAAATAAAATGAAATGTGTGAGAAGAATCTAAATTTATTTCTATAGCACCAAATCACAATACAATCACCTCAATGCACTTCTCATAAACCCAACAAATCCCAGTATACATGTTAGAGGAGAGGAGAGGAGAGAGGAGTTCAGTGCAGTCCCTGAATGTATGAACTGCTGCTTCAAGATCACTGCAGCTCAGCTCTCAATACTGTGTCGTAATGTACAACCTGTGCTTGACTGACATCTGTCTCACACTCCTGTCAGCTTCGTAACAGGGTGGACAGCTTATGTGTTATCAGCAGCTGGAAATCATCACTCACTACTCCAAATATAGCATTTAACTTAAGATTTTAGATGCTTACTAATCTTTATCATTTTACCACATCACTGACAGGTGTAGAGTCATAATCTGACAGTTTTATAATCAGCTGCATTATGAAATAAACAGTTTATATATCATCTACAGTATTTAGTACTGTAATAAAACTTTAAGGGCTTAGATTGAACAAAGCAGATACATGTTTTTAAGTCTGAAATGGGGTTGGAAGAGCTTAGATATTTAGCAGATTTTGCCTCTAAATTGATTTATTAAGACCAACCTCAATTTACTGTAATTAAAATGAATAATTCATGAGATGAGTATTTAAAATATGAACAATTTAGTTGGGAGTAGGACTTGTAAATCAAAAAGTTGTGAGTTTGAGTCTCAGGACTGGCAGGAATTGTCGGCCAGCGCTCTGTCCACCTTCAGTACCACAACTGAGGTGAGACCCTTGAGCAAGGCACCGGACCCCCAGTTGCTCCCCGGGTGCCGCAGAGATGGCTGCCCACTGCTTCATGTGTGTTTTACTGCTGTGTGTGTGCAGTTTGGGATGGCTTAAATGCAGAGCACAAATTCTGAGTATGGGTCACCATACTTGGCTACACAAGTCACTTTCATTTATTTAACTTGATACGGTTAAATGAATAAATTGTAGTGCAAAATAATTATGATTATATAACATGTGGAGAAGAGAACTGTTATCTTATGATGAGACAGAGCTTTGCCTACTTTTAAACAATTGTTGTACTGGTGGCAGCACAAGAACCTGAACCTCTTCTGGTCCAGTTAGTGTTCCAAAGCAGACACGGAGCCACTTCCTTATGAATGCCATCGTCACTGTACTATTGAGAGCAGGACCACTAATCAGAGATTTTACTATTGATCTTACTATTGAATAAGTGTTATCAGCGTACATCAGCCCATTTATATAGGTCAGTAGGAGCCGACTCACCTGATGGCAACAATGAGAGTCAGTGGGGATTAGCATTAGGAACTGACATAAATGTATGTTATTATGTTTTAATGCCTAGCCTAGAGTTTTTGCTTCAAAATGATTCGAAAATCATCTTGTTCACTTCTTCACAGAAAACAATACACTGATTTACCTTTTCTGAGACACTTTTTTTAGAAAGGGCATATGCAAGAAGGTGTGCATGATCATGAATAATCCTGTGATTCACACCTGAGAAGACAAAGACTCGCATAATGAGCTACATAATGAGCCTTTCAGTCAGGAATGTGGCTGAGAGGGAATTGCTATGAAAAAGAATGTGAGTACAAAAGAAATGTACACATTTTTTGTTTGTAGGTTATTTATAATATATTTAAATATCAGTGGTACAGAAGATACATTCATGGCAAAACTGTGCAAAAACAGACATTCAGGGTAAAACAGTGCAAGCAGGAAAAGTGCAAGATAAAAAAGGGTGTAAGGTTTGTAAAAGCCCACTCTTACACCCTATGTATAACCTACCCTAACCCTACCTACGCGAGATGCAGGTGAAGGTGTATTCACAGTCCTATGTGAATGTTGTATACAGCATTTATTTTTCACAGTACCTTAGTATATGCATGCTTGATAAGACAACAGAATGTCAGTAACAAAGAAACTATATTTTAACACTATCAACCACAAATAAATACGTAACATTATATATATATATATATATATATATGTTCGAAAACTAACTAACCAAACATAACGAAAGGTATTGAACTTTCCCACAGTGTATTATTGACCTATGGAAAATTTCTAAATCATATTACCAAAATTTATGCCAAATTAAGGTTTGTCACCATACAATATTCCATTTGCTGAAATACAGTGAAAGTTATGGCCAAATTAAGAGTGAAAAATGACCCTTGGTGAATGAAACATCCCGAACAGTGCATGACAGTATACATATGTACATGTATATATATGTAAATAGGCGAGCAACATTTTAAACCTAATCAAGACATATTAATGCCTAAGCCTAGCCAAGATGTTTTATTTTAGTTACTTGTTGTGCTTAAACTTAAGGACGTAACTTACGAATTGTATATGACAATGAAGCTCTGTAGGATGAAAGCGACCTACTGAACCTTCCAGTAGGTTCCAGTAAGTGAGTAGGGACCTACTAACCTAACCTGTAACTGTAGTTACAGTCTGAAACCGGCTATTGAATAGTATGACAACAATCCAAATGGATGTTTTAAACAACTTTAGTGGTCCATTGTGCAGCTGGGTCAGCAGTAGTGGCAGAAGAAACTTTTGAAAATCTATGGATTTGTTTTTAATGCAAAATTACTAGATGCCTCAAAGAACTACAAAATTTAAAGCTTAGCTTAGCTTAATTGCAAATAAAATTTAGAGATCACATGGCTTCACTTTAAATAAAAAAAGTTTACAAGAATTTAAAGTTAAACAAATGGCATGCAGAGAGTAAATAAGAGCATAAATGAACTGTCTGAGCTGAAGTAAAATTCAATAAGTCAAACAATAAACAATAGGGGTAATCAGTCTTTTATAATGCAATTCCTTGTGTGTGTGTGTGTGTTCATCACTTTTGGCCTACTGTAGAAACAGGGTGGTACAACATGACCACCTCAGTGAAAGGAGACCTGCTCCTTATGTAGATTTAAAAAGAATACACATTAGTATCATCACAAACTGTCAAATTCCGGTTTTCGACCTTTGTTTTGAAGTATCCACGTACGGCCGATCATCTCCCAGGTTCCGGCGCTAATTAAGTAACAACATTGATCACCTATTTGTCTCTTATGATTCACAGTTCTTAAACTCACCTCCAGCCACAGATGGGTCGCCGGATTGTCTGCCTTCGCTGCCAATAACAGGAACACCACGTTTCACCAATCAAAGGAATCAATGAGTCAAGTAAGCTACTGCCTTCCCCGATCTCACTGTGGAGTGGATTAAGCTTGGTTTCCGTGGAGTAGCCATGAAGTGTCGTTTCACAGGTGGAGCTCAGTTGGACTACGGACATTACTGAAGGTTCTCTTTGAGTTAGTTTTTCTTGGTCTGTGTGTGAGCCAAGTGACTAGTTCCTCTTTCCCTCCTATCACATTTAAGATTTTGGTTTGTAGGTGAACTTTGGTTATCACAATTAAGGACTGTTTTTTGAGTTCTCCTGTCAGATCATTGGAATTCCTGACCAGAATCATCCAAACTGCCGGATGTTGCTCTGCGGGCCAAGTTCCGGTTTCAAACCACCATCTACCTAGACTCCCTTGATGGTACCTGGCGCAGGCCTAGGCAGTAATCACGATCCACCATAACCCTCTCTGGATTTCCTCTCCATCTTCCTGGTCCCTCATCACTTCTCAATCCGTGGTTCCAGCTTTTAAATAGACTTTGAATGATAGAATTCCTGGTGTTAGCTTTATTTGGTCCTCAAGACTCCTGAGAATCTGACACAAACAATTCATAACTTGTTTAAGAGTAAGAGGTAGTTGATACCTTTCCTCAGGTGTAATATTAGTAGTGGATATTTAAATCAAGATAATCAAAAAATATACTAATGCAACTCCAAATAAAAATCAAATTAGAAATTTAATATGCTATGCTATGAAATTAGTCACATTTTAGGGTAAGGGCCATTTGCCTTGGGAGTCCAGAAAATGTGTATCATTTTACCCTTGTCTGAGGTCATAGGTTGGTCATTGATATGGAAGGTTTTGGGTGTTTTAATGCTTCCTTCTTCCTTTACAGGTAGTATAAATGTATCGGCTTAGTGTTATATAAAGAAGATTTCCTGCCAGAGTTCCTGGGTGAAGCTAAATTTGCTTTGAGTTTCAGAGCCTGCTGTTTTATGTTTGTGACAGATACAGTATAATAAAAAGGTGCATCATAGCAGCCAGAAGCCAGACTGCATGACTTGCAGTTGCAACAGCGCCTATTATTGGCTTCTGGAGTTCTCTCACCTTCTGAGAGTCATTTCTTAACAGCAGTGGTTGCAGGGATTCAAAAATGGATTTCTGAAGTTGAGGAATCAGTTGTTGGATGATACAACAGAGAAAAATATCTCACCTCAAATAACTGTCAACCTTCCTCATACACAGAGCTCTAACAGTCTCTGACAGTACATTAAAAGGTTAACAGGCAGTACAGACACCACATCAAATGTTTATAGAGGACAGCTTAGAGTAGAAATCAACACATTCAGAGATTTATACTTTTCAAAGAATCAGTTAAGCTTTGTGATTAAAAAACAACTGAATGCTGCAGTGTACTCTGAGCATTGTAAGCTACACACTATGCAAACATCCTGCAACATAGTATTTAAGTACTACTAGTAAACCTGAAACCTTCATGCTTGTATTGTACCATTAAGGATATATCAAATGCATAAGAGAAGGTGAGAACTTACATATTCACTGACACTAATATTAAATAACACAAAGGCAAGAAATAAACTCAGTTCCATGCTGGTTTTCCCCATGCAAGGCATGTTGCAGAGATGTGGTCCTGAGGACATCAGGGGCTGTCACATGCGTGGCTGACATTAGAACATACCTACCTTACATGTATTGTACATGCATTCCCTGTGCTGAACAACTGCTTCAATAATTAAAGAAGTTTATATTCAAATGTTTTTATCTGTCTTCTATGTGCATTGGAACTTTCAGGCTTGTGCAGCATTTCCACGTGTCCATACATTTACTAGTTATCTATACCATGTGTGAGTTCTGCTGCGGAGGCCAGTATTGAGCGCCACCTCAGCTCCTCTCTGGCCTTGATGAAAAATAAAGCAGTGTTTTCCCCGAATCAGCATGCTGGTAATTGCATGCGACAGGAATGGATTTCCTGTCACTCCCAGGGCTTATGAAGAGGGCTGAGCCCCTTTTTTTTAATCCTTCACAACATGTATTTTGATTTTCAGCATTGTGAAAGGTGATAAATTGGCAGACACCTTTATCGCCCGTCGTCTAAAGCATAAGAGAATCAATGACAGCTCCACAATAGGACACAGTCCATGGCAGCTTGAGGTGAGGGGGCTCTTCCTTGTAATGCTTCTTTTTTTTTTTCGGCTGTTGTGAAGTATTGTTTTCACATGGTTAACCTGCTGTATTAAGTCTTGTCATATAAAGAAACAAAACCTTTATTCCATAATTCATTCCCATGTAAGTACTCAAAGTGGAACAAATTGCTGATTTGACAAGTACTTAAGTTGGCATTAGAATCTGATGAGAGAAGCATTTATAGAAATGCATTAAAAAAAACATTCTAGTAAGGAAGGAGAATAAGGAGCACTGCCCTGGATCAATGTGGTTCCACCACAACAGTTTTTCATTTTCTAAGTCATAAAACAAAATTTTATATTCAAGCTTTATTCACATGTTTGTGTAAAGACGAGAGCGGGGAAATGAAGCATAAACTCTGAGGTTTGATCTGTGCTTGTATGTACAATATTTTTCCAGGTAACTAATTTCATTCATACACTCAGTCTTGCCTTTGGAGGGTCATTTAGTGAACCATGACTTATTAGTGCTATAGCAACTGCGCCACCCTTTGATTGGTTTGCTAGTTTTCTGCAACTGACATCTCTTTAAAACAAATCTCAATAATAATACCAATAATAACAATAATAATAGGGCAGCACGGTGGGTGAGTGGTTAGCACTGTTGCCTCACAGCAATAAAGTCCTGGGTTTGTAACCCGGCCTTTCTGTGCGGAGTTTGCATGTTCTCCCCATGCTTGCGTGGGTTTACTCCAAGTACTCTGGTTTCCTCCCACAGTCCAAAAACATGCATGTTAAGTTGATTGGTGACTCTAAATTGCCCATTGGAGTGAGTGTGTGTGGTTGTTTGTCTCTGTGTGTCTATATGTGGCCCTGTGATGGACTGGTGACCTGTCCAGGGTGTACCCCTGCCTTCCAACCGAAAGAGAGCTGGGATAGGCTCGAGCAGATCCCTGTGACCCTGGTTTAGGAATAAGCGGGTATAGAAAATGGATGGATGGATAATAATAATAATACATTTAAATGTAGAATTTTCTCAAGAGTATAACCTGTAATTGTTCCTAAACACACTTCTTCACCAATCTCTATTAAACAATAACCAGACAGCAAAGATTTCATTAAATGGGATTTCAGTAGAATTCAAGCTTGTATGCATTCTCACTGGACATAAAAATTTATATAAATTCATTAAAAGTACAGAGATTTTTTATTTTGTTAGTACTAAGCATGAAATATATGCTGTTCCATACATATAACCATTTCTCTTAATTTAAATATACGCTTAAATCATTTCCCCAGATTTTTAAACAAAGTATAATCAGACAAGACACCATTGAATTCTCATGTTTTGTCTCATATAGGTGTGTTATTTCTCTAATTTAGCTAACAAACAATAATTTCTTATCTTTCTTGAATGCACAGCAAAAGGTTTTCCATTTCCACAGATAGACAGTAACATTAGCTTTTACTTTGAATTGTCCAATATTCATTATTCTTTCTTCTGTTCTGGATTTTTCCTTACTTTTCTGGGTACTCTTTGTCAGGCTGCTACTGGCAAAGATTTGGGCAGCACTTAGAGACTTGTGATAGTGTTAACATTGTTATAATATTAATTTAATTTAATTGTTGATTATTTAGTAATCTTTGACTTCATTGTTAATTTTTACTGGATGGTAAAATCTGAACACCTCTTCATTAACCCCAGACCTTTCATTAGGCTTTGATAGTAGACTTTTGGGTTATGCTGTTGTAAACAAGTCTTGTGCTGTATTTATATTACCTTAAGCGCTAAAGATTGGAGGTGTTATGCACTTTTTAAAAAAGCTTTTTTAGAAAAGCTTGCTGAAGCTGTACCAAAAATTAAAAATGTTTTCTAATTTGGCAACAAAGCATTCCACCTTAAGAGTCATTAACTTAACAAGACTCAATAATCTCCATTCTGTCTTAAATGTCCAGGTTCCAACCCATGCGGTTTGAACTGTTTTATTCTATAGTGGTTGGGCCCCCTCATATGAAACTGTTAGTCTTTGTCGACACATACCTCCAACACACATAATCTAATCACTCAGTAAACTGTATCATTTAGCATTTCCTGTATGTGCTCTGCTAATGTGTGTGTGACAATGTGCTAATCTGCATGGACTTGATGTTTGCAATTCAAAACCCCTCCCTGCTATTCAGCACTGCCGTAAGGTATCAAAACTACTTGTGATGGTACTAAACATAAACACCATTTGACCAGGATGTGACCCTAAATTGATGTAGGAAAAGACATGCCTGAATGAATGCCATGGCTCTGTAATAAGTGCTTTTAAGATGGCTGCAACATTACATCAGCATAAAAGGGAAGGTTTTAAGCACAGTGGCTTTCTGCTGCCAGCCTCATTAATAGGAGAACATCAAACACTCCACTGGGAGATAATCTCAGCCACTTTGCAGCGCTCAGGCTTTCAGCAATAATCAGAGAATACAGGTAGATACAGAATAAGTTAATCCTGCAGATTAGTGGGAGTGCATTTAAATGAAAGAAGAGGACAGCAACAAAAGGAAGAAGACAAACACTTTAGAACATGATAGATCAGAAGAAAAAAAACAAGAGACAAAAGGAGATGGTTTCCTGCTGTTAGAGCTTCAGCTTGTCAGGCATAGTTGTCCAAATCAATACTAGGGTAATCCATACCTCAATACACCACTCAATGCTCTTCTCATTTGATATCAGTAGCCATTAAAAAGTATTGATTACATCATGTTTTATGCAGTTGAGGATCCCACAAATGTGCTTTCGGGACCTAAACAGCTTCATGCATTTCATAGTGAATATGCTCTGGTGACACTACAATCCCATTACCCCACAGGCCAGGACTGCTCCCTCAGCAGCCAATTCCAGTGTTTTCACACCATTCTATGACCATTATCGCCTGTTATCACAGGCATAAATATGGTTCAGGAGGGGTCTCCTGGTTTCCCAGGAGGCTGGGAGGTTTGTATCGTTAGTTATGACACGTCACATAGTATATTAAAACTATATAAAACGTATATTAAAAAGAGAAAGCCCACATTGGATTGGATAACTGGGTCAGAAAACAAACTTTCCCCAAGCCGACTGTTCATTCCAGTTTGAAACGTGCTTCTGATTCAACCCAAGTAATGATCTTTTCCTGAACCTACAAATATTATAAAAATGGAAAAGCAAACTGGTTTTTAAGAACGGCGGGTTGATTCTTGTGTTGGACGCAGTCAGCTTGCTTGGAACCTCGACCGAGCAGGTACTAAAACGTACCTTCCACCTGGTAATAGCCCAACAGAAAATGCAAAAAACCAAGTTGAGTTGAGTAGTGCTATTCTAAAATCCCTAATAGTTTTTCTGCCTAAACATGAAACACAGGATGGTGTTTTAACAAGGGAACCACCACCTCTTGCTCCTGGGCCTCAAACACGGGTGGCTGGCAACCAAGGGAGGCCTCAAAGAGAGTCCGACCGGTGGCGTTTCTCACCTGGGAGTTGTGGGCGTACTCTATCCAAATATGTACTCCAGGAAGTGGTACTCGATGCCGCTACACAATGGAGGGCTGCCTCCAGGTCCTGATTTACCCTCTCTGTTTGGCCGTTGGTCTGAGGGTGGAACCCGGAAGACAAATTCCCCATGGCCCCCAGGCTATGGCAGAAGGCTCTCCAGACTTGGGACGTGAATTGTGTTCCCCGGTCGGATACAATGTCCTGTGGAATGCCATGCAACCTAAAAACATGCTGGATGAGTAGATTAGCTGTTTCCAAGGAGGTGGGGAGTTGGAGAGAGGAATAAAATGGGCAGCCTTAGAAAAGCGGTCAACAATACTTAATAATGGAATTACCTTGGGGACGGGGGCAGGCCAGTGACAAAGTCCAAAGCGATGTGGGACGATGGCTGAGAGGGTATAGGAAGGGGCCTGAGTAGTCCAGCTGCAGGTCAGTAGGAATCCTTCCCCCCGAGCACAGACTGAACAGACCACCACATAGTCCTTAATGTCCTGGTCCATAGATGGCCACCAGAACTGTTGCCGCATGAGATCCCTGGTGCAAGCGACTCTGGGGTGACAAGTAAATTTGGCCATATGGACCCACTGGAGTACCTGTGGACGAATAGAACTGGGGACATAGAGGTGGTTAGAGAGTCCGGTTCCTAGATCGGGTTCTATGCATTGGGCTTTCCGTACCTGATCCTCAATATTCCATGTGAGAGCTGCTATTACACAACTGGGGGGAAGCATGGGCTTGGGTTCTGACTGCCGCCTATAAAAGTTGGCGAACCCCAGGAATTGTTGGAGTCTCTGGCGAGCAGTAGGTCGGGGCCACTCAGCCACTGCGCGTATCTTATCTGGGTCGGCCCGTACCCCGCCCTTTTCAATAATCAGTCTCAGGAATGAGATCGTATTTTGGTGAAACTAGCATTTTTCTGCTTTGACGAACAGCCTGTTCTCAAGCAGTTGCTGCAGCACTTGCCTATTGTGCCCCTGGTGTTCCTGCAGCATATGTGAGAAAATGAGGATGTCATCTAAGTAAACAAACACGAATTGGTTTAGGAAGTCTTGCTTGGAAGATGGCGGGGGCATTGGTGAGACCGAACGGCATCACCAGGTGTTCAAAATGACCCAGGGGCGTTTTAAACGCGGTTCTCCACTTGTCCCCTTCCCTAACTCAAATGAGGTGGTAAGCATTGCACAGGTCGAGTTTTGAAAATACCGTGGCACCCTGAAGTAATTCGAACGCTGACGCAAGCAGAGGGAGGGGGTACCGGCTATGGACCGTGACTGCATTTATTCCCCTATCTCCTATCTATGCACGGACGCAGTGTCTCGTCTTTCTTGGTAACAAATAAAAAACCTGAACTGACAGGAGATGACGAGGGACGAATTATACCGGATGCGAGTGATTCCTTAATATATCTTTCCATCGACTCCCTCTCTGGGCGTGAGAGACTATAGAGTCTGCTGGCTGGTAATTCAGCACCGGGGAGGAGATCGATGGCACAATCATAAGGACGATGGGGCGGCAAAGAAAGAGCTTTATCCTTGCTAAAAGCAAGGACTAAGTCATGGTAGCACTCCGGGACGCTAGCTAAATTGGGTGCCTTCGCAGGTTGGCTAACAGATGGGGAGGATGGCATCAGCACTGCCTGTAGGCGGGTTTCGTGGCAGCATGGACCCCACTCCTTGATTTGGCCCATGACCCAGTTAATACGGGGGTTGTGTTGTTGGAGCCACAGTAGTCCCAGAATTAATGGGGATCGTGGGGCCAAAATAATTTTAAATGTCACTTGCTCTCTGTGATTTCCTGAGAGTAGTAATGTGAGTGGCGAGGTACCTCGAGTGACGTGCGCGAGCAGACGTCCAGAGCATCTGCTTGTAGGGGCGAGCTAACGGTCTAAGAAGGATCATTCGCCCCCGAATCCATCAGGGCGGACAGGGGATATGTCCACTGATTTTAGTTCACAAAAAGAGTTTATTAAACAGAAAATCACTGGATAAAGCTCTGTGTTTATTTTTGTAATCACAATAAGGAGTATTGTGAGTAGGTACCTTCTGAACCTGTGGTCAGATAAGAAGTGATAACAAGCCACTGAACGACCTGATAATGTTCATAGCCTTTATAATGGTTTTGTACACACACTGGAAACACACCATTGTCACTGCTTCAGTTAAAAACAACTGAAGAATCTTTAGATTTTGGATTTTATGATGTGATGGATAGAACAATATATTTGAAAACATCACATTATTTTTGATCAAATATGTTGCAGGCCTAACAGACTTACTCTGCACAGATGCCCATTATTTGGATTGATGTGAGTGCTCACAGTCCAGGTGTCCTTTTTTATAAAAAAAACTTCCAATAGGTCTGGTTATTAATGGGCAGGATGCATTGTAAAATGTTATAACACAGACACTACCATTGAGCCAGTTGGGTCTGAGAGACTGTTCATACATTGTCAACTACTCAACCTGATTTTTTTTTTTTTCATCAATGGATAGATATGATGACCAGTCTATGGTGTACCCCTCCCTTTCGCCCAAAAGAGAACTGGGACAGTCTCCAGAAAATCCCCAAATAGAAATAAACGGGTGTAGATAATGAATGGATGGATGTATTGACAGACATGATCAGTGGACATTAAAGGTGGCGGGTGTATTTGGTGAATTCTAATTATGCATGTATGGTTTTACATGTATGGATAGAACAATAAACCTTGATGATGCCTAACTCTGAGAAATGAAATAGACGAAGAAATGACAGAAGACTTGTGCTACTATACCATTTCCATTCATTTCAAAGGACCTGGATTGATTATGCCATGGTCACATCATATATATCTTAAAATCAAAACTAAGTAATTGTGTTAATAATGTATGATCTTTCCTATATTTTACAACTGAATTTCTACACACTCTCAGTCACTCTCAGTCACTTTGTACGTGCTGTCAGTGGTTACACTGTATTTGTGTACCATGGTGGTTGTTTCAATATGAAAGAACCAGGTTACTGCATGCCGCATGTAGGAAGCAATCATGCTCAGGTGTTTACATGACCCTTGACAACACGGTGCAGCAGGTTAAAGCTCGCTGTTATTAGAACATTAACTCAGTTGAGGTAAGCAAGTACAGTAAAGACGTTAACATGACGGTTCCTATAGTCAAGAGTATTTATTTAATCAGGGTAGGATTAAATGCTTAGTATCCAAATGTGCTCACTGATCTCCAGCCAAAAAAACAAATGCTGCACTCTGCCAGGATTTTTAAGACAGATGAGACTGAACGAGGCACCCACCCACTCTGGCTGTATAGTATCTGCAGAGACCTTTCAGTGAGGTAGGTCCTTCTGGTGTGACATACATGGTGGTAGTAAAAGACAGACTGGTTACACTACATGTCCCCAAGTATGTAGACACCTCTTAAAATGAGTGAGACTAGCTGTTTTATTGCACATTTATATCAGAATAGTTAGAATGGAAACAATCCTGTGGTTATGACTTGTTCACATCAACTTCATATGATTCAGACCAGCTGCACAGCTGCATGTGAGATTTGAAATATCAGATTAAGTGTAACACTATGCCCATGAAAGAAGGCAACCTGATGTAGGCAGCAGTGTTTGCTTGGTTTTCAGTCACTTTCACACACACAAACTTGGCATCAGCGACACTCAATGCTAACAGGAGAATAAAATCAAAAACATGGCCAGTATGTCCATACATAATTAATATCAACATCAGAATGGGTCAAACTTAAGAGGTTAGGCCCTTCAAAATGGCACTGCTGGTGCTGTATTACATCTAGGAAGAAGAGTTCAGGTGCAAAAGGACAGGGCAGACAAGTTCACAAAAAAGGGTTCCCAACTGCTGCAATGTGCAGCATGTAAAAGGTTTGGTTTCAGAACTCAGTACCAAGCTCCGGGCCTGCCTCAGGAGACAACTAGACAGGAGCACAACTACTCTTCTTTGGAAGCTTCTTGAAATGGGCTTTCACCCTAAGATCGCCATGTACATGGTGATGGTGTAACGCCCACTATCATTACACTCTGGAGCAAAATGACATGTCTGCACAGAGCCCTGACCTTAACCCCAACGCATGAGACACAAAAATTAACTGGTTACATTTACAGAATGATCATGGTTTGGGTTAAAGTAAATCCATAGATTAAGTCACTGACAGTTATGAGACAGGAGTGGTGGGAGGTTGGGGAAAGCTCTGGAGAATCATGTTTATTTTGCTGAGCAGAGGTGGCGCATGCAGCTGAAAGATTTCAACAACACCTGAAGCTCCTTCATGACTTCAAAGCTTCCTTTTTTCCCTGACTCCTGTTGTCAATCTGCAACCATCCCTCGGTACAGCCATGCCAACCCCTCCTTTGGCTTCCCTGTCTTTCTGTTTTCACACCTGCAATAGTACAGGGTCAAAAATGGCACAATTGTAAATGCTCTTCCTCTTCTCGTCCTGATTCTCACTTCATTTACATGTTTTTTCTTCAGAGCATCACATCCACTGTGGTTGCAGATATCGCTCTTGTCTTGACATATCTCATTTGTCTGTCAACAGTCTTCCCAGTTACCTGGCTAGTTCTTCCACTTTCTACTGCCAACTAACCCATGGTTAATATGGTAGCTGGCCTGCATTCATCCTTTGCTAACTTCACTGCAATTGTGTGGTGGTGTCCTTGTTTTCTTCACATTTCCTGGTGCTGTTTGTTTGTGCTGCCCTGGCATAACTGTCTGTATGCCTATGTCTTTGACCACATTTAACTCCCTGCCAAGTCTCTGCTAAGCCTGTGTCTGATTTGGGTTCAGACCATGTTTACCTGATCTGTGACTAGAACCAAGAGAAAACTGGCAAACAAATGAAATATGCCTGCCAAAAGCAGTTTATTGCTTATTCAACACAAACAGGACATAAATGAGACAATGTTTCTTCAACTTTATCTTTACTTACAGAGGCCCAGAGTTTGTAGACACATATATGTACAAACAATGTGTACCAAAAGCTTGTTATCACAGAGTATATATGTCCAAGAACCTTAGAGATGCTGTAATGAGTTTGTTTTCAACTTACAAATCAAGCAAGGTAACAAGTTTCCTACCTCTAGTCTCTGTCATAAACACTGACAATCTTGCAAAGGACAGGTTTGGATCATCACAGTTTTTTTTCATAATCAGATGTCAGGTACATGTCATGAACAGATGCTACTTTGCTAAGTTTTGCAAGGGATTTCTTTCAAAGTTGGTCTGATTTTTCATGTGAAAAGTCCATCTTTTTGTTTCCCTGCGCTGTGTTTTCATCCTGAGCTGAGCGGAGGGATACATTCCATAGCTGCAGGTTGTATGTTATGTGTTATGAAGGGACCTTACCATTGTAACATTATCTTTGTAAAGAGCTGGAGTTTTCCCACTTATCAAGGAAATGTAGATACTTTGTCATGTCTATGGCTTAAAAGTTGAGATTTAAATTGCATGATTGACCTTGAAACACTTGTATTGCTGATTAGGTTCAAAAGCTACTAAATTGAACTTGTGGTGATCTTCTCGTGAATGAACTTTTACCCTTGTCCTAGCACATAAGACGTTCTTTGTCATATATTTGTGAAGTACAATTATTCTCTTTCTGACCAAAATTTAGATGAGAAGACTGATAACCTTGTGCTCTCTCTCTCCCCTAGTTTGTGCTCTCTCCCTCCCTCTCTCTCTCTCTCTCTCTGTACCTTCTGCAGGTGTCCCTGGTCCTGGAGCTGTTTATCGCTGATGTGCAGTTACTGGCCCCACCAACTTGCAGTGTCTATTTGTTGTTTATTGTTGCTGTTCTTTTCTCTCTGCTCTATCCACTCACCCCAACCGGTCGAGGCAGATGGCCGCCCAAACTGAGCCCGGTTCTGCTGGAGGTTTTTTTCTTCCGTTAAAGGGAGTTTTTTCCTCTCCACTGTCGCCAAGTGCTTGCTCATAAGGGAATTGTTGGGTTTTTAGTCTTAGTTTTTGTAAAGTGCCTTGAGATGATTTGTATTGTGATTTGGCGCTATACAAATAAAATTGAATTGAATTGAATTAACACTCTTATGATTGTAAACTACACTATGAAGTCAACACCAAGACATGATTAGCTTATTTTAACTTGAATATCATTACATCTCTTTTGTTTTATCTGTAGACATCAATTTATGGTTTTATGCGATTAGGGAAACTATTTGGGCGTAATTCATTTCCAAAACGAACATTCTAGCATGTAACTCCATGTGCAAAAAAAAATTGTCATTTCTGTGTGTGCATGGATTAAACAAATTTTATTGTACATAATATGTTAATCAGTAGAGGTGGTAGATAGTCCAAGAGCTAAGCTCCCTTGCTAAGCTAAGCTGCTGGTTGACGATTCATGCTTAATGTACATTACATCGGTCTCACCTAATTGTTCAAAAAACAGTAAACCTTTGTTCAACATTTGCCAAAGGTTACACTTTGCTAACAGTTTTTTAAACACTGACTGGATAATGGGACAATTACAATAGAGGTTTGAAGACAAACAAGTGCATGCACTGCAACATGAGAATGTGCACTAAGTAACATGACAGCTGGAATCAAACATTTTCTACATACTGTAGCTTTAGGGCAGCAGTATGTATTTAGGCAAGAAAGCACACATGATGTCAGCATGTGTGGACGTGTGTGTGGGCTAATATTTCTCAGAGATTGTGTGTTCAACTGAATGTGGGTCACTTTTGGAGCATGTTATATCTGAGTGAACGTTACCTCCAGGCATCCTGACTTGAACACATGTTTGGGTTTAAGGGCTGTGACCTCCACCGCTGGAGGGTCATTTCAAGTATGGTTCATGCTCAAGTCTGTTCCACTCATCTGCAAGGGGAAATACCAAATGAGGCACAGCCAGGAGTCAGCTGACTGACAAACTAAGCATATGCCTTCGCTCGGCACTTTATTTTGACCTCCGAGTGCCTTCTACCCACACCAGATATTGGAAAATGAGCTTTCCACAGCTCACCTAATACTTTATTTGCCTTGAGCTTCCTTCTGCTGAAATTGAGCATTAAAAGTCATCAGAAAGCACTTCAAAATCTGAAATTCTGTGTCTCAACATCTTGACTGTTTAAGTCAAAGAGGCAGTAAGGGTTCGACCAGCATTTCTTTTTCTATATGATATATTTATATTCTTTTTTGTGACTATATCTTTAAGTGTAAACATTTTCATCCCCAAAATGTCTCTAGGACTTTCTCTCTTAAGAAGAGAAAGAGAAGAGAAGAGAAAAACACTTCATGAAAATTTGACTGCAAGATAACAGGAAAATCTTCACAGAGAATGACTGACATGTTCAAATTTCTGATACCAAAAAGATAAGGAAAATATTTAAGTCTTGAGAAACTGGCATTGCGACACCAGTTTATACACCTAGGTGATCTCATTTGTATGTGACAATGATTGTGTTGTGTCGCTGTAGAAATCTTTTGTATCAAACCAAGTCATGTCACTGCATGTGACAATCTGAACAAGGATGGATGATGGGGGCAGGAGATTGGTGCAAATAAACATGTTTAAACGACAGGAGAAAGGACAAAAAATAACAATATTGTGTGTCCTATTTGCCGGGTTTGAAGTCTCCAGTCCCCATTCATAACATTAGTTTCCAAGTGAGCTGTGTATTAATTACATTTTTTAATGTATTTTAATGGAAGCATTGCAGGTCTTAAATCAAAGGTGAAACCAAAGCTTGTTGCAAAGTTTGTGCTTTTAGATCTAGCCAAATCAGAGTATTTTCAAGTGCACATAGCCAAAAACATTATATCAAATCCTAAGAAAAACTGCCCACACACCAACAAAACACTGGGGGCGGGGGGTGTCTTGGGGCTGGGTGGGTTTCAGTCCTGGGTTGGGCTGCCTGCAGATTTGGGTTGGCAGGTGAACAGGGTGATTAATCCAGTTCAGGGGTGGCTGTTAAATCTATGTGAATGTATGTGGGGTTCTGTCTAAGAGAGTGCAATAGAGAGTTTGTGTGAGTGAATTGCCCCCGGGGCTGGGGAAGCCGGCCTCTGGCTCTGGGGCAATGGCTGTGCTCAAGGTTGGGCCCACTGTGGCTGAGTAAACCTGGTTGGTTTTTTCCTCCTTTGTTGAATCCTACTCCTTCAACCTTTTTCATTCAGCTCAACACAAACACTTAGGTCTTTGGGGGGCAGATGGACCAAGGGGAGGTGATGTGAAGGACTGCTCTAGGGCGGTTTTGCCCTCTGCCTGCCGTCTGTCCCGCAATTTTAAATGCATATTGGACATGGAGGGAATGGGAAGGAATCTGGAGGAGCTCCACTGTCAGCCATCAGTAGGAGATCCATGCTATGGCTGCCTCCTCATTTTTATTGAACCTTAGGTCATCAAGCACCTCACACTCACGTCACCTAACGCAATATACAACACCCTACACTACCCAACACAACACAAGCACAAATCTCAGCTCTTCTGTCTTCTGCCCTTGTACTGGTGATTGGAGTCGGCAGCCTGGAGAAATTAGCAGTCTCTCTCTGGGATGCTGTCAGCCCTGGTTTGGTGGCTGGTCCTCCCTGAACCGGTGGGGGGGGAGGGTCTTCAGCCAAGGGTAAGCACCTGTCTGCAGCTGGAGGCAGTGTGGTGGCCTCTTGCTCTGTGTATAACATTTGGTAACAAACTCACCCACACAGATGCCCATATATATACTCATGCACACATTCACATATTCACACATATTTTATGGTATTTATCTCTGTGTCATTGCTGAAACTGTAACTTGCATTATTTACATTATAGTAACAATATGGTATTACAGTGTTACGTGACTTTGTTTTATATGGTATTGCTGACATTGTATAAGCTTTGATATTATGTTGTATATGCATCACTACAGTTGCTACAGACAGCTACAGTTTCTATTGTCTGTCTTTTTCTCTCTCTCTCTATTTACTCTCTATCTCTATCCCTATCCCTTCTGCCTCCCCACCCTCTGATTTCTCGTGTAGCTGGCATCATCAAAATAAACAAAATCTATTCAACAAGAGGAGTTGGTTTAAAAAACAAAAAGTGAAAAGTTCTGTCAACAGACCATCTTTAGCACAACTTACAAAACCTCTTCTTCTGCTGATATAAATAGGCAGACAAGCTCTGCATAAAGACCAATCAGGATGGAAGAAGCAAGGATCACAAGGTGTTCTACATGAGCTCATTAACCACTTGGGTCTGATCACATAACATGCATAAAGGAGCTGCATTGCAAGCTGTAAATCCCTACACAGACACATGCAAATATAAATGCATATATATAGGCCACAGAAGAATATTGATGCCAGCAGCCACAAGAATGGCAATAGACTGTCACAGAAAACAGGATAAGGATAATTTCTCATTGAGTCCTTCCTTATGTAGTGTTCTCATATAAAGCATCAATTTACATTCTGATGTAAGTAGTTTTTGATCAATAATACTGCTTTTCTTTGACTGAATGAGCCAACTGTTTGCATAAGCTCTCCCCTGTAACATTCTGCACATTTCCTGAGCCTCTCATTCAAAATCTTCCACAGTAGAATATTTTAACCTTAAAAACTGAGTAGGGAAGTCCTTTCTGTAAGGAAATAAGGTGAAAACCTGCAGCATGGGCAGTGCTATTCTTAGCTGTGTAGGAATCTGCTCATATTTGAACACCTGTAATAAATTCATTAAATTAATTATTTATATTTTTGGCATCTCAAGAACCTCATTTTGTTTCGACAGGGAGCAGACAGATTTGTGAGGGTGCATCCCAATACATCTTGAATTTGTCAGTCTTTAGATTTTACAGGCTAAAGAGAAACCTTTTGTAACATGCAAAGTATATGTGCAATTATATACATAGGCGTGGCACAGAAGCAAGCACAAGCAGGGTCTTGTGGCAGAGAACAGGTACTTTGAAGGAAAGTGAATTTCAATCCACCTCAGGAGACCTTCAAAGCAGAACGGGCCATGATCATCTATTCAAAAGAGGTGTTGCAATTTCTATAAGGGAAGCAGAGACAGAATAATCAAAACAGGCAAAGCTCTCAAGGATACAAAGAGTTCAGCTAATGTGACCCAGCAGACACTGTGATGTGATGTGATGAGACTTTTTGTAAAATAAAACATATATTTGTGATTTGGCTGAGTGACAGGGTAAAGATGTCAGAAACTTGACGAAAATTGACGAAATTGCACAGTAGGTTTTAGTATTTCTGTGAATAATCTGTGAGAAAAGTAGTGAATAATACCAACTCCATATTAAAGCACACTTTATTACCTACCAAGTGGAAGCCCTGTTGTAAAGTTGAGTTCTGTTCATGAAGTAGGACAAAGGATTGCACACGTTTGCTACTTGAATTCACCTGGTGTCGAACACTCCTGATGAAGCAATCTGGGCAGAGTTCATTTACTGTTTGGTGTGTTGATACAGTGAATCCTGATTGAATGTATATATGGTAAATTTGTTGTGATTTCATTCTGTGGTTAGTCTGGTTGTATGTATTTTTGTTTAGTGTGAGGTGTCTTTTGAATGAATGTAGATCTTGCACACACTCTCCTAATCTCTTCTCTACTTACAGGATGCATGCATCCAAACTTTGACATTAAGATGTCAGCGTTCACGTTAAGTTAACATGGAAAGATTTTGCTTAGAGGCCCAGTTGGAAACTCAAACGTCCTGCATTGTCTCATAATATAGTCTGCTTAGTAGCACACACATGGCGTTTTGGATGATGGTCTAATATTAGTTGATGTTAGCCTATGCATAATTAATTAAAAACCCAAAGTTTGTGGTTAATTATTTATTATACAGTTAATGAGACTAATCCTGGTTGCACCTATATTACTTTGGTGTGGCTTGATATTTCACCTAAATGTCTCAAAAGACTAACTGTACTGCTTTGAGTAATTATGCTTACCAGAGAATAGATCCTAACTCATTTTGTTCTTTTAGACCTTTCTTCTTGTGCTGTAAAAATATCACCTTGAACACAAAAATACTGTAATTTAATGAGACAAATTACCCAAAAGTAACAATTGGCTCAAGTGATCAATAAGCTATACTTATAATACCAAAGGCAAAATATGTATATTTAATGTTATGTAATCACTGCTTAATTTCAGCAGTCCATTACACATTCACACAGAATCATTTTCTTATTTATTTTGAGAGTAATTACCGAAAGTAAATAATTGCGTCAAAATTGGCAAAATTTGAAAGACATATCAGCTGCAACAGCACTGAAAATTTTACCTGCTGATGAAGATGATCAAGAGAGCCAGGAGGAATACTGTGTGGATATAGAGTTGCTTTCTATAATAAATACTGTACTGTAATTTTCTGTTTGCTGAATAATTAGCAAAAAGCTAAATAATACACAACAAGCTTAAAATTTGGATCGGTCACATTTATTAATGGCTAATAGCTTGAATAGTGTGAATGCAATAACCACATATTATACATGGCAATATACAGCTTTGAATGCTGAATCCAGTGCTATATTATGCTGCCTAATATTTCGAATACTGAACTAAAACACGGGGGGAGGTGGTTTACACCCCCTCTTAGTAATGCAAAGGTTAAATCTTAGACCAGATTATATAGAGGGATGCAGCTGCAGAACACCGTTTCACCCATATTCCCTTTTGACACAAGAGACAATCTTTAAATTAACATGGAGCTCAGCTTTCATTTTGGCTGGTGCTGTTGTCTTGATGAAATTACTAACCTTTACAGTCACCCATGAAATGCCAGATTCTGTACGTTGGAGGATCATTAGCACCAAGTGGAGGTCGCCAACACATCTTCAAAGTTGTACTTATGTGTTGATCTGCCCTTATTCCAGACAGTGTTCCCCCACACATTATTCATCGTATGCTCATCAGGTTCTCATGTATTTGCCTATGGCACCCATTTGTTCCTCTAAGCACATGGCTGGAGGATGAGATGTGATCAGTCATGATTTTTCAGACTTGGATGGTCCCAGCCACCCCTACACAGTTAACACCCCAGCCACAGTTGGGCTGGACTGGGGCCAGATCCCAGCTCAGCACACTAGGCTTGAATGTGTCCAGGCACAGAGGATTATGTATCACTTAAAATAAGCCTTGTACAAAAGTTGGCCTTTTTGAAAATAGCACTGTGTGATTAATGGCACAGGGAATGTAGCTGCATCCGAATTTAAAAGGTGGCACATGTAGGTTTTGGTCAATTTAGCATATATTAGGGGCAGGGACAAAACAAAAGCTACTGAGCAGATTGATGACGAATTCTTCACAACAGTAGGAGCCACTTTTCCCTCAGCCTTGTAGATAAAAGCAGCTAAAAAGGTCACACTCAAATTAGGGTTTAATGTCCCTGACAGTGTTATCGAGCATGAGTTGTACAAATCCAAATGGCATGGAGCTGCATCCAGTGATTAGATATCAGTCAGAGTCCTCAGAAAACAAACAATTTAGGCAAAACAGTGACAGAAAAAGAGAAAACGGTTACATATGTAAACAGAGTATGATGAGTCACTGTGGTTCACATAATGACATTTCTCTGTATGAAGCTCACATGCATTTATTAAATCCCAGAGGACACTTGTCAGATTTGACCAGGAGCACATTTCAAAGATGACATGAGCAAGCCCTGAGAGCGACTGTGTGCTCAGGTGTGGTAGAAGCCCTGATCTTTAGTGTCATTCTGCGTAAATCCTGAGCACAAATGGCTAGTGTGAGGTGTGTGGCTAGTCTGTGGCCTTTTTAAATATTTAATTAAACATTTAGAGTTTTTGGCCACATGCTGAATTAGTCATGTCTGATAATGGTGTGCAATGCAGATGACAGGGGTCTGCAGTCTCCAGAGCCCTGTAGCACAACCTGATTTTTCTCATTAGCAAATAGAAAAGAGAAGTTCAGTGTGGTCATTTTTAATAGAAAATGACAAGAACTGAATACAAAAGCTTGAAATGCGATTGCTGTGTATAAAGAAATTATGCTGGTTTGCATAAAACATGGTCACAAAAGAAAATCAATATCAACTTCATCTGTGTGCGGCCAGTACAGACATAGCCCCAGGATGTGTTTTAGCCTGTTGGTGCCTAGTATACAAGCTGGAGGCAGGGAGAACTGGTTGCTTTGCTCTGTCATTATGCACTGAAATCACTGAAAAGCTGTCGTACTTACATAATAATGCCCTGTATACCATAATTTAAAAACAACACCGGTGTTCATTGACATTGCAGGATATTTGGTGTCCTTTGTGAATGGACATCAATGTAAATGTGCCTCATTTAGACCTTCCCTGTCATAGCATTCTTTCATTTATATTGTACAAAAATGGAAATGATTGAAAGGGAGAATATTCCCATAGTCAAAGCGTTTACTTCTTTCATTTACAGTAAAACATAGTAGCAGATGTGAGCTGTGATACACCAACAAATTCCATTATAAGGAAATCACATAAGCACATCAAAGCATTTTTCTAAGCATCCCTTAGTTATGAGTACACACCTGGTTTAACTGGACACTACCCATAAGATAAGGTAAGAAAACCTTTATTTGTCCCACAATGGGGAAATTGCATATACACGCACAGCATCAGAAGCAACTCTTAGGTATGAGGACAAACCTGGTTTAACTGGACACTACCTACTATCAAAGAGACCAGAAAAACAAACTTGAAGGTAGTAAAAAATAATCTCTTTCATATTACAGTTAGAACAATTATTCATTTCTCCATCATTCTGTATTTAAGTTTGTATGTGAAAAGCATTTTGAATGAATGTTTTTACTACTGTCAATTAAAAAAACATTTATTAATTATTATAGCGTGACAGGTTGCCTCACTCTCTCACATAACCAACATCTTTTTAGCAAATGTGTAAAAACGTAACGGTCGTCATAGGAGGAAACCAGACCAGTCATCACCCAACACATGAGCGATGCAAATTCATGAAAACAGTTGTGTAATTTCTAGTCATGGTGTCACAGGTTACCTCTCTCCCTTATAGAGGACACTGAGACCAGAAAGCCCTTCACCTTCAAACTGTGTATCTCAGGTTTACACCTTATCCACACTGAAAAGCTAATACATAACCAACATTTTTTATCTAATGTATAAAAACTTAACAACCCTCACATTCCAGGTCAGTGTTGTGACCCCAACACATGAGCAATGCAAATTCATGAATACAGTTGGGTAATATCTAGTCATGTAAGAACTGCTGAATGGGCCTACCAGACCCAGGAGCCCAAGGGTTCATAAGCCAGAGTGAAGAACCACGAGGAGACTTTAACGTTTCCATTGGAAAGTCTACAAAAATTTCAAGATACAGAGAAAATGGATGCAAAACAGCTACAGATACAAAACCACTAAAAACCGAAAATTTTGATTTACTAAATTAAGTAAAAAAAAAAAACTTTTTAAAATATTAAAAAAAAACAAAACAAGCTACAAAACAATTAAATATAAGCGCAAAATGATTAGGAGGAAGCAAGCAAGTAGGAATCTGAGGTTGTTCTTGTGGATGACCCTCAGCTGTGCTTGGAAACAGGGTCTTTCTGTTGGGCAGCTTCTGAAGCGGTCTGAAAACTGGAATTTTTCTGGTGGACTACCACTGCAGTAAACTGGAACCAGGGGCTAACCAGAAGGTGTGGTGCTGACCCACTTGCAGACAGGAGCCATGATAGGATTGATGGCCTGGACTACCAACCTGCAGGACCAGAGGTGGCATCAGTGATTCTGACCATAGAGAAAGCCATGAGCCAGACTGGGAGAACCAGAAGCAAGTCTTTTAAGCAATTTTGTTATAAACTTTAAAAATACATGTAATTCAACATCGTCCCATTTATAAACGCATCACTGTTAAAAGCCCTGCATGATGCCCAATGTATAAAATGAAACTCTTAAATGTCCAGAGTAATTTAATCTAATATTGAAATTCAGAAAATGAAAAAAACTGGTAAAGTGTAATAGGTCAAGCACGGGTACAGGTTTTCACCACTATGTTTTACTGTGTAACTTTCCTTATAATATTCTTGCTGAACTATAAATTATATTTGAGCAATAATTTTTAAAACATTCAGTTTTTCAATCTGTATGTAAAATAAGTAGGTTCACTTAGTAAGATGTGTGAATGTTACTTGTGAAGCAGTTTACCACTTTCATTCATCAGTGATGGCTTCTTTTTGGAAATGCGTGTTTTCTGGCGTCTTTTATCTTCCTTCTTTCCATGTGGACTGAAAAAAAACTAAAAAAAAAAGTTCTAGAGAACATAATTAATATATGAACCAATTAGGACAGATGACTTGGTAACGACCGGTAATGTTAACGACTAACGAGCAACGGATCCCAAGGAAATGTGCCTGTGGGTGGTTCAAGGTGACAACCTACCTTGGCCTGCGCATCCACCAAAGGAAGACCAAATGTGGCTGGCATAACCAGGTGCAAGCTTGCACTGCAACAGCAGGTCAGACAAGGAGGAATCAAAGTCAGGTTGAGCACCACAGTGCTGTTGATTCCAGTATTGCAGCTGGGGAAAGAGACGACAACAGCCAGCCCCTACTACAGGTGGTGCAAAAGCAGCCAGGGAGCCCACAGCAGCAGAAAACAGCCATGAAAGCAAAGCCTGCAGCACAGCCCCAAGGAAGGTAGCAAAGGAGCCTGCACGCAAAATCAAAATCAGATGGCCAAAAGCAAGCAACAAGGAGTCACGGAGAAGCTTTGACTCAAACACCCATCTTATCCTCCAGAGTACACTAAGAGGGTGTTTGTAGAGGGCTGAACATTTGAACTAGGCACATTTGAACTTTGGCCATGTTATATACGAAGAAGGCTGAGCAAGGTTTGGAGAAATGCCCTAGAGGAAGCCTTTGCCCAGGTAAATGGGAAGACGGGAAAGAGAGATCTTCCAGCTGGTGAAGGAGAGATGCCTTCTAAGGAAGGCTTGGAGAAAAGAGAGGGAAACCAAGAGAGGGAGGGCCTGAAGACTCTGTGGGACCAGATTAAGGCCAGGCTCGCAGACCTGAGGCATGCCGAGAGAATCAGAAAGCGCAGAGGCCGGCAGGAGAAAGCAAGGTCGAGCTTCCTCCGTGACCCATTTAAGTTTGCCCAAAACCTCCTGGAGGAAAAGAAATCTGGCAGGTTGCAAGCCACAGAGCAGGAGCTTGAGGACTTTGTCAAAGCCCAGACCAGTGCCAGATTGAAGGATTCTCCACTTGGATCTCCAGGGTATATACCACGCCCTCCAGAGCCAACCTCGAAGCTCGACATCACACCACCCAAATGGTCGGAGGTCAGGCAGCTGGTAAAGCACGCAAGAGCCACAGCAGCACCCGGACCTAATGGCGTCCCTTACTGGGTATATAATAACTGCCCTAATCTTCTGAAACTCTTATGGAAGCTCATGGGAGCGGCGTGGAAGGCGCAGGCTATTCCTGCAGACTGGGGCAAAGCCATCACTACCTTTATACCAAAGGAGAAAGACGCTCATAACATCAGCCAGTTCAGGGGCATTGCCCTACTGAACGTTGAGGGGAAAATCTTCTCAGTGATGGCGAAGCGTCTGACTTGCTACCTCCTGGCAAACAAATACATCGATACCAGCTGCCAGAAGGTAGGAGTTCCGGGTTTCCCAGGCTGTGTGCAGCATTCAGCTGTGATTTGGGAGCAAATCCAGAGCAGAAAGGGATAAATCAGATCTCCACGTAGTCTGGTTGGACCTTGCAAATGCGTATGTGTCAGTTCCCCACCAACGAATCACATTTGCGCTCAACTTTTTCCATGTTCCACCATCCATCCAGACCCTCGTGGGCAAGTACTTTTAACACCCTTCATATTTGCTACGCAACCCAAGAGTTCTCAACAGGTTGGTATCCATTGGAGAAAGGAATTCTCTCATGGGCCAGGATGAGGATAAAACCAGATAAATCGCGCAGCCTCTCAATACATAAGGGTGCTAGGAATGACAACATTATCTTCTCAGTGAACGGTGAGGAAATTCCCCTCCTCGTGCATCAACCTGTCCGAAGCCTTGGAAGGTTTTACACGGCTGACCTGTCTGATAGGCACATGGCTATCAAAGTGATGTCCCCGCTTACAGATGGCTTGAGCATGATTGACCAAAGTTGCCTTCCAGGCAAATTCAAGGTTTGGTGCTATCAGTTCACCCTGTACCAGCAACTGATGTGGCCCCTTAAGCTGTGCGACATCACCCTAACTACAGCTCTGAAAATGGATGCAAAGGCAAACACATTCATCAAGAAATGGCTCGGCCTGCCCCGTAACCTTTCAAATGTGGCATTGTTTGGGAGAACCACTCTGCAGCTTCCGCTGAAGTCAATAACCCTGGGCTACAAGCAGGAGAAGGTATGGCTCTTATTTGAGCTAAGAGATTCACGCGACCTGCTTGTGATAAACACCAAAGCTCAGGTCCGTACAGGATGCAAGTGGAATGTGGCACAGACAGTGGATCAGGCCATAAATCAATTAAAGCACCAAGAGGTGGTAGGGTGGTCGCAGTCAGGAATGACAGGCCTTGGATGGGGAATGGCAGCCAGGAGGTGGTCCAAAGCATCAAGGAAGGAGAGGAAAGACCTGGTGATCACTGAAGTGATGAAAATGGAGGATGAGTGGTATAAGGTCAGAGCCGTGAGCCATTCCCAACAAGGCAGATGGACAACCTGGGAGGCGGTCACTGAGAGGAATATCACATGGGCTGATATGTGGAAGATGCCTCAGGCAAGACTCAGCTTCCTTATAAGGGCCACATATGACATCCTTCCCAGTCCTCAGAACATCCTCCTGTGGTGGCTCAGAGGAGAGTTGTCAGCTATGCTCCTCCCCAAACCCAAACCTCCAACAAATCTTCTCCAGCTGCAAGGCGGCTCTGACACAGGGACGCTATAGATGGCGCTATGATCAAGTCCTGCGCAAGCTTGCTGAAGTTCTAGAGACACGCAGAGTAGAGGCAAACAGCGAGAAGATACCAACAACTCACCAGCGGATCCATTTTCTCCGGCAAGGGGAAGAGGGTCGAAGCAGCAGCCGAAAGGAGTGGTCTCTCCTGACACCAGGAGGTGAGTGGAGGATGGCAGCGGATCTTGAACAGCAGTTGAAGTTCCCCGCTGAGATCACCCAAACCTCCTTGCGGCCTGATATCATCCGTTGGTCCACCCCTGCCAAGGCAGTCTTTATGGTTGAACTGACTGTACCATGGGACGAGGGATTGGAGGCTGTATTTGGGAGAAAGAAGGAGAAGTATGCTGAACTGGCAGCTGCGTGCTCCCAGGCTGGGTGGGTGGGTGGCCCACAGAGACAAACCTCGGAGTTTGTCACTGTCCAAGAGCAAAAACAAAGGTAACAGACCTCACCCTTCCAGTGGAAATTGGGTGCAGAGGTTACACTGGAGCATCTGTACAGCGGCTCCTGAAGTCTATGGGTATAACTGGCCAGAAGCGCAAGAGGGCACTGAGGGAACTGGCAGAGGAGGCAGAAAAGGGAAGCTTTTGGCTATGGCTTAGAAGAAAGGACAAGGGGCGGGGCAAACAGGGATCCTAGGGACAGCTGCAGGAGGCGGCAGGGAGACATCCCTGCTGCTGCTCCACCACCAGATGTTCCGGGATTAAAGGAGCGAAACATCAGTGAAGGGTGGCTCCTGGCTGATGATCCTGCATAAATAAATATCTGTAATTTAATTCTTCCTAGTCAGTAAGAACATTTCAGATATCTACAATGACAAATTACATAATTTTTTGCCACTCGTGTACCAGACTTTAAATTGTAGATATCTGCAAAATCCTGCTTGATATCATGTTTTAATTCTTAGAATTCTTAGTAGGAGAAACTTCCATTTCAGATATTAACAATCCAGTTGTAACTAGTCATAATATTATTTCAGATATCCAAAATTCAAATCACTCCAGATATATAATTATGGATATTTAAAATGGAATTACAGAGATGTGTGTGGTTCTGTTAAATGTTAAAATGATTTAAAATATTACAAAATTTACAGTAATGTTACTTACATTTCAGATTATGCTACATACTAAATTTAATGAGACGTGATGTTCGTTTAACATGCCCTGACACGAATGGTCATAAACAGCTGATGCTCATTAGCTAGAACTAACTTTACCATGTTTACTGTGCTAGTGTGCTACTTGGACATGACAGTCATAGAATAAATTAAACTTACTTTCACCATGCACAACTGACCTACTGGCATTTTGAGTTCACTTGCATTTTATATTTCATACGCTTGCCCATCTCCTTTGCCTATTATATTCCTCACAGATAAGACAACTCAGATTAAATGCCTTGCTCATGGCACATACACCAGCATGGACAGCAACCAATCAGTCAGATTTTGACTTACATTTAATTGCACCAAATACTGACCACAATGTGTTCAGCCAATCAGGATTGCCCATACAGTGTAAAAAGCAAGGGAAATACATATGAAACTGCAATGCTACTAAATGTTCGATAGAGGGAGGTTACACACAATGAGAATACACTGTTACACACTGAAAAATGAGTGTAATGGTCTTGCTAGGACGTACATAGAAAAGTTGGGAGGTGGATAGTTGCATGTTGGTAAAGTTTTCTACATTGTTTGACATTTGCATCGTCCTCACAGTTACGGTCACAAAAACTCTCCTCATAGTTCTGGTACATGTTCTGGTGGTATGTCCTCATATCCAGGTGGCACTATGCACATTTACATACAAACACACACACACACTCACACACACACACACACACTCATTATTTTTATAGTGACACTGTTATTATTGCAGTGTAATGTTCAGAATTATAGATTTCATGTGGAAATTGTTTGGCACTGTGCAATTTTGTGATTAACAGTCAATACTGACAGAGAACAACAGATTTCCAAATCAGTGTCTTACCTGTCAGTGACAAATGGTTTCCACTAGTTTTTTACTATACTCAAAACTTGTTTTTCTGAAAACAAGGCCTCTCGTATTAATTGCAGTATATAAATACAGTATGGTTTATAAACAATTGTAATAGGTCAGTCATCTTTCACTAGAATCAAACCCAAGACATAATATAGCTGCAAGCAGCGATGAACAGCCCTGGCCATGAGTGAACTGCCTTCCCGGGCGGACCACTGCCCTCAGTGAACCCCCACTGCGTACGATCCATTACCGGTGCCGAGGTCAAACCGCATTGCCTTTCACTTCACTGGGAGCCCTTTCAATGAGAGCAGGATTTGGAGCCGGAAAGCTGAGGTGGGGAATTTTGTAAATGGCTGTAGAGGGCACATTTCTCAGCCCGCACTGCCTGGCTATTTTTAATTGGGATGCGCTAAAGGGTTTTTGTGCCAAATTTGGTACAGTTCAGACAAACTAAGTGTTTGGCTCTCATATTTAGTGTTCTTTAATTAAATGCATTCCTGTTGCCATATTATGTTCATACTGTTGATTGCAGGTATAGCTACTGTAAACAGCGATGCAGGTGTTAAAATAGATGAAATATTATATTTTTGTGGAGGGATGAGCAGCTTTCTTTTAAAAGGTAATTACCTTGTTTGGTGTTTTGATGTTAGTGGAAATCTTACGCCATAACCTATGAATAACAGAATTTACAAAAAAAAAAAAAAAAAAGTAACACTATTAACCCTTACCCAAGTTTTTTTTTTCATGTTTTAGCTTAGTTGACACAACCATGATGTGAACATAGTGTATGATAAAAGTCCAGAGAGGCAAAAGAACATTACGACATCATTAGGGTCATAAATTTATGTCACATGAAGCATGTTGGCAATTAAAGCTAATGTGCCTGAAATTACAGCTTCATTTTTGCTGCAATATTGGGAAGACGGGAAACATTTACATCCTTGCTTTTGTACTATTTTAAGTGATATTTGGATAATAACAGTCATTCATGACAAGCATTAATTGATAATTTTCTGGAAATGCAGCAATTGTTAATTCCCTTGTGTCAGTTTGAGGCATTAGGAGACTGAATGTGTCTTTTAAATGCTTTTTTTATTAGTTCAGCTGCTAACACAGCTGCTTTCCCATCATACTCATCCCTGTACTCTCCCCGTGCTCTTGGATTCTAGCTGAACATAATTCCAACACAAAGGGCTCTGGAAAGTGCACTCTCAGCCTCTCTGTAAATGCAATTCATGACAAGGCTTCAAAAGACTTTGATTGTGCCCTGAATTTGATTGCTTCATGGGTGCAGCAAAAGAAAAAAAAAAAAAAAACATGCTGGCAAGCATTTCAGGATACATAATGGGGTATTCTGCAGATCTGAGAGAAAATTACCTAAAATGTGTTTGCCAACAAGATCATCACAAAGGTTTGGAAACATTAATGTTTCAGTCATGCTGTTCAACCCTAACATTAAATATTCATATGTGAAACAGCTGGCTCATACCTAGCCCTGATATCACTGTTTGCAAAATGGCCTTGAGATAGACTTCCTTTTGTATGTGTGTGTGTCCTTATGAGCACTTTTTGTATTTGATTGAAGTTGAGACAATGACAGCTAAAGAAGAGAAGCTCTACTGTCTGCCTGTGCCCCTGCCTCTAGAGGACTTTTAGATCTCTCTGGGTTTCACATCAGAAACCTTTCCCCAGGTGTTTGGCCATGCCCAGTGACAAAGGTAAAAGTGAGCGTGTGTGTCTGTGTGCGTAGATAAAGGGTTTTGCTTGAATACATGTATATGTATCATGGAGACAGAGAGCATAAGACTGAGGCATGAGATACAGACTGATTATCATTTCTGTTTGTCCATGAAGATTCAGGGTCAGGGTGCTGCAGTGGACATCTACTGCTACACTAGCCCTTGACCTAACACGTGTGTACTGAGTGCCAGAGATGAATACTGACTGCATCTTCTCTCTGTCACATAGATAATTCTCTGAAGGTATTGGGAACTTTATTTTGAGGACTGGTAACTACAACTGTGGAATCCCACAGGGTTTGATCATGGCGCAGATTTGTTTCTCATTATATCTTCTTCTTCTATGTTCGATATTGTTTTTTAAAAAGTATAACACTCCTTTTCATTTTTGTGCAGATGATATAGATCTCCATTTGATACAACAAATATACAAAATACCATCAGATGGAAGTAAGCTAATGATCTCCACCTAAACAGCAATAGGACTGAAGTTCTCTACTTGGGTTATTCCACCTCATCATTAAATATAGTTGATTATTTTTGCTCTTTTGGCTCAAATGTCCACAGACACACTCAGGGTCTAGGATTCATTCTTGATGATGATCTCAAAATGAAAAAAAAAAAAAAAAAACCTGTTACATTCAACTTCATTGTCACAAAACTGAAACTCATTCTATCAACCTCTGACATAAAAATGGTTATTTCAGAAGAGAGCTCACCACGTCTAGACTACTGCAACTCCCTGTATTTTGGAATTGATCATCTGGCCATTTCTGCTTGCACAAATTAGCCTCAACATGTCTAAAATTATTGCCACGTTTTCATTTTCCTTGAAGGATGCATCATACTGTGGGATAAACATGGTTAACACAACCTAATTAATTGATCCTATTTTTAATGGACTATAAATTCCAGGCTGCCACTGCTTTAAAAAAAAACATAACTTGCAGAGCTTTGACATTGTATTATATTCTAATACTACTATTCAAACAAAATTTATCCACAAACATTTTTATACCATTTGATATAAGGTGACCAAACTAAAAGTACCAAAAGGATTGGTGAAAGGTGAAAATTGTCCTGAAAATTGTCCTGTTCAGTCAGAACCTGCCTCAGTTTTGAGAAGAGGTATCGTCATGTAATATAACTGAAAATCAGATCATAATTTTACACACAATAGCTTGGTATTGTCTCTTCTGTTTTTCCTAAGTTGTTTTTGACTTTGAAGCTCAGAGAAAGCTATTGTAATAGAGTTAGATTCTTTTTCTGACATACTTGGCCAGTAAATCTTATTCTGAGACAGATTCTGATATTTTCTGCAATTCTCATTGAAAAGAGTTGCCACAGCTAGTATGGCATAATGATGTGACTTTAGTAGGTGTAATGATTATTATCAGAGCACTATAGGATGCTGTGATGGACTGGTGACTTGTCTAGGGTGTGCCCCTGCCTTTCACCCAAAGACAGCTTGAATAGGCTCCAGCAGATGCCTGTGACCCTAATTAGAAATATGTGCATATACATAATGGATAGATGCACACTTTAGGATGTTTTGTCTCTTTGTAGTGGCTTCATAAACCTTTAGACCTAAAAGCACAATTCACAAAGAAGATAAAAGTTTAGGTTTTCTTGCCTTGACCTCACACTCAGGTAAACTCACATGTTTTTACAACTGTAAATTCTATTTCTGTTACTTAGAAGTTACGTTTTATAATTTCTTCATGGATCTATAGCATTTACCTCTTTTATTATGTGTTGTAAAATTCTACATGTTCACTGGGGGTTCTTTCTTACTGAGGCATTTACAAGAGCCAGATGAGTTAAAATGTACTGTACATGTAAGCACCAGAAAACGCCTCTGACAATTTCATATATACAAAAAATAGTGATACAGGCGAGAAAATTCACTGTGATGAACTACCCTGCACACTGTGGAACTGTCCGTGGTCCTGATCCTGTACTTGTCAGCTGTGCTGACTGCTCTTCCCTGTCCACACCAGTGGGTTGATTAATTCCAGCCCATCACTTGCCATGTCTAAACATTGACTTCACTAGCTGACAGCTAAAACTCTATAAACCAGTAATGCAATAAAGATCCCCAGGCCAGGAATCATATTGTGGACACTATGGATATGTAGCCTAATGGAAACATGTTTATTTTTTTTATTGAGGTTAATCTAAATCATCATGTCTCTAACTGCAGTTGCATTTAACAGTGGACTCACAGAAAGAAACTCAATCTAAACCCTAACTCTTACAACTGCTATTCCAAAAAAGTTAGGACTGGGTGTAAAATCTACATAAAAATCGAATGCAATGATTAGCAAATCTCATAAACCCATATTTTATTCACAATAGAACACAGAAAATATATCAAATTTAACCTGAGACAGGACATAATACCACCAAACAATTCAAAGAATCTGGGGAAATCTTGGTGTGAAGGGACAAGCTCAAAACACAATAATGCCTGCAATTTTCAGGCCCTCAGACAGCACTACATTAAAAACAGGCATGATTCTGTGATGGACATCACTGCCATGTTGCTGCTATTAATTTCAAAATTAACTTATTTTTTTTTTCTTAAGTGGACCATTTTCTCAGTTTAAACATTTAATATGTTTTCTATGTTCTATTGTGAATATTGTGTTTATGATATTTGCAGATCATTGCATTTTACACAGCATCCCAACTTTTTTGGAATTGGGGTTGTAGTATTCAAAGAGTTATGTAAACCATACATAATTTAATTTTTAGGACAAAATCATGCAAAGTCACCAGAATATTTCATTAAATGCAACAGCAGAGACTATCTAATACCATTAGGCTTGCAATAAACATAAAAAAAACAATCTTCTTGTCGAGAGCATTTTAAAATGTTACACTTTCTAACTACTCTACGTAATAATTAACATTAATTCCCTGTTTATTTTCTGTTAGTAAGTTAAAATATCAATTATCAACCAGTGTGATTTTGATTGCTTGAATCAATTTGGAAAAAAAAAATTAAAAAACTGAATTGTAAAGGACCATGTAGGATAATGCTGGCAATTGTAACTATATTTGACATATTTCTTCCTCATGAAATGTATGAGGCCTGAGGTCAAGCAGTGCAGCTGTGTGGCTCACTGGTTGATTTTAAAATTTTAACTAGGGAGATCTACCACAAAACAATAAGGTAAATTAGGTTATGGATTTACAGACAATAGGATGAATACTGGAAATTCAATGTTGCTTTTAGTCCCTGTATATTTGCAAAAAAATAACAAAAACATAGAAAATCATTATCATTTAAAAGAAATTACTTCAAATGTTACTGATGACAGAGAAAACGTCTGTACAGAATACACTCGTCCTACTACCCTTTGAACCCTGGCCCAGCACACAGAGAGCAGAAATTGTCTTTCTCAAGAGCATAGCAGAGTGATGTTGTATTTCCATTTGCACCTCTGGGTCACATGATGGTGTATGATGTAACACTGACAACTGTCTCTCAAAAGAGTAATCACACTTCTGTTCAAGGTGAGATTCAAATTTTTTGCATTATTTATTTATACATATTTTAAACTCCATCCATTCCAGTACAGTTTAATAACTTCAGACAATTTATAAATTTCTGCTGGACACCAGTTAGGAAACAGGTTTGCATTGAGACATTGCTTTAATTATTATTGGGATCATTAACACATATTATCACATCTAATATCACAACTGTTTCAGTTAGTTTCTATTTCAAACCTCTGGCGTGACTGCTGTGGGTAGGTATGGCTAATATGAAAAGAAAAGGAAAGGAGGAACTTAGCACATATTTTGTACATTAGCCCAAACATTCACCAACTTTTGCTACTGTACCAGTAATAACACTACACTTCCGCCAGGACATGCCAGAAAAGACAATGTTAACATTAATACAGTGTGTATTTTTGCACAGGACCTGCAATTATGGAAATGTAAAATACTTACTATAAAGTGTCAGTAATGGCATGGAATGGAAATCAACATTAGTTGTCACTAAGTTACCTGAAAACTTAATGAGCCACATATTCCTTCAGGATAAACAAGGTGCTCATTGGCACAAGTAGCATTAATGTCTTTATTTTGTCATAAAGGTCATAAAGCCTACGTGTAGTCTGAGTAAACAACATTAAGGTATACAACCAAGTAAAAAGAAAGTCAAATTACAAACACCTGTCACAGTAACACCATCAAGAAACATTCCTGAAATGAGAAGTAAATGAGAGGAGGATGAAGATCAGATAATCATCTATGCATCCATAATCTATACCTGCTTATTCCTACCTTGGTCACAGGGATCTGCTGGAGCCTATCCCAGCTCTCTTTTGGTGAAAGGCAGGGGTACACCCTGGACAGGAAAGTAGTCCATCACATGGTCACCCTTTGGGAGTGTGCACATCACTGGACTGTGGGGAGAAACCAGAGTACCCGGAGAAAACCCATGCAAGCACGGGGAAAACATGCAAAACTCAACACACAGAAAGGCCCCTGCCAGGTTTTGAATCGGGAACCTTCTTGCTGTGAGGCAACAGCGCAAACCACTCACCCACCATGTTTCCTGTATCAGGTGATCAAATTCCAAACACAGAATTAAAATATCCAGGTTTCTATCTTAATGTTAAGATAGAACATTTTTTTCATATGAAGAACTTTTAAGCTTTCTAATATTATTTGTGGATCATTAAGCCAATGTTTGTTTCAGGGGAATGTTTACTTTCAAACTATCATATATAAAGCATGACATTTTCTTTAACAACTTTCATCACTGGTCAAAACTCCAAACAAAGTATTAAAAGGACCCTTCCAATTTTATACATCAAAGTCTGTTTACAAGTCTTTGACAAAGACAGAAGGAGCTGTGTGACATCTGATAAATAGTTTCATTTTCAAAGCAGGCATTTTAACCTGTCATAGCAGGGAAAGCATGGGTGTAACTGATAATATTAAATATGACTGCACTCCATTTTAATGTGCTTATTCCATGTTCCTCATGTTACACCTGCTGATGTGGATCTAAGCTACTCAGAAATTTAAAAAAAAAAATATATATATATATATATATATATATATATATATATATATATATATATATATATACATATGTCTCGTACCAAGTTATCTTCAATGGTATAAATCAGTGGTGTACAATTCAATTTCTGCCAATAAATTAAAAAGCAAAAAAACTACAAAACATTTAGAAAGCATTCAGACCCATAATTCAGTACTTTGTAAAAGACCTGGCTTTTCCACAGATGTTCTGTGGGGTTTCATTCTGGGCTATGGCTTGACCACTCAAAGACAGTCAGACACTGGCCCTGAAGCCACTCCATTGTTGCCTTGGCTGTTTGCCTCAGGTCATTGTGTTACTGAAAGATGAACTGCTGCCCCCGTCTCTTGGTGTGTTTTCAATAATTAAGTATTTGTGAATCATAAAGGGCCTTAAGTTGAATTCCGTTCCAAATCTTGAGGTCCTACTTGTAGTAGGGCCATCTAGTTTTAAAACATTTTCCAAAATAATTTTTTTATATTTAGTGTAATACTAAAATCCCTTCATTTTTGACCTGGTCAAGCACAGTCTGCACCTCAGGAGACAAACAGGGTTGGGCCTGTTAATACTTGGAGGTGGGACTGCATTGGAATACCAGCTGCTGCAAGGGTTTGGTGGCCAGCTAGCAACCTGTCCCTGTAAAAACCTCACTACTGCAGGACATCAGCAACAATCCCTGCGACAACCTGACTAATCTGTCAAGCCTTTGTTGGGTTTCCAAGGTTAAATCTTTCTAAGGACAACAGTGAACCAGCACCTAAATCATACCTAAAGAGGCTGACTCTTGATTATCAAGCTGAAAATAATAAAGTCTAAAAATGTAAGAATCTGCAACCAAAATCCACCATCTATTTTGTCTATTTTCTTAAGTATGGGGTTGTTTATAATCCCCCAGATTTTCAGACACAGTAGTGAGGACCTGACCTCAGGTGTCTTTATGACCCCGAACACTGACTGTATCTCTAAGTTGTAGCTATTTGTTCTGAAGAGTTTCTTTTGTTTGGTTAGTATAAGTGATGCCACAGACCTGACACAACATCCAGTTGACTGTTTGACTCCAGAAGAGGGGGCTGATGGGTGGATTTTCTATTGAGAGGATCCACTGCAGTTTTGAACACAGTAAAGGCTGAATTTGACAGGAAATTCTGTGAAATTGCCTTCAAAATAAAAGCATTCCCAAGAGGTTTCATATATGTTGTTTCATTACGGTTGCTGAGTAATAGTGTCACAAATGACATAAGTTAGTGATGTATCAAAAAAGATTTACATTTACATGTCATATTTTCACTGTTTCATAAAAATGCAAACTTACAGTGGAAGTGAAGGAGTGAATTTGTCATTGTAAACATTTAGCTTGGGAACATAAACTAAGCTGGAAAATATATCCGTGTATTATATGTATATATGTAGCCTATACACACACACTATATATATATATATATATATATATATATATATATATATATATATATATATGCATTTTTTGACTGCATTGTATATCTTCGGTTATACACAACTTCTTATCAAATTAGTAGATATATATGAAAACATAAAACAAAACAATATAAAATCATGTATTTTAATATATGTTTAGATGTTCTTTTTTACTTTTAATTTGACATTTTTTCCCCTACAAACAAAGTCATTTATGATTATTTTGAAAACACAAGTGCTGCTTTCATCAAATGGTCCTTCTATCATTTGGGATTTTATTTTGAAACAAGTGGTTGGAAGTCATTTTGCTATAAAGGTAGTCTCTTGACAGTAGCGCGAGCCCCGGGTTTCCAAATAAGGAATCCGGCGGTCGCTGCGCGCGGACACACAGACAGACAGGGACGCTCCAGAGCCGCGAGCTGAGGACGGCGGTTCCGGAGACGCGCGCGAGCCCTCTGATTTGCCGGTCCGTAAAACCTCACCCGGGAGACTGTGTGACCCGAACATAGCCAGGATTTCCATTTGGAGAATAACTTTATGAGACGCATCTAAACATTTATGGAATCGCTAACACAAAAAACTATTTAGAAACAGTATATTCCCTTCGTAAATGAAAGAGAACAGAGCGCAGAACTGTCATTTTGGAACTATGTGAGACATTAACAGGCGGTGACTGCTTTGGGAATTTCCTGATTTTACGCACTGGAAGCACAGTCGGAACTAAAGGACATTCACTACTCGTCCATGAGTTTTCATCCCATTAACGCTGCGCGTATTTAAGACGAAATCTCCTAATATAATGCTGCGTTTCGTGGACTTATCCTAGGACTTATCCCCCAGGCTTTTGGAACTGGCAACTGTGAACGCACCGAGCGTTGACCACTGACAGAATGCATCAAATGGACTCGTAACTTACTCAAGGTAAATTCCTTTTTGTTTTATTAAACATGTTTACTCCCATAGGGCCTTTCCTGCTCACCTTCGAGTTTCACAGCGCACACATGTCACCAAAACAGCGCCTTGGCTTGTACCTCGGCGTTTTGTTGTGGTGGGATGCGTGGAGATTTTGTCAGCGTTTCTTGCGCGGTTTGGGGCAGAATTAGTGAGAGTGATATGGAGTTACTAAATTAGCTGAATATTTATTGTGGTTGCTGTGCTTCACCTTATAGTGTGGTGTGCTTTGAGCCAGGCTGTGGTGGCGGTGGTGGTGGTGGCGGTGTGGGAGCATTTTCAAGTCTCACACACCCGAACGGTTTGAAGTCGCACGGCTGGTGGACAGTCGCCGCCTGGTCTGCTCATACTGGACAGCCCGGGTCGATGGAGCGAGGCACGTTTTCTCCGGGGATGCAGTTTCGCCCCAATACATAGAAAAATCGCAACGTTTTATTTGTTTTTGCGCGTTTTCAAAGACAGACGTAACTCGAGACATTTTAAGAATGAGTAGGGCTAAGTGCACTCTTTAAATCTGCATGCATCAAATATGTCTAGAAGCAACTGTTTTGAGTAAATATTGAAGCTATCTTTAACTTTGTTCGTTGCTTCAACACGGAGATTGTTTAAGTTCTTTCGGGTGAAAAATGCCTCGTTAGGCGATGATGCGATTTTAGAAGATATCAGGTGATAAGCAAACTCATAGAAAGCCTTTTTTTTTAACAGCAGCGTGCAGCTTTGCCAGCATTTAAATGCACGATTTTAAATAAATTTTACTTTTGGGGTCCTTTTCTAAAAATGGGTATCCTGACAGGTATAAAGACATAAATTATATTTTGTTTAAGTCAAATTTTGTTATAGTGTATTTACATTGCTTAGGTAAAAGTGTGGGGAAAAAAGGTAAAGCTAGAGTTACACAAAACTTAGTAAATTACTTAGTAAATGTAATTGGTACCTTAATTGAACTTAAATGCGGAATTCAGTGACTAGTCATCTTTTAGGATATACCTCATCATCTAAATGCTTGGAGAATGTAATACATTGAGATGAGGCTGGGTGAAATCCTGTCCAGTGACGCTGATGAAAACCCAAAGGCAAGGAGTTGATTTCTTCGCAGTGGAGTGGGCACAAACGCTTTAAGCCTATTGCTGTGGCGCACTTTCAGTCAGCCTGGTATCACTCGCTGATGGCCAGCAGTCTTATTCGCCACAAAATGGGTTGTCATTCACTGTCCCCTTCTGGCGTAAGGAGCCTCCCTGAACTCCCCTTGTTGCAGTAAGACTCAAAAATCTCCAGTCTGAGACATGCTGCATGTAAGTGCACCAAATAATACAGGCAGAATAGGCTGGTGTTTATTAAAAAAAAAAAAAAAAACAACAACAAAAAAAAACTTTTTAAAACAATATTCTCATTTGATTTAGAGACATTGTCTATTTCTGTGTGTATTTTATTGTTTCATTATCCGCTGTACAATCATTTTGTTCAAGCACAGACATTTTAAAGTTCCCACATTATACTAGTGGGGGTGCTATAAAAACACATAACCCAATTCCTTGGATGAGACAGGTTAAATTTCCATTAGCGTATAAACCAAAGTGATGGGTGTTGAATTATAGCTGCATGATGTTGGCTTTTATATTAGAGGTTAGTGCTAAAAATGCATGGTCATGCTGTATTTTCCTGACAAAGTGAGAACAAAAAATGTATTTTGAAATTAAACTGTTTTAGGCTATGCTTTAATATAGGAAAGTACCCCTGCCCTTTTAACACCCATTAAAGAGATGCTAAATTAAGATATCAATAGGTATTAAGCTTTTGGGCTACAGACATTTTAAAGCAGTCTAACACTGTGTATTTATTCAAAAATAGGGATATATTAGGTATTTAAAGGTCAAGTAATATTAAAAAATGCCTTTGCAACATTTATATTTAGGATGTTGTCCTGTTAAATCCAACTATTTTCTTTCCTCTACTGAGACCTCTTATATGAGGTAGGTAGGTATAAACCCCACCTCCAGCAGAGATTTTTCTCCTGATGACACAGTCATCATAGAAAATCATTGAGGACTAGCTTTGACCCTCTTGATGCCTGTAAATAAACAGATTGTTTGCATTCCCCAAAGATTCATGGTTGCCTTCCAGTGGTTGGAACATATTTTTGACCTGTCATTAATATTTAAAGGTTTGAGTCAAGGCCCTGCAGATGATTAGTCACATATCAAAATCATGTGCATTATACTAGACACATGAAACCACAGAGGAAATAATTTTGCTGCCCTATGCTGCCACAGATATTTATAGTGTTTTGTGGCGTTCAAATAAAGTACATTTCTGTCTCAGTGCCACTAAAGTCTTAAGCAAGACCTGTCATGATACTATAAGGAAAGTCAAATGTACAGGATGTGGCTGCTCCTACACTGTCCCCACCCCCCAGTATGGATATTAGCAGTCAACTGTTTTATTCGCAAGAAAGAGCGCAGATAACACAAACAGACTCAACAGTAGTGCCCTGACAGGAACGGCTGGCTCAGAGTCACAGGGATGAGACAAGCCAGGAACACAACAGAGGCCTTTTCAGAGGCATTCATGCATGTTTTTTTTAACCTAGATGTCCTCCTTTGTTTCTGTGTCTTACATCCTCCCACTGTTTGGGAAAATACCCGTTCCTTCAGCTCACTCGCCTTCCCTCATCTTCTCTTCCTCTGATCTCGCCCCTCCAAACAAGGCTGCAGTGTCCAGGGCTGTGTGCTATCAGAGAACCTCATATTTGAATATGTGACATCAGAGGGAGGAAAAGGAGACAGTGAGGAGGGGAAACAGAGGCAGCCATTGAAAGAGAGGAGATGAATAGATGGGTGATGAGGAGACAGTCAGTGGGACGATAGAAGATGGATTAAAGGCGAGATAGAGAGGGACTGCAGATATAGGTGCTGTGTGACATAGACAGACAGTGCTATTCTGCTGCCCCTGAGCTGCACAGATCGCTTTGTGTGTGACACCCACCGTGCTTTAGAGTAAATACACAGCAATCAGTCAGCACAGACAAGATCCTCTCTCTTTGACGCTTTCTTTCTCTCACTCACACACACTCACACGCAAGCACGCACGCACGCACACACACACACACACGCACACACACTTATACATACACTTTTGAAACACAGGTACTTTAAAGGTGAAATCTGCCAATATTCTCTGTCCTGAAAGTTCCTAATGGCTTCTCAACAGTTCTGTGGGGAGAATATCTTTGCTTGGGGCAACTTGGAGGTTGACCAGATCCTGCAGAACCATTGGCTTCCCTAATTAGGGACTAAATGAAGAGCTTGGGAAGGGTGGTTAATGAAGCTGGGCCCATATGCAGAGTAAGACAGGAACTTAGGTTGACAACCATATTACAACCACAAAGCTTTACCACAAAGATCCTCAATGGCTACATTCACACCTCAGCCCTCATGTTTTAATTTGGAATCACTGGAATGCTTTGAATGATTATTCATATTAAGGACATAACTCATCTGATGCCAGAATGAGCTGATGAAGGTGTTAAATAACAGGTGCAAGGTCATCTATTTGCTTTCTAGTCATCTATTTGCTTTCAATGTGAATTTTGAGTAGGGGACATCTTGAAAGTGATACAAGGCTTTGTAGTGTTCTGTATTTGTGACTTTTTATACATATATACCTGAAACCTTAGATGCCCTTAATACATTTCGCGATGTATTAAAACATAAACATAAACATAAAACATAAATACCGCGATTTTCCTGCTTGTTTAGCTGACTCAATCCTGTGAATTCTTCTTATCTCAGAATGATCAATAGTTTCAAATGGTCTAAATAAATCACCAACCAGTGCTGCACAACGTGGTTTCCTAACCAAAGACTCTGCATTGCTCCCCCATCTTTAAACAGCTGTAATTATACTATGCTATTTTCTTCTATCAGTTCATTCACTGGGGCTCTACATTTAGACCAGTACAAAGAGTTTAGTAATGGATCGTCAGTTTTTATGGGTGAGCTTATTTACTGTTTATGCAGAGTATTAGTTTTGACGTGTTACAATGGATTTACTATATTACGTACTTTTAAAAAACACATTCACAGGCATAGAAAAATCAAGACAGCTGTGATATAGGCTAAGGAAAGCTATGGCTACCTGTACATCATGCTGGTGGAAACATGTTATATAGTCTAATGCAGAGAATGTTCAGTCTACACAGGATTTGCATTTTAATGCTTATAAATATCTTTGTCAACCAGCCAGCAATAGGCTCAGTTTATGCCTGGCCGTTCTCTTGACAGTTGTCTCCAGACACAAGGAACCATGTAGCATCTCACCCAGCCTTTATAGCTTAGCAACGGGAATGATTAAGTGATCACACAGTTCCCTTCACAGTGCTGGCTCTCATAAGACTGCTGTCATTTCACTCATGGCTGAGCAGGGAAATAAACAGAAGTAAAATGTATAATTTTAACTGTTTAGACACTTTCTGGCAAATGGCAGTTTTTACCTTGGCAACAAACTATCCAATAACTGCATTCTGCGTCTTTGACATTACCCATGACGTTAGACAACTGAAACAAGCAACAGATTTGTTCAAAAACAACAACAAAAAAGAGAGTTATTTATATTCCACTTCTTTACTGCACACTGAATTACTATACTGTGTGTTCTGGATGTACAGTATAAATAAATTCATTTCTAACAAGAGAGTGCTTCCTACATTAATACTAAACATTGAACATAAATTGTGATACGCAGAATAACCTGTTTCGGCTGTAACGTTGAAGAATACTATGATGGAAGTACATCATAGTGATCTATGCTTGGTTCTTGTTTATTTTGTTAAAAAACTTTGATCATGATAAAGATGACACTACTGCACAACTTAGCCTCTATAATTAGATGAACATGATCTGCAGTAGCAATTAGATTTTGGGGACATTATAACATCTCAAGAAAAAGGATTTTTTGTTTCCTTTGTTAAATATGATGAATATAATAAGTATTTAATTAAAAACTGTCAATTTGAAATATGTGTAGGTTCTTGATATATTTTACTTCAGATTCATGTGCTGCGTTTATATTCCTCAGTGTCTGAAATCTTAAAATGCATTTTTACACACAGTCACACCGTGTCCTGGGTTTTGACATTCGTAGCAAATTTATTACAGATCACTGTGATTTGTATGATCTGATTGGATGGTCATCTCTTTATATGCAGAAATCAATTCACTTGCTGACATTTATTTATAAGGCCATCATGAGGTTGTCTCCATCTTACTTATGAGTCTTTATAGCTCCAGTCTGTAGGTATCAGTTTGGTTTAAGGTCAAAAGACTTTTTTTTGCTGTTTGAACTGAAATTTGAAGAACCGGGGTGGCTGGGATGCTGAGATGCTGGGATGACTCACAAAATAAGTAGAGAAAGTAAATCTCTATATCACTTTAGGTGAAAAGTGAAAAAACTGACTTGGTGATTAATTTTGTATTTGAACAGGCCTTGCTCTCTTTAAGTTTTTGACTAGTTGTCAAATTAAACTCGTTTTCCAACAAAGGCGGAGCATTTAGGTGGCTTTCAGTATTTTTTGCCCAAAATACATTCTACTCATAAATATGGGAGGCCTCTTGAAAAAAGTTTTTTTTCTAGGTATAGAAATAATTAAAAGTTTTTCTACTATTGTACTGGATACTGACCAGTTACAGTCATTTTAGTCTTTATGAAATGTTCATTTACAATTTTATTATAGTGGATTTGATGCCTGGCATTAAACTGAATTAACATTATTTTATATTAATGACAAAAAAAATGTTCAAGGTGTCAGGCTTTTGAAGCATATACTGGTGGAATTATGTAGTCGCAAATACAGTATGTTAGGATCTGAACTGCATCACAAGGAGTCAAGGTCTTCAATTATCAGGGTTCTCTTGCCTGTGTGCTATTTTTATCTTCATGTTAGCAAGTGTGAGAGAAGCAGAGGAAACACCTTCACACCTCAGCCTGCTCTTCTGGAAACCTCTAATAAGAAAAACACCCAGCAGCCAGTGAATTAAACCATGTGAACCATGGCTGTATAGGCACACACAGATCCAGTACAATGCCAAATATAGAGGAGCAAAGATCAACACCTTGGACAGAGGTCATTGCATGTAATAGAACAGTTTTTTTTATTTCAGAACATTTATTCATCCATTATCTTTACCTGATAATTCCTATTTATGGTCACTAGGATCTGTTGGAGCCTATCCCAGCTCTCCTTGGGGTACACCCATCATAGGGCTTTATTTCAGAACATTTCTTCCAAAGTATGATTTTACATTTATATATACAAAACAAAAACAACATTTATAGCACCTCAATAAACAAGCAGTATTTTAAAACACAAGACAATAAAAATGTCTCACTGTGTATGTGTGTGTGTGTGTGTGTGTGTGTGTGTGTGTGTGTGTGTGTGTGTATGTATATATATATATATATATATATACACATATATATATATACACACATATGGGTTTAAAGATTTAAACATTGTTGATCACATTCCAAAATCTACATTCCAAAATCTATATATGTATATGAATGTATTTGAATATATGTGACATGTTTCACAATCCTACACACATATTTGCAAAAACTATACCTACCTTATTGGCCCCATATTGTTTCAGTTTCCATCCAACTCCCAGTCTAATCACTTCTATATAAACTATATTTATTAATAGTTAGGTGTGAAACTCAAAAATACATATAATGACTACAACAGAATTTCATGTGTCACACCTGAAGGAGGACTTGAAGTAGATTCACAGGGTTCTGTTTGCACAAAGAAATTGTGAAACAGTGGGATGAAATATAACCACAAATACTGCCTACTTTGTCTTTATTATCACACTAGTCATGGCTTACAGTAGATGCCATGTTTATCTGAATTTGGGCTGTGCCAAATTACACACCCCTAAACATTTGCACTGCTAATGAATTAAAATAATGACCAACCTGTTGTCCTGAAAATTGGTTAAATAATCACAATTTCACTTTAAGTTTATGTCTGTCTTATTTTTGTCTGTGGCATTTGTAAATTCAAAATTATCTCTTGTTTATTTCATCATTTTATTATAATTTTTTTTCTTTACCTTGTTTGAGGCCCTACTGGCAAAGAGCTACTGGCATTTCTGCTCTTTATAGTATATTCAAGCTCAAATGAATTTCAATTTTTCTTCAAGACCAGTCTAAAATGTTGGTAGCTGAATAAATACCACAGAAATTAGTCACATGCACGTGGGCATGTTCACGGCATTTCCCCCCCACGCACATACTGTACATAGACACCTTGCTGGGGAAATCACAGATGGTTCCCTCTGCTTCCTCCACAGCTTTCTCAGCGGTGCCGTGACCCTCTTTTTGGCTGAAAATATGAGTTCTTATTAACACATTATGGTGTAATTTCTTGCACTTTTTAAACTCCTGGCATATCTTTAATTATTTAATTTTAAAAAACACAGATCTCTGTGTATAGTCATGTAACTATTTCAGAATCATTTTGTTTTATAACACATATCTGTAACTGAGTTTGTGTAGCCACATATAAAATGACAACCATATGGGCATCAATCTGCACATATGCAAATGTGTGCTGCCTCTGTTTGATGCCTGTTTGTTTAAAGGCAGACAGCTCCGCTGCTCTTTTCAGAATATCCTAATAAAACAGACAGGTAGTTTCATAGTGCAGGGTGAAATGATCTTTTCTTTATCCGCTGTGATGAGGCCGATGGAACTCTTTGATCTGGAGTGGCTGGATAATCATCCATAGCAGAGTCCTGATTTCCATCTCTATTCAACTCTCCCCTGGAAGCTTCATAAGAAGCTGTCAACACTGGAACTAATCAGGGTTATTACCACTCTTCCCAATGAAGGGCATACTTCTCCAGATGTGGGATCAACTTCCCCACTTCTGTTGTTTTTCACAGTGATGACTGATATACACAAACGTTAGAATGGACTTTTTTTTTTGTTGTTGTTGTTAACATAAAGTGGACAGCTTAATTTGTGAAAAAAAAAAGAAAAAACATCAGGTCTTTGATCAGAGAAGGTATTGTGGTGTAATTATATCTGCAGTAAAGCCTTCCCTGTACTGAGAATAAACTGCTACCATTTTTGGCAAAAATCGAATGAAAATATTTGTCTGCATGACAACTTTCTCTTTTAATTCATGCGTTTGAATTTTAAACATGTTGATACTAGTCATGATTTTCACCCACTGTATTTTATTACTTGGCAGTTAGAAAGTAGACACACTAAATGCAAAATGACCTCCACTGTAGATCAGTTTTGGACTTGTTGACTTGTTTGGGACTCTAGCTTCTGGTGTTGGGTTGGTTTCTTACTTTTGTCTCTATCATTCACTTGTCTAATTTAACTTGATTGGTCTGTGTTCTGTGTTTTTTACTTTGCTGTCTCACAAGAACCAGTTTTGCACCCTAGCTTCCCTGGTTCGCCCTGTTTATTGTGTTCTTTGCTTCTCTCATAATGGCTCACAGGTGCTGTCTGCATTTGGGTTCATGTCTGAGATCTATTTTGAAACCCTGACATAAAATAAAAGTCTAGGACAGGAAGTGCAAGTGAGTTATGACATGTACAGATCAGGGAAATGGAGTCAAACTGAGCATAAGCAGACTGGGAGCAATAAACAAACTGGCAACTGGGAAGTGGGAAATTGCAAGTATAGATGTGCAAAAGTCCAGGCAGTCAAACAAATGAAAGTAATCAGGAAGTAAATCTGGGGCAGACAAGGAACTGCGGTGGAGTGATAACATTTCTGTGATTGCTTGAAGTATGATTTGTAGTATTAACCTACTCTGACCTTCATTGTGCTTCTCTTGCATTCTCCAAAAACAGATGTTTGTCAGGGCCTAGCTGTCACTGTCATGAAAAAAGCATGGAATATCTTCCAACACAGGTCCACATATCAAAAATGCATCTGCTGGCAATTTGTCTTCAGGTAGATAAACGTCTTCATAAACTTTTTGTCTTCGTGTAAAGGAAAACATCTGGCCCTGAAGTGCTGACTTTCCACTTTGCTGTTGTCAGCTGTGTTGTACAACAGCTCTGCTGAAATGAAGCATTTATTTGTGACCCCTTAAAGTTCCACCTCATTACATCTACAATGTTGTTTTCTCCACTTAGAGGACACTGCAGCCAGATACTGAGCTCTGCATATTTTGTCTACTTGAGCACTTGTTAATTTGCCGTTTTGCTGTGGTGCTAATGGAAGACAAAGAAATAAAATTCAAAAAACAAGCCAATGATATTTGAAAGATTGTCATTTTTTTTCTCCACCATCAAATACCTGACCACTTATATTTTATATTCTCTTACCACCAAGTCATCCATCCCTTCGTTACTTATCCCAGCAAACCTGAACCTGAGGTGACAGTGGTAACCACTGGTCCACCATGCTGCCCTCATTTTGTTAATTTATTTTCCAATGTTCTAGTTTCTCCTCCTATTTTTTTCTTTAGCATCAAATTCTGCCTTTTTAAACATTTCTCCTCATGAATATTTTGCTCTCCTCTGCCCTCGCCAGAAATCTCTTCTCCTTTGTCTCATTCTGCTGTCAATTTGGTGTCATTCGTCTTTTCCTCTCAGATCTATCCTACTTGACCTAACTTTCCCTCACTTTGATCATTTCTCGACTCGTCTTCTGCTCAAATTTCATCTCCTGTGCTCTATTCTTCTGTGCTTCAACGTTTTAACAGTACTGCCCCTTCATCTGCTCTACTTTCATCATCTTCCAGCTCTCTTCTCCTGTATGTGACGGATGGTACGGGTCAGTGTGCAGCCTCTGACAGTGATAGCCTCTGTCACTGTTTGCAGTCTGTGGCTGTTAGCGTTATCTCTCTCCCACTCCCCAACTTGATCGGCAGTCTTCTCAGGTCATTGACTCAAGTCTGCAGGAGAAGTGGAAATGGAGTTTTTGTGCTACTTGCTGCTGAAGCAACAGGAGGTGTGATACTTGATGGAGGGTAAAGTAAATGGTTTTTGAGGTAGTTGGACTCACTTTAAGCTCCTTGTTACAGCACTTTTCCCAAAATGATTTACCATTTTCCCATTCCCAAACTGTTGACTTGAAATTATAATATAAGTGGCAATAGATTGTTTAGGAAATGAACCATGAGGATTGATGTGAAAGAGTTTGACAGCTGTAGCAAAGAGTTTTGAAATGTTAAGTTAAATCCAGGTTCGTAAATACTATACATTAGCATATATAGCCAGGCAAATACCAAATCAAGAGTCTTTTGTCCAGCCTTGGTGTCTAATGAAGGTACTAAACATATCGGAAGTCATTATTGTTGTTGACCTTTCAGCCAGTCTTTCGACCATCTGCCCTGTCTGAAACCCCTGAAAGCTTTATATTTGCCGGTGCTTGGAAGAACGGATTAGATTTTTAGTGTTGATGAAGTTTGAAATTCTGCAGCTGGCACTGTTTCCTGTTGTACCACTGCTAACGCTAACTACCCAAGTTTTCTGTTTTTATCCAAGAAATGGGAAGCACAACATGCCTCAGTTGGTGTGCATCCAATATTTTTAGTAAAGATCTGTCTTCGGTGTTTCCAACAGCAAATGTTAAAAGTTTTATGAACTAGCTAAACTCTTATTTCAATCAGTATGAGAACAGCAAAACAGACATTAATTTAAATGAAAATGCCACAGACCATTACTTTAATGTAGGATTACACAGGGAAAACAGAATGTGGATGAAAGTATGTGTTTTTTAGGAATGCAGAACATTAAGGCAATAGAGATAGAGCGACTACTGGAGGGGAGCTGGCATGGGCCCAGTGAATAGTGATGAAGCAGACCTGTTGATGTGTGTAATCAGCCATACACTGTCCAGCCACCAGGGACACACATTCAGCCTGTCAAAGTAATGCATAGCACAAAAACATACAAAAGCCCTTTTATTTCTCACTATGCAATAATTTACTAAAATATGAGTGCATGTACAGTTATTAGCACACTACCATCAACCAAAACACAGTAGATCTAAGGCTTCTTGGAGAGGTTTAGAAATACTGAGGTCCAGGTTCACCCTACCCCCCTCCCATCCACTGAAAATCCACTGTTTTTCTTTACCTAAAGCAAGAAAAAGTCTAAAAACAGTGAAGACCATAAAATACACAAAACTACCTGCCACTTCGCTATGCATACAGGTTTGAAACAAACAACCAATGACAAAAAAATGAACTAAAAACTTTCAATAGTTTTTGACCTGGGCTTTCTATCACATCTCACAGTTTCCACCAGTGAATGGAGTTTGCTCAGCTGTAATGAAGATGGCTCAGTTCTCATCACATTACTTAATTGAAGTTTCATACATGTGATGGCATGATAAAGATTAATGCAGCTTATAGATGAATGTGTTTCTCTCCTTGTCAGTCTTATATACAGAGTTGTAGAAACCAAATGTAGGGCATGATCTTGTATAGAAAAATGTACAGATGCTTTAAGACAGGTTTTGTTCAATAAGTCAGAGAGAGTTATGGATGTATTGCTGCAGTGACGTGAAATGCTCACAGGGTGTAAACAAGTAGTTTATGTATATGTGGCTGATGGCTCTATATGGAGAGGGACATATCATAAATGCATTACTCAGGGGGGTAGGGAGGTG